>NC_090926.1:18195000-19660000 GCF_040938575.1 Ambystoma mexicanum
AACGGAGGTGTATCCTGTTCTATATGTGTTGTTGGGCCATTTATAAGTAAATTGGCTTCCCTTTTTAGGACTCTACAGTACGGCCCTCTCTGCAACAATCAATAATTTACAGAGGGTCAGCATTAGCACAGGCAGGCCCATTTGGCACGAGGGCCGTTTCCACATAGGCTGCAAAGTCAGCCGCGTTTAAACGACCCTCCCGCCAAAAGGCCGGAGCCAAAACGGCCGCACCAAAACGGGGTGTAACGGAGCTCGACGCAGAAGCGCTGACTGGTGGAGCGACACCACCCCCTGGTGGAGAAAAGTCTTCACTCTCAGAAGTGAAAGAAGGTCTGCAGTCGTTGCAAGCCTCCTGGTTTTGTTTCAGTCCATGCATTCCCGCTGCGTCTTCTGACCGTCGACGCCGTCATATCGGGTGATTTTATCTGGTGGAAAGTCTTGTCTTCCACTTCCGGTTATGTGCAGCTCGAGAAAAGATGCGATATCTGCAGGGCAACAATGATCTGTGGTTAACAACACATTATGAGCAGTGTGATGTTAAGCGCGGCCGTGCCGGCCTGGCGCTAGGAGTTGAGCAGGCCTGCTCAACGACGCTGCGCAAGGGCGGGTCGCAGCACAGAAGAGACACGACTCACTCGGGCGGTGCTTAAACCCGGACTGGCGTCATACCACCAGTTCCGGTGATTCCTTTATTTTTACACTGTGTCACGTGACCGTGCCGTAGCCGGCACGTGACACCACATTCCTCCCCAACTTGGAGATGTTTTCTATTGCTGTTAGTAACAAACATTTCGGGCTGGTATCACATATGAACTGACACACTCTTTATATGTACCTGGTCTCGCTCGCTGCATTCAAGGTTCATCTTGGTGTGAGTTTCTGACAGTAGATCCCGTCTACTACGTATCCTTGGAGGCGTGACAATGGTTTGGGCCTTTCTCTCAGATGGTACCGGGTGCTTCTTTCCTTCGGTGGGTCTCCCTTGGGGGTCTCTGCTTCAGCTCTCTCTTCTTGCAGGTGTGGACTGTCTGAGATTCTTGGTGTGACAAGACTACCCGGTGGTGCTGGCATTCGGGGTGTGTGTGGTGTTCCTGCTTCACCCCTCGGAGTCGTTGGATGTTCTTCCCACAGTTCTGGGGGTACTTTCCGGAAGTGAGATATGTTTCTTGTTACTGTCTCTCCCCCTCGGGTAGCGGTGATCATGCTGTGATTAGTGGTACTAACTGTCCATGGTTGAAGCTCGAAGTTGAGTGCCAACTTCTTGGGTGGTGCTCGGTTTCTGACGATGACGGTGTCTCCTGGGGTCAGTTCCCTGTGGCAAGCTCGTCTGGCGACGCTTTCCTGTTCATTCCGCCTCAGCCTTGTGGCATCCATTGCTGGGATGTCCGGTTCCGGGGCTGTCCACTGGGGGTGTATAGGGAGTTCCGCTTGTATGGGTACTCCAAGCATGAGAGCGGCTGGGCTGATTCCCGTAGCGGGGTGCGGGGTTTGCCTGTGTGTTCTCAGAAACCGGTATACTGCCTTCAACCACGGGTGTCTTTGCTCCTTGGCGATCCTGATGACTTTATTGAGTGACCCCATGAATCGTTCAGCATCTCCATTTGCTTGGGGCCATCTTGGGGGAATTCGTTGGTGTTTAACGTTTACTTCCTTGAAGTATTCGCGTAGTTCCTGACTGGTGAATGATGGTCCTTTGTCGCTCTTCACCTTTCTCGGAATTCCGTGAGTGGCGAATATCTTCTCTAGCGTGAGGATCGTGGTTTCGGCGTTGGTGGACGCCACGTGTTCCACTTCGGGATATCTGCTAAACTCGTCGATCACCACGAGTAGGTATCCTTCGCCGGCGATTGTGCAGTGGTCCATGCTGACTGCATCCCAGCGCTTGCAGCTTCTAGGGACACTGCTTATCGGTTCAGGGTTTTCCGGTCTTCTGGATGCTTGACAGGCCGCGCAGGACTCCACTAGCTCTACTACCCTTTGCTGCATGTTCAGCATCCACAGCCTGGACTTAAGGTATGCGGTGGTCTTGACGATGCCTTGGTGTCCACTGTGAGCTAGTCGGAGGGCTCTCTCTTCAAGGGACTCGGGTAATATGATTCGGTGCCCTTTTAGCAGTAGCCCCTCCGGGGCCACCGAGAGTTCATGCCTGATCCCGAACTGAGCTCTGAGTTTGACCTGTGCCGGTGTTGTGCGTTGGGCCATCGACGTGAGGTAGCTCTTCCAATTCCCTGATTGGACAGCGGCGGTTGTGTGTTGTAGGATGGTGTCCGCTTCTGTCTCACACGCTACTTCTTGCAGAGTTAGGGCTCGCGGTCTCGCGCAGGCGACTACCTGACAGACGTGCTCCTCCGTCTCTTTCGCGTGGCGTTGTTCATTGTCTGTGGTGGGTCTCGGGTGTCGGGACAGGTAGTCTGCCGGGTTGTCTGATCCGGGGCGATATTCAACTTCGATATTGTAGGGCTGTAGCTGCAGCATCCATTTTTCTATGCGTGCCGGTGGATGAGGGGCAGAGCCTCGGAAGATTGGAATCAGGGGTTTGTGGTCTGAAAAGACTTTCGCCTGCTTGCCTAGCAGGTACACTTTGAAATGACGACACCCCCACAAGATGGCTAGGGCTTCCTTCTCAATGTGTGCATAGTTCTGTTCGGGTTTTGTGAGAGCTCGACTGGCAAACGCGATGGGGAACACCTTCCCTTCGTTGTCAGTTTGTGTTAATACTGCTCCCAGGCCAACTGGGCTGGCATCAACGAGGAGTTCCGTCTGCCTGTCTACGTTGAAGAAGGCCATGGTGGTGGAGGTGGACAGAGTGTCTTTAATTTGTTGGAACGCTTGTTGATGAGTCGCGGTCCATTCCCACTTTTGGTCTTTCTTTGTTAGATCTCTGAGTGGACTTGCAATGCTGGCGAGGTCGGGAATGAACCGTGCGCAGTAGGTCGCCATCCCCATGAAACTCCTCACCTCTGAGGCTGATTGTGGTGCCTTGGTGTCCTTTATGTCTTGTACTTTAGACGGGTCAGGGGACACACCTTCTGCGCTGAAAATTTAGCCAAATAAGCATAGTTAGTCTTTGTCGAATTCACACTTTTCTGCATTGAGGATTAGGCCTGCCTCTTCTAGCGTCTTCAGGACTGCCGCTAGTCGCTTGTAGTGTTCTTTCTTGTTCGGTGCGTACACAAGGATATCATCACTGATGTTGGTGGTGCCTTCTAACCCTGCAATGACCTTTCGGATTTCATGCTGGAACACCTCCGCAGCAGATGATATCCCAAAATTGAGTCTTTTGTACCTCATCAGGGGGAGGTGAGAAGAAAAAGTAGTGATGTACCTTGATTCTCTGGATAGTCTTAGCTGGTGATAGCCTGATCTGAGGTCAAGTTTACTAAAAACTGTTGCTCCGGTTAGGTCTACGATGAGTTCATCTATTGTGGGGGTTACGTGGCGTTCTCTTCCGATGGCTACGTTGGGGAGCCTCATATCTATGCATATTCTTACCGCGTCTGGTTGTTTGGGTTTCTGGGCTACTACCATGGGCGAGACCCACGGGGTCGGTCCAGAAGTTCGTTCTATGATTCCTGCTTCCTCGAGCTTGGCTAGTTCTTTTTCCACAGCGCCTCTCAGGTGAAATGAAATCCGTCGATGTTGCACTGCTTTCGGTTCAATGGTGGGGTCTATGTGGAGCTTGATGGTTCTCCCTTTTAGGCATCCAATGCCTTGGAATAATTTTCTGTGCTGTTGCAGTAGGTTGCTGAGTTCGTCGTGTTTGAGGTTGAAAGCGAAGTGTATTAGTTTCAGCTTCTCCGCTGTTCTGCAGCTCAGCAGCATCTCACATCCGGCATCCACTACGTAGATGCGTGCACGGCAGTTGGTGTTGTTGTGGGCAAAGTCTGACTTGAAGGATCCTTGCACGGGCAGGGGTCTCTTACTTCCGTAGGCATACAGCCTGACTTTCTTCTTGTGGAGATCGGGTTTCGGTTGAAGTCTGTTGAAGGCTACTACGGGCATGACGTTCACCGTTGCGCCAGTGTCGATGACCACTTTTAGTGGTTCCCCGTTGGAGAGGACTGTGCACGATGGTCTCTTCCTCCGTCGAGACCGATGTGGGTCGACAGCTGATATTAGGTGTACACGATGCACTTGTCTCCTCCCTTTCTTCCGTCTTCCCTTGTCTCTCCTTTCGGGGGATGCGCTACTGTCGCTGTCGTCACTGTCGCTCGTGTCTGGGGAACTTTGGGAGTCATCAACGGCTCTGGCTTTTCCTTTCCGTGCATGTTGGGAGGAAGATTCTCTGGGTGCAAACTTCTTCCGGCGCTCTTGTGTTGGTCGTGGGGCCGTTTCTTTGTCGCTCTGGTTCGGCGGGTTTAGGCAGACCGCGGCGTAGTGGTTGAGGCGATTGCTTTTTCTGCACGTGGATCCCCATGCGGGGCAGGATTCGCCTCTGTGCCATGGGCCTCCACACCATTTGCAGTTCCTGTCTCGCCCCTGTGATGGGTGGGGTTTCTGGCCTTGTTTCGTGCGATTTCTCTGATGCTTGGAGATGGCTGCAACTTCTTCTGTGGGCCCGGGGCTATCCATTGGTAGTCTTTGGATCGCTGCTTCCATAATCGCTACCTGGTCGTCCGTTTGTTCGCGGAGTCGCGCCATCTCGAGAATACGGGACAGGCGTATGTTTCTCTCAGATAGTATGGCTCTTATTAGTTTTTCGGAGGATATCCCGTTGATGATCTGGAGACGGATTGCAAATTCTTCGTCCGGGAATTCACAGCCTACTGCCATTTCGCGAAGGCGAGCGTGAAACTTGTCTACTGTTTCTTTCTCCCTTTGCCTTGCCATGCAGAAATGGAAACGCTCGTAATCTGGGTTGAGGTCAGGTTTGAACATGTTGGTGAGCGTGGCTTTTGCTGCGTCATAGTTGTCGTAGTTTCCGCGGTTCGGGGTAGCGTTGAATAGGCGCAGGGTAGCCGCTCCGATGTTGAGTAGGAGGAAGGTGCGCTTCTTCTTCGCCACTATAATGTCTCTGGCGTCGAGGTGCATTTCGAATTGCTGAAGCCAGATTTCCCACCTGATAGCAGCTCCTGTGGTGTATGGGTCGAATGGTGGCATAAATGTTGTCTGCGTTGGGTCAGGGTGATCCGTTGTGAGACTTCTCCTGGAGGATGAGGTTTCGCTGGCCCTCACGGGGCTGGTACTTGGGCTAGACATGTTCTCAGCCGTTTCCGAGTGTGGTCTCTAGGTGGCCGTGTGGCACGTGTTCGATTGGGTGCCTCTGTTGTTCTCGTATGGACTTCACCGCGATGTGTGCGATGGGTTGCGGCCGATGGTCGCTCTTGTGATGTGTGACCCCATTAGATATTCCAGCCGTGAATGTGACTGCACGCGACGTGTGGTGGTGGGCCGTTGCACCGCGTATTGTGCAGTTCGCTTGGGCTTTCGACCGAGGTGCCGGTGGGCCGTGAGGCTGTCACGTGGTTTCGTGGGGTTCACTGTTGGAGGTGGAGCGCTGGTGTGATGTTAAGCGCGGCCGTTCCGGCCTGGCGCCAGGAGTTGAGCAGGCCTGCTCAACGACGCTGCGCAAGGACGGGTCGCAGCACAGAAGAGACATGACTCACTCGAGCGGTGCTTAAACCCGGACTGGCGTCATACCACCAGTTCCGGTGATTCCTTTATTTTTACACTGTGTCACGTGACCGTGCCGTAGCCGGCATGTGACACCACATTCAGTTGATGTTTTGATAACGGCCACTCATGACCCTTACCACTATCTTTTAAGGTAGTGTCTATTCGCAAGGACGGAGGATAAATTGCATACATTCTTCACACAATTTATAGGCAAGAGGGTCTGTTTAAATTGCGCAGAATGTATGCTATTTGCCCTTTTTTCCTTGCAAATAGTACTCTGTACAATCTACAAGGCCAAAGTTGCTAGTTGCGAGAAACGGACCATGTCAACGCCCCATCCACTCTTCTTCACGTGACTTTGGGCACGTTTCTTTCCCTGGCATGCAGGTAGCGTTGCACGTCATCATTTTGACACTCACTGTAATTTTCGTGAGCAGGAACCTCGAAGGATTCGGCTGCAAGAGCAGCCGGAATCTGCGGGGTCTCGGATGGCTGAGTTGCAGCCGGAATCTTTCTTGTGTGGCTGAGATTAAAACGGGCATGTTCTTCTGGACGTGGAAGGTGTGGAGGGCAAAGAAAAGGAACAGTGCAGGGACAGTGGGTGTTGGTCTTTAACTTATCAAAGGGCCCCTTTGATCAGTTTCAGTTAAATACCACCATGCAGGGGTGCCGCGAAGGAGGCTGTCCGCATTAGAGTCTGGGCAACAGGACCCTAGGATTTGCGGCCCCCAGGCAGCATAAAATGTGCCAGGCACCCTTATTTGCATAAATGGTGACCTGTGATATTACAGAAAATTATTTCACATAATGTGTCTTTAATTAAGCAATATGACCAGAGCGGCGGGGGCATTACCAACTCAAGTAATGCCCTGGGGCCCATAGTTATAGGCACGAGCGAAGGGAGGGCCTTAACGAAAGCCCCGGGGCATTTACTGAGTCGGTAATGCTCCCGCGGCAAGGGTCATATTTCTTTTAGTACCTGGCACCCAAGATCTGCGTGACTGGGGCACTAAAAGCATTTTTTTCTGTCACGAAACAGACAGAACAAAAAAAAAACAACCAAGAAAATGGCCGCTGGGAAAGGGAAAATGGAGTCCGTTTTCCCTTTCCATGGTGGCCATCGGGAGTGGACACACTGGCAACACTTCTGTTCCCAGCGCGTCCGCTCCCGAAAAAAAAAAGACAAGAAGGTAAGTGGGGTTGGGAGGGAGGGGGAAAAAACATACCTGGGTCCCCGGCGTGGGATGATGGAAGCCTCCAGCCATGTGGAGGCTCGGAGCGGGGATGGCCCCGCTCCGAGTCTCCACATGGCTGGAGGCTGCCATCATCCCACGCCGGGGACAAAGCAAGCTAAAGGTAAGTGAGGCGGGGAGGGGGAAGTGGGAGGAGAAACAAAAAAAACATACCCAAGTCCCCGGCAGGGAGCGAAGGCAGCTTCTCAGCCGTGGAGGCTCAGAGCGGGGATGGCCCCGCTTCGAGCCTCCTCATTGGCTGAGGGGCTGCTACGCCCCACCCTACCGGCAACAATGACCGTGGAATCCCGGCCGAGGGATTCCCGGCCGGGTAATGCCTTGGCGAGGGCCAATCAGAATGGTTCTCTCATTCTGATTGTGCCCTCCCCAGGTACTAATATACAAAATATCATGGGCAGTTACATTAAAAACACGTTGCCATTACTAGGCAGGAGACAATTGCAATGTGGTGTCCAGTATATGATTTGTCACTATTAACATTTACCTATGTAGCAATATTAGGAGTGTGGCTTTATTAGCAGACATAATGAGATGGGAGCCTCATCAACATACACCTGAGCCTTCATTGCAGGGGGTGAGCAGGCCACAACTGTTTGGCAGGCACAGGAGTAGCATGGGGAAGCAGAGGGTCCCGTAACAGCATGTTGCAATGGCAACTGAGCAGGTTAGGTGATGGTTGCTGAGATGTTATGTTTATATCTTCCTGTAAATCATACAGCTTTTTCATATTCCTGCTGCAAAATGTGCTGTACAATGTGGTGTTTCGGCTATGGGAATCGGTACGGCTCCCTCGCATCACTAGGTGTGGCAATTTCTAGCCTCATAGCAAAAATCAAAAGCTGGCCCCTATGAATATACGCACAGTAAGTGTACATATCTCAAAATGAAATATACAAGTTTGATTCAATTGATCTTTCCCCTTTGAAGAAAGTGCACCAGACAAAAGAGAATTGGCATTTAAAAAATATTAATCAACACCTGAAAATGACCTGAGAGGGGGGATTTTCCAATAACTACACTGGCAAGTGCAAAAGGTACCCACATTTTAATCCCAACAATTTATAGTGAAATAGTCCCAGTAAAACTAAATACCAGTAAGAGACATGTGTTGTGATGACGCTTTTATGTGGTCTTGTGGGTAAGTGTCTGCACTTGGACAACCTGGGTGAAATCCTTGTAGCCGAACACTTGAGCAAGTTTGCCAGTCTCAAAAATATGCAAGCGGGATATCGGCCACCCTCTGAAATAAGTATGCTCACCCACATGTATCCTCTACTTGTGCCCTAAAAAACTACGCATGGCCACAATGATGAAAATAACATCTCCAGGATTGCAACCCCAGGGCATATATAAATGACTTGCTTGCCTGCTCATCGTTTGCCCTTACACCCATGTTTGGCTTTGAACAGTACTCTGTTTTTATAAATATGACTTTGAAAGTACAGGTAAGGTATTCACACAAATATATAAATCCTTATAGAAACATGTTAGGCAAAACATTTTCAATTGTGGCATTATGCCTCTTCTTGAATGGGAGACTACAAATACCAGCATGCAATTCAGCAGAAGACAACACATGGCGTTTGATCTTTGAAAATATACTTTCAAGACTTAGTGAAAAAAGGTTACTTACCAGTTTGTGCTTCAATGTTTGAAAAATACAGGCTTTATAAATGGTGTGATAGAAATATGACATACTACCAAAAAGAAACTATCTTGGTGTGTTAAATATGAACATCTGAAAATAATGTAGTTAGTTTGAAACTGCTCTGTGAGATCTATTTTAAGTGGCCTGGAGGAGGGTGTACATTTAGGCAGCTAACTGGCGCTTTGTGTGTGCTTTTAGAATAAAAATAACCCTTTGCATTTCTTAAAACGGAAATGCCTTGCCCTTGCCCAAACCAATGATCTCTTAAATGAGCCATGTCGTGTAAATCGCTGCTGCTTTAAAAGCTAGGCTAGAGCAAAGAAAGTGATTAGCAGTAATTATGGGCCCTGCAGCGTCTGATCAGCCGCTGGAGGGGGTATTTGCCTTAAGAGAGTCGCAATGGCTTGGGAGGTGACACCGTAGCCTCGTTTGGAAAAATCACGAATTGTCCAAGGAAGTAGCCCAGCCCCTCTTTAAAATAATGTGACGCGCTATATTCGAGGTAGGTACTGGTGCCTTTGGGGGCCCTCCCTGAAAGCAGGGCCCTGTGCCACTGCCCACACTGCACGTGCCTCCGGCCGGCTGTGCTGGGGAAGGGGAGGGGTTGACCAACTTCTCACTGATAAATAATGATATTTAAATGTCATATGGCAGTATGAGTTCTGGTGGCTTTGATCCACGCCTGGTTTTCCGACTCCCCCAGGCCTTCCCCCTTTAAATTTCCACTTTTCTGGGCGCAATGAGCTGTGTGGTTAAGCCCAACTTTGATGTATTCTGTAATTAATTTAACTGTGCATGCAAAAGTGTTTTTTTTCGTGTAGTGCCTCTTATGAAAAGATTTCTCGAGCATGCATATGTAATTAAGGCTCGTTTACCGACCTCCCTTGACAAATGAATGGCGTCACGCTACTGTATTCTAGTTAAAATTTTACAAACCTGCATCGTAAACTCACACTGGCTGGGTATTTAGCGCCACCTTTTTTCTCTTCCAGTGGTTCAGGTATTCCTGTGCTAGCAATGTGAGCTTTCAATAGGACCTTGCCAATGCACCTGAGCAAAGCCTTATAAGGCTGCACTGGTGCTGCAGGAAGGCGACAGTTTAAGGCAGTGGTAGTCACAAGTAACTGAGCTCAGCTCTGCAAAGAGTCATCACACACTTCAGACGGGTCTTCGTGTAACCCCTCCAAAGGTTCCTTTGCCTAGGTGGCACCTTACACATTTCTCCATCAAATATAGTTGTGACACGGCCCAATGCCATGCATGACTCCTTCAGTCAGTCTTGTTTTTTGTGGGACTTGTAGTGTACTTACGTATGGGCCTATAAATCCCTGAATGCAAAGTCAGGACTGGGCCAAGGTGTGATGCAGGACATAGTGCCACTTGGCAGTTATGTCCCCATTGCTGTGCGAAGTGGGAACCTTAATTGCAGGTCCTTCCTTCAACTCCCAACCCCCGCCCCACACACACACTTTCTCATATCCATGGTCCTATTACACCTTGTGGGATATAAACGTTGTGGTTGCTTTTCAAAGGGGCCATCTCTGTACCGTAAGGTGTACTTCATACTACTTGGCGAAGTGTAGCCACACACACCCATGTGAGTCAGTCTGCCAGAACTGGTCCATCCGAATATTATGCGTGTACTAAGGGTTTTTTAAAGCAGAGCTGGGCAATTCCAGAGTGCCTCCAAGCAGTGGCGTCACCGGTGACACCCAATACGGTCACTCATGTCACCCCCACCCACCCCCAGAAGGTGTGACACCATCAGTTACTGCACCGGGCGTCACCAACCCTAGTGACACCACTGCAAAGGGGGCTAATAAAACATAATTTAGAGAACTGATTTAAAGGTGAATTTAATGTTTGATGGGAGTTTGCTTGTGGGTAGGATGGGTGGTTTTAGAGGGGGTCAGTTGGGGCTATTTGTGTGTGGTTCGGGAGAGGCACATGGGCATCTTGGTGTGGGTCTGCAAGGGGGATGGGACATCTTATTATGTGGAGGGAGGATGGGGCATTACGGTATGGGTCTAGAGGGAAGGATGGGGGCATCTTGGTGGGGTAAGAATGGAGGGATGGGGCATCTTGTTGTGCACCTGGAGTGAGAGGGGCATGCTAATGTTGGTCTGGAGGTATGGGGCACATTGTTGTGTGTCTGGAGGAAGGCATGGGGGTTTGCATTGGTGTGGGTCTAGAGGGAGGGATGGGTCATCCAGGTGTGGGTCCGGAGGGAAGGATGGGGGCACATTGGTGGGGTCTGCAATGGATGGGGGCACATTGGTGTCGGTCTGGAACAGGTATGGGGTATCTGTTGGTCTGAAAGGTGGAATGGAGCATCCAGGTGTGGGTTGGGATGGGTCTGGAGAGCGCAATGGGGTATCTGCATGTGCATCTGTAGGGAGGGATGAGGCACATAGATGTGGGTCTGGAGGGAGGGATGAAAGCACATTGGTCGCGGGAGGCATGGGGCATCTTGGTGTGGGTCTGGAGGGCACGATGGGTGCATCTTGCTGTGTGGAGAGAGGATGGGGCATTATGGTTTGGGCCAAGATGGGGCATCTTGGGTTCTGGCTTGCAGGGTTGGTGGGACTGGGATGGGGAATCTTGAAGTGGGTCTGGAATGTAGATATGGGGGGATCTTGATGTGTGTCTGGAGGGAGGGATAGGGGCAGATTGGTCTGGAGGGTGGGATTGGGCACATTGATCTAGGTCTGGAGGGCTGGATGGGGGCATCTATGGGGGTCTGGAATGGAGTAATGGGGCCATCTGTGTGTTGGTCTGAAGGGTGGCATGGGGCATCTGTGTGCAGGTCTGGAGGGTCGGATGGGTCATCTAGGTGTGGGCCGGGAGGGTGGGATGAGGCATCTGTGTGCAGGTCTGGAGAGTCGGATGGGTCATCTAGGTGTAGGTCGGGATGGAGCATCTTGCTGTGCCAGAGGGAGGATGGGGCATCATGGTATGGATCTAGAGGGAGGATGGGTGCATTTGATGGGGCCTGGCTTGGAGGGATGGAGGGCATCTTGGTGGGGTTTGGAAGGAGGGATGAGGGCATCTTGGTGTGAGTGAAGGGCAGCATGGTGTGTGGAGGGAGGGATGGGGAATCATGGTATGGGTCTGGAAGGTGGCATGGGGAATCTTGGTGGGATCTGGAATGGAGGCTTCTTGGTATGTGGAGAGGGATAGGGTCTGGATCAGAGGGACAGGCGCACATTGGTATAAATCCAGAGGGAGGGATGTGGGCATGTTGGTGTGGGTCTGTAATGGAGGGGGGGTCATCTAGGTGTGAGTGAAGGGCAGCATGGTGTGTGGATGGAGGGATGGGGAATCATGGTATGGGTCTGGAAGGTGGCATGGGGGAATCTTGGTGGGATCTGGAATGGAGGCTTCTTGGTATGTGGAGAGGGATGGGGTCTGAATCGGAGGGACAGAGGCATCTTGGTGGGATCTGGGATGGTGGGGTATCTTGGTGTGGGTCTGGAGGGCAGCATAGGGGCATCTGGGTGTGTGGAGGGAGGGGTCATCATATTATGGGTCAGGATCGAGAGATGGGACATCTTAGTGTGGGTATGAAGAGTGGCATGGGGAATCTTGGTGGGATCTGGAATGGAGGCTTCTTGGTATGTGGAGAGGGATGGGGTCTGGATCAGAGGGACAGGTGCACATTGGTATAAGTCCAGAGGGAGGGATGTGGGCATGTTGGTGTGGGTCTGTAATGGAGGGGGTGTCATCTAGGTGTGAGTGAAGGGCAGCATGGTGTGTGGATGGAGGGATGGGGAATCATGGTATGGGTCTGGAAGGTGGCTTGGGGGAATCTTGGTGGGATCTGGAATGGAGGCTTTTTGGTATGTGGAGAGGGATGGGGTCTGGATCAGAGGGACAGGCGCACATTGGTATAAGTCCAGAGGGAGGGATGTGGGCATGTTGGTGTGGGTCTGTAATGGAGGGGGGGTCATCTAGGTGTGAGTGAAGGGCAGCATGGTGTGTGGAGGGAGGGATGGGGAATCATGGTATGGGTCTGGAAGGTGGCATGGGGAATCTTGGTGGGATCTGGAATGGAGGCTTCTTGGTATGTGGAGAGGGATGGGGTCTGGATCAGAGGGACAGGCGCACATTGGTATAAGTCCAGAGGGAGGGATGTGGGCATGTTGGTGTGGGACTGTAATGGAGGGGGGGGGGTCATCTAGGTGTGAGTGAAGGGGAGCATGGTGTGTGGAGGGAGGGATGGGGAATCATGGTATGGGTCTGGAAGGTGGCATGGGGAATCTTGGTGGGATCTGGAATGGAGGCTTCTTGGTATGTGGAGAGGGATGGGGTCTGGATCAGAGGGACAGGTGCACATTGGTATAAGTCCAGAGGGAGGGATGTGGGCATGTTGGTGTGGGTCTGTAATGGAGGGGGGGTCATCTAGGTGTGAGTGAAGGGCAGCATGGTGTGTGGATGGAGGGATGGGGAATCATGGTATGGGTCTGGAAGGTGGCATGGGGGAATCTTGGTGGGATCTGGAATGGAGGCTTCTTGGTATGTGGAGAGGGAGGGGGTCTGAATCGGAGGGACAGGGGCATCTTGGTGGTATCTGGGATGGTGGGGTATCTTGGTGTGGGTCTGGAGGGCAGCATAGGGGCATCTGGGGGTGTGGAGGGAGGGGTCATCATATTATGGGTCGAGATCGAGAGATGGGACATCTTAGTTTGGGTATGAAGAGTGGCATGGTGAATGGTGTGTGGAGAGGATTGTGGTATCTAGGGGTGAGTGGAGGGCAGGGTGGGGACTGGAGGGAGGTATGGGGAATCGTGGTATGAGTGATCTAGAAGGAGGTATGGGGCATCTTGGTGGGGTCTGGAATGGAGATATGGGGCACATTGGTGTGGGTCTTAAGGGATGGGGACATCATGTTATGCCCTAGAGGGGGAGATGGGGCATCTTGGTGGGGCCTGGACTGGAGGGAGGGGATCTGGAATGGAGGGAGGAGCATCTTAATGGGGTCTGGAATGGAGGGAGTCGGTCTTGGATGGGGGCATCTTAGTGCAGGTCTGGGGTGAGGGATGGGATGGGTCTAGAGGAAGGATGAGGGCATCTTGTTGGGGTCTGGATTGGAGGGATGGTGCCATCTTGGTGGGATCTGGAGAGTGGCATGGGGCATTTGGGTGTGTGGAGGAACAGGGCATCAAAGTATGGGTCTAGAGGGATGGGACATCTTGGTGGCATCTGGATCAGAGGGAGGGGGCATCTTGGCGGGGTCTCAAATGGAGGGATGGGGCATCTTGGTATGGGTCCCGAGGGAGGGATGGGGGCATGTTGATATGGATCTGAAGGGTGGTGTGGGGCATCCTGGTGTGTGGAGAGGGATGGGAGCACATTGGTGTGGGTCTGGAGTGCAGGATGGGGGCAGGTGGCTCTGTGGAGGGAGGATGGGGAATCATTGTATGGGTCTGGAGGTAGGGATAGGGCATCTTGGTAGGGTCTGGTTCAGACGAGGGCTTAATGGATCTGCAATGGAATGGAGGGATGGGGAATATAATGGGGACATGTCAGGGAATGATGGGACATGTGGGAAGGTTGGGGGCATTTGTGTTTGAACGGCAAGATGGGGTATGAAGGTCTGGAGAGAAGGATGTTTGTATACGGGAGGGGTGGGAGCATGTGGGGTAATCCAGGTGTGGGTCTAGAGACAGGGCCGATTGTGCTATCTGTGTGTGAGTCTGGAGGAAGCATCTCGGTGTGGCTCTGGAGAGAGGGATGGAGCATCTTGGTGTAGTTATGGAGGGATGGATGTTGGCGTCTCTATGTGGGTTCGGAGGGAGGGATAGTGGGTTCAGCGGGATGGATGGTGGCATGTGGGTCCGGAGGGGGGATGGTGGCATTTGAATCTGGAACATGTGTTTGGAAGGAGAAATTGGGCGTCTGAGTATGAATGGGGGCATGTAGGGCTGGGGTCTCTGCTTGTGAGTGTGGGCATGGAGGGCTGGGGCATGCAAGTCCGGAGGGAGGCAAGGTGGTGGCTGGGCTTGGATGTATGGATTTGGCACTTGGGTCGGGCTGGATGATTGGTGGCATGTGAATGCGTAGCATGTGTTTAAAGGGAAATGAGGGATGGGCATCTGGGTTTCAATTAAGGGATTGGGCATCTGGGTATGGATGGACAAGGTGGGGAAGAATCCAGCATGCACGTCTGAATATGGGATTGGGCATCTGGGTTTGAACGTGGGATTGGCCATCTGGGTGTAGAAGGGGCAATTTGGACTGGGGGCATCTGTGTGAATGGAAGGATGGGGTATCTGGGTGTGAATGGGGCGGTGGGGACATGAATATCTGGAGGGATGGGGCACATGAATCTGGAGCACCTTTCTGGAGCAATAGATGGGGCATTTTCATGTGAATCGGGTGAGGGGGTATCTCTGTTAATGGAAGTATGGTGGCATGTAGGTCTGGAGGAAAAGAGGCAGCATCTGGATGTGAATAGAGGGATTTGGTATGTAGGGCTGGGGTAATCTGTGTGTGGAGGGAGGGCTTGGGACGGGTTCTGGAGGGAGGGCTGGAGCACCTGTGCATTGGTCTGGAGGGGAGGGTGGGGTATTGTGTGTGAATGGCGGGATGGGGCATGTAGGCCTGGAGGGTGCAATGGGGGCATCTAGGTGTGAATGGAAGGGTGGGGCATGGGAGCCTAGAGGGAAGGTTGTTTGCATGTGGGTCAGAAGGGAAGGATGGGGCATGAGTGTGGATGCAAGGCAGAGGGCGAGATTGTCTGGAGGGATGGTGCTGTGGGTCTAGAGGGACAGATCGAGGCTTATGGGTGTGGGGAACCAGAAATAGTTGGCAATCAACTACATTGTCCTCCCTCTACTCCGCTCATGGATGGCCCTCAAAGAAAATGATTCCCTTCTTTGCACTTTTGATACTAGGTCTAAGCCCGATGCAGTGGCCTGTCATCACTTAGCATGCGTGCCTGATGGCACAATGATGTGTAAGGCTCAGGCTCCCAAAATGTAGGAATAAAGTGCATTCATTTGCACTTTCTCATAGTTAGCATAGGAGAGCTCTATGGGCACTTTTCCCCGAGGGGGAGCACCTTCCCATGAGGCCAGGGAGGTCAGGCTGCTACCCGATAGTTCCCCTGGGGGTGGTATAATGCAGGAGGATCTCATGGGGAGGGACCTCTGGGGATAAGTATTACCATCGAGGGTACAGCCCTTATGAACGGATCTCACCCCCACATACTCCAGCGCCTCTTTTCTCTTCTACCTTCTTTATAGAAAGTAGACCTATGTGCTGTGGTAAGGCTGAATATCCTGAGATCCTTGAAGTACTCGGACGAAGAAGAAACACAGGCCCATGTAATCTAAATTCTGTGACGAGCGGGCCCCGCAGAGTAATGAAGATGGGGACCTCAAAAGAAACAAAGGACTAATGAGCCTCGGGACAGCTAGCCACATTGTATAAAGATTGGCAATGGACTAAACACAGCGAGACGGTCACGGGCAGCTGCACAAAGTTGCAGGTGCACTGATCAGCAACCGTGGAGATTCAAATCTGCGTTACCAATCTGGAGGGAGAGTGCTCGAAGGACGCTGGTGGTCAACCTTTCCCTCACAACAGAGGCAGAGAGGAGCCATCTGATAACCAAAGGAGGGCTAGATCTAGATTCTAGCTGGACTAGTTTCTCCATCATTCCTACTCAATCCTACTCCCCTTTTGAATGCCTCGTCTGTAGGCTTGAGGTCTCGCCTACTCTCTCTCACCCTCGCCACTATCTACAGACTCCCTGGCCCTATCTCCCTCTTCCTCTCTGAATGGGCTGGCTTTGCCTCATCCCTTTCAACCTCTTCTTTCAAACTCCTCCTCCTTGGTGATGTCAACATCCATCTCGACTCTCTTGAATCATCCACCTCTCAGTTCCGGGTTCTCTGTGACTCTCTCTCTCACTATTCTTCCTTCCTGCCCGACTTACTCTGCCGGCCACACTCTTGATGCCCTCAGCTCTGGTGACATCCCTATCTCTATCCCGTTCACCACCTACCTCTCTTGGTCTGACCACTCTCTTCCTTTCTCCCACTTGAGCCCCTTGGCCCTTTCTATGAGCCACCCTCTGCACTGCCAGCCTCCGTCGCTGTAATTCGACCAATTAAACGAGTGTCAGCTTCTGCTTTTGCCCCTTCCTTCATCCCTCCTCCCACACCCTCTCCTCATTCTCCCTCTGACTGTCCCTGCTAACCTGCACCTTGCCATCTCTAACATCCTTGACATCCTTGCCCCTGCCACGAGGATCTGCCAAAAACCTGATGCCAAGAACAACAGCTGTTACGACTCTGGTCTAGCATCTCTGAAACATAAGGGCAGAGTAGCTGAATGGAAGTGGAAGACCTTGGGTTACTACAAAGGCAATATCGCTCCTCTATAGGCTCCAAGAAGCAGGCCCACATCCAAGTCCAAATCTCTGGAGCCACTAACAACACAGCAGAACTTTTCAGAATCTACAAGGAACTCGCCAATCCACTTCCAGTCATCACCTCTCTCCTTCCTTCCCAGGATCTCTGCACTGGCTTGGCCTCCCACTTCACATCCAAAACTCAGGATATCCTGTCCTCACTCCCCTCCACCCCATCTCTTCTCCCTTGCCTGCTCCCCTGCCTACCTTGGCTCCCCTCCTTCCACCCCTTCACTGTCCTCCCTCTTGCCCATAGCACCGGATGAGGTCTCTAAAGTGGTCTGCTCTATGAAGGCCTCCTCCAAACAGGTGCCTCCCTGCACATCCAGAACCATTAAGGACAACATCTCATCTCTTGCCCTGGTTCTTGCTGACTTATGTAACCACCGTTTCAACACAGGCACTTTCCCTCTATTCCTCAAGCGCTCCGTTGTGCACCCGCTCTTAAAAAAGCAATCTGCTGACCCTTCTTTCCCCGGTAACTATCAACCTATCTCTACTACTCTCTTCCTGGGTAAACTCCTGGAAAAGTTACTCATCCCCCAACTGACCCTCCACATTGATCATGTTGGTTGCCTTATGACCATCAATTCCAGGCAACCAGAGGCAAGGAAACTGCTGTACTGAACACCCCTGAAACCATGCTTTCAAACCTTGACTCCAATTTTCCTGCTGTTCTCATTTTCCTCGATTTCTCCTCTGCCTTTGCCACGGTCAGCCATTCCATCTTTATAAAATGACTTTGTGACACCGTCAGCATCACTGACCGAGCACAGGATTGGCTGACCTCTTTCCTCACTAACCACCCTTCCCAGCTGCAACTGGGCCCTTTTTCCTCCACCAACCACCCTCTTCATTATCTATCTCTTCTCTCTTGCTCACCTGATCTCCTCCTTCTTACCCCATTTCCAGTGTAATGCTGATGACACACAGCTTTCCTTCAAACTTCCCTTTACTTCCCCCTCTTCCTCCTCTCATCCCTGACTCCCTGTATGCCATTCAGGCATGGTGTGCAGTGAATGATCTCTGTCTCAATGCAAGTAAGACAGAGATCCTCCTCACCGGGACACCTGTGCCCTCCTTTCCTCCTTCCCTCTGGCCACCCTCTCCATCCCAAACTTGGGGTCATCTTCGACTGCGCTCTCTCCTTCACCCCTCATATCATGGACCTTACCAAGAAGTCCCACTTCCAGCTGCACTTTCTCAGAAGCATTCTTCCTTTTCTCACCTTCCCACAGAAGCGCAATATCTCCAGAGCTCTGGTCATCTCCAGGTTGGACTACTGCGACAGCCTCTTTCTCAATCTCCCTCTTTCCTCATTTTAGCCCCATCTAGCTAATCCAGAACAGGGCTGCAAGACTTACCTTTGGCCTCAAGCCCAGGGACAGCTTCTCTCCAGCCCTAAAATCTCTGCACTGGCTCCCAGTGGCTACAAGAATCAAATTCAAGACCCTCTGCATCATCCACAAGGCCTTCTGGGCCTGGGACCGGGCTATCTCCAACTTTCCCTCCATAAATACTCCCCTGCTAGAGCCCTACACTCCAATTCCAACTCTCTGACAGTCAGGTGCTTCTCCAAGCAGAGAGTGGGGAGCAGGTCTCTCTCCTTGGTTGGTGTCTCCCTTTGGAACAGCCTCCCTGCCCCTTTCAGAGTTGAGCCGGACTTCCTTAAGTTCCGGAAACTGCTCACAACTCTGCTCTTCTCTACCTCTTTCCCTTCCCTGTTAATCATCCCACTCACTTCCGCTGTGACTGGTGCCCTGGTCCCCATGAATCTCACAGGATCCCAGGCCCTTCCACCCAGTCATAACCAGCACCCGCCCCCACTGCACTGCCCTTCACACCCCTGCCTGGTGGCTCTACATACCACCCTTGAAAGCCACCTGTACTAGCACTTAGCCTGAGGTCCTCCTACTTGGTCTTCCATGGCACTTCCCTCTCTGGCCCTTCTCCAGCACCTCTTCCTTCCATCGCCTTCCCAGCACTTCTCCCCAATGCACTTCCATGGCCAAATGCCACAAGGCCTAGTAGGACCACAACTGTATATTACTGTTCTTGCCATTGTTATTATTTCTCCTGTTCCCTTCCCATTTAGCCTTGTGGCGCTTTGAAACACAATTCTGTTGTATAAAGCGCCTTACAAATGCTCATTAAAATAAATAAATAAAATAGATACCCTCACCAAGAGAAACAGAATCTGAGAGGGAGAGTCCCTCACGACGTAGATCGAGAGAAGCACACCGATAACCAAAGGCGGGTTAGACACCCTACCCAAACTACAAGTTATCTTCCTCATGGCAGTACATGGCAGGAGAGTGCGCCACGTCAGCCAAAGCAAAGAAAAAGAGAAGCCAGGGTCTGGAACCCAAAATAAGAGAAAAATGTGTCCTTTTCCTCATTGCAGTTCTTGGCAGGGAAGGATACCAAGATAGGCAGACCAAATGAGATTAGCTAGGGTCGTGGAACCCTCCAAAAACTTGGAGATTAAGAGTGAAGTTGAAGAAACAGAAGACCAGGGGAAGGGAGTAATTCCCCCTGCTTTTAATTGATGCCAAGAGAATGAAGGCATTCTCTTGGTAAACCAGACTAGCAGGAAAATCCAGGAGTCTGGGTCAGGGGGCCATTCCCCCAGACTGTGTGAAACCAAATACCAGGAGAAGGGAGGCATTCTCCTGGATCATCCAGAGGGAGAATAAAAGTTTTGTTGCGAACTTTACCATCAGGGAAGGGAGTCTGATAATGTCTGAAACCCAAGACTATGAAAACTGGTTTTGACAAGCCAAGGACTCAAAACCCAGGAGAAGGGAGTCATTCTTCTGGGACAAGAACACATATGCTTTATTTTATAGTTTGTTGTGTAAGGGATAGGAGTAAGGTTTTCTTGGCACAGGGCGGTGGACACTTTTGATTTGACAACACCCTGACAGTCAACTTATCTCTTTAGTTGAGGTAGGAAAATACCCCTCCCCACCCATATAGGGATAGGGATGGTAAGGTTTCCTCTTTCCTTTTACTTGAATGCAAGTCTTTAACCCCAATCATGCCACATTTGTGTCAGTCTCCTTCTTCTGCACCCTTACACCTTGCATCACCCAACCTCCTATCCAACCGTAGTACTTGTCAATAACCACATCTCACTTTGACTGCATACCTGTTTCACGTCTTTTGTCCGTCGTGTTGTTTTTTGGGGCTGTTCCAGAAGTGAGCGGGTGACATGGGAAGCCAGGACGGCAGACCCAAGAACATGGGTACCTGGGGATACAAGACCGACTCCCCACACCACATGGTTGCTTCCCCTGATTACCGTGATGTAAGCACAGTGCAAACACTGACCAGGGAAGACGAATGGTCTTGCCAGATGATGGAGGTGGAGGCTCTGAGGGATGGTAGCATGAATAAAACTGAAGCAGCAGCAGACATGCAACAATAAGGATGTTGAAAAGAACAAGTACCAACAGGAAGCAGGAAAAGATCCAGGACAAGGAAGGGGCAAGATCCAAGTGCGAGCAGGGTGGCAGGAGAGGAGGGAATAGGAGGAGACCAGGTGGGAATAGAAGAAAATATGGAGACTAGCCAAGGCAAACAGGAAAGGACAAAAAGTAAGGCTGGAATTCACAAAGGCAAAGTCAGGAACCTGCAGGCAGGGAAAAGGGTGAGCGCATTAAGACATGCTCAGCTGATGGAGAGAGGGTTTTAAATAGCCCTTCCACTTTGAAAACAAGCCGGCAGCGCTGTATTGTTGTATAGAACCCTGAGGTTGGCATACACCATGCATGCACGGGAGCCGGTCCACCGCACATGCGCGGTCAAATGATCATGGCGGCGTCCAGGAGAGATCTCTGTCTCTGGGCAGCCAACCTCCTGGGTCTTGCTGGGTGCAGACGCCAGCAGGGATAAAGACGTTTAACAGGGATCGAAATTCGGATTTTTTGACCAGGAGCAAAATGAAACTCCTGGGCATCGGGCATAACCGGTTAGGCAGGCGCAATCTCTGGAAAACCAGGAGCGAGCACATAGTGTGCAGCAAATCTAACTTTGTGCCATATGCAAACTCTAACTTTTTGTCCATTTTATACTATCAAATATGCACTAACTGTCCCTTAGGTGTGTTTTTATTCTTCTTTTTATATACATTCCCAAACATATACAGTTAATATTGCATAGCTAGGTTTGTATGGTACCTCTTGCCACAGGAGTCAAAAGTAGCTCCTGGTAGCTGATGGTTTCAAGCTAACCAGGCTCCCCTTGGCTATAGCCGGGAGCTCAATAGCTCCTGGCACCTTCAAGCCCAGAATTAAGAGGGGTGCCACAACCGTCCATTGAAGGTATGTGTGCATGCGTGACTGTGTGTGAAAGCTGGATTCAAAGTGGATGCACGTGTGCTAGTATGACTGCGGGTGCATGTAGATCTGAATGGAGATGTGTGGGAGTGTGTGACAGTGTGACAGTGTGTGACCAAATAAATAAACAAACAAACAAACAGTATTGCCCTTCATCTGCCCCCTTACATTGCATGGTAATCGCATACAGAGCTTCGGGACCCAGTGGCTACCTTGCAGCCCATTTGACTCAACCACCATTCCTGGTAACTTAATGTCAGTCTATCCAGGAGTAAATCCGAGTTACTACATATTTGTGAAGCAGCTCCTATGACTTTAGGAAGTTAACTTATTGAATCCAACGTAAAGAAAAGTTACATAACCATGTCATATGTGGCTACGCCCCAGGGCTTCCAGGTGAGTACTGGAACTGCGGCGGGGGGACGGCTGCCCATGGTGGTTGGCACTGCCTTCACCAGGGGAATGACGATGGTGGGCAGGGATGGCAACGGCCTTGGTGCCCTTGCCTTCCCGCTTTTCCTGTAGATACCAGTCAACTGGCAGCTGTTCGGGGCTTTATTTGGGTTCCACCCCCTCCCGGGGAACGGCATCAGTTGGAAGGGTTGGCACGGGCCGACAGTGGGCTTGATTCCCTCCACTCCCAACTTCACTGTTGGTGGCAGCTGTCCGGTGTTTTTTTACTTTTGGTGCTGCCCCCATGAGCGGCACTGGTGGGCAGAGCTGGCATGGGCCGACGTAGGTATTGGTTGCCTTCATCTCCCTGCTGTAATGTTGCCGGCAGCCTGGCGGTTGTCTGGTGTTTCTTTTGAGTGCCTCCCAAGGAACGGCACTGGTGGGCAGGGCTGGCGCCAGCCGATGGCAACCTCAGTGCACTTGGCTCTCTGCTTGTGCAATGTTGCCAGCAGCCTGGCAGATGTCCGGTGTTGGTTGGTGCCGTCCCTCCCCGGGACGGTCCTGGTTGGCATGGGCCAGCTGTGGCCCCAGGCGATGCTGAGAGGTGCGGGCTGGTGGGGCATTAATTGGGACTTCTATTCTGGGGCCTCATGTGGGCTTCCTCTGCAGCTGGTGTTCTCGCCATGGTTGCTTGGGGTGCTTTCTGTGGCCTGGAGACCGTTTGGAGTGTTCAGCTTCTTCCAGTTCCATAGACCTGTGGCTGCCTTGGCTACTGGGTAGTGTGCCCGGTGGTTCTCCTGGTCCCAGGCAGCGTGTCCGGTGCTGCTGTGATGGGCTCTTAGTGAGCATGACAGGGGGACGAGGGGCAGGAGGGCTTCACCTCCGTCCCCCCATTCAGATCCCTCCTCCATGATTGCTGAGGTTGGGGTAGGTGTCTGGATGGGGTGGATGTGGACACTGTGCTGTCCTGCGTTTGGGCTAGTATGGATTTCTCTGCATCCTTGGTCCGGGGCTATTGTTGGGATACTTCTGTTGGCTGTTACACCTATGCCCTAAGGATGGGGTTGCCCAATGTTCTCTTGGCACTCCTCTGCTGCTTGTGCTGTTTGCAGGGCATGGACCGACCCCTTGTATTGCCTTGCCCCATTTTTGGAACATTTCCCTCCCTGGCAGGGACCTCCTTGCCCAACTGGTAAACCGGTTTTGCTGTGGCGGTGGTTTGTTTGTTTGTTTGTTCATTCATTTGCAACGCGCTCCAGACCCAAAGGTATCAGGGCGCGAGGGTTACAGGTAGGTTCTCAGCTTAGTTACATAGTATCTACGCAGTAGATAAAAAACAAATCAGATACATGTATGTACAGGATAGTCACAGGATGAAAAGGGGGGAGTACAGTTAAACATATGTTACACATTGAGGTAATTGCAGCTGGTGGACCTAAGGCTTGGGTTAGAGATCAGAGGATTTGAGCCAGATGGTACATTTGGATCTGAAGTTCTGATATGGCTGATCTTCTCGGATTGCAGCTGGCAAGGAGTTCCAGAGCTTGACCGCTTTAATGGGGAAGCTATTGCCACCTACCTTAGAGAGTTTAAATCTAGGGACCAAGAGGGAGTTGCTGTGGGCTAGTCTGGAAGGTCTGGTGGAGGTCCTTTTATGAATCTCTCAGCGAGATAGCTAACGGCGGCGTTGTTCAAGGATTTATGGGTGAGTGACGATATTTTCAGTTTGAATTTGTCATTTGTGGAGAGCCAGTTGTTTTGACGCCTGATCTCCGAGATATGGTCTCTCTTGGCCACTCCAAGGGCTGCTCTAAGGACGTTGTATTAGAGTGTTTCGATTTTCTTGATGATTGCTTTGTTAGAGCCAATGTAGATGACATTGCAGTAATCAAGCCTGGACAGAATGAGGGCTCTGGCCAGGATGATACAACTGTTGTTTGAGAGGAAGGGTTTACCCGTTCTGATGAGTTTACACGTGTAGCCGCTCGTGGAAGCCAATGTGTTGACTTGTTTGGTGAAAGAGAGGGTTGAGTCGAGATAGAACCCAAGAGTTTTCACCTCGCTGGCCACTTTGATGAGGTTACCATCAATTATGAAGGAGGCATATTCACACCCTAGTTTATTGAGGTTAGTGGAGGTACCGAGGATGATGAGCTCTGTTTTGTCATCATTCAGGGATAGACCATGATTAGCCATCCATGCCTGGATGATGAGCTACACCCTACTCACCAAGGCCAAATCCTTAACGTAATCCCCAGAAAGTGGGAGGAGGATCTGTGTATCATCTGCATAGTTGGTGTAGGTGATACCAAGATTGTCCAGATCATTGAAAAGAGGCTTAGTGAATGTTGTATAACATGGGAGAGACACACGATCCCTGGGGTAAGCCACAAATAATGGGGATAGGCTCTGCGGCTGCTGAGGGCGAGAACACCCGCATGGACCTTTCACTTAAGAAGGACTCAATACAAGTTATGGCCTCCCTAGAGAAGTGAGCAGCTGAGTCTAGGTGACTGCATAGGACCTTGTGGTCAACAAGGTCGAATGCGGCCGAGAGGTCGAGGAGAAGGAGGAGGGCAGATGTCCTTTTCCCCCTTAGTTCATCTAGTTGGGGCTTTAGATCTATGAGGGCCATCTCTGTGCCGTGTTGTGGACGAAAATCAGATTGGCGTGTTCCTAGAAGGTGGTGTAGTTCCAGATATTTCTGGATTTGAGTGTAAGCGAGCTTGTCAATGATTATTAATAAAACGGGTACAGTTGTGATGGGCCGGTAATTAGTGGGTATAGAGGGGTCAAGTGTTTGTTTTTTTAGAAGGGGGAGCACCCATGATGCTTTCAGGTTGGCTGGGATGATGCTGGATGCAAATGATGCATTAATAAGCTTGGATACAAAGGGGCTAGGTCCCTTGATGCGTCCTTGATAAGCTGGGCTGGACAGGGGTCGTCCTGGTAGTTGGAGGGTTTGAGTGAGAGTATTATTTTTTCGACGTCAAGGATAGAAGTTTTAGAGAATTTGAAGTGAGTGGGTGGTGATCTGGGTACTGTAGGTGTCTTAAGATTGATCTCAGTGTCGGTGGTAGGAGGGATGTTAGTTAGCGGTAAGTTAAAGGGCGAGCTCAAGGAGGCTTTTTTTGGTGCTATTTTATTTTGGAGGGTGGCTATTTTGTTGGAAAGCACGTTTTGGATACCGGAGCACCAGTTTTTGTCTTTGGTACAACTGTCTGGTGTGGAGATAGGGATTTCAATCTCTTTGAGGATGGTAAAGAGCTCCTTCATGCTGGAGTTAGCTTGGGAGATCAGGGTGTTGTAGGATTCTTTTTTTGGCCA
This sequence comes from Ambystoma mexicanum, assembly GCF_040938575.1. Taxonomy (NCBI): domain Eukaryota; kingdom Metazoa; phylum Chordata; class Amphibia; order Caudata; family Ambystomatidae; genus Ambystoma; species Ambystoma mexicanum. Next base: position 18,219,997 of record NC_090926.1, read on the forward strand.
GGCAAATGTATTTTTTGTGGAGGGTGGAGATCTGTGTGAGTTTGGTTTTATTGTCTTCCGTCGGGAGTAATCGCCAGGTGGTCTCACAGATCCTTTTTTTTATTCTTAGGTCTTTGAGGTAAGGGGTGAACCATTTGTTCAGGTGAGTTGTGGGTTTACTGGGCCTTAGTTTGAGCGGAGAAATTAAATCTAGCAATGTAGCCATGATTTAGTTGTATTCACCGACCAAAGTTCCTGGGTAGGTATTGTCTGGAAGGGAGTTAAGAGTGGGAAGGATGGCTGGGATGAGCCTATCAGCAGTGATGTAATGGTGACAACAGGTTTGGGTCCGCTGATACGGCTTGTGGATCCTGTGAACCCAGGACACCTGGATCTCCCCCTTTGCCCATAAGAGGACTGGAGAGCTGCTGATGGGGGCCCTGCTCTCCCAACACGCCTGATGGGCAGGGAGAATGTGAGCGCTGAAGAGGCAGCTGGCCTGAACCAGGGACTGTCGGGTCCCTGCAGCGTTGCAGTGCATGGACTGGTGCCGGTGTGTGCCTCCTGCCTCCTGTTGGGCTAGGCACAGCACCGAGGGCGCACCAGGTGAATGATTTAAGAAGAGGGCCTGGGGGAGCTAAGGTTGACCTTGGACTGGACTTGTGAAGAACCTAAAAGCCAGGCCAGAAAGCCTGACAATAATGTGGTGCAAGTGGCAGGAGGGCATTGGAGAGTTTGGCTCGATACTGCCTGGGGTTGTGGGCCCCCACTTCTGGGGGGTGTGCCTGCCTCCAGCACCCTTAATCGGGGAGAGACCTAACACTGTGAACAGGCGGTGTACTGCAGGGGTGCAGAGGAACCGGGGGACAACTGCAGAGAAACAGAGGCGCGGCAGGAATAGGAGCCGGTGGAGCCCCATGCCTACACTGGGCCTGTCACTGGAGGGACTGTATTGGAGGTGTGGACCCTCAGTCTAGGGGCATGTGCCCGCCTTGCCCAGGCCATGGGCAGGTGCTGGAAGTACCCTGAAAGTGGTCACCCTACACAAGGGGGATCCAGTTCAGAGGGAGAAGAGTGGAGTACCTACAGGGTGCTAAGGACAGGAGGAAAGGGGGGTCTTCTGAAGCCTGGAGGAGCCTGCTTCCGAGGAGGTAGTCTGCGGTTCCCCCTCTCAGAACACATATGGAGATGCCCCTTGCTGATAACTGGCAAGCTGTTTGAACTGGTCCTGTTATGATCTCCTTAAAGGTTGGCCATTGACACGGCCGCAAGACTAACAGGGTGGCTGTCACTCTGAGGAAGTGAGTCTTTGTCTGGGGCTTGTTCTTCTATGCCACTCTACAATCCCCCAGCATTGCATGGAGGTTAGACTAAAATTGGCTGAATTTGCATACCCGGGAAGGCCTGACTCCGTAGCCAATAACGTAGAGAAGGAAATGGCAGCAGGAGGAGAAGACTCAATGGCAACCAAGAAGGACATCGCCTTGCTCCTCAAAGAGATAGGTTATATTAGGGCAGACATTGGTGGCAAAGTCGACAAGATCAAGGGAAGACAACAATGTCCTGAAGCTAGACAACTTTGAAAATTGTAAAAGGAGAAATAAGACTCTTTGGGATACCAGAGAAGGAAGGGGAGACTGAATGAGACCTCAGAAGAACCATACACAAGGTCACCAAACTCCTCTTCGAAGATGATACAGTTGACGAAGTGAAAACTGAACGAGTCCATAGGGCCAATGGCTCGGCCACAGGTCAGTCCTGTTGTGCTTCCACAACTATCCAGACAAGCTCAGGATTCTGGAGAAGGCTAGGACCAAGGGTCCGGTGACGTTGGGCACAGCGAGAATCACTGTCTTTCAGGACCTCTTCTCTCTTCTCCTCACAAAAAGGCGACTTTGCCTGCCACTGACAAAATGGCTGACAGAGAAAGGAGTCAGGTACAGATGGGGATTCCCGTTCTCAATCTCCTTCAAAATAGAGGGTCATAAGCACAGGCTGGTCACAGAGGAAGAAATAAACAGAGTATCGGAGAGCTCATGGATGGAGAAGAGGGTTCGCAAGGGGAGAATGAAGAAGACAGGCAATAGCGAATTAAGGGTCCCAAGAGAAGGAGAATCCCTGGTTCGAGGAAATTTAGGAAGCTCAACACCTCTCGGAGCAACACATGCTGAACATACCTTTGAAATTAATGTACTTCCAAAAGAGGGCCAGAAGGAATCGGTGGGAATTTCGAGCTAGGCCAGAGAAAAATGTTAAGGCCCGTAAGGGAAGGGCTTGAAGATGAATGTGTCCTAAAATATTGCTGCTGTCAGTATGGCAGGGCTTTTTTGAATTTGAAAGAAGCACAGCGGTTTGTTTTTATTATGTTATTCATTTTGTATAGGAGATGTGGGGGGCTAAGAGAGGGGCATTGGAATTTTAGTGTTTTTTTTTTAAAGGGCCCTGGAGGACCGGCCTGTTGTGGTTGTTCGGGCACTACCCTAGTGATGGTAACTGGGAGGGGTCGGGCACCTTTTGTGAGGGACCTAGGGGTCGGGCACAGTTTAGGGGGAGAGGGAAACTCACATTTATTGTATGGCACTTGCTCTGTTGACCCACATCTTTATCAAATACACTTTCCTGAGTTTAACTTGGAATGAGAGAAGATGTTGGGGGATCAAACCATGGTATGTCTGCCTTGGGGAAATGGGCTAGGGGGGACAGCTTGCAGGTATGTACCCCTAACATCAAGGGCCTCAACACCCCATACTAAGAGGTCTCTGGTCACTAGGGAATTTAAGAGGTTGGAGTTAGATGTTCCATTCCTCCAGGAAACCAAATATCTGAGGGGTTAGGAGCGTAAGATTCCCTGTGCTCAGGTCGGGGGAGAATACTGGAGTTCAGGGATCTCAAGAAAAGCAGGGGTGGGGATTTTAGTTTGTTGAGGGCTGAGAATGGAAGTCACCAAAGTGTGGTCTGACTCGGAGGTGAGGGTGGTGTTGTTCTCCTGCTTGATTAAGAAAATAAGATTTGCATTCGCCTTAATCTATGCTAACCAGGGTCAATTCCGGTTCCTTGAGAGGACCCTTGCGAAGGTAATAAACAAGGGCATAGGTCACCTCCTAGTCAGGGGGGGACCTTAATGTTTGGATGGATGTCGCGTTGGACAGACTATGCACCCCGGGGGACAGGAATCCCAGAAACAGGGTTGTCAGGAGTTGGGGGCTGCGCTGGAACTATATGATTTGTAAGACATCTGGCGGCACTTACAAGAAAAGGGGTTTACCTTCTACTCTGCCCCAAATGGTACCTCAACCAGAATAGACTACCTATATATCTCAAGGGACCTTTGGGATTGGACCAGGGATCAGGAATTCACCCGGTTAATTGGTCCGACCATGACATGGTTTCGGTTGAGATTGAATGGAGCGGTCTCTGTCTGAGGAACGCTAAATGGAGGTGCAACGTATCCCTTAGGAAAGACCCAGTATTCAATGAGGAGATGGAGAGTGCTATCAAAGAATTATTTTAATATAAATGACACAGGGGAGGTGCGAACGAGAACCGTTTGGGATGCTGCGAAGGCCACCTGGAGAGGCACCTTGATCAAAGAAGGGGCCTGTAAAAAGAAAGAACGTAACCTAATCAAGAATAGATTGTGGGCTAAAATAAGAGTGCTGGAAAAGCTACCGCAGTCATCCAATAGTAGTAAGGAGGTTCACATCCAAGAGGGATGAGGGAAGAGCTGAGGCTGTTGGAAGAAGAGAAGATAGTCTGTAACTTACAGTTAGTGATACAGAAATGTTATGAAAAGGGTGATAAAGCGGACACTATTCTTGCTGCAAGGCTTATTGGACAACGGGCGGAGAGATGGGTTTCCGAGATAGAAGGTCAGGATGGGACCACAGAGGCTTCAGTAGATGGGATACAGGATGCATTTGTCTCTTTACGAGGTACTATATAGCAGTGAAGCGAAAAGCTGAAGGAGAGATTGAGAAATACCACGAGGAGACGTGCATCCCAGTGTTAACGGCGAATGAGTCTGATGCCCTGGACTCTCCAATCACCGGGGAGGAGATAAAGAACATGATAGGTCATCTCCAATTGGGCAAAGCACTGGGCGAAGACGGTTTCACAAAACGTTAATTTCCGTCCTCATCCCTTTCCTGACGACATTGTTTAATGACATTATGGAAACGGGGAGAGCTCCAGACTAATTCGTCCAGGCCCTTATCACGGTAATACCGAAGGATGGGGGGACCCTCGACTCTGCGGGTCTTACCGCCCAATCTCTCTTTTGGACATACATGTTAAAATATTTGCTAGTGTCCTGGCGGCCAGGATAGAGGGACATCTCCTGAGGTTGGTGCATTCCAATCAGGTGGGTTTTAATCAAAGGGCGGCAGGGGACAGACACAATGGTGAAATCTTTGCACTTGACTAACAAGGCTCAAGGTTGGCCAGGTGATCCCATCCTTATTTCTGTTGACGCAGAAAAGGCTTTTGATAGGGTCGAGTGGGGCTTCCTAGAGGTAGTGCATACTAAGGTGGGCTTAGGTGGGAAATGTTTGCAGGGCGTATTTTCAATCTGCTCATCCCCAAGGGCCTGTGTGGCGGTGAACGGAGGATACTCACATTGTTTCGAACTGGGGAGGGGAATGAGACAGGGATGCCCCCTTTCATCAGCTCTTTTTGTTCTTTCTCTGTAACCTCTGGCCCACAGGTTGAGAGAGGACCGCCGAGTTGAGAGTTTTGTGGTGGGCGAGGGAGAATACAAAATTGGACTTTATGCAGACGACATGCTCCTGCAAATAGTGAACCCATTGACATCGGTCCCGGCAGCGGCTTCCCTGATTGAACAATACGGCCAAACTGCAGGGTTTAAAATTAACACAGGCAAGTCGGTCCTCTTTCCCTTGACAGAAACAGGGACAATGACAGGGCTCGCTTTTTACCCCTGGGAAATAAGATTAACCTGGTAACACCAAGTTACCTGGGCGTTAATGTCACAAGAGACCTCAGGGGGCTATATGAGGCAAACTTACCACCCTTGATGGCCGTATTAGACAAGGACCTTGAGAAATAGGATAAGATAACAATATCATGGTTGGGACGTTTGAATTCCCTGAAGATGGTGTTTCTCCCTCAAATCTTATACCTATTTCAGATGCTGGCCATACCGATCCCCGACTCCTATGTTTTGGTAACAAGGGGGACCCCCTCTACGGTTCCTGTGGCAGGGGAAGAAGCCCCATATTTCAAATGAGGTCCTGAGCCTCCCCAAAGAACATGGGGGTGTGGGCCTACCGGACATAGACTTGTACTACAAGGCCACTCCGCTTAGAATTTTGATTCTGCACCTTAGAGCCCAGTAAGACCAACAGTGGGTGGGACTGGACAACTATCATCTTCGAACGGCCACTGTAGGGGAATGGCTATGGGTTCCTAGGACAAAGTTATCATGTAGGATAAGAGAGCACCCTATTTTGGGAACCATAAGGTCCGGTTGGTGACAGGGAGTGGGACTGAGTGGCGTAACGACGTCGCACCTTTCGGTACCAGGGGTTAGAGATGCAATTCCGAACCCAGAAAGGTTACAAACCTGGTTTGAAGCGGGACTAGAGAGGGTTGGACAGATGTGGAGAGGCGGTAGGTTGATCATAATAACGGAATTCGAGGAAGCATTTGGTGCAGGTTCACTCTCAATTTTATCATTCATACAATTGAAGGGGGTACTAACATTTGAGGCGTGGAGAGCGAAGCTACAGAGGGAGCTCACACCTTTTGAGAAGCTCTTAGACACTACATCCGACTCGAAAGGGCTGATTGGAGCACTATAGGGCCTTGGTTGAAACGAGAAAAGGATCTACGGACAGGCTGAGGGAGAGGTGGGAGGATGACCTGGGAGTGGAGCTGGATTCACTAACATGGCAGAGACTAAGCAAGGGGGCCTTCCAGTCATCTATTGCGTGCCTGGAATGGTTTGCCGGAATCTCTTTGTAAGGAAGAAAACCACCTAGCTTTCAGGAGAATGCTAAATACTAGACTGTTTGAGTAACTTCATCTGGCCTACTGCTCTGACTCTACGATCTTGCTCTGTTAGGGCGCCTGGATGCATTCGGGATTTGGCACGATACAAATCCATTAACATAACATAACAGTTCAAATTGCATTCCATTAAGCTTTTGCACAGATGGCAGTACGATCCAGTTCAGCTCTCCAGAATGTATCAGTGTGAGCCCGATGTGCTGCCATGTATGTGGTTCAATGGCAGACTATTGACACATGTGGTGGGGATGCAATGTGGGTTCAGGCTTACTGGGCTGAGGTGTTATGCCTCAATTGCTTACTGTGCTCCAATAAATTGGGAGACGCACACAATCACCCTTACGTGTAAAACACAAGTACAAGAATATGAAATCCTACCTGATCTTCAAACGATAGATTGTGGACAGGAGTGATTCACCTGGCGTTCTTTCACTGTGCAGGTAAAGAGAGCACAGTGTGAAAACACCAGGGGAACCCTCGAGGGGAAGAAAACCCTTGAAGATGGTGATTGCTGGAAGCGGGACGGAACTTGCCTCTGGTGTGTGTCTTCAGGGGGTAGCTAGTCGCCGTCGGCTCATCCTCGAGACATCAGAGCGTTCTATCCAGTTCCAGCAATGGCTACAACGAGAATGGACAAGTTAACCCGGTTACAAGAGAAAATAGGAGACAGGTACATTTTATCAATGGATAAATATCCTACCCTTAAAGCTAGTTGTTGTCGAGGCTAAAGTTGGTTGCATCCCCAACGGAAGATGGGAGAAAAGATCTATGTGGGAATACAAACACTAATCAGATAAAGAAATGATGAGGAAATAGAAGCAACTAGTAATGGGAAGTCCTCGTACCGAAATCCTGAATGGAGATTGGAAAGATATACCAGAGGAAACGTTCCACGAGTGGGTTCTGATGGCGGTTGGGAGTAACCGCGAGACGCGTGTGGTGCTAAATTAAAGGAGGAAATAAGGTGATAAGTTTATGTATCCTAAATCAGCTCTTTATGGATGTAAAGTAGATGTATGCCTACTTAAGTTGTGAAGTTCCCGGGAAGTATCCGGGTTTGATACTCCTCGGATTGGTGAGCCGTTGGACACGGGGGAAATTAATGAGTTCCTGATAGATGGAAAGAAAGAAACAGAACAGTGAATCAAGGGTTCAGAATGTAAGCAAAAGTCTAGGAGTTCCTAGCTGCGATACTCACGAAGCGTGGCTTCTGTAATCAGTAGCAAAGCGATGCTGTGCTGTATTCGATACCGGAAGTACTTTCTCAGCACGAATGGGAGGAGCATGATCTACTGCCTTCAAAACCACTGTACCATCACCCTGCGATACAGCGGCCATCTTATGTATGGGAATCTGAATGCTCGAGATAAAACGCCAACGGCGCCACAATGACCATTTCTGAAAGATGCCCTGAAGGTTCGTAACAGTATGCCCCCTTTTATGGGAGACAAAGCCCGGTTTACTGGGATGGAAGTAGTAAAATGAACGCACAAGTCGAGGCGCATGTACCACCGAGGCGGGCTCCCAAGATCGCTCAGCTGGCGAGTAACCTTTCCAATACACTAAATACTGCAAAACCCCTCTTCTGTGGCGAGAATCACAGATCCCTGATACTTCATATTCGGGACCGGTGTCAGTAAGCACTGGAATAGGTTTCTTGGTACTGTGCGAATGGAAGTCGTTCCGTATATCAGGTTTTAATTGTGAGACATGAAATGTCGGATGAATGCATTTCCAAGAGTGTGGAAGTTTCAGTTGGAAAGCTGCCGGACCCCTTTGATTTAGCACCCGAAAAGGGCCAAATAATTTAGGTGAAAGCTTGGAGGAAACTAATCTTTTTGGGAGAAATTTGTTTGATAGACATACTTGGTCTCCCACTTGTATTAATGGGGAAGAGGTTCGATGTTTGTCAACTTGTTTCTTACTTTTGAGTGGTGCCTCTGTGAAAACATAAAAATTTGATATGAGGCTGGGAAGCCCAAAGGAAACACACCAATACAGGTTACAAAGGACATACAAGTGCTTTATTTAAAAGCTACAACAGTTACCAAAAGTCAATTGACAAACGGATAGCTATTCGACTCTCAGAGTAACGTAACGAACTTCAACGAGGGTTCGATGCATTAGTAGAGAGACCGTACATTGGAATACTTGGGCTTTTATATCCTTTATCCAGCCCTTGGCCAACCCCCTCGCGGGTTAACAATGCTTGGCCCAGGCCTAGGGTTCCTTGCCAGGTCAATCCTATAATGTATGCATTCTGATCAGTTCCGCTGTGTCATGATCACTGCTTTCAAGGAGTCAGGACCAGCCCAACGTCCTTGGAAGCAGACCCCTAACCCTGATCCTAGGCACCAGCCGGTCCCCACAGGGACCTTTTGGACCTTGTCCTGGCGCCGGTGGCACCAGGCTCATCAGAAGCATAGGTCCCAGCACTGGAAGCGCCGGGCTCATCATTGGTGTGAAGGTGCTTGGGTGGACTTACCTGCGGCAGACCATGCTGCTTACTTACCAGACTCTTAGAAGTCCTCGGTGAACTGGGACTACTTTCTTACCTGGGTGGGGCAGCTCCACTCCCTGGATACAGCACTGGAACTCTTCTGGAAGCAGGAACTCTTTTCTTACCTAGGTGGGGCCGTGGAAGGAGACGCCTCATCACTCCTAGGCTATTTAAACCACACCCGATTGATGAAACGTGCTTGGCGTTATTCTGCATCTGCAGCAGAACGCTCACCGAGTCTGTTCCAGCCTTTCTTCTTTGGATCCTGAACCTGCAAGAATTATACTTACCATTCCTGTACCTGATCAACATCAGCACCTGCAAAAGACAAGAAAAAACAGGTTAGCAGAACGAACTTTAACACGCAGTGCTTACTTACCTGATCCATCGGCAGCGGCCGTGTCTCATGCTGCACCTTCGCCGGCAAAGATAAACAGCATTATCATACTTACTGGCACGCTGTGCATTCCGGCTTCTTCACGCTGCATCTTCACCTGCAAAGATAAACAGCATTATCATACTTACTGGCACGCTGTGCATTCCGGCTTCTTCACGCTGCATCTTCACCTGCAAAGATAAACAGCATTATTCTACTTACCGGCACGCTGTGCATTCCGGATTCTTCACGCTGCATCTTCATAGACAACAGCAGTGTTACACTTACCGGCACGCGGCGAATTCCGGATTTCTTCATTCTGCATCGTCGTCTGTAAAGACAAAGAAAGAGACAGTAAGAGCGCTTGCCACACTTACGCAATTCCAGGCGCTTCACCGCCACGCATAAAAAGACTATAAAGACTAAAGGTGTCCATAAACTTACCGGTCGTGCAGACAACGACGGTACCCATCCTCTGAAGTCAAGAGGCCAACGTTTCACCAGTGAAGGAACTGGCAACGGCACCCTGCACTAGACGCAGATGGAGAGCCCAGCACTCACCTATCTAAGGTGAGCACGTTGACCTGGGAGGGGGGCTCAACAGTCGGGCTGGGAGGAGAGAGATAGGGACATTCACAACCCAGACCTTTAACCCCCATATTATTTCACCTGCAGAAACCTCACCCTTCGAGTCCGACACACAGTGCGGAGAGGTTCAACCCTAGAAGCCAACCGAATCCTGCACATCACGTTTCGTGTTACAGACACCTTCCTGCCAAGACCCGCGCCTCCGTGGGAATCAGAGCGTTACAGAACGCGAAGCCGACCACAAAACTCCTACCCAGGCGCAATGGAAACCTCAGATACTGATCAACTAGCCCAGTTGCTTGGGGAATTAAGAGCAGAAGTACATGCAGCTCGCCAGGAAACGAGCTCTCTAAGAAGAGAACTGATAATTTCTAAGGAGCGAACAGAGGACCTTGCTAGGCAGTTGTTACAAACGCAGGCAGGACAGACACCTTTGCCCGTTCCAGGAGGGAGTTATCCTTCTGCATCAGCTTCAAATCCAGTGCAAATCAATCTGCCCGGTAATGTGCCCTTGGCTCCGCCCGAACGCTTTGCTGGTGATCCAAAGAAATTCGCAGTGTTCATCAACCAGTGCCGCCTGCACTTCTTATGTCGACCAGCTGCATTCCCAACAGACCAGGCCAAGGTGGCTTTCATGCTTTCTTATCTCAGTGGCAGCGCTGCAGATTGGTCGATCCCTTTAGTCACCCAGGATGATCCGGTTTTACACGATTTTCAAGCCTTCCAGTCCAGCATGGAGAAACTGTTCGCAAGACATGCACAAGGGCAGGCCTTGGACAATGAACTTCTCTCATTACGACAGGGTAACCAAGACCTCTTGACTTATATAGCCTCTTTCAATAGACTCATAGTGGAAACACAATGGCCCGAGGACAAGAGAATAACGCTTTTCTACAGAGGCCTGCGTGGAGAGCTCAAGGATGTGCTAGCGCAAGTTTTGAATCCTCCACAAGAATGTTCGGACTATATTGACTTAGTTGTCCAACTGGACCATAGACTACAGAACAGGAAGGCAGATCGTTCCAGATTTGATACCCGAGTGTTTTCTAAACCACAGACCTCGAATAAGGGAGCTGACACTGTGGAACCCATGCAAATAGGGGGCATGAGAGGACCTTTGACCCAGAAAGAGCGGGAAAGAAGAAGGCAGCTGCAATTATGCCTCTATTGCGGTAATTCAGGACACTTTCTTCGGGACTGTCCCGTGAAACCAGCTAAGAAGACTGTAGGAGCCGCGGATACCTGTACCACAAATTCTGAGCAGGGAAACAACCTCGCCCGACAAGAGTAGAGGTCCTCTTGCCGAGCGTTAAGATCTGTCCCGTGACCTCGCATTTTGTGATACCCATGGTCCTCATTAGTCCTGAACGTCCGGATCGTTTGCATGCAATTGAAGCTTACATTGACAGCGGAGCAATCGGTAACTATGTGGACCGTGAAATGGTATCAAGGATGAATCTACCCCTTGTCCCTAAGGCAGTAAAAGACGTCATCACTACTGTGGATGGCACGGAGATAGCCTCCGGACCAGTAACGCATGCCACCCAAGAAGTGACGTTGTTGAGTCACAATGGACACCGGGAGAGAATAGTGTTCGATGTAATCAAGGCCCCTCAGTTCCAGATCATTCTGGGAATCCCTTGGTTAGAGAAGCTGTAACGCTCACCTGATTCCCGCAGAGGCGCCGGTCTTGACTGGGCGAATACCGTATCTTCAAAGGTGATGTGTAACACACGGTTGGCTCTTTGGGCTGGACCTCTGTGCACTGTATGTCTGACTCGAAGAGTAAGATGTCTGCAGATAGAAAATATGGGATTATTGAACTGGGTTATTGGGTGTCTCTCTCTTCTTCCCTTTCTCTTCTCCTGTAGAACCCCAAAGGTTAACGCTCTCACCTTAGGTAAGTGAACGCCGTGCTCTCCATCTGCCTCGGGGCAGGGTGCCGTAACCAGTTTCTTCACTGGATAAGGGTGCAGGCCTCTTGACCTCAGAGGACTGCTGTCCTCTGCACGAACGGTAAGTTCCGAGCATTTCAAATGTCTTTAAAAGTGTTTTGTAATGATGTCTCTTGTTTTGCAGGGTTCCGGCGATGGCGGATGACGGGCCGAAGTGAGTTGAGGATGGAACCCGTGTGAGGAATAGAAGCGCCTGGAAGCACGTAAGTAAGCGCTTGTTGCCTGCTTCACGATGCGCACTAACTGTCCTTTTATCTTGCAGGTACAAGTTCGGAGCTGCTGAAGGGTGCCGGAATACCCACTGGGTTCGGCGTGGGAAGGAGTAATGGCACGTGAGTATTAAAGTTAGCCAATGTCTTTAAACGCACCTTCTTTTGTCTTTCAGATGCGGGATGCAGCGCCGGAGGCCTCCGGAGCGTGCGAAGAGTTGGTAAGCTTTTGTCTTTCAGATGCCGGAATGCAGTGCGAAGACCTCCGGAGCACGCGAAGAGTAGGTAAGCCTTTGTCTTTCAGATGCCGGAATGCAGCGCGAGGCGTTGGTGACAGCCAATGGACCAGGTAAGAGATGCGCTGTCACTGAAGACCGTAGTGCTAACCTGTTCTTTCTTGTCTTTATAGGTGTTGCTGAAGACTGGATTCAGGATGGTAAGCCTTTTTCCCTTAGGCCCAGGATCAGATGCAGAAGACACGATGAGCGTTCTGCTGCAGAGGATGCAGAATAACGCAAAGCAAGATTCATCCATCGGGTGTGGTTTAAATAGCCTCCTGTAGTGCTTAGGTGTCTCCTTCCACAGCCTCGCCTAGAAGAAAAAGAGTTCCTGCTTTCCAGAAGAGTTCCAGTGTTCTGAACCTAGGGAGTGGCTCCTGCCCCACCCAACAGGAAAAGTAGTCCCAAACAGAAGAGGATCAGAGGCTCAACTTCCAGGTAAGTAAGCAGCATGGTCTGCTGCAGGTAAGTCCACCCAAGCATTATGAGCCCGGCACTTCCAGCGCTGGGCCTGGGCATATTTATGAGCCTGGTGCCACTGGCACCAGGACAGGGTCCAAAAGGTCCCAATTGGGACTGATTGGCACTCGGAACCTGGGTTATGGGTCTGCTTACAAGGGAGTTGGGTAAGTCCTGACCTTTTGGAAGCAGAGATCATGACAGCACCCCCCCTCAAGGCCCCTCCCAAACCGGGCTTCTCCGGGGGTTTGGGCTTGTCAGGAAATGTTCGGTGAAATCTTTTGATTAGACGAGGAGCGTGGACATATTCTGCAGGTTCCCAGGACCTTTCTTGGGGGCCGTAGCCTTTCCAGTCAATTAGGTAAAATAGTTTAGATTTGGAGATCTTGGAGTCCAGAATGCTTTTGACTTCAAACTCGAGTTCTCCATCGACTAGGATAGGTTTTGGAGATTTAGTTAGTCGGGTTTGAGGTTGCACGGGTTTTAATAGAGAGATGTGGAAGACCGGATGTATCTTCATGTGAGGGGGCAAGTCCAACTTGACCGCTACTGGGTTTACTATGGTAGTGATGGAATAGGGACCAAGGTACCTTGGGTTGAATGCGCGTGGTCCTTTTAGAGGTAGATATTTGGTGGATAACCAGACTTGATCTCCTACTTGATATTGGGGGTCTTCCTTCCGATGTTGATCTGCTCCTTTCTTGTATTGTTCCTTAGCCCTTTTAAGGTGAGAAACGGCTTCCTTAAAGGCTTGGGTGATTGTAGAATGCAGGTAGTCTACTGCTGGTGTTCCAAGATCTTGGAGTGGATCCAACTCCGAGGTTCGAGGGTGACTGCCGTATAAAAGAAAAAACGGGGTTTTCCCAGTTCCCGAGTGGACAGAGTTATTGTAGGCATATTCGGCTATCCAAAGGATATCTTTCCAAGTTTTTTCAGTTTGTTGCAGCATGCAGCGTAAATACTGTTCCAGAGTTTGATTGGTCCTCTCGGTTTGTCCGTCGGTTTGAGGGTGGTGACTGGTCGATAGTCTCATATCAATTTGAGCCGACCGACAGCAACTTCGCCAAAAATGAGAAATAAATTGACTACCTCGATCCGAAATTAGAACTGAAGGAAAACCGTGCAGTCGGACGATGTTTTCGAGAAATTCTCGGGCCAGAGTTGCTGCTGTTGGCAAGCCTTTGAGTGGAATGAAATGCACCATCTTGGAGAATAAGTCCACGATTACTAGGATCGTATTGTATCCGGAGCATGGAGGTAGATCGGTGATGAAGTCCATAGAAAGCGTATGCCAAGGACGAGGTGGGATGTCAATAGGGCGTAAGAGGCCGGCTGGTTTTTCCTTTTGACTCTTGTTTTGGGCGCATACTCCACAGGACATTATAAAGTCTCTGATATCTTTTTTCCAAGACGGCCACCAGAAGTAGCGCTTGATCTTTTCTGAGGTTTTGGCCATACCGGGATGTCCTTCCATTAAAGAATCGTGATAACAAGAGATTACCTTTTTCTGTAAATCTGTGCTGGGCAGGTATAATCATTCTTGGAAATACAATAAATTGTCCTTCACTGCAAAGTCCTTTCCCTGCAGATGCCAATTCTGTATGTCTGCTGGAGTTACAAGTTGCCTGGCTTCATCCTTAACTTCCTCTATGGATTGTGTGGCGATTACACCCAGAATTCTTTGTTCGGGAATGATAGGTACAGGTTTAGGGTTGATCAAGTGTTCTTCCACTCCCATCCAAGAAAGGGCATCAGCTTTACTGTTTTTTGTACCAGGTCGATAGGTAATTATGAAGTCAAACTCGGCAAAGAATAGTGCCCAACTGAGTTGTCTAGAGGATTGGGCCTTTGCGGTTTTCAAATATTGCAGGTTTCGGTGATCCGTAATCACAGTAACGGTGTGTCGGGCCCCCAGAAGATAATGCCGCCAAGCCTTAAAGGCAGACTTGATAGCCAGAAGTTCCTTATCAGTAATCGTGTAATTGATTTCAGGAGGCGAGAATTTGCGGGACCAAAATGCCACGGGATGCAACAGATTGGTTACTGGGTCCTTTTGTGATAGAACTGCCCCCATGGCAAGGCTCGAAGCATCAGTTTCAACGATGTAGGGGAGTTCGGGGCGAGGGTGTTTTAAAATTTGGTGCAGAGATAAATTTAGTCTTCAAATTCTGGAAAGCTTGTTCCGCCTCGGTAGACCATTCAAAACGTTTGTTTTTCTTTAACAAGGCGGTGATGGGCTGGACTATTCGGGAGAATTCGGGGATAAACCTGCGGTAAAAGTTAGCGAAGCCTAACATGCTTTGAACACCTTTCACAGAGGATGGTGATGGCCATTTGAGAATTGCATCGACCTTCTTTGAATCCATACGCACTCCGCTAGATGATAATATGAATCCCAAGAATTCAACTTCAGTCAAATTGCAAAAAAAACATTTTTCCAACTTAGCGAAAAGTTGGTGTTGAGGCAATCTCTCGAGGACCATTTTCACGTGTTTCCGAAGTTCAGATTCCGATGAAGAATAAACGAGGATGTCGTCAATGTAAACAACAACACACACATCTATGAGCTCTCTGAGGACATCGTTCATAAAATATTGAAAGGCGGCCGGGGCATTGCAAAGTCCGAAGGGCATGACCTGATATTCAAATAGCCCATACTTGGTGCGGAAGGCCGTCTTCCATTCATCGCCCTCTTTTACTCGTACCAAGTGGTAGGCTCCTCTAAGATCCAGCTTTGTATATATGCATGCTTTTCTGACTTGGTCCAGGAGTTCAGGGATCAAAGGTAACGGATATCTTTTCTTAACGGTGATCTGGTTCAGGGCGCGATAATCTATACAAGTTCTAAGGTCCCCTTCCTTTTTTGGAACGAAGAACAAAGCTGAAGAAGCAGGGGACTTGGAAGGACGAATAAACCCATTCGCTAGGTATTGATCCAGGTATTGTCGGAGGTGAAGGTTCTCAGGCTCGGTGAGGGCATAAATTCTACTACAAGGAGGAGTAGATCCAGGTATCAGGTCTATCTGGCAGTCATAAGACCTATGAGGAGGTAGAGAGTTAGCCTGATCCTTCCGGAAAACATCTTGGAATTCTAGGTATTCGGGAGGTAACTGGGAAGTCTCCGAAGAAATTGCTGCCAGTGCAACACCAGGTGGAGGGTGACAAGTAGAGACACATTCTGGAAACTGAACCGTTCTTGCTCGCCAATCGATCTGAGGATTGTGTTTCTCTAACCAAGGTATTCCTAGAATAATCTGGAACTGAGGGGCCTTGATCACATCGAACACGATCTTCTCATGGTGTCCATCTTGACTTACTAGCGTCACTTCTTGAGTGGTATGCGTTACTGGTCCGGAGGCTATCTCCGTACCATCCACTGTAGTAATGACGTCCTTTACAGCCTTGGGACAAAGAGTTAGATTCATCCTCAAAACCATTTCATGATCCACATAATTGCCGATGGCACCGCTGTCGACGTAAGCTTCAATCGCATGTAATCGATCCGGATGATCAGGGCTAATGAGGACCATAGGTATCACGAAATGCGAGGTCACGGAACTGGTTTTAACGCTCGGCAAGAGGACCTCTATTCTTGTCGGGCGAGGTCGTTTCCCTGCTCAGAGTTTGTGACCTTGGTAACTGCAGCTCCTACTGCCTTCTTGGCTGGTTTCACCGGACAGTCTCGAAGAAAGTGCCCTGAGTTTCCGCAATAGAGGCATAATTGCAACTGTTTTCTCCTTTCCCGCTCCTTTTGTGTTAGTGGTCCTTTCAGGCCCCCTATTTGCATGGGTTCCCCGAAGTCTACTCCTTTGGAAGGAGTTGGTGGTTTGGAAAATACTCGAGCATCAAACTTGGAACGATCGGCCTTCCTGTTCTGCAGTCTGTGATCTATTTGATCTATTAGGTGATCCCATCCTTATTTCTGTTGACGCAAAAAAGGCTTTTGATAGGGTCGAGTGGGGCTTCCTAGAGGTAGTGCATACTAAGGTGGGCTTAGGTGGGAAATGTTTGCAGGGCGTATTTTCAATCTGCTCATCCCCAAGGGCCTGTGTGGCGGTGAACGGAGGATACTCACATTGTTTCGAACTGGGCAGGGGAATGAGACAGGGATGCCCCCTTTCATCAGCTCTTTTTGTTCTTTCTCTGTAACCTCTGGCCCACAGGTTGAGAGAGGACCGCCGAGTTGAGAGTTTTGTGGTGGGCGAGGGAGAATACAAAATTGGGCTTTATGCAGACGACATGCTCCTGCAAATAGTGAACCCATTGACATCGGTCCCGACAGCGGCTTCCCTGATTGAACAATACGGCCAAACTGCAGGGTTTAAAATTAACACAGGCCAGTCGGTCCTCTTTCCCTTGACAGAAACAGGGACAATGACAGGGCTCGCTTTTTACCCCTGGGAAATAAGATTAACCTGGTAACACCAAGTTACCTGGGCGTTAATGTCACAAGAGACCTCAGGGGGCTATATGAGGCAAACTTACCACCCTTGATGGCCGTATTAGACAAGGACCTTGAGAAATAGGATAAGATAACAATATCATGGTTGGGACGTTTGAATTCCCTGAAGATGGTGTTTCTCCCTCAAATCTTATACCTATTTCAGATGCTGGCCATACAGATCCCCGACTCCTATGTTTTGGTAACAAGGGGGACCCCCTCTACGGTTCCTGTGGCAGGGGAAGAAGCCCCATATTTCAAATGAGGTCCTGAGCCTCCCCAAAGAACATGGGGGTGTAGGCCTACCGGACATAGACTTGTACTACAAGGCCACTCCGCTTAGAATTTTGATTCTGCACCTTAGAGCCCAGTAAGACCAACAGTGGGTGGGACTGGACAACTATCATCTTCGAACGGCCACTGTAGGGGAATGGCTATGGGTTCCTAGGACAAAGTTATCATGTAGGATAAGAGAGCACCCTATTTTGGGAACCATAAGGTCCGGTTGGTGACAGGGAGTGGGACTGAGTGGCGTAACGACGTCGCACCTTTCGGTACCAGGGGTTAGAGATGCAATTCCGAACCCAGAAAGGTTACAAACCTGGTTTGAAGCGGGACTAGAGAGGGTTGGACAGATGTGGAGAGGCGGTAGGTTGATCATAATAACGGAATTCGAGGAAGCATTTGGTGCAGGTTCACTCTCAATTTTATCATTCATACACTTGAAGGGGGTACTAACATTTGAGGCATGGAGAGCGAAGCTACAGAGGGAGCTCACACCTTTTGAGAAGCTCTTAGACACTACATCCGACTCGAAAGGGCTGATTGGAGCACTATAGGGCCTTGGTTGAAATGAGAAAAGGATCTACGGACAGGCTGAGGGAGAGGTGGGAGGATGACCTGGGAGTGGAGCTGGATTCACTAACATGGCAGAGACTAAGCAAGGGGGCCTTCCAGTCATCTATTGCGTGCCTGGAATGGTTTTCCGGAATCTCTTTGTAAGGAAGAAAACCACCTAGCTTTCAGGAGAATGCTAAATACTAGACTGTTTGAGTAACTTCATCTGGCCTACTGCTCTGACTCTACGATCTTGCTCTGTTAGGGCGCCTGGATGCATTCGGGATTTGGCACGATACAAATCCATTAACATAACATAACAGTTCAAATTGCATTCCATTAAGCTTTTGCACAGATGGCAGTACGATCCAGTTCAGCTCTCCAGAATGTATCAGTGTGAGCCCGATGTGCTGCCATGTATGTGGTTCAATGGCAGACTATTGACACATGTGGTGGGGATGCAATGTGGGTTCAGGCTTACTGGGCTGAGGTGGTATGCCTCAATTGCTTACTGTGCTCCAATAAATTGGGAGACGCACACAATCACCCTTACGTGTAAAACACAAGTACAAGAATATGAAATCCTACCTGATCTTCAAACGATAGATTGTGGACAGGAGTGATTCACCTGGCGTTCTTTCACTGTGCAGGTGAAGAGAGCACAGAGTGAAAACACCAGGGAAACCCTCGAGGGGAAGAAAACCCTTGAAGATGGTGATTGCTGGAAGCGGGACGGAACTTGCCTCTGGTGTGTGTCTTCAAGGGGTAGCTAGTCGCCGTCGGCTCGTCCTCGAGACATCAGAGCGTTCTATCCAGTTCCAGCAATGGCTACAAC
This sequence comes from Ambystoma mexicanum, assembly GCF_040938575.1. NCBI lineage: Eukaryota > Metazoa > Chordata > Amphibia > Caudata > Ambystomatidae > Ambystoma > Ambystoma mexicanum. Next base: position 18,238,481 of record NC_090926.1, read on the forward strand.
GAGAATGGACAAGTTAACCCGGTTACAAGAGAAAATAGGAGACAGGTACATTTTATCAATGGATAAATATCCTACCCTTAAAGCTAGTTGTTGTCGAGGCTAAAGTTGGTTGAATCCCCAACGGAAGATGGGAGAAAAGATCTATGTGGGAATACAAACACTAATCAGATAAAGAAATGATGAGGAAATAGAAGCAACTAGTAATGGGAAGTCCTCGTACCGAAATCCTGAATAGAGATTGGAAAGATATACCAGAGGAAACGTTCCACGAGTGGGTTCTGATGGCGGTTGGGAGATGTAGTCTGCGTAACCGCGAGACGCGTGTGGTGCTAAATTAAAGGAGGAAATAAGGTGATAAGTTTATGTATCCTAAATCAGCTCTTTATGGATGTAAAGTAGATGTATGCCTACTTAAGTTGTGAAGTTCCCGGGAAGTATCCGGGTTTGATACTCCTCGGATTGGTGAGCCGTTGGACACGGGGGAAATTAATGAGTTCCTGATAGATGGAAAGAAAGAAACAGAACAGTGAATCAAGGGTTTAGAATGTAAGCAAAAGTCTAGGAGTTCCTACCTGCGATACTCACGAAGCGTGGCTTCTGTAATCAGTAGCAAAGCGATGCTGTGCTGTGTTCGATACCGGAAGTACTTTCTCAGCACGAATGGGAGGAGCATGATCTACTGCCTTCAAAACCACTGTACCATCACCCTGCGATACAGCGGCCATCTTACGTATGTGAATCTGAATGCTCGAGATACCACGCCAACGGCGCCACAATGACCATTTCTGAAAGATGCCCTGAAGGTTCGTAACAGTATGCCCCCTTTTATGGGAGACAAAGCCCGGTTTACTGGGATGGAAGTAGTAAAATGAACGCACAAGTCGAGGCGCATGTACCACCGAGGCGGGCTCCCAGGATCGCTCAGCTGGCGAGTAACCTTTCCAATACACTAAATACTGCAAAACCCCTCTTCTGTGGCGAGAATCACAGATCCCTGATACTTCATATTCGGGACCGGTGTCAGTAAGCACTGGAATAGGTTTCTTGGTACTGTGCGAATGGAAGTCGTTCCGTATATCAGGTTTTAATTGTGAGACATGAAATGTCGGATGAATGCATTTCCAAGAGTGTGGAAGTTTCAGTTGGAAAGCTGCCGGAACCCTTTGATTTAGCACCCGAAAAGGGCCAAATAATTTAGGTGAAAGCTTGGAGGAAACTAATCTTTTTGGGAGACATTTGTTTGATAGACATACTTGGTCTCCCACTTGTATTAATGGGGAAGAGGTTCGATGTTTGTCAACTTGTTTCTTACTTTTGAGTGGTGCCTCTGTGAAAACATAAAAATTTGATATGAGGCTGGGAAGCCCAAAGGAAACACACCAATATAGGTTACAAAGGACATACAAGTGCTTTATTTAAAAGCTACAACAGTTACCAAAAGTCAATTGACAAACGGATAGCTATTCGGCTCTCAGAGTAACGTAACGAACTTCAACGAGGGTTCGATGCATTAGTAGAGAGACCGTACATTGGAATACTTGGGCTTTTATATCCTTTATCCAGCCCTTGGCCAACCCCCTCGCGGGTTAACCATTCTTGGGACCAGGCCTAGGGTTCCTTGCCAGGTCAATCCTATAATGTATGCATTCTGATCAGTTCCGCTGTGTCATGATCACTGCTTCCAAGGAGTCAGGACCAGCCCAACGTCCTTGGAAGCAGACCCCTAACCCTGATCCTAGGCACCAGCCGGTCCCCACAGGGACCTTTTGGACCTTGTCCTGGGGCCGGTGGCACCAGGCTCATCAGAAGCATAGGTCCCAGCACTGGAAGCGCCGGGCTCATCATTGGAGTGAAGGTGCTTGGGTGGACTTACCTGCGGCAGACCATGCTGCTTACTTACCAGACTCTTAGAAGTCCTCGGTGAACTGGGACTACTTTCTTACCCGGGAGGGGCAGCTCCACTCCCTGGATACAGCACTGGAACTCTTCTCGAAGCAGGAACTCTTTTCTTACCTAGGTGGGGCCGTGGAAGGAGATGCCTCATCACTCCTAGGCTATTTAAACCACACCCGATTGATGAAACGTGCTTCGCGTTATTCTGCATCTGCAGCAGAACGCTCACCGAGTCTGTTCCAGCCTTTCTTCTTTGGATCCTGAACCTGCAAGAATTATACTTACCATTCCTGTACCTGATCAACATCAGCACCTGCAAAAGACAAGAAAAAACAGGTTAGCAGAACAAACTTTAACACGCAGTGCTTACTTACCTGATCAATCGGCAGCGGCCGTGTCTCATGCTGCACCTTCGCCGGCAAAGATAAACAGCATCATCACACTTACTGGCACGCTGTGCATTCCGGCTTCTTCACGCTGCATCTTCACCTGCAAAGATAAACAGCATTATCATACTTACTGGCACGCTGTGCATTCCGGCTTCTTCACGCTGCATCTTCACCTGCAAAGATAAACAGCATTATTCTACTTACCGGCACGCTGTGCATTCCGGATTCTTCACGCTGCATCTTCATAGACAACAGCAGTGTTACACTTACCGGCACGCGGCGAATTCCGGATTTCTTCATTCTGCATCGTCGTCTGCAAAGACAAAGAAAGAGACAGTAAGAGCGCTTTCCACACTTACGCAATTCCAGGCGCTTCACCGCCACGCATAAAAAGACTATAAAGACTAAAGGTGTCCATAAACTTACCGGTCGTGCAGACAACGACGGTACCCATCCTCTGAAGTCAAGAGGCCAACGTTTCACCAGTGAAGGAACTGGCAACGGCACCCTGCACTAGACGCAGATGGAGAGCCCAGCATTCACCTATCTAAGGTGAGCACGTTGACCTGGGAGGGGGGCTCAACAGTCAGGCTGGGAGGAGAGAGATAGGGACATTCACAACCCAGACCTTTAACCCCCATATTATTTCACCTGCAGAAACCTCACCCTTCGAGTCCGACACACAGTGCGGAGAGGTTCGACCCCAGAAGCCAACCGAATCCTGCACATCACGTTTCGTGTTACAGACACCTTCCTGCCAAGACCCGCGCCTCCGTGGGAATCAGGTGAGCGTTACATAACGCGAAGCAGACCACAAAACTCCTACCCAGGCGCAATGGAAACCTCAGATACTGATCAACTAGCCCAGTTGCTTGGGGAATTAAGAGCAGAAGTACATGCAGCTCGCCAGGAAACGAGCTCTCTAAGAAGAGAACTGATAATTTCTAAGGAGCGAACAGAGGACCTTGCTAGGCAGTTGTTACAAACGCAGGCAGGACAGACACCTTTGCCCGTTCCAGGAGGGAGTTATCCTTCTGCATCAGCTTCAAATCCAGTGCAAATCAATCTGCCCGGTAATGTGCCCTTGGCTCCGCCCGAACGCTTTGCTGGTGATCCAAAGAAATTCGCAGTGTTCATCAACCAGTGCCGCCTGCACTTCTTATGTCGACCAGCTGCATTCCCAACAGACCAGGCCAAGGTGGCTTTCGTGCTTTCTTATCTCAGTGGCAGCGCTGCAGATTGGTCGATCCCTTTAGTCACCCAGGATGATCCGGTTTTACACGATTTTCAAGCCTTCCAGTCCAGCATGGAGAAACTGTTCGCAAGACATGCACAAAGGCAGGCCTTGGACAATGAACTTCTCTCATTACGACAGGGTAACCAAGACCTCTTGACTTATATAGCCTCTTTCAATAGACTCATAGTGGAAACACAATGGCCCGAGGACAAGAGAATAACGCTTTTCTGCAGAGGCCTGCGTGGAGAGCTCAAGGATGTGCTAGCGCAAGTTGTGAATCCTCCACAAGAATGTTCGGACTATATTGACTTAGTTGTCCAACTGGACCATAGACTACAGAACAGGAAGGCAGATCGTTCCAGATTTGATACCCGAGTGTTTTCTAAACCACAGACCTCGAATAAGGGAGCTGACACTGTGGAACCCATGCAAATAGGGGGCATGAGAGGACCTTTGACCCAGAAAGAGCGGGAAAGAAGAAGGCAGCTGCAATTATGCCTCTATTGCGGTAATTCAGGGCACTTTCTTCAGGACTCTCCCGTGAAACCAGCTAAGAAGACTGTAGGAGCCGCGGATACCTGTACCACAAATTCTGAGCAGGGAAACGACCTCGCCCGACAAGAGTAGAGGTCCTCTTGCCGAGCGTTAAGATCTGTCCCGTGACCTCGCATTTCGTGATACCCATGGTCCTCATTAGTCCTGAACGTCCGGATCGTTTGCATGCAATTGAAGCTTACATTGACAGCGGAGCAATCGGTAACTATGTGGACCGTGAAATGGTATCAAGGATGAATCTACCCCTTGTCCCTAAGGCAGTAAAAGACGTCATCACTACTGTGGATGGCACGGAGATAGCCTCCGGACCAGTAACGCATGCCACCCAAGAAGTGACGTGGTTGAGTCACAATGGACACCGGGAGAGAATAGTGTTCGATGTAATCAAGGCCCCTCAGTTCCAGATCATTCTGGGAATCCCTTGGTTAGAGAAGCTGTAACGCTCACCTGATTCCCGCAGAGGCGCCGGTCTTGACTGGGCGAATACCGTATCTTCAAAGGTGATGTGTAACACACGGTTGGCTCTTTGGGCTGGACCTCTGTGCACTGTATGTCTGACTCAAAGAGTAAGATGTCTGCAGATAGAAAATATGGGATTAATGAACTGGGTTATTGGGTGTCTCTCTCTTCTTCCCTTTCTCTTCTCCTGTAGAACCCCAAAGGTTAACGCTCTCACCTTAGGTAAGTGAACGCCGTGCTCTCCATCTGCCTCGGGGCAGGGTGCCGTAACCAGTTTCTTCACTGGATAAGGGTGCAGGCCTCTTGACTTCAGAGGACTGCTGTCCGTCGTTTACTGCACGAACGGTAAGTTCCAAGCATTTCAAATGTCTTTAAAAGTCTTTTGTAATGATGTCTCTTGTTTTGCAGGGTTCCGGCGATGGCGGATGACGGGCCGAAGTGAGTTGAGGATGGAACCCGTGTGAGGAATAGAAGCGCCTGGAAGCACGTAAGTAAGCGCTTGTTGCCTGCTTCACGATGCGCACTAACTGTCCTTTTATCTTGCAGGTACAAGTTCGGAGCTGCTGAAGGGTGCCGGAATACCCACTGGGTTCGGCGTGGGAAGGAGTAATGGCACGTGAGTATTAAAGTTACCCAATGTCTTTAAACGCACCTTCTTTTGTCTTTCAGATGCGGGATGCAGCGCCGAAGGCCTCCGGAGCGTGCAAAGAGTTGGTAAGCTTTTGTCTTTCAGATGCCGGAATGCAGTGCGAAGACCTCCGGAGCACGCGAAGAGTAGGTAAGCCTTTGTCTTTCAGATGCCGGAATGCAGCGCGAGGCGTTGGTGACAGCCAATGGACCAGGTAAGAGATGCGCTGTCACTGAAGACCGTAGTGCTAACCTGTTCTTTCTTGTCTTTATAAGTGTTGCTGAAGACTGGATTCAGGATGGTAAGCCTTTTTCCCTTAGGCCGAGGATCAGATGCAGAAGACACGATGAGCGTTCTGCTGCAGAGGATGCAGAATAACGCAAAGCAAGATTCATCCGTCGGGTGTGGTTTAAATAGCCTCCTGTAGTGCTTAGGTGTCTCCTTCCACAGCCTCGCCTAGAAGAAAAAGAGTTCCTGCTTTCCAGAAGAGTTCCAGTGTTCTGAACCTAGGGAGTGGCTCCTGCCCCACCCAACAGGAAAAGTAGTCCCAAACAGAAGAGGATCAGAGGCTCAACTGGCAGGTAAGTAAGCAGCATGGTCTGCTGGAGGTAAGTCCACCCAAGCATTATGAGCCCAGCGCTTCCAGCGCTGGGCCTGGGCATATTTATGAGCCTGTTGCCACTGGCACCAGGACAGGGTCCAAAAGGTCCCAATTGGGACTGATTGGCACTCGGAACCTGGGTTATGGGTCTGCTTACAAGGGAGTTGGGTAAGTCCTGACCTTTTGGAAGCAGAGATCATGACAGCACCCCCCCTCAAGGCCCCTCCCAAACCGGGCTTCTCCGGGGGTTTGGGCTTGTCAGGAAATGTTCGGTGAAATCTTTTGATTAGACGAGGAGCGTGGACATATTCTGCAGGTTCCCAGGACCTTTCTTGGGGGCCGTAGCCTTTCCAGTCAATTAGGTAAAATAGTTTAGATTTGGAGATCTTGGAGTCCAGAATGCTTTTGCCTTCAAACTCGAGTTCTCCATCGACTAGGATAGGTTTTGGAGATTTAGTTAGTCGGGTTTGAGGTTGCACGGGTTTTAATAGAGAGATGTGGAAGACCGGATGTATCTTCATGTGAGGGGGCAAGTCCAACTTGACCGCTACTGGGTTTACTATGGTAGTGATGGAATAGGGACCAATGTACCTTGGGTTGAATGTGCGTGGTCCTTTTAGAGGTAGATATTTGGTGGATAACCAGACTTGATCTCCTACTTGATATTGGGGGGCTTCCTTCCGATGTTGATCTGCTCCTTTCTTGTATTGTTCCTTAGCCCTTTGAAGGTGAGAAACGGCTTCCTTAAAGGCTTGGGTGATTGTAGAATGCAGGTAGTCTACTGCTGGTGTTCCAAGATCTTGGAGTGGATCCAACTCCGAGGTTCGAGGGTGACTGCCGTATAAAAGAAAAAACAGGGTTTTCCCAGTTCCCGAGTGGACAAAGTTATTGTAGGCATATTCGGCTATCCAAAGGATATCTTTCCAAGTTTTTTCAGTTCGTTGCAGCATGCAGCGTAAATACTGTTCCAGAGTTTGATTGGTCCTCTCGGTTTGTCCGTCGGTTTGAGGGTGGTGACTGGTCGATAGTCTCACATCAATTTGAGCCGACCGACAGCAACTTCGCCAAAAATGAGAAATAAATTGACTACCTCGATCCGAAATTAGAACTGAAGGAAAACCGTGCAGTCGGACGATGTTTTCGAGAAATTCTCGGGCCAGAGTTGCTGCTGTTGGCAAGCCTTTGAGTGGAATGAAATGCGCCATCTTGGAGAATAAGTCCACGATTACTAGGATCGTATTGTATCCGGAGCATGGAGGTAGATCGGTGATGAAGTCCATAGAAAGCGTATGCCAAGGACGAGGTGGGATGTCAATAGGGCGTAAGAGGCCGGCTGGTTTTTCCTTTTGACTCTTGTTTTGGGCGCATACTCCACAGGACATTATAAAGTCTCTGATATCTTTTTTCCAAGACGGCCACCAGAAGTAGCGCTTGATCTTTTCTGTGGTTTTGGCCATACCGGGATGTCCTTCCATTAAAGAATCGTGATAACAAGAGATTACCTTTTTCTGTAAATCTGTGCTGGGCAGGTATAATCGTTCTTGGAAATACAATAAATTGTCCTTCACTGCAAAGTCCTTTCCTTGCAGATGCCAATTCTGTATGTCTGCTGGAGTTACAAGTTTCCTGGCTTTATCCTTAACTTCCTCTATGGATTGTGTGGCGATTACACCCAGAATTCTTTGTTCGGGAATGATAGGTACAGGTTTAGGGTTGATCAAGTGTTCTTCCACTCCCATCCGAGAAAGGGCATCAGCTTTACCATTTTTTGTACCAGGTCGATAGGTAATTATGAAGTCAAACTCGGCAAAGAATAGTGCCCAACAGAGTTGTCTAGAGGATTGGGCCTTTGCGGTTTTCAAATATTGCAGGTTTCGGTGATCCGTAATCACAGTAACGGTGTGTCGGGCCCCCAGAAGATAATGCCGCCAAGCCTTAAAGGCAGACTTGATAGCCAGAAGTTCCTTATCAGTAATCATGTAATTGATTTCAGGAGGCGAGAATTTGCGGGACCAAAATGCCACGGGATGCAACTGATTGGTTACTGGGTCCTTTTGTGATAGAACTGCCCCCATGGCAAGGCTCGAAGCATCAGTTTCAACTATGTAGGGGAGTTTGGGGCGAGGGTGTTTTAAAATTGGTGCAGAGATAAATTTAGCCTTCAAATTCTGGAAAGCTTGTTCCGCCTCGGTAGACCATTCAAAACGTTTGTTTTTCTTTAACAAGGCGGTGATGGGCTGGACTATTCGGGAGAATTCGGGGATAAACCTGCGGTAAATGTTAGCGAAGCCTAACATGCTTTGAACACCTTTCACGGAGGATTGGGATGGCCATTTGAGAATTTCATCGACCTTCTTTGAATCCATACGCACTCCGCTAGGTGATAATATGAATCCCAAGAATTCAACTTCAGTCACGTTGAAAACACATTTTTCCAACTTAGCGAAAAGTTGGTGTTGACGCAATCTCTCGAGGACCATTTTCACGTGTTTCCGATGTTCAGATTCCGATGAAGAATAAACGAGGATGTCGTCAATGTAAACAACAACACACACATCTATGAGCTCTCTGAGGACATCGTTCATAAAATATTGAAAGGCGGCCGGGGCATTGCAAAGTCCGAAGGGCATGACCTGATATTCAAATAGCCCATACTTGGTGCGGAAGGCCGTCTTCCATTCATCGCCCTCTTTTACTCGTACCAATTGGTAGGCTCCTCTAAGATCCAGCTTTGTATATATGCATGCTTTTCTGACTTGGTCCAGGAGTTCAGGGATCAAAGGTAACGGATATCTATTCTTAACGGTGATCTGGTTCAGGGCGCGATAATCTATACAAGTTCTAAGGTCCCCTTCCTTTTTTGGAACAAAGAACAAAGCTGAAGAAGCAGGGGACTTGGAAGGACGAATAAACCCATTCGCTAGGTATTGATCCAGGTATTGTCGGAGGTGAAGGTTCTCAGGCTCGGTGAGGGCATAAATTCTACTACAAGGAGGAGTAGATCCAGGTATCAGGTCTATCTGGCAGTCATAAGACCTATGAGGAGGTAGAGAGTTAGCCTGATCCTTCCGGAAAACATCTTGGAATTCTAGGTATTCGGGAGGTAACTGGGGAGTCTCCGAAGAAATTGCTGCCAGTGCAACACCAGGTGGAGGGTGACAAGTAGAGACACATTCTGGAAACTGAACCGTTCTTGCTCGCCAATCGATCTGAGGATTGTGTTTCTCTAACTAAGGTATTCCTAGAATAATCTGGAACTGAGGGGCCTTGATCACATCGAACACGATCTTCTCATGGTGTCCATCTTGACTTACTAGCGTCACTTCTTGAGTGGAATGCGTTACTGGTCCGTACCATCCACCGTAGTAATGACGTCCTTTACAGCCTTGGGACAAAGAGTTAGATTCATCCTCAAAACCATTTCATGATCCACATAATTGCCGATGGCACCGCTGTCGACGTAAGCTTCAATCGCATGTAATCCATCCGGATGATCAGGGCTAATGAGGACCATAGGTATCCCGAAATGCGAGGTCACGGAACTGGTTTTAACGCTCGGCAAGAGGACCTCTATTCTTGTCGGGCAAGGTCGTTTCCCTGCTCAGAGTTTGTGACCTTGGTAACTGCAGCTCCTACTGCCTTCTTGGCTGGTTTCACCGGACAGTCTCGAAGAAAGTGCCCTGAGTTTCCGCAATAGAGGCATAATTGCAACTGTTTTCTCCTTTCCCGCTCCTTTTGTGTTAGTGGTCCTTTCAGGCCCCCTATTTGCATGGGTTCCCCGGAGTCTACTCCTTTGGAAGGAGTTGGTGGTTTGGAAAATACTCGAGCATCAAACTTGGAACGATCGGCCTTCCTGTTCTGCAGTCTGTGATCTATTTGAACGACTAAGTCTATGTAGTTCGAACAGTCTTGCGGGGGATTCACTACTTGGGCTAACACATCTTTGAGCTCTCCACGTAGACCTCTATAAAACAGCGTAATCCTTTAGTCCTCAGGCCATTGAGTTTCCACTATCAGTCTGTTGAAAGACGCAATATAAGCCAAAAGGTCTTGATTACCCTGTCGCAACGAAAGAAGCTCATTGTCCAAGGCCTGCCCCAGTGAATGTCTTGCGAACAGTTTTTCCATACTGAGCTGAAAAGCTTGAAAATCATGGAGAACCGGATCATCTTGATTAACTAGAGGGATCGACCAGTCTGCCGCATTGCCACTAAGGTACGAAAGCACGAAAGCTACTTTAGCTTGATCAGCTGGAAAGGCTGCTGGCCGGCATAAGAAATGCAACCAGCACTGATTAATAAATACTGCAAACCTCTTTGGGTCACCAGAAAATCGTTCGGGCGGAGCCAGAGGTACCTTCCCAGGTAGGTTGATCTGCACTGGCCTCATACAGGATGTTGAAGGAAGATTTGCCCCTGATGCGGGTAACGGGTTCTGTCCGGCTTGTGACTGTAGCAATTGTCTAGCGAGATCGTCTGTTCGCTCCTTGGAAATAATCAGTTCCCTTCTTAGAGCGTTCGTTTCCTGACGGGCTGCATGCACTTCTGCTCTTAGTTCCCCAAGTAACTGGGCTAGCTGGTCGGTATCCGAGGTTTCCATAGCGCCTGGGCGGGAGTTTTGCGGTAGGCTTTGCGTTCTGTAACGCTCACCTGATTCCCGCAGAGGCGCCGGTCTTGACTGGGCGAATACCGTATCTTCAAAGGTGATGTGTAACACACGGTTGGCTCTTTGGGCTGGACCTCTGTGCACTGTATGTCTGACTCGAAGAGTAAGATGTCTGCAGATAGAAAATATGGGATTAATGAACTGGGTTATTGGGTGTCTCTCTCTTCTTCCCTTTCTCTTCTCCTGTAGAACCCCAAAGGTTAACGCTCTCACCTTAGGTAAGTGAACGCCGTGCTCTCCATCTGCCTCGGGGCAGGGTGCCGTAACCAGTTTCTTCACTGGATAAGGGTGCAGGCCTCTTGACTTCAGAGGACTGCTGTCCGTCGTTTACTGCACGAATTGTAAGTTCCGAGCATTTCAAATGTCTTTAAAAGTCTTTTGTAATGATGTCTCTTGTTTTGCAGGGTTCCGGCGATGGCGGATGACGGGCCGAAGTGAGTTGAGGATGGAACCCGTGTGAGGAATAGAAACGCCTGGAAGCACGTAAGTAAGAGCTTGTTGCCTGCTTCACGATGCGCACTAACTGTCCTTTTATCTTGCAGGTACAAGTTCGGAGCTGCTGAAGGGTGCGGGAATACCCACTGAGTTCGGCGTGGGAAGGAGTAATGGCACGTGAGTATTAAAGTTACCCAATGTCTTAAACGCACCTTCTTTTGTCTTTCAGATGCGGGATGCAGCGCCGGAGGCCTACGGAGCGTGCGAAGAGTTGGTAAGCTTTTGTCTTTCAGATGCCGGAATGCAGTGCGAAGACCTCCGGAGCACGCGAAGAGTAGGTAAGCCTTTGTCTTTCAGATGCCGGAATGCAGCGCGAGGCGTTGGTGACAGCCAATGGACCAGGTAAGAGATGCGCTGTCACTGAAGACCGTAGTGCTAACCTGTTCTTTCTTGTCTTTATAGGTGTTGCTGAAGACTGGATTCAGGATGGTAAGCCTTTTTCCCTTAGGCCCAGGATCAGATGCAGAAGACACGATGAGCGTTCTGCTGCAGAGGATGCAGAATAACGCAAAGCAAGATTCATCCATCGGGTGTGGTTTAAATAGCCTCCTGTAGTGCTTAGGTGTCTCCTTCCACAGCCTCGCCTAGAAGAAAAAGAGTTCCTGCTTTCCAGAAGAGTTTGAGTGTTATGAACCTAGGGAGTGGCTCCTGCCCCACCCAACAGGAAAAGTAGTCCCAAACAGAAGAGGATCAGAGGCTCAACTGGCAGGTAAGTAAGCAGCATGGTCTGCTGCAGGTAAGTCCACCCAAGCATTATGAGCCCGGCGCTTCCAGCGCTGGGCCTGGGCATATTTATGAGCCTGGTGCCACTGGCGCCAGGACAGGGTCCAAAAGGTCCCAATTGGGACTGATTGGCACTTGGAACCTGGGTTATGGGTCTGCTTCCAAGGGAGTTGGGTAAGTCCTGACCTTTTGGAAGCAGAGATCATGACAGAAGCACAATCCTCAGATTGATTGGCGAGCAAAGACGGTTCAGTTTCCAGAGTGTTCTACCACTTGTTATCCTCGACCTGATGTTTCACTAGCGGCGATCTCTTCTGAGGAGATTCTCAAATTACCTCCCGAATACCAGGAGTTCCAAGACGTCTTCCAGAAGGATCAAGCTAACACCCTACCTCCTCATAGGTCTTATGACTGTCAAATTGATCTGATACCTGGAACAACTCCTCCTTGCAGCAGGATCTATGCCCTCACCGAGCCAGAGAACCTTCACCTCAGACAGTACCTGGACCAATACCTAGCTAACGGGTTTATCCGTCCTTCAAAATCCCCAGCTTCATCGGCTTTGTTCTTCGTTCCGAAAAAGGAAGGAGACCTTAGGACTTGCATAGATTACCGCGCCCTGAATCAGATCACTGTTAAAAACAGATACCCTTTACCTTTGATCCCTGAACTCCTGGACCAAGTCAAAGATGCATGTATATACACAAAGCTGGATCTCAGAGGAGCCTACCACTTGGTACGGATCAAAGAGGGCGATGAATGGAAAACGGCCTTCCGCACCAAGTACGGGCTATTCGAATATCAAGTGATGCCCTTTGGACTGTGTAATGCTCCTGCTGCTTTCCAATATTTTATGAACGATGTCCTTAGAGAGCTCATTGACGTGTGTGTAGTTGTCTACATTGATGACATCCTTGTATATTCATCATCTGAAGAAGAACATCAGAGACACGTTAAAAAGGTTCTCGAGAGATTGCGTCAACATAGTCTTTTTGCTAAGCTTGAGAAATGCGTTTTCAACGCAACGGAAGTCGAGTTCCTGGGATTCATATTGTCACCTAACGGAGTCCATATGGATTCAAAGAAAGTTGATGCAATTATCAAGTGGCCATCACCAACCTCTGTAAAAGGAGTTCAAAGCATGTTAGGATTCGCTAACTTTTACCGCAGATTCATTCCTGAATTTTCCCGGATAGTCCAGCCCATCACCGCTCTGTTGAAAAAGAACAAACGTTTTGAGTGGTCTTCTGAAGCGGAACAAGCTTTTCAGGACTTAAAAGCTAAATTCATTTCTGCACCTGTTTTAAAACATCCTCGCCCAGAACTTCCTTACATCATGGAAACGGATGCTTCTAGTCTTGATATAGGAGCAGTGTTATCACAAAGAGATTCGGTCACAAACCAACTACATCCGGTTGCCTTTTGGTCCCGCAAGTTTTCGCCTCCTGAGATCAACTATTCAATTACAGACAAGGAACTTTTGGCCATCAGATCGGCCTTTAACGCCTGGCGGCATTATCTTCTTGGAGCCAGACACACAGTCACCGTAATGACTGACCACCGCAATTTACAATATCTAAAGAGAGCCAAAGCTCAGTCTTCCAGACAGCTTCGCTGGGCTCTGTTCCTAGCAGAATTTGACTTTATAATTACTTACCGACCAGGTAGTAAGAACGGAAAGGCGGATGCCCTCTCCCGGATGGGAGTAGATGAACATTTGATCAATCCAGATCCAATACCCATAATCCCTGAACAAAGGATTTTGGGTTTGGTCAGCACTCAATCTTTTGAAGACATCAAGACCACGGTGAAATCGCTCCTAACTCCGACCGATTTGCAGGACTGGCAATTAAAGGGAAAAGAATTCTCAGTAGATCAAGACCTACCATATTTCCGAGGACGATTGCACTTGCCCTGTGAGAAACTACAAAAACAAGTAATCTCCGGTTATCATGATTCTCTAATGGAGGGGCACCCTGACATTACCAAAACCATGGAAAAGATTAAAAGACATTTCTGGTGGCCATCGTGGAAAAGGGATATTAGAGACTTTGTAATCTCCTGCGGTGTGTGTGCCCAGAATAAAAGTCAAAAGCAAAAACCAGCCGGCCTATTACAGCCACTTGACATTCCTCCCTGTCCATGGCATACCCTGTCCATGGATTTTATCACGGACTTACCTCCATGCTTGGGATATACTACTATCTTAGTAGTCGTGGATCTATTCTCGAAAATGGCTCACTTCATACCCTTGAAGGGTCTGCCTTCAGCCTCAGTATTGGCCCGGGAATTCTTGGCAAATATCGTTCGCTTACACGGTTTTCCTTCGGTTTTAGTCTCCGATAGGGGAAGTCAATTCATCTCCCACTTCTGGCGCAGTTGCTGTCGTCTAGCCCAAGTTGATGTAAGACTTTCGACCAGTCACCATCCCCAAACTGACGGACAAACCGAAAGGACAAACCAGACATTAGAACAATATCTACGCTGCATGCTCCAACAAACAGAAAAACCCTGGAAGGACATTCTTTGGATCGCTGAATACGCTTACAACAATTCGACTCATTCTGGAACCGGGAAGACTCCTTTTTTCCTATTATATGGACACCATCCTAGAACCTCCAACCTGGATCCTCCCCAAGAAATTGAAGCACCTGCTGTGCATCACTTGCATTCGGAGATCACCTGTGCCTTTAAGGAAGCCACTGCCCATCTGCAAAGAGCTAAAGCTCAATTCAAAAAGGCAGCCGGTCGGCATCGTAAAGAGGCCCCTCACTACGCTGTAGGAGATCAAGGCTGGTTATCCACTAAGCACCTGCCTTTAAAAGGACCCCGCACTTTCATCCCGAGATACCTTGGGCCCTACCTCATATCTGCCATAATTAATCCGGTGGCTGCCAAATTGGAATTACCTACGCATATGAAAATACATCCAGTATTCCATGTCTCCTTATTAAAACCAGAACACCCAGAAACCCGATTGACTGAACTCCCAGAACCCGTTTTGGTAGACGGAGAACTCGAATTCGAAGTGAAGAAAATCCTAGACTCCAAAATTTCCAGGTCTAAATTATACTATCGGGTTGATTGGAAAGGATACGGCCCCCAGGAAAGGTCTTGGGAACCCTCAGAACATGTCCACGCACCTCGTCTGGTCAAGAGATTCCATCTGAATCACCCCGACAAGCCAAAGTCCCCGGGAAAGACACACTTAGGAGGGGCCTTGAGGGGGGATACTGTCATGATCACTGCTTCCAAGGAGTCAGGACCAGCCCAACGTCCTTGGAAGCAGGCCCCTAACCCTGATCCTAGGCACCAGCCGGTCCCCACAGGGACCTTTTGGACCTTGTCCTGGCGCCGGTGGCACCAGGCTCATCAGAAGCATAGGTCCCGGCACCGGAAGCGCCGGGCTCATCATTGGTGTGAAGGTGCTTGGGTGGACTTACCTGCGGCAGACCATGCTGCTTACTTACCAGACTCTTAGAAGTCCTCAGTGAACTGGGACTACTTTCTTACCTGGGTGGGGCAGCTCCACTCCCTGGATGCAGCACTGGAACTCTTCTGAAAGCAGGAACTCTTTTCTTACCTAGGCGGGGCCGTGGAAGGAGACGGCTCATCACTCCTAGGCTATTTAAACCACACCCGATTGATGAAACGTGCTTCGCGTTATTCTGCATCTGCAGCAGAACGCTCACCGAGTCTGTTCCAGCCTTTCCTCTTTGGATCCTGAACCTGCAAGAATTATACTTACCATTCCTGTACCTGATCAACATCAGCACCTGCAAAAGACAAGAAACAACAGGTTAGCAGAACGAACTTTAACACGCAGTGCTTACTTACCTGATCCATCGGCAGCGGCCGTGTCTCATGCTGCACCTTCGCCGGCAAAGATAAACAGCATTATCATACTTACTGGCACGCTGTGCATTCCGGCTTCTTCACGCTGCATCTTCACCTGCAAAGATAAACAGCATTATCATACTTACTGGCACGCTGTGCATTCCGGCTTCTTCACGCTGCATCTTCACCTGCAAAGATAAACAGCATTATTCTACTTACCGGCACGCTGTGCATTCCGGATTCTTCACGCTGCATCTTCATAGACAACAGCAGTGTTACACTTACCGGCACGCGGCGAATTCCGGATTTCTTCATTCTGCATCGTCGTCTGCAAAGACAAAGAAAGAGACAGTAAGAGCGCTTGCCACACTTACGCAATTCCAGGCGCTTCACCGCCACGCATAAAAAGACTATAAAGACTAAAGGTGTCCATAAACTTACCGGTCGTGCAGACAACGACGGTACCCATCCTCTCAAGTCAAGAGGCCAACGTTTCACCAGTGAAGGAACTGGCAACGGCACCCTGCACTAGACGCAGATGGAGAGCCCAGCATTCACCTATCTAAGATGAGCACGTTGACCTGGGAGGGGGGCTCAACAGTCAGGCTGGGAGGAGAGAGATAGGGACATTCACAACCCAGACCTTTAACCCCCATATTATTTCACCTGCAGAAACCTCACCCTTCGAGTCCGACACACAGTGCGGAGAGGTTCGACCCCAGAAGCCAACCGAATCCTGCACATCACGTTTCGTGTTACAGACACCTTCCTGCCAAGACCCGCGCCTCCGTGGGAATCAGGTGAGCGTTACACGCTGATACAGTTGTTCATTTACACATAGGTCAGTGATAGGACAAGGTCTTAGTTCGCGACCCCGACAAGTGGCCTGCAGGCATATTAATTATTCGTGTGTGCGGAGGTCACAACGGCCAGAATCTCACTCAGAATGTTATTCGGCCTCCATTTTGATGTTCAGGGTGACTTCCACTTTACAAGAGAACCTAAAATGGCGGCTAAATCCAAGATGGCGACTTACATAACTTTTCGTTAAGGTCAAGACCTTGCCGCGGAGTCTATTTACATGATATTTTAGACAACTTGGCGTAGGCCAATACACATTCAAATACTGCGATAGGAGGCATAATATCATGTCAATTCCAACAGAACCTCCTTTTGGCCTATGCCAAGTGCTAATATCATTTCTAATACTTTTGCAAATAACTCCATGTGCTGTCATCCATACATCCCGAATCATTGTCTGTAATATCTATAGCCATTAGGTCGTTCATCAGAACCTCTTGTAACACAAACTCTTTGGATGCTGTATCTGGGGCATATATTCTATGCCCTATTGTGCTCACTGCTTGGGCACAACATCCCCCTAGCATTCCACATATACTCGGAAGACATTGAAAACAGCAACAAAGGAATAGCAGGATCCCCAAAATAACTAGAATAACAGAAAGCACCTTCCAACCCCAAGATCGTAAAGAATCCCAGAACCAGGTGCTAAGATTCCAATCTCCTACAGGGATATGTACTTCAGAACTAAGAATATGCAAGTTCTGTATTGCTTTAAAAATTGCCGGCGAGGAATCTGGTACGAAAACACAGCAAGCGGACCCCACCAATTTGCATACTCCACCTCGTTCTGCCAAAATGACATCTAATGCCATCCGATTTTGGAGTGCTACCAATCTTATTGCTTTTTGTTCTAGTGTCATATTGTAGAGTATTTCTGTGGTCCGGTTGATCGTTCTCTCCAGTACCCTTGCTAATCCCCTAATGTTCTCAGAGTTTGTTATTTGTCCCCAAAAGGGCACAACTGATTTTGTTATATCTCCCAATACTTGCCCCGGGGTATCTCCGTTCTTGTCCCGCCGTGGGCGAGCCTTAGAAACCTCCAATGTACTAGCTACAAATACCCCGGGTAACAGGACTCCTAAATAACAGGTTCCCTGCCAATCCTTGGGCAACCAGGGAAATGCTAAACTACCACAAACAAAATAAACAGGCCCCCCTACATACAGAGGCCTGTTTTCTCCAGTCAAATTTACAATGTTCATACAACCTTCAAAATCTCCCATTGGCCGAGTGCCGTTTCTTTGTACACAAAAGGGGACCGAGTCAGGGCTATGATTTATAGAGTAGGAAGGAGGCACGGCGTCCTTATTGCCTATCGGAGCCATTTTAAAGGAAATTAAAGTTTGAAAAGGAAGAGACAGTTTATCAGACGGCCTAATAGAAGCGACATTAGGTTTACTTCTATTTGCAAAAAGCGAGCATCTCAGGGGAGTTAATTCACGTTTCTCGAAATCATTCAAATTAGTTCCATCGAAGTTCCCTGAGATGCTATCATTCCAACGGCCAAAGAATAGTGCTCTAAGAGAGGCATAGCAAGCAGTCGTTAAAGGTAAAGGGTGAATATACCATCCTAGCCCCTTGTTCCCATGTTGCTGTAAATGAGTGCAAATCCAACAATTACTCTTATTAAAAATGGCATGCGTTGCATTCATTACTATCATTAGAGTGTTATTATGATACTTTTGTCTATGTTGGGAGTCTCTAGGGGACAGAGTGTGAAAGTGTACAGAGGGAGTCAAAGCAGTTGGTACAATCTCGGTCGGTAGTAGAGGTTTTAGAGGATAGATTTCTTCAAAACACCAAAGTCCTACAGCAGTAGTTGCAAAAATAACAATTATCATTATCAAAACACAGCAGCACGTTTTCGGGGCCCAGGCACATTGTTCATTGTCCAAGTTGGTCACCCCATTATTCACAAGTCCAGTGCGGGGAGCAGCAGTGGAGGTGGCAGGCATTGTAGTTCCTCAATCGACGACCCCAATGTTCGTTGCTGGCGACGCTACGGTCGCGCAATTTCTTAGTCCTTCCCAACCCTAGCCAGCAGAATCCCTTTTTTTTCCTTTTGTTCAACAGAAACTTTTCTTATACAAAAGAAAACTTTCGATCACTTCTCTTTTCCAAATGCACGGAAAGACCTGTGCCGTAGTTCTATTTTCTTCGTCGAAGGTTGTACCTGGTGGTACCCAAGATTGTTTGATCTGAAAACAAGGCGTCGTCACTTCCTGAGGGAAGCGACGTATCGGAGGCGACGGAAGTCGCAGAGCTTGATACAGTGTTTTCCGGAAGTGATTTTTCAAAAGAGTGCGGAGACGAAATGGACTGTTCCCCAAGCTCCACGGGCTCAGAGAAATTCTCTGACGCACTCACAGCACTGTTTGCTACTCCAAGATCAGAGACTGTAGCATCAGCGAGGGGTTCTGCTTCTTCTGTAACGTGTGGCGTCGGGTGAGGAAGTTTCTTGACGTGCGTCGCGTGGATCCAGTGTTTCTTCCCCGCCACCCGCACTGCTGTCCGGGTGACCAACAGCACCTGGTAGGGTCCCTTGCAACGAGGAGCGAGACAGGAAGACCTTTCGTAGGCCTTCACTAGGACCCAACTTCCAGGCTGTATATCATGTCCTGGGTCCGTGAACCGTACAGATAAAGCTGAATGCACCTGGTGATAAATGAAATACAGGTTTTTAGTTAACTGGTTACAGTAGTCTACAAACAATACATTTTCCACCTCTCTCAGGGCTTTAGGTTTTGGGAGACCCCAAATGTTAGCAGGTCTCCCCATCACTACCTCAAATGGAGAAAACCCAGTCTTAGTTTGAGGTGTGGTACGCATAGCCAATAATACAATAGGTAAGGCATCTGGCCATTTCAGTTTGGTATCGGCACATGTTTTTGCAAGCTTATTCTTTAAGATACCATTGTTTCTTTCCACCAACCCAGCACTTTGAGGAAGTCTAGCTGAGTGAAATCGTTTTTCAATATGTAAAGCTGTGCATATCTGCAGAATTACTGCTGCAACAAAATGAGGACCATTGTCCGACCAAATTACCCTTGGGAGCCCAAATCGAGGAAAGAATTCTTTTACCATAATCTTTGCAGTGGTCATGGCGGTAGCATCTTTAACGGGGAAAGCCTCGACCCATTTACTGAAGGCACAAATAATTACAAGAACATATTTCAGATTGTTACACCGTTCCATCTCAATAAAATCAAAGTGAATGACCTCGAAGGGAACAGAAGGGGTGTCACTCGCAGTCGCGGCCATCACCGTGACTGGCGATTTCTTCCGCGTTGGAGTTTGAGAGGACGCAGAGGAGGATTACTTTAGTCCTTTTTCTGTGTTCGCTCCGCAGCTTCGAGCGCGGGACGCAACGCTGCCGGGAGTATTTAAATCCCCGCCTCCCGGCAGGTCGTTGCGTTGCAACCCCCCTCTGTTGTTTACTTTTCGACTCTGGGTCCTTCGCTCTTCCTCTGCACCTCGCTTTGGAATTTCTCAGGGGTTACTCCCCTTGGATACTTTTCTCCGGGGTTCCGGCTTTTCAGAACACTGTACTTTGTTTCCCATTTCTCTTCGCCGCCTTCCCTGGGTGGCGCTAGCTGTGCCTTTTTTCTCCGGCGGTCTCTCTCTCTCTCTCTTTCTCTCTCTCTCTCTCTCTCTCTCTCTCTCTCTCTCTCTCTCTCTCTTTCTCTCCTGTTCTCTCACCTTGTTCTTTTTGGTCCAGTCAGCGTGGGGGTTCCTTCCGTGCTCCTCCGCAGTACTTTTCTGGAACATTATCGACCTCCACTGCAGCCTCCTCTGCTGCTGCCTTCTCCACCTGCGCTTCAGGCCTACTGCTATTTTTGGACTTGGACATTTATTGGCCACCCTTCAGTTGTTGGAGATCCTTCACTTCCTTCTTTTTCATCTGGGAACAACTGGCCTTCGCAGACAAGTCTTGGCACCTCTTATCAGGGTTTTTTCCCCTCTGCGGGTTTTTCCCTGCATTTTCTGGCTTGGTCCCAGAAAGGAGGTCACTGTGCCGCTGTTCTCACCCAGCGGCCACAGTGGCTTCTCTCCGTGACAAGCCCACGCACCAGAAAAAGGAGAGAGACTACCTGGCACGCCGAGGACTGCAAGAAACCATTGACTCGGAAAGCTCAGGTGAGGAGAACGTGGGTACAGGGGAAACTCAGCCAAGTGTACTTGTCAAGTCACAGATTGCAACGCCAAAGAGTATCACGATGTCAGCTGAGGAACAGGTCCAAGAGCTGTGGAAGGCTTTTCAGGCTATGTCCCAGGAGCTACAAGGGGTCAAGACTGAGAATGCTTTGCTTAAACAAATGGTTGCGGCCAGGGAACCGACTCCCTCGGAATTGCCACCCATGGCACTGTCCTCTGGGAAGTTTGATGGCTCCCCCAAGAAGGTGAAAGAGTTTCTTGAAGCAAGCCTGGTTCATTTCACATTCAGACCTCGTACCTTTGCTACAGATCAGACCCGGGTGGGTTTCCTAATATCCAACATGACTGGAAACGCTCTGTCCTGGGCCACCCCATTGGTGACTAGTGGAAACGCCATTTTGCAGGACTATTTGGGGTTTCAGAATCTTCTCAAGCAGACCTTTGAATGACCAGAGCTCTCCTTCACAGCCTGCGAAGATCTGTTGGATGTCCGGCAAGGCTCGCTAGACGTTTTATCATATATTTCCTCTTTCAAGACATTAGCAGCCGGAGCAGGATGGCCCGAGGCAGCACAGTATGCCATTTTCAGAAGAGGACTGAAGGAGGAAATTAAAGACGAGCTGGCCAGATCTCCTCGTTCTCCTACTTTCTCAGATCTACTTTCTGCTGCACTTCATATAGAGTATCGCCTTCAAGAGAGACGAGTTGAACGTCAGAAGCAAAGGATTCCTGGCCATATCTCAGACCCCTCTGTACCCGTTCTCCCTAGTCGCTCTACTAACATCGTTACTGAAGAACCCATGCAGATCGGTGCCACCAGGGCGCCCTTGTCCGCAGCTGAAAGACGTCGCAGAAGAGAGAAAGGACTGTGTGCCTACTGCGGATCAGATCAACACTTTCTCAGAGACTGTACAGAGCTGTCCAATAAGAGGTCGGGAAACGACTACCCTCGGCGTCAGTAGGGACAAGCGACGGAGGGTCTTCGAGCAATCTTCATCGTCCCTATGTCTCTCTGTCAGTGACCTCCTCTGAATCCAAGGAGGACTCCAGGCTGATGGTCATTCCAGTACAACTCAACCTCGGAAAACATCAGGTGGAGACACTGGCCCTATTAGACTGTGGCGCGGCAGGAAACTTCGTTGACACCCTGTGGGCAGACAAGGTGGGTCTCCGTAGGATTCCCCGGGCAGAAGGTCAGAAGGTGGAAGGTGTGGACGGTTCACCTTTGTCCTCAGGTCCCATCACCCATACCACTGAAGATCTCTCCTTGACGATTAACCAACATAAGGAAGTTATGAGTTTTGATATTATCAGGGCTGCCCATTTCCCCATCATATTGGGCATTACCTGGCTCCGTCGACACAATCCTCTGATCAACTGGACCGAAAATCAAATAAGTTTCAGTTCCCCGTATTGTGCAACCAACTGTTTTTCACTGGAAGGTCGAGCTGATCTGCAGCCAGTCAAGGTGTTTCCCAACAACCATGTTGGTATCCATGCTTTACCCAATTTCTGCTCTGGCTTCTCTGAGGTATTTCAGGAGTGCCTCCATGCCAGACTTCCACCCCATCGGCCAGAGGACTGCACTATCGATCTGGAGCCCAATGCCTTGGTTCCGTTTGGACGGATGTTCGCTCTCACCCAAACCGAGAGACAAGTCCTAAGGAGATACTTGGATACCAACATGGAAAATGGTCTCATTCAACCTTCAAAGTCTCCAGCAGGAGCCCCTTTGTTTTTCATTAAGAAGAGAGATTCCGCCGATCTTAGACCCTGCATTGACTACAGGGGCCTGAATACAGTGGCAGTCCGTGACCGGTATCCTATGCCCCTTAACACGGACATTATTGAGGCGGTGCAAGGTGCTCGAGTTTATACCAAACTGGATCTTCGCAACGCATACCATCTGTTGCGGATTGCCAAGGGTGACGAATGGAAAACCGCGTTTCGTACTCCTCTGGGCCTATTTGAGTATAAGGTTATGCCGTTCGGTTTGGTGAACGCCCCAGCGGTGTTTCAGAGGTTTATGGACCGAATGTTCTCTGACATGCTTTCCATCTCGGTCATCATCTATTTAGATGATATCTTGGTTTTTTCCCCTAACATGAGAGAACACATAACACAAGTACGACGAGTTTTGGAGCGTCTTAAGGTGAACAATCTACTGGTCAAGGAGGAGAAATGCAGATTCGCTGTACCATCGGTACATTATCTGGGATATGTTCTATCAGAAGGAGGGATCGCCATGGATCCTGACAAGGTACAAGTTATTCTTGACTGGCCGGCCCCGACCTCCGTCCGGGAGGTCCAGAGGTTCCTGGGTCTTTCGAATTACTACAGGAGATTCATTCCTAACTTTTCGGAGGTGGTATACCCCATCACCCGCCTACTCAAGAAGACGGCCTATCCTTTTTCCTGGTCTACTGAGGCGGAAAAGAGTTTCTGTTATCTGAAAACCCTCTTTTGCTCTGCCCCGATTCTGCAGCATCCCAACCAAACTCTTCCATTTATTCTGGAGACAGACGCCTCTGCCATAGCTGTTGGAGCAGTGTTGCTTCAGTCCTTTAACAAGGTGGAGCATCCTGTCGCCTATCTCTCCAAGACTCTTTCTCCCAGCCAACTCAACTACTCGGTTCTGGAAAAAGAATTGTTAGCAATGAAACTGGCTTGTTTGGAATGGAGGCACCTTCTCATGGGTGCCCGCCATCGGTTCCTCATTCGCACCGATCACAAGAACCTAAAGGCTTTACAGGACATGAATGTTCAAGCTCCAGGCAAGCTAGATGGGCCTACCTATTTTCGCAGTACGACTTCCAGATCACGTACATCCCTGGGTCTCTCAACCGTCTGGCTGATGCTTTGTCTCGCAAGGATTCCCACTTGGAAATGGTAGCTGTCAAGCCTGAGCCATTGTTCCACAGAAATCGGATCCTAGCCATGGTGAGTTCTTTTCTTCAGGAGGTCAAAGCTGCTGTTGCGCAAGAGGCTCCTCATATCTCTTTTTCAGCTGATTCCCCTTTCCAAATCAAGGACGGTTGGGTCTTCTACAAGAAAAGGTGGTATATCCCTGAAGGGTCGTTGCGCCGGAAGATCCTTAAATGGTGTCACGACTCTCGTCTAGGCGGACACAGAAGCGGAAATGGTACGATGGAACTTATCTCAAGGTCATTTCTTTGGCCCAACATCAGGAGAGACGTGTTCAACTACGTAAAGACCTGCCCAACTTGTGCCAGAATCAAATATGCCTCGGGGAAGCCCCTAGGACTTCTCACCCAAGTGGAGATACCGACTCGCCCATGGGGACTCATCTCCACGGACTTCATAGTGGAGCTTCCTGAGTCTGAGTCATGCACATGTATCATGGTTACGGTGGACTCTCTAAGCAAGTTAGCCCATTTTTCTCCTCTTCCTGGACTTCCTTCTGCCACTAAGATGGCAGAGACATTTGCCCGAGATATCTTCAAGCTTCATGGCCTCCCCGACAAGATAATATCCGATCGAGGAAGCCAGTACATTTCCAAATTATGGACGGCTTTGTGTTCTCGATTGGGAGTGGAAAGGGCCCTTTCCTCTGGGGTTCACCCACAGACGAACGGCCAAACGGAGCGACTCAACGCAACCTTGGAGCAGTATTTGCGATGCTTTATTTCCCAGCGTCAAGATAATTGGGTTTCTCTACTCCCTACTGCAGAATTCGTCTACAACAACTCCAGGCACACTGCCACAGGGCTATCCCCTTTTTTTTGTACCTACGGTGTTCACCCGCGTTATCTAATGCCCGAGGTGCCCAGGTTCTCTAACTCTCCGACTGCGGAAGAGGTGCTAAGAAATGTCAAGGAGGCCAGGGACACTGCATTGCTAAGCTTGACGGATTGTAGACAGCGGAATAAGACTGAAGCCGACAAACATCGCAGGGAAGCACCTTCATGGAAACCCGGGGACAAGGTGTGGTTGTCCACCAGATTCCTTACCAGATGGACAAAACCTTCTAAACTGTCTCCGCGTTTCTTGGGACCTTTCCCCATCCTCTCCAAGGTCAATCCTGTTGCCTATCGTCTAATACTCTCTCCATCTCTCAGGCGCATACACCCTGTCTTTCACACCTCTCTTCTTAAGCCCTACTACTCTGATCCACATCGCCGGCCTCTCAACCGGAATCTTCCTGTCACTGCTGCCAACCAGGAGGAATACGAAGTTTCTGCCATTCGCGATTCTAGATTTCTTCGTGGCCGGTTGGAATACCTCCTGTCATGGAAGGGCTACCCGGTATCAGAGGATTCCTGGGAGCCTGCTTCTCAAATACATGCCCCTCAGCTGTTGGCTAGGTTCCATCGCTTGCACCCAGGTAAGCCCGGGTGGTTGCACTCTAGGGGGGGGGCATACTGTCACTCGCAGTCGCGGCCATCACCGCGACTGGCGATTTCTTCCGCGTTGGAGTTTGAGAGGACGCAGAGGAGGATTACTTTAGTCCTTTTTCTGTGTTCGCTCCGCAGCTCCGAGCGCGGGACGCAACGCTGCCGGGAGTATTTAAATCCCCGCCTCCCGGCAGGTCGTTGTGTTGCAACCCCCCTCTGTTGTTTATTTTTCGACTCTGGGTCCTTCGCTCTTCCTCTGCACCTCGCTTTGGAATTTCTCAGGGGTTACTCCCCTTGGATACTTTTCTCCGGGGTTCCGGCTTTTCAGAACACCGTACTTTGTTTCCCATTTCTCTTCGCCGCCTTCCCTGGGCGGCGCTAGCTGTGCCTTTTTTCTCCGGCGGTCTCTCGCTCTCTCTCTCTCTCTCTCTCTCTCTCTCTCTCTCTCTCTCTCTCTCTCTCTCTCTCTCTCTCTCTCTCTCTCTCTCCTGTTCTCTCACCTTGCTTTTTTTGGTCCAGTCAGCGTGGGGGTTCCTTCCGTGCTCTGCCGCAGTACTTTTCTGGAACATTATCGACCTCCACTGCAGCCTCCTCTGCTGCTGCCTTCTCCACCTGCGCTTCAGGCCTACTGCTATTGTTGGACTTGGACATTTATTGGCCACCCTTCAGTTGTTGGAGATCCTTCGCTTCCTTCTTTTTCATCTGGGAACAACTGGCCTTCGCAGACAAGTCTTGGCACCTCTTATCAGGGTTTTTTCCCCTCTGCGGGTTTTTCCCTGCATTTTCTGGCTTGGTCCCGGAAAGGAGGTCACTGTGCCGCTGTTCTCACCCAGCGGCCACGGTGGCTTCTCTCCGTGACAAGCCCACGCACCAGAAAAAGGAGAGAGACTACCTGGCACGTCGAGGACTGCAAGAAACCATTGACTCGGAAAGCTCAGGTGAGGAGAACGTGGGTACAGGGGAAACTCAGCCAAGTGTACTTGTCAAGTCACAAAGGGGCCCAAAGCTTCCCCTTGGAGTTACTGTCCCTTTACCCATATTGTGCTGTATGCAGATCATGCAATTTCGAACATGGTGTTTTGCAGTCTCCGGAATCTTATTATTCACCGAAACTTGTTCTAACATTTTCGTGATCTGCTGAGCACACACGTTTGTAGGACCGTGTGCCATCGTAACCATTGCCAGTACATATGAATCAGGTAGCAACCATTTTCCTTCAGATGTATCCACCCAACACCCATCATCATCTAGTTTCCCCATTCCTTCGGCCCACCTTTTAGATTCTTCTACTGTGGCATCAGTTTGAATATCTCGCACATACCCAATACCTTCATCCATTATATAAGCATCTTTCATTTCCCTCAAAGCATACATGATGGCCGTTTGCCTGGCTATCAGGTCCGCAAAAGCGTTCCCTTTTCCCACATCATCTATGACCTTACGATGTGCTGCACATTTCATGATCGCTAACTGCCTAGGGAGTGAGAGTGCCGAGAGCAATTGCACTATCAAGGGGCCATGCTGAATCTTGGTCCCATGTGAGGTCAGGAACCCTCTTTCCGACCAGAGCCTCCCAAAGTTGTGAGCCACCCCAAAGGCGTACTGGCTATCAGTATATATATTTACTATACACCCTTCGGAGAGTTCACAAGCTCGGGTCAATGCTACAATCTCTGCGGCCTGCGTGGAGTTATGCGAAATTCTCTTAGTTTCAACAACTTTACTCAATGTAGTAACTGCATAAGCAGCTGTAGATGTACCATCTGAAAGTTTGAAGCAGGAGCCATCACAAAACAGCTCCCCTTCTGCATTGTCCAAAGGAGTATCTATAAAATCTATCCTGCCCTTCGTTTCTTGTTCAGTGGTATACAGGCAGTCGTGTAATTCTTCGTCACCGCAAACAGTGTTTTGCGGGAAAGGTAAGAGTTCAGCCGGATTAAGAACACAACACCTCTTAATTTGAATGTGCGGGGCAAACAGAATTAATTCATACCTTGTTAACCGTGCAGAGGTGAGGTGTTGCATTTGGGTTTTGTTCAATAGGATATCTACAGAGTGAGGTACCATCAAAATCAAATCATGGCCTAGGACCATTCCCTCACTCTGTTTTACAGACGCGGCAGCAGCAGTGACAGCTCGCAAACATCTTGGCAAAGCGCATGCGACAGGATCAAGGGCGGAGTATTAGTAGCCGCACGGCCTATTCTTCCCTCTGTGTTCCTGTGTTAACACAGCCAAAGCACATCCATCACATTTATGCACAAACAACACAAAGGCCTTGTCATAATTTGGAGTACCCAGAACCGGTGCAGAGCATAACGCGGTTTTGAGAAGCTCAAATGATCGTTGATGTTCCGATTTCCATGGCAGTGGCAGAAAAATGCCCTTCTTCGTCAAAGCCAACATCGGTTTTATCACTAGCGAAAAGTTCGGGATCCACAACCTACAGTAAGAAGCCATACCTATTAAGGCTCTGACTTCCTTCTTTGTATTTGGAACAGACATGCCAGAAATGTGTTTTATTCTTTCAGGTGTCAATCTTCTCCCCTCCTTTGACAGGAGGTAGCCTAAATAGGCGACCTCCTGACAACAATATTGAAATTTTTTGAGCAAAGCTTTATGACCATTTATAGCTAGATGAACAAGAAACAGTACAGTGCCTTCTTTACAAGCACTTTCAGAGTCTGCAGCCAAAAGCAAATCATCAACATATTGAAGCAGTGTACAAGTAAGTGGCAATTTAAGGGTGTCGAGCTGCTCTTTCAAAGCCCTACTATAAATACTTGGACTTTCAGTATACACTTGAGGTGCCCTAGTAAATGTAAAGGAGCGTCCCCCCAAGGTGAACGCAAACAAATATCAACTTTCCTTATGTATAGGGATTCTAAAGAAAATCCACAACGCTGAAGTGCATAGACGTAGCAGGGATCATTGTCAATATCGTCGTCACATCAGGCACGATTGGAAATTGTGGGGCGACAACTCTGTTAATAGCAGGAAGATCAATTATGAACCGGTATGGGATTGCATTGTCGCCTTTCTTATATACAGGCAAGATCGGACTGTTACAGAAACTACCCGTAATCTCCTCGATCACCCCACGATGCACAAAATCGGAGACAATGCATTTCAAAGCACGCTCGCCCTCAACTGATATTTTATACTGCGGAATGCGTGGTAGTTTCACTCCATGTTTCAAAACTATTTTAACGGGCTCAATCTGTAGTACCCCAACATCATTGTCGTCAACCGCCCATAAACATTCCGGGACAATGCTAAACTCGGGAGGTAAAGGTCGAATCAGAAACTGAGAATTAGGAAGTTGCTGTGGTGAAACCGTCAGCCGTACCCCATCAGAGGAACAATGAATTACTGTATTCAATTTCTTTCACAAATTCAACCCCAGCAAATTCTCTCCACAGTTTGAAGTCAGAAGAAAAGGGCAATGGACCCAAAGAAACAGACACCGGTGAAGAAACCGGACAGACAATTGGTATGCCAGAAAACCCTACGGAAACATTTGTTTGCCCTGACAGTGGAATGTTTGGAACCCTAGAATGATCAATGGAGCACTTCTGTGCTCCAGTGTCTATCAAAAACAAGTGTTTCCTATTCCCTACTAATAATTCAACGTAGGGGCCTTTCTGATTAACGGGAATAGGTGAAGGTTCCAAACCCTGCTTCGGGCAGTCCTAATGAAATACAGTATCGTCAGAAGGAAGCTCTTCAGAAAGGTAGGCAGCAGAAGGGTGATCAAAATGTTCCTCGAGTCCACACTCGAGGTCTGATTTTCCCGTGAAAAAGGTTGCTGAGGATCTTGCAAAAACTGACCTCTATCAGGGCCCCCTGCTCCATGGCGGCCCCTAGGTCGTCTACCCATACTCCCAAACGCACTGTTTGACCTTTGTCGAAGGACGGGGCACTGTGCTCGCCAATGACCTTCCTGGCGGCAATAAGCACATTGATTAATATTCACAGGACCCAAAGGAGCATTTCCGTTTGGGACATACTGACCTCTGGTCTGTGTCGCGCCTCCTCTGGGGTTTCTAACAATTTGTTGTAATAATACTTTGGTTTTCAAATCTCCTTTCCACTTTTCTATTTTGTCCTTCTCATTATTAACACGGTTCTCATAATACTGAGCCATGTTCAAAACCTCAGATTGAGATTTTGCCTGCCAAGCGCTCTGAGGACATAATTTGTGACTGGATGTTGGGCAACAATCCACGTACAAATTTGTCCACAAACAACCTTTTTCCAGACTCTGTACCCAAATCCTACCCACTGAAGTCAGAAAATGCCTGCTCGAATCTGTTAAAGAATTCGGTGGTGCCTTCAGTTTTCCCTTGAACACAGGCCGTAAGCTTGTCCCAAATAATTATTTTCTCTGGAATTATAGTTTTTAATTTTGTGACAATTCTATCAGGCAAAGTAAGTATTACCTGTGGTGGTTTCTCACCTGCTGGTCTTTCCCCATCAATCCTAATCATATTAGCCCACGTATCTCCCAACCCTGGCACATCGTCTATTGTCCGAACCTGCTTCCATACATCTACGGGTAGGAGTACAGGGAATAGCAAGTCAATATCACTTAAAGTGAACACAGAGGACTGCAAGAGGGACTCTATCTCTTTGTAAAACCCCAACGGGTTTTTTTCTGATATCGGGAACTGATTGTCTAATAGTGTTCACTTCCTGTCGTGAAAATGGGACGTGAACGAATTGCGATACATAATGTGCAGGGATGTCCACAGCGGGTGCACCAGTCCTAGCGTTGGCGGGAATCTCAACTTTTGGGACAAAGGTCGCAGGAACCTCTCTCATAGGCAACTGAGATATAGGTACCTCCGGCCGCTTACTAAGCAACAGATCCAGGTCGAGCGCTAAGGCAGTCGAAGAAGTGCCGGGCGAAAAAGTCCTTCTACAAATCCCCAACAATTCTATGGGGCAACTAACCTTCTTTCTTACACATTCTTCTTGCAGGTACTGTACCATTACCTGAATTACCTTTCTTTGCATTTCTACTGTATACTGACTATACGTGTCATACACTTCATCTGGCGGAATCGATGAATCTGAGATCCATTGAATCGCGTCTTTGGTACAAATTCGTACTTCCTCAGGTGCCGATCTACGACACGGAAGGAACCGTTTCTGTACATACATACTATCGTCTTCGTCATCCTCATCTCGTGACTTTTCAAAGTCCTTCCTGTACTCAAACAATTTTTCAACATGTCCATATACTTTCTGCTCTGTGTCCCTCGAAAGTGCCAAAGCATTTAGATCTCTCACCCCTTGTGGAAGATCCGAATTTTGTAATTTAGCCCACATCACACATAAATGAGTCCCCAAACCTTCGATAAAAACATTTTTCTCGGGAAAACTGTTCAAATTAGATAATGTGGAAAAAACATTAACTTGATCACCTTTCTCCATACAGTGCTTAGCCCATGCACACAATTCATGTTTCTTATCTGCAGAAACAGTATTACGAGTGACGATTTTTGATCCTGCACCTTGATCAACTTTAGTCAATACTGGACCACTCGGGAGCGGAGGTGCAGGTAAATTTAATAAAGGTGCAACTATCGACGCAGAAGGAAGGGGCAGTGCGATAGGTGGAGGAACAACAACTAGAGGAATAGGAACAATAGGTTGTACAGGGGGAGCAGGAATAACAGCAGGAACAACAGCAGGAATGAGCAGAGCGCCCAAGAAAGGATCATACGGAGGTGGCGCAGAGGCACCAGGCCTGCGTTCGTTTAACAATTTTTCAATAAATTCTTCGGAAACATGAAGATCTTTGGAGGGGTAAATTTTCTGGATTTCAAGTGAAAAAGCCCTATCCATATTTTTAACTGATTCTTAATGTTTTTCTTTATCATATAACAACGCTTTTTCGGCATTTGTTTTATGACGGCGTGCATGTTTATCCCTACTTTTAAGCTGCTGTAACGCTTCTTTTTTTCCAATTCTGTAAAACATCAAAGGCTGCAGGTCTAGCCTTCTTTTTTAGCAAGACCGATTCTAGGTATTCAATACGGGGGATCTCAAAACTGCCATTGATTGGCCACTGAAATTCGGAGGCATGTCTGGTCTGTCTGTGCCAAATATCATTAAATACTATACTACCAATGCCATACTTACAGTACATAGTACATGCCGGCGACCCCTCCTGTGGTGCCGGGCGGCTAAATTCCAAAGATTGTCGATCGCTGCGGAACAGAGCCCTAAAGCAGTTAGACAATTTCCCAGGCATTTCACAAAAAATTGGTGTTACCTGGTCAATAATTGTGTCTGCAGATACAATACGCCAAATTCAAATTGTCAGGGTTAAATTAAGAGCCGGGTCACGACTGCACCTGACCAAACCTAAGGAGGACCGTACGGTTTATCAAAGAACTTACCTAACGAATTTTACCTTGTGTTTGGTGGTTTCTCGTCAAGATGCCGTGTCAGACCACACGACTATCGTCCAAGGATCGGATCGTGCAGCGCTGCCGAGGTATCGCGTCTCGTTCGGTCGGGCCCGCAGTATCACACCGTCCGATCCCGGTACGATAATCTGCGTCAACCTTCAATGATCCGGCATCAATCTTGAGGGTCCCTATTCGGGCGCCAACTGTGAAAACATAAAAATTTGATATGAGGCTGGGAAGCCCAAAGGAAACACACCAATACAGGTTACAAAGGACATACAAGTGCTTTATTTAAAAGCTACAACAGTTACCAAAAGTCAATTGACAAACGGATAGCTATTCGGCTCTCAGAGTAACGTAACGAACTTCAACGAGGGTTCGATGCATTAGTAGAGAGACCGTACATTGGAATACTTGGGCTTTTATATCCTTTATCCAGCCCTTGGCCAACCCCCTCGCGGGTTAACCATTCTTGGGACCAGGCCTAGGGTTCCTTGCCAGGTCAATCCTATAATGTATGCATTCTGATCAGTTCCGCTGATACAGTTGTTCATTTACACATAGGTCAGTGATAGGACAAGGTCTTAGTTCGCGACCCCGACAAGTGGCCTGCAGGCATATTAATTATTCGTGTGTGCGGAGGTCACAAAGGCCAGAATCTCACTCAGAATGTTATTCGGCCTCCATTTTGATGTTCAGGGTGACTTCCATTTTACAAGAGAACCTAAAATGGTGGCTAAATCCAAGATGGCGACTTACATAACTTTTCGTTACGGTCAAGACCTTGCCGCAGAGTCTATTTACATGATATTTTAGACAACTTGGCGTAGGCCAATACACATTCAAATACTGCGATAGGAGGCATAATATCATTTCAATTCCAACACCTCAAGCAAGGCTTCTTTGGCTTCTTTCTGTCCTTTTTGAATGGCATCTACCATACTGTTGATATCCAGAAAGGCAGATGAGCAGGAATTGAGTGTTGGAGATACTGAAGGGTGAAACCCGTAGGTACAGAAAAAAGGGCTGAGACGAGTAGCTGAATGTGTGGCATTATTGTATGCAAACTCTGCTAGGGGCAGGAGTCCTTTCCAATTATCCTGTGCTGCAGAAATATAACACCTGAGATAGCCTTATAAGGTTTGATTGAGTCGCTCTGTTTGCCCATTTGTCTGTGGATGGTATCAAGAACTTAAAGCTCTGGAGATCCCTAACATATGACACATCTGTTTCCAGTATTTCGAGGTGTATTGTGGGCCACGATCGGATATGATAACTTCTGGAAGTCCATGAAGTGAGAATATACAGTCCAGGAATACTCGGGCCATGATAGCTGCGGATGGAACTGCTGGCAGGGGAATTAAATGAGCCATCTTTGTTAGGGAGTCCACTGTAACCATGATAGTATTACATCCTTCTCAGTTTGGAAGGTCCACTATAAAATCAGTGGAAATGATTTGCCATGGTATTGTAGGTATTTGTGTGCTGACTTGTTTCCCTATGGGTGAATGCCTGGGGGTCTTAGTTTGGAGGCAGATGGTGCATGATGCTATATAGTTACGGACATCTAGTATGATGGTTGGCCACCAAAATTGTCTTTGAATGAGGTCTAATGTACCTGCGAAGCCTCGATGTCCAGCTGAGCATGAATCATGACAAAGACGTAACACCTCTCGATGTAGGTCCTTGTTGGGTATGAAGATCCTTTTGTCCTTTAATAGAAGGCCTTGGCTAGGTGTTAGCTGGTATTTTTCTACCAATTCTGGATGCGAGGATTCCCAATCCTTTGATGTGACTTCGATCTTTTGTAAGAAGTTTCGTACCACTGGCACACAAACCGTCTTGGGGAACATTGGTTCGGAGTTGAACGGAGCATCTTCCACTGGATCTCTACGAGACAAGGCATCTGCCTTTAAATTTGTTCTGCCAGGGATAAATGTAAACGTGATACGGAAGGGTGAAAAAAAATGAGCCCAACGAGCTTGACGGCTGTTACATGTTTGAGCATATTGTAAGATGCTTAGGTTGTGGTGGTCTATTCTCACTTCAATAGGGAATCGGGCTCCTAATAGAAGATGTTGCCATTCTTCGAAGGCACGTTTTATGGCCAACAGTTCCTTTACCAACACAGTATAGTTGATTTCCGCCTGAGATAGCGTTTTTGATAAGTAGGCAATTGGTTATTCGATGTTATTAACCCTGGGTTGGAGGAGAACCGCTCCCAGTGCCTGATGAGACGCATCTGATTTCACAATTAACCTTTTTTGTTGATCTGGCATGATCAGTATTGGGGCTTTCGTAAAAAGTTTCTTCAGTTCTTCAAATGAGTTTTGAATCTCCGATGACCAATGAAAAGAAACCCCTTTTTTAAGGAGCTGTGTTAAAGAATGTGTAAGAGATGAAAAATGGGGGATAAAACGTCTATAAAAAATGGCGAATCTTAAGAATCTTTGAATGTCTTTGACAGACTTAGGAGTTGGCCACTCTGTGATAGCGGAGATCTTAGAGGGATCCATGGATATGCCCTCTACTGACAGTATGTATCCTAAATAGGCAACCGAAGGCTTATGGAATTCGCACTTCTCTATCTTGCAGAAGAGATGATTTTGTTGCAGACGGGAGAGGACTTCCTGTACATGATGAATGTGCTCAGCCAATGAGGATGAAAAAACCAATATATCACCTAAATAGATGATTACGTAGTGTAGGGATATACCTGCAAATATGTTGTCCATAAACCGTTGGAAGACGGCAGGAGCGTTGGATAAGCCAAACGGCATGACTCTGTATTGTTAGTGACCGAACGGAGTACGGGAGGCCGTTTTCCATTCTTCTCCCGTCTTGATGCGGATTAGATGATAAACCCCACGTAAATCGAGTTTGGTATAGATGCGTGAGCCCCGCACTGCCTCCAGAATGACCGGGATGAGGGGCATCGGATATTTATCCGGCACCGTGATCTTATTTAACCCTCGATAGTCAACACACGGGTGGAGTTCTGTGGTGTTCTTTTTTGGAATAAAAAAGAGTGATGCTGCCGCCGGGGATGTTGACTCCATGATAAGACCATTTTGCAAATGAGTTTGCAAATACTCCTTTAGCACTTCTTTCTCTTTGGCGGAAAGAATATACATACGTCCGAATGGAAGAGGACTGTTTGGTACTAAATCTATGGCACAATCATCCCTTCTGTGTGGGGGTAACTCGGAGTATTCAGTGTGTGAAAATACTGGTTGGAATTGTTGGTATTCAGGAGGTAGTGTAGAGACCTGGTTTAATAGGGTTCCCACAGGACTTGAATTCCCTGGATCCCGATCCCCTCCGGACTGGGGGTTAACCTTTTTTTAACAGTGTCGGACACACATCTCTGAGCCAAAGAATAGAGTTCCTGCTGCCCAATTGATGTAAGGGTTATGTCTTCTTAACCAGGGTAGTCTTAAAATGATGGGAAAATGCGCTGTCTGTATATCTAACTCTAGGGCTTCCTGATGAGAGGCTATAGTCATAATCAGGGAACATGTATGGTCCTTAATGGGACCTGAAATGAGAGGACTACCATCTACACTTTCTACTGTGATGGATATTGTCTTGGTGGTTCTAGGAATGTTATGCTTTTGAGCCCATGAATCATCAATGAAATGTCCTATGGCACCACTGTCTACCAGAGCAGGAACATTCTCCAGTCTGATGTTCTCTCATGAGAGAGACAATCCTAAGACAACCATTCCGTTGTCTGATTGTGGGCTCTGGGAATCAGAAAAAGCACTAAAGAGGGAACTGTTTGTGGATGAAGTACCCTGCACCGTTGTTCCCTTTATGGCCGGGCACTGGCGTTTCCCACCTTCTTGGTAGGAACTAAGAGGCACTCTTTGATGGTATGAGTATTGGCTCCACAATATATACAAAGTCCAAGCGACTTTCATCAAAAGCGTTCTTCTGGTGAGAGAGGACCGCGAGTGGCTCCCAACTGCATGGGTTCTTCTGTTGACACGGGTTTACTAGGCGTCACACACCCTTCATTCTGTGGTTGACTGTTCTTTCCCTTTGTCTTCTTGCGGTTTCTTTCCTGGAGTCTATAATCCAGTTGCATCACTAACGATAAGAATTCACTCATATTGTGGGGATGAGGTACCCGTGAAACCTCATCTTTTAATTCTTCTGACAGGCCTCTCCTGAATATGGTTATTTGAGCATCATCTGCCCAAGCAGTATCAGCTGCCATCTGCTTGAAACGGGTGATATACGACAGGATATCCTGTGAGCCTTGTTTGAGATCTAGAAGATGTTCTTGAGAAGCTATAGTCACTTCTTGTCTGCCAACCATATTCTTTACGCTATTGCAAAAGGCGGTATAGGAGTCCAGTATGGGATTATTATTTGTGACTAATGGGGTAGCCCGAGCTAATGCGGCTCCGGTCATTTGTGAGATCATGTGACCAACCTTATCCCTGTCTGTAGGGAAAAAAGCTGCTTTAAATGCAAACTGGGCGGTGCAAGATTCTAGAAATTCTTTAACCACATGGGGGTTTCCATCGAACCTACCGGAGGGTAGGGGTCCAGGAGGTACCTCTGAACTCTGAGCCGATCGGCCTACTTGACTCTTTAAAGAGGCATTTTCTTGTTTGAGGAACTGTACCTCTGCTGACAGGTTCTGCATGGCTGCCACAAGTTGT
Organism: Ambystoma mexicanum; assembly: GCF_040938575.1. Classification (NCBI taxonomy): domain Eukaryota; kingdom Metazoa; phylum Chordata; class Amphibia; order Caudata; family Ambystomatidae; genus Ambystoma; species Ambystoma mexicanum. The sequence continues at coordinate 18,274,432 of NC_090926.1, forward strand.
TGAACTTGTTCCATATTCGTTCTTTCGTATTCTTGTTACCCGTGAAGTGAGGTGATTTGTAATAATACTCTTTACTGGCGTTGCTAGCTGTTATGCCTCAATTGCTTACTGCGCTCCAATACATTGGGAGACGCACACAATCACCCTCACGTGTAAAACACAAGTACAAGAATACGGAATCCTACCTGATCTTCAAACGATAGATTGTGGACAGGAGTGATTCACCTGGCGTTCTTTCACTGTGCAGGTAAAGAGAGCACAGTGTGAAAACACCAGGGGAACCCTCGAGGGGAAGAAAACCCTTGAAGATGGTGATCACTGGAAGCGGGACAGAGCTTGCCTCTGGTGTGTGTCTTCAGGGGGTAGCTAGTCACCGTCGGCTCGTCCTCAAGACGTTAGAGCGTTCTATCCGGTTCCAGCAATGGCTACAACGAGAATGGACAAGTTAACCCGGATACAAGAGAAAATAGGAGACAGGTAAGTTTTATCAATGGATAAATATCCTATCCTTGAAGCTAATTGTTGTCGAGGCTGAAGTAGGTTGAATCCCCAACAGAAGATGGGAGAGAGGATCTATGTGGGAATACAAACACTAATCAGATAAAGAAATGACGAGGAAATAGAAGCAACTAGTAATGGGAAGTCCTCGTACCAAAATCCTGAATGGAGATTGGAAAGATATACCCGGGGAAACGTTCCGCGAGTGGGTTGTGATGGCGGTTGGGAGATGTAGTCTACATAACCCCGAGACGCGTGTGGTGCTAAATTAAAGGAGGAAATAAGATGGTAAGTTTGTGTATCCTAAATCAGCTCTTTATGGATGTGAAGCAGATGTATGCCTATTTAAGTTGTGAAGTTCCCGGGAAGTATCCGGGTTTGATAATCCTCGGATTGGCGAGCGGTTGGACACGGGGGAAATTAATGAGTTCCTGATAGATGGAAAGAAAGAAAAGGAACAGTGAATCAAGGGTTTAGAATGTAAGCAAAAGTCTAGGAGCCTCATTAAGAGTCTGGCGGTAACCGCGGTGGTAAAATCACCTGGTTACCGCCGGACTCGTATTACCATTCCGCCTCCGTGATTCCCGGGGCATTACAACCCCGGTTTTCCGGGAATCACGGAGGCGGAATGGTGTTAATCCCCATTCCCATTGAGTCCTATGGGACTCAATGGGAATGGGGATCATGGAAACACCGGCAGCATCTCGTAATGCTGCTGGTGTTTCCTCGTCCGCCTGCAGGCGGGCGGTGTTAAACCCGCCAGGTCAGACCTGGCGGGAACATCACCTCCCGCCTGCAGGAGTTGTGATCGCCCGGCATCAAAACAGCGGTGGCGGCGGGTTTACCGCCACCGTTGTTTCCATACCGGCGATTTGTAATGAGGCCCTAGGAGTTCCTAACTGCGAAACTCACGAAGCGTGGCTTCTGTAATCAGTAGCAACGCGATGCCGTGCTGTATTCGATACCGGAAGTACTTTCTCAGCACGGATGGGAGGAGCATGATCTACTGCCTTCAAAACCACTGTAGCGTCACCCTGCGATACAGCGGCCATCTTAGGTATGGGAATCTGAATGCTCGAGATACAACGCCAACGGCGTCACAATGACCATTTCTGAAAGATGCCCTGATGGTTTGTAACATGAGGTTTTAAGCTGGGTCAGAGACCTGGATGGGGATTACCAGGGTAAGGACCTCAATGCTGGTCTTGTTTGGGCTACAGGAATCTGAAGGTTAAAAATATCAGACTTCCACATGGTCTACTACATGCGGGAAGGGCATGTCTGGCGGCCCACTGGAAAAGGGAACTAGTGCCCAGTAGATAAGAATGGGTTAACACAGCCCGGAACTTATACATAATGGAATGCTTAACGGCGGCAACCCACGGAAACCCGGGATCTGTTGAGATGGAATGGTCTGACATTTGCTGTAGATACATTGCACATGAGGGTGGTGATTCCCATCTGACTGCTGGAACTGAGGTGCGGGGGGCATGATGCACTCCGCACGCCAATGGAAAGGATAACAAGGGGAGGTGGTAAGAGGGGTCCTTTCTAAGTGGAGAACGAACCTCAGGAGAGGTAGATCAGAATGAAGAAATGTGTAAGTGTCATGCATTTGTAATTGAGCTGGGGGCGGGAGTAGACACTGTATTTGAGATTATGTTTAGTTTCCACAGTGTGCGGACTCACTGTATGTGAAAGTAACTGTGTTCTTTCTTAAAAATGTATAAAGAAGAAATAAAAACATTTATAATATCTTGTCCCCAAAGTTTATCATTGTCACACTTTTGACTGCCATTACACTGCTTACCCTAAGCACTGCCTCCATGACCCATCCACTGGGAGACCCTCTGTCACTCCTGCCCACAGGGCCCATCGCCTTAAATCTGCTACTGGCTGCCAGGCTGCTGGCGCAGCTTGAATGTAATGCTCTTAGGTGACTGAGATTAAATTGGCATTTTCTTTATGATAGCGGGAAAGTTCCTGTGGAAGCCAGAGGCTCGTGCGAGACACAGATGGAGATGGGGGGAACAGAACATCATATTTACTTTCAACATCATTTTCATCTATTCAACGTGACCGATACGGAGGGCCAAGAAAGGAACAGTGGATGGGACAATGCATGCTGGCGTTAAACTGATCGAAGGGGGTTAATAAAACAGGCTAATTTACAGCACTATTTTAAAGGGGAATTTAATGTTGATTGATGAAGAGAGTGTGTTTGGGTTAGCAAATAGTGGGGAGGGTGGGGTGATTTTAGAGAAGGTCGGCTGGGAATATCTGGGTGTCGTTCAGGGTAGGCACATGGGCTCCTTGGTGTGGGTCTGCAGGGCTGGGGGCATCTTAGTGTGGTTCAGGAGGGAGGGATGGTGGCATTTTGGTGCCTGAAGGGAGGGTTGGAGCATCATAGTATGGATCTAGTGGGAAGGATGGTGCATCATGGGGTCTGGATTGAAGGGAGGGGGCATCTTGCTGTGGGTCTGGAGGGAGGGATGGGGCAACTTGCGGTGGGTCGGAAGGGTGGGTGGGTCATCTGTGTGTGGGTCTGGAGGGATGGGGCACAATAGTAAGGGACTAGAGCGAGCGATGGGGCATCTTGAGTGCCCCCACACCAATTTCCCCCCCACCCTCCAGACCCCACCAAGATGCCCCCATCCCTCGATGGGGGCATCTTGGTGGGGTCTGGAGGGTGGGGGGGAAATTGGTGTGGGTCTGGATCAGAGGAAGAGGGAATCTTGGTGGGCTCTAGAATGGAGGGATGGGGCATATCAGTGGGGTCGCAAAGGAAGGGATGGGGCATCATGGTGGGGTCTGCATGGAGGGGAGCACATTGGTGTGGGTCTGGATTGGAGGGGGGGCATCTTGGTGGGATCTGCAATGGAGGGAGGGGGCATCATGGCGGGGTCTGGAGGGAGGGAGCACAGTCGTGTGGGTCTGGAGGGAGGGAGGGAGCACAGTGGTGTGGGTCTGGAGAGATGGGGCATCATAGTATGGGTCTAGAGTGAGGGATGGGGCATCTTGAGCATGGGATGGGGGCATCTTGGAGGGGTCTGGAGGGCATGGGTGTAGGACGTGCAGGGGATGGGGGGACAAATCCCCCCACAATTGTAAGTGGGGGGGATGAAATGACCTTTATCCCCCCAGTTTCCCACAGTTTGTGTGTCTCTTTGCTGCACCAGTTTGTGTGTCTGCAGCGTGTTCCTGTGCAGTGATGCGTGCAAACTTCAGACTCTGAAGTTTGCACGCAGTTCAGACTCTGGTGTAACAGGGGCCCCCACAGTGCGGGGGCCCCCGCTACCACATGTCCTGGGAGATGCCCCCCTGGAGAAAAAAATAACAAATATATATTCTTTCAATTATTTTAAAAATGTTTCTTATTGTAGTCACTCTGCATTCATAAAGAAATAATTTCTGTAACAGAAATTATTTCTTTATGAAGACAAAGTGACTACAAAAAGAAACTTCCTTTTTGAAGTCCGAGGGCTCTCCCCACCCCATGACATGGAAGACCCCAGGCTGGAGGCCTCCATGTCATGGGGTTGGGGAGCCATATGACTTCAAAAAGAAATAGTTTATTTTTGAAGGCACTCTGCCTTCATAAAGAAATTATTTCCTTTACGGATCGGTCCTTAATGGAAATAATTTCTTTATGAAGTCAGAGTGACTTCAAAAGCAACACATTTCTTTTTGAAGTAATAGGGCTTCCCTCAACCCCATAACGTGTGCGTGTCTGAGTGTATTATGAAAGGGTGTACACTTAAACGTGTAGGTGGCTGCCTGTGTGAGTGTATGGTGAAAGGGTGCACACAAATGTATGGGTGGCTGGGTGTGCGTGTGTGCATGTACGGTGAAAGGGTGCACACTTAAATGTATGGGTGGCTTCCTGAGTGTGCCTGCATGGTGAAAGGGTGCACACTTAAATTTATAAGTGGCTGCCTGTTTGGGTGTATGGTGAAAGGGTGCACACTTAAATGTATGGGTGGGTGCCTGCATGGGTGGGCCTCTATGGTGAAAGGGTGCACACTTAAATGTACGGGTGGCTGCGTGGGTGTGCCTCTATGGTGAAAGGGTGCACACTTAAATATATGGATGGCTGCTTGGGTGTACCTGTATGGTGAAAGACTGCCCACTTAAAAGTATGGATGGCTGGGTGTGGGTGTGGGTGTGTGTGTGTATATGGTGAATAGTGTGTGTGCTTGTGTTCAGGGGTGCAACAAAACCTACATTTCGGGGGGGCTAATCCTTCAAATGCTGATAGAGGCGCTAACTTCACGGGCGGTGGAGGAGGGCCAAACTTATTTGTGTGGGGACATTTAACTTTTTTACGCATTTTAATGAGACTATTCTAGTGCAGCTTCAATGTTACACACAGTTAACTCTCTCCTTTAAGTCTGAAAGCACCCATTTATGGACTGCTGTGAGAATGAGCAGTCTCCTGCCCCCTGCCCTTCCAATCACTCCCTGACATGCAAGTACTAAACCCACATCACGATTTCAATTACCTAAAAAATATAGCATTTGAATGCAGGTACTAACAGTAAAATGCTTTACGTTAGTAATTGCTGGGCCCTTGTTAACAGCGAAACCCAGGTGCCGTTTAACATCTGTATCCTGTTCTGTCCGGCAACTGCTCGGAAGGTTTGCTAGGTCGAGTGAACATAGCCCAAAATTTCAGGGGGTGGAGGGGTGCTGAAGCCCAGTCAACTCAATGGTGTTACGCCACTACTTGTGTTTAATGCCTTGATTACTTATTGGTAATCGTCATTACTCCTAGCCCTATTCCTCCTCGTCCTTGGACTTGTGTATGAGGTAGTACTTGTGTATGAGGCACCCTGCCTCATACACAAGTATTGGGATGAGGTAGAGGTACATGGAGGTAATGCCTGACTTAGGTACTGGTAATCTTCATTACTCCTAGTCCCACTCTTCCTCATCCCAATACTTACCTATGAAGTAAGGAGCATCATACGTAAGCTCTGGGACAAGGAAGAGGGACGTGAAGGTAATTCTGGGCTAATTAGCTGATTTTGGAGGATGGGGTAGAAGGTGAGAGAGAGAGGGGATGTGGGGGGGTCAGGATTGTGCGATAAATCATAATGGTTGTCCATGTCCAGGCTAAGCATGCATGATATGTGCTATTAGTGCCTAGAGAGGCAGTTTGGTGCAGCCAGTCTAGTCATTCCTCAGTTTGGTATGACTTTTTTTTAACTGCGCATTTCTGATAAAGCAGACCTGCTAAGAAGAATTACCTGGCTAGACTGGGATTTGGGTGCTTCCATTCTAGCCATTTCTTCCTGTGGCATTGTATCTTTTTCTGGACATCTGTGATAAAATGATATGATATAAGTCATTTATAACAGGCCTGTACACAAGTGTTTCTAGCCACAACAAGACAAGGGAGGGAAGATAGAGGGAGAACAAGACAAACAATCTTACTAAGTCATGTGTCATTCAGATAAGGCAAATGTGAGAATGAGAAATGGGAGGGAGAGTGCAAGGAAGAGGGGAGGGGAAAACAGGGCAGTAAGGCACTGAGTGGGTGCAGCCAAGGCAGCGCGACTGTGGGTAGTGCAAGGAAAACAAGGGACTTTAGGGTTACAGTTAAAGCCCCTTTGGGCGTGGTAGGCCTGGAGGCAGTGCAAGGGTGACTGATCAAGAAAGAGCCTGGACTAGGTGAGACTCTGAGGGTATCTAAGCAACCAGTCTGTACAGCCGACAGGTAGGTCAGGTAGGCCAGCAAGGAGGGGGGAGGGGAGAGAGAAAGCAGAGGAGAAGAGGAAAGTTTTGAGCTGCGTCTGGAACTTCAGGTGGTCCGCTCAAGTTTGAGAGGGGCAGGGAGGCCATTCCAGAGGGAGGCACCTGCAAAAGAGAGAGATCTACCCCCCACTCTGCCTGGAGAAGCGTCTAACCCTTAGAGAGTTGGAGGTATCTGGGGGAAGGGCTCAAGAAGGAAGGTATTTTGGAAGAGAGCATTAAATATAATGTGGGCCTCGGCCCCAGAAAGCCTTGCGGACAATGCAAAGGGTTTTGAACTTGACCCTTGCAGCCACCGGGAGCCAGTGGAGAGATTTCAGGGCTGGAGAGATACAATCCTTCAGCTTGAGGCCAAGGATAAGTCTCTCAGTCCTGTTCTGGATTAGTTGCAGAGGGCGGAGAGTAGAGGAAGGCAGATTGAGAAAGAGGTTGTTGCAGTAGTCCAGCCTAGATTGAAGCAGGGTTCTGGAGACAGTGAGCTTTTGGGGGTAAGTGAGAAAGGGAAGAGTCCCTTTGAGGAGGAGCAGCTGGTAGTGGGACTTCTTAGCGACGTCTGAGATGTGAGGAGAGAAAGAGAGAGGTTTTTTGCCTGGAAGGAAGGTGAAGGAAAAGGGCCCAAGGTGGGCGGCCAGAGTGAGAGAGGGAAAGCAGGGGCAGGGGTCCCAATGAGAATGATCTCCCTCTTACTGGCATTAAGGCAGAGATCGTTGGAGGCGCACCAATCCTAAATCGTGGCTAGACAGTCAGGAATGAGCGAGAAAGGAGAGAAGCCTGAATGAAAGCTGAGTGTCAACCGCATAACACTGAAAGTTAGAGGAGAAGGTAGAGATCAGGTGGGCCAATGGGGCCAAGTAGAGGTTGAAAAACCTGAGTGAGACAATAGAGCCCTGAGGAAGACCACAGGTAGAGAGAGAGGTGGCAGATAGAAAGGGACTAAGTTGGACATGGAGGGGCAGTCCATGAGGAAGGAGGTCGGCCACTCCAGGGCCTGATCCCTGATGCCCAGGTTCTCATGTGGTTGATTGATCAGGATGGCATGGTTGACTGTGTCGAAAGTAGAGGAAAGATCAAGGAGGATTAGGATAGAAGGAATGCTGGAATCAAGGTTAGAGAGCAGATCTTCACGGGTGTTCAGCAGAGCAATTTCCGTGCCTCCGGCAGCTCTAAAGCCAGACTGATGGTCATGGAGACAACAAACAGATTCAGTGTGGAGAGTAAGCTGGGAGATGGCCAGCTTTTCCAAGGGTTTGCCCAGGAAAGGGGTGATGTAGATTGGGCAATAGTTTTCCAGGCAGGTAGGATCGGCAGACGGCTTCTTGAGGAGTGGTAGCATAAGGGAGTGCTTAACGGGAGAGGGGAACGTTCCAGTGTCGAAAGAGTGATTTCAGAAATCGGGCAAGGCTGGAGCGAGGGTTTCAATCTGGTCCTTGATGATTCTAGAGGAGCAGGGGAGCACCTGTTTGGATGACATTTTCATAAATCGGACTTGTCTAGAAACCTTGTTAGGTGTTGTCAGTGAGAAAGAGGAGAAAGGTGGAGGAGAGGTAGGGACGGCCAAAGGGGGCAGAAAGAGGAAGAGGGAGAGGAAGAGGAGATAGAGGAAAGCATGTCCTAAGGTTTAACAGAGACGTGAGAGGCCAGAGCCATACAGAGGGCCTGGGAGGGAACAGGAGGAGTGGAGACCGCAACAGGATTGACCAGTTCCTTGCAGATTTTAAAGAGTTCGGCTGTGTTGTTAGAGACGCCAGTGACCCGGGCTTGAATGTGTGGTCTCTTCTTTATGAGTGTTATTGCTTCGACTATCATTTTGGTGCAACCAGTCTTGGTTTGTCTAAATGTGGCGTGGCATGCATTACATGTTTTGAATGTGGCATGGAATTTTTTATAGCAAAGCATTCATGTTCCTGTGCACTGTGGGTGACTTGCATGTATTGGATTGGCATTGCCCTACAAACCATTTGCAAACACTGACTTTTTAGCCAATTTTTCTCAGAAAGTGTGCTGTATATTGCATTAAAACACATTTACATATTTCTCCTAGTACAGTGTGCGGCAGCCCTTCAGCAGCACGTTTGGGCGTATTGTGCCAACGTGATAATCTAGGCCGGCCCAGAGTGTGGCACGACCCGTGATTTGTTGCTGAGATGAGGGGCCCCCTCAGCGTGGCTCGCAGGGGGGGGCCCACATTTTGTGTTACACCACTAAGTTCAGACAGCCAGCAGCAGCGCCGCGGCCCAGGTATTGGTAATGGTAAACAAACAAACCTGCGCTGCTCATTCACACGCCATGGGTCTAAGCAAAAGATTGTGCACAGCTGTGAAGTGCCCCCCCTCTACCCTCGTGTCCTGTCTGACACCCTGGGAGGTGCAGTGCAGGCCAGGCCGGCATCGGGTGTTGGGGGAGGATGATTTAATTAGAGGGAACAAACGAGCGACCGTCATATTTAACACGCTTTGCGTGTTAACTGAATAAATATGATATTTATACAGTTAAGACGTGCAGCGTGTTGAAGTTGAAGGAGCTGCTAGTGCTTCCTCAGTGTGTGCTCGCCCCATGCAGCCTTGCCTGCCCCCGTGGGCAGGCAGAATACTTGCCAACATTCTGTGACCAAAAAGTCTATGATGTAGGATTTTTCAAGTTTCAAAATAATACTTAGCATAACAATGACATCACAGCACATTACAAACCATACATTGTTGGCACCACTGGAGCATTCTAAAATGCACAACCCATCAAAAAGCACAACATGGAGAGATGTTGAAATGTTTACAATGTATCAATTTGAATGGTAAATTAACACTAAATTTAATTACCCACCTTCACAGAAGGTAATCAAACAGAGCTGGTAGGCAACGTTTACCACTCCTCTGTAGCATCAGCCCGGGTAGTACATATTTATTACTGCAGTGGAGGTGGAACACTGAACAACATGGAGACTGATACCCTCCTCAGTCTGATAGGCAGATGCTGTGTGATGGTGGTACGCTCTGCAACTTGCCTTCACTTGTGGTTAACGTAAGGTCTGTCCCTGCAAGAGTGCAGGGCAGAGTCATGTAGCTGTCAGGTCATTGGATTGATCTGAGCCCATCAGTCAAATGTATCACTTATCCACCCACCGCACAGACAGATTAATAAGCTTAGAGTCACATAAATTAACTGCCACTGTAAAAAGCAGTAAGATCTGTCACCCAAATCTGTAGGCAGTAGGACTGCTTAAAAAACAGTAGCCTGCCTACTGCCTCAATCAGTAGGATTGACAAGTATGAGCCGATACACAGGTCCAAAACCGCTGTAAGACTGGGGCCATGCTGTTTGCACAAAAGTTGAAGGGCAGCCATTCCAGACCTCTTATACCCTGCCGGCCTCCAAAGAACAAACCTATGCATTCTTTGTCTTGCCCTTTAGGCACTGTTCAGAAAAACAAACATGTTTTTGCGAAGGACCTGCCCCTACCCGACCCCACAAGCATTGCACTGCTTGTCAATCAGCTGCATCTTGCTATCTGCATGTCCCTGACTATCCCTGGTTGTAGCATTACTGCGCTCCTTGCTAGGAATGTTGTGAGTTTTGAATTTGAATCCAAACTTATATCTCTTTACAAGGGGGCAGTGTCTTTTCCCCCAGACACACAGCCACCACTGTTACATCTATCCATGGAGACATGGGCAGACAAGCTTCTTCACAACACCGCCCCAACCCTCCTCCTGCTTCACCGCCGCCACAGAACATATTTCTTCACAATCCAGCAATGTCAACCTAATAATGTGCACCCAACAAGTTTTAACCCCCACACACTCAAAAATAAATACTAGCAAATATTGTAATTTTAAGCTGAGGTCCCAAAAATAGGCTCTACACACGTTAAACCAGAACATTGCACTCAAACTGTGTGTCATAAAGGGTATCACCGCATCACTGCGCATCCCAAAATGCCAACTTTACACAGCCCCATTTCACTGCATATATATATCGGGGGTGTGGGTACAGTTAATAATAAATGTGAGTAGTTATGGGGGGGAAGGCTGCACAGGGTCTCCTCTGCATATATATGCATTGAAATGGGATAAAACAAAAACTTCTGCATTTTGGTGATGCACAGTAAAAAATGTGTAGTGATCACTTAAAGTTAAGGACGTAAATAGAAATATCTGGTTGATTGCTCCACTTTGTTGATAACTTTTAAGTTACTTACCTACATGTAATGTGTCTAATACATCAAATATATTTCAAAAAATATCCTTGAACCACACATTTGTGTCCCAACAAATCTCATGGTACTACAGTTAGTCTTTTTGGGACACATTTTAAGTAACTCAAAGGTTATCAATAAAGCGGTGCATTCAGCCTGGAATGTCCACTTACATACACGGATAACGCGCCCAATGTCATACAATAAAGGAAATGCTGTGCAGTTTGAGTGGTACACTTGTGTCTAGCAACAATCAGTAGTACTACAGTGCTAATACTAACAAGGGAGACAGCGAGCGTGACCTGGCCAGTATGAGCAGCAACCACCCATGCCTTCTCTCTCATGAGTGGGGTATCATTTCACCCTCTGTGGTCAGATAAGGGTCAGCATTGATGGGCAACAGTAGTTTGTTACCCTTCTAAACCACCTTCTGCTTGGTGAGTCGCTTCGTGACTCAGGTGAACTTTAATCTATTTTCTGTTGTTCATACATTTCCATTAAGTCAATTACTTTTGCAACAGTGCGGCCCTTCTCAGCTTCTAGCACACTATGCAGCTGCATTGAATCATGAAAGGCCTAACCATGGGTATCGCTTGCAGAGCCCATTTGGATGACTCTTATTCTGCTGACGCTTCATGTTGGTGCTTTCCTGTCCTGTGTGGCGTTCCTATCCCTCATATCTTTCAGCAAAAGCAATCCAGTGAACCCTAACCCTCTTTCATGGGCAGGTTGCGGACGGTTCCGTTTATAATTAAAGTGCAGGTGCTAAGACCTTACGGCGAGGTAGGGGTTTGTGCTACCTCTGCGTAAGACCCACAGGAGATCCTGACAGCAAGGCTCTCATCATCTCGTCCATAGAATAAGGCAAAGCATTCCTCTCTGCTCCTCTCTACCCCGTTAAAAGGACTTTATGTGGCAGCTTGCGTAATCACATGCTCTTCTCAATACAATCACACTCGCAGTGCCACCAAACTGGTCGTTTTTCACAGGCTTTCACTCCCAACTCATCTTCACTACACAATGTTCTACATCATAATTAAGGCCCTCCCCATCAAGAAGACATCGCCAGTAACCTAACAATCTAACTGCGCCATGATGCTACCATTCCACTGAAAGCTATGCCCAAGTCAGGTTTGAAAACTCTAGGTGTAAGAAAGAGAAGACACGCAAAGCCCGTCTTAACTGTATGACCAAGGATTTAGTGTGCTCTCCCCAGTTCCGTCAGGCAGTGGGACTGCAAAGTGAAAAAAGGGTAAAAAGGGTGCAGAGGACAGAAAAAGAGAGGAGCAAGGGAGGGGAGAGAGGGGAACGAGAACGGAGTGCAGATGAAAGATAGGGATGGTTTGCAGCACAGGGTGACCAGTGTGTGCAGGGGAGAGATGGGTGCAGGAAAGACCAGAACACAGGACAAGCCAGGAATGGTGGGTGGACACCCAATCTTTTTGGGACGAGCTATGCTCAGGCCATGAAAGCCTTTTGACCTGGGAAGTGGTAACATTTTTACGTTAACTGAGCCTTCTGAAGTGAGATGCCAAATTGGAGGATTTTGTACTCTGAACTGCTTTTCTTTTTCTTAATTTACTTCTGTTTTCTTTTCTTCTTTTCACTTGTTTTATACAGTGATGATATATGTGATTTAATACGTACTGCTATTTTAATTTTAGGAAAAGTTGAGTTCTTTGACTAAAACACAATAAATAAGTTAAAAAAAGCAAAGTCCCAAGGTGTCCTCTGTCCCCCCCATGGGTAAATTGGTGGTCGACTGGTTCAGAGGGAGGGGGAATCTTTGTGGGGTCTGGAATGGAGGGATGGGGCAAATCAGTGGGGTCCCGAAAAAAGGGATGGGCATCACGGTGGGGTCTGGAGGGAGGGGAGATCATTGGTGTGGGTCTAAAAGGAGGGAAGGGGGCTTCTTGGTGTGCATCTGGAGGAAGGGATAGGGGCATCTTGGGGTGGGCCTGGAAGGTGGTATTGGGCATCTGTGTGGGTTGGAAAGGTGGGCTGGGGCATCTGTGTGTGCACCTGGAGAGTGGGAACGGGTATCTGTGCATCTAGAGGGAGGAATGAGGTATCATAGTATCGGTCTAGATGGAGAGATGGGGCATCTTACCTGATTACCAGGCCCTCCTTGACCAGTCTATACCAGCACTCCCCCAATCCAGTACTGCCATTCCAGGCCCGCTTCCCTCAACAACCTGCAGGGTTGGGCATCCCTCTGGAGTCCACACCCGTCCTGGCACTTAGACTCCGATCCCTGGCGCTTACTCCCCCCAAGCTCCCCTCAGCACTTGTCTAGCCCGTGGGCCCCCTCCCCCTTGCATTGTATGCAGTTCCCCCTTGTTCCCCCCTGCACTTCGCATTACTGCACTTGCGCGATCTGAATGTCACAAGGCCTATTAGGACCGTTATTGTTATTATCTCCCCTGTTTCTCTCCCAGTTTTTGTCTTGTGGCACCTGGAAACCCCATTTGCTGTATAGGCACCTTATAAATATTCAATAAATAAAATAAATACATCTTGGTGGGATCTGGATCAGTGGGAGGGGGCATCTTGGTGGGGGTCTGGAATGGAGGGATGGGGCATGTCATTCCAAGTGTACTCTCCGAGGTCCAGTTTGGTAAAGTTCCATAAATATCTAGCACCCCTCCTCCCCTCTGGGAAAGTGCTCTCGTATATCAGGAAGGTTCTGGGTGTTCTCTCCCTCAAAGTAGTTCTTGATTTCTACCCCACCGTGGGGCCTTACATCTTTCGCCTCACCTTGGGGTATGGGATCTGTGGGCGCCTTGCAATTTCATTTCTCTCACCCTGCAATTGGGACTGGGTTCTCTTACCCTGCCTTTGGGTCATGGATCTCTTACCACACCCTGGTGTCTTGTCCCACTCACCCTGCATTGGGGTCTCCTCTTGCTCACCCAGACCTGGGGAATTGGTTCTCTTACCCCTACCCTTGTGTTTTGTCTTGATTACCTCACCTTGGATTGTTGTCCTGCTCATGCGGTGTCCCCTCACTCAGCCCGCCTTCAGGTTTCCCTTATCTCAGACTGTGTTGGGGGTCTTGATTTCGTACCCAACCTTGTGGTCTGTTTTCTCTTACACTGCCTTGGAGTCTGGGTTCTCTTACCCCTCCTTAGGGTCTTGTCTCATTCACTGTTACTTGTGGTCTCCTCTCGCTCACCTCACCTGGATTGTCCATCTTTCACCACACAATGTGGTCTTGTTTAGCCTAACCTCCCCTCTCTCAGTTCCCTCGAGCAACTGTGTACCTTTTGGTTCTTGGTGTTGCTTCTCTGGTGAGTCGAGTAGTTTGGCTTCTGTGTTTCTGACTTTGCAACCGGTTCTCACTGCTGTGCTCCAAGAAGAGTTGGGCAACGGTCTTGCCTGCCTGTGGTTCCTCTTGGCTGGGCCTTTTCGGTTGCTGGTTCAGAGGGGGAAGTTAGCCTTCCATGGGCTCGGCCACAGTCAACCTAGCACACGCCCTGCGTCTTCTGCCACACCTCCTAGGAGGAGGGCTCCACGTCTCTCTGGCTCCACAGTTGTCAGCTGTCTTCTGAGGGGATGCTATGAGCCCATCACGTCCACCACTAGGTGCCTTAAAACTGGAACAATATACACTTTGGATGCCCTTACTGCTTCCTACTTCTTCCCCCGTGTTATGCGTGATGTGCTGACATTTGCAATGGAAACAAGGAGTAGTAGCTGAGCTCTTCACTAACCCTCTCCCAGGTTTCCTTATTGGTCCACCAAACCCCCGCCTCCCCCCCTGACCCCCACAAGAGTTGACTCAGACTTTACACGTTTCTTGGGAAGGAAGAGAAGATAGCAGTGAGAAGCCTTCTCCAAACAGTTAACGCCACTGGATGGACCAGAAGTAGTCCTGCTACTTTGGGCCTTTAAGGACTTGTATTGCTGTTCCTGGGCTTGGCTGAAAATGTCTCTTAATGTAATATTCTTATAACTTCAAGATTGTATATAATAGGGAGGTGGCGCTGTGGAGCAGCCCAAGATGGCTGCCTAGCCTCTCAGCTTCGTACGGCGTAGGCATTAATCCTTGAACATCTGCGTTCCTACTTGCTATATGACACCAATACTTCGCTGAGGCACTGTGCACACCAGTGGCCGTGCTCTGTGAGAATTTGGGACCGTTTCGACCTTCGGGGACCCAGCTGCAACCCCTGAGAGCTGCTGGCCGGGTGCGGGCCTCGCCGGCGTGCGGCGGTCGGCCCCCTCCGCTGTGATCACCTTCCTGGGCCCGCGCCGAGACGGCCGGAGGAGCGGCCCCGGCCCCACTCCCTTCGTACATCGCCGAGGAACCTAGGGCGCACCGCGGGAGCCCAACACTGCTGGCCGAGGGTGCTCCCTGGAAGTGAGCCGCGGCAGACATAGCCACGTTCTGGGCCTGCGCTGGAGCGCGCCCTCCACCCTCACCCCCCTCCAGAGAATCCCTCATCGAGCTGCGACAGTCGTTTTTCACCCGGACCAGGGATTCAGGTGAGGAGTGGGGGGGTGGTGAGTGCGGCGTTCCCCCCCTCCTCCCTGCGGCTGCCCATTCCATGTGCACCCGCGTGCGCTGCCTTCATTGTGGACCCAGCGGCGCCTCTTCTGCTATACATGGGCCCCACTACATACCAGCCTGCCAAGTGTTGGGCTCGCCCATACAAACTAACTGAGGCCAGGCCACCTTACAATCTGCAACCGCCCAGGGGCGACACCCACCTGAAACCACCTTGCTGCTGAGCTTGGCCGCTCGGCTGGGGAGGGGGCATCGGGTGAGGGCTTTGGCCCAGATAAGACCTACACCTACTCGCTTCATCGCCCTCCCCCCGCCAGCGTCCCTCTCAAACTTCCAGACCTACGCCGACCAAATGCCAGCCAGATCTAAGAGCGCTACCCACGGGGGCATCATGGACAAGTTCACCAAAACGGTCCCTCGAGCTGAGTCAGACCAAGCGTCATCCTCACAAGACGCACCTGACCCGGGCCCTCACCGCGGTGTCACACCGCCTGATCTCACCACTTTAATGGAATCCATGGCCAAAAACGTTGCCGCTTTTCACGAAAAGCTTGATGATATCAATGCGAATGTTGCCTCACTTAAGAATCGAGTGGACCAGGTGGGATCTAGGATCACTGAGGCCGAGAATAGAATTTCGCTCAACGAAGATGGAATCCACGCGCTCCAAGACACTGTGGCTTCCCTGTCGCGGGAAATGAAAAATGTCAAGGCGAAATGTGACGATTTGGAGTCTTGCTCCCGCAGAAACAACCTGCGCATTCTCAGGGTTCCCGAGAACGCCCTTAAGGGGCGGATGGAGGATGCAGTTGAAAAACTACTTAAAGACCTGCTAGACAATCCTGATCTTTCACCGTATTTCACAGTGGAGCGAGCCCATCGGGCCCTATCGCCTCGTCCTAGACCGGGCGACATTCCCAGGCCCATTATCACTAAGATACTAAATTATCGCGACAGGGACCTCATCCTCCGCCTGTCCCGGGAGAAGGGAGACCTACAATTTGAGGCCCACACTATCAGAATCTTCCCTGACTTTTCAATTGCGGTGCAGCAGGAGAGGCGCCAATTCCTCGGCGTGAAGAAGCTGCTCAGGGAGCGCAACATCCCCTACGCTATTCTGTTCCCGGCGAGGCTGAAAATTACCTACAATGGCAAGCTATATTTCTTCACAGTCCCAGACGAGGCGGTGAAATTCATCGAATTGCAGATACCGCTACAGGGGCCAAGGAACGACCCCCCCAGTGGTGAATGATCATGAACAGTACGGCCCGGAATGTCACATCATGTCCACTGATCCTTATCTTTCGATGTGTTAATGGCAACCAGTCTTCGTTCACTCTGCAGATATGGCCTCCTATCACGTACATTAGGCTGCGGGCTGGCTCCTAGACGAATTACACTCTCCCTACTCCTCTTGGTGCCTGGGGCCAGCCTTGCGTCCCTCCTTCTCCTACTCCGCTGCCTGGCCTCAGGGCGCCCTCTGGTTTCAGGGGCCGATCACAAGATCCGTCTACCGCAGTAACATCACTGGGACGGCAATGCTGCCCCACATCATGCTTAAGTTGCCGGCCGCACGGCACTAGCGCTCTCCACTGCAATTGCAATGTTTGTTTTCATTTAGTTACTCCTTATGTTTTGCCTCTGTTGGGCGGGAATGTGGACTGTTCCACGATGGATCTGGCCCTTTGGCCCTCACCTCTTGGTGGGATTCTGCCCGGTTGGAGGCTCTTGTGTTCTTGGGTGGGGGGGCTACACTGCATGTTGTGGTTGGGCAGTGAGGGTGGGGAGGGGCGTAGTTGGGGTTGTGTTTAAAGTAAAAGGCATGGCAGAGAGGTGCAAGACGTCAGCGCACTACACCTATGCGGGTGGTGAACGCAGACTACGACATGGGAATGTACACTACTGCAGGGATGTCCCATAATGTGACACCATGGCTATAATGACATGGAATATTCGCAGACTGAGCAACTTCACCAAAGCCCGCAAGATAACTGCCTATGCCCAGAGGCGGCGTTAAGATTCTCCGTCTTCAAGAAACTCACGCCCTGGGGCGCCTAGCAACACACCTCGCCCCGACATGGGGTAACAACAGGTACTACACAAAATACTCAACCCAGTCCAGGGGGGTACTGACGTTAATCCACAAATCAGTCCAGTTCTCATTGCGCACCAGCCATATTGACCCCGAGGGTAGATTTGTAATACTCCACTGCTTGCTCGCCAACATGGAATGCCTCCTTGTTAATACATACGCCCCTAATTTTGATGCTCCAGAATTCTTCGATGCCATCACCATCATACTTCTAAAGTACATTGGTATCCCGGTTCTATGGGGGGTGATATGAATTTAATCCTAGACAGAGACCTAGACAGATCCGGTACCTCCCGCAGAGCCCCATCACACGCGGCTCATAGGCTCCTGGCGCACATGAACACACTTGGTCTTACAGATGTATGGAGAGCCCTCAACCAACACTCTAGAGAGTACACTTTTTACTCATCGGTGCACAATAGCCATTCCAGGATAGATCTCTTTCTCATATCAGGCTGCATGGTGGGCACGGTCGCGGAGTCCAACATACTACTGCGCACACTATCGGATCACTCACCGGTAACACTACGCATAGCATTGGGACATGACCACCCCCCCGCTCCTCTTGGAGATTCAAGGCTGAGGCCCTACGGGACATAGTCTTCAAAGCGGATATCCTGGCTGATATTAACACCTTCTTTGACTGCAACAACCGGCGGGATACCTCTGACGGGGTGCGATGGGAGGCATTCAAGGTCTTCATTAGGGGGATGTGCATTTCTAGAGAAGCCGGGGTTCTCAAAGCTATCAAAAGTAGCCTGCAACAGTCTGAGGCAAAACGAAAGGAACTTGAGAAAGAATATGCTGCTGCCCCTTCCCCGACCATACTGGCACAGATCAGAGCGGAATTGGAAGCATTTGAGTCCCACGCCCAAAGGGAGGTCCAGTATTATGCCTGTCCCGTAGCGGCCAGGAAATATGGAGAGGGCGACAGACCGGGAAGGATGCTGTCCAGGCTGGTCCGCACGGAGGGGGGCAGGACTCGCATTGACTGTATCAAAAATGCAGACGGCACCCTGTGCTGGTCTGACCAGGACATTCTCGCGACGTTCACTGCGTTTTACACAACTCTATACGGCCCCCAGCAGGATCATAGTTTACAAGACACGGATGCCTTGCTGGACCAAATACCCATGACCCTCCTCTCCCGCACCACTAGTGACCAGCTTGAAGCTCCACTCACCCTTGACGAGATAACCACAGTCATCTCGAACTGCCCGATGGGCAAGGCTCCTGGCCCGGACGCTCTCACCGCCGAGTTCTATCGAGAGCATGTAGCAATCCTGGCACCCAGACTCTTGGAGGTTTGGAATGAGGCACTAAGCCTACACACCCTGCCCCAATCCATGCGCGAGGTGCTCATAACCATGCTTCCCAAACCTGGCAAACCGCTGGACGAATGTGGCTCTTACAGACCCCTCTCTTTGATCAACACCGATATGAAAATATTCGCCAAGATTATTGCCAATAGATTCCTCCCTATTATGACACACTTAGTCCATCCCGATCAAAGTGGTTTTGTGCCCGGCAGGTCCACAGCGCTCAATATCCGCCCCTGTTTAACGTCTTGGCCAGAATTGACCGCAATCCAAATGCAGTAGCGGTCACCCTTGATGCCCAGAAGGCATTCGATATGGTGTTGTGGCAATACATGTGGGCGGCACTCGATAAAATGGGAATTGGCCCTCGCATGATGTCGTATATCAAGCTGCTCTACACAGACCCCATAGCCAGAGTCCTGGTCAACACCAGGACCTCAGCCCCCTTCGCCCTCCACAGAGGTACCCGCCGGGGCTGCCCGTTCTCCCCGATACTTTTTGCACTTGCCATCGAACCCATGGCTGACAGCGTCAGGGACAAACACACGCGTAGAGGTATACGTCTGCGCGACACCCCAGAGATCATCTCGCTGTATGCGGACGACGTGCTACTTTATATCAGGGACCCGTCCACCCACCTGGACCCGGTCATACGGGACATTACCAAAATTGGCATTTTTCAGGCTTTTCTATTAATTATGCCAAATCTGACATTTTCCCGTGCACACCGACCACAACACAGCCGTCATGTGAATTCCCCCTTCGCTGGTCACCAAAGGGCATCAGATACCTCGTGTGCAGGTATCCCTCACCAAGTCTTCACTACTGGTCGACAATTACGGGGCTGTAGCGGAGCTTGCTGAAGCCCAACTGTTGAGATGGCGTAAGCTCCCGCTCTCCTTGTCGGGCAGGCTGGCTCTAATTAAAATGATAACTGTCCCCAAATTGCTCTACGTCTTCGTCAATGTGCCGATCTGGCCTGGAAAGCGATACTTCAGAAATCTGCACTCTCTCTGCGCTCAATTTTTGTGGCATTCCGGTGCGGTCCGGAAGAAGTGGCAGCATATGACCCGTCCATATGAGGAAGGGGGCTTCACCGCTCCTGACTACGCAAAATACGGGACTCCCGCACAGGCCCAACACGCCACATACTGGTACACGTTCACCGACCCTCCCCCACATGTGAAGCTTGAGAAGCTAGCTGGCGATGGGGTTAACGCCCTCTCTCTTATACTCCACCACAAATTTCATACTGATGTCCAGGCCGACCCCGTGGCGGCCACAATCATGGCGTGGAAACAAATACTACACTCACAACCCGGCCTTCACCCGTATTATAAATGGTTGCCCATTTGGCAATTCCCAGGCCTCACCCCCACTCATGATAAACTTCTAATGAAACACTGGGAGGATTTAGGATATCGGGCCTTGACCGATTTCTAGCCCGAAGGGAAGTTCATCACCCCGCAAACATGGCGTCGGGGCCACTCTGGCACTGCACTAGAGCTACTGCAATATTTCAGGCTGAGAGCAGCATTTCGAGCCTGCTGCCCTCATACCCTGATGAGCCCCCAGACGCGCCGGAGATACACTATATAGCTAACTCAGCCGGGGCTAGAGGGATCGTGTCCTCCCTATATAAAATGCAGATGACCAACCCTACAGAGTTGCCACGTGCGGCGCGCAATCTATGGAGCGACGAACTGGGAAACCCTACCACTGACGCAATATGGAAGAAGATGTGCGTACACACTCGCACCACCTCCTTTAATGCCAGATATAGATGCATACAACATAAGCTCCTAAATCGCCTGTACTACACTCCGCACAGACTGGACAAGTTTACACGCACTCAGGCTCACCCCTGCCCTAGATGTAAATCTTTAGATGCGGATCATATGCACATGTTTTGGTCCTGTGATGCATTGGGTCCATACTGGAAGGCCATAATAGACGCCCTCACTGAAATCACAGCGCTCCCCATCTCTCCGGAACCATTAGCTGTATTATTTGGCCTCTGGGATAGTCCAGAATTGGGGAAAATGTCCAGGTTTCTGAATGTCGCCACCATAGTAGCCAAAAAATGCATATTACAATGTTGGAAACGCCGCTCCCCCCCCTCATTTGAAATGTGGCTGAGGGCCCTTCCCTGGACTCAAACGTGTGAAGAGGACTACATTAACACCCTCCCGCAGACATCCCGTCCCAAGAATGTGTGGTCAGAATTGTTTACCTACCTGAACAACAAGGATGATCTAGAACTGTTGTCTTCCCCCCCCCCTCCTGGTGAGGTGAACTAGTCCTTCCCTGAGCCTTGTGTGTCTGCTCGATTGGGCATCTGCCCCCGCTTGTATCTACCATGCAATATGAAGTCGCTCATGTACCTGCTACCATATTCATCTTGTACATTTTGCTGATTGTCTGTTCTTTCGCTATGCCAATAAAGAGAGTTAAAAAAAAAAAAGATTGTATATAATGTCACTATTCGCTCTGCTGTAAATTCCCAATTTCTCTATGACTTGTGCTGTACATGTCTCTTATGGCTTGTGCTATTTGCGTGATTTCCACTAAAATGTGTCTCTTTACCTTTTCAGGGCACTTCAGACACTGTGACAAAGAGGCCGCTGCGGAGGAATGCTGACGAAGTGAATGGTAAATTGATAAGAGCTTTGTCGGCATGCATCGTGGATACTAGGCTTCTTAGTTCAGGACAAGTGTTGCTTACCTTTTATAATGCAATTTTAAGTGTTCTTTGCTCTGCTGATGACAATGTAGAGCGTGGGCTGCGGCAGGCGGCGAGGCACGAAATGAAGGAGCAGAACGCTGCAGTTTCTGACCTGTGTTTCCCATACAGCGACATCCATTTTGGGCAATTCTCAGGCAATAGGCTCTTAGCCTTGAAATTGATTCCCTTAAAGTGATATCAAATTTAAATACAAGGCTGGTTAGTATGTCAAACATTGAGAAATGAAGTGGTTGAGCTGATCCCCATGCCGGTTCCGTGATGTCCACGACATATCAGATTTGAGATATTGAGACGGTCAAGTGCGCGTCTTGCCCGGGTTGACAGGGTGAAAAATAATGAAATATAACTTACCAATACTAGGTGTGTTCAGTTATCTAATGAATGCAATGGAATGAATGTGTGTAATTATCGTTATACATTTGTATTTGTATTTATTACGTTTATATAGTGCACCGGCGAGACACCGGGGAGAAATCACATTAGATCGTACACACTAAGGAGAGACAACTTTCTTTTACTATTGCATTTTATCAATCTATGGAGCAGAGCTAGAAATGTTACTCCGTGTTGCACATGCAGTTGTCTATATTGTTTCTGCATTACACCACGAGGATATGGGCAATGATAACATAGTTTTAAACAAGCCATATAATGCCCTGGACTGACCCAGTCCTCTACCGTTTTTCAGGTCCCCCTATAGGAGATTGAAGGAAACATGTGCGCTGTCGGCTATCAAGCGAAGACTGTTGCTAATCCAGTATACATTTAGCAGTTCAGCATTCCTATAGAGGGGGAGTCACCGTTTCTCTATATCCACTCTCTTGATGCAGGCACCCAGCACCTAACCATAAGATAACCAAACATTTACAAATATAATTACACACTTTCTTTCCATTGCATTCATTAGATATTTTTCGCCCTATCCACACAGGCAAGGCGTGCACTTGACTGTCTCACTTTCTCAAATATGAAATGTCAGGGACATCACGGAACCGGCATGGGGATCACCATAACCACTTAATTTCTCAACATTTGACATACTAATCAGCCTTGTATTAAACTTTTATGTCACTTTCAGAGAATCAATTTCAAGAGGATAAGAGCCTATTGGCTGAGAATTGCCCAAAATGGGGGTCGCTGTATGATGCACCATGCAATACTAATCCACAACAATGGATAGTTGCTACATGAAGGAGTTGAAATCAAAAATACTGAACATGAGAATTTGATACTCTGTTTTTTTTAACCAATTTGTTGAAACTCTTTTTTGTCC
Source organism: Ambystoma mexicanum (assembly GCF_040938575.1). NCBI lineage: Eukaryota > Metazoa > Chordata > Amphibia > Caudata > Ambystomatidae > Ambystoma > Ambystoma mexicanum. The sequence goes on from NC_090926.1 coordinate 18,296,813, forward strand.
TTTTTTCACTAGCATACCATGTGCTTTTGTCAAGGGCAGGTCTCTTAACATTGAATAACAGATATTTGTTTACCGACTTTTAACTTCAATAGGATGAAGGGCTGAGTACACCTACTCGGATTTGAACATGTGACATGTGACTGCGTTTTCGTTTATTGAGCCATGGACACTAATTAATGTATGTCAGGCTCCCAGCACTCACATAGGTGTTGGGAGTTGTCACCGACGGCCTTAATGACTTTCTGGGTGTCCAAGAAGATTTAAAGGTTTTGTTACAAAGACAGACCGAGGTATGTGGACTGTTCATTTTAGCAATGGTTCACTTGCTCAGGACAGAGATTAATCAGTACTTTGATTGAAGGCACCAGCTGCAGAAGAGCTTTGGGGAGTAACACTAGAGCTGCCCTTCTCTCTCTCATCTCCCATGAGATATTTTCTCTACCTAATGGTAGCCCCTACTATATAATAGCTGGCTCCAATTAGTAATGTTTTAATTAAGTGCCGACTGTCTACCTCCCTCAGGTACTTCCTAACTTTCCGTACTCTCACCAGATGTTAGTATTCTAATGGAAAGCTATGGATTGTGCCTTACATTTACTTGGTAGATGCACCTGTTTCCACTCACATTCACGGTTACCTTGCCCTTCAACTGTATATGCCTTCTCTTCTTGCGTCCTCCACACCAGCCTTCTGTCCCTCCGATGTATCACTTGGCCTTTCTCCTTCCTCTATCTGCTACTACCACTCTTCCTCCCCCCTACTATTCCTCCACTGACCCTATTACTACGGCTCCTGCTGTTACAATACTACCACTCCCCCAGCCACACTACTACTACTCATCCCACAATACTCATCCTCTCACAAGACTACTACTCCTCCCACATGACTACTACTCCCCCAACACGACTAACACTACTCTCCTCCCATTAGTACATCACCTTTCTCCAATAAATGCTTACAGACTCTGCTGCTCCTTCCTTCTTCATACTGGTCTCTTAATCCCCCATGTTCTTCTCTTCTGACCTCAACCGCACAACACACACCTCATGTTTCCTGCCCCCTGCTTAAACTCCCTCCCTTTACCCTTATTGGCCAGATTTCCCTAATCACTGTTCTTCTGTCTTCCCCTCCTGGTTGGCGGTACACCATGTAGAAAGCATATAAAGTGGTTAAACACCGATTCCCCTTTCTCGCGTCGAGCTAAGAGGGGTTGACAAAGGTGGGCCTCCAAGTTCAAAGTCTAAGTCAGTGTCAGGGTTTTCATGGCAGTTGTTCTCCCCATCAAGGATAGTTTCTGGAGAGGTTTTGGCACCTCTCACAACCCTGGTGGTCTTGGGAAAAACATAAGTCTGTGTCGGGAGCAGCTGTGAAACGCTGTTTTGTGTGTGGTTGTGTTGGTCCTGTGGAAAAGAAACAAAATGTATATAAGAAAAGAGGTGACTTACAAAGGTAACATTAACCTAAAGGGACAAGTGTGATCCCACTTTTCCTGGACAGGAAAACAGGCTAGGCAGCGTGTTTGTGAATTGCAATAAGTAAATATGTTAAAACATAGTTTCTTTTTCTTTAAGCATGCTGAATATTTGATTTCTGGTGAGGAACCTGGTGTTATGTAACAACATCACTGTAAAAGGCATACAAGTTCCTTTTTATAATAAGCTTACAGTAGACAGGAGTTATAATTCTGGAAAAGTATAGGAAACCCATTTGAGGCACACAAACTCTAATAGATATTCTCCAATTATTTTGTTTCAAGATAGGGTGGGTCATGGAATGGAGAATGTATGTTAAGCACAGGGATATTAGTTATGCCACCACTCAGTGTTTGATTGGCGTTGTTCAAATGTACAATGAGACATATGAGCTCCCAGGGCTCCAGCAATCTACCGAGGTCTCAAAACATGCAACAAAAAAATTCACTAAGGGCCTGATTCTGAGCTCTGTGTGAAATAAGAAAAGTGTCATTCGATGATGTGTCATCACTTTTCTGATCCATAGTCTCAATAAATATAGGCACATAATATGGAGGAAATATGAAAAGTGTCTTTCCATCAGGGAACAGCACTTTTTCTATTTTACGTGAAGCTCAGATTGTGCCCCTAACTCTAATAATTATGCCAACAAACCGTGCAGTCATTTCTTCACTGGCACAGTGATTGAAATGCAGTAATGTCTTTCTTCCTCGTAATTGTGGCTAATGCACCAAGATATTTTCTTACTTGATCTAAATCATCATCATGTGGCCTTTGAGCAATGACACGAATACACTATTTTACTCACTTAGCCATAGCCAGCTAAACAGGGCAACTATCCTCCTGGTAATTGGTAATCCGTCTTCCAAAGCTCCAGTCTCCCAGAACTAAGAGTATGTTATGCTCACCACCAAGGGAAGAGTTCAGTGGCAAACACTCATTTGCAGAACACTTGGCATGCTGAGCTCCCACAGCGCTCTGTCGGACGGGCATAAAACAGTTGAAACAGTTTTCGTAATGGTTCATATGGCTTCAGTTTCCTTATTTCATTCTGATATTATCACTGTAGATAAACTCCAGGATTTTATAGCTCAAGAACTATATTGGTCCACACTGCCTTTTCACAATGTTTTTGACTTAGCAGCTTTCTTAATAATTTGTTTTTATAATGTATCAGATTTCTAGCTAAAATGCACCTTGGGCCTCATTACGACTTTGGAGGTAGCCATGGCGCTATTGGCGCCATGGCTGCCTGCAAAATCGGGTCTGGGTCCGGGTTCCCTGAATGGGGAATTACCGGGCCATTCTGAGTTTGGAAGGCCCGGTAATTCCTCCTTCAGGGAACCCAGGCCCAGACCTTCCCCATTTCCATTGAGCCCCTATAGGGCTCAATGGGAATGGGTGCAGGAGCTAACAACGGGCCGATTACGACCGGCCCGTTGTTAGCTCCCTGGTCCCCACGCGGGACCCGCTCTGGACGTCTAGTAAAACCTCGTAATAGTGCGGAGTGGGTTTAACAGCGTTGGCACCATTACCGGCGCCGTTAAACCCATTCTGCACATCTTGTAATGAGGCCCCTTGTGTTTGAGGAATGCATTTAATATACTATTATGAAAATAGTATTTACAATATAAATGACTTTCTTTTGCATGTCTTTTTTCAGACATAGAGAATATTTATACAAACGTCTACTTGGAATTGCAAAATACAAAAAAGCGAAAGTCTGAGATATGTAATGCAAGAAAAACTTGACCAATCTATGCACCAGGAGGAGCCGACATGAATAAAGAAGCTAAATCATTCTGCAAAAAGAACGTAAAAGTGACATAAACGGGCTACTGCACTACTTTCCACTCCACCATGACATCAGAAAAATAACTCTTGTGCTGTAAGGCATGGATATCCTCATGTGCGGGCTAAATCAATTAAATTGTATGCCCTTTCTTCCACATAACTGACAGTGTTTTTTCATGAGATAATGATCCAGGCTTATTGAACTTGCAAATTAAACATGTATTTCTTCATAAATTGCTCAAAATGCATTTTTTACATTTCATCAAGTAACCTTGATAATCTTGACGCATGGAGAGCCCTTCATTTCACTTAAAGTGCACAAAATATGTTTGGTCCTCTGACACACTATTTTGACATATGGTTGCTTTCGTCTGGAAAGCAGGCTTGGGTGTTTACTGCATTCTAGAATGAAACGCTGTTGCAGGGGTATGCAAATTGCAGCTCTTCAGATGTTTTGGTCCATGATTCCCATTAACTCTCATCACTGGCTGTGCTGCCTGGGTCTGATGGTAGTTTACCAAACCATCTAGAGAGTCAAAGGTTGCAGGCCCCCTCTCTGATTGGTCACCTACACTGAAGACTTTGCTCTTGGGCTATTTCAACAAGGTTGCCTCATGGGCAGATACCCACTTTCTTTAAACTATACTAGTCACATCTGAAGTCTTGGGTGAATGCCTAGTGTGCGCTCCCTGTATAGATATTCTATCAGATTCTCAGTCTGCTGCTGTATTTCCTCCTTACCACCTCTGAGCCATCTAAGATTGTCATCTTACCATTGAGTGGTGAGGAAAAGACATTGGTGCAAGTACAAGCGATTCACCATAGTAACAATAGTTTTCATAGTCAATAGGCCGCCTACCTCTGTATGACCCACTCATCCTTCCCACTGTGTGTGAGCCTTGAGACTTCATATTCTGAAAGGAAAGGATCCAGTAGACACTTTGAGCTCGTAAGGACCATGGACCCACCCAGCTTTTCATTTCTTAGAGACCTATGCTTGTTTATACAGCCATACCAGAAAGAATGTGCCATTGCACACAGAAAGGGGCATTGACAGTGAATTATGGGTATCTTTCACTCAACATCTGCTGGATTAAAGGGACGATAGACCTACTCTTGTTTTGAAAGGCCAGATTCAAAGAGTCCTGCAAACCTTAACACATTCAAGTGTTCAGGGTGTGTGTGTGTCTGTCTGTCTGTCTGTCTGTCTGCCTGTCTGTGTGTGTTGGTACATGCCTACTATATATGAGCGCGGTGATATTTCGTTGGAACTATTGGAGGTGCTGAGGGCTGCCAAAATATCTATTTATATAAAATATGTAAGTATGTTTCCGTACTCAGCTGATGCAATTTATCAGTGTTAGGTTGCCCTTTGCTGTCCAAATGGCAAAGTGCACCTACTTCAACAACAGCTATCCTTTCAACAAACATAATGAGCAAGGTTCTACACGGTCACCTTCGCCTTCCACTATCGCAAACATTTGAAAGTTACTTCTTTCCACCCCCACTTCTCTTCACACAGGTCCCAGCGGTTCCAGTGTCAATGAACAGTTAATTACCCACCTCAATGTTTCAGTTTCTAAAGAGCAAAATGCTGTAGGGTGAACTCAAATGGAAAGTAGGTGCTGTAATTATGCTATTACGCTGTAGGATGAATGCCTCCTCACAAACTAAAATTGAAAGTAGGTGCTGTAATTATGCTACTATGCAATCTTATGCCATCACAAGAACGCTGCAATGGAACAAGGTTGACAATTACACGTCTACAAAGATACATAATTGAGGCCCAAGTGATCTATGGAACTTAGATACTGTTCTTATAACGCACATTCCTCTTTCCATTTGATACGTTTAACCTTTGCAATGACCATTAATAAGTTACAGGGACGTTTGACCCCTTCCTGGAAGCAATCAGTTGCAATTCCAATATTTAAGAAGGGGAGCAGAAGTGACCCTATGAATTACTGACCAATATTAACCTTTAACATATGCTAGAACAGCATATGTTATGCCGGGAACAGCTAGTATCTTGTATCTGAATAAACTATGTCAATATCACCTGCGGCAACTAAGTTATTCTCATTTCACTGACAATGATTTGTGTTCAGCGGCAGCCCCTGTAGAAGCTGGATGCACATTTTATTACAAAGACCAGTACAATGCTGGAACACAACAATTTTGGTGTCCATGTGCAAGAAAATAAAGAATGCGTGGAGCAGTACATCACAGCTCCAAGGCACCTGACTCTTACATGCACGTTTGGAAATGCCTTTGATGAGCATATCAGGGACCAGTTCATGGTCCACTCTGGCAACAATAGAAATAGGGAGGAGCTATGGCTAAAGGATGACCCCTGTCTGGATGAGGTGATTGGTATAGCTAAAAGAGTTCTATTATTATAGAATACGTAGCAAAGCTGACAAAATCATAGAATGAAGAAGTTATCTCAGAAGTGCTCAAGGTTGGCGCAGAGGACTAGGGGAAGAAGAAAAAGGATAAAGGTTGTCAGGGACGCCCCAGAGTGACCAGCAATTTGAACAATGAGCGATGTGGCTCGAAGGGTGGTAAGGTGGAGGAGCGACTATGCTTTAGGTGTGTCATCTAGCGTAATTTCTCATGCTCTCCAGCATGTCCTGGAAGGTAGGCGAAATGGTCACGCAATTGACAAAAACTATGCACACCTGACAGCCCTTTCCCCTCCCACAGAGCACGAAAGCACACTTCGAGCAAGGCCAAATGAACGAGTAAGCAGTTATTCCAGACCAGCAGTTCAAACGGAGGAGAAAGGTGGAGAGATCTGGAGGGACGACGAGGGGGAAATCGCTCTTGCCCTTTTCACCTCAGACACGTGAAGCCTCCGAAAGGGAAATCATAAGACCGAGAAGTCCAGTGTGTGGTGTGACAGGTGTCAAAGGCACACAGGGCACTCCCGTGCTGATAGTCAAAGTGGGGAGAAGCGCTTGCCACTGTGGTGCCGTCCTTGACTCCAGAGACAAGAGACTCCAACAGTTCAGCAGAGCCGGTGAGTCGGAGAAGACAGATAGTGAAATTGAACTATTCTGTGTCCAAGGTTGCAGGCGGCAACCTTGTTGAACAAAGAACTTGTGTAATTGAACTTTAAAGGAACCCTAGTGAAAGGTTCAGAAGCAGAGTGGTCAGGCGTCACGGGGGCGCTCATTCCAAGGACTCTGACTGAAGCCTTTTTGGGATTGTGTTGTTCTTGTTGAAACTACGAAGACCAAGAGGCCTTTGGAGAGGCTAGTGTAACGTGGCAAAGTGGTCCTATGAGGATCGAGCAAAACCCCTCGTACGCTCGAAAGTCTTTGACACATAATTGGAGTGAACTGTGAAATTGGCAAATGTGAACCTGAATGAGGGATGCCTACAAATCAGGGTATCCAGGTACACACCCAAGAACCAGATATTAATATGACTGTGTGAAGCCTGGCTGGGGGCGTTAAGGAAAGCCTGGCTGGGAGCTTTAAGGGAAGACTGGCTCTGAGCTTTAAGGGAAGCCTGGCTGGGGGGGTTTAAGGAAACCCTGACTGGGGGCTAAGACCCGAGCTTAAATAAAGAGAAGAGCCAGATATTATGTGAACTGTGGCAAATGTGAACCCGATGGAGGGATGTCCACAATGGATAGTTGGTCAAAAGGACATTAAGGGCCTCATTACGACTCCGGCGCTGGACCATGGTGCTATAAGCACCATGGTCCATGCCGGAGTCCGGCATGGTGGATGGCGGAATTACCGCCCTATTCCAAGGTGAGTGGGGCGGTAATTCCCCATTCACCATTTGCCCTTCTCCATTCCCATTTTTGCCCCATAGGGCATAATGGGGATGGGGAAGGCGCTAATTACGGCACCGTAAATTACGGTGCCGTAATTAGCACCAAGGTCGCTTAGCGCCTTGGACTTTAACGCCTGAAAAAAGCAGCCGTTAAAGTGTGAATCAGGCGTTAAGGGTTAACGGCGCCAACGGTGCCGTTAAACCCTTAACGCCTGACTTGTAATGAGGGCCTAAGACTGTTAAGTGATATGCTTTTGAGTGAAAGGCCGTACTGAACCCGATTGAGGGAGGCTAATGTTGTGAAAAAGGGGGGCGTGGCTTGGCAGCCATGGAGTAGGCTGCACTTGTCCTGGGCTCCTGCTTCCGACATCGATCCGTGAGAAGCGCATGCTTATAAACTTCAGAAAACCACACGAAAAATGGACAAACGCAACATGAACCGAAGCGGACTTCATGGAAAGACGTTGCGAACTGTCTAGGCAAACGCATCGGGAGTTATGGGCTGCTGCAGTTCCGAACAATAATCAAGGACCGCAACTAAAATGACCGTTGAGTCCAAACAAAGGATCTGTTATGTGACCAAGCAGCGCTGAGGGAAAGAAGCTGCATATACATCAGGCCGTTGCCTTTGTTTGATGTACCGATCGGAGTAAGGAAGGGTGAGAATGCCGGGCGTGCATGCCGAATACTTGAGGAGGAAAAGAAATAAACATTGTCAAAACTTGTAGCAGCGGCGTCCCTGGAGAGGCGATGAGACGGGACGCACGCCGCCTCAAAAGCGAGAGGACATACAGAGAAGCGACTCGAAGCCCCCTGCGAAACGGACATGGTAAGCTGCAGGTTCGCGCGCATTGAGGTGCGTTGAAAATCGGGCTATAGCTGAACAATACGGTTGAAGGAGGAGGTAGGCGCGGCTAATCCAGTGCAAGACAGCGCTGTCCCGAGACGCGCTGAAGCGTAAACAGTAAGAGGCTCTCATCGGGCCACACAGAAGGGAACAATGTAACTCAGACACTGCAGATGGAAACACGCGGCGAAGCGAAAATTGTGCAGCCGGCATAGGTTCATCAATGACACATTGTATCACCGCTGCCCTCGCTCACAACGCGCTCACTTCTCACAAATAGTGCGCATGAATGGCGATTAGCTAACCCCCAGGAAACGCATGAAGGGCAGCACGGCCCTGGAACACAAGGATCTCATAAGCAGAGGGCACAAGCATTGAAACATGCACAGCATGGAGGCTAAGAACGCTGCACATATCTAAAAGAGACCTGTAGGCATAGAATATTGGAAGCATCATATGGTTACTACAGAATAAGACATTCACCAAGTCCCAATCCAAGCGCGTGGGCACCAACTGGAGCCGCATAGAAAATAGAACAGATTGGTGCCCAACCCACGCAAGTGAGCATAAGTACGTATTACTGGAAGGGCGACACTGAGGAGCATGCCCAGATGACAAATAAGCTGGCCACACAACAAAGATATAAAGGTACACAACGTGCAAGATGTCGCCTGCTATGTATTAAGAGGTCTCGCTAGCAATATCAGCAACAGACTCACCTCATCAAGATGAGCGGCACCCTAGACATAACAGGGAACATATACACGTCTTAATAACGAGCAGGACTACCGCCCATTGAGGAGGGGCGCAGAGCGAAAAAATTGTAAGTGGCCTACGGAGACTGAGCCAAGGCCCCGGCAGAACATTAAGCAGCATTGACACCCCTGAAGACCTGGGGCGAACTGGCGAATCAGAGGGGCTGAGAGGTAAAGGCTACCATGCAGGGGGTGGGATTCACACCAAGCACAGCCAATGGGGCCACCACAAGCCCAGACAACTGCAGGCCCAAAAGCAGCATCAAAATACGATTGGCAGCACACAACTGTGTACAAAGGATGTGCAGAGCAGAGGACACTGGGGATAATGGCTCACAAAGGTGGTAAAGCAAAAGGCAAGCAACCATCCATGGATACCTTCACCAAACCACACCAGACCCCAAACACGCCCACACAAGCAACGATCGCTGTACTGAAGGGAGCGACCCCGCCGATAACTGAACACCAGATTTTAACAGCCATCTCCGAACTGAAATCCTCATGGGGGACCACATTGGCTAACATGAAAGCGTCACTGGAATCGAAGATAGAACCAGTAGGAATAGAAGTTAACCTACTTAGGCAAGACGTGAGAGCGCTGGCAGAACGAATGAGCGGGTTGGAGAGTGCAGTGAAAGCTAACACAGAGAACAGCAGTGCCAACGCTAAGGAGGTCCACATACTGAAGCAGCAAGTAGCTAATCTGGAGAACCGAGCTGAGGAGGCAGAAGGGAGAGCATGACGCAACAATGTTCGCTTGGTAGGCCTGTCAGAAGGAGAAGAAAGCTCGGACCCCACGGACTATGTGGAAAATATGCTTATCTAGGAAATCGGGGCTGGCAAGCTCTTGCAAGGATTTTCAGTAGAACGAGCGCATAGGGCCTTGATGAGAAGGCCACAACCTTGAGCCCCACCCGAGCAATCATAGCCAAGATCATGAATTTCAGAGATATGGAAAAGATCCTGGAATTATTCCGGAAGGGGGGGAACAATAACACGCGCATTGTCTACGGTTACTGCATATCACGACTATACTAAGATGGTACAGAGACAACGGTATAGTTATGTGGCGGTGAAAAGAAAACTGCGCACGAAAGGGCCTCAAGTACATGCTTTTGTATCCTGCGAAACTAAAGGTCCTCTACAAAGGCAAAGGAGAGAGGGAGGTTTGGGGAGTTGAAGTGTTTAGGGGTGTGATATTGTTAGTTGGAGATCAAGTCTATATTTATATACCAATATGCCACACGAAGGTGGAGCGGAGGGAGAATGGGCAGTTAACGAATAATGGGGACCTTAAAGTAATTACCTGGAATGTGTGGGGGCTCAACAGCTACCTGAAAAGGAATAAGGTAATGATGTACCTGCGCAGACAGAAAATTGATATAGCCCTGCTATAAGAGACTCACCTCACGAAAGCAAGATTAGAGGTGGTTCAGAAAAAATGGAAGGGCACGGTGGTTGGGGCAACATATTCAGCTTATGCAAGAGGAGTGAGTATCTGGGTAGCACCGCATGTCCCCTTTCAATTGTTACAGTCCACGGTAGAAGCAGATGGGAGGATGGTCGCTATAAGAGGGCTAGTCGAAAATAAGGAAATAAGCATTATAAATACATACGCCCCCAACCAAGAAACGGGAGCAAATTTTAAGACCTTGTACGCCAAAGTGAGTATGTATATAGGAGGGGCGGTGATTTGGGGAGGGGACTTCAACTGTACATTAAACCCAAAAATAGATAGATTGGATAATAAAATAGATAGACCCTCTCCGGCTGCCAGGGCGTTGCAGTCCTTGGTAACGGACTTTAGGCTTGAGGATGCATGGAGGGTGCGCCACCCGCAGGAAAGACAATATTCACATTTCTCAGCCCCACAAAATTTGTATACCAGGCTAGATTATATGTTTGTCACACAGGAATTAATGGTAGAAATAGTACAGACAGAATACAAAGCGAGGGTCTTATCAGACCATTCGCCTTTGGCTCTAATATGGCAATACCAACCCCAAAGAGCAAGGATACCAATGTGGCGACTCAGAGCAGAGGCACTAAAAGATAGATGGTCTTGAGAGGATTTAAGGGAAGACATAACAAGTTACTTTAAGACTAATACGGGTAGTGTCGAGTCAGCTGGTATGCTGTGGGAAGCCTTCAAAGTAGTGTTGAGAGGGATAGCCATTGCTAAAACCAAGGGACTACAAAGAGGGCTATTAATGGGATTACAAGAGGCGGAAAAAGAGCTGGAAACAGCACAAAGCAGAGAGGGTAACACCAAGGAAGATGCTGAAACCTTACTTAGGCTGCAACAAAAATGTACAGAACACTGGGAGAGATTGTGCAATTTAAACTATAAAAAATATATAGAGAGACACCACGCGGGAGGAGATAAACCAGGGAGGACGTTGGCATGGCTATAAAAGTGAAACCCCCAGACTACCAATCAGAGTAATAATGAAAGAGGATGGTCATGTAGTGGACACCCAAGAGTGTCTGAATCAGGAATTTTTAAGGTACTATCAGCAACTGTATGGGGAAGAAGGAGGAAGTGCTGATAGGGAGATAAAAGAAACCCTTGAAGACATAGGCATGCCGCGAATTAGCACAGAGGAGTGAAAAGGTCTAGAAGCACCGATCACCTTAGAAGAACTGGAGGAGGTGGTAACACAGTTACCCACCAGCAAGACTCCGGGGCTGATGGACTCTCTAGTGAATTCTCTAAAATGTATAGAAAGGAGGTACTCCCCCCATTGTTAGCAATGCTAAATGAGGCATACGAAATAGGAAAGTTACCAGAGTCCCTGAGAGAAGCGATCATAATACCGCTCGCTAAACCCAACAAGCCGAGCAAGGATTGCAGATCATTCAGACCGCTGTCTATGCTTAATCAAGATAGTAAAATGCTCACGGCGGTTTTGGAAAACAGAATGGGACGGATCATTACTAAACTAATTCACCCCGATCAGACTGGTTATATTCCACATAGGAACATATCCAACAATCTCAGGCGACTCCACCGAGTGATAGAACACACCAAGAGGGATGCGGGCGAAATGGCAATCGTGTCGTTAGATGCGATAAAAGCCTTTGATTCAGTCAAATGGCCTTGGCTGATGGCGACCCTGGCCAGTTATGGGATAGGCCCGGGTACCTTAAATGGGTCCAGCTATTATATAGTGCACCGCTGGCTAGGGTTAAAACGGGTGCAATAATATTGGAAAGATGGCAGCTTAGTAGGGGCACTAGACAGGGATGTCCGTGGTCCCCTGTGTTGTACATTTTAGCACTGGAACCCCTGGTGATATATTTAAGGCAGCAGTATGATACAATAGGGATTAACATAAAGGGGGAACCGCATCTAGTCTCCTTGTACGCAGATGATATGCTGTTGTATTTACGATACCCAGAAGAAAATCTCCAGTATGTCCTGGAAGTGATGGTGCAATTTGCAATACTATCTGGCATAGGGGTGAACCCCAAAAAATCATGTATATTTCCGTTGGGTAGATATGTAGGGATCCCACAAGATCAATTACAAGTTTTACAAATCCCCTGGGAAGTGAGCACGTTTAGATATTTGGGGGTAAACATCTACCACACGGTGGAGGCAGAGCATCAACATAACACTGAGAAGGCGGTCAGGAGCATTGAAAACAGCATGAAATTCTGGGTTAAACTTCCTTTGGCAATGATGCGGAAAGGGGCGATGCTGAAAATGGTAGTTCTACCGAGACTGTTGCATTGTTTCGGGAACATACCATATCTGATACCGAGGCGATTTTTTACCAGAATACATAGCATGTGCAGGGAATTCCTCTGGCACGGAATGAGGAACAGAATAGCCCTCTGGAAATTACAAAACTCATATGATAAAGGGGGTATAAAACTGCCAATCTACGAGGTCTATTATTTAGCGAGTCAGTTACAGTATGTGGCAAAATGGCTATCAGAGGACCCAACCTCAGAATCCAGGTTGTTCAGACAAGAATGTGCCACATTCTTCCTGAAAGAAATGATATGGCTGCCCATGACAGATATCAAAGAGCGCCCAGCGATGATGGTATTAGGATGGAAAATATGGCATAGGGCCTGCCAGATAATGGAGAACCCAGTCCCATGTTCCCCACAGGTACCTCTAGTTGCATTGACGGGAAAAGTAGACCAGTTAATGAAAATGATCAGGAAACACTGGGAACCGGTAGGGATAGCAACGGTGGGAGACATGTGGCAGGAGGGGAGTATAAAAGAATTTGGGGTGCTGGTGGAGGAAACGGGGTTGCACACGGGGCAATATATGACATATCATAGGATAGTGCGGCGCATCCAAGAGACATGGTCCGAAATAGCACTGGAGGAACACCCGGAAGCCGCCATAGAAATGATGTATGATATAGCAGAGGGAGGGCATGGGATATCCAGGATATATGAGTTGGTGATGTCCAAAGTGGGGAAGAAGGTGGCACAACTGAGACAAGACTGGGAGGAAGAAGTGGGTGCCCCTATGAGTGATGGAATGTGGGAGCAGGCCCAGGGGTATCAAAAATGTCAAGGAATGCAAGATTACAGCAAATACAATTGTATATAACCCACAGGGCTTATATGACACCCCAGAGAATAGCTAAATTTAAAAATGCAGAACGACAAATTTGCCCCAAATGCAGCGAGGAAAGCGTCGGATTTGACGCATATGTTCTGGGCGTGACGAGAAATTGAGAAGTTTTGGGGTGAAATAGCCCACAGACTGGAGGATAAAGAGGTTAAGCTAAATGTCGAAACAGCGTGGGCGTGTCTGTTAGGGGGGTTCCCCAAATCACGAAAGCTTAAACATGTCAGTAAACTAAAGAATTTGGCATTTATACTTGCGAAGCGTATAATTGCAATGGGGTGGAAGGCATGCTATAGACCAAGGATAGAAGTATGGTGGAAAGACCTTCAGAAATGGGCGGAAGCCGAAACGGTGGTATGGCAGGAAGCCAGTAAAACAGGAGGGGATGAAGAGGCAGAAACCTTGACAGCCTGGAAGCACCTGATAGCCACTCTGTTTGGGCCCACCCAAAACTGGCTGAGCGACCAGGACTCAGTAGAGAACATAGGAGATGAAACCCCTCTGCCAGAAGATGAAGCAACTTACGAAGAGAAGTAGGCTTGGAAGGGGGGGAGGGAGAGGGAGAATCAGTAGACATTGTTTAAATGGTATAAATTGAATTATTGTAATAAGCACTGCAAGTTTGGTTGGTTGTTGTTTGTTGAAATAAAACTAATAAAAATGGTTTGCATTTTTTTTTTAAATGTTGTGAAAAAGAAGGTTCAGAGCCCAGCTGAAGGGGATCCAAGAGGCGAACAGCAATCTCCCAACGTGAAAAGGTAGCCAAAGGAACGTTTGCTTGTTTATTGCTTTTGGTACAGCCGGCTTTCTAAGGCAAGAGACTTTTGCAGGAAAGAGACTTGGCCCCGGAAGGTCCTGGCATCGTTGAAAGGAACTGTAACATTGTGCTGTCGAGGCCCAGGAGTGTGCTGTGCTCGAAGGTCCTGCCTTGTCCCGTGCTAAAAACTTAGGGGAGGGAGACCCAGCTATACCATCCTGAATTGTCATTTATGTTTATGTTTATGTTTAACATTTATATAGCGCACAAGGTACCCTAGGGCTTAAGGGCGCTTCGAAACGAAACACTCACAATACACAAACGGACAAGAAAGAAAAACCCAGTTAGAAGCAGAAGGTTCATATGCAGAAAAAATACTCAGATGAGAATCCGACCTACGAGAAGAGCGCAGTTTTCAGCCCCTTTTTAAAGATTTCTACGGGAATAGTACTCCTCAATGTAACAGGCAATGAGTTCCAATTAAGGGGAGCTGCTGAGATGAAGGCTGAATCTCTGGATTTTTTAGTTTTCACACGTGGCATAGCCAAAGTGTTTGTTTCATCAGAACGAAGGGAGCGGATGTTATTTTTTGCTAAGACTAGTTCTTTTAAATAAAGTGGCATAACTCCATGTATGCATTTCTGGGTGATAAGAAGCAATCTAAACATAATCCTGGCCTTAACCGGTAACTAGTGGAGGCTGCGCCGGGCCTCCGACACATGGTCTCTTCTTGATAAGCCTTTCACAACCCTGACTGCTCCCTTCTGAATAACTTGCAACCGGTGGATGTCAGATACCGGCAACCCTATAAGTAGGCTGCAACAATAGTCAATCTTAGAGCCTATTATGGCTCTTGCCAATGTTTCTGCGTTGGATTCTGATATGAAAGGTCTCAAACAGCGAAACAATTTAAGAAAGTATGAAGCAAAGGAGACCAGGTTGTTCACTTGGGCGTTCATGCTAAGGTTTTTGTCCAAGTAAATGCCTAAGGTTTTCACCTTGCTCATAACCTCAATGTGGCAATCATCTATAATAACGATTTATAGCTAGGCCCTAGTTTGTCTAATTTGGCCTCTGAGCCAATAATTAGAAGCTCGGTTTTTGAGCTATTTAAAGCTAAGCCATTCAGTACCATCCAATCCTGGATTTTCTTGTATATTTTGTTAATTCTTGTCTCATCTTCTGCCTGGGAACCAGATATGGGGATGACACATTGGGTGTCATCCGCATAGTTTGCAAATACGATCCCCTCGTTCTCGAGCATCTAGAAAAAGGGAATCATAAATATATTATAGAAGCAAGGCGACATGCAAGCACCTTGGGGGACCCCATACGTAAGTATGGTCGGTTCTGCTTCTGCAGTGTCGCTGGCCACTCTATTTAGTCTATTCTTCAAAAAAGAGATGACCCAATTAACTGCTTCTTCAGAGAAATTGGCATTCTGTCTTAGCCTGGTGGACAGAATGTTATGGTCCACCAGGTCAAAAGCAGCCGACAAATCTAAAATCATGAGAAGGGAAATATGGCCACCATCCATTCTCTGTAGAAGATGAGATTTGAGTGCCAACAAAGCTGTTTCGGTGCCGTGATTCAGACGGAACCCTGATGATTGAAATTTATGATAGATTTGGTTTTGTTCCAGATAGCTAGCGATCTGGTTATAGGCCACCCTATCCAAGATTTTTAACAAGAACGGCGTGTTAGTGATAGGCCTATAGTTGGAGGCGGTGAGAGGGCAAAGGTTGGTTTTTTTTAGCAACGGAGTGATCCATGCTTTTTTTATATTGTCAGGAACTTTATTTGCTAAGAGGGAGGCATTGACGAACTTGGTTAGAGCTGGAATGAGGACCGGAGAACACTCTTTAATTATGATCGAGGAGCAGGGATCCCCTTTACAACTTGTGGATTTTAAATTAGAAATTATCTTAGACAGGTCTTGCTCTGAGATAGGTTGAAAGCTAAACGCAGCTTGTTCCTCTGGTTTACTAATAGGGATCAGGGGGCTCTTTTCTGGAACCTGAGTCAAAAGACTGAGGGGGTAATTCATAGAATTCAGCGCACAAGTGGCGCACGCGGCTGGCGCACAGCGTGCGCGTGCGAATCCCTGCGCCAGCCCGTGCGCTAAAATACATTTCCGCGCACAGCGTATTCATGGATTCCAGCCACCAAAACCAGCCGTGGCGCACAGTGGCGCAGCGACCCTGCAGCAGTGCCAGTTACGCCCCCAAGAACGCCCCTTGCGCAGGGAAAAGCCATCAAAATCCCCAATCCAGCGCAAAGGGCTGCGCTAACCCTGGACCAGCACAGCAAGCGGGGAACGCGTTTCACTGGGGATCGCGGGAAGTTTCACATGCGATTGGCCCTGCGCGAGCGGGGTACGTGTATTACTGGGGTGCGCGGGAAGTTTGACACGCAATTTCAGCTGGATACGTGCATTACTGGGGTGCACGGGAAGTTTCACACGCGATTGGCCCTGTGCGAGCGGGGTACGTGTATTACTGGGGTGCGCGGGAAGTTTCACACGCGATTTCAGCTGGGTACGTGTATTACTGGGGTGCGCGGGAAGTTTCACATGCGATTGGCCCTGTGCGAGCGGGGTACGTGTATTACTGGGGTGCGCGGGAAGTTTCACACGCGATTTCAGCTGGGTACTTGTATTACTGGGGTGCGCGGGAAGTTTCACACGCGATTGGCCCTGTGCGAGCGGGGTACGTGTATTACTGGGGTGCGTGGGAAGTTTCACACGCGATTTCAGCAGGGTACGTGTATTACTGGGGTGCGCGGGAAGTTTCACACGCGATTTCAGCTGGATTTGTGTATTACTGGGGTGCGCGGGAAGTTCCACACGCGATTGGCCCTGTGCGAGTGGGGTACGTGTATTACTGGGGTGCGCGGCAAGTTTCACACGCGATTCCAGCTGGGTACGTGTATTACTGGGGTGCGCGGGAAGTTTCACACGCGATTGGCCCTGTGCGAGTGGGGTACGTGTATTACTGGGGTGCGCGGGAAGTTTCACACGTGATTTCAGCTGGGCATGTGTATCACTGGGGTGCGCAGGAAGTTCCACACGCGATTGGCCCTGTGCGAGCGGTGTACGTGTATTACTGGGGTGCGCGACAAGTTTCACACGCGATTCCAGCTGGGTATGTGTATTACTGGGGTGCGCCGGAAGTTTCACACGTGATTGGCCCTGTGCGAGCGGGGTACGTGTATTACTAGGGTGCGCGGGAAGTTTCACACGCGATTTCAGCTGGGTACGAGTATTACTGGGTGCGAGGGAAGTTTCACACGCGATTGGCCATGTGCGAGCGGGGTACGTGTATTACTGGGGTGCGCGGGAAGTTTCACACGCGATTTCAGCTGGGTACGTGTATTACTGGGGTGCGTGGGAAGTTTCACACGCGATTGGCCCTGTGCGAGCGGGGTACGTGTATTACTGGGGTGCGCGGGAAGTTTCACACGCGATTTCAGCTGGTTACGTGTATTACTGGGGTGCGCGGGAAGTTCCACACGCGATTTCAGCAGGGTATGTGTATTACTGGGGTGCGCGGGAAGGTTCACATGCGATTTCAGCTGGGTACGTGTATTACTGGGGTGCACGGGAAGTTTCACATGTGATTGGCCCTGTGCGAGCGGGGTACGTGTATTACTGGGGTGCGCGGGAAGTTTCACACGCAATTTCAGCAGGGTATGTGTATTACTGGGGTGCCGGGGAGTCCTACACGTGATTTGGCAGTGTGGGTCCTCACCAGGTGTTCCCTGTACACCCTCCACGGCCCCTGCAGGCAGCCCACACCACAGGGGACTACCCTGCATCCCTGGTCATGTCCCGCAGGCAGCCCACCCAACATGGCCATGCCCCCCAGCAAACGCACATGTCTCCTTGCACTACTGAACACCAACTCATGTCCCCTTGCACCCCCACCCCCCAGCATTGTGAGGCACCTGCCAGCAGGCCCCCGACTCATGTCCTACTCATGTCCCCCTGCACCCCCACCCCCCAACATTGCGAGGCACCTGCCAGCAGGCCCCCACTCATGTCCCACTCATGTCCCCCTGCACCCCCACCCCCCAGCATTGCGAGGCACCTGCCAGCAGGCCCCCACTCATGTCCCACTCATGTCCCCCTGCACCCCCACCCCCCAGCATTGCGAGGCACCTGCCAGCAGGCCCCCACTCATGTCCCACTCATGTCCCCCTGCACCCCCACCCCCCAGCATTGCGAGGCACCTCCCAGCAGGCCCCCACTCATGTCCCACTCATGTCCCCCTGCACCCCCACCCCCCAGCATTGCGAGGCACCTGCCAGCAGGCCCCCACTCATGTCCCACTCATGTCCCCCTGCACCCCCACCCCCCAGCATTGCGAGGCACCTGCCATCAGGCCCCCACTCATGTCCCACTCCTGTCCCCCTGCACCCCCACCCCCCAGCATTATGGGGCACCTGCCAGCAGGCCCTGCCACATGTCCCCCAGCCAACACGTCATCACAATCTAGATATCTGGCCCTTATGGGCAGCCTCCACATGCCAAACACCCACCCAAGTATTGCATCCACCCACTCAGAATTGCCAATTACATGATACAACCCCAATGGCAAGTATGTAAATGAACACATGTCCCTCACATACACACAATGGGATATGCATGAAACCAATGATATGATACTACACATTGAAGTTTGATGAAAAAAATGTGTTAAAAGCAACATAAATGGGATTAAAAATAAACAAACGACAATGGGAATTAAAAACAAAAAGCAGCATGTCCGTAAAATAATGAAAAACCACAAATCATAATCCAAAGGAAAGGTGTCCAAAGTCACAGTTCAAAAAAGTACATCCAAGGGAAAAACAAAACCGAAAACCATTGCTCCATGGGTAAATCCAAAAAAAAAACATAATCCAACAGTCAACTATATACAGATAAACAATCCAGGGTCCATGCTCCCAACTGAAGAAATGAAACCTATCTAAAAATACTACCTAATAAAAAAAACAATATACAAAATGTGGTCCATTGTCCAAAAGGTCCAAAATGAAGAAAAAAGCAAAGGAAACCTAACACCAACTACATAACTATTTACAAGGGCAGTGGGCTAGTCCAACGGCTCACTGGATGTTGTCATGGGCCAGGGCATCATCGAACTCCTGTTCAATGGCTTGGAGGCGGGCATGTTCCCTGGCCCCGAGGTCTCACACGGATAATGCAGTGTCCAGCTCCAACTCCCTGCGAAGACCCTTGAGGCACTCAGCCCGCCTCAGCGCCCTCCGCATGGAGTTCTCCGCCCTGACCATTGTGAGCCGTTCCTCCTCTACCTGCTGCCGCTCCGCACCTATCTGCTGGCCCAACCGCTCCCACACGGAAGCCACTCCAATTCCAAGGTTCTCCTGCCCTCCGGCCGATGCCTGCACCCCTGATGATGATGGCCCCGAGCCATGATGCCTCCCACGTCGAGCCTGCCGCTGCCTCCGACGCAACTGCCTGTGCCAGCACGACGGCATCCAGGCTGATGGAATCCACCGACGCCGTCGTGCACGTGCCCTGCCCGATGATGTCATCACATCCTCCATCTACTGGGGTCCAGTTGCTGGTGTGTCCACCCCTGCTCGACCTCCGACTCCCGACTGTGGCAGGGATGGGATCCCCACCGAGTTGGCTGCATTGGTCGGGGCAGGTCCACAGGGGGCCCTTGTGGCATCTGGGCCAGAACGACTGGCGCATAGCCTCCACAGAGGAGGAGAGGGTCATGTACGAGACCCCCGACCACGACCGCTCCCAACTGGGCCACGTTGGCACGGTGCTCTTCGTGATGACGTGCGTGCTCCCCCCGGGAAGCACGCACCTCATCACGAATGACACCTGTGCGCAACGCAACACCAATCAGGACCTTCTCCATACGGCCAGGGGTCCCCTTGTCCGCAGGTGGAGGGGAGTCAGATGACATGGACATCCCCCCTACCTGCGGACGGGCCTGGGATGGGGCATCGCTGCTGGTGCATGGTGGTGCAGTCACAGTGTCAGGGACAGTGACATGCACAGGCACCTCCACGGCGACCTGTGCTGCCTCCTGCCCCTGCCCCTGGACTGCACCACTTGCACCAGCAGGGATGCCCCCACCAGGCCCCATGTGCGGCTCAGTAGCGGCCTCCTCCTCCTCTGTGGAAACCACCAACCTGGATGGCTCCACACTGTCTTCCGCCGTTGCAAGCCCCTGTGGGGGCTCACCCACCCCTTCCGCTGCAGCAGTGGGGGCATCCCCACCTCTTTGCTCCACAGCGCTGTCTCCGCCCTCTTCTTCACTTTGCGCTGTGTAGAGGGAGACATAGAGCACAAGCATCAGGGTACTGTACAATGGTCCCCTAGACAGGAAGCAATAGCAGATGAGTGGCACTGTCAAAGATCACTCCACAACACATGGGTCAGTGCAGGCAAAACACATGCAGTAACAGGCATGGCGCATGCTATGGACATAAGCAAACATGTCCAAGGGACTCTTGAAACATACAATGTTGTTTTTGAACTCACATGCATCATGGGTCATGCATATCACATTCACACACTTCACCATACTTTCATCTATCTGGACTCGTACACCCCAGACACAGTGGATGCAAGGATAGCTAGGCTGCATCAGTGAATCTGAACATTGACACAGACATGTGTCATGCATCCATGGCATTCACAAGTCACAGACACGCAGGTCAGACACACAGACATGGACACCATACAGGTACATGGCATCATCACCCATCCCTCACCCCCACCCATGTCCAGGAACAGAGACTGGCATGCTCTCATGTGTCCATTCCGCATAGGGCTCCTCATGTAGCATTTAAACACATACACCAACCATGTGCTTCACACATTACTGGTCTCACATGCATGACCATGATGTCCCTGCACACACACACACCCGTACATGGCCTATGTCACACATACAGGCAAGTATCAGACAACCAGCACACTGCAACATGCCCTGTCTCACACAGCAATGCTTGGCCACTTACCGCTCGACTCCAGACGGGTCTGCGTCTCAAGGACCTGGACGTGGAGCGCTGGGGATATGCGTTCCAGGACCCTCATCTGATCTTCCGACAAGTGGCCCCGGCGCCCCTTAGCATCCGCTGCCTTCAAGAGGCGCTGGGCCTTGTTGAGGGTCCTGGACCTGAAGTCCTCCCAGCGCTTCTTGACATGATGGAATAGTCGGACTGCCACCCCCTCCGTGTTGATGGCAGTCACGATGTCCGTCCAGATCCTGTCCCGTCCATCCTTGTCAGCGCGTGATGATCCGAAGAGGGCATCATAATGCCCCAGGACATGCTCCACCAGGACACCAACTTCCTTCTGACTGAAGCTGGTGGCCCTCTGCCCCTCTGGCTGGGGGTCGCCAGTAGTCTCGGATGGTGTTTGCCCCGACATGGTGACCCCCGAGGCAGGCGTGGGTGGGCAACTAGGTCCTGGGGCTGGGCTGTGGAGCGATGGTATCCCAGTCGGGAGTCTTCTGTTCCAGCAGGGGTGGACACAGCAACTGGACCCCTGCAGATGGCTGGGCACAGTGGCAGCAGGCAGGCAGGCAGGCAGCAGCAGATGGCTCATGGGAGGCTGCTCGGGGCTCTGGGGGGCAGTAATTCGGCCTTTTGGCCAGGAGCGTGGTCTTCCGTGTGCTTACGCGTGGGCAGCTTGATACGCAGTGATTTGGCACGTGAAAATTCTGCACGTCAGCGTGTAATTCGAGGAAAGGCCCTTAGCACGTAAGTGCGTCTGCACGCATACGCGATTTCATTAGACAGAAGGTCCTTCAAGCGCAAGCGCCTCTGTGACGTGACGCGCGCGGGCGTGCACTGGCGTTTCAGCGCGCGTGAAAAACTGTACGTCTGAGTGGGAATGCGTGTAATCCGAGGAAAGGGCCCATGCGCGTAAGTGACGTGACGCGCGTGGGCATTTCCCTCAGCACAGGTTAAAGGCGAGCAGGGGCAGCAGTTCGCTGTACGTGCCTTTCGTGGAGACTGACGTGTGCTGCTGCTTCCTGTTGTTTCGCGCGCCATCACAACTACACAGCTATCAAGGACGTATCTCTTCCTTTGGCAGGGGTATTGGCTATGCGTGTTTTTTTGCATCGCGCTAGTCAGACGGTGAGTCGCACACGCTATTTTTCCCACTGCAGGTGCCCCTGTGTATCGCACCCATTTTCGAGGTCATAGTAGCCTGCGTGTCCCACGCGTACGCGTTATTCGTGTTACTGGGTGCCACCCAATACTGCGGGAGGTTGATTCCACGCACGTAGGCTGCAGGGTTGCGTGCACGGTTTTACTGCAGTTTTGGGGTGCCTGAGCGTTGCGTAACCCGTCACTACATCACCGGGGTCACATACAGCCTTGCAGGTGCAGGGGGCTCTTAACATCTTGCTTCCCACCCCCTTCACCCCACTTGCCCAGGTCAATTGTGGTGTACACCTCCCATTGGCACTACTCCATCTGTGCCGGCACTACTACATCTGTGCCATGGTTGGGAGGACACCAAAGGTGAGGGGCGCCTCAGCTGGGCGTACTCCTCGTGGCGGGCGTGGTCGGGGACGTGGCCGTGGTGACCAGGGAGTAGGGGGACTCCAGGGTGTCCAGGGCGGCCACAGAGGGGGAAGAGGCAGGGGTGCGCCACTTGAGCACAATGTTGTGCCATGTGTCGGTGCAGTCATGCCACCACCCCCTGTGGTTCCGGGGGATGCAACTTCTGCATCTGGCACTGGCGCCCGTGTGACCCGGCAGTCCGTTCCATCGACTGCCACGGGCCCAAGGGTAGTGGTAGCTGCAGGTGCAGCTGTTGACACTGCCACCCAGGCTCAGGGTCTGCCAGCGCAGGCTGCGTTGGCACTTGAGGATCCCTTGGTAGATTTCCAACAGGCCAGCAGGGAAACCATAGGGGCAGGCAGGGCTGCTCAGACCAAGACACGTGTCCCTGGGGCAGTTATGTCATCTGCTGCCCCGAACAGCTGGGTGTTGGCAAGTGCAGGGGCAGATTGTGAGTCTGCCAACCAGGACCGTTGCGGTCAATGACCCTGCCACAGCGGATGTTGCTGCGCAGGGTCCATTAGAGGGCACCCAGATGCCACTGACACAAGTCAGGCCTTTGGTCGTCCCTCCACCTGCCACTCCCTTGGCTCAATCCACCGAACCCACTGGCCATACTGGTCAGGGCGGCATTAGCCAGCCAGGGTCTGCGCCACAGTCCAAGAGGAGGAAGGTTGCACCTGCAGCACAGGCTGGGACCCCACACACAGCCACGACCTCCTGCACGTCGAGGAAGAAGCCTTTCTGCAAGCAGGAACTGGACTTCCTCGTGGACTAGGTGCGGGGCCACAGCCATGACATGCTAGTGGGTGCCAATAGTCAGACTACGGCTGCCCACCGTGACACCCACTGGAAGCATGTTGCGGAACATGTCAGTTCATTCGGCCATGAGGTGCGCACGGCGCAAGAGTGCAAAAAGCGTTGGAATGACCTCAAACGCAGCGCTTAAGCTAAGCGTGCCTCTAATTACAACTTGACTCTGGTGACTGGCGGTGGGCCTGCACCAGAGGAGGAAGAGCTCACTCCGCATGAGGCACTCGTTGCGGAGTTCATACCACCTGAATTGGTCAAAGGAGTGGGAGAGATGCTGGACTTTGATGCCCAGTCCAGTGAGTGTTGATGCGTGTTTGTTGAGGACGTGTGTGTTTCACTTGTGGGATGTGTTGTGCATGATTGCCACTACATGTGACGTGTACATGGTTCTGATGTGTTAGTAATGCAATGCTTCCGTGATGCATGTCTGCTCTGCTGGATGGTGGACATGTGGAGCAGACGGGGACTGTCCGCATCATCACTATTGCACCCTACTGACATGCTGGTTACAAGTATGCCCCTCCGGTCCATGTTCCAGCTCACTGGTCCTTCTGCATGTGGCGTGGGGTGACCTTCCTCTCGGCCCAGGCACAATGTCATTGCATGACTGACGTGCATGTCTCCTCTGCCTGCATGCGGGGACTCCATGTAGGCATGCTCCCTTGCCCCTCCTCTGCCACTCTGCACCCCAGTTCCACCTTTGCACTGGTCTGCTTCAATCTTGCCAATGTGTACTTTCCTGTTCATGCGTCCTGTGTAGATGCTAACTTCCAGCGTACAATCTGCCAGACATATGCCGTGTGGTACAGCCTTAGTACTTGATGCAGGGTATCTCACTTGTACTGTGCATAGGTCAGATGTCCCGCAGGGACATGAGTGCCCATTCATGCTCCATGTGCATTGCACGCATGCCCCTATGTGTCCTTGACTGGATGATCACTGTAATACAAGTCCTGGGTGACATACATTGCATGGCATCTCATCAGCCTTCCCATGTCAACTGTGGCTCAGTACTGCGTTGCACACATGTTTAGGGTCTGAAAATCTGTGTGGCTCACAGGCCTCAGCCTGTTTAATGGCCAATGACTCTATCCAACTGTTGTAGTGTCTTCTTCACACGTGGGCGGCCTCCAGAGTTTTCATCATTTGTCCTGCTTACTGTCCCATCATCATTTTCAGTGTTGTCACTTAAATCACATTAAGCTGTTGATGCCAGTCAACACTGCCTGTCAATACACAGGTGTATGGTCAGCCTTTTGATACCATGCTAGGCATCCCTGCTTTTGTACTTGGGTGGAGGGGTGCTTGGCTTGTAGATATGCTACACATTGAATGCACAGTGCACGTGATGCCTGAATTTGACCTTGCACTGCCTTCACATTTCCTGACACACACCATGGAGTCCTTGTAGATGTAGGTAGTGAGTGGCGTACACATTTTCTGCACTGCATAGACCCACTTCCATGGAAACTGCCACCTTTCAACAGGTCTGATCACAGAAGCAATTCAAAGTTGACCCAGCATGCATGCCAGGTTATATGTTGTGTGTCACATGTCTGCCTGATGTGTTTGTTGTCAGTGTGTGTGTGTGTTGTTTGCTTCTGACATGTGTAGTGACCTCTTTTCTCTCTATTTTTCAGGTGATGACGCAATGGAGGCGGAGGATGGTGTTGTCATGCCAGATACAGGGTTGTTACCACTAGATCAACCTGGCACAAGTGGGGGTCGTGGGGTGGTAGGCCACGAAAACCCCCAAGTGCTACAGTCCATCTTGTCTCTGGCTGCCTATGAGTCCAGCCTTGATGACGACTCTGACGTCCATGTTGAGTTGGATGAGCATCAAGTCCATGTGTCAGGGGTGAGTGATTCTGATGTGGACACTCCTCTGTCCGCGACACCTGCACTGAGGGATCAGACAGTCTTGGTTCATCCGCCCGTGGTGGATCGGGACACAGGGTCACCCTCCACACCAGTCACTGATGTGCCTGGGACATCACGTCGACGGGGGCATGTAGTCGAGCAGCCGCGGGCGGTGCCAACACAGCGAGGACACCCGGTCCTTGGGTCCCGCAGGGGTCAAGCCCAGCAACGCGGTCGCCGCGTGCAACCGCACTATACTGAGTGGGAGCAAGACATGACTGCCAATTCAGAACGGCAGGGGGCAGCAATGGAGAACATCGCTGAGAGCATGGAGCGTGTGGCCCGATCTGTGCTCCCCCCTGCTAGGCAGGTGCTTCTCCAGCAGCAGGCGGCACGGTCCACGGCCCGCTTGCTCAGGCTGGGCATGGCGGCCTCAGACAGGGCACGCCAGGCTGAAATGTCGTCTCTGCGTCAAGCAATTGCGGCTCACGCAGAGGCGCACATGGGTGCCCTGAGGGAGGAGTATGCTTCCCTCAAATCCACTCTGGGTGTCCTTATGATGTCCCAGAGGCAGCCGGCAGAGGAGAGGTTTGCACAGCTTGAGCGTACCATCTCGGCTGAGCTACAGGCTTGCCGGGAGGTGCAGCGGTTGTCCAGCCAGGCCTTGCAGGAGGAACTCCGTGTTACACGTGCTACCTTGCAAGAGGAAGCACGTGCATCACGTGAGGTTCTGCATGCAGACCTACGTCACATTGCCACACAGAACCAGGCTCACCCGTTCGGCAGACTTGCTGCCGATGAGGGGCAAGCTGCGGCTAGGCGTGGCCAGGCTACTGTGCCACGTCCTCCTTTCCAGGATGAGCCAGACTCGGACGACCATCTATTTCCCACATAGGTCAGGCTGTGCAGGCATTGAGCCCATGCAGGGTTTTTTTTGGCTCAGCATCATCGCATGTGGGTGTTGAGCAGCACCATGTACCTCCCCCCTCCTGGGTGCCTCCCCCTCCGGGTCGTATGTGGCCATTTTTGATTTTTCTTTTAGTTTAGTTAGTTAAGTTTCTGTTTGATAGTTAGTTTAATTAGGTAATGTAGGTTTTTCATAGTTAGTGTAATTAGTTAATATAGTTTAAAAATGCTTGTCTATTGTGCTTTCATGTGACGGTGCGGTGCTTTGTGGCTCTTGAAGGCATCCACTGTCTGTTCCAGCTGGGCCCTTCAGGCTTGTCTTGTGTATGTGTTTGCTGCTTGGGGTCCTTGACTCACATATGCCACTCCTGCCTCCCTTATCCATGGGCTCGCAAGGATGGTTCGGTGTGACAGCCTATTACAAAAGGGCTTTGGACTGTCATATCTGTGGCATGTCTGGTGCTGTGTAACTTGTGTTGACACCCCTAGTGGGGATGATTGCGGTGTTATTGACCACTGTTCAGCTTTTGCTAGATGGGGTGTTTCATGATTAATGTGTACATTCATTGCTATGCATTGTGTAGTATGTTTCTTATCTTTACTGTACACGTGCTTGTTGCAATTCATGCCGTAGATAGTGTGTTCCACACTTTGGATGTGAAAGACGGACTGATGGTGTGATTTCTGATGTAAGTCTCTGACATGGTCCAGTAATGAGATGCCTGAAGAGACACACACAGATGACTTTAAAGCAATAATCATGTGTTTCATGCCCTTTCTGCAGGGGGATGAGCCTCCAGACCACCTTTGCCAGCAGACATGGCCCATTGGACGTCTGAATTCTGGACACGTTTGTTGGTGCCCACATGCACATGTGTGCACAAGCAGAGGCACAGGGATTGCAGACCTACATCCTAGAACTGCTGACGTGTTCCAAGGGACTCCAGGAAAGGTGAGCAGCACAGGGGGGCCACAACACAGCAAAGCTTGCACCAGGCCAGTTGCACATGCAGGCTTAGTAACAGCACTGAGGGTGAGCTTGGACGAATATTGGTGTTAAAGCACACAATACAGCTCAGATGTGTTGGTGGACTGATGGCTGTTGATTGTAAGGTTGTCTGGGGCCCCTGCAGGGGCAGTGGCACATACCCTCCGGTACACCAAGGTCCATTGAGGCACTTGTATCAACCATGTAGCCTTCCGAGACATGGAAAGGAGCAGCTCACAGGGACATACAGCAAGGGACATACTCGGGTGCAGTGCATTTCATTTCCATGTACATTTTGAAACATGCACTGCCTACTGTGTTTTGGTCATGGTGGAACACAACTTGTTCTGAAGTCATGCCTTGCTATATGGGTCTGTCTGCTTACCCAGGGAACATTGCATGTTGTGTGAATTGTGACACATTGGTGTTCCATTTGCCACGCACCCACCAGCGGCTGACTTACTGCATTGACTGTGTATGACCCATCACAGGGGTAATGTTACATATGGGTACGAAGCATCTACACCAGATTGTCTGTTTGTAGAGTAGTTTGTTGCTATGGGGCATATTTGGTGGTGTGTTTTTGTGTTATGGGCACGCACAGATTATTAACTGTGGCTCTCTTTGCAGCATTGAAGTGCTCCTGTAACCGGACCTGAGAGTGCGCAGGCAGGAGGCCAGCACTCAAAACCAGAGCTAAGTGTCTTGTTGTTTTTATTTCAAACTGCTCTGCATAGGCTTGCTGGGGGGTGCACTAATGCATGGATGAATGTGTAATTCAATTTGGTATGTTTTTTTCCCCTAATCACCCGGAGTCCTATCCAATTTTAAACCCTGTACCCTCTACCCGGTGTTCCTGCTTCCGGTACCTATCCAACCAACGTTCCCTAACCCTCTTTCCCCGCTGGGGTTGCAGATGCCTGTGTAAGCCCCAAACTTGCAGGAGCCAAAACCCTAGAGGGGGTCGTTGGTTCGTGCCACTCCTAAACCTGGACTACAGAAGGCCATGACAATGATGTCCAAGTTTGTTCAGATTGTGTATGTGTTCATGCAGGTAGTACATTTTCGTGCATTCCCTACTTTCATGTGTCATTCCTCACCTGTCCCGACTGCATATCCCTGACCCTCCTTCCCCATCAGGGTCTCAGAGGCCTGTGTGAGTTTGACCTTGCAGGCACCCGGGCCACGGTGGGGGTGGTTGGTTCGTGCCACTCCTGCGCCTGTACACGGGACCTGTGACAGTACACATCCGTTCATGGTGCATCATTCTATGTTATGTACCACACATGGTTCACATCCTGTTGTGACATTGTTTTACTGTCCTACCTTGGTTGTTACATCATTGTGTTAGTACTTGGCCTTTGTGAGGTACTGCTACGTCAAGTCATCTACTGGAGGGTGTTCTGGTTCGTTTTTCTGGCTTGGATTTTGTGATTTTGCAAATGAGGGTGGTCTCTGAGGGTGCAGGCACCTTTTTACACACAAGGTGGGAGATGGTGACGAAGGGGAAGGGTGATCCTGTGGCCAGGTGAAATTGAGGGTTGAAGGCTCCATGACCCAGGTGCAGTTGTTCAGTGGGTCATGGTCATTTGTGAGGGAGGGAAGGTGTTTTGTTGTTGATAGTTGCCTTGCCCTGCAGTGTGATGGGAACCCTGACATTGTAATTGTGGTATCCTATTGTAAGGGCCCAGACATGGGGAACCACACAACCCAGGAATATGGAAGGGAGACATACAGGCTGGAAAAAGAATCAAACGCGACCTGTATGATAGGCGAGTGGTGGGAACACACAGGCAAACCCAATGTACCCCGAACAGAGGATCTAAATGAGTGGGAGAACACAACATCAGTGCTTGGTAAGAACCCCGAACAGCTGACCATGGGTCAGCCCGCAGAGACGAGGTTACCGAAACGTCCTCGCGAGGACGAAAACCCTGACTACACGGGCCGAGAGACAGAGAGCTGTGTCCAGCCAGAAAGGTCCCGCCTCGCCAGAGCGACACTGACGGCAAGACGGAAGGATAGCCGTCCCCGCTGGAACGAAGCTCCCAAGTTCTCGGAGCGAGAAGCAGAACGCCGAGTCCAGCCGGGGAAGACTCGCCTTGTCAGAGCAGCACTGACGACCAGCAGGAGGGAGGAAGGAAACTGTAGCCGCGATGAGGAGCTGACTACAACCGGCCGCCTGATAGAAGAAGCCCAGTCTCCGCATGGAGACGCGATCCGCGTGTTTTGCAACCGCGAGCAGGACACCAACCACGTGTCCCGCAGACTGGAGGAAGCCGATCCGCTTCAGCAAAGACACAGACCCACAGGGGGAGTCCTATTATCGGGGATACATAGCCCGAACATGGGGGCAACCAAAACAGCAGACACTTACCTGGGCGGCAGCAGGACATTCAGGGGAACAGGGTCAGGGAAGAACACGGAGGGTGGCTCACAAGGAAAAGGGGGCGGGGCCTATGGGGGTTTTTATGCTCCGAGACAGGAAGTAGACCCTGATTGGTCCATCCTTACCTGCCTATATAAAGAGCCAGATAGTTGGAACAGGTGTGCTCATTCTTGTTCTCCTTGCAGAGCCGATCAGACCTGGATTCCGGAACGACAGGAAGCACCTGGGCGTATGAGTACTAAGTGGAAGAAGATTGTCAGAGGTCCTTATAGCGTGCCCTACAAGAAAACAGAGGAAACCATTTGCTCCACAAAACGAACACCCAGAAGGACTCTGGGAAAAGAATTTAATTTTGCTAACCAGCATTATTTGGTTAAATCTGAATAAAGACCAACATTTTTTTTCCCTTTAACCGCCTATTTTGCCTCATTGTCACACCTATGTACATGTTGGGTTCTGCTGATCAATGCCTGTTCATGTGTTGTGTTTACCTTTCGGGTGTGAGGGGATAGTTGTGGTTTGACATGCTGGGGTGTACACATGGTGAATGCTCACATGTGATGTGTAGAGGACACTGATGGTCACTTGATTGCACATGCATATGTTGAGTGCATGTCCTTACTGACCCACACACTTGCACTATGATGCACTACATGTATAACCACCCTTGGATATCCACGTGTACACTCTGCCTGCCTTCTGGTGCCCACTGTGTCCCTGCAGCACATGTTCTGTGACGAATTATGGATCCTGTACATGCCTAATTTGCTTTTTGATGTGGTTTGTCGCTTAGATGTGATGCTCAGGGTGTGCATCACACACAATAGCTGTTCACTGTGCTGTGCGCTGAGCAGTGTGTTGCAGGAGTTGGAAACAGCACACAGAAGCTACAGTGTTTATTTTGCAATGCACAATGTGCATGTAGACAGGCATTCATTGTTATGTTACGTCTACAACTTTTGTAATGCATTTGGGAATGACTTATTTCGGGTGGGACGTTGTTGGTCAGTCATTTCATCTGATTCCATGTCAGGCATCATTGTCTGATGCCACTGTACATTTTTGACATGGCAATGTGTACCTTATTGGTACTATGTTGGTGTATGGCTATTGCTTGCCATGTCATGTTGTGGTTTGGGAGGGTTTGAGTGACATAACAGTGATGGTCATGGCCTGTTTTGCAGGTGTGTGTGATTCACACCTTGCATGTCAGGGTCAGCCACTTCTTGAAGCAACGAGCTGGGGATAGATCTCTCTCCGCGGTAGGGGCCTCCCTCTGGAACAGCCTTCCTGCCTCCCTGGAACTTGAGGAGAACCATCTCCGGTTCCGGAAGCACCTCAAGACCTTCCTCTTTGCTTCTGCTTTCTCTCTCCCTCTCCCTTGTTAAATTCTTCACTGAAACTGCACTGGATCTGCAACTGGGTCACTTTCACCGACCCTGTCAAGGGAGCGGAAACGTGACTTGAGCCACCGTCCCTGGCCCAGCCACTCTCCACTTGCACTGCCTCCGTGGCAGCCCCTGCACTGCGGGACTGTCTCTCTATCCCTACAGCCCCCCGCTTCCCAGCACTTGTCTGCACTTACCTTTGCAGTTGCCACCAGCTGGCCAATTTATTTGTTTTTTATTCTACTCACCCTGTACTGCACTCCCCCCCTTCCCTTCCCCTTGCACTTTTCCCTTCCCCCTACCCCTGCACTTGCGCAATGTAAATGACACCTGGCCTAGTAGTATCATTGTCTGTCTTCCCTTGTTCCCCCCTCCCTGCCTCGTCGCACCTTGAAACACTTGTGTATAGGCACGTTACAAATGCCATATCATGTCATGTCATATGTCATATGTGTGCCTTTTGGTCACACAGGATAGCTTGTGTTTAAGTAGCTCGGGATGCAGACAATGTGGCACTTCCATGGCAGCTATCTCAGGGTGGTAAGGTTGTGACAGTTGACTGTCTCTTTGTGATCATCGATTGTCACCTGATATGTGCCAGGCCTGTGTGCACTCCGCAGGGGTGGGAGTTTAGGTGAAAAATGTGGCCACAAGCTGGGTCCGGGCTTCCTCGCCACGTGCCCTGTCCCATCCCATGGGCAGCGCCTGTGCCTGTGGTTGGGGATGTGGGGGCACCACCATGTCCACCGGTATGCCCTGCCGTGTTGCAACATTGTGCAGGACACATGCTGCCACAATGATCCTGCACACTACTGGGGGTGCATAGAGTAGCTGCCCGCCAGAGCGGTCAAGGGAGCGGAAACGTGACTTGAGCACTCCAAATGTGCGCTCCACTATGGCCCTGGTTGCAATATGGGCGGCGTTGTATCTTACCTGGGGTGGTGTGGTGGGGTTCCGGATTGGCGTCATCATGTGGTTGCTCAGAGGGTAGGCACTGTCCCCTGGGGAGGTGTAAATGGTTGTGATTATTGGGGTTTGTGTATTTGTGTGTGTGTGTGTGTGACAAGCATGCATGTGCAAGG
Organism: Ambystoma mexicanum; assembly: GCF_040938575.1. Taxonomy (NCBI): domain Eukaryota; kingdom Metazoa; phylum Chordata; class Amphibia; order Caudata; family Ambystomatidae; genus Ambystoma; species Ambystoma mexicanum. The sequence goes on from NC_090926.1 coordinate 18,328,818, forward strand.
GCATTTGTACTCGCCTAGGAGCCAGGTGTCGCCATGCTGCCCAGCTTCCAGGGCCCGGCTCAGGGCGGACATTCTGTATATGAAACTTTAATGGGTGGAGCCAGGGTAGTTTGCATAGACAGAGGTGATGATTCCCTTTGCATCGCATACCACCTGTACATTGATGGAATGCCAATGCTTGCGGTTTCGGTAGATGTGCTCAGTGGCCCTATGTGTTCGTAGGGCCACATGGGTGCAATCTATGGCACCGAGCACTTTGGGGAAGTGTGCCACCCTGTAAAAATCCAGGACAACGGCCTGCCTTTCTGCGGGGGTTCTGGGCATGTAAATGTGCCTGTGGACTGAGGGGCGCGCTGTCATGATTGCCAGTACCTGGTGTAGGCAGCGTGACTGCATGGCCTGTGAGACCCCCCCCACTATGGCAGTAGTCCGCTGAAATGACCCAGTGGCCAAGAAATGCAGGACATTGAGCACCTTCTCCAAGGGGCTCAATGCTTGGGAGCAAAGGGTGGGGGATGTAAGGTCATCTTCCCACTCCCTGACCAGGTCTAGGATGATATGGGGTGGAAACCTATACCTGCCGTAGACCTGGTCATCAGGCATCCCAAAAAGGCTTGTCCGTGGTGCGAAAATGCGTGCCCTGGCTATTCTGCTCCTCCTGCGGTGTCTCACGATCAGTGCTGCGACAAATGGGGCATTCATCGTAGCTGTATATACGTGTTTGTTGTTTGCGCACTTTTATACTTTGCGCGGGGACGCTTCTGCCTGCCTTTGTGTGGCGGACGCGTTGACGCCTGTGTGCGTCTTGCCGTGCGCGGGTTTCCCGTATTCGAATCCATGAATACGGGTTGTTCGCGTGCGTGTGGGCGTTCCGTGTAGTTCCCTGCAGTACTTCCCCAGTTACGCCTTCTTTTTCACACGTTATTCCCCATTCCGCGTGTTACGTCCACTGTTCCGCCCACTTTGGTTGTGTGCGCCGCGCTATGTGCGCTTTTGCTGTGCGCGTAGCGCATGCCGTGTGTGCCCGCGTGCGCCATGGCAGGATTTGGCGCACGGACAGCGGGAAACACGCGCAGCGTCTTCCTTGAATCGCACGCGTGCGCTGGGTTTCTCACGCTTGCGCCACCTTGCGCCTGCTTGCGCTGGGATTTTCGGTGCACGTTTGCTCCATGAATCGACCCCTGAGTTTCTTCATCTCGATACCTTCTCTAATTTTAATCAGTTTGTTGGATAGGGCAGATTGAATCTCTGTACACCATGCCTCATCTTTACTGAAAGTAGCTTGAGCAGGTCTGGGTGCATGAGCCTGTTCTTTTAAGATTTTGAACAGTTCACGGCTGTTAGACTTAGCCTCTGTAATCCTGGTGTCAAAGGATTCCTTCTTGGCAGAGTAGATTGCTGTTTTATAGACCTTTGCATCTTTGTTATAGGCGACAAGGTCCATGCAGTTTTTATTTTTGCGCCAGGTGTGTTACGTGCCTCTACAGGTATTGATTTAGCTTTCAATGGTGCTAAGGTCTCTGTTATAGAGCCCAACGCCTCAGAGAAAATACAAGACATTTCATCTAAATTATCCGTGCTGCTAATCTGTTCGTTAAGAGAAGCGGCCCATTCCGCCATGTGTGTAAGATTTAACTTCCTGCAGTTACGCGTCAAGATGGAAATTTTAAGAGGAGGAGCTTTCTTTTCGTAATAATCCATCTGAATTGAAAAATAGATGCAGGAATGATCAGACCAAGGGCATGCGAGCACCTCTTGATCAGCAAGGCTGAGATTCATAGTTGAAACCCAATCCACGGTGTGTCCCTTGATATGAGTTGGAACTCGAATATGTTGAGACATCTCAAGAGAATCGAGGATAGTTACCATGTTCTTGGCTAACACATCCGTAGCACATCCCAACCACAAATTAAAATCGCACACAAGAAGTAGTTTAGTTTTTGGTTTAAGGAAAGCCAGTAGTGAGTTATTAAGAGACGCTGCAAAGTTGGGATCAGTTGAGTGAGCTCTATATAATGTCACTACATTCAAGGTGGTTTCAGCATTATTAGACACTTTAACCCTCAAAAGTTCTGCACCCTGAATAGGGTCGATCTTACATTCCCAAGTTTTAAAGTGTGATTTAATAATAAGTGCAACCCCCCCCTGCTCGAAATCCTATCCAATCTGACAATATGATACCCTGCAGGGATAGCCAGTTCCAATATGGGATCCGCTGCGGCATGACCCCAGGTCTCAGTGAGGGCGCAGATGTCCAGATCTGAGTCCTGGATCAAAGCCGCTACCTGAGTCGCATGTTTTACGAGAGATCTCGTATTGAGCAACATACATTTAAGAGAGCAAGTGCTCGTATTAGAGAGGTCCACACATGATTGGTCCTTTTTACTAATGGTAAGATTGGCGAGATTGGGCGTAGTTTCATGTGTGTCTGGCTCCTGTACTGAAGAATTCTGAAAAGTTATTGTGTGCAAAGGGACAAGGGGGTTAAGGATGTGGGGAATATAGTCTGTGCTTGAGCTGTTCATTACGATCTTTAAGGATTTAGGGGGTGACTGACATAAACGAGGGATATGTGCCCCGTTATTTGGTGCCTGACGCATAGGACTGGTTTTAATCCTAGACGCCCACTCCATGCTCAGAGCATCCATACGATCTCTAGCTTGTTGTATGGTCTCCAGAGCTTCTTTAACTCCCAATGCCGCAAAGAAGTAAGAAAATATGACAAAGATAGGGCACTCACCCAAAGAACTCGGTAGCTAAGCTAGTTCCTAGTTTCCGTGGTGAACCGGGGTAAACCGGCTTAGACGCGCCGGCGCTGACATGTCTATAAGAGCGTGCACTGAACTACAAGGATGATGGGAGTTGTAGTTCAGAGCAATGCTACACGCATGCAATGAGAACAAAGCACTGAAGAAAACCCTTGTTCAGGCTGGGTATACTGCTTTGAACTATGGTCGTGTAAAATACAAATTTAGAACGCAATTGACAACGCGAGTAGCAAGTTAGGCACAAAGTACAACAATTTAACAAAACCCTATTAAAATGAGCAGAGCTCAATTAAAATACAAAGTTTGCACAGGCGAACTAAAATCTAATGCTCTTCCTAAAAATATTATCAATGCGAGTGGAGAACCCGGCTCGATTTAAATACCGGGGTAAACCAGTTTAGAGAGCGTGCACTGAACTACAAGGATGATGGGAGTTGTAGTTCAGAGCAACGCTACACGCATGGTGAACACTTCTTTCTTTTCTGAGAACATTATCCCACACTATTTTGTAACTTAGTTGTAAGGATTGGCAATCTTTTTTGTTTAGTACAGGCCCTTTTTATTTGACAAGACACCGTTTTTCTCACCCATTATACAGTTTAATAAACACCCTTGAACTGTGATCACTTGTGTCTGTCTTTACTGTTGCCACCATGTGTTTCTTACAGAAGTCACCAATATGAGTTTCATTTTTAATAGCAATGTTTTCACAAACATATCACATACGAATTGTGGTAATACATGGGTGGTACCAGATAACTGAGGATTGTCAATTATCATACAACTGATAAGTCTAGTTTACTGTGTTCAAATAACAATCCTCTAATAATGCAATTTCCAGTATGTAAGAATTAAAATCATGACTATCTGAAAGTGACATGCATAACATTGATCCACTTGTCAGCTATGCACCCTTTTACTGTATATATCTCCCAGCAGCAGCAAATGCAGCACGTGAAATCACTCCATCCCTTACTCTCTATCCATCTCTTCCCCACTCTCTCCCTGTCTGTGAATATACTGCTCAGCAGCATAAACATGTTTTTACAGAGGAATACATTTTTGAGACAATCCTCATGATTATTTTATATTGGCAATACCAGCATATATGAGGAAAAGACTCCGAATTTTATTTGGGTGCACCTAACCTAAAAGAGCACAGTGCTGATGTATATTGTTAAGGAACCATCACACACTTTATATGACATTGAAACTAACATATACACGCTGTTCTAACAACCAGAACTAAGTGCACTAAATGCAAATGAATACAGGTTTAGGAACTACTAGTTTGTCGCTGCATCTATATCGTAGTCTAAATAGGATTTTGACATGTCATTAAATGTAGGCTTTAAAATCAGATGTGTGGCACACTGTAGCCCCACCCACAAAGAACACGCAACGCGCCCAATTTCATAACTTCGCCTTGTGCTGCACCTTTTTCAAATTGTTGAGCGCCACCAGTGCTCCATAGCCTAAATAAATGGCCTGAGCAAATCCGAGAGCAGCTACCAGCAGCCCCGTCCTCTCGCTGTTCTCCCGACCCTTACACACAAACCCCCTTTCAACCTTCAATTCAGATTTCAGACTTGCTAGTGGTTGATATGAGATTCTGTAGCTGGCCAAATGGAGGACTCCAGAACCAGGCACTACATCCTTCCTCAAGGGTACTCTCACCACACTGACACCCGAAATTATGGACTTCCGAAAAACCTCGCTTGTCATGGGGGAGCCCACCCACTGAGAAAAAGAATTGTATTTTCCACGCACCCAAAGAAACCCAAAGCAAACAATGCAACTCTAAGCAACACAAGGTGGATCCCAAACCTTTCAGGCAGAAGCAGAGATTTCTAGACAACTTCATGCACATGTGGTGCTGTGCCACCTACTGCATGACTGCTGTTCAGGCTTCAGGAACATGAGGGGAAGCAAAGCAGCGTCACAGAGGGTCTTCTCAACACCTTCTCCTTCCACTGGAGATACAATATCATAGATCAGAGCAACCTCATAGAAAGATAAAAATATCTGTACGGACTATTAGGCTCCATCTCAGCAGAGATCCACTTAGTCTTCTTCAGTAACCACAAAAGTCATCTGTCTCCCATATGACACCCTCACCGGCTCAACTCTGTGGAAGAAATTGGCTCAAACGCTTACTTGATCTGCCGGAAGCCTCCGATTCGCCATGCTTACTAGACTCTGCAGAAGCTTTGTTTCGTCACTGACTTAATCAATGACATGAACCATTGGAAGCCATTGCCTCATTACAAGTTCGCAGTTCTGGAAATACAGGCGCCACTAGCAACATTTTGGCACCCTTTCTGGTACATCAAATTATGAGTTTGCCGGTAGGGGCAGGGAACTCCCAGCAGGCCTGACTTGCCAGAAATTCAGTTCCCTACCAGCAGTGTTTTCACTGACGCACTGGCACCGTTGACCGTAGTGCCGGGGCTTCAGTGACCACAATCCCACAGGAATGGGGATTTTACTATCTGCCACCGCTCATGATATCCCGGTGGCTCTAGGAAATCAGGCAGCGGAAACAGTGTTACAGGGTCAGCGGTAGCTTGCAGCCTACTGGCGGGTTTTACCGCCAACCTCGTAATGAGGCCCATTGACTTGACCATCTTGATCACTCATTCAATCCAACAGGAGCTTGCACCTCAAACCGACTCAATGCCTACTCAACATTGACCGTCTTGACATCCGCTTCATTGCAGCTAAGTGCGTAGAAGCTCACATACAAAAGGTACTTGAAGAGGCGCTGTCCATCTGGTCCACCTAAAAGGACCAAAGTGACGTTTATCCTGTTCTTCTGTACATTTTTTTAAGACATCTACTTGAGCACTGACATCACTGCTAAAACCCTTTGCCTGAACATCTGTGCCTACCAAACCATAGAGCCCTCTCTCATCAAAAGTCTTCATTCTCTGTGTTTCTCTTAAATGGGTGGGTCTTTAGAATTTTTTATTAGTTATGCACACTGATTGTTTTTATTAAAGTCCCTACTTTTATAGACCCTTAGTTGGACATTTTAATTTTGGTGCCACCATACTACTGTTGTTTGAGTTGCAACTGCATCAGGTCACCCCACTCCTGAAGATACAGCTTGCTCTGAGCCTGCACTATCAAAATGGTGATGGCAGTATATCTGTTGGGCTTGCCCAAAGTATTGAATTTGTGTTTTGCACAATTACTGTTATTTATAAATAAAATTATTTATTAACAGAAAATGATACCGTTTTTTAAAAATTTATTTTATTTATTACGTTTATGTAATGCCCAGATCTTGGGGTATCACATCGTTTGGTCCCATGTTCAGAGATAGGAGGTCCATTTGGTCCAAGCACTTGTTATATTTGTCAAAAAGCCCAATTTTTGCAAGCCTTTTGAAGGTAGAGTATAATTGTTCCTTTCTGATGGAGGCCGGCAGAGAGTTCCAGAGAACGGGTGCAGTGACACAAAAGCAGACGCCTCCTGCTCTTTTATTCTTAAAGCAGTGGGGGAGCAAAGAGATGCTGGTGCAGGATCTTGGCGAGCGTACTGGATGTTTCTGGGCAGTGCTGTTGTGGAGGTAGAGGGGAGCTTATTTGTAAATGCACTGGTGGGCAATAGTCAGAGTTTTAAAGGCGATACAAAATGTACTCACTGTAGTGACCAACGTACTCTTACTCCATAGCCCCCTTTCCTCCATACTGCATGGGCGTCCCTCCTAGGGCCGGGAGACAGAACCTTTTTCACCAGAAAAACTCTTCTTCCCCTTTAAATTTAGAGGCGTGTGGGGGTGCGGACTTGGGAGCATCCGCTCCCCTGACTCCGCCCACCAGCGCCACTCCTCAGTCCCCATTGATGCATCAACAATTTTTACCATTGCCTAATGACACCAGTTTTGTTAGGGGGGAGGATGGTGGGACGTATGGAGGAAAGGGGACTATGGACTAAGAGTACGTTAGTCACTACAGTGAGTAACTTTTAATTACTCTTACGTCTGCTCCCCTTTCCTCCATACTGCATCAGCGATTACAACTGAATGTGCCCCAGGGTGGAGAGGTGACCCTCCTTAAGAAAACAAGTTCATTAAAACTGCCTACCTGAATGCCCGTCCAACTTGGAGCCAGCATCCAAACAGTAGTGCTTGCAGAAAGCTGAGGGAGTGGCCCACGTGGCCGTCCTGCTGATGACCTGCCACGGGACGTGCCTCTGGAACGCAACCGCCGTGGCCTTGGCTCTGACTGTCAGTAGCGCTCTTGCCCTCGTAGTGTAGCCGAGGAATTCTTCTCGCCAATCTACCGAACTAGTCAGTACAATGAACAACCAGAACAATTGATTGGCGGAAAGATGGAATACCAACGAAGAATCCAGAACCGCATGGAACAGGATACTGGAGCGGGATGTCTTCTTAAGATGTACAGGAAAGACTCCCAGACAGTTGCACTAAGAGCAATAATCACACTTATGCTACTCTATGCCAAGATGCAGACATCAATATAGAAATCAAACACTAACCTGCGTGGTTCTTCGGAATCTCTGAGTCTCCGAATATCCCCAGAAAGGAGTAAGGTAGTAGCAAACCCAAAACGAAAGGACTAGGAAACAATCCAGAACTGAAGGCAAAGCAAGAAGCAGGGTGAAGATCCAAGATGTATGTCCAAAAAGCAAAACCTACCCCGACGGCACGAGGACGCCTAAAGGTACATAAAAGGCAGTCTCTAGTCCGTGTACCAATGGTGCAGAGTTCCAATGCAGGAGAAAAAACGAAAAACGGGAGACAGTACAAATGATTAGCAATGCAGGTCCGTGGACGATCCGAGGTTGCTGAGCAGGGCTGGCAGCAAAAGTACAAAGGAGTAAGCAAGGCAGGTCCGTGGGCGATCCGAGGCCGCTGAGCAGGGCTGGCAGCAAAAGTACAAAGGAGTAAGCAAGGCAGGTCCGTGGGCGATCCGAGGCCGATGAGCAGGGCTGGCAGCAGAAGTACAAAGGAGTAAGCAAGACGGGTCAGGAGGCAGTCCGAGGTCGAAAAACAGGAAATCAAGGCAAAAGGGACAAGAACCTGGATGCGAGGAAAGCAAGCCGCTAGAATACAAGATTCAGAAGCGCCGGCAAAACGCACAGGCGTGGCTTAAATAATAGTCACATGATCACTATACGTCTTTTCAACGTGTACGGGGAGAAGCGAAAGATGTGAAAGGACGCCATTGTCTCCATGCCAACTTCCAAGCTCCCGGCAGACGAGGTCTTAAAGGGACCGTAACCACCGTTCGTCGGCGAATACGAGATCCACAAGTATTAGGTCTCGTGGAAGCCGTGGAAGCCGGATAATTACGGCGTCCTAACACTGAAGATTTCTGCCGATACTTGACAGTTTCCTTCCCCAAAGAGGCCCCCACATTTCGAGATTTCCAAAAACGGGACAACAAAACCGGGGCATGTATGTTCTCATATGGTTCCCAGGTGCGATCCTCCGGACCATAACCCTTCCAGTCAACATAGTAGAGTCTTTTCCCGTTCCGAACCTTGGTCTCCAAGATCGCTGAAACCTCATACTCCACAGTACCCCGAACCCTGACAGGCGGAGGATGGGAGGGAAGACGGGTATCAAGACGGAATGGTTTAATCAAAGACACGTGGAATACGGGGTGAAGTTTCCATGAACGTGGGAGAACCAAACGCACCACTGCCGGGTTAATGACATGCGATATAGCATATGGACCGACAAAACGTGGAAGTAACTTCCTCTGACCCGGCAGGCGTAAGTTGCGTGTAGATAACCAAACTTTCATGCCTGGGAGATACACCGGAGCGGGGGTACGATGCCGGTCTGCATAAAACTTGGTCCTGTTCTGAGCCTCCAACAACTGTCTTTTGACCTGGACATGGGTGCCGGTAATATCCCTAACACAGGCAAGGGCAGCAGGGTTGTGAGCCGGCAGATCAGGGGCAAGAGGCAAGGAACGTGGATGTTGTCCAAAAAGGGCAAAGAAAGGAGAAACCTGTGTAGCAGTGTGGAGCGCATTATTATAGGCAAATTCGGCCATGGACAGTACCGAAAGCCAATCGTCCTGACGCTGAAAGATGAGACATCTTATATACTGTTCCATAGTAGCATTCAGACGTTCGGTCTGCCCATCCGTCTGAGGATGATAAGCACTTGAAAACCGAACTTCAATACCTAAAGCAGCCGACAAGGCTCTCCAAAAACGTGAAGTAAACTGAGGACCGCGGTCGGAGATGATTATAGAAGGAAGACCGAACAACCTAAACACGTTCCGCAGAAAGAGATCCGCCAGTTAAGGAGCAGTAGGGATCCCTTGACAAGGAACAAATAGTGCCATTTTGGTAAAATAGTCGATGACCACCCAAATAGTATCAAAACCTTCCACCACAGGTAGTTCCACAACGAAATCCATGGAAATGGAGGACCAAGGGCGATCTGGAAGAGGCATAGGTTGTAGCAAACCCACGGGTTTGCCATGTGATGTCTTACACTGAGCACAAACCGAACATGTATATATGTAATCAGTAACATCCTGCAATAAAGATGGCCACCAACACCATCTTTTTAGTAAATCAACCGTCTTCCTAATACCTGGATGAGCAGCCAGAGATGAATCATGACACCATTGTATAGCAGTACGTCGCGTCCCTAGAGTAGGCAGGAATATTTTACCCTGGTTATAGGGCAATGAATTTATGATCTCCAGTCTGTATTTCGCTACTTCTGGCGGATCGTTTCGAAGCCATTCCTGTATAACAGACTTAAGTGACGGACGTAAAGAGCAACCACACACCACCTGAGTGGGTAACAAAGGTACACCAGTGGCGTGAGAGGATTTGGCGGGTCCATGTAGACGAGAGAGAGCATCCGCTTTCGAATTCTGAGAACCAGGACGATAGGAAATAGTGAAATCAAACATTGAAAAGAATTCATGCCAACGAGCATGCCGTGCAGTGGTACATTTCACTGATTGAAGAGCCAAGAGGTTCCTATGATCCGTGAACACCTGAACAGGCACTTGAGAACCCAACAAATGATGCCTCCAAACCAAGAAGGCGTCCCTGATAGCCAACAATTCGCGCTCCGTGATAGTATAATTCCTTTCATAAGGCGTTAACTTTCTGGAATGAAAGGCTACAGGATGTAAACCTGCATCATCTGGGCAATGTTGGGACAGGATAGCGCCCAAAGCAACATCCGAAGCATCAGCCTCGACTATGAATGGTTGGGTTGGGTCCGGATGCTGGAGCACCGGTGCTGAGGTGAAGGCGGACTTCAGAGAATCAAATGCCTGTTGAGCCTCCCCATTCCAATGAAAAGATCTCTTAGAGCTAGTCAGAGCTGTAAGGGGACAGACAATGGTTGAAAAGTCTTGAACAAAACATCGATAGAAGTTCGCAAAACCTAAAAAGGATTGCAACGCCTTCAGATTGTTGGGAACCGGCCAATCCAGAATAGCAGAGACCTTAGATCTGCTCATCTTGACTCCTTTGTTGGTGATGTTAAAGCCAAGGAACTCGACCTCTTGTACGTGGAAGAGACATTTTTCCAGTTTAGCATATAAATGATTGTCCCGCAGACGTTGTAAGACTCTACTGACATGAACAACATGAGTTTCATGGTTGGGGGAGTAAATCAGGATGTCATCTAGATAAACAATCAGATATTGATCCAACATGTCATGAAAGACTTCATTTATGAAGAACTGGAAAGTGGCGGGGCGTTACTGAGACCAAAGGGCATTACAGTGTATTCGTATAGACCGTATTTAGTTTTAAAGGCGGTCTTCCATTCGTCCCCTTCGCGTATGCGTACAAGGTTGTACGCCCCACGTAAGTCTAACTTGGAAAAGACCTTGGCCGAGCCGAGCTGATCAAGCAAGACTGATATCAGAGGAATCGGGTATTGGTTCCTGACCGTAACAGCATTCAAGGCCCGATAGTCGATACAAGGGCGAAGGTCTCCCTCCTTCTTAGGAACAAAAAACAGAGGGGAAGCTGCCGGAGAACGCGAAGGCCGAATGAAGCCGGATTTTAAGGATTTGTCAATGTATTCCTTAAGGATGACATCCTCCTTGGGTGTTAATGAATAGATCCTACCAGATGGTATCTTGGCCCCAGGAACCAGTTCTATAGGACAATCAAAAGGCCTGTGGGGTGGAAGGATTTCTGCCCCACTTGCGTCAAAGACATCCCGATATTCTCGATACTCTGAGGGTAGTTGAGTGTTAAGAACAGCCCCTATCGTGGAGGCGGAATCCATGAGAGCATGGCTTGGGCTAGAGATTTTCTGAACTGATGTCAAACAGAACTGGTCACAATGTTCTGAAAGGAAGTTGACTTCCCCCGACTGCCAATCCACCACGGGGTTGTGTAGTTTCAACCAGGGAAGCCCCAGGATAACTTTAAGCTGTGGGGCGGCAATCAGGTCAAAGGAGATCTCTTCAGTATGCCCACATTCCGTCCTCATGACCAAAGTGGCAGTACGCTCAGTCACTAGACCAGAAACCAGGGTTGAGCCATCGACCGCATTCACAACCTCGGGGCAGTCTTTGGAAACAATCTGTATACCCAGCTCTCGAGCAAAATCACCGTCAATATAGTTCCCCGTGGCACCTGAATCCAAAACAACTGGAATCACCCGCCTACCGAGGGAGGTGGAATCAAGAGTGACGGATAAACAGTAAGGCGTCGACATGAGGGGGTTGCTGCAAGAACCACCCGGCAACTGAACCCCTTCTATTGCTGGGCTTTCGCGTTTCCCTGTTTCTTAACAGGTTTCTTAGTACATGATCGTAGTAAATGATCTGATGACCCACAATAGAAACAGAGGCCGTTCTTCTTCCTGTGTTCCCTTGTTTCTGCTGACAACGGTCCCAGCAATGCTCCGATTTGCATTGGTTCTGAGGACCCGGTGGCAGGATTAGACGTGGCGGTCGTAAGAGGAGGAAGCGGTCTCCGTTCCCCCCTTCTCTCTGCTTGTCTAGAGTCAATTTGGAGTACCAAGTCAACCAATTCAGAGAACGCTGTAGGGATTACCGGTACCGTGGATAGGGTATCTTTAAGGGAATCAGACAACCCTTTGTAAAACAAGGATGCCTTCTTCTCTTCAGGCCAATTAGTTTCGGCAACCAATTGATTAAACTTGGCTAAGTAAGCCAACAGGGTAGAAGTTCCCTGCTGTAAGGCCAATAATTGTAAGTCGGTGGCTTGCGTAGCATACCGCATATCAAAAACCCGACTCATAGCCTCAATCAACGCGTCACAATTGTACAAAAGGTGACTGCCCTCTTCCAACAGTGGATTGGCCCATGCCGCCGCCGTACCACCCAAGTGTGACAATAAGAAGGCCGCTTTAGTGGTTGAATCAGGAAACGAGGCTGGCCTACAAAGAAAGTGTAATCTACACTGGTTAAGGAAGGTTCGATAGGCCTTAGGGTCACCTAGAAACCGCTTTGGTGGAGCCAAGGGAAACTGAGCAGTCATGTACACTGGCCCAGGGTCAGAATGGGCAGGAGATAGCCCAGAACCCGATGCCACAGCGGGCGAAGGTGCCCCAGCACCGGTGGACTGAAAACCAGCCTGTAGCTCATCAATGCGTCTTTCGGTGGCAGCATGGGCATTAGCCATTTCACTGCGTAGATCCGCCACCAATTGCATGATGGCTGTCAAAGACTCATTGGCATCCATTTATATAGAAGGCTTCTGAATATGTCAGTAGCGCTCTTGCCCTCGTAGTGTAGCCGAGGAATTCTTCTCGCCAATCTACCGAACTAGTCAGTACAATGAACAACCAGAACAATTGATTGGCGGAAAGATGGAATACCAACGAAGAATCCAGAACCGCATGGAACAGGATACTGGAGCGGGATGTCTTCTTAAGATGTACAGGCAAGACTCCCAGACAGTTGCACTAAGAGCAATAATCACACTTATGCGACTCTATGCCAAGATGCAGACATCAATATAGAAATCAAACACTAACCTGCGTGGTTCTTCGGAATCTCTGAGTCTCCGAATATCCCCAGAAAGGAGTAAGGTAGTAGCAAACCCAAAACGAAAGGACCAGGAAACAATCCAGAACTGAAGGCAAAGCAAGAAGCAGGGTGAAGATCCAAGATGTATGTCCAAAAAGCAAAACCTACCCCGACGGCACGAGGATGCCTAAAGGTACATAAAAGGCAGTCTCTAGTCCGTGTACCAATGGTGCAGAGTTCCAATGCAGGAGAAAAAACAAAAAACGGGAGACAGTACAAATGATTAGCAATGCAGGTCCGTGGACGATCCGAGGTCGCTGAGCAGGGCTGGCAGCAAAAGTACAAAGGAGTAAGCAAGGCAGGTCCGTGGGCGATCCGAGGCCGCTGAGCAGGGCTGGCAGCAAAAGTACAAAGGAGTAAGCAAGGCAAGTCCGTGGGCGATCCAAGGCCGATGAGCAGGGCTGGCAGCAGAAGTACAAAGGAGTAAGCAAGACGGGTCAGGAGGCAGTCCGAGGTCGAAAAACAGGAAATCAAGGCAAAAGGGACAAGAACCTGGATGCGAGGAAAGCAAGCCGCTAGAATACAAGATTCAGAAGCGCCGGCAAAACGCACAGGCGTGGCTTAAATAATAGTCACATGATCACTATACGTCTTTTCAACGTGTACGGGGAGAAGCGAAAGACGTGAAAGGACGCCATTGTCTCCATGCCAACTTCCAAGTTCCCGGCAGACGAGGTCTTAAAGGGACCGTAACCACCGTTCGTCGGCGAATACGAGATCCACAAGTATTAGGTCTCGTGGAAGCCGTGGAAGCCGGATAATTACGGCATCCTAACACTGAAGATTTCTGCCGATACTTGACACTGACAGCGTGGGCATGTATGTTAGTCGGAAGTGGCTTGTGCTGCCCCTCCTTGCTATGGAGGCCTTGGAGGCCTGATAACCTGGCCTCGACCCGCCGAATGTGATAAATAGAGCATCCGACTTGCAGAAACTCTTGGTTCTGTCAAGATAGAATTTTAGTGCTCGTCTGACATCTAAGCAATGCAGAACCCTCTGAGCATTGCCCTTGGGATCTACAAAGAAAGTTGGGAGTACTATATTCTCGTTTAGGTGGAACGCCGAGATACTTTAGGCAAGAACGCGGGGTGCGTTCCGGGGACCACCTTGTCCCTATGAAAGGTAGTGCATGGCTCAGAAGCAGCTAGAGCTAGGATCTCGCTGACACGCCTTGCCGATGTCAGACCCACCAAAAGGGCTGTCTTCATGGTGACCAGCCTGAAGTCCACGGATGCCATTGGCTCAAAAGGTTTATGCACCAAGGCGCCCAACACTATATTGACGTCTCACACAGGGTGGGGCTTCTTAATGGGTGGATAGAGCCTAGTGAGGCCCATCAGATGTCATTTAACCACTGGATTGGCAGACGAGAAAATGTTCTCCTCTGAGTTCCGGTAGGCTCTGATAGCCCCTAGATAAGTGCCGCACGTGTCTATCTGCACCCCTGAGTGTGCGAAGTGTGCTGAAAAAAGAAAGCACACGGTCCAGAGGATCAACCTTCTTAGATTCCGCCCAGTGGCAAAACCTAGTCCACTTGCTTTTGTACTGGCTCCTAGTATCATCACTCCTAGCCCCCTGAATGTTTAGGTTAGCCTGGGAGAGGCGTAGATGCTTCAGCATGAGTTCCTCAGGAACCACGCTGCAAGGGCTAACTTCTGGGGGCCGGTGTGGATGACTGTGCCCACCTGCTGCGATAGGAGAGGAGCTGGGCCCAGTGCAAGGTGCATCACAGGCTGGTCCGACAGACTGAGTAGCTCCGAGGACCATGGCCTCGCGGGCCACCACAGAACTACCAGAATGATGTGAGGTGCCGGGACTCTCTTATCTTGCAGATCACCTTGTGTACCAGTGGCGTGGGTGGGAAGGCATAGGCATTCATGCTGTTCCACTGTATCTGCAATACATCGGCCAGAGTGCCTAGACCCTGTCCCTGCCAGGATGCGAACTGAGGGCAGGTGGTGATGAGGTCCACCTGTGGATGACCCCATCTGTTGAAGACCTGATTGTTCAATTGCCATTTGTAATTGTCTGCCCCCAGCCTGCTGAGCCTGTGCGCCTCAGGTTCGACTTGCGTGGGAGGTGGATCGCTGTCAGGTGAATGTCATTCGCCAGGGCCCATTCCCAGAGGCTGACCGCCAAAGTGAATAGCGAAGGCGACCTGGAGAAACCCTGCCTGTTGAGGTAGTACAGACACAAAGAAAAGGGGGGAATTAAGCAGTGAGGAGAGGGATTAAGAACGACACTGAAACAAGAGTGTCCGCATTGCTGTGGGTTCTATTAATAATTAGTTCAAGTAACAAGTTATTTTTCAGGGTGTACCACAAGGGTATCACTCAAATGTATAGGCTGTAGCAGACTCTGAAAGCAAACAGGGTAGTCTAATAATTGAAAAACCGTAAAAAATATTTATTTAACAAAGAAATAATTATGTAAATAATACATAAACAACTAAACATAAACCAATAAAACAAACATATAAATGCATTTGTTCGATGGTTAGAAGGTTAATAGTCAAGAGACACCAAACACAAATACCTAAATATAGGTTTTACTTCATACTTTTGAACAAAGTAGACAAAAGAGAATTCTAAAAGAAACTGGACAACAAACTGCCAACTGTATGGTGCCCTAGATCCCAGCCAATATTCTTGTGTATGGCTTATATTGGGCCACTGCACATGTTGTTCTCAAAAGAGTTGGCAGGAGTAAAATTGTTCTATGTCCTACGATTTGTTGACAGGTACGTGTGCGTGTCAAAAGTTAGTGACATAAACAATACATTTAAATTGACATCATTAGACCATGTTTCGGCAAAGGTGCCACCTGTCTGGCCAGTAGTTCCATGACATAGTTAAAGTTGCCTTCCTCAGGGCGAAATACCATACAACAACTGGACCCTGTGGGGGAAGCAGACATAAACAAAGTAAATAATATGAAAGAGATGAACCCTTTCTTTTAGAATTCTCCTTTGTCTACTTTGTTCAAAAGTTTGAAGTAAAACCTATATTTAGTTTTTTGTGTTTGGTGTCTCTTTATTAACCTTCTAACCATCGAACAAATGCATTTATATGTTTGTTATATTGCTTTATGTTTAGTTGTTTATGTATTATTTACACAACTATTTCTTTGTTAAATAAATATTGTTTACGGTTTTTCAATCATCAGACTATCCTGTTTGCTTTCAGAGTCTGCTACAGCCTATAAATTTGAGTGATACCCTTGTGGCACACCCTGACAAATAACTTGTTACTCGAACTAATTATTAATTGAACCCACAGCTCTGTTGAGGTAGTACGTGCTGTTGGAGTTGTCAGTCTGAATGAGGATTGTTTTGCTGCTGATGAGCAGCAGGAAAACCGTGAGGGCCAGCCAGAAGGCCTTCAGTTCCAGCCAATTGATATGGGCCTCCTGCTCCTGAAGGGACCAGACTTCATGGACGCTGTGGTTGTCCAGGGTCGCTCCCCAGCCCTCCAAGGAAAAATCTGTGGTGATGGTAACCTACAGTGCTGGTTGTCAGAAGGGTCTGCCTATCCTCAGGTTCCAGTCCGTGCTCCATCGGACTAGGTCCTGGTGTAGGAAGGGAGGAATGCTGATGAGTTCTGCCTGAGAGTCTCGCTCCTGATTCCATGAGGCTGCGAAGTGCAGCTGTAATCTCCTCATATTGAGTCTTGTGTAGGGCACCACCAGAAGACATGCTGCCATAATACCCAGGATGTTTTGGTACCACTAAGCTGAGGTCACCCCTCTGCTGTGAAAGTGACTTGTGGCCCTCTTGATAGCCGTGATCTTGTCCTCCGACGGAAAGACTCTCTCTGATCTCGTATCCCAGATGAGACCCAAGAATGTCTGACTCTTGAAACGGTTCCAGCTGAGATTTCTTGAGATTGAAGGAGAATCCCAAGTCGTGTAATGTGTTCATGAGGGCGGAGGAGGTGTGATGGACCGCCTCCGGGGATCTCGACCTGACAAGCCAGTCATCTAGGTATGGACAGACATGGTGACTGTGGGCCCTGAAAAGGGCTGCCTGCGCATTTATAAGCCTGGTAGAAACCCTGGGGGCTGAATTGAGGCCAAAGAGTAGAACTTTGTAGTGGAAATGGAAGCCCATGATCCTGAACATCAGTAAGGACCGATGGGGCTGCCAAATCGGGATGTGTAAGTAAGCGTCCTTCAGATGCAGGGAGCACATCCAGTCTCCCTTGCACAGTGTCTCCACAATAAGCCCTGGGGTAACCATCTTCAACTTTTGAAGTGGGAGGGAAAGGTTCAGGGTTGAAAGGTCCAAAACAACTCACAGACCAGCCTGGTTCTTCTTGTGTATGGTGAAAATCCTGGAGTACCCCGCTGGGAGGCTGGGACTTTTTCCACTGCCTGGCTCTCTACAAGCGATCAGATCTTCACCAACAGAGTTGCTGTCCCAATCTGTGGGAGTGGAGGGGAGGAGAATAGAGGAGAGGGGGGATCGGTAGGCGGTAACCCATGGATAATACTGATAGGATCCAGGGATCTGCGAACCTCTCACGCCAATTGTGTGCATGGAGAGCAAGCCTGCCCCCCACCGGAGTCACGTGGATCCGGAGGGCAGTGTCATGTCTTCTTTCCCTCTGAGGCTGAGGCTGTGGAGGTGGACTGAAAGAAGCCCTTACTCCCCGCATTGTGCTGTTTGTGGCGATGTTGGCTCGGAGAGCGGTCGGGGTGCCTGGACTGTCATTCTTTGAACACCTGGAACCAGCCAAAGGCCCGACCCTTGTTGGAACGCTGGTGCGTTTGACTGAAAGTCTTGAGAGTGGACTTTGTAAGGATGGATAACGACTTCGTAGTCTGTGAACTGTTCTTCTCCTTATCCAATTCCTCATCTGTTGAGGAATGAAAGAGGTTGCTACCCTCAAAAGGAAGGTCCAATATGCGCTCCTTGACGTCCAAGGTTGAACTTGGTAGCCCGGAGCCAGACCGTCCTTCACATGCCCGTGGCAATGCAGATGGCATGGTCTGAGGTATCGATATGCAAGATTGTGGACGCCATGGTGTCCTGAGCCATCATCTTCGCTTCAGCCAGCCCCGCCTTGAAACGTGCCTGACTGTGCACCGGAAGTTCCGGAAGGAAGTCTGCTATTTCCTGCCAAAGTTGTTGGAGTAGACCTTCTTTCCATATGCCTCCAAGATCTTCTCCTCTTTGCCTAGCAGTGCCGAGGACGAGGTGGCCGATGAGGATTGGGGCTTGGAGTATATGGAAGCCACGGTAATCACAGAGGAGTGTGGGACCGGGTGTGCCGACAACAAGAGTGTATCCCCCTCCAACTGCCTGTACTTGACATTGAGGCACCTGTTTGTGGGCTGCGCTGAGTGGGGTTTCAGCCATCCATTTTTGGCCAAGGCAACAATGTCCTTCTGCATCAGAATCCCCAGTCTAGCCGCGGGGCGTAGAGTGAGGACTTCGGCCAGGACCCCGCCTCAGGTTGTTCAAACTCGGGTTGCGGAAGCCCCGAGTATTCAGCCAAACCTGCAAGTCGATTGTGGAAGGCCTTGGCTGGCGAGGGTGTGTCAGGGTCCTCCTCCTCATTGATGTCCACCAGAGTGTCCGACTGGTCTGGTGCCGGTGGAGGAGTACTGGGAATGGTTGGCTGAGGTGTGGAGACCGGAGTCAGAGGCTGCTGTGGAGGCTGCTGTGGAGCAGCCTGAGCTGTAGGAGGCAGTGGAGCCAGAACTGAAGGTGCCAACGTGGGCAGCTGAGGATGCGGCTGAGCACTCTAGTAGTGCATTCACTGAGGAATGATTTGATACACATCGTGGCCTCGGGAGAGAAGTGGAAATGAAGACTGAGTTGTTGACACAGTGTGTCATGTCTACGAGGTCAAACGCTGCAGAGATCTAGTGGGAGGAGTATAGCTAGGTTACCTGAGTAACAGATATTATCTATTTGGATTTTCAGGTCGAGAAGGGCTGTTTCTGTGCTATGTTTAGGGCAGAAGCTAGATTGTCTCGTTTCGAACAGGTGATCCTGCACTAGGAACAGTTGAACGTGTGTGACCGTAATAATGGGACGGTAGTTTGTCGCAATGGTAGGACCTAGGGAAGGTGTTTTAAGGAGTGGTGTGATCCAAGCTGATTTTATGCTAGTGGGAACGTCATTAGACAGGAAGGATGCATTTGCGAAGTCTGTGATAATGGGTGTCTGTTGGGAATCTTGTTCAGAAGAGAATTGCCTCGCATTTCGGTGCTGGACTGCCCTTGGGCAGGACAAAGACTGATATGTTTGGGATATTTCTATTCTGTGAAAGGATGGTGAGCAAAAGACTCTGGTTGAGACTCTAACCCGGGATATAAGCCAGTAGAGAGACACTCCCAGCACCACCCTTGTTTGTGCAATGGAAACATGAACATTTGTTTTACAGGATATGCTTCCATGTGTCCCAGGCTGTGAAGATAGCTCAGGGTCAATGTGTTTGTCAATGCATAACAGCACGGGTTCGAATCCCGGACTCGTGCTTAGAAACTGGTCCCCGGTATTAAGCGTGTTATAAAAGAACAGTTATAATAATGTAATTCTTTTTGAGACAAAGACACCATGGAAATGTGTTGTAGAGTGGCACAGCTAGCATATATTGTTGAGGCAGACCTAATTGTTTAACTTTGGCAGTAGTTCTGTTACCGTCACTTTTTTTGGCATAGAAGTAATTACTATCACTTTTACCGCAACGCCGAATTCTGAGTTTGAAGTTAAAGTGGGGAATTCCCTTCACGCAAAATGCTGCGGTTGAATTCTTCACTATAACTCCAAAAAATGGTGCAATTACTCCTGCTGAATTACCTTACCACCCATGCTAATTCTGCCAAAATCACCATGGAGTCCAATTGACTCCAACAAATGTGATTTATACCGCCTTGCCACCACTGGTAATCCTGTGGTTGGTCCACGGGACTGAATGGCGCTAATGGTTATTGATTTTGGTGGTAATAACAGCTGAATTACCGAGAAGCTCTTAATGAGGCCCTAGAATTTGCGAACCTTTCAGACTTTAGAAAGCAGATTCACCAAATGTTTTTAGTTGATCTAAAGAGAAACACTGCCACCTGCAGGTTACTTTATGGAAGGTGTTTTCAAAGCGGCCATTTTCGATACAAGACTCATTACTGCGTTATTAATCCGAGTTATTCATGCAGAACAGAACTGGCATATGGTTCTATACCCTGGAACATCGCCACTGAGGAGGACTGACAGTGGGGCCCTTGGTTGGATGATGTTGTTAAAGAATTCTTGCATGCTCGCCATACCTTCTCCACAGTTAAGCGTAATTGGTTCTATTAAAAATATGTCAGGACGTCAGAAAAGAGTATTGTTCCAAGACGATCCCCCTAAAAACAGGAAGTCTGGTCACCCTATGTCCTGACTCTTGGGTCTGGATCCACAAGGTGTGGGGGGGCGAGGAGGGGGTTGGTCAAAGGCGGTGGTCTCCCTGTCTGGCTACACTCTGATGCCCAGTGTGCCCCACCCCCCTGTTGAGTGAGTTAGTGTTACTTTCCCACATTTCACCCCAACTACCAGCCAGATGACCTTGCCACACACTCTTTATTGTTAGTCTATGCTGTTGTCATTTAATACCTGATTTGTGTCTATATTACCTTTTTTGGTTCTGTTATCACTCAAATTTGGTGCAAGCACGCCTGAGTTTTGTTTTCCAAATTGATATTGGACCGTTGTTTTAGTAACTCTGGAGCTCATCTACAGCTTGCAGCACCCCCACGATTTAGAGTAGGGGTGCTCCACAGGAATGTGTGATCATGTCCCAATCATGTGCTCTTTTATGTATGCCCGTGGAGGTGTGGGTTCAGCTTTGCTCCAAAGCACCAGGGGGTCAAAGGGCAGGTTGGCTCCACAGTCACTGCTATCCTCAGTAAATCAAACAACTTTTTTTTTTTTTTTTTTTTTTTTACAAATTATCATTAACCACATTCTTATTTTGGAGTACATACCCACAAAATCCTTTGCCCAAGATCAGACTCTGTGTTGGTAAAGTAATGAGGCTGACATTAAAACCCAGGTCATCTGTTTCCAAAGACAGCAATTAAACCAATAGTGCTCCTTTCCTAAAATATTTGCTGTGTTGGAAACCAAAGTGAAATGTTTGCGAAAAGGTCAAGGCAGAGTGGAACAGAGGGATTTGTTCCAAAACACAAATGCTAGACATTGTTCTGGTTAATTGATTTATTTATTGTTGTTTTTAGTTCATAAGAACTTTTACAACAGTAAAACATTTACATTAATCATCTCAAACATGCTTCCATTTTCCAGTCATCTACTTACATAATACATTTACAAGGTCTCTGCATCAGGACAATTACTCATTTAACATCAATGGTAATATTCATCATTCTAAAAAATAAATGACTTTCATCCTCGCTGTGTTGTCAATCACATAACAGTTTTGTACAGTTGAACTCGCTTACCATATTTACATCAACTAGCTCCTTAGATGTCCTTTAAAAGTTAATTAATTCAACCAGGCATACTCCCTTTCTGGGAACTCCCATGTGCGTTTGAAACCTTTATGTATAGTCGCAGGGGGTATTGTGTCCAGGGGCCAATAATGGCTTAAATCCAGTGCAGTGTCAATTCTGCTCCCACAGCTTTCTGAAGATCATATAAGCGCTAGCCTTGAGGTACGTGCATCGATGGCACCCAGAGGTTGGTAGGTAGGTGGTTTGCTTTCACGAATTGCCCGTTTCCAACTTGTTGTGACAACCAGCTTTGTATAATTTCGAGAGATGAGATATCCTGTCATGACCTGGGGGAGCAGTGGGTGGCGGTTTGGGGGTGGGGGTGCAATGTTTAAGGGCTTATAGATTCATAGATTAGTCTTTGTTTCCCAAAGGCACAGGGGTGAAGGCTGGCAGTGAACGGGTCAGGTATGAATTCCATTCCATTAGTAGACGTTGCGCCTGCACGTAAATCAGCTCCAGTGAGAAGACGTCCACTTTATACGCACGCACATGTCAGACCCCTAAAATGCCACCCCAGTGAGATTGGCAGTGGTCTGCAGCAACACCAGCCCAAAACTGCAAACATGCATTGAAAAGAGGAGTGCGGCTGTATGAAAAAGATATCCCTCTTCTAGTTAATAAAGTGTGTGATGCATTGCTTCGTTGCCCGGAACAGCGTCTAACAGGACCTAGGAAACACATTCCCAATTAATGGCATGCTTCTACAAAAGATAAAAGAAAATGACTTCAAGAAATGTTTGGATTGGTGTCAGCTACACACCTTTCAGTAGGGGTACAGCTGGCCAGCAGTTTACATGTTTACACGACCTAGTTGCCAACTTAAAGTGAAAGGGTCTGACTTTTCTTTGCATACTAGGATTAAAACAAGCATTGACAAAGCAAACCGTTTTGGCTGGTATAAAAGTATTAGGCATTTGCCAGGCACTTGCACCTCACTTTGCACCTGCTACTATCAATGGCCAGTTAATACCACTGCAGCAGTGCCTGGCAAGTGCCTTTCCCCTAGACAAAAGCCCCAAACTGGTGGCATTGCCAATGTTTGTTTCGACTGGCACAACTCCAGCTTCAATTCCCTTCCTTCCACATGTTCCCAATGATTTTGAACTAAGCTCTTTAACATTCCTTCGTGTCATGTCCCCTTACTCCTGAGCAGGCCTTTTTTAACGTAATAACCGCAGTACATTTAAACTAAGGGTTTTCATATGTGTGCAAGAGTCTGTCAGCAGATCTCTCATTTTCCGATTCAGTATACGCACCCAATGCTGTTAGACCTGTCATGTGACCTGACAGTGAACGCTGCTGACTTCCTGACTGAAACTGCACTGGTTACCTGGCCACCCTCTGATCTTGGGTCCAGGTCATCCTCCCCGCCAGTCGCACACCTGCACTGCCTTCCTGGCAACCCCCGCACTTGGGGACTGTTTTCTGTATCCCTACAGTCCCACTACCAGCACTTGACACCTGTTATCTGCAATTACTCTTGCACTTGCCACCTGCTGGCCATACTTTTACTTATTGTTATTTATTCTTTTATCCCATGTACTGCACTTTTCTCTCCCCCTTCCCATGCGTTTGCGCGATCTGATTGACACCTGGCCTAGTAGGATAGTTGTCTGTCTTCCCTCTGTTCCCCCTCCCTTGCCTCATCGTGCCTTGAAACACTTGTGTATAGGCGCGTTATAAATGCCATATCATATCATATCATGTATCACACGAATCTCAGGGTCAGAATCGAGGGTTTGCTTTCACTCCCGTGTCATGCCGAACTTTCTCAAAAGTTATGCAAACTTATGGCCGTTGCAAATGTTTTTCTTCTCGGGCTCCAACGGTAATCTACCTGTATACGTTTACCATTTCGGGGTTTGAACGATCAGCAGGGATGCAAACCGTCCAGGGAAGGCGCTGCAAGCTCCTCTCTTCTGCCTTGACTTCCAGCAAACCTCAATGCTAACCTTGCCGCTCGGCCGACACCGGAATGCAACCATTCCTGCAACTATGTTTAGTTTTAAGATTTGCATGCTCCTGCTTAATTATAAACTGTTTTGGAGTACCATTTAAAGCATTTAAGCAAAACACATACACGCGCGTGACATCCTTTTGTTTGATGGCATAAACGGTTCATATTCTATTTTCAACGTCTTTTTAAAAGAATCACTTAAATCATAATAGTTTCTTTGTGCGGCCGCCAAGAGGTTTTCTGTACCATGCCCATTGTAAAAAGGGCAATGAAACGGGAGAGTTGAGATGCTGAAATGTCCAGTGCTCCTGTGTTTTTGCAATCATCTACTGAACGCTCTTATCCTGGAGGTAACACAAGACGAAAGACATATTTGCATATCTCACGCAAATAGCAATGCAAGACGATTTGGCGAATGGGAAACATGTTAGCCAGAGCTTCTGGAATACAAATGAAAGTGTGTATCCCATGGAGCAATGCTTGTTCATATTAACCATGCCTTTGTGTTTCAGTTGGCAAAGCCAGTGCATTCTGGCTCCAAAATCTTTTAGTTGACTTAACTTAAAAATTAAGCATAGCCCCAGTGGTTCCAACCAGGCCCGGCTCCAGAATGTATCATCTAGGTGGGCCAGAGGTGTTATTGGGGGGGCCCAATTTCCAGTTGGTGTCAAAGTAGCCTAATCCACACCGGAGCTACATTATATAGCCTTCCAAGCCTCTCGCACAACCAATACACGGGTTAGATTCGGTGTCCATACAGACACTATGGACAGATACCCAAACTGCATGAGCTAATGAGGATCAGTACTTTATAAACAGTCCCAGCCGTGACATCCTCTGGCCGGGCAGTCTTCCACACTTGTTTGGTCAGAAACCCTCCAGTAAGTATGTACGACAGGAAGCACTGAAACACGGCCCATACTCACCATCTTACTCTAGTCCCTGGCAGGCAGGGCAAGCTGCTAAAGCGCCCAATCACAAAGGATACATTCTGATTAGGTAGGAGTCATTATGAGAGGTACCCTTAAAATGAAGAGCAACACACTCACCATTCTTGCCATGACACATTTTGAGGCAGGACAGGCTGCCTGACACCCAAGTATAGAAGAGACATTCTGAAACTCCATTCTTGGCATCTTCAATTAGGACAGGCATCAAGCATTGTTGTTAGGTTGGCACTCTGCATGCAGTTTGTGTAAAAATGAAGGGCTCTACAAAGTCCATACCTGCACATCTTAGCCATTGTATTGTTAGATTGGGCTATTAGGTGGTGCTTCAGTGACTATTGTATTCGAGTACAGCTAAGTGGGAGTTAGCAAGTGAGAAAGGACACATAGGTTGTAGCTGTTTCGTTATTTACCCACCCATTGACTGCCCAGGACCACACCCACTACCCACCCCTAGCCACCCAAAACACATCCCACTGAGATCTCTTTGAGCTCACTCTATCAATCTGAAATATCACACTTTTGTCTGCCAGAGTTATTTCTAAGCAGTCTGCTGAGCGTTTATTGCAAAAGGAAATGGCTAATGGTGTAATAAACATGACTTAACCAAGTGTGCTATTAGCCACTTGATTATTATCTGTTTCTTGCACTAAGGGCCTGTTAAAAACAAGCATTGACAATGCCAGGTGGCTTATGTATAGGTATTACATAGGAAATTGCCAAGCACGGCTATCAAATGTCTAGGTAATCACATACTTGTTTTCCCAGCACTGTTGCAAACCTATGGCCAGGTAGTACCACCATAATATCAGTGCCTAGCAAATGCCTATCACATACCTAACCAAAAGCTCAAACCGTTGGTTTTGCCCTTGCCTTTTTAACCAAGCAGCCCATCTGTGTTCTTTCCATTCATTTGTAGAATTCAAACTGTATAAATATTTATGATCAATTAGGTTAGACTTAAGGTGTACTCCCCGAAAACAAAAGCTGTATTCTCGACAAATGAGAATAGTCCTTTGACAACTGGTTTAAATTAAAGGGGTAATTCTTTTAAAACTCCCTTACAAAGACATCCATGCAAAAAGCTTTATTCTTGACAAATGAAAGTAGTCCTTGGGAACTGATTTAAAGGAGTCATTTTCTCTTTATCTTTGAAAACTCCCTTACAAAGTCATCCATGCAAAGATTTTCCATCAGTTCTTTCTCGTGTGCTAATATGGTCAGATTCTCTTTGCGATCATGAAGCACTGAGCGCCGAAAGGCTGTGACTACACAGGACATAGGAGAAAATGAGTTCTCACAGGACGCAGTTGAAATGCCTATGACCAGTGCAGAGACCTATATTTCATGCAGCCCTGGAAAAGCGTCTGAATATTGTTTACCACTTCACAAATTGTTGCAATATTTGAACCTGCTGTGATTTTTATTTGTTGCAGCAATGGTTTTGCCACTACCAGTTCTGCCTCCAAAGTGGATTTGCTGACCTGTTTTAGGTCTAAGAGAGGTGAACATACACTGACATCCAGAAAATGCTGTGATGAGGGAACCAGAGCAGCAATGACTCCTATTAGCATATTGTTTTTCTGGGAGAACCTGGTTTCCATTTCAGCAATTGCTCTGTCAAGAATGTGCAGCAGTGGTTTCCTTAGTATCAGTTGTTCTGTAATTGAAGCTACATTGTCATTTTCAGATTGTCCAACTGTGGTACATAGCACAGAATCTGTAAATCAGCAATTTAGGGTTCTTTGTCTTTTTGGTCCGTTGTCTAATTGAGTGACATTACCTGAAATATTTTCAGCGGCAGAAGGAGAGCAATATTTAACATAAAACATTGGATCAGCGAGCATGCTTTTTAGAGCCTCGAGTGTAGATTGCACAATCTCTACAGTAAATGAAAGATTTATTTGGGCTGTTTGGAATGCAGAGTTGGCTGGTTTCAGGATTAACAGCAAGTGTAACAAAAATATACCAACAATGTATACATTTTCACTTCATATCTGAGACAACATGCCACATGACTCAGCACACAATTCAGATGAAGCCCTGTCATCATAAAATAAAAGATCAGAAATGTTATCTATGTTTTCAACTACACATTTGGTTACCTCTTAATGGCTAGTCTATCTGATTTCAAGCAATCTCTTAAGAGCTGGCCCATTATATCGTTGGCTTACGTAATGGCAATGAAAGAAAGTATGCAAAAGATTACATAAATCAAAGAAACGTTTTGCACTTGGTTCCCTCTGAATTGCATGTATAACAAGATGGAGCTGATGATTACAGCAGTGAATATAGGGTATACTTTGATGTAACCGCCTTTGTATGACAGCCTGAACTCCCCCATTACAGCCACTGACGCTCCATCATAGCACTGAGCTATAATGTGCTCTGGTCTAAAATTACATTTTGTCAGGTGGCTTAATATCTGTTTGGCAATGTGTTCTGCATCCAACTGTTCTAACTGTAAAAGGCGATTAAATGCTCTTCTGGCTTGGCTTTACTTACAAAACATACTATAAGTGACACATTTTCAACGTTGCAATTGTCACGAGTACCATCACATTTGATACAAAAACTCTTTGAATCGCAATTGTCATACCTTTGCTTAATTTTAGAGAGAACCATGCTTTTTAAAGTATCTATTACTTCATTTTGAATATCTTTTGAGGTATAGCTGGCATCTGTAGGAACGGATTTTGCAACATCATCAGCTTTTTATCTTTTTTCAAAGTGTATTGAAAACAAGCCACCCGAGAAATCCAGCACATATTCTGTGTCACCACGAAGAGGAAGTTCATTAACAACAAGAAACTGAATCACTTCTCCAATGCTCTTTAAGTAATACCTATTGTTTTCAATTACTTGTGTATCCAATAAAAAGGAAATTTTATCTCCTTTTTGCATTCTTTTTGCACTTTCTGCCAAAGCAAGAGCAGCATAGGTGTGTGTTTGGCTTAAAACATGTTTCGCAAAACCTTTGCCAGATTCCAAGGCATGTTTCCAATTGCGAAAACCAGTTACAGTAATGTCCTTGTCATTCTGCCCAGTGGTAAACACACGACAAGGAAAACAAAAGCAAGCATCCTTGCTTACAGAATACTCCAGCATTTTCGGGTTTTGTACCATTCTGAACTGACTGTTCTTTCACGAGTACCGTATTTACTTTTGGGATATGACTGCAGTAAAGGCTGGGATGGTTTTTCCCTATTCAAATCATTAATATTGTCTGTGTTAGCACACGATTGATGCTGTGCTTGGTCAATAGTACTTAGCTGATCATTCCGTTTCATCTCTCTTGCACAAAAAGAGTGTGGTACGGACAGAGAACTTGATGGAAACTGTGATGCACTGTGGGTGGCTTCTACAGAACCTCTTTTAATGACAAATTTGTCCATGATGCTCGGCTCGAGCTAGAGTAAAAACTGCAATACAAAAAAAAAGATGATTAGTTATGAAATAAGCATGATAAAATGGACTCCAAAGTGACCTGATTACAAATTCCTGCAGGCCACAGCACCTGCCCTTTTATGGCAAGCACCGCCCAAAGTATTGTTTTGTTCCTCAAAGGTAAAAAATGCTTTGCTCTCTTGAGATCCTGGAAAGATCATTGAAAACTTCATGCGAAAGAAAAGGTGCAACTAAAATAGAGCCATGCGTTACATGAACACCTTCCTCCTGCTTACCTAACTAAGAGGCCTGTGGTTTGTTATTAAAATGTATCCCCTAGTTGCATGAATGAAGCTTTGCACTGAATGATTAGACAACGGGGTCTGCAACCTGCACTCTCTGAATACAGGGCCTTAAATGGACTGTGCCCCCAGCGGCAGCTTTTAAATTGTGCATTGATATTGGCCCATACCCTATCGCCCATTCACAGACACCAGTAGATTTCCAACCTCCTCTCTGGCTCTTTGGAGATGCTGCTGTCTTTGCTGCAGCAAGGATGTAACTTTAACACCTGGGACTTATTGAAGCAATACAAAAAACTATTGGGTGTGAAAACGCATTGGTAAAGCAGCAGTTTTAGCATTTGTGCAGGCATTTTGCAGACAATGCCATAATGGTTCTGCATGTTCATAATACGGCAACAGCTAGCACGTAAATCGTCTTAGTACATGAGCATAGTATGACATTGCCTGGAAAATGCATATCTAATGCCTATGCCAGGGCCAAGTTGTTGGCTTTGCAAATAGATGTTTTAACAGGAATCCAATGAAAGGAACATATGCAAGGAAACTGAGGTCACAGTGTATGACAATATGTTAACTGGCAATCTGCACCCAGCAGTCGAAGTGTCCGAAAAGAAATAGTGGAACTATGTTCCCCGCTGACCTGCCCCGCTCCCCACAAACCCCATCGCCACACCCACTCCCACGTGCAGTCCAAACCCCCAAACAAGCAAACCTGCTATTTAAGGGAACATTCAGTGCAGTGCACGGAAGTGCAAGTTTCAACTTCTCCCCACACTTTTATTTTTAAAAGAAACCATTCCGGAACTGTTTCTTTAAAAAATAAAAGTATAGGAACAGTAAAATATAGAAAGAAAGTAGAGGAGCACCGCCCCCAAAGGATAGCCCCCACGTCGACCATTGATAACAGGTACCAATATGGCATAACAATGTATGGCAAGTCTTAACGCGGCATTCAAGCAGAACTGTGCAAAGCATAGCACAGAGTAATGCATGAAACGGGCTGACAATGCATAAAAAGCACAACAAAGCATTTAAAGGCGTAGTAAGACATGAACATGAAAATCAAGCACAAGGCCTCCTTCCTACACTCCTCGCACAGGCCTCTGAGTGATTCAATGAGAAACATGCAAACAGGATGTGATAACATTTCCCGTTTCTTTACTACAGTAAACTATACCGTACTATAAGTTCTCTTGACTATTGACTCTAACTTGCATGTCATGAACAAACCCAGGGTCCCATAGGATGCAATGCTCATTCTTGCTCTGATCACCTCTGACTCTGCAAAGATCTTACAGTTCAGGAAACGTAGAGACCCTATCTTTCCCTTCTAATTCTAAGTTATGTTGGTTGCTTCTGTAGCACTCACACAACAGTAGAGGCATCTCAGAGCATTCAAGAGGCATCACAGAGAAGAAGCAGAGAAACTTCAAGAGTAGCGAGGGGAGCAGCACAGTGTACCCAAATGTGTGCACTAATAGGCCCCAACCTTTTTGGGTGCCATCACCCTGAACCCCCTTTAAATCCAACTCTATAGCGGGGGTATATGGAGGACCCTGAAGACAAGCTGGGGGTTTGCGTAGGTAGGTAATATGCATGACATTGTGGAGTGGTGTGAATACAAAAATAAAAACAGACTAAATGTAACTTAAAGAAGCAACCATCTACAGTGCAGTACCATGCACTGTCGTCGTTTTATTGTGTTCTGAAACAGTACTCATATTTGTTTGTCTGAGACTGCTTTATGTATCGACCACAGCTGTGCATGCTTAATGACAGAGGAGTTCCCTTTTATCCGGCCTGCCTTCATGCAGATGAAGTTCCACTGTTTAAATTGCATGTCTCACAAGCACAGAGGCACGTGCCCAGGGAAAGGAAGGTGGGCAGTGACAGCGTGTTCATGTGCATCCCTGCTTTGCATTACTATTCAGATGGAAAAGAAAATGTTCCCTAAACACCGCCATTCATACCTTTGTGTATTTAAGAGTGCGGCCTGTGCTTTCCTATCAAGCATCTCAATCTTGTTACCAAACACACACAGATGAGAAAACACACGCAGAACAAGGTAATAATAGTTGGACAATCTGTTTTCTGCAAATGACCAGCCCCTCCCACCTTCGGGACACAAACAATACATTTCTATTTGAGACAGATGCAATTTTCCAGACAAAGAAAAGTGCCTATCGTGCCACTGATAAAAGGACCCACATCCAACTGACAGCATTGAAGTCCACTGAACCATCCCTCTCGGAAAGTACAGCACCTGCAACATCAAGGGACCAGACCAGCTGCAAGTAGACTTATGCCTTGGTATATGGGATCTCTGAGTGCATGGGGAATTTTATCACATAGCAGTAGCACCTGGCGTCCTGGGTAGGAAGTGTGGGGATGTGGAACCAAATACGGCTGCACATCGGCGCCATGAATACATAGGACTTGTGAGTACATGAGACCGCTGAATAAAAAGGAGTTTGGGGCGCGTGCCATCTCTGAGCACAAGGGGTGTGTGCATGCATGCGAGGGACGTAGGCCCATGCATGTTTTGTGCATCCATGGTGTATGATATGTCCCGACCCAGTCTGGTTGTCTCCCTGTTCTCTGCCTCTCTCCTGCTTTCTTCCTGCCTCCTTCATCCACCTATTGCTGCCTGTTTACTCTTTTCTACCTCTCACTGCCCCCTTCGTCCTGCCTTTCCTGCACCATCTGTCGCTTCCTTCTTGTCCCATCCCCTCTGTCCCTATTTTCCTGACTGTTCCTTCTGCTTTTTGACTGCCCAAATCCTGCCATCCTTCTCTTCCTTCTTATTCATTTCATTCGGCTCTAACCCTCATGTCCTACCTATCCCTTCTGCTTTCTCTGTCTCCCTGTGCCGCTCCTTCCATCCTTCGCATCCTTAGTGCATATTTGCTCTACTCTACCCCACCCCTCTGTTGCTGCTTGTTACTTCTGTTATCTTCCTGCCCACATTCATCCTTCTCTTCCTGGCTGCCCCTCTCTCGTCCTGCCCCCTCATCCTCGTACTCGCCATTGCCTGGCTCATCCTTGTACTTGCACATCCCTCCCCCTCATGCCTCCTTCCGGCACATTTTCTTGGCGGCCTCTTTGAAGATAGGCTGCGACAGTCCTGATGCCCCTGATGCCTCACAATGCAAGAACGCTGAGGCCAGCAGTGAGCTCGGGGCACACTGAAGTGTGCTCCTATAATAGAAGGGATGCCCCTCTGTGCCCCTCTTATCATAAGGCCTTATGCCTCTTCTCCGACAATGATTGTGCATCGTATCTGCTGCTAGTGTGACCCCGGGACCCCTGCCCCACCCCTGGATATGCATGCAACCCCCTTCACCTACATGGATAATGGGAGAAAATGGCACAGGCAAGGGGCAAGAAGGATGGCATGACAGGGTGAACAAGAGTCCAGACAACACAGGGATAGTAGGGGTAGGAAGAAGAAAGAGCAGTGTAGAGGGGCTGGTAAGGCGACAGGAAGAGGTCGCAAACATGGGTATGCGTGGGGATAGTAGGCTGGGGCAGGGAGAGACAAGCTTCAGTTGCTAAGCATATGAAAAGTTTGGGGAAATACCTTCCAGACAAAAAAGAAACTAAAGGAAAGGCAGGGAAGAAAAAGTGAATGAGGCTGGAAGTAAGAGAGGGAGGACTGGGGGAGCTGAGGAGACTGAACAGGGTGATTATGTGATTATCAGAGGGAGCGCGAGTAAGGGAGAACGTCTGAGGCCAATCCATTGCAGTGTTGCAGGGGGTTCTTGCACTCCCCTCCCAGAGTTGCAGGAGATGCCATTGCCCCCAGTGTTCCAGACAGTGCCTACACCCTACTCCCAGTGTTACAGACGGTGCCAGCTCCTCTGCTCAGGCTGTGGGCGGTGACTGTGCCCCCAACTGTGCCAGTAGTGGGTAAATCAACCTCCGCTGACATAATCAGCCTGGGGCAGGAGTCACTACCATACATACAGTCAGATGCAGTATGGGATTTCTTCAAACCCCATGCAACAAGATGGAGGCCCTCCATGGCTCACTCAGTGAGCGAGGGATTAATCAATGTCACCAAGTACACCCTCCTGTACATAGGCACTGCCTTCTAATGTCTGATAAGGCCACATGAGTGCGGTGTAACCATGTTATGCAAAGTACAGCTTCACATGCCTAGGCGCTGCCATAATATGACAAGTGCAGCCTGAAATCTCAGGTCCTGCCATCATGTTATGCATGGCACAGACTCATATCTTCTCATGTTATCACATGCCTCTAGTTTGTAAAGTTACACATATATACTAAAAAACGTCATATACATACTAGAGAACATGTCAGTATGGTGACACATGCTTTGCGTGGATTATGCCGATTGCAATATGGTATTTCGTGTGCACATCCCCACGTTCTCCCTCTGCCACTGCTACTCTCTCATGCACCAATCTTTCCCACTGCACCCTTCTTTATACATATGGTACACCTCTTTCTTGCTTTGTTCGTCTCCCAAGTACTTCTCACCCCAATAAGGTCCCTCCCTGCACATTTCTCACACACTGCTTCTCTCTCCCTTCATTCTTCTCCTTACATCCCTCACCCCTCTCTCCCTACCCTCCTCTTTCACCTTCACCATTCACTGTCTCTATACACCTCTCACACCAGCACTTTCACCGACTGCATATTCCTCTCGTCCCCTAAGAAACCAACACCGGGTTCTCCCTATATTCCGCTGCACTCTCGCTTCTACAGTGCACAGCTCTCTCCCAAACAGCTGGGCTCTCTCGTGCAAACCCTGTCTCCAGTCCCCACTAGCTATATTTCTCATAGACCACACTCTCTGAACCTCACTATTACTTAAACTACTCAATCACAGTGTACTTCTCCCTTTTTGACTACAACCGTCCCATGCACCCTACTGTCAAATGCACCACTCTCTACGGCGGCGCTTCCTCACATTTTTCTTCCTCACTCCCAACCCCACCACACATTGCTGTCTCCCTCATGCAATATATCTCTCCCTGCACCACATTCTGACATGTGGTGCATCTCTCCCCAAGAAGCACAGCACCTCTCCCTCTGAACCTTTCAATTTCTTACCCTGCACAGCCAAGAAAGCAACAACGAACAAACTACCAGCCACTACCGTGTCTCTCTCTGCCTACCTCCTGCTGCAAATACAAAAGCCCAGACGGGCAGCAGAGCTACAGTGCCCGGCATTGAGAGCATCAGGCTTTCCTACCTTGTTGCCTGCCAGGCCAGTCTGTCCTTCGTTCTCACTGAAGCTGGTAAAGTCTACCGGCTTCAGTGTGAAGGACAGGCAGTCATTTTTTCTCTGATGCACCTGTCAGTCCTCTGCCCTGTATGCCGGTTTCTGGTTATTCACAGTGTGTCCACCCCGGGGCTAGGGCGACTGGCCTCTGCCTCCTCCACCTACCTGCAACTCCTACTCCGTCTCCGATTCCAACCTCGACCACCAAGTTCCAACATAAGTTGTAGGCACACTGCAGCTGGCCCGTGGCTGCATGCAGTAGGATATTGTGCCAGCAAGGGAAGGGTGTTTAGGCTTGGCCACTGCTGCTTGGCCCACAACTGCGCATATAGAGGGCAGATGCAGAAATTAGAATGTCACTGCTCAATCAATGCGCAGGCGTGGGCCAAGGCAGCGGCTGGCAGACTGTGAGCCGATCCAGCACCAGCAGCCTTGCTGTATGTAAGTGTTGCTCTGCGTGCGTGCGCTGTGACTTACTGCTCCTCTAAAGTGTCAGCATCTAATAATAGCACGCCTGAATGCCTTAACCCTATACTTGACCACTGTGCGCGCTGTGTGCATGTACCATTTTCTTTTCGTTCACGTTCATTAACGGAAATAAAAGAAAACGGTACGGTACACAAGCAACAACTCTTGGTTAGAGCAGAGACCTCCTTTCTAGGGGGGGGGGGGCAGAGCAGTTTCTTGGGGGGCCTGGCCCCTCTGGCCCCCCTGCTCGAGCCTGGTCTGGTTCCAACAGAAAACAAAAGAAAAAGTAATTGTTTTGGAGTGGGTCCACTGTTTATACCATTTTCACCATTTACAAACATGTTCAGTAGGTATAATATGTTTTCATTATTGGTAGTTAAATTTGGACTTGCCATGTTGCTTACCTAGTAAACTTGGAAATGTCACTTTTGAGACAATGGCATAAAATACAGATAGTTTGCACAGCGTCCCCTTTGTCATTATTAATACATAATTGCTGTCAAGGGTCTCATGGATTCTGTGATTAGTGGACATACACATTTTCTCGCTAATACCCCTGGCCACTGTGCTCCAACATGTCTTAAACCCAAGCGTCACTAAAGACGGTGGCTGTTTGTGCCACATAACACAGAGTCACTGTTTTGAATTGTCATTGTTAATATTTACCAATGTGGCAATATCATGAGTGAGCAGGAGAAGAATGAAGATTGTCCATGCTGAGAGCGCTGGGTAGTCTTCATTCTATTAAAGACAAGGAGGCAAGCATTATGCTTTATCTTCTTTATTACTGCTCTCACAGCATTTCAACTTTAAACATTTGAAACTTTCTTAAAACTTGCCAACACGTTTTTTTGTTTCTTTCTGAGCTGTTCTGAAGGCTTAAAACACAAAAAGGGTGCAGTTTTAACTTTAAAGTAAAATGTCTCTATGAAACCACAAAAAGGATATAGTTAGCTTAATACAAGTATCATCCCGATTACCATTGAAGGAGATGATGATGGCTGCACTCCCTCTCCATTAGCATCTTTAAACTTGAAGTGAAATAAGAAAATATGGTGGAGAAAGCGCTGAGAGTAAGAGAGGAATGCAGGATGAGCTGTGCTTTCATTGAACAGGCTAACTTAAATATCAATCTTTGCTACACAAATGTCAATTTAATTAGCAAACCTATAGAATTGCATAGCAAATTGCTATGTCACACTGCTTATTTTATGCCTTGGATTAGCTTAGCTTTTGGACAGTAGACAGATTTTATTTTGGACTCACAGACGACGGGAGAGCACCCTTGTTAGTTTGGTTAGGTACGGAAGCCCGCAGTTTAAGGAAAGATAGGCATTTTCACCTTTAAAAAAAAATAAAAACCATTTCAAATGGAAGTACCTAGTCTCCTTCTTCTAACCTGTCACATATGGTTTCAGAGTGGGATCTGGACTGACTGATAAAAGTTGGGGAACCCTTCAATTTACAAAGCTGGGTCGTAAGGCCCATGCACCCACAGTAGCCACTGCAACATCCATTGGCTTTGATTTACAATACACCACAGAGATAGTACTGCCCGAAGGAGAAATACATCTAATTCCTACAGGGCTAGTCTTGTCTGCACCTTGTTGGGAAGGAGAAAGGGTCTTCCCACCCCCCTAGGGGATTCCGAATGAGAAACTAACTGTAACCCGCACATCGAGGGAGCAGTGGGGAGAGGGGTGTGCAGGCAGGAGAGTGCGCGATTGCATAGTGCATACATTAGGATCTATATAGTAGAGGCGAGTGTAAACGCCATCTTAGTTATAGGTAGCCATTCTGGAAGGTAGGACAAAGCGCTGTGAAAATCACAGACATAACCCTACCACGAGCGAGTTTCAGTGAGTTACAAGTCTATCATTGTCTCAGAGGTTGTGGGCCTTCGCACACTGGAAAGAATGTGCTCTGTAAGGTCACAAGAAAGGAGCCGAGTGTCTCTTGCAAGTTACCATCCCACGATACAGACAGCATGGCCCATCAGCCCGAACACCCCCCACGCCAGAGTTACAGCCCATTTGCGCTGTGATCCTAAGAGACCCCACATAACTTGGTGCAAGCCATGCCCAGACCACTGACCACAAAACTGTTAGACCCCTGATCTATCTTGCCTTTACATTTGGGCCAGTTGATTTGTGCTGTGAGGTGCCAGGGAGGGACGAACATTATAGTTCAAAGCAAGGGTGGAGGACCTTGGGAGGCTGCTGGTACATCTGGGAGTGGGTGAAGTATGCAAGTTGGTATGACCTTGGTTCTCCCCCGGGGCCCATCTCTGTGCCTGCCAGGTGCACCATTGCAGTGTTGGAGTAGCATTGTTTTTAAAATAACCAATTGCTTTTTAGGCCTTGTTTTTCTGTGGATGACGAGCCCAGCATCACCAACGTGGACGAAGATGGATGAGAAGGCTGGGACCAATGGCCTAGCATCCCCTATGGAGTGGGCCGCCCATGTATAGGGTCACTCCACCCGGCCTTGCAGGTTTTCACTGTATGTAATGACGACATAGATGAAGCCAGGCGTCCTTTTAGCTTGCTGCACATCCCCAATTTGGCAGAACGTTAAGCGGCAGCAGATTTATTTGCTGATGCACTTCTATTCTGTAGAAATAAATACTTGTTATCCTTGCAAGCAGTCTCTTGGGACTTTTTCCCTAGCCAGTTGTATTTTTCTGGTGTGTAGGGGTGTGCCTTCTTTTTGGTGACCCTGACATGATCCCAGAGACCCCAATGCCGACGAAGGCTTCCAGACCGCTCATCCGAAGGGGCCGCTCCCACCTGCAGCAACAAGTTCCAGACACATCATTCCCAGAGGTGTGCAGGAGCTGTTTTTACAGAAGTTCTGTCTGCTCTTTGCAGCAAGGCGTGGCTCCAGGGAGAGTGCAGGCTGTTGTTGTAACCCCATGACGGAGGAGTTCAGGTGAACACACTTATGTGAGTATACCCTTGCAAGTGATAACAAGTAGGGGAACAGTGTATGTGTGTGTAGAATACACGGATTGTGCATATGACGGAAGGGCATGTTTGATTGTGTGGTTAAAGAGAATTTTTCCTTTTTTAATTACGGATTTTTAAGAGGAATAATAAGGATGGAAAATGAAGGAGTGTAGCAAGCCTTCCCAAGTGATTGGAGATGATACCATTTCTTTTGTGACACAGAGATAAAAGAGGTAGGAGCTCTGCATAATTAGTGGGCTCGGATACAGTAGTATTTGTTGTTTTAGTGTTATCTTAGCTTGTTGTTTTAGTATATTGTGATTTTTTCTGAGGAGTGCAGGCCCAACGTGGGTTGGTATGGTATTTTAAGAGTGTTGAGCGAGTATAGTGTGGTTTTGGGCGTATGTGAGAGGAAGGGGAGGGCATTTTGACTAGGGGCGATGGGGAGGAGGGGACAGAAGACTGACATTGACATTGCCAGCTGCAGCATGCGCAGCACGCAAGAGTAAGCCTAGGAGGTCTGAGCGCTATATTTGCTAAAATGGGAGGAGAGATGCCTTTAGTATACATGTATAGTGTGCTGCCATTGTACAGGTATAAGATAGAGAAGTACCACAATCAGTGGGTAGTGGAGACAGGGGGGGGAGGTGCCTTGCTCCTGGCCATAGCAAGGCACCCATAAAAAGGCAGTGCATGAGCACATTTTTTGGCAGCAAAGTATAAAAGGCAAATAACTGCAGAAGAGGAAGGAGATTTTAGATCTTTGGAAAATGATTGAGGATGTGGAAGACCCAGATGAGGGAGGGGCGTGAGATACTCATGGAGGGACAACAGAGGGGGGTGGGACTTCAACAGAACATATGGGATTATATCCATTACCTACTCGTCCTGCAACAGGATACACTAACCTGACCTACGTGCCCACCCCAGCTACCATCTGCCACCACCGTATGTTCCTACCCCAACTCCCGCCCCCCTCAAGACTGCCAGGGGCCGAAATAATTAGAGGAGGCACTGAAAGCAGCACGAGTAGAGTTGGCACTATTAAGAACAGCACAGACGGTGGACTGGGTAAAAGAAAGTGGACTAGATGACTGGAGGGAAGGGGACATTTTATTTAGGCTAGATAGTACGGCAATAAAGGATTTGCATTTCTAGACAAGGAGGGAGAGGTCGGACGAGCAGGGAACATGGGATATGGGATAGTGAGGTTCGATAGAGAAGCTGACAGAGAGCTGAGGGATGATATATGGGACACAATAGACTAAGGTGAGGATGATGAAGAAGAGGGACAGCAGGCACCAGTTGACACCACGGGTGGAGAGCTTGTGGAATGAGAGGTTAAGGAGTAGGTATGGCCGAGTGGCAGTGGAAAGGAAAAAGGGAAGTACAGGACGGAAGTGGGCACGCAGATGTCACTATTACACAAGGGCCTAGGGAGAGCAC
The DNA here is from genome assembly GCF_040938575.1 of Ambystoma mexicanum. Classification (NCBI taxonomy): domain Eukaryota; kingdom Metazoa; phylum Chordata; class Amphibia; order Caudata; family Ambystomatidae; genus Ambystoma; species Ambystoma mexicanum. Next base: position 18,366,825 of record NC_090926.1, read on the forward strand.
ATTACGAATGGATAAAAATAATTGTATCAAGGCACTCCCGCCCCTCACCGCAGGTGCTGGGAAATAGATTTATGCATTTGAAAAAACAGACGGCAGGCATCCCTTTAGCAGTAGGGGGATATGAAAAGCTTGTTGGTGGCAATTGTTGGTGATCAGGCTGGAGACATTTGGGTCAAGGCAGGATATCCAGGTGTGACATTGGACAACGATGCACACAATGGGGTGCATTTTAACAACCTCAGGGCACAAGTGTGGGGCACGCTGCTGAAAATGTAACCTGACACTGAAGACTTATAATCTATAATGCAGTACACTATGGGAGAAGACGAAGACCCCACGGAGTGCATTATTAAACATCAGGAGATGTGGAGGGCGTAAATGGGGGACTAGTCGGATCGATCAGTTCCCCTTTTCTATTGTGTCATTAAAAGGGGCTTGCCCAAGGAAGTGCAGAAGGCACTTGACAAAATAGTGGGCATTGAAGCGAAAGGCTGGGCCGAGGTTCCTCCGATAATAATACACCATTGTAAAAGAATAAAGGAGCGCGAAAAGGAAGCAGCGCAGCAAAAAGGAGCCAGAAGGGAAACTGATACAGAAAAAATTTGCTAAGATAGCAGTAGAAGGGATGGTGCCCCCACACCAGTGCAGCTAAAAACAACAGGGAACACCTAGGCGGCCACAGATGCAAGAATAGCTGCTCAGGGGGAGGGGCACAAGGACAGTGGGTAGGGGCGCCTAAACACCCCGGTCCCGAGTGGCATGAATGAGGCCAACAATGAGGGAGAGGTGGGTTTAGAGGAGGAAGGGGGCATATTGGGTGGTTTGGAGGATTGGGGTCCTTGTGGTGGTGGTATGGGGCCTTCACAATGTAGGAGTTGTGGGAAACGGGGGCATTTTGCAAGGGAATGCAGGAGCAGGTCAGAGAAGGGATATAACTTGTACAGCAACTATTGCCCACAGCCCCAGCACCAGCCACAAAGACAGCTCACAATACCAACTTCTATAGCATATGAAATACACCAAGCGTATACTCAGTTGCCCCCTCAACTCCCAGGCGCACAAATACAAAACCCACCAGCTGCACAGCCACGCATGCACCTCCCACTGCTTCATATGGAGGAAACACATCTATCAATGGAGCTGGGCCTAACAGCACTGGTTCCATGACATTTCATCGCCTGTAATGTCATCCCCTGTCAATTTAACGTGCATATTCCATCAAAAAGGCACATCATTTTTTGGGGGGGATGGGGGTCACCCCCAAGCCCCCCTCCCACACTTCTTTTTGCTATTGCCTACCGGCCCAAACCCTTATCTGCCCTTTCCCACCCCCCTAAAACATTCAATGAGCACATTCCAAGGAATGTGCACGTTAAAATGCCTGGTGATGAACATGCAAGCGATGAAAGGACCTCGTACCACAGCACCATTGCACCTTACTGAGAGGTTAATGTCATGGGAGGCAACCCCTTTTCATTCCCCGGTCCATACACCAACCCTGACTGGAACAGCCCACGGAAAGCTCTTGCGTGCCCAGTACTATCCATGACTGTCCACCCTGATGAGGAACCCTTGATGGGTGCTGAGATAGGAAATAAACACTTCATCTTTATGGTTGACATGGATGCTACTAAATCATACATCAGTGAGGAAAGATTCCTGCTATCAGGACAGCTAGGGCTGTCGTCACAGTTCCATACACTAAAGAACTTGACATTAAAATACAGGGGAAGGTGGTGCGGGCTCCCCTGTTGTATTCTGAAAGCTACCCCAGATAAATTTGCTCGCCTGCGACCTGCTTTGCAAATTGAACATGGCTATCTCCTTTACAGACAGTGGGATAGAATGTGCCACTCCAGGGATGCGTGCAATAAAAGCAATGTGGGGGGGGTTTGTGGAGTCTTCACTTGCCCCCTGCACTCATCTTCCCTCCCAGGGTCAGGAAGCAGCTGCCTTTGCCTCGCCATGCAGGAGGAGGAGGCCACCACCGGGGAATCAGTGATGACTATGCAGGATTCATCACACTGTTCTGCTGCATCAGATATTTTTTCCTTAGGTGTTTCAATCATTTGAATGCCTTTCTCTTCTGGAATGTTTATCTGCATGTCAAATTCAAGAACAACCAAGTTTTCGTTTAGTTCTAGTAGGTATTCTTCATCTTTCAATAGATAAATCTTGGCTCCATGTGATCTTACCGAAAATAACTTTTAACTAAAGAAATATTATAGAGGAAAAAAAGATATTGACTCTTTAAAAAAAAATTGCCAACATTTCATTCAATGTTATCTTTTCGGTAAATCTTATCTAAAATCTAAATCTTATCTAAAATGTGTTATTTGTGCACATGTATTGACATTTTGCTTTATGTTCTTCTATGTGGGGAAGGTTCATCCACAGGTAATACAGATTTTAAAGGGATAGTCCAGTAAAAAAATGTATTTAAAAAATAGATAGGCAACACTAAAAAAAAAATACTAGCATTTTTTTTTAAAACTTCCTATGTAAAATTTTGAGCTACTCGAGCTCAAAATTCGCAAAAGAAAGCACATGGGGCTCTCGGACTCCCCAAATGCGAAATCAGCTGTAGGCAGAAACACCACGGCATGTAAACACAACCGCGTTGTGTTTCTGCCTGCTGTGGCTATCACTTTGGGTCTCCGGTGCTCCTGTTTGAAAACGCTGCGGTTTTTCTTTCCGAGTTTCTCGGGCTCCTCCGAGTCGGAGGAGCCTGAGAAACTCGGAAAGAAAAACCGCAGCGTTTTCAAACACAACGTTGTATTTATGTTTGCGGTCGCTTCAAAAGCGACCGCAAACATAAATACGTTTTTAAAGCTGCGGTTTTATTTCTAAGTTTTCCGGGCTCCTCCAGCCTGGAAAACTTAGAAAAAAAAACGCAGCTAGTGCTTATTTATTTTTAAAAAATAAATAGCACTTACCGAGATTCAGCTGCAGCTTTCCTGCTCTGGTCTCCGGTCCCCGTCCTCCGCGTACAGCACCAATGAAGGAAAAGCCACCCAGCTGTAGCTTTTGTTTACTACAGCTGGTTGGCTTTTCCTTCATTAGTGCCGCAAAAGCAAAAAAGCCAGCACAGGCGGGCATCCATTTCACAAAATGGAGGCGCCCATGTGCTTGCTTTTGCAAATTTTGAGCTTGAATAGCTCAAAATTGTACATAGGAACTTTTAAAAAAAAAAGTGCTAGTATTTTTTTTTAATGTTGCCTATCTATTTTTTAAATACAATTTTTACTGGACTATCCCTTTAACTCTGAGATTGGCATATCCTCCACGTCATCTTTTTTATTATCTACACTTACAAAGAAATATTCACTGTCCAAAATAAATAATGGATTCTGAGAAGAAGTTAAAGGACATGTTTCCCAACCTTAGTCAGGTATCTTTATGTATAAAGCTGAATGTATGTATGTGTGTGTGTTTGTTTGTCCGGCTATAGAAATCCACACGGTTGAACCCACGTCTACCAAATTTTGCATGGATTCCCCTTTGTCTGGGGCAAGATCATAGTCTATGTTTGGATGCAAAAAATGTACTCAGTAGACACCCTCATTACTGATGCTCACTCCGATTCACTACAGTAGGTACTAGAAGGAGGGACAATTTTGAAAAGTGTATGAAGCAAAATGTTCAATAAAATGTATTACTACTCTATACAGTTCAAAAGTATTTATTAAAGAATTTTTAAAGGCAATACAAAAAAAGAAATTTAATTTTTTTATCACGCCACTCCAAATATGGGAAATTGCGAGGTTACAGTTTGCTTAAATTCATTCACGAGAAGAGAGCACAATCAATCTTTCGTAGACATTTTCTCAAATGTGCTGAAGCCATTAAGTGACTGAAACATGCCGCACAAAAAGCAAACATCACTTGGAAAAGTGCCATCTGATGCAAAGCCTAAATCAATATCTAGAGCTTCTGAAACTCAACAACAAACAGCAGCAGGGCTTGCCGACCAGAGAATAAGAGCAACTTTCTCGAGGGCAAATGAGATGCCAGAGCAAAATGAAGCAAGACTTGCTGACATGAGAACAAGACCAACATCCCCCAGGGCACATGAGACACCAGAGCAAACTGAAGCAAGACTTGAGGACAAGAGCAACATCCTCCAGGGCACATGAGATACCACTCGATCAGGACACAGGCAATGTGGGGTAACCCAGCTAGTATGTTTTAAAATGCAGCACATATGCTTACATGAAAGAAGACACTTTTGCCAATCATTACAAGTGCAGGATGGTGAACAGCCAATTTCAACATTCAGAAGGTACCATTTTTCTTTTTCTGATTCGCTTTTTACAAAACATCTTCCATTTTGATTATCCACGACATTAACATCTTCTTTGTCAAGACTGCAGCTCAACCTCTTTCTTTAAAAATGTAACATCTTCACTGTACTTTCTATTCTGCTCAGAACTTTGTACATTCAATTCCACATATCTAGGTAAGATGTAAAAAAGAAATGTGCTAAACAGTAATCACACTTGAAATTATTATTGCAACTGTGCTTATTAATAAAAGAGTAGTCAAATGAGTTGTCTTTATTTTTCCTTTAAAAAATGGGAATACAAACTATAATAACACTACAATTCCTAAATATTTAATGCAAGTATTCCTACCTATAATGCATTGATATTAGGATACTAACAAGACATACAAATGGACTAAATGCAGTGTTCAGTTGATGACATCAAACTTGCCATAATCCCTCGTATGCTTCATGAAACCGCAAGGTCTCCACCTGCTTTGATTAAACTCAATGTACCTCCCTAAATACTAACTTAAACAAGGTGCTGGGATTTCCAATTCAGGAAAGAGAGATGCAATAGCCTGTTGTTTTTGTTTATGATTACTAATGTGATTGGCCACGGTCAAGACTGATGACATGAAAGGGGTTTTGGGGAGCAGAGGACTACTGTTTCATATAAACCTCCCACAAAATTGATGTGTCAAGAAACAGTACATGAAACTATAGGTACTGCACACTGCATCCGTAAGTAAAAGGTTGTTTTACCGAAGAACATTTTACCTTAAGGCCAGCACATTTCACTTTAGAGTCACAGTGTCATTTATCAAAAGTAGTTTTGAATCAAAAGAATTACATGCTGTGAATACATTTTATTATCTGTAATAAATAATGGATAAAACAAATCCTGAGTATTAGAATAAAGAGATTCCCCAGGTGACCACAAATTTCTATAAATTATGCAGCTGCCATCTTGAAACTAGCATATGAGTAGCTGCTGTTCCTGTGGCTGTTCAGGAGGGTTGGTCTACCTGCTACTTTACACTTGTAAGACTTTTGTGTTCTGTGTGGTGCATGCCCACATGAGTCAGAGCATGTGGATTATGTTGCAAGCATCACTCACACACCTCTGCCTCTCAGCAAACCACAAGTCCACAGTTGCATGGCTATTTCCTTCTGTTTTCCTCATAGAACGATCACTTGTTAAGGTATCAAAGAGTCAGAGTAAACATGAGTTAGCATATATTAAAAAAAGGACAGGGGTGGGATAGGGAGCCTGGGGGACCTGCTGTACAATCCTTCCCGAAGCCTGCATCATGCATTACAGTTCCCAGACCCCACGGTCACCCCAATCCCATACCCTGGCCTCCAGCCCAGGACTTTGTCAGAGTCCCCAAAAAAGCAGGGACCGATATTAAGATTGGATAAGCAGGATCTAAAAGCTGCTCCTGGGTAATGTAGGGGAGGACTGGTCCAGGAGACCCCTCTTGCCTGCGTTTTCTCCCCAGGTGAGGGCAATGGCTCATTGGGCGTCCCCTCGTGCCACCCGGGCCCAGGTGGTGGAGGGCTCACCCGCTGGAGACATTGCCCACACGTATTGATTGCCCATACAAATTTAGCTAGGCCCCGAAACCATTTTTTGTCTGGTAAAGATGGTGTGAGCTCAGCGCACTGTAGCGCGGCCCCCACCCTTGGAGAGTCTCATCCCTGTTGCCGCAGCACCCTGGCAGATCCGCTGCGAGCACGTTCCCACGAACAAGACGGACATGAGCTAGCGCGATACGCTAACATTGTAACAGTTCACCGCCCGCAGTGTACTATCACTATCAGCATGACCCGGCCAGCAGGCCTGAATAATGAGAAGAACGGTAAAATGGTCATCTGATGGCAGACAGTCTTTATATATATGTATATATTAATGTCAAGACCACTTGCAAAGTATGCTTTCTTCCACAAAATCTCTTATATTACAAACGCCTCTAGAATGTATTAAAACGAGAGAGCATGCTTCCATGATATAAGCAATGGCGAGCTCACACCATTACAGGTGGATGCTAATAATAAAGGAACGCTCCAGGGATCTGTTTGTTGCGTGTATCACTGGGCAGCCTACCTCCCATGGTTTTGCGCCATAACTAAGCTAATGCTGCTAGAGTACACGAGAAAGCGAATGCAACTATACTATGAACTCATGTAAAGGATGCGCGAGAATGCACTTATCATGTGTGTATGTCTAAGCCCCTTATGTGCCACCACCGTCACGTACAGTGGCGGGTCGTTTTCTATGTACTCCACCGACCCAACTACTACCTCATTTACTGCGAATGTATATGCATGTAACTAAAACACTGTAGCTGCTAGAATATAATGTACAAATATGGTGCTCGGACTGGGTATAATCGAGACACATCCAGCAAAGGTTAAATGCATGTTTTGAAGTGATTTTGAATAAGTATTATAGAAAGTGTTCAAATGTTTGTGATGTCTTTACCTACATTCAGCAACACACGAGGGAGATACCTTTGTGAGTGCGTACAAGGCCTCGATGTATCCCCCTCCCACCCTGCGAAGGCTGCCAAGACATAAGAACAGAGGCCCGCTCTGCGCTATCCCACCTCCCCCGACCAGACTGGAGCCGCTTCAAAGATTTGTAGCCCCACTGCAGCACCCAAGGCCGCGACCAGCCACCTGCATTATTTACAGCACAGCAGTAAACCTTTGTCTAAACTCACGCGCCCCCTCGTAAACCCCACAACCCACCGGACCGTCTTAGACTTATGGCCCTGTGCAATCAAGACACCCAACACTTTGACAACACACAGCGGAACATCCATAACAACTTCTAACAAGACAGAAAGACCTGTACCACCCGTCCCAGGCCCCGAAGCTTAGCCCCTCGACCTATGGCCCCGGTCAGCAGGACACGGGTAACCAGGCCTCGATGTATTACCTCCAGACCCCTCACAAGGTGCATTCCTCCTGTGTTGCATTAACCTATAAAATAACCTATTGGAAGATTTACTAAAGAGAATAACACTGTAAATGACTGAATGACTGCGGTGTGCATGGCCGAGGGCAAGTAAGTCAGGAAAGGCATTCATCTGTGCCACAGGCCGCCGTGGCACACCAACACCGCCCGGATGAACTCAAGCCGACCTGCCAGGCCCTGCCCAACCCACGAGGGTGACCAGTGACGTCCTCCAGCCAAGACCAACCACACCGCAGCAGCACCTATAGTTAGTCGTCGCCACCCAATCCCAATGAACTTGTGCCCCCTATAGTATGTAGGTTTTGATGACGTTTTTTGTAAATATATACGCCTGTCTTTGCTATTGTCAGACAGAGCGCTCTCGGAGTTTGCAGAGTTCTTTGCATGCCCTATTCTAATTGATAAACTCCCATTTACGCTCACCCGCACTCTGTCTTGGCCTTATTCCCATTTTGGGAGAGTCTTTCATTGTCTCTCATTGCGGGGAGGATCGTGCTGTTTGGGGACGCTTGCTTTCAGTGGTGACCCCGATAGCGTGATTTTTATTCCTTCCTAACTCCTTATAACCGTCCCCTTTTGGCACGAGAATCTCCGGTCGAAAAGGGATACGCACGGTGAGCCGGCTCCGGGAGGCTGCCCGCCAACGGCGACCGGTACACTTAGAAGTGCGCACTCAATAGAGAGGGGGTACGGGATCCCAGTTGAAAAATCCCCTTTGAGTACCGCTCGCCGGAGCCGGGCCTGACTGTAGAGCTGACGGCGACACTGCCTGGACGGACCCAGTTTCGGAGACTATCGGTTCAAGACGGGCACGTGTGTACTGAGTGCGAGCGATTCTAAAGGGAGCGGGGAAAGAAGTGTAAGACAGATAACGATAGGGGGGGGGGTACGCAGATCTTCTAAGGATCATCTTAAATTTTCCTTGCTTTTTCTTTGCATATGGCCTTTAGGATCAAGAGGTGAATAAGAGATAAAAGTGACGGGAACCTAGCTCCGAAAGGGGGTGGAAGGCGGCGCCGCATAGTGCTATCTTGACTAGTACTGGGAATATATGAAGAAGTGGAGTATAAAATAAAAGTGTTCAGCAAAAGGGGACACTGAGAGTACATTAGTGACCGCTATTACTTTTTTCCTTTCTTTTCTTTAAGGGTAGGGGGGAGAATAAAGAACTGTGATTAGCACAAACTTAGGGAGACAGTAAGAGAAAAAGAGTCCTACTAGAAGGGGGGAAAGCAGGTTAATATCTATATATGCGCATCTAGATATTCAAATAAGACGAACAGGGACAGCCGGCTAGGGAGGAAAGGGAGGGCAGCTTGAATGGTGAATTGAGTGGTGCCAAGAGGTGTGTGCACCTCGTATGTGCTAGAAGACATTTTGATGTTGTGAATGTGTGAAGCGGTTATAAATGTATAATAGCTAAATGGTCATAGTAAAGTGTGGTCGGATAAAACTTTTTCCCCTTTTCAGACAACGTCAATATAGTGAAGTGAGTGAGTACCTTTTTTGATTTCCAGGCTGACATTGTCAAAATAAAGGATGGGTTGCTCTTGTATGTGCCCCCCAAAGAGAACAGAATAGACATTGTGTACGGCCAGTTCTGTATTGCGCAGTCAGGGAGGAGGAGAGCCCAAAGGGACCCAACATTGAATGTGAAGTAAAATATAAAGAATAATACTGATACTACATTTACATTGTAATTGCAAATACACGAAGACACACCAGTACTAGGAGAGCACAGAGATGGGGGCTGAAACACCCTTATCACATATTTGTAAGAATCTCCCGGGATACGTGGAGAGGATTAAAAAATATCACGACCAATGGGTGACCGAGCTAAAGGGGGAGGGGTTACCTCAGATTTGGCCCGAGGGAGGGTCATTTGATAAAAGTGTTCTGGATACGGTGGCCACATGCATTTTTCTAAAATACAAAGGAAAGCAGCTGCAAAATAGGAGGGAAATATTAGATCTTTGGAGGTTATTTGAAGAGATACCACCGCCTAAAACACCAGCATTAAATCCTGATCTCCCGTCCACCACAGACAATCCACTACTAATACAAAGAGATGTCAAAGAAGGGTCAAGTGTAGCGCCACCAGTAGAGGTAATAAGTTTGTACCCGATATTAAAGAAGCCTGTGCCCGCAGAGGGGTACAGTGACCCCACTTACATACCTCCCCCAAAAGATACTACACCCTACCGGCCCACGGCACCTCCGCCATATGAAAGCACCAGGGAGCGAGCCCAGGCAGGCACACAAAGGGTAGATATAGAGAAGCTCACAGATGATTTAGAATCAAGACTGTCGATAGCAAAGGATGAGCTCTCAAGGATAAAAGACATATGCGAACGAACAGCACTAGATGCAACTAGATCAGGGCGTACGTCCAGAGCACCAGGTGAAAGTAGAAAGCCCGAAGAGGGGTGGAAAAAGGGCGAGATTCTGTTCAGAATTGAGGAAGAACCAACGCGAATAATAGAAGTAGGGTCCCGAGAGGGAGATGTTGTAAACGAAGAAAGGCTTGGGGGAATTAGAGAGGAATTGCTGTGTGATATAAGGGACGAGTTAGAAGAAAGCGACAGGTTGAGTATGGGGATGGGAGGGGGAAGCGAGGGGGAGGAAGGTACATGTTCAATGAGAACCCTGGATGATGAGTGGACGGGGCGACTAAGAAACAGAGTGGGAAAAATGGCATCACTGGGAACATCAGCAGCCAAAACGGGTCCGGACACAACGACGAAAGGAAGGCTACAGCTCCCGTTGATACACAGGGGAGGAGGGAGGCCTAACTATATCCCATGGGCACAGATGGACAAAGCCAATTTATTAAAGCTATTGCCCCCGTTGTCAGGAGGGGCAAGTAAGTGGATATATGCCTTTGAGAAACATACTGCTGGGGTACCCCTAGCCATAGGAGATGTAAAAAGTCTACTCGTATCAGCAGTGGGCGATCAGGCTGAAAGGGTATGGGTTAAGGCCGGTTTCCCGGGAGTAACGCTAGACTGTGACCGCCATGATGGGGCCGCCTTTAACACAGTGCGTGCTAGGGTGTGGGATGCCTTACGCGACACATTCCCAGATACACCAGACTTACAGTCAGTGATGCAGTGTACAATGAATGACGGGGAAGAGGCTATGGATTACATTTTTCGAGTCCAAGAGATGTGGAGAGCAGAAACGGGCACGCCCTGGTATCAATCGACCTCTTTATTTTATTTTATCATAAAGAGAGGGCTCCCAAAGGAAGTGCAGAAGGCGCTTGACAAGATAGCAGGTATTGAAGCAAAGGGATGGCCAGAAATTCAGAGCATAATAGTACACCATTGTAAACGAATCAAGGAGAGGGAGAAGGAGGTGGCGCAGAAAAGATTGGCCGACGAGGCGAAGTTAGTACAGTCAAAGTTAGTGAAGGTTGCAGCAGCAGTAGCCGCGCTCCCACACAGTAGGGAGGGAGATGAGGAGGAGGAGGGGCTGATAGCACTCCAAGGAAGGGTGGCAACTAATTGGGCAGGAACAGCACAGCGGCAGTGGACTGATCAGGAGCAAGGTGGAAGTCCGCAGTGGCAAGAGTGGACCCCTCGAGGGGGACGAGGTGGGTACAGGGGCCGGAGAGGAGGCGGACAGGGGTACGGGGGAATGGGAGGAAATGGATGGCAGGGTCCCAGGGGCCCCCAAGGGAGTTGCTGGAACTGTGGACGATGGGAGCATTACTCCAGGGAGTGCAGAAGTAGACAAAACAATGGGTTCCAGGAGGAGGAGAATTATGGTCATCCACACCCAGGGAGCCCATATGGTCTCCCAATGGGACAACAGCAACTAAGAAACCCCGGCCAGGGTACCACGGGCCAGCAACAGGGACACCAGTATAGGACACAGAACCACCCCCAAAACAATGACAGTATGCAATACACGCCAGGTAACCCTTTCGCGACAACAGCAAACGGGGCCCCCGCGCCAGCACCTTATAGCGGCATGTCAGTGGTTTCAGGGAGTGTCTTTAATGAGGGAGGGGCGATGAGATACCCTGCATAGGACAGCCCACAGAGAACACTTGCGTGTCCAGTTCTATCCACAACCTACAATGCAGCAGAGGAACCATTGGTAGGGGCGCAGATAGGAGACAAGCAGTTTATATTCATGGTTGATTCGGGAGCGGAGAAATCATGTGTCAGAGAGGGCCGATTCCCGTTATCTAACAGGAAGTTAGAGACACAGGGGTTCTCTGGGGCTGTAATTGAAGTTCCTTACACAGAAGCTTTGGATGTAACAGTGGGGGTAAGACTGTGAAGGCACCCTTATTGTATTACGAACATTCCCCAATAAACTTGCTAGGGAGGGATCTCCTGAGTAAACTCAACATGACCATATCATTTACCGAGAGAGGGATAGTGTGTTCTACACCCGGGATATGCCCCTTGCGTGCACTGTTGGTAGTGCAAGCCTACACAACCACACAGGAAATACGAGGGCTGCCACAAAATGAGGAAATGTTTATCAAAGGGCTGAAGACTCTGGCCCTCATAATTCCCGAGCTAAGAAGCATGGACTGGAGGATTCCGGCGGAGTTCCTCTTCCGCCCCATAGTGTGTCCCAACACAGCACCAGGATCAGTGGTATCATTAGACTTGCACGCTGTACAAGTGTCGGCAAAAAGGATCACTGTGATTGGAGTGGACGAGGAAGGGTGTGAGTGGCGCACAGTGCTGTGCACAAACGCCAACATCGCCCTACGAGAGGTAACAGATGAGGATCTCTTTTCAGACACAGAAGGGGATGGTGAGATAGTAATGGAAATAGCGATGCCCTGTGATATTTTAATACAAGCAAGGGAGACCCCCGTCCAATTGATGACAGTGGTAGGAGCACCACCGTCATTTTTTGATGACGACATGAGGCTCGTACCAAACAACTTATGGACAACAGGCCCCCATGATGTGGGACTGTTGCACGGAGTACAACCTGTGGTAATAAAACTTAAGCCAGGAGCAATTTTACCGCGAGTTAAACAGTATCCTTTGTCTCGTGAAGCTGAAGAAGGGATAAAAGAGACAATAAATGCCCTACTAGCACAAGGGATAATAGTGCCTTCAAACTCCCCATGTAACACCTGTATTTATCCAATCAAAAAAGCAAAAGGGGGTTCTTGGAGGATGATACAGGACTTACGCCCCCTCAATGATGTAATTCAGAAGGAGTTCCCTCTAGTCCCGAACCACGCATCAATACTATGCAGCATCCCGAAAGTGGCATCACATTTCACAGTAGTAGACTTGAAAAACGCATTTTTCTCCATACCCCTGGCTGAAGAGAGTAGATACCTTACCGCCTTCACACTGGGGGGTAAAAGATATGAACATTGCAGATTACCACAGGGATACTGCGAGAGCCCGAGCATCTTCAATCGCGTATTACATGAAGACCTAGGAAACCTATCAGTTGAGAGCACCATTATTCAGTACGTAGACGATTTACTAGTCTGCGCACAAAACGAAGAGAAATGCAGAACAGATTCCATAACATTATTGACTTTGCTGGCCAACAAGGGGTACAAAGTGGACAAGGGAAAGCTACAGTACTGTCTGACAGAGGTCCTGTACCTGGGACAGCTGATTTCAAAAGATGAGAAAAGAATAATACCAGACAGAGTAGAAGCGATAAGATCAGTAAGAGAACCCACAACAGTAAAAGACATGCAGAAATTCTTGGGAATGTGCAATTACTGCCGAGCATGGATATTAGATTATGCGGCATACACCAGGCCCCTATTACAAGCATTAAAGGTGGCCCAACAGGAGAACAGGAAGATGGAATGGACTGAAGAGATGAGCTCCTCTTTCCAAACATTAAAAGATTTGATTTCAAGCGCCCCAGTACTCGCAAACCCTGATTATGGACGCGAATTTTACCTATTCTCACACTGCAAAGAAACACTCATGACAGCAGTGCTGACACAAAAAACGTCCTTTGGACACAAGCCATTGGCTTACTATAGTGGTACTTTAGATGCCGTGATGCAGGGCCATTTCGCGTGTGAGCAATCACTCGCGGCAGCCGCGTTCGCGATTGAGAAAAGTGCCACCATAGTAATGGGTTGCCCGGTGACATTGTTTGTGGAACATTCATTATTCGCAATACTAGAGAGATCAAAAAGCACACTGACCACACAGCGGGCGACAGCCTACGAGATTATATTGTCCAGCGCCAACATCCATATAGTGAGATGCAAGACAGTGAACCCCGCCACATTCATTACAGAAGCGTGTACACTAGAGGACATGCAGAACCACGATTGTGCAACCTACACAGGAGAAAGAGGGGAGGACACAGTGGTGTGTGAGAACGCTCTAAGCGAGGGGGAAGTGTACTTTGTGGATGGGTCTGCATCAATTGACGTGGACACAGGAGAAAAACACGTTGGCATGGCAGTAGTGAGGTTAGAAGACGGTGAGTATGAAACACTGGTACGATACCGCCTCCCATCACATTACTCCGCACAGGCAGCAGAACTGATTGCGCTCATAGAAGCACTACATGCAGCAAAGGGTTGTGCAGTGACAATATACACAGACTCAGCTTACATGACAACGGCAGTACATGGAGGCCTAGCAAGATGGGGGCGTAGGGGATTTAGGCGGGCAGACGGAACACCAGTACAGCATGCAGAATTGTTGAAAGAGTTAATTGAGGCCCTGCAAAACCCTACTGCAGTAGCAATAGTAAAGTGCCAAGCACATACATCCAACACAGATGTTGTGTCTTTAGGGAACGCGGCAGCGGACGCTGCCGCCAAGGAGGCTTCCTATTTTCAGAAAAATGACACAGGTGAGTACATGCTTAAGAACAAGAGAAACGACGAGCCCCCAGAAGGATATAATATGATGCCCATATCACAAATAATAGAATTACAGGAAGGAGCCAGTGCAGAGGAAAAATTAATGTGGACAAAACGAGGGTGCAGCAAGTCAGGAACAGACCTGCTGTGGCGGCAAAATAACTCGGGGAAAGTGGTAATGCCAATACAGCTATTAGAGGTTGCATTTCAACAGCTACACTTCCCTGCACATAACACCAAACAGCACATTGCAGCAGAAATACAGGAAGAATGGTTCGTGCCCTGTCTCCAGGAGCATGTGTCTCGATTGGCAATGGAATGTACAACATGCCAAATATACACTTCAGGAATGACATTACGCACTCTCCGGGGAACAATACCTAAACCCATTGGCCCATTCAAAGAACTGCATATAGATTATGCAGATATGGGGGAAAGGTGTAATGGCGCACGATACATGATCGTGGTTGTGTGCCCATTTTCGAGGTGGGTGGAAGCAGGACCTTGCGCACGACCTGATGCCAAGAGCGCCGCCAAGTTTCTAGTAAGGGAAGTGTTCCCGCGCTGGGGAATTTGTGACGTGATTCGCTCAGACAACGGCACTCATTTTGTGAATGAGCTTTTTAAGGAAGTCACTACATTATTGGGAATAAAACATAAATTATGTTCAATTTATCATCCTCAAAGTAATGGCGTAGTGGAAAAGATGAACGGACTGTTGAAGGGCAGGTTATCAAAACTATGCTTCTCATTAAAGAAGAATTGGATTTACTGCCTACCCCTTGCGCTATTTGAATTGAGAAATCAGCCAAGCAAAGACCACCATTTGTCCCCGCACGAGATCGTGACTGGGAGACGAATGAACACAGCACACTCGCCACTGCGCGAACACTCAGACGCTCATAGAAGCGCCGCGATATTGGGAGATGAATTCACAGATTATTTGAGGAAATTGACAAGGGCAGCGCGCGTGATATCAAAGCAACTCTCCCCACCCTTCACTAGAGAAGAGGGAAATGTAACAGGCTCTGTCACGGAGCCAGGGCAACAGCTACAGCTAATGCCAGGCGACTGGATTTATGTCAGAAGCTTTGTGCGTCGGTGGAATGCACCACGATTCCATGGCCCATACAAAGTAATATTTTGCACGCCCACGGCAGTGAAGGTCAAAGGGTTGAGGTACTGGGTGCACTTGACCGACATACGGAAAGCAAATAGCAACGTACAAGAGGAGGTAGATGAGGAGGCACAGACAACAGCAAACGATGCAACTGAACAGAATGACTGAATATGAACTTATGTGTATGTGTTGGTACTAAACTTGAATAAATGCACAACTGATAAAGATATTAACTTTTACCTGGTTGTGTGTATATATATATATATATATAGTTAATGGAATGCCAAATTATAGCCTGTATACACCCTTGTCTGTGAATACCCCTCCCCGTATCCCCACCCCTTTCCATTCCCCGTCACATGTATATTGGCACTGATGGTGCTAGCAAAATGTTTACATGTATGCACTCAATGCACTTTTATATCTTAAACAGGAGCTTCCATGGCATCTAACGGGCAGCCTGCAACGGATAGATTTACTAGAATTAGAGAGTGGTTAACTGAGAAATGCATATATTCGTATGAATGTGGACTATCTGCGTGCATTATATTGTTTTTTACATTAATGTTTGGTCTGGTTACATACTGGTTCATAGCGTTCATCTCTATCGAGATGAACGAGGGGGGAGGGAACAACACAACTACTGGGGCCAATACAACTGCAAGTGTCAATGCCAATACAAGGGAAGGTGACTTCTTGGTATGGGACGGAACTAAACTTGTGTGGGGCTACTATACCACGCCATCCAATGTTGTCATCTCACAAGATGGAGGGCCAAAGGGTAAAAGGCAAAATAACACACTGTCCCCACCTGAGATGTCTAATTACAATGCTCACAGCTTAAACGACCGAAACCCCTCTGCCATATCCTGGTTGTATAACACCCCCACCAGCCAACCTGCCCCCATGGCCATAGACAATCAAAGAATGAAAGCAACACATGAAATATTATATGATGACTGGGTGAAGGGGGGCGGGAAGGGGAAAGGGGGGTCTGTTTTGCCCTTCGTTCAGGAGGCTGGGAAGCGCCAAAGGAACAAGAATAACAGACGGAAGAGGGAAGCAGGGAGGAGGAAGTATGATGAGTACTATGGGCTAGGTCTAGATAAAATGGAAGACCCACGACACCCCCACCAAGCAAATAAGTGGTATGCAGATATGAGTGCTACAGCTAAACAAACAACAAACGAGAGCTGTTATGTCTGCTCCCTCATTCCCCACGCATCAGGTACACCCAAAGTATTGTTACCCAAAGAGTTGCCAATCATAGATGCCCAGTGTCTCCTTCATCTTACGTTATGCAGGATTAAGAACACCTTCCAGGCACATGAAGTGACTTTTCAAATGCTACAGAACGAGAAAACGTGCTACCCAAAACCGGCAGGGGTGGTATGTCTGAAGGAACCATTTTTTGTAATTGAAGGGACACTTTTTTCTGACAACAAGTGGAAGGACGAAGAAGTAATGTGTAAAGCTGAAGCACTGAGGGGTGTGGCACCGGTGAAGTTGCAATGGATAGAAGAAACGTGCACACCCGTATGGAAGGAACACATTTCAAAATTAACCTGGGTTACGCCCATCGAAAAGCCTTTCAAGCTGCAGAGTGAAATAGACTATGAACTATGTTTCGAAGGAGAAGGGAGAACGTCCATGGGTACGAACAAGAAGTGCAACAAAACCCTCACCATCCCAGATCTAAGAAAAGGGACTGCGGCCCTTATGGACACGTACTGGGTATGTGGCAACCAGGCATACCTACACCTCCCCCCGTCGTGGAGTGGCAGCTGCTCAATGGCCACCCTGCACTCAGCTCTAATGGTGATACCAGAAAGCCACATCGATGGAAGCAAAAGGACACAGGAACGCACGCAACAGAGTGTGGCCCAACCAACTGCAGAATCACAAATGTATGTCCTGTCTTCCGGAAGCAAGGGAGAGGTGCTAACCCGTCACAGACGAGCATCAAATTACATCTCACAGGCATCATCAGAACTATTGGCTCAGATCCCAGACAAATATCGATTATTCAGCTCAGCAGAAACATTTTTTGCCTCACTCGTATCAAGTGTCCAAGCAAGGGCAAACGCAAAATGGCTCCAGATAACCCGTTGGGAATTGATTCAGCTGGCAAACGACACTGAAGAAGGATTTAACATAATAAAGGTCGAACTAAGAGCTTTGCGACTGATGACCATGCAAAACAGGTATGTCCTAGACCTGTTGACGGCGATGGACGGCGGTGTTTGCCGAAAAATAGGAAGTGCCTGCTGCACTTTCGTACCTTCTGAAGACGCAGAGAACGGCTCCCTGTCCCATGTGATCGAAGCAGTCCACAACCTAGGAGAAAAAATGAAGATGGAAGGCGGAGCAGAAGATAGTACATGGTTCGATAACATCTTCTCCTGGGTCCCCTCATGGCTTGGAACAACTGTGAAATTTTTGATGCCAGCTGTGGTGTTCCTCCTTTTGATTTTCTGCCTGTGCCAGGTGGGTCTTCGAGTCTGTGCTAATGCAGTACCAAATGGTGCAATGATAATGGTGACAATGGGCAACTCACACGGTACAATAAAAACAATGCAAGAAGCACAAATACAAACAGGGATAGATAACACACCCAGGTACAAACTGGTGCCCATGTACCACGACAAGGATATTGTAGATAAGCTGTGGCACACCACCATTAAAGAGCCCCGCATACTAGAATGGTACGAGGAAGTTTGGGTAGATTTGGAGGGAGATGGTGGGTGTATATATCTCACGTGTACTCCAGATGAATACGCCAGGAGAGGTGAGAGCTTAAGGGGGGGTGTGCAGAGCATGGATGCCTATCAAAGGAACTCCTGCATGGGATGAGGCGGTTATGGACGAAGCAGAATGTAGGAGGATAGAA
This sequence comes from Ambystoma mexicanum, assembly GCF_040938575.1. Taxonomy (NCBI): domain Eukaryota; kingdom Metazoa; phylum Chordata; class Amphibia; order Caudata; family Ambystomatidae; genus Ambystoma; species Ambystoma mexicanum. Next base: position 18,384,920 of record NC_090926.1, read on the forward strand.
GAGCTAAAGAATTCGTTACTTAAGTAACGAAAGGGGGGAAATGTAGGGGAGGACTGGTCCAGGAGACCCCTCTTGCCTGCGTTTTCTCCCCAGGTGAGGGCAATGGCTCATTGGGCGTCCCCTCGTGCCACCCGGGCCCAGGTGGTGGAGGGCTCACCCGCTGGAGACATTGCCCACACGTATTGATTGCCCATACAAATTTAGCTAGGCCCCGAAACCATTTTTTGTCTGGTAAAGATGGTGTGAGCTCAGCACACTGTAGCGCGGCCCCCACCCTTGGAGAGTCTCATCCCTGTTGCCGCAGCACCCTGGCAGATCCGCTGCGAGCACGTTCCCACGAACAAGACGGACATGAGCTAGCGCGATACGCTAACATTGTAACAGTTCACCGCCCGCAGTGTACTATCACTATCAGCATGACCCGGCCAGCAGGCCTGAATAATGAGAAGAACGGTAAAATGGTCATCTGATGGCAGACAGTCTTTATATATATGTATATATTAATGTCAAGACCACTTGCAAAGTATGCTTTCTTCCACAAAATCTCCCATGATATAAGCAATGGCTAGCTCACACCATTACAGGTGGATGCTAATAATAAAGGAACGCTCCAGGGATCTGTGTGTTGCGTGTATCACTGGGCAGCCTACCTCCCATGGTTTTGCGCCATAACTAAGCTAATGCTGCTAGAGTACACGAGAAAGCGAATGCAACTATACTATGAACTCATGTAAAGGATGCGCGAGAATGCACTTATCATGTGTGTATGTCTAAGCCCCTTATGTGCCACCACCGTCACGTACAGTGGCGGGTCGTTTTCTATGTACTCCACCGACCCAACTACTACCTCATTTACTGCGAATGTATATGCATGTAACTAAAACACTGTAGCTGCTAGAATATAATGTACAAATATGGTGCTCGGACTGGGTATAATCGAGACACATCCAGCAAAGGTTAAATGCATGTTTTGAAGTGATTTTGAATAAGTATTATAGAAAGTGTTCAAATGTTTGTGATGTCTTTACCTACATTCAGCAACACACGAGGGAGATACCTTTGTGAGTGCGTACAAGGCCTCGATGTATCCCCCTCCCACCCTGTGAAGGCTGCCAAGACATAAGAACAGAGGCCCGCTCTGCGCTATCCCACCTCCCCCGACCAGACTGGAGCCGCTTCAAAGATTTGTAGCCCCACTGCAGCACCCAAGGCCGCGACCAGCCACCTGCATTATTTACAGCACAGCAGTAAACCTTTGTCTAAACTCACGCGCCCCCTCGTAAACCCCACAACCCACCGGACCGTCTTAGACTTATGGCCCTGTGCAATCAAGACACCCAACACTTTGACAACACACAGCGGAACATCCATAACAACTTCTAACAAGACAGAAAGACCTGTACCACCCGTCCCAGGCCCCGAAGCTTAGCCCCTCGACCTATGGCCCCGGTCAGCAGGACACGGGTAACCAGGCCTCGATGTATTACCTACAGACCCCTCACAAGGTGCATTCCTCCTGTGTTGCATTAACCTATAAAATAACCTATTGGAAGATTTACTAAAGAGAATAACACTGTAAATGACTGAATGACTGCGGTGTGCATGGCCGAGGGCAAGTAAGTCAGGAAAGGCATTCATCTGTGCCACAGGCCGCCGTGGCACACCAACACCGCCCGGATGAACTCAAGCCGACCTACCAGGCCCTGCCCAACCCACGAGGGTGACCAGTGACGTCCTCCAGCCAAGACCAACCACACCGCAGCAGCACCTATAGTTAGTCGTCGCCACCCAATCCCAATGAACTTGTGCCCCCTATAGTATGTAGGTTTTGATGACGTTTTTTGTAAATATATACGCCTGTCTTTGCTATTGTCAGACAGAGCGCTCTCGGAGTTTGCAGAGTTCTTTGCATGCCCTATTCTAATTGATAAACTCCCATTTACGCTCACCCGCACTCTGTCTTGGCCTTATTCCCATTTTGGGAGAGTCTTTCATTGTCTCTCATTGCGGGGAGGATCGTGCTGTTTGGGGACGCTTGCTTTCAGTAACCAGCATTAACCAGCGACCAGGAGCTACCACAGGGGAACGCGGAGCTAGCCTAGCTACCTAGGTTTAGATTACACCACAAAGGGAAAGGGTGTTCTTCCGATGAGGGCAACTGTTCAGGGTACACAATAATACTGTGAAATAGTTTTTTGGTATAAAGTAAGCCACATATGTCTGTTGCTTTGTGTGGTACTATGTATGAAGTTAACAGGGACACGATACCCCAGGAATGAGGTGTAATGTCGTCAGAATAAACATCCCTGTAGTGTTTCGAACGAGGAGCTAGCAAATAGCAATGTAAATCTAACTTACACATAAGATGCAAACATATCATTTATGACCCCTTATGCTTTAAATGTGGTATTGTTGTGTCCTAATGTGTATATATAGATTGTCCCAAATGAACAGAGTTAAATTCACATAGGTGTGTTTGGCATCATTTGCCATGGGGAGTCAAACGTAGCTCCTGGTAGCTGTTGGTGTTAAGCTAACCAGGCTCTTCAAGGCTTCACACAGGAGCTAAATAGCTCAGCGCTCCCCTCAATTTTGAATCCTGAGAAAGTATGTTGTCAAGGTCTGAATAAGTACATGGCTAAAACATATCACCACGAACAAGACACACAGATTATATTCTCATCATATGGGGTGGCTATGACAAAATCTGGATAGCGGAAATAGCACAGCTCAATGACAACACATTCAATATCAAATGCACAACACATGTTATTTTCCTCCCTTTCACTCCATTGCTTTATGTTCACTGTGTGCTCTTTTTTTAAGATTGTCACTGACAAACTATTATATAAAACATAAACAAAGATGTGGTATTCAAATGCTTAAATTTATACCACTAGTAATTAATATCTGTGCTAAAATATCTCTGAAAGTTAACCAAAACTATTTATCACATCTAAGTACTGATAACCGAGAAAGAATGAGGAGTATGGAAGGGGTGGATTTGCCTCAGACAGCTACAAGGCTACAAGGGAAAGTCCCAATCCTAGTGGGGGAATCAGTGCCACCGTGGCTCCTCCCACACCAGGGGCCAATACACCAAGCAGGCCTGACCAGGCTCTGATGCTGCTCCTTCACTTTAAAGCCCCAGTGGGGGAGGGTCTCTCTCCAAGTTCGTCAATCAGTGGCGTTCCATAATGACGGACGAAAGGGTGTTGCCATTAATCCAGCAAGGACACATGCTGGAATTCATCAGGCGTCCGCACTCTGTGCTCCCTTTGTCAACGTTCAAAAGCACCTGCCGGTACTGTTGCATACAGTTTGGTCCCTCCTCTCCAAGGAGTTGATTGAACTTCTTCTGTTTCATCAACAAGGTCAAGGGGCGTACTACAGAAACCTTCTCATCAAGAAGAAGTCTGAGGGCTGGAGACCCATTCTCGACCTGCGTCTCCTCAACAAATTCTTGCTGTCTCAGACCTTTAGGATGGTTATCCTATAGCACATCCCAACCCAGCTGCAGGAAAGGAATTTATGTTCGTCTTTAGACCGAGAAGACGCATGCATCCACATCCTGATTCATCAATGGCAACAAAGGTTCCTAAGGTTCACTGTCACAGGACAGCCCTTCCAGATCAAGGCCTTGCCCTTAGGCCTCCACTCGGCTCCGAGTATGTGTAACAAATGCCTAGCCTCAGTGGTGGCCTTCCTCTTTCAATCTTCACCACTTTCCCCCTCTATCAACTACTTCCTCCAACATCTCCTTCTACAACTCATTTCTCTCTCCTCTTTTTCTCTCACTATCTAAAGCATCTCATTTACTATCTATACTCTCATACTACATAATCTCCTTCCACCGTCTATACTCCCACTCTACACCTTTCTGTCACATTCCTCTGGGGCTTTTATACCCATGATTCACTTTTTCTGACCTCCCCCACGCTCCTGCTCCCCCTCCTGACCTCCATTGGTTTTGTGTCTCAGCTGTAAAAGCATATAGAGTAAAAACATACTTAATTACACATCATGTCTTGTTTGATTGAACATAATGAAAATGTGTGTTGGTTGAGGAATAAACAGACATACTTGAACTTAAAGTAAAGCGAAAGCAAACAGCAAAGAGAATAATGCATCAATGTACCACAATTAAAATGCTGCAACCAAACAAGATGAAAGCAAGCATAAAGGACAACTCAGATCTTTAAAGAGCTCATTTTGGCTCATTCACAAATCAACCCGCTTCTATACCCCTCTTTTTTCTCTTCTTTCTTGGTTATCAGTACTTAGATGTGATAAATAGTTTTGGTTAACTTTCAGAGATATTTTAGCACAGATATTAATTACTAGTGGTATAGATTTAAGCATTTGAATAGCACATCTATGTTTATGTTTTATATAATAGTCACTGACCATTTATTTATTTATTTATTTATATCTTTATATGCCACGCCACATGTCCGAAGGTCTCAGGCTGCACACAAGACAAAACAGGACAGACTTAAAATAGACAGAGCCAGAGGGTCTGATAAGAGATTGCAAGGGACAGTGGCAAAAACATTTTTAAAAAAAAATTTTTTTTTTTTTTTAAAAAAAATCGACCCTTTTGTTTTCGGTCCTTTTGATTCAACCCTTTTGTCATTCGATCCTTTTCATTCAAACCATTGACCTATAACTGAAAAAAGCAAGCATTGGAGTCAATCAGGAGGTAGGTTGAAGAGAAAGCTCTTCAGCCTTTACTTGAACTCGATGGTCGGTGAGGCAGCTCTAAGGGCAGTCGGAAGAGCATTCCAAGCAGTAGGATCTCAGACATCAAAACTGCAGCCAAACGGGGCTGCACAAGTCTGAATTGATTTCTGGATCTGAGGGTACGAGAAAGGGTGTAATGCCATTGTATAGAACTATACAAATAAACACACCTTTAGCTCAACTTGAGGCTGCCACAAAAGCTGGCGTGCCCAATGCAAAGGTATTACATACCAGATGGATTCAATGGTCAGCATCTCAACATGCTCCAGATGTAAAGTATCATTATAAGGCAGAATGGCAAAGAATTAGTGGATTGACTTGGACAATGGACACAGAGCCTGACACCTCACGGCCTGTCATACCATTGTTTGATTTTTTCCAAGTAATTTACTGCGATGGTTCTGCGAGACCGGCGGCAGGGCCACGTTCCATATATGCTGCCACCTGCGCAGCAGTACTAGGACACTTCTCACATGAAGAAGCACTTATACACACTGATATTGCAACAAAGCATCTGGGAGCCATGATTGCCCAGACTGCTGAATTGCATGGATTATTGCTTGCATTGCGCCAAGCAGATACAGGAAAGCCCACACTAGTAGTCTCAGATTCAGATTACATTGTCAGGGCTTATAACAATGATTTGCATTGGTGGATTCAAAATGACATTAGGCATAAAACCATTGCTTCTATGCAACTCTGGAAGCAGGTTTGGGAGCTTAAACAGACTTGCCCTTTGCTATGGGTGATGCACAAAAGAGCACATACTAAAAGGCACAGGCAATGCACTAGCAGATAAATATGCCAAAGAGTGATAAAGACGATAGCAGCCATAACTTGCTCAGCGACTGCAATGGATGAGGAAATAAAAGAGGCTTGTTTAGGCCAAAAGGTTTCCCCAGTAATTATGTTTGACATTGAAAATAACAAGGCAATAGTCATCATTCCTATGAAACAAGGGTTCCTATTCAAAGATTAATCCCTATTAGAGCAGACAGGGAAAAGCTGATTGCACCAACGCACGCTAAACTTGCATCTGTCCATTTTGGGGTGAGGGCAACTGCACAGCTACTTCTTGGCCGTTACTGGCGGCCAGGGCTACGCCAAGCTGTGAAGATATATATAGCAAACTGTGATACATGCTTGAAGACAACTGTGGACTACAGCAAAAAACCTAAGGAGGTTCCTTTAAGAACGGCCACCTCATATTTTGAGATCCAATATATGGATCACATAGGCCCACTACCAGCAATAAATAAGTACAAGTATATTCTAGTATATTCTAGTAATAGTGGATTCTTGCACTAGGTTCACCTGGATGATTCCTCAAAAGAAAACAGACTTCAAATCAGTCATACAGACACTTGGGGTGTAGTAGCGATGACGGCAACTCAAACGTTCCATGCTGACAATGGTCCAGCTTTTTCGGGACAGACTCTGAAGAAGGCATTCGAGGCATGGAGAACAGAGTTGCGCTTCTCCAATCCTTTCTGAGCTGAAACGAACGGAATTGTGGAGAGAGCGAACCAGTCCATAAAAGTGAGCCTGGCTAAATGCATTCTATCACTTTGAGGTAACTGGGTAGACCATGGGGAGGCATGGCTAGACAGACATGGGGCCTCATTACGACCCGGGCGTTAAGTACCGGTCATTACCGGAATGAAGCAACTACCGTGTCCGTGCTGGCAATAGACCGCTAAAAGTGGCCTATTACGAGTACGTGGGCACGAGCTTTGCGCCATGCCGGTAATGACCCCACCGCCATGCCGTAAAAGGGCGAAGAATCATCCTTTCCGGGATCGTAGGAAGTGCAAATAGCTCCACCGGCATCCAAGCCATCGGCATTAGCGGTGACCGCTAATAGCAGTCGCCTCTAATAGCGGTAACCGCTATTAGCGGTCACCGCTAATAAGCAGAACCGGAAGTAGCGTCATCGCACAGGAACGGGAAAGAGCACGGCGGCCATCTTTAAAAACACAATCCATTGCCATCCACCACAACCAGGAGCCATCTGACCCCCAGAACTCTACCACACCTCCACCACTACCTGCTGCATCTCACCATGCCGAAAGCGGTTAAAAAAAGCACAGATTGCCTGAGCAAGGAGCGCTTCTCCCGAGAGGAGTTGACCATGCTGGCGGAGATGCTGCAGGAACATGCAGATGTTGTCTTCTCCTCCGACATGTCCCGCCCTGCAGTGCAGCGCAAGAAACAGATATGGGCAGAGGTTGCCCAGAAAGTAAGTGCCATTGGCACCACACCCAGCACTCCCAAAGATGTCCGTAAGCGCTGGGAAGATCTGCGTTTACGTGTGCGGAGCATCCTCTCTGCCAACCGCAACCTGGGGATGGCGACAGGCGGAGGTGCGGACTCCCCCATCAAGTTGCAACCATGGGAGGAGATCTGCGCCAGCACGATAGGGACGGAGGCAATTGAGGGAGTGGGGGACATGGAGCGAGGAGTCCCGTCATCGGCCGATGCAGGTAGGTGTCCCAAATGAAACAATGCTAATACCAACACGATGATGTCCACCTGAACTGACAGTGCAATGTAGAGCAGGGTTCACCAGACACATATGTACAAGACTGCCTACAGGCAGTGCACAGCATCATCTTGTCCACATGCATAATGCACCCCATATGTGTTTCAACCCAGACGTTTCCATGCATCACCCACCCAAAAGCCAAGCAACCCGTATGTCACTCCCACAATGTTAATCAACTGCCATTCCATATGAATGCAGCCACCCCAATGCATGCCTGATGCCTCTAGACCCATCACTAACCCTCTCCCTCTATTGGTCCCCCACAGGCACGCATTCAGACAGCAGTGACGAGGACACTAGGGAGGATGATGCCACACCACAAAAGAAGGTCAGAGGCGAGGAGGGAGAACACCGCCCCTCGACTTCAAGGGGTAGAGGCCAACCTGCACCACTGCGGAAGGCCAAGAAAACCCCAGAGGCCACAGCACCAATGTGCACTACGTCCCCCACAACAGCACCCACACCAGCCACCAGCACCCATGAGCCAGTGGCAGAAGGCACTGCATTGGCTGCCAGCAGCACAGTGGGTGAGACAGCTGCCACAGCAGCCGTGTCGGACGATGAGGCAGATGTTCAACTGCATGGCGCAACTACCGCCACAAGCCCCCTGCATTCACCACAACTCTCCCCATGCAGCTTGCACAACAGCAGCTTGCACGGGCTGTCGCCCGGTGATTCATGGCCCGCAAGTTCCAGACCCACACCAACTGTGCATGAGGAACAAAGCATGTTGGAAACCCCTCACACATCCACCACAGTTCCAACCAGCCAAAAGGGGATCAGGGCTATTCAGAAGCGCCAGGAGGAGCTGACAGGGCTGTTGACACAGCATATAACAGAATGTGGCCGGGCAAGGGATGACATTAGGGAATGTGCAGCATCCCTGAAAACAGCAATCGAGAACACCTCGAAGGACATTTGCAGCGAATTGGCAGCAGTGCAGCAGGTCTTCTCCGAAATGGTGCCAGCAATGCAGGCCATGCGTCCACCACAGTTGCCAGAAAAACCTGGGACATCTTCCAATGCAAGCTCAACCAGGACCAGCCCCGTGCGTAGGTCTGGCCGGAACCTGCGCAGATCAGACAGGGGTGCACCTAGTGCTGGAAGAGGGGGAGGGCTGTAGGTACAGCCAGGCATACTGGTGCCATGTGGACTAATGGTGCATGCTACTGCACACCATGTGTGGAGAAGTCAAGGGGGGAGGGGGGAGAGGGCATGCGGGGGAGTTGAGGGGGAGGGGGGAAAGGGTGTGTGGGGAGTTGAGGGGGGAGGGGGAGAGGGTGTGTGGGGTAGAGGGCTTGTGCACTTTGTTATATTTCTTTAATACACCTGTTGGGAAATCATAATTCACATGTGCGGACATTGCTGATTGTGTACGTGTGCTTTATTGGTGAACAGTCTACAGTGTCCATGTCCCTGACACACCCAGTGCCCTGAGTGTCACCTCCATGTCACACTCCCCGTCCATGTGTGCTAGAAACATTGGTTGATCAGAGTCTGACGCATGATACGTCCCTCCTGTGCATCGCTGCCTCCCTGAAGTGCAGCCCCATCTCCACCATCCTCATCGTCAGGTGGTTGCAGTTCAGCGTCAGGGGGCAGAGGCACATTCCGTCTGATACACATATTGTGTAGCATGACACATGCCATGACGATCTTGGACACCTTCTCATGGCTGTACAGGAGTGCCCCACCAGACCTGCTGAGGCAGCGAAACCGTGCCTTCAAGAGGCCAAATGTCTGCTCAATCACCACACAGGTACGTGTATGCGCACGATTGTAGTCCTCCTCGTGCCTGTTCTGTGGGTTCCGGACTGGGGTAAGGAGCCACCTCTTCAAGGGATAGCCTGCATCACCTGCATGTGGGCAACAATGTATATGTGTAAGTCATCACATCATATGGGACCTGTATCAATGACACCATAGCATGCATTTATTTCCTGATTGCAACCACATTTCCATGCATGAATGGCGACACACGATGTGTCTGTTATGTGTGTATTCCTCTTATGGACAGGTGTGTGTGCCATCGTCTAGTGGGCTCAGGGGGGTCCTGTTCCTTGTGAGTGCTCATGCACTGTGTTATTCCACGCCGGTTGTTTCCATGATCTGGCTGATGTGCAGTCATTTGTATGCTTTCATCCTGTCACCGTTGATGTCAGCCTCATGATGATCTCACTATGCACAACAAATGGTGACATGCAGTTTTGTTGGACCTCTGCGTCAGTGTAGTGGTGTATTAATGTATTTGGCCCTCATGTGACTCATTTGTACACAGTAATGGGGGACTGTCCTTTTTGTTGATGGTATTTGGTGCTGTGTATTGTCCATACTAATTGCTTGTAGCTGCATTGTGTTGCGGGGGATACGGTCTGATTGAGTACAGTGCACATGTAGATGGCTATGGAATGGTTGTAACACTGCATCATTTACATGGTAGGGCAGCTTACATCTTGCATTATGTGGTCAGGTGTCAGGTCCGGTCTGGCCTGCTTTGGGGTATGAGCATGGTCCATTCTCTCAGGCACTCGCAGCCAGGTGAATTATGCATCTCCCCCTCCCATCTCAGCCAGGTGAAGTATGCATCTCAATCCCACCCATCTCAGCCAGGTGAAGTATGCATCTCTCCCCTCCATCTCAGCCAGGTGAAGTATGCATCTCTCCCCCAATCACCTACCCACATCACATTTCCATGAGCCTAACATGCAACTCACAGAGAAGCCAGGATCTCTGCCCTGCATGTCGCTCCATGTAGCGTGGTATCGTGGAGTTCCGCAGGACCATTGAATCATGGGTTGATCCGGGAAATCGGGCACAACAATGTGTGATGATCTTGTTTGCACGTTGATGGAGTGGTATAACGTACGGTTGCGGTACGCTACATCCATGGCATGTGGGACCACCAATTCCACATGGGTGCAGTCAATGGCGCCAATGTAACCAGGGATGCCGGCCAGTGAATGGAAACCAACTTCCCGTGGTAAGTAAATGTGGTAAGTAAATGTGGTCGCCTGTGTGCTTCAGGAGGGCATCAAGCACATGGTTCAGCTTACGTGAGAATAATGGTTGTGATATGCCATGCATGTGCCCCACTGTGTGCTGGTAGGTGCCTGTGGCCAGGAAGTGGAGCACAGACACTACCTTCAGTAGGGGTGGGATGGGTGGGATGGCGGTGCGTGTTTCAATCAGGCTGACAATGTCATCATGTATCATGTCCACAATGGTGGTGATGGTGTCCCAGTCCAGACGGTATAGGGTGTGGATCTGTTCAGGGGTTACGTTGTATGGACTGGCTCTGATGCAAGGGGTTGGGGGCTGCCTGCGTGGTACCACTGGCTGCACTGGTGGGGCATGCTGGGCCTGCCTAACACTCATTCTCCTCCTACGTCTCCTCTGTGCTGCCTGTTGTTGTTGTTGTTGTTGTTGTTGTTGTTGTTGTTGTTGTTGTTGTAGCTGGAGTTCCACTGCAATCATGTCCTCCAGCCCCAGCATTGCTAGTAGTATGGGAATCATTTTGGTGTGTGACTGGGTGTGGGAAGGGGTGGGGTGTGCTCCTTTTGTGCTGGCCCAGTCTATATTTCCTTCACCTGTGCTGATTGTGTGCACCTGTGGCAGTTGGGAACACTGCACATGGCCATTTACGGGTGGTCCGCGATGCCGGTATTTGCTCCATGCCAGTAAGGTACTTTTCGGCCTTCAGTAGGCCGTTATTTGCATGGCCGCCTGACTTGTCGACATGAAGGGTCGCGTGCCCGCGCCCATGCCGCTATTAGAGGCACCGCTAAATACGGTGCCGCTAATAGCGGATTGGCGGGTCATGAACGTCCAGAGCGGTAAGTGATGATGGTAATACTTTACCGGCATCGTTGTTCCCTTACCGCCCGGGTCGTAATGAGGCCCATGGAATAGGCTGCATCTCCTGAGAGCTCTGTGATCCGCTACTTGATCCGTGGAAGCACATGCAGCCCAACAGCTTATCCCAGTCCCAAAAGAGCACTAACTGTGCATGAACATGCTGGGACCGAAATACATGTGTCGGCTGGAGGTTCGGGGCAGTGTAGCAGAAGTTATGCTACTTTGTATCGCAGGTCAGGGCCGCGAAATTGACATCAAGATGGCGGCGACCCGAGACAAAGGGATCCTCTGAGGTCTCAATAACGGACGAGGAGCGCGCCGCCGAGAAAGAAGCAGCTGGCACGTCGGTGGCTAGCAGCCGAAACAACATTATGTTAACAGCCCATGAGCAGACTGTAAGAAGCTGCGAAACGACTTGCAACATGGAGCGGGCAGCCCTGGTGGTATGGGACTACTAGGAGCACCAAAGAGGATAGCAGAGGACCTCCGCCGCATGCACTTTTCATACACGGTGTGGGCGAAAGACGGCCTGGCGCATAGAGCTGCAGATCCAACTCCCGAGGTCCGGGCGTGACAGTAACAAACAGATGGTCGGCAATCCTAAGGGTTTGCATACTGAAAACAAGCATGGGGAGCGCACGAATGCAAAATACAGAGCGACTCAGAAGGATACCAGCCGGACCCGGACTCATAGCCCTGCAGTGGTGGGGACAACACCACTGGGGCATAGCTAATGCTGATAGCCCCCACAGCAAGGTAAACTCGGCAGGACAAAGCAGCCCTAATGCAGCAGCATTCACATGGCACAGTGCAGTGATATCATCTTGAGAGCTGCAAGGGCACCATAATATAGAGACGGCGGAAAAGTAAAAATAATCCATAACATTTACAAACAACAGAAGGCAGGATCAAACATACAGGCAACACAGACACATGCCACAGCACACGAGAAAGGGCTGGTAACACTGAGACCTCAACAAAAGTGTCAGTGGGTCAAACCCCAAGCGTCTATGGGCAACCCCGGGAGGTGAAGGCCAGCAGATTGAACGCCATATGGAAGAGACACACAAGGCGAGACCGAAGAAGGCATGGTGGAGTCCGCAGTGGACAGCATAACAGCGAACCGAAGACAGCCCCACGCACTGCCATGAGACACCAGATCTGAGACTGGCCTGCCAAAAAGGGTAGACTGGTGGAAGGGCCGCATAGAGAGAATAGCCACACGCAAAGGATTGGCGGACACAGTGACCTATGGCAAGGCTGCATAGAGGCCACGGAGGAAGGGGTCCGCAAAGGCAAAGAGCTTCAGCCAAGAACTGGTCACTTGAAGGGCCCAAGCCCAGAAGAGTGAAGTACGCATATATGGACACTAAGCACACAAGGCATAGGATTGATTCCCGGGAGGGACGGACCCACGCTACATGCAAAAGCAAGGCGAGAATCACCATTATTGGGAGCCCATGGAGGAGTAAGCATAGCGGCGCACCACCACAAGAACCGAGACGCTAAGACATACCGGGACGCCCACATAATGGCCCAAAAGGGAAGCAAAGGCAAAGTGAAGCAGCCGACCATGGATATATTTACCAAAGCACAGCAGCCCACAACCTCGTCAGCACAGGCCGTGACTATGGCGCAAGAGAATGCGAACTCGCCGAGAGATGATCAACGGATCCTTGAAGCTATCACAGAATTGAAATCTTTGTGGGGAATGGCAATGGCTGAGCTGAAAGAGGCGCTGGAACAGAAGATAGAAGCTGTGGGAATCGATGTCAACTTACTGAGGCAAGATGTGAGGGCGCTGGCAGACCGAACAAGTGGCTTGGAGATTGCTGTTAAGACAAATAAGGAGCTAAGTGCCACCAACGCGAGAGAGGTCCATATATTGAAGCAACAGGTTGCCAATCTGGAAAACCGAGCAGAAGAAGCGGAAGGGCGCACGAGACGCAGTAACATACGAGTGGTGGGCCTACCGGAAGGAGAAGAAGGCACGGACCCCACAGACTATATTGAGAACATGATAATCCAAGAAATAGGAGCTGGTAAACTCTCCCAGGGGTTCGCGGTTGAACAGGCACACAGAGCCCAGACGAGAAGGCCTCAACCAGGGGCTCCGCCGCGCGCTATTATTGCAGAAATATTGAACTGTAGAGATTGAGAAAAGATCCTAGAATTTTTCCAGAAAGGCGGAACAATAACCCGGGCATCAGGAACGATCACGGCTTACCCAGGCTACACCATGCTACAGCAGAGACAACGATACAGCTATGTGGCAGTCAAGAGAAGATTGCGCAAAGCTGAGCTGAAACATATGCTCCTATACCCGGCAAAACTAAAAGTCTTGCACAAGGGTAAAGCCCACTTTTTTGAGACTCCGGAGGAAGCGACAAGCTGCCTGGACACGCAAGGCTGCCCAAAGTCGGAGGAGGACCAGGACCGAGATGGACAGGCTAAGTGATCCAACGACATGTTGGCTAAAGAGGGTGGGGAGAGACATTGCAGGGGTAAAGGTGCAGAGATTGTTAAGGCTGGGTGTTAGAAGGGTGGAGACCACCTGTCATATACACTTGCCAAGTAAACATTGTGGACTGGAATATAGTGGCTAGTAGATTAGACATGTGATGCACAGCACGGCGACTTATAGATATATCAGAGCCACAGGACACATGCACTTTATCCCCATTAGGTGAAATAGCAGGTGCCCCGATAGGGCAGCATCTCCCCACTGGGTCCCAAGTACAGGCATCACCAAGAAAGGGGCTAGATGTAGGGGAGCCTGAGATCCAGGGATGGAGCTGGGCAACAGTTGGGAGGGGAATGAGGGTGTGGGGTGTTGGGAGTTGAGTTGGGGCTGGGAAGGGTGGAGGGAGGGATGGAAGCAGGGGTAGGGGTAGTTGGAAAATGTTGGGGCAGGTAGGGGAATGAGCTTGCATACGTCAGCGATGGCCTCCGAGCAGTGCTTGGAGATAGACAAAGGGAGGGGCGGGATGTGATGAGGCTTTGGGGGACCATAATGTAATCACCTGGAATGTCAGGGGGCTCGATGGCTACTTAAAAAGGAACAAGGTCATGATGTAATTGCGCAGACAGAAGATAGATATAGCTCTGTTACAAGAGACTCACCTCACGAGCGAAAAACTAGAGGTGGTCCGGAAGAAATGGAGGGGGACCATGGTGCGGGCAAAATACTCTGCTTATGCTAGAGGGGTGATCACCTGGGTGGCACTGCATGTTCCATTCCAGATACTACAGTCCACAGCGGATGCAGATGGGAGGATGGTTGCAATAAGGGGGCTGGTGGAAAATAAAGAAATATGTATTATAAATAAGTATGCCCCGAACCAAGACACAGTTGCATACTTCAAGACTTTATACAACAAAATGAGCATGTAGCTAGGGGGTGCGATGATTTGAGGGGGGATTTCAACTGCACATTAAACCCGAAAATAGACAGATCAGACGGCAAAATAGACAGACCCGCCCCCGCTGCTAGGGCGCTGCAGTCAGTATTGACAGATTTTGGGCTGGCCGACGTATGGAGGGTGCACCACCCACAGGATAGACAGTATTCTCATTACTCAACCCCACAAAATTTGCATACTAGGCTCGACTATATGTTTGCCACACAGAGGTTGATGGCAGAAATAGCACAGACTGAATATAAAGCCAGGGTGTTGTCAGTCCACTCGCCATTGATCCTGATGTAGCAATACCAGCCACCAAGGGCGAGGATTCCAACGTGGTGACTCAGAGCCGAGGCACTAAAAGATATGGGGGGTCATTACGACCCAGGCGCTAATTGCGCCAACTTTACCACCATGGTAAACTATGTTTACACCATGGTGGATGGCGGATTTACCGCCCCATTCCAAGGCGAGTGGGGCGGTAAATCCCCATTTCCCATTTTCCCTTCCCCATTCCCATTTTTGCCCCATAGGGCATAATGGGAGTGGGGAAGGCGCTAATTACGCCACCGTAAATTACGGTGGCGTAATTAGAATCATGGCAGGTTAGCGCCATGGATTTTAACGGCTGCTAAAAGCAGCCGTTAAAATCAGAATCAGGCGTTAAGGGTTAACGACGGCGTTAACCCTTAACGCCTGGGTCGTAATGAGGCCCATAAAGTTTAGGGACGATCTGAGAGAAGAGATTACATATTATTTTGAGACTAACACTGGGAGCGTTGAGTCAGCCGGTACGCTCTGGGAAGCCTTCAAAGTGGTAGTAAGAGGGATAGCTATAGCCAAATCCAAAGGACTACAAGGAGGGATTCTAAGCGAACTGCAGGGAACTGAGGCAGAATTAGAAGGGGTCCGGGGTGGAGGGGGGGTACCAAGGAAGAGGCTGAAACCATACTTAAATTGCAACAGAAATGCATGAGGCATTGGGAGAGGCTATGCAATCTGAACCATAAAAAATATGTAGAGAGACAGCATGCTGGAGGAGACAAAGCGGGGAGGATATTAGCATGGTTATATAAAAGCGAGACCCACAGAACCACAATCCGGGTGATAACAAGGGAGGATGGGCAAATAGTGGACACCCAAGAGGGCGTGAATCAGGAGTTCATGGAATATTACCAACAATTGTATGGAGACGTAAAGCGAAGCGACCGCAGGGAAATATGGGAGGCCTTGGAAGACTCAAGCATGCCACGAATTAGCATAGAGGAGCAAGAGGAATTGGATGCCCCTATTACCCTAGAGGAACTGGAAGTGGTGGTACATCAGCTACCCACTAGTAAGACCCCAGGGGCCGACGGACTCCCTAGTGAATTTTATAAAACGTATAGTGGTGAGGTACTTCCCCCGCTTTTGGATATGCTGAATGAGTCATATGATACAGCATGGGTGCACAACATACGGCCCGCGGGCCAATTGCGGCCCGCCATGCTGTTTTTACCAGCCCGCGAAGCACAAAGACTTTCCTAATGGAGGGCGGCCCTTAAGCAGCATCGGCCCCCCTCCATTAGGAAAGTCTTTGTTGTCTTCCGGGCCGGACAAAACACTGGCCGTCATTGGCTCAGCACACACGCACCACGTCACTCCTACGAGCCACGTAGTGCATGTGTGCTGCACCAATGGAGTGCCAGCACTATGGCTGGCGTGGCCAGTAAGGCTTGATGCCGGAAGGCATTTCAGCCTTGCGTACCACGCCAGCCGTAGTACGATTCCACTTACCTCGCCAGCGTTCCAGCTTACCTGCCTTTCAGCACGTCTCCGGTGAGTGGTCTGTGTGTTTGTGTGTCGGGTCTGTTCTGCTGTATGTTTGGGGGCGTGTCGGATGTGTATGAATGTTTTTTTTTTAGTGTTTGTATTGTGTATGTTGAGATGGGGCGTGGGGGGGCGTGTCGGATGTGTATAAATGTTTGTTTTTGAGTGTTTATGTTGTGTATGTTGAGATGGGGGTGGGGGCGTGTCGGATGTGTATGAATGTTTGTTTTGAGTGTTTGTGTTGTGTATGTTGAGATGGGGGCGGGGGGCGTGTCGGATGTGTATGAATGTTTGTTTTTGAGTGTTTGTGTTGTGTATGTTGAGATGGGGGTGGGGGGTGTCGGATGTGCATGAATGTTTGTTTTTGAATGTTCGTGTTTTGTATGTTGAGATGCATGTATGGGCGCATGCTTCAGAGTTTGTGTGCTGAGTTGGGGGGGTTTGGGTCTGTATGGGTGCATGCTTGAGAGTGTGTGTGCTGAGGTGGGGGGTTCGGGTCTGTATGGGTGCATGTTTGAGAGTGTGCTGATTTGGGGGATGGGGGGTTTGTGTCTGTATGGGTTCATGTTTGAGAGTGTGTGTGCTGAGTTGGGGGGTGGGGGGTTCCGGTCTGTATGGGTGCATGTTTGAGAGTGTGCTGATTTGGGGGATGGGGGTTTGTGTCTGTATGGGTGCATGTTTGAGAGTGTGTGTGCTGAGTTGGGGGTGGGGGTTTCGGGTCTGTATGGGTGCATGTTTGAGAGTGTGCTGATTTGGAGGGTGGGGGGGTTTCGGGTCTGTATGGGTGCATGTTGAGAGTGTGTGCGCTGAGTTGGGGGGTGGGGGGTTCGGGTCTGTATGGGTGCATGGTGTATGCTTGAGAGTGTGTGTGCTGAGTTGGGGAGGTGGGGGGTTCGGGTGTGCATGAATGTTTGTTTTTGTATGTTTGTGTTGTGTATGTTGAGATGCATGTATGGGTGCATGCTTCAGAGTTTGTGTGCTGAGTTGGGGGGTTTGGGTCTGTATGGGTGCATGTTTGAGAGTGTGTGTGCTGAGTTGGGGGATGGGGGCTCGGGTCTCGCATGTTTGAGAGTGTGCTGATTTGGGGTGTTCGGATCTGTATGGGTGCATGCTTGAGTGTGTTTGGGCCATAGTGTTTGGTTGGGGGTGGGAGCCATGGGGCATAGTGTTAGCTTGAGGCGTGGGGGCCATGGGGCATAGTGTTTGCTTGGGGGTGAGGGGGACATGGGGCATAGTGTCTGGTTGGGGTTGGGAGCCATGGGGCATAGTGTTTGGTTGGGGGTGAGGGGGCCATGGGGCATAGTGTTTGGTTGGGGGTGGGAGCAATGGGGCATAGTGTTTGCTTGAGGCGTGGGGGCCATGGGGCATAGTGTTTGTTGGGGCTGGGAGCCATAGGGCATAGTGTTTGGTTGGGGTGGGGGGGGCCATGGGGCATAGTGTTTGGTTGGGGGTGAGGGACATGGGGCATAGTGATTGGTTGGGGGTGGGAGCCATGGGGCATAGTGTTGCACTCCAAGAGTGAACTCAATAATAAAGCTAAAACAGGCACAGTTAGGAGATGTACATCCTTTGCTTTTTTGAGGAAACCTGACTCAACGAAGGCCATACTCCTCTTGGGCAACCCAAACAGCAAACTATAGCAGTCCAAAATAACGGAATGTCCAATCAAGGGTCAATAAAATATATGTAATTTAATTAAACAGACGATGTACAATAACTAAATCGAAATAAATTATAACAATGGAAAATGTGTAGTACAAAATGTAAGTTTGAAATGCAATAAAAATCGTTACCCCTCAAAAACATATTCTTTTTCCATGTGTTTAATACAAATTGGGGGTTGAAAAAGCCTCCTGACATGTTCCGCCTACCGCCCCGCCCACTTTTACTTTTCGGCCCACTATAGCCCTCATGTAAGGTACTTTCGGCCCTCTGTCAAAATCAGTTCTGCACCCCTGTGATACAGGAAGACTGCTAGAATCCCTAAGAGAGGCGATAATTATTCCTCTCCCCAAACCCAATAAGGTGGGCAAAGAGTGTGGATCTTACAGACCGCTATCGATGCTTAATCAAGATAGTAAAATGCTCACGGTGGTGCTGGCAAATAGAATGTAAAGGATCATTAATAAACTCATATCAGACCGGATATGTTTCTCACAGGAACATATCTGATAACCTTAGGCGATCACATCAAGTCATAGAACATACGAAAGGGGATTCGGGTGAGATAGCGATTGTATCGCTGGATGCAATAATAGCCTTTGACTCAGTCAAATGGCCTTGGCGGATGGCAGCTCTGACCAATTACGGGATAGGGCCCTGGTACCTTAAATGGGTCAAATTACTATATAGTGCACCGCCGGCCAGAGTCAAAACGGGAGCGATAATATTGGAGAGGTGGCAACTCAGTAGGGGCACTAGACAGGGATGTCCGCGGTCCCCGATGTTATACATCCTAGCGCTGGAACCTCTGGCGATATATCTGAGGCAGCAATACTACATAATAGGGATTGACATCAAAGAGGAGCCGCACCTAGTCTCATTGTATGCAGATGACATGTTGCTCTATTCACGGTACCCTGAATAGAACCTCCAGTATGTCCTGGAGATGATGGAGCGATTTGCGCCGCTATCAGGCACAGCGGTGAACCCCAAAAAGTCACGCATATTTCCTCTGGGCAGGTATGTGGGGACCCCACGAGACCAGCTACCTATCCTACAAATACCATGGGAAACAAACACGTTTAGATACCCCGGGATAGCCATTTACCATACGGTGGAGGCAGAACACCAACCCAATGCTGAAAAGGCGGTAAGAAACATAGCAAATAGCATGAGGTTCTGGGAGAAACTCCCCTTGGCAATGATAGGGAGGGGGGCAATGCTGAAGATGGTGGTTCTGCCGATATTATTACACTACTTTGGGAATATACCATATTTGATACCAAGGCGATTTTTTGTCAAACTACATAGCATATGCAGGGACTTCCTCTGGCATGGGACGAGGAATAGAATTGCCCTCTGGAAGTTACAAAACATGTATGAAAGAGGGGGCATAACATTGCCAAACTATGAGATATACTATCTAGCTAGCCAACTCCAATATGTGGCTAAATGGCTATCAGAAGATCCAACCTCAGAATCCAGATTCTTGAGACTGGAATGTGCCCCGTTCTTCCTGAAAGAAGTGATATGGCTGCCCAAAGGGGAGATGAGAGAACGCCCAGAGATGTTGACGTTGGGATGGAAAGTGTGGCGTAAAGCCTGCCAGGTCATGGATAACCCAACCCTGTGCTCCCCACAAGCGCCACTAGTCGCACTGATGGGAAAAGATGGCCAGTTAATGAAGACGGCTAGGAAGCACTGGGAGCCGGTAGGGATAGCAACAGTGGGAGATGTAATGCAAGAGGGAGGAGAGGATCAAGGAATTTTGGATGTTATTGGAGGAAACAGGGTTGCATAAAGGGCAATACATCACATATACGAGAATGAGGAAGCAGATTAAAGAGACATGGTCGGAAATAATACTAGAGGAGCAACCGGACGCTGCCATAGAAACAATATATGACATAGCAGCAGGAGGGCACGAGATATCTAGAATATATGAGCTGTTGATGTCCAAAGCAGGGAAGGAAGTGATACAACTAACACAGGACTGGGAAGAAGAGGTGGGTGCTCCGATGAGTGATGGGATGTGGGAACGGGCCCAAGCGTATCACAAGAAAGTGTCGAGGAATGCGAGGTTACAGAAAATACAGTTATATATAACCCATAGGGCATATATAACACCCCAAAGGATAGGTAAATTTAAAAATGTGGAAAGGCAAACGTGTCCTAAATATGGCGAAGAAAACACTGGGATGACGCACATGTTCTGGGCGTGTCCAGAGATTGGTAAATTCTGGGAAGAAGTAGCCAATAGATTAGATGAGAAAGGGATTAATATAAATGTCGAAACAGCGTGGGCATGTCTGATCGGAGGATTCTCCAGACCACGCAAACTGAAACACGTAAGCAAATTAAAGGATTTGGCGTATATACTTGCAAAGCGCAGAATTGCCATTGGGTGGAAGGCATGCCACAGACCAAGGATAGAGGTATGGTGGAAAGACCTCCAGAAATGGTCTGAAGCTGAAACAGTGGTGTGGCAAGACGCTGGTAATATCTGAGGGGATGAGGAAGCGGAAACCCAGACGGCCTGGAAACAGGTAGTGGCTACACTGTATGGGCCTGCTCAGGACTGGTCAAGTGACCAGGACTAAGTTGAAAACCTAGATAAGAAATCCCCTTCGCATGAAGTAGTTGCAGAGCGCGAGGTAGAGCAAGCTGGAACGGGGGGAGGGAATGGGGATGCAGTAGACATTGATTGACCTGTGTAAAATTCTGAATATTGTGACATGTACTGGAAGTTGGTTGTATGTTTGTTTGAAGAACATTAATTAACAAAATTGTTCAAAACTGGGTATACCATGTGCCCTTAGTGTCATGATTCGACATTTCAGCCCCTTCTGGACTACGTGGTCCACAAGACATTGATTCATTCCTTCCAAGGTGCACCCAACATGGCTGACGTTAGTGCGTGATTACCGCTCTAGCGTTTTCAGGAGTTCGACAGATCCTTGAAAAGAGACACGCCCCCGCGGCTCTTCACGTCTCAACGCTAACTTCCGAACTTCGGCAAGTGTGGTTGTACTTTCCCTGTGCTCGTACCTTTACTGTCCAGGTTCCGATAGCCCTCCTCTACCCTATACCATCTTTCAGCGCTCTCCTTCCTAGGGCCTTCCGCCCATAGTGCTTGCTCCTTAACTTGTTCTTATCCTGGTTCCTTCCTGGCTTCCTTCCTTCCGGGACTCTGCATATTATTCGTGCTCCTCTCTGGAATTGAACGCATACTCACCTCGGTCGGACTCGCCTGCACGCTGGCGACGGAGGATACGCAACCATGTCTCTACAAGTCCCGAGCTGTCCAGAAGAAGGAAAATACCCAGTCCAAGACATCGAAAGACAAACAGGTGACACTTAGAGATTTAGCACGCCAGTCTCTATGCAACGGTAAGACTCCATTTGAACTCTTGTTTGGGAGAAAGATGTTTATGCCTGATCTGTATACTCTTCCCAGCCTCCTCTCCTGGCACGAGCAACTGCTGGCAAAAACGCTGCTGAGCGAATCCCTCCAGGTGTAAGCTGCTGAGGCCAGTCCTGAGAACACTCTCAAAGCAGGAGACTGGGTCCTGGAGAAGATCCATGATAGAACTCTGTGTGGTCTGTCTTACAGACCAGAAGTGCAAGTAATCAGAGTGAAAGGTTCCAGAACTGCTATCCTACCAGCATTACCACCCAAAGAGGGTACCAGGCAAGTTTCTGTGGATCGCCTGATGTCATGATCCCAGCAAAGGAGCACAGTTCCCATACAGGCATACCAGGGAAGCAAGGAACTTCACCTCAGTTCGTGGGTCAACAGTGGCTACAGGCCTGGCACAAATGGCCTTTGTAACAAGAAGAATGAATCACGTCACACTCCTAATTTGATTAAATTTAAAGATTTTGTTTTAAACTTTCGCTGATCAATTAACAAAATGTTAGGTGCAGAGGAGAAGAAAATCAACCCTGGCATATGGGTTTTAACCTGAACAAGAAAAGCATTGCACCCAAAGGCTCACATAGCGCTTACCATTGGTTTTCATACACTCAACATGGCCACTGCCAAGTCCATTGTTAACTTACAGCACATACTATACCTATTGCAGAGGGAGCTTCTTAAACCTTGCCCAGCGTTTCTTCAGTCAGCAGTTTATTTCGTAGTCTCTGCATCTCCTGGTAGAAGTTCCTTCACAGCCGCAGCATCTTCTTCACAGCAGTCTTCGTTCACGGTCGCAGTGCCTTCATTCAGAAGTTTCCTCAGCAGACACTGCATCGTCCGAAGGTATTTCATCTACAGCTTTCCGAAAACCTGCAAACAAAAGGTATTTTCACTAATGAATGAATTTATGGAAATAAGAAATAAGAAATTTTACATACGTTGCTTACCTGAAGTTCCCGCAAGTTTTCTTTGCTTAGTTATTACTTTTCTCGTCTCTGAAGGCTGCAATTACTCAGTTAAGATGAACTTACTTTTCTTAAACGCTTCTTCAAAAGCGAGTATAGTTGTGGCCATTCCGCAGCCATTCTGCAACCATAACCTTTTCTGAGAACAAAGAACCTGCAAGTTAAAAGGGAAAATACTGGAAAGAGAGCTATCTCTAACATACGGACTGCTCAGAATCTAATGAACTATGATATTTCCTCACCAAATACTTACCTAAGATAACTCTAGAAAAGCAAAGACATTATTCTGACAAGAATCATTTGAACACTGCAGCCTTTCAAGTTGAAAGCTTTCATACCAACGCGTCCCTGTAGAATACAGGATGGAGAGCTCCACCAAACATAAACACAGGTGAGAAGGGAGGGATTACCAAAGGCACACTGCTATACAGTTTATTCCCCGCAAATAGAAATTACAGTAGTTCTATTGTTATACTTGTCGTTTTCACAGAAAAGGAATCCAAAAAGTGCCCAAATAACAGATCCTCTGGCTGAGACAGCATTACGTTCCCACGGAGTCCCAAATAAGATTTACACCTGAAACCCGCTCCAAGTGGTTCCCGCAATGTTTCCACGCAATCCTCCTCTTCCAAGTGAGGAGTCCATGGAAAATGAAGAGATGGAGATCCGTCAAATGATGCCGATAGGCGTTCAATAGGAGGAAGAATATGCCACTCGTGAATACACGTCCACAATTCAGGGAAGTACTGCAGGTCTGCCAATTTGGAAGCAGAAAGCCTTTCTAGTTGCTAAAGTAATGAAAGAATTCTTTTGGATAGACTTTCTGAAACAGTGTTCTGAGCAAGGTTTCCACTCCACCTGCAAGCAAAGAAGTTGTTCTAAAGCCTTTAAGTTCTTCACACATGTTAGAGAAAAGAGAGCTCCAAGAGCCAGGAACTCCAGCCTCAATACAAATGTTTCCTCTAACTATGGGTCATGTGTGGATGCCATTGTGTAAGACAAATAGCCCAGCTACACAGCTGCAAGTTCTTACCTTTTCTGTGACTGATGAATCCAGACTGTTTGCACCCAATAATCCTGTGTTCAGAACATACAGAGAACTGTTAAGAACTAGGCTCCAGACATTTGCGCAAAATGCATTATTTGATGTGAAGGATCTCCATAAAATGGAGCCTCATGTGTGTTATGTGCGTTATGTGCGATATTACAATGCCTTTTTACTTGTCAAATGTAAGCCCATCCTGTTGCCCAAATACACATTCTGGGAACACTGTGCAGTGCCCTTTCAGACCGACAGTGCTGAATTCAAAGCACCGTTCCCATATATTTCACTGAGACTATACCAAACAGGGGATTACATGTTCGAAAATCAGTATAAATTCCATCTAGAACCACATAATGAACAACACATTTATATTGGAGATTCAGTCATTTTTGACAGAGAATACTTTTCAAACATGACTGAACAAACATGGCGGGAAACTGTCCCTCTATGGTTACACATTAGAAATTGCATGTAGATTCCCACATTTGATGTATTTCTTAAATTATACGCAGTACCAGACCAATAGAAACTTGAGCTTCTACCACAATGGAAGAAGGCAGAAGGTGAATTCTGGAGTGCATCTTATAGAGAAACAAAAGAACGCAATGGCACCAAGCATATTACTTATGCATCTTGGAGGCCTGTGTTATGGGCAGTTCAAGCAAATTAATGCAATAAAAGAAAAGCAGGACTCAGTGTGGGCCCATATAGGGCTTGCTTGGAACTCCCATGACACGTCCCTGACACAAGCTATATCCGTAGGTTAGCTATGCCAAGCAGTGCTTTGACATTCACCTGAGTGAGGTGGTACAATCTCTAGATAACTTCATAAAAGAATAGAATTGGAAAGCTATCATGCAGTCAGCTGCTGGTCTGAGGTGCACCAAGAATTGATTTGCTTCTGCTCCCAGGGTGAAAGCCACATTGAACAGAGGCAAAGAAACTAGAAGATTCAAGAAATGAGGAAAGCAGGGGGGAGATCAGGGACTCAAGAAGCTTCATAAGAAAAGGGAGAAGCAAGATAGGGTGGAAATTAGAAAGAGCAGAAGGATCCAAAGAGTGTTTCTTATGCAAAGGAATTACTAGAGCATGTTTCAGGGCACAAGGAATAAAGCCAGAGGAGAGAGAGGTATTAACTGCAGATGTAATCAATGATACAATCTCCCCATCACCACTCCTTCCTATCACCTGAGAACTTTTCAAAGCCGTGGGAGAGGGGCCTATGAGGGAGGCATCCAGAGCCACTCCTGCCCAAGGCAGACAGTGGCAGTGGAGAGGTCCCCAGTTCCTGTTCCCTCCCTTACTGCCAGCATGTTTGCTGGCAGAACCTTATCTCCAGCCTTATCTCATAAAAGAGATACTCACAAGTTTCTGTTTATTATTTTTCGAAAACCTGCACACAAGGGCACAGCTCAGCCCTAACAGAAGGGAAAACAGCACTGCCAATAGAACAACATGGGGCCAGAAATGTCAGAAAAGCGGTAGAAGAAAACCGAAAGCACAAGTGCTGCTCAACGAAGGGGGAGAGGAGCCACCAAGCAACACAGCCACACTGAAAGTCACGCAGAGTTGCCGCAATGAGTCTGCACAGGGACCCATAAGTCCCCCTGGCCCACCACGGAACAGGAAGGGACCCAAATCCAGGGAATGAAATTAAGATTGGATAAACATGAGCTAAATAAAAGAAGTTCATGGCTATCAGGCATTAACCAGTGAGCAGGAGCTACCACTGCAGAGCTAGTACATAGTTTTCTGCAAATTGAACTTCCACAATAAATGCTACTTAAACATTTTGTCCATTATTTATTACCTATCATGCTTTAAATGTCATATAGATGAGCCTTAATTCCCATTTATCAATCGTCTTAAACGCAAAGAATTCATGTCACATTGGTATATTTGTTCGGCATGAGTTGGCTTGGGGAGCCAAAAGTAGCTCCTGGGGGCTGTTGGTTTCAAGCTACCCAGGCTACAAGCAGGCCCCACATAGCTCCCAGCTCCCCTCAGTTTCAACCACTGCAAATCCACCCTCCCATAAAATACTTACCTGTGCACACCACCGTAAGAGGAATTGGAATATGAACAGGGACTCTGAACTGTGTGACAAATCCAGGATATTCATCCATTCTCCCCATGGGGAACCACTCCATTTGAGGCTAAGGAGAGGAGCCAAACCCGCCCTAGGTGTTTGGGCAACTGTGACCTCACTGGAATTGACTCCCCCTTTGGGGAATAAGGACTTGCAAGATAAGATGAGAGACCTGATAAAATCTGTTTCCTCCGCCTATATGGGGACCACCAAAGTTAGAGAGGTGATAAGACTTTCTTTCACTGCTGACCCATCCTCCAAATCAATCTCTATCAACCAGAAGCACATTACCGCTTGTAATTTGGTAAAACCTGTTTGTTTCACCAACTCCACTGTTGACATGACTTCTGTTTTGGAATCACCAAATAGTGACATTTCTTCAATCTCTTTGGCTTCAAGTAATGCCGAATCTCGCCTGAAGTCCACAAACCAAAGAGGAAAGAGACACCCCTTTTGTTTCATATGATGTACATTAAACCAAGAGGAACTTTGAATAGAAGAGGGATAATGGAACAGTGACCGTCTCATCTGGTGGCGCAACCACATGAAAACCGTTATTGGCTTGGGGCCCGTCAACTGATGCTGAGACCAGAGTGCAGCAGAGAGCCCGGAACGCTGTATCTTAGCTGCAGTGCAAAGTGACAGAAGGGAAGCGAACGCTCCTGAAACGGTAACGCCGTGGGGAGAGGCAAACAGAGACATTTGAGGCTGGAAGAGCTACAAGGCTTACGGGAACCCGGCAAAGGCGAAAGGGCAGACACTCTATCGATGACCCTGCTAACGCAATGCTGACAGACGGCCAGAGTGTTTCGCAGAATCCTAAGAAACTGAAAGACTTTCAAGGCTTGGAAAAGCCGCGAAGGTCGCGAGAACCAGACAAACCCGAACAGAGATAAAACAAGCACATCAGAGGGCTATAAGACGTTGGAGAGTCCTGGGAAACTGAGAGGGAGTCCCAACTAGGGAAACAGAGAACCTGGAGGGTTCCAATGATTAAGTATCATATCAGAACATCGTCAAGCCGAGTCGGAAACCGGGGTATCGTATGAAGAAAACATTTTTTACTGGAAAGAAATAACCATATGGAAGTAAGACTTGGCACAACATAACCTACAGAGAGGTTGTGAACTGTGCTGCGAGACATTGACAAACTTTAAAAACCTAATTAGATTAATAAAACCTTTTCTTCTTGGAGAGAAAGAAACGTATGGAATTGAGATTTGGAATACAGAATCTGCAAAAAGGTTGTGACCTGACTTACCAGAAACTGACAAACCTTTAAAAACTCTTGGAGAAAGAGATCCAAGTGATTGGGACAGGCAGAAGCCCGAAAATAGAGCCCATTGCTATGGCCTCCTTTCTTTGTTATTTTTGTTCTAAGCGGGAGGGACGAGTTAGCAAATAGGATTTGGACTAAAGACTCTTTCTTTGGACTTATTTTTTAGTTTGTTAGGCAGGGAACTTACCTCATAGCAGTAGGATTAGATAGCCATTTTCTTTTTATTTAAATAAAACATCTGAAAAATGACACAACTTAGTCAGGGTCCTTCTTCTGGTTTAACTCAACTGCCTTCTCCACCATTGTTGGTACATGGCGGATCTGCACACAGAAAGTGGGCAGGCTTAGCCCCCTTTTCAAGACTTTCAAGTAGAGTAAAAGAAGGGTGCTTGAGTAGTAGTGGGCAAAGAAATATAGAAGGGAGGAGAGTCAAAGTATGGAGATGAGGAGTAGTAGTGGAGAAGGGGAGTAGTGGTAACATCAAAAGGTGGCAAGAACTATGAGGAGTGAAACATCGGAGGAACAGACGAATGGTGGCAAGAGTAAAGAGGAGGGGTCTGGTAGTAACAGTAAGTATGGTAAGTATGGGTGTGAGTGAACCATCCTGAATCCAACAGAGTAAGTGCAAGCCACTATCCAAATTTACATTAGAAACACTAACCACTGGGTAGAGTAGAAACATAGAAACAGTTAGGAAGTGTCTTGGGGAGATTAGCCACAGTATTAGCATACCATCTGCAGTAAAAGATAAGAGTTTATACAGTCGGAATCAACATTCGCTAGCACCAACCAGGAATTACGAACGCTTGGATTAGGAAAGAGGTTCAAAAATAGTGAAGTGAGAAAGAGACAGCCTTAGGCCCAACAAAGGGAAAAAGTAAAAGCCCTTGAGCTGTCTCTAGGACTCAAAGTGATTTTTATGCAATCTGCGACAGCGGTCCCACTATGATTGCCCTTCTGAGGATAGTCAACTTCTCTCTTAGCGAACACACTTTTCAAGACAGACTACAAACAGGGCTCATCCCCATGAAAAAACATGCCCTCGACCCAAAGGATCTGGAAAACTACTGTCCTATCGTTAGGCTCCCTTTTATCAGAAAGATCATTGAGAAGGTGACCAATCTATTTGCCAAACTTCACCAACTATGCCTTCTTCTGGATTATCCAGCCGGTTTCTGCCCCAAACTCAGCAAGGAGACAGCCACCATTGAGGTGGTTGAGGATACTTTGCACATTATTGATAAAGGTGATGCATGCCAATTAGTCCTCCTCCACCTCATTCTACTAATTCTACCAAAACACACTACTACCCCCCCCCCCTTAGTCACAGAATGATATGATATGGCATTTATAACGTGCCTATACACAAGTGTTTTAAGGCGTGACGAGGCAAGGGAGGGGGAACAGAGGGAAGACAGAGACAACGGTCTTACTAGGCCAGGTGACATTGAGATCGCACAAGTGCAGGGGAGGGGGCAGTGCAGTGCACAGGATAACAGTAACTAATAAAGACAATAAATAAAAAGTGCAGCCAGCTGGTGGCAAGTGCAAGGGTAAGTGCAGACATCAGGTGTCAAGTGCAGGTAGGGGGCTGTAGGGGTGCAGAAACAGTCCCAGAGTGCAGGGGTTGCCAGGGGGGCAGTGCAGGAATGCAACTGGCGGGGAGGGGACCTGGGCCCGAGATATGAGGGTGGCCAGGTAACCAGTGCAGTTTCAGTTTCAGCCAGGAGATCAGTAGCGGGAGAGGAGGAGAGAAAGCAGAAGCAAAGAGGAAGGTCTTGAGGTGCTTCCAGAACCATAGATGGTTCTCCTCAAGTTTCAAAGAGGCGGGGAGGCTGTTCCGGAGGGAGGCCCCAGCAGAAGAAAGAGATCTATCACCAACTCGTTGCTTGGAGAAGCGACTGACCCTGAGGGAGTTGGAGGCGGATGAGCAAAGAGGTCAAGAAGGAAGATATTTAGGAAGAGAGAGTTGGAGGTATTGAGGCCCCAGGCCCCAGAAGGCCTTGTGTACAATACAGAAGGTTTTGAATTTAATCTTCGCCGCCGCTGGGAGGCGGTGCAGAGATTTCAGTCCTGGAGAGATACGATCCCTGGGCTTGAGGCCAAGGACAAGTCTTGCAGGCTTGTTTTGGATGAGTTGCAGGGGACGGAGAGTAGAGGCAGTAAGATTTAGAAAGAGGCTGTGTAGTAGTCCAGCGTAGAGAGAACCAGAGCTCTGGAGACGGTGAGCTTCTGGTGGAAGGGGGGGGGGAATACCTCAGAGGAGGTTCAGCTGGTAGTGTGACTTCTTAGAGATGTCAGAGATGTGAGGAGAGAAGGAGAGTGTGGTGTTTTTGCCCCACATGTGGGAGCAGGAAGAGGGCCAAGAGAGGCCGGCCAGAGAGTGACAGGAAAGCAGAGGGCAGGTGTGCCGATGAGGAGAATCTCGGTCTTACTGGAATTAAGGCAGAGATCATTGGCGGCACACCACTCCTGGATAGCAGACAGACAGTCAGACATGAGAGAAGGAGAAGAGTTGGCTTTGCAGGCATGGCGGTTATCCTCATACCTATCTAGGAGACACCAGGCTGTCCAAATGGGTTCTCAATGGTCGCCATGCTGCCAAGTGACCTGTGGTGTACCCCAGAACTCGATACTCTCTATGGTCTTATTCAGTCAATACATCGAATCCCTCAACACACTCCTAACCGACTGAAATCTGAATTCACCAATATGCAGACGACACTCAGCAATACCAAAGAGTTACCGGTTCCCAAGACATCTCCCACCTCTGGGCAGGCCTTACGGCCATTCAAAATGGATGTGAAGATCCTACTTGAAACTTAACCCTTCCAAGATAGAATTTGTTATCCTAGGATCTCACTCAAAGGTTGCTAGACGGCATGCACTTGGACAGGTTCACCCTGAATCTCACTAAATTAAATTATCCTTTCAACATCACATAACTAAAAAGGCCCAAAAGGGCTGCCAACAAATCACACTACTTTGCAAGATCAAAACCTTCCTGCAGCCCCAGGACGCATGAGCAGTAATGTACGCTCTGATAAATTGATCACTTCGATGGAGGAAATGCGCTACGAGCAGGGCTCCCAGCCATGTAGCTAGCCCCCTCCTTAAGGAGACACACTACACAGCGGGTCCCCTTAATACCATGGCATGCAAATTCGAGCCCACATCCCCTCCACTATATGCGATCTGACTGAACACCCTTACCAACTAAGATCCTGTTAAAAGATGCATGCATCACCTACGAGGCTACCTCAGCAGGAACACCACCTTGCCTGCCGGCTAAGTTAAACACCTCTGGAAGATTGCGACATATGCACAATATGATCATTGCCGCACTTGATACTAGATAGGCCTGCAAGGAGAAAACTAGGAAACAGCCATTCTCTTGCTAGGCTCTGTCAATGTGAAATTTTATCTGAGCAGCAATATGGACCATTTCCTCTCTCGTCCTCCTCCTGTACTGTAAAGAATTGAAACCTTCTTATTTCAATAACACCTTGACATTACTGACTCCGAGACCACTCACCAGTCACAGGTTGACTATCTGCAGCTCAACAAAGTGCTACCTTGTTAATTGTTTTGTGGTCACACAATACTGTGTTACTGTCTCTCCCTCAAAACTCTCGCCTTTTATTCAGACCTTCCAGGATATTGCAAAATGAAATGGAAATTTTGCAGCATGAAATGGCAATGCGGCACAAACCTTTAATTATTGCTGCATTTTGCTGGACATTTTGTATTAACTGGAGGGTGTAAGATTGACACATTGCAGGAAAGAGGCAGCGTGCAAGGCTACAAGAGAGTCAGGATGTCATTGTTATGTATTGTTTCTATTAATATAATGGGAAGAGTCCCAGATGTCTCTGGCTTGCCAGAACACTGTTTGTTTTGGCTACATTTTTGGTTTAATGTGCATGCCTATATAACAGAATTAACTAAATTGATCATTAACAGTTGTAATGCTGAAGATATTCCCCTTGCATGTTCTCCAATCCCCCAAAAACCCACACACCTCACACCAACACACATCACACATCTCATTAACTCCCCATCACAACTTGCATTTGTGAACCTCTCACTCTGTCATACACATACTCACGTGCTATGTCACACTGCCAAGTCACAATTTGCACTCCCCAGCCCATGCCACACTCCAAATCATACTCCCATCTCAACCCTTGCGCTCTCCAAATCATCCCACAGTATACAGTCCTTCATTCTTTTGTGCTGTTTCTGCATCTTGCATCCTTTCTCTTCCATTATCCTTTTTTCCAATCTGCAGCTCACTGCCTCTTTCCGGCCAACCGCTTCCTCCCTGCTTTCTGGCCCACTGCTCCCCCTGAGCACATGCTCCCTCTACTTTCTGTACCTCCGCTCGCTCTCAGATTTCTGGCCCACCGCCTCACTTCCTCTGCTCTCTTGTGCACTGCTTCCTCCTCTGACCCACTGCTCTTCCTCTGCTTTCTGCCTATCACTTCACATCTCACCCCGTCTCTCCTTTCCCATTCATAGTGTGACCGTTTTTTAATTTTTTAAAAATGAACATTTTGACCCAGATCCTCAAAAAATGGGGCGTTTAAAAATAGAGCTGAGTATATGCTATTTTTAGATAACCCATTTTTGGAAATTAGCAGGTCACCTTATTCTAAAAGGTGACCTGTGCATTTCCACAGGACTGAGCTGTAGCGCAGATTTTGTGCTGGCTAGCTGCCTTAAATAGAAGCACTCTCCTGACAATGATCTGCAGGCTTCGAGCGCATTTCACCGTGACAGGTACTTCAGGGACCTGCCACTATAAAATATAACCCAAAAAACGCATTTTATTCTGTTTGAGGAAAGGAAATGAAAGTGTGACAGCGCTGGTTCATACCTTAAAAATAAAAATGCGTGACAGGGTCAGGAAAGACCCTGCCATACAGGGGCATACCAACTCCCCATACGCGTAGGGTTGCCTACAATTTCTGCACATTTAGAAGTGCATCTTGCTTGGAAATTTGGAATTTGCTTTAAAAGGTGCAAGGTCAAAACGGCCACCTGTTTGGGGCGCATATAAAATGTGCACATTCAGGTGTCCTTTGTGGGCAGGGCCGCTCTTTTATTGGCGCAAGTGAAGAGATGTGTTTGAGAACCTGGCCCCCTGAGTATTCTTCTTTTTTTTTAAATTGTCGTTTTTGCAGGTGTTTTTGCAGGGTTTGTTTATTGCTACCCTAATTCTGCTGTATAGCGCTCCAGTGCTTCTGAGCTGATTCTGCGCTACATAAATATAATATATAAATTCAAATAACACAACAATCACCCTTCTGATGCCTGTGAAAACCCCAACCTCATCACAGTGAAATGCTGCCCCGTAACACCAGCCAAAGCCATACCTGAGGCATCCAAAAACACATATAGATAGCTCTGTGTCTCACCCGGCCCCCTTTTTTACAGCCTGACCCAGACACATCTATGCAAAACTCCCATCTAGACCCCACTCTGTGCAAACCCACTCTGTATACCTGTTTCCCCTGCCCTGTTCATACCTTTCTCTATAACACCATCCACGCATCCCTCAAAAAATCACTATACAACACACTCTTATAAAAGGTACATGGTGGTGCTACTACAAAAGAGGCCCACCCCGGCCACCTCAAAAAAAGTCCTGAACCCTCTAGAAAGTCCTATCCATGTCCTTTTTACAAACCCAAATCCAGACCCACTTGACAAGGGCACACCCAGCTCCCTGATTCTAAAAAGCCCAAGCCATTTGCTTTGCAGATCTCACTACCCCTCTTCAAAGTGCTATCCAAAACCCCTCTCTCACGATCCAAACATGTCCCACTTATCAAACCCCATACAAACTGGCCTAGTTCTATCACGAGGCTCCTCTACAAAGCCCCACACAAAAAGCCTAGGAAAAGGTCTGAAACTGCTGTCTTCTACAAAGCCCCACCTAGAAAACCTATACAAATGTCCAATCCTGCCCCCACTCTGCAAAGCCCCACCCAAAAGCACTATGGCAAGGTCCAGTACAGGTGCCCTCTCTACAAAGCACCATCGGAAACTTCTGCCAAAATCCAAAAGTGTTGCCTTCTCTATAAGCTCCATCCAAATAACCCTTAGCAGAGTACAATCCTGATATAGTCTCTGCAAAGAATCATCGAGAAGCAGTGACAAGATCCAATTCTGCTCCCTTACATTTCACCTTCCATAACATCTCTAACAAGGGCTCATGTAGACCCCCTACTACAAAGCTATATATCAAGCTACCCTTCCTCAAAGCTGACACCTACACCCTGCCACCACCCAAACAAAGCCATATGCCCCTTTGTTGGGGGTAGTTCGAATTCTCCTGTACAAGGACAGTCCTGACCCTTTTTTTAATTATAAACACCATGGGCCCTGTTTACAAAGCCCCACACAGATGCTACACTTTCACATTTCAATTTACAAACCTGTTCTTGTCTCGTGGAGACTGCTCTTCACAGAACCGACGTCCACAATGTAACATGGTTTACTGCAATTCGCCTCTCTGCACAAAACCAGAAGGTATTCACCCCTCTGTACAGGGAGAATCCCCCACTCTGCACAGGACCAGAAGGAAATATATGCCAAAACATGTCCCTATCGCTGAACAGGACAAATGACATCCATCCCACGCTTCTGCTGCACAGGATAAATCCCTAAACAACCCCTCTGGGCAGGGACATCTTATCCCACTCTCTGCATAGAGTGAATCCCCAAAGCTGTGTTTTGTAAAGCACACTTGTCCCCTGGTCAAATACCCATATACCCCCTGCTGTGCAAGACAACAAATACCATACTACTTCGGCTTGCTGTACAGGACAAATACCTACATTGCACTCTCTGCACAGGTGAAATACCTAAGTTTGCCACTCCAAATGACAAATACACCCTCTGCACAGGACAAACAGCTCCTTTATACTGGAGCACAAGAAGTCCACCATTCTACACTACCCAAATGTGTTGTTCTGTGCAGGATAAAAGCCTGCGTTCATCAGCTATCGACCATGATGCAATCTCAAGGTCCTGCCTTCCTGCTTGTGCAATGATTACAAGGTGCTAAACAGAAGGGCGGTGCAATGCTCAAGTATACCCCACTGCGAAAAACACATCTGCCCACTCTGCTGCACGTAAGAGACCCACAAACAAACCCCCTCCCCCCAGGCAGGCCAAATCGCCCCTCTGCTATGGTGATCAGATGTCTCGATTTTGCCAGGATTGTCCCAGAATTGGGACCTCTCTCTCCCCCCATCTCGAGAGTTTTTTAAAATTAAAAAACCTGTCCCAGTTTTAGGGAAAGGGAAGGAGACCACTAACAGTTCCATCACAAAATGATAGACTATTGATAGCGGCAACACAAAATCAAACTTGCATCACAATACTTTACATATGTTCCTTTATCACATTACCCAGATCTGATATCGCAGGGTGACTCTAACCCCAACCTTTCAGGTACCCAGGTACTCATCACACACATTACCAGATTGTGCCACAAAGTCTTGTTATAAAACGAATACACAGGAAGGTTTGTAACATGAATTGTAGCAGTCACAGCAAAAGCTACTTTATTAATGACATAACTACATTATAAATCCCCACATTTTATATGGAGGATAGCAGACCAGTCCTAGAAATACTGTGCGTTTGGGTGTCCGCCCTGGTAGTCTTTTTATGTGTGTGGCTGTCCCAGTTTTTTATCTTGAAAATCTGGTCACCATACCCTCTGCATGAGAAAACAATCCAACAAATATCCACATATAAGGCTTATCCCCTTCCACTCCAGTATACCAAATGCCACACACAATTGGAAACAAGTTAAAAAATCCAAAGAACTACAATACTAATATTAAGAAACCTGACCAGATTGACTCTGTATTACAGTTGAAAGGTGCCCTTATTAATGCAAGATATATCACAGCACACGCCCCAGACATTGCAGACCTTATCAAAGTTAATGATCTAGATATTCTCGCAGTCACTGAAACTTGGCTCCATATGGCCTCAGGCCCATCTCTATCACTAGCTATCCCAGATGGATATACTATTTACAGAAAGGACAGAACAACAGCTAAAGGAGGTGGAGTAGCTCTCTTTGCTAAAAATGTGCTTCGAAAAATTGCAAGGTTTAATGTAGTACCAGCTGCGCATAGCTATCACGATCCTATTATTGCTACAGTAGTAGGAGGAAATAAAGCAATAAAGCAGTCGTGGGGAATAACAGTTGACCTCGAACCTGGTCTAAATCGTCTAAGAATAAAACAAAAGGATGTACCAATGGCAATCGAAAATTTAAAACAGTGGCAAACTAAAGAAGTAACATCTGGAGAATATAATTGAACTTTACAGAATTTCAAGGAAACAACAATTAAATCAATGAAACCCCAATTTAAACCGATGCATATTTACGATATAGAAGTAATGAATCAAAAGAAACAACTGAGAAAGGACATAAAATGATAAGAATATCGAAACATCGTCAAAAAAAGATCTTATATGGAAGCGAAATAAAAAATAAAAAATACAAAAACTGTCAAAAATCGTTCAAAGCAATTCTCCTCCAACGCGACGCTGAACATATGTGTAGAGCCCTAAACAATACTAACAGCAGTAACGTATGGGAACTACTAAATGAGAAGCAATACGCAATGGACTCAAGCTTAACAAATCCAATTCCAGAAACTACTTGGACGAGTCATTTTGAAAAATTGTTTAACAACTCAGAAAACATAATTGACTCGAGTGAAGACCATGGGATAGTTAACAAATCACGGCATATTGAGTTTGACAGAGAAGTCATTAAGATAGTGATCAACAAAGCCAGTAATTGGAGGGCTCCCAGCCCTGATGGTCTATCAAATGCAACACTCAAAACAGACCCAGAAAAATGGTCAGAGTACTGTGAGATACTATTCACAAGAATTGCTAAAACAGGGGAAATTCCAGATTCGTGGAAATCAGCAATTATTGTCCCTATTTTAAAAAAAGGGAACCGCATTGAGCTGGCAAATTATAGCCCAATTGCTCTGCTAGATTGCGTAGGGAAGATCTTTGCCACTTTAATTATGATCAGTTTAAAAAATGGATCTTAGAGTCTAGAATTTATGACAAGTGACCTGGCTTTGTTTAACAGGTGGGTTGCAGTTTAAATCTTCTGCTACTAGCTTTGATGAAAAGAAGAGCTTTCAATAACAAACATAAACTGTATCTAGCCAGTATTGACCTCTGACAGGCTTTTGACAGTATAAATCGAGACCAACTGTGGAAGAAGCTTGAAATGAAAGGATGCCCAAAAGACCTTTTGAAAGCCATAAAAGATTTATATTCTAACACCTCCATAAGCATCAAATTAGATCATTATGGCAACTTATCTAAAGAGATTGAAACAAAAAAAGGCCTGAAACAAGGATGCCCTTTGGCAGCCATTCTCTTCTGTTTTTACATAAAAAAACATACAACACATACCGGATAAGAATCTATCTTTCCCGCCGAAAATAAATGGATCATCAGTCGGAAGACTCCTGTATGCGGATGATCTAATTATTTTAGATAATACTAAGATAGGATTGCAAAGATCCTTAAATATTTTGGAGAAATATGTAGCTGACAAAGATCTGGAAATAAATGCAGCCAAATCATAAATCATGATATTTGGTGACAGAAGATGGAAAGGAAATAAAGGAGAACAATTGAAAATCAATGATAAACAAATAGAACTAACTAGTGAAATAAAGTATCTAGGTGTTCAACTGATCTCCGTTAGGAGTGAAGATCCATGGAAGAAGGTGCTGAAAACCAAAGTAAAATGATTAACTGCACAAGGAAAAATTATTAGTAAAAAGATATGGGAAATGTTCACTTCAACCTGTAACCACATTTTACAAACTAAAAGTGATACCGTCAATGACATTTGGTGGTGAAACTCGCATGGACATCAGAGAAGAATTCTGGAATGCACTAGCGGGTGTCACAACTGAACTTAAGGGAGGAGGATTTTAATCCCCTCTCCCGAACCACAGAAGCCGAATGGATCAACCCCTCCCACCGTGGTTGGCACGGGCGCCTGGATGTTCGAATTACAGGTAGCCACGTGGCAGCCAATGGGGGGAAGAAGGAGTTAGGGGATGGACAAATAAAGGGAAGGAAGGGAAGACAACAAGACATAAACAACAAAAGACCCCTACAATTCCTGACTAGATAGCTTAATACTCCTGCAACCTGACCTGACTCTATCTTCAGTAATTAGTTAGCACATAACAAGCCACCCTACACAAATCGTGAGCAGACATGGATTAACACAACATAATGAACATACAAAGGCGCTTTTCTCCATGTGGAAAAGCTAATAACTGGAAATGACTTAAAGCCATAATACACTGATCGTGAACAGGGAACATTGAGACGTACACATGCCTCACAAACATGGATTAACATAATACACTGCACATAGAAAAACTTAATAACTGGAAATGCGGATTAGAAGAGTTGTTATTTCCCTGGTGCTTAGAACGTGAGGAAAACAATGTGCCTGCAACCAGACTGGCCTTTATCTTGCCCAAAACCAATGATTTATGAGCCTTCACTTAACTTTTGGTCCGGACGTTTTCCTTATACGTCCGGACATAAATACTTGAAGCTTCTGATTTACTCCATGTTACTGCCGTAACCCGGCCAAACAAACAAACATAGAAACACTTAACTGATGGTCCGGGAGCCTACTGCGGCTGACCCGGACCTGTAGCTCTGGAGCAGATTAAGGAGCGTGCACCGCCGCACCCCGAGATATAAAGATGCCTTGCGACATAGCCGGCATGACTCCTTCCCGCCGCTTGCTTACACCTCCAGTTTTCCTGCTTCGCTCCTGCCGCCGTCGCCGCCGCCGCCGCCCATGCTCTCCAACATTAATCAACAACACATGAGCACGGGCGGGCGGCCGTTAAGAGCCCAATCCCTAATTGCAAAGTGCCGGCAGCTGAGTACCGACAGGCCCAAGGAACTATACATTTCCCATGCCTGCTGGGAATTGTAGTTTTTAGATATGCCATACCTGCTTCCTCCTGCACCACAGGCCCTTATTCCTGACATTACCTCCCCTTCCAGGGCTCTTCCCAGGACCTGCCTTTTCCGGATACTTTGCATGAAACATTCTTACCAGACGAGGTGCATGCACTGCACTAGCAGGTTCCCAGGAGCAATCTTCCAGTCCATATCCAGCCCACCGGATCAAATACCATAACACTTGTCTCCTCCTTTTTGAGTCCAAAATCTGCTTTACTTCATATTCCACATGACCCTCTTTGTGGATAGCTGGAGGTCTCTGCACGTGTGTTCCAGGCGCTGCGGGTTTAAGCAGACACACATGGAATACCGGGTGGATTCTCAGAGATTTAGGCAAACACAATTTCACAGCAACTTTTGACACAATTTTTACTATTTCATAGGGTCCAATAAATTTGGGAGCAAATTTTAGAGATCCAATTAGAGGCAAATTGCGTGTGGATAGCCATACCTTATCCCCCACCTTGTACTGCGGAGCCTCCCTTCTCTTTTTGCCTGCATACAACTTATATTGAGTTTTTGCATATTCCAAATTATCTCGCGCCTTCTGTCTGATGGTTAGAAGCAATTGTTTTCTGTTTTGGAGTATTGGAAAATTCTCAACATTTGGTAGCTGTTCCGGTAACATTTCCTGTACCTGCCCATACAAGCACTCATTGGGAGCCATTCCCAGGGAAGCATGTTCCGCATTATTATAGGTGAATTCAGCTAACCATAAGGCTTGAACCCACGACTCCATTCCTTCATGTAAATAACAGCGCAAATATTGCTCCAGCGTCTGGTTAACTCTTTCAGTTTGTCCATCCGTCTGGGGATGATAACTAGTAGACAGGGCACAATTGATTCCTAACATCTGACAGAAAGCGCGCCAAAACCTTGATGTAAACTGCGGTCCCCTATCAGACACAATAGTACGTGGTAGTCCATGCAGGTGAACCACATGCTGCAAAAACAATTCTGCCAATTCCCCTGCTCCTGGAATGCCTCTACAAGGCACAAAGAGAGCCTGTTTGTATAAGTAATCCACTATCACCCATATCGTATCATACTGATCATCCGGTGGTAAGTCTGTGATAAAGTCCATTGATATGTGTGTCCATATTTTGGTGGGAGTGGGCAAGGGTTTAAGTAACCCTGACTTCTTGGTGTGATCAGCTTTACTTCGTACGCATGTTTCACATTCCTGCACGTACTTGATTACCTCTTGTTTCAAATTGGGCCACCAAAAGTATCTTTCCACTAGAGTCTGTGTCTTTTTACTCCCTGAATGTCCAGCCAGAGGGGAATTATGGCACCAATGCATAGCCTTCGTTTGGAGTTCCAAAGTAGGCAAATATAATCTTCCATCATAATAAGGGAGATTCTCTTTAAATGTTTCCAAAGGGTTATTCACTCCCCAACTCTGATTCTTTTGATTCCTCATTGCCTGTTTCACCTGCTTCATCAACTTAGAGACTACGGCCCCTACCACCTTCTCTGCCGGGATTATAGATTTAGTTTCAGAAACCATGTTGTCCATGTTTTGTTGGCGTGATAAGGCATCTGCTTTTCCATTTCTTTTTCCCGGGCGGAAGGTCACCACAAAATCAAACTCGTTGAAGAATTGAGACCACCGTAGTTGTCTAGGACTCAATGTGTGAGCCGTCTTAAAGTACTGTAGGTTTTTATGGTCTGTCACTACCAACACCTGATGTTTAGCCCCCAGTAAATAATGTCTGCATTCCAAGAAAGCTGCCCTGATAGCTAACAATTCTTTATCAGTGATGGAATAATTTTGTTCACATTGAGTGAGCTTTCGTGATAGTAGGCTACTGGATGCCAACTCCCTTCTGGATCCTTCTGAGATAATACTGCTCCTATGGCCACATTGGACGCATCAGTTTCTACTTGAAACATCCTATCCAAATCTGGATGTCGTAATACTGGGGCTGTGGTAAATGCCATTTTTAATTCTTGAAAAGCCTTTTCCGCCCCCACATCCCAACAAAAACTTGTTGCCTTTCTTAATAATCTTGTTATCAGTGCCACAATATGAGAAAAATTAGTAATGAATCGTCTATAGAAATTGGCGAAACCCACAAAAGATTGAATATCTTTAACACACTGGGGTTTGGGCCAGTCCAGGACTGCTTTCACCTTGCTTTTGTCCATAATTATCCCTTCCGGGGTCAAAATGAAGCCCAAAAACTCCACCCTTTTCACATGAAAGGCACATTTTTCCAATTTCACATATAACTGATGTTCTTGCAATTTCTTTAACACTGCCCTTACATGGTTCACATGCTGTTCTTGTGAATTAGAATAAATTAGAATGTCATCAATATATACAATAACAAAAATGTCCAAAAACTCACTCAAAACCTCCTGCATAAAAAATTGAAATGCCGCAGGAGCATTACATAAACCAAAAGGCATAACCAAATATTCAAATAGTCCAAACTTAGTTCTAAATGCAGTTTTCCACTCATCACCTTCCTTGACACAAATCAAATGATAAGCTCCACGTATATCAAGTTTTGTGTATACCACTGCTGTTTTCACTTGATCCAGCAGTCTAGAAATTAAAGCGAGTGGATATCTGTTTTTTACTGTCACCTTGTTCAAGGCACGATAATTATACAGGTCCTCAACGTACCTTCTTTTTAGGCACAAAAAACAATGGGGATGAGACTGGCGATGTGGAATGTCAAATTAATCCTTTCTTTAACATATCATCCAAATACTCTCTCAGATGTTGATTTTCGGTTTCCGTTAATGCATAGATTCTGCTACATGGCAGTTTAGCCCCGGTTTCTAACTCTGTAACACAGTCATATGGTCTATGGGGAGGCAATTGTTCCGCTCCTCCTTTGTCAAACACATTTACAAACTCTTGATATTGAGCCGGAACCTGTAACCCCACAGCCCCCACCACTTGCACTGCCCGTGGCTGATCTGCCAAAAACAATGCAGGACTCACCTCCTCCTCAATGTGACCAATGCATTCTGGATTCTCAAAAAAAATCTCTCTAGCTACCCAATCAATTCTTGGATTATGCTGAGTCAACCAAGGAATTCCTAAAATAAGACCAAATTGGGGAGCTGCAATTAGATCCAGTACAATGCCCTCCACATGTCCAGACTGACACCTCATTTCTATGGGTTGAGTTTGCTGACAAATGGGTCCTGAAATTAAAGGCGACCCATCCACCGACTGCACCCCTTCCACCTGAGTCTTTTCTCGCAATGGCAACCCCAGTCTTTTGGCCAAATCAATG
Organism: Ambystoma mexicanum; assembly: GCF_040938575.1. Taxonomy (NCBI): domain Eukaryota; kingdom Metazoa; phylum Chordata; class Amphibia; order Caudata; family Ambystomatidae; genus Ambystoma; species Ambystoma mexicanum. The sequence continues at coordinate 18,426,058 of NC_090926.1, forward strand.
TCAATAAACTTTCCGGTTGCCCCTGAATCTATCATGGCTGACACCATCTATTTTGTACAACCAAAAAATAAAGTTACCAAAATATACAAATGAGAATTACCTTTTCGTGAAGTATTTGCTACCCAAGTGGGGTACTTTTCAACCACTGAGCCTGACACCTGTGTTCCCCCTAAGGCCGGCCCAATCCTTTTCCCGACTCGCTTTTGCTCTTATCTCCACCACCTATCTTCTTGGGGGTATTTGGACAAGTATGAATATAATGTCCAGGTTGACCACAGTACAAACACAAATTATTAACCTTCCTCTGCTCCTTTTCTGTAGCCGATAAAGGTCCCCTCACTCCTCCAATCTGCATAGGTTCCCCTTCACCGTTTCTGTTCACCCTTCCTCTATCCAATCGTACAAAAGGTACCACCTCTGGTTTTTTTCTATCTCCCTTTCGTTCATTCATCCTATGGTCCAACCTTAATGCCAAATCAATCATAGCTGTACATGTGTTGGGCTGAGGCTCCACCTGTGCCATAGCGTCTTTTAATTCTTCTTTCAATCCCTGATAGAATAAAACTGTCTGTTTATTTTCTGGCCAATCTGTTTCAATTACCAGTCTATTGAAGTGTGTCACATAAGAAACCAAATCTCTGGTACCCTGTTTTAGTGCCAATAACTCCTTGTCTTGTGCCAATGACACTTCCCTTCGGTCAAATAATCGACCAAATTCTGCCAGAAAATTATCCCAATTATACAATAATGGATCATCTTTCTGTACCAATGGCATTGCCCAAGCGGCCGCATCTCCCGTTAGATATGAAATTACAAAGGCAGTTCTTGCTTGAATAATCTCAAAGGCCGATGGTTTACACAGGAAATGTAACCTACACTGGGTCAAGAACGTCATGTATTTTTTTGGGTCCCCAGAAAATCTTTCAGGCGCAGCCAATGGCACACTACTGGGAGCTTGAACCACAACAGTGGGTGTTCTTGTTCCTGCTCTACTGGTAGAAGACCCTGCTTCCTCCAAAGGAGTCCCTTGTGCTACCAATCCTTGTACTTGATTCTTCAGAGTACTAGATTCCTGTCTGACATGTATCAATTCCACCTGAATCTCCTGTAGTGCCTTTAGCACTTCCGCTAACGAGGGAGGGTTATCCATTTGGCCTGGGTGGTTCAGTAATCCCGAAATCGGGGGCTGTTGATTCTGTCACAACTGAACTTAAGGGAGAAGGATTCCAATCCCCTCTCCCGAACCACAGAAGCCGAATGGATCGACCCCTCCCACCGTGGTTGGCACGGGCACCTGGATGTTCGAATTACAGGTAGCCACGTGGCAGCCAATGGGGGGAAGAAGGAGTTAGGGAAAGGGGATGGACAAATAAAGGGAAGGAAGGGACGACAACAAGTCATAAACAACAAAAGACCCCTACAATTCCTGACTAGATAGCTTAATACTCCTGCAACCTGACCTGACTCTATCTTCAGTAATTAGTTAGCACATAACACGCCACCCTACACAAATTGTGAGAAGAAATGGATTAACACAACATAATGAACATAGAAAGGCGCTTTTCTCCATGTGGAAAAGCTAATAACTGGAAATGACTTAAAGCCATAATACACTGATCGTGAACAGGGAACATTGAGGCGTACACATGCCTCACAAACATGGATTAACATAATACACTGCACATAGAAAAACTTAATAACTGGAAATGCGGATGAGAAGAGTTGTTATTTCCCTGGTGCTTAGAACGTGAGGAAAACAATGTGCCTGCAACCAGACTGGCGTTTATCTTGCCCAAAACCAATGATTTATGAGCCTTCACTTAACTTTTGGTCCGGACGTTTTCCTTATACGCCCGGACATAAATACTTGAAGCTTCTGATTTACTCCATATTACTGCCGTAACCCGGCCAAACAAACAAACATAGAAACACTTAACTGATGGTCCGGGAGCCTACTGCAGCTGACCCAGACCTGTAGCTCTGGAGCAGATAAAGGAGCGTGCACCGCCGCACCCCGAGATATAAAGATGCCTTGCGACATAGCCGGCATGACTCCTTCCCGCCGCTCGCTTACACCTCCAGCGTTCCTGCTTCGCTCCTGCCGCCGTCGCCGCCGCCGCCCATGCTCTCCAACATTAATCAACAGCACATGAGCACGGGCGGGCGGCCGTTAAGAGCCCAATCCCTAATTGCAAAGTGCCGGCAGCTGAGTACCGACAGGCCCAAGGAACTACACATTTCCCATGCCTGCTGGGAATTGTAGTTTTTAGATATGCCGTACCTGCTTCCTCTTGCACCACAGGCCCTTATTCCTGACAGAGGGGCTCTTTTGGAAGAATATCTTGCCACTATCAAAAGTGAACCCAAAGGCTGTATTCTATCATGAACTGGGCCTATCCACTTTGTATGCCCACATAAAATATAAGCAATGTACCATCACAATTTGAGTTACTTGGTGCAAACATTTCCAGTTACACAGAGAGGGGCGTAGGAGACTGGAAAATGGATTGCAGCTGACCCTGAGCAAACTAGGAATAGCCAAAACATTTTTATAGAAAATCCAAAATTGGTCAAAAGAACGATCTAGGCTGAAGATTGGCAAAAAACGGAAACATTAAGAACAAATTCGAAAACACACACTTTTTTGGAAACAAATTGGGGCATAATGAATTTGACTCCTGAATACTTAAGAAAGTTCCCCTACCATAAACAGAGAGATCTGCTTCTATGTTTCAGATAGAACGTATTGCATAGCAAAACAACCATGGCAAGATATGGAAAGGATTCGATATGCACATTATGCAGACTTTGCCAACTGAAGCAAGAAACATTAAGACATTTGACATTATTTTGCCCAAAGTTGCGAGAAACAAGAAATCTTTATTTCCACAGCAACATTGTGGACTTATGTGGAATTGACGCAGGAAAATGGTGGATCTTAAAATATGAATGCAGAAAACCGAAAATAAACTATGAAACAACATTTTTGGAGCAAACATTCAAAATACTTGAGGAGAAGGAGAAAGAGATGGAGAGCTGCAGAAAAGAGGAGAAATAGGAGATAGCATTGGTGCCATTAAGTTGGAAAGAAAATGGGCCTCATTACGAGGTTGGAGGCAGCCATGGCGCTATTAGCACCATGGCTGCCTCCAAACTCGTTCCAACGCCGCCCTGGTGAATGGAGCAATTACCGGTCCATTCCAAGGTTGGAGAGACTGGTAATTCCCCATTCACCAGGGCCCTTCCCCATTCCCATTTGAGCCTCCATAGGGCTCAATGGGATTGGGGAAGGCGCTAATAACGGTACCGCCTTTATTAGCTCCAGAGTCCCTTTGCGGGTCCCGTCCTTAACGCCTAGAAAAACCAGGCGTTAAGGAAGGACCTGCAAAGGGAACTCGTAGTAGGGCAGTAAGGGATTACCGGCACTGGTGCCCTTACCGGTGCCAGTAATTCCTTACCGCCCACCTCGTAATGAGGCCCACTGACTTTACTAATGCCTGTTGATATCTCTCATTGAGTGACTTCCATTATATTTTATCGATTTTCATTTGGATAATAGGACTGCTTTTCCTCCTCATGTTCCTTCTTTTTTTTCCATTTAGCCTCCTTTTCGTTTACTCTTTTATAAGTTATACTTCTCTCGAACCTTCAGCATCTTAGTATCTAACTACTTTATTTTTAGGACAAGATATTATGTGACTCACTTTGATTTTAAATATTGTTTTTGCTTTGTTTGTTTCTTTTCTATATATTTAAAAGGGGGTTTCTGTTTTTATTTGCTTTTTATGAAATGAAAATAGTGAAAAGTTTGTAATAAACGATGTAAACTTAAATAAAAATAAAATACCTTTGATATTAGAATATCAGAAGATTTCCCCATCACCTCGGGTGAAGTAATCACCTTAAAAATTGAATTTACACACACATGTAGTTGCACCCTCCACATTGTCCACAGACCTCCAGGTCCTCTATCCACCTTTGAAGATGACATTACCTCTCTCCTAGCCTTCAATATGAAACCACACCCCAAAGCCATCAACCTATGTAACTTTAACCTCGGTCTGAATGATTCTTTGGACACCCATACAGGCTTCTTAGCCAATTCCATAAAAGCCCAAGGATTCTCTCACCACATCTGCTTACCGAACCATGAGAAAGGACATACTCTAGATTGGATTGCTGACACTAATTGTGTCATGGACATCCTATCTAACACCCCCTCACCATGATCTGACCACAACACCATAATCTTCTCCATCACAATAAGAAACCAAACCCACTAAACCCTCCCCACTCACTTCCACACTACCGTCGAGAAGTTTAAAAAATATCAACTGTGATAACATGCTGCCTCTCTTATCACCAATAACAAACTCCACTTACCCTGACACTGATTCGTCCTTACTAGTCAATAATTATAATGAAACAATGCTAACAGCTATTAACAAAGTCGCTCCACTGAAATCCACAAAAGCGAAACCCAAAGCACACGCCAATACCTGGTTCACTTCAGACTTGCAAACCTTGTGAACGACCAAAAGGTCTGCCGAATGTAGTTGGCTAAAATCACAAACACTGGCAAACAAAGCCTCCTTCTGGACTCTAGCCAACAATTGCAAGGAAGCCACCATCAAAGCCAAAAGCGACTCATATAATCAGAGAATTCAGAATGCCCAATCAAGCTCTAGAGAATTATTTTCCATTCTCCGCGAGATGGAATCACGAGCCCCGACACCTGACCATTCCATCTAAGATCAACAATGGTGCACTAATGTGTAAAGGCCTTAGCAGACAAAATCACCCTTCTACAAAGCAAAATTGAAATTAAAAAAACTAAACTCAACCTCGACCCTGCCCCCCAAACTACACCGTCGACTTTAGAACCACACATGATTAATAAATTCACGTTCAGGCCAGTGTCCACAGCAGAAACTAGCAATATCATCAAAGGATTAAAACCGTAGAGATGCAAAGGTGACACTTGCCCTGCCACCTTTATAAAAGAATGTGCAAATGAATTGGCACGATTCATCACCACCATCAACAGCTCATTTGCCACCAGCTCAGTACCCGATGACCTAAAAGAAGCCTGGGTATTATCTTTACTAAATAAAAACACTTTGGACCCTAATATCGCAACTAATTTCTGACCAATCACTACAGTCCCATTCTTATAAAAAATAAAATCCTTGATCGCGTAGCTTACCTGCAGGTCCAACAATTTTTGGAAACCAACAAACTTTTAGGACTGAGACAATCTGGATTCAGACCTGGTCATGGAACAGAGACAGCTCTATTGGACTTAAAAACACAAATGGGCCAATTCAAGGACAGGAGAGACCTCTGCATCCTTCTCCTAATAGACCTCTCCGTAGCTTTTGATTTGGTCAATCACAAGATCCTATGGCATCATCTCAAAACTGTGGTCCACTTCTCCCCTGAAGCCATCACATGGATCGAATCCTTTCTTTCCAATCGTATTGAGAGAGTCTTCTCTACCTCATCAACAGCCACACCAGCCCCAGTAACATGGGGCAAACCGCAAGGTTCCTGAGTATCACCAGCATTGTATAAAGCTTTCACAAAGCTGTTTGACAAAATAGACAAAATGGGTATTACGTATACAAACTATGCGAACGATATGCAAATACTCATCCTATCACAGGCTGTTATAACACCGACGCCAACAACATCAACAAAATGTACCTTGCAATCCAGGCCTGGATAGCTCAAAATGAATTATGCCTCAATGATGACAAGACCGAGTTAATCTTAATAGCAAACAAATCAAAATTAAACAACCTATCTAAACAATACAACTCCTTCAACAACGATGGCAACACTATCAATGTTGCTAATTAAATAAAGACATTGGCAGTCATCATTGACTCTTCCCTCACCCTTACTAGACATGTTAATGCCATTGTCTCGTCGGCAGCCTACAAGTCTAAATGTATTAAATTGAGTAGGCCTTCCCTCTTGACAGATAATAGTATTACCTTAGCAAGAGCATTGATCCTCTCAAGGATAGATTATTGTAACTCCCTTGTAGGATCTAGTACTAGAAACTTGAAACATCAAAAAACTCCAAATTGTACAAAATAATGCTATCAGAGCTGCACTGAATATACCCAAGAAAGAGCACATCTCGTCCACTAGACGACACATTCACTGGCTTCCGGTCCGAGATAGGATCAAATAAAAAATCCTTACTCTAACCCATAAATGTCTCGCCAACAATGCACTGGTTTACCTCAGCAACCAAATTGTCAAAACTCACTCTAATAGAGCCTAGTCGAGCCTCATACGCTAACCTGATTGTTAAACCAAGATTTAAGAGACAGTAAGCAGGTGGGTCTAGCTCTGCCACCTCAACTAAGAAATGACCCTTCCCTCTGGTCATTCCGAAAAGGTCTGAAAACCAGACTTTTCAGCCTAGACTCCCAACAATGACACACCAGGCCTAAACTAGACAGTCCTAACCAACCACCTAACCCCACAAAGAAGATATGTAGGTACACTTACCCACATATCAATGCCTGTAACTTACAGTATCATTTACTATGAATAACTATTTATGTGGAAACTAGCTTTAATTACACATGCCATGCCTGTTCTGCATATCTGTATACCTGTATTCTATGCATATCTGTATACCTGTATCTTACAAATCTGTAATTGATATGCTAAAGTTCAACTGCACTTGTTGAAGTACTATCATATAAGCCAATCTCTTAAATTCTAGCGCCTAGATGCCTCAGGGTTATGTGCGCTCTATAAATGCCAAAATAAATAAATAAATAGCTATCTGCCCTACTGCTATGCTGGAAATTCATATCCAGATGTGTCCCTCTCCATAGGATAGTCAAGTATATCCCACTGCACAAAACACATCCCTGTTGCACATACCAAATCCCCAAAATACCAAGCGGAACAGAAAAAACAAACAAAAAATAACTAGTATACTGGAAATTCACCTGGGAATGGATGTATGCACCTGCTCATCGCCACTGCACAAAACACACCCTCTTGTGCACAGAGCTGGCCTTGGCGGGGGTGGCGAGCCGAGCGACCGCCCGGGGCACCACGTCCCCCAGGGTGCCATAAGCCCCCACCACGCCAGCTCGGGGGAGTCTTTCAAGGGCTCCGCTGAGCTGGCGTTGTGGGAGAAGGCACGGCAGGCACCTCATTGTCATTGAATGCACCAGCAGCGGTGGGCTCATTCAATGACAATGGGGTGCTAACGCGCCCTATTCATATCATAACTTCTTCGCGAGGAGGTTTAAAAAAAAGAAACAAAAAAGTGGCCCCTCCTGGCTCCAGCCCAATTCCGCCCTGCCCCCTGTTAACCAGGGGCACGCAGAGGGCAAGGGGGTGTGCCAATTCGCCCAGGGCGCTGGTGCCCTTAAGGCCGGCCCTGCTTGCGCATAAGGAATCACCAAAATACAACAAAATAACACCTCCTGCGGGCAAGCCAAATCGCCCCTCCACTAAAATAACAACCACCAAGTGATATACTTACTGTAAAACAAACTATTATTTTTTTTAATTAAAATGTATAGTCGACTGTAAAACAAATTCGCTTGCTAAGGGAACAATGCCGCTGTTCTTCATCTCTCAGACAAGATGCTGTCTTAAGCTCCCTCTCTGGCACGAGGCCGCGCAGCCTTCCCGCTCGTGCCATGCCTAGCAACGATTACGTGATGAAGTGCGCAACCTAAGGCACGTGACTTCACAGACACTTCCGAACGTACAACCCACGTGATGAAGCGGGGACGGAACGTTGCAAAGGTCCGTTTCTCGGATGGGAACCAGCCGCAACTCGAGAGAAGAGAAAAGGGCAGAGAGCGCCTTAACATTAGACTGCCGCGCATGGACAAAAGAGATGGTTGGTGACCAGATTAGCCTGGAATTGCATCACCCTCTAACGTATACTTAAAATATACATGCTTGACATTCATTAAAGTGTACTGTGCTGACACCCAGACAGCCCGCTAGGACCACACTGAAGTCCACCATAAACGCGCTTTCAGGACATTCAAGAACAGAGCCTAAAACACGTGTTGAACTGAACCAGTGCAGGTTTGTGGTTTAATTCAATACAACGCGAATCTTTTGCTCCTGTACACCTTGAACGGCTCAGGATGTCATCTGCACCTTTCCACGTGGAGCCCCCTGAAGCCTTCAATTTTGCAGAGATGCAATCCTGGCCCCGCTGGATCCGGCGCTGGGAGCGTTTCCGTGTGGTGTCAGGACTGGACGGCAAGCCAGAGTCTTTCCAGATCAACTCGCTGATCTACGCTATGGGTGATGAAGCTGATGACATCTTGGCCTCGTTGCCGCTTTCTGACGCTGAAAAGGAGCGCTACGAGTCAGTGCGAGAAGCACTGGAGAGCCACTTCGTAGGGCGTCACAACGTGGTGCTGGAGCGGGCCTGCTTCAATCGGCGCATGCAGGGACCCGACGAGCCGGCGGAGGCCTTTGTCAAAGCGGTGCATGGCCTGGCTGAACGCTGCAAGTTTGGCGCTATGAAGGAGGAGCTGATCCGGGATCGACTAGTAGTGGGAATCCGAGACACACGGCTATCGGAGCGGCTACAGCGGGATCCCAACCTTACGTTAGCTAAGACGGTGGCTCTTGTGCGCCAGCAGGAGAATGCCAGGAAGCCAGCAGACGGGCTACGAGGCCCAGTTAATGACAGGTACCTCCCCCCGGGCCAAATGGAGCAGGCAAGGAGCTTTGGCTACAAGAAGAAAGGCCAATCATGCGGCCCTCCTCCACCAGGCCCTGCACAGCACACGCCTCCCCGCCTGTACACCACTAACAAAGATGGTCGCAAGAAGACCTGCACCCGGTGTGGGCGCTACCCGCCACACTCCTGGGCTGAGTGCCCGGCTCGCGATGTGGAGTGTCGCAAATGCCAGAAGCTGGGACATCTCGCTTCATCTTGCAGATCGCAGCCGGCTGCGGTGCTGGCTGCGAGTCGGGAAGACAGCGGTGGAGGTGATGGGAGCTTTGCCTTCTTGGGGGGAGGTATGGGGACGCTGAAGATCTCCGAGGCTTGGCAGGCTGTCAGCGGCCAACACAGGGAAGGGAACCCCGGGGTTCCTTCGAATGCTGGGTCCGGGGCTGTATCACCGGCTTCCTACCAGGCGCAGCGGAGGAGTGGAGGTTTCCAAAAACCCGGTCAGATTTTATGCGGCACAGAGAATTCTTCTGTGGGGGTGCATGGTTAGTTGGACTAGAGTGTGTTGGAGGACTCCTAGCGAACCCCCTTGCTGAAATTGTCTGGGAAGTTCTTTAGAACAAGCTACTGTGAAATATTGTTCTCCAATGAATTATTTCCCTCTTGAACTTCGTGGGACTACCATAAACACAGAATTATGTAGTCCTGCAGAATGTGTGAAATGCAATGTTTTTATCCCGTCAAAGTTATCCACTGAACTCTTTACAACGTGCAAGGAACCCTGTTTTTATCTGTAGAATCATCTACAAATAGAACACATACAACGCTAGCCTCATTTTCCAAAGTGGCCACTCTTGGGCTCAATTCTATAAAAAATGTCTGCTTTTTTTGTATAGGAATGTATGAAACTTAATAGGTTGTGTACAGAATTCACAGAAGGGACAGTGTACAGAATTCACAGAAGGAACCGAGAAACCCTGGAAAGTATGACACCTTTTATTTTCTATAAAAGTTCCTTTAAACGATAATGAAAACATTGTTGTCAGTTTTCTGTATACGTATCAGGAACGTTTTGGAACATCTATAAAGATGAGACTGCTTTCTATTGACACTTCTGGGTACTATCATAACACAATATAAAGAGTATTTTCCATTTCTGTACGTAACTGTAAAGAGCAAGTACAGTCACAATTATTCTTACAGTGAGAACGTATACTGAACTCTGGTATATACATTTGCTACAAACTGGAGTTTGAATACGTATATGCCACTGGAGTTTTATTGCACATGCATAGAATTCTCTATTTTCTAAAGAAGTATCTGTTACGAGAATGTGTGCACTTCATCCTGTCATTTTTCTCCGAATGGCCTCAGCTGTGGTACTCTGGAATGTGTACAGGATGCTGTATGTTTTCCCTATACACCTCTGTGGAACTCTAGTTCATATACAATATTCCGTTCCTGTAGCAGCATCTCCAGAACTCTATACAACGTTTATGTAATTCAGAGCACTTTCTTTTCCGCTGCCAGGGAATCAATAGAATGAGAATACTCTTTTTTTTTTTTAATGATCTGTGGAACTCCTGTACACCATGTACGGGTACATAAAAGTTTCCTTTACTCATAAGTGCCGAAAGTATGCACAATTCTGCCTATTTTCAGTAGAATGATCTTCAGGCCCCCTAAAACCTGTCTATTCTAGTAACCTTTTAAGGATGTGTGCACACTCTGCACATAATGTGCAGACATTCTGTTGCTTTTCTAAACCAGGAGCTGCAGAACGTTATGGGGCCCTATGAGACTCCTCTCTTGAACTCTATATTACGTTTCTGAAGGAACATTTAGGAAACATTTTTAATGTGGCCAGACTTTGTCTTAATTTTCCAGAGAATTTAGTAGGAAGCATGCTTCTTGTGAACACCAAAATTTGACGGCCCAAATTGCATTGATAGTTCTGTAGATGGCCAAGAATAATGACAGCTGTGCCTATTGGTTTTAGTTGCCTTTTTAAAGCTCATTTGGAACGTCCTGTAAGTGGAACCGGTTTTAAAAGGGAAACCCAAAATTAATGGCTGTTTGCCCACACAAAGTTGAATGTCTTCAATCTGTGGGTATATTGCGGGAAGGTATTTCCTCATTCGTTCCTCCTTTCCTCAGTGGTGCAATATATGACAGCGGTCTGTGTCACTCTGCCTATTGAGTCTATTGCTTGTTTTTGTCTTTTTTGCCTTTAAAATGATAAACACCAGCAATATTAGGGTGGATTTGCACAAGCTTGGGGGGGGGGGGAAACTTCCACCTGAAGTGTGGAACTAGAATAAGCCATTTCATCGGTCGTGCATACCACAGCGCCAGTCAGTAGCCATCACTTGAATTACACCTGCACTTCAGAGCCTCGTGAGCCATGCTTTATGGGTGTGCAAATTAGCTCAAATGCAAGCTTTTTACTCCAGACAGAAAATGGTCTGATCTTACAGGGCACTGCTCTTTGTATGAGTAACTTTTTTTAAATAGCTCTATAACCCACGAAAGACGACTCTCGAGGTAGCATATGCGCTTCAACCTTATTGGGGCTCATCAGTGTAGTTTAGTCTGACGTTCTTGTGGTTGGAGCAATGTTGCATGTTTAGCCACCACTTGCAAAGTCATAGTGCTTCCAGGCCCCTCCTCAGTAATCCGAGTAAACCTAGCATCACTGCCTAGATGAGGAGGCAGCAAAGCCATCACACTACAACACCTAGGTGCTGGAGTACCCTTCCTCCCGACGTCAGGGGCTGTTCCTCTCTAGATTGCTTGAAGGACGGTTTAAAGACGTTTACCTAATTCCTGATGCTGGTTTGTTTTTATGCTCGATTTTCTGCGTTTGTCTTGTAGCGCTCCTATGCATCTGGGCCTCTCTTTTTAGCATGTTACAAATAATAATGAATAACATTAAAATTAAACACAGAACAACCAAGCATCTGTGAACCTTAAAATATGTGCCAGGGATCCTAGGTAGGCCCCTTGCGCAACCAGACAGCAGACCAATCCCATACAGCCAGTCATGGAAAAGAAGACTGGAAATGATATAATGCACTAGCACCCAAAATTGGTGGCAAAGCAGACACTGTTTTGCATATGGCTTGATTCCTTCTATAATGGCGCAGACAGAATTACAAATAGTGACCTGGACGTTTGCCCAGGGCAATGGCACTGGTTATGATTAATTAAAAACTTTACAAATCTCACTTATTGGTAGTCTGCTAGGACAGCTCATGCTTCAAAAGCATGTTTCTGCAGAATAATACAACTTAAAATCCTGGAATGAATGGCTCAGACCTTCATGCTTCTGAGCTGGATACATTGAGTTGTTATATTCCGGGTTGGTAACGTCTATTATTACAGTACTCCGAAGTGGGAAGAACGTTGCAAGAAGTGCTACATGAACATTTTAAATTAAGTACATCCATCATTCAAATGTAATGTCTTGTATATCAAAATAATATGAAATGAAATAACTTTTTGTCATAAGCCTTCCGTCCCTCTTTTTGACCCATAATTACTTTGTTTCAACCTTGTAGTGTTCTGTTAAGAACTTACACATAGCACTTTTACGCTTCACTGCAGCAAGTGTTGAGTGGGAGATCACCATTGTGTCAGTCTATGTTTCTTCTGATTTTATTGTCCCTTTTTTTTCCCCTTGAGGTCCTGTATATATTCATTTAATGTGGAACCAGAAGCCACGCATTCTGTGTGTGCAAAATGCTTACATTTTCATATAAGCCTCACGTTTGTAGGCATCGATTTATCTGTGGGGTGTAGTGTTCACATGGAATGTAGATTGAGAACGTGGGCAAGTGGAGCAGCGATTGGGAGAGAGTGAAAGGGTTGCTGGAATGGTAAAATGCGTGAAGCCAGGGGGCTCTTCTACATTTATATACATGAAATAAAGAGTGAACAAGCCTACCAGAAGATGCTTGATCATTAGACAAATGGTGACGAGTAGTGTGAGGAGCTCTGCCAGTGCCGAACTGTCGGTACCTCTGACAACCCTCTCGTGAAGCCAGTGCTCCAGATAAGATTTTGAAGTGGGAGTATTTTACTTCCTATTTTTAAACTTTGAGGGTAAATGTGATTTCAAGAGATTGAAAATTACTTTGCAAGAGAGTAACATGTAGGTGACATCCAGCCAACGTGTGCAAAAACTGTATGGAAATCATCACCATGCAGCAGCTTTCTGCATTGTGACAGAATACACCTTTCATTATTTCTGAAAGGTCTGGCCATTGAATCTCTCCTGTAAATATTTAAATGTTGTATTTATATACAAAAACCTATCCATTACATAGTAAAGCAAACATGAATGGTCTTGTGTGTTTTGAGGTTCGATAGCAGAATTGTCGTTTGATGTTAAATGAAAGTCTTCTTTTCCTGGAGCTATTACTACCTAATGGTATGCCAATGTTATGATACAACAGTGCAGAGAGGCAAGGACTCCATGCTAAATTCTATACCTAATCTCAAGGTCAAATTGTTATATAGTGCTTTTGGCAAAGCACTGTACATAGAACATATTTATAAGTTATCACCAAACTGAAGTTGGTACTCCTTTATCAACTTTGAAAGGAAGAAAGACTGTGTTGGCCTTGCCAGGATTCTAACCTGAAACCTACAGCTCATGCACAGATTGCAGCAATGAGCACTCAACTGGATGAGCTATCTCATTGGCCAACATACTTCAGGGATCGGTAAACTGAGTATCGACTGAGGTATAATAATTGCAGTGCCTACATGTTGGATGAACCATTTATGAAGCGCTACATAAATTTAAATACCTATCTGGATTATCACAGGGACAGGTTTTGCTGAGTTTCTATTTCAAATATTACTTTCATTTGTTTTTCAACAGCCCTTGCACTTCCTGGAGAGTCAGGTTTTGTATATTTAATTGGTAGTCTTGAAAACTTGAGAGGCTATAACACCTGTGATTGGTGTAATGAACATCAACCATCACTCACCCTTAAGCAAAGATTCTGCTGCCACTGACCATTTATAGTAATGTAACCCATTTATTGCAAGGTCGAATGGATACTAGACCATGCATACTAATTTTACACACTGTTTTTTATAATTAGCGTACATTAATTTAGAAGTGTAAAAATAATCTGCCTCTGCATGATTATGCACACAGCACAGGAACTCTCAAAAATACAATTGTGCAATACTGGTTTGCTCTCGCTGGGGAAAAAAGCCTAATTTGTTACAAAAGATTAATTCTCAATTGCAACTTAGTTTTCCATCTCATTAATTATACAATCCTAAAATGCTAGGAAAATAAATATGCACAGTGCTTCTGGTTGCTCCATGAGCATGTGCACACAACAAACCAGAAGCTGAATGGAAAGCAATCATTTATCACGGTGTGCAGTTTCAGGCTTCAGAGAAATACATTCTGTTTCAGAGGCTTTTCTCCATGGCTTGCAATTACGTCCATGTAGATACAAATCTGGTTTCTGTCAAGTAACCTGACCTGTGCACTGCCCTCTACTCTAAACTTGTGTTTAAATGTATGCGGGAAAATAATAAAGGTGTCATATTTACACAAGTTTCATGCATAAAAAGGCCTGGAATGACCCTTATCTGGAGGCCTGAGTGTAGCAGGGGGTGGTACAGCACTTGGCGAAGGTTGGACCCTAAGGGCTGGTGTCCCTGTGGACGGCAGTGGAAGTTGGGAGGAGGCAAACCCAACCACTGCATGGAGACAGTTGGGACCAATAGTCGCAAATGGAGAGTGGAGAGGAAGTCGCAGCAACGTGAACCGAATCGCAGTATTCGAGAAGAGTACTAGCGGTAAGGGTATCTGTCTGTGTCTGCGCATGCCTCCTGTGGTATAACTGAGATACCTAGAAGAGCAGTTAGTGAAGCTAAATATTGAAAGCATTATGTTGTGTATAAAGATAAAGGGAAGTTGTGTAGTGTCCACATGGAATGTAGATTGCAAAGGTGGGGCGATGGTTGTGAGAGAGTGAAAGGGTTGCTGAAGAGGAAAGATGTGTCAAGCTGGTGAGGCTTTTTTTACTCGGATATTCATGATTTAAAGAGTGAACGAGCCTACCTGAAGATGTGTGATCATTAAATGGGGCCAATAGTCCTTGACCTATTTAAGAACACTTGGCTGCTAGCTACTGCTGTACACAACACCTGTGGAAACTAATAAACCTAGCAGCTTGTCATGTTGCCACATAATAATATATGGGATAAAGTACCCACTGCAATACATTTTAAGGATATTGCAGGTCATTGAGGATTTTCTGATCATCTAGAGGAATGAGGCCTAAGGACACGTCCCATTCTAAGGTCACAGAACGCGGAGTTTCCTTAAAATGTCTGGTACAGTGGTATTTTATTCCTTATAATTCATGGTCACACTGTCATCTTCTTTGATTCTGACCTCTTGCTTAATCCAATGTAAGAGATCTTCCAGCTTTTGATACATGTAAGCAATGTAGAATTGTGTTGGATTAAAGTCATAGGGCCTCATTACGAGAAGCGTGGTAAAAACGGGGTCATAACCGGCATGGAGGAACTAGCGGGTCCGTGCTTTTATTATGCAGCTAATAGGTGATTACGCGTGCGCGAGCACGCGTGAACCCCCATGCCGGTAATGGCCATACCGCTAAAGGCCCTCCAACACCCCCTCCCGCCCCCCGATAGTGCCATCATGGGACCCGCCGATACCGCCTCCGCCTAGGAGGCACCCCTTAATACCGACCCGGTAATAACTTCATGCTAATACCGGGCTCGTAATACCGGACCCGGAACTAACGTCATCGCGTCAGAACGGGAAATGCGCCGGCGGCCAACTTTGAAAACACAATCCATTGCAATCCTCACAAACCACTGCTACAGAGGAGAGACCAGGGCCTATCTATAGAAAATGTCCAAGGCTACCAGAAAATCAAACCCCTGCCTGCGCAAAAAGGTTTTTTCAGACAAAGAACTGACCATGCTGGCGGACACCCTAGCTGCCCATGCTGAGGAGATCAACCAGCAAAACCTGAAAAGGGAGGTGCAGCAACGCAAAAAGGAGATCTGGGAGGAGGTAGCCCGCAAGGTTTCGGCAGTTGGCACCACACCACGGACTGTCAAGGACTATAAAAAAAAAGGTGGGATGACCTCCACCTCAGGGTACAGAACATCCTGGCCAGCAATAGGAGGGAGGCCATGGCCACAGGTGGGGGTCGCCACTCGCCCACAAAACTTACACGCTGGGAGGAGACTTGCTGTAGCTTCATACGGATGGAGTCCATCGAGGGATTTGGGGAGATGGAGATGGGTGCCGCAACATCTGCAGATGGAGGTGAGTGACCCTGCAGATCCCTGTAGGGGAAACCATGACGTAGCACAAGTGATGTAGAAGAGAGTCTAGGCAAGGCAATGCATGTCCCAACACACTCGTCAACATATCCTTGTCCAGATAGAGGCCCAAACCCTTCCACACTGAAATGCATGCTGAGTGCCAATCCCATTACCAACACACAGCCAACACACACGGACCGTGCCCATGTAATAGATCACACAAAGCCCAATACAACGGCATGCCACCTGCCTTGCAGCATCCCTGCACTGAAATGTTAAGGCACATGCCAAAATGGCCCCTTCATACTACCACTACCCTGTGTGACACACCTGTAAGATATGAATGCATGAATAATGAAATTCTCCACAGCACCATATGATGCATCTTGCATGTAACACCATCACTGATGCCCTGCATCTCTTCTACTCCCCCCCCCCATGCACCGATGGAGAGGATGCCAGTGAGGAGACGGCCACAAGGGCATCCACGTCCCAGCAGAAGACCACTCACACAGCCAAGACCACCTCTGGGGCAGCCTCGCAGGCCACACTGAAGGCCAGGACGAGTGGCCAGGCCATGGCCGCACATGAGGGCCCCACATCAACGCCTGACACGGAGTACGGAGCTGGCAATACCAGTGGAAGGCAAGGCCAGTGCCCCACTGAGCAACATAGAAAGTGCCGTGGAGGAGTATGTGGACCAGGATGGAGTCACCCATGTGGCATGTCCACACTCCGCAAGCCCCGTGTCCACCCCCCCAACCCACACTCAGCCCTCACCCACCAGCAGTGCGGATCCTCTGCTACACGATTCTGACCTCAGCAGCATCCCCGAAGGACAGCACTGCCAATGCAGGCCCAGTCGCAGCCCCCTCTACCACTGCTGCTCCCACCACCAACCTTGAGGCACGGCTAGTGAGGGTGGAGGCCAGACAGCACTCTGTTGGACCTTCTCCATCAATATGTTGCGGATGGAGAGGACACAAGGCGTGAGATTGCCCAGGCCATAGTGGCGAACACAGCCGCCGTCAATGCTTCTGCATTGATGATGAGACAGTCTGGGGGCCATCACGCAGGTCCTCGCCTCTATCCTGCTGCACATGCAGCAGCCACAACCCGCACCAGCCGTGCAAATCACCACGGCTTACACCCCCATCCACCACACACGCTTCCTCTACACCCTCTAGCCCTGTGCGTCCAACAAGACGGAGTGCGAGGCACTCAGAAATGCTGCCCCCGGACAACAAGAAATCGACGAAATAGTGGGGGACAACAATGGGAGTGGGTCAGGTGGTGTTTGTGGTGTATGGATGTATTAGGGGGAGTTTGTTGGGGGGGTTGGAGTACATTGGGGGGTATGGGGATTTAATTGGGGGGTTATGGGAGTTTATTGGGAGGTATGTGGATTTCATTGGGGACATGGGGAGTTTTTGTGTTGTGGGGGGCAGGGGGTTGCACATTTCTGTAGTTGATATCAATACACCCGTTATGTGAAAAATCATTCAATGCCTGGACATTGTTCATTTCGTGTGTATCCATTGAATTTATTACAGTGCACAGTGCCCAACTCCCCACATTCCCTGTGGGCATGTCCACATGGACCCAGTGTACAATGTGTCACTGACACATATCTATCGATGTCCCTGTGGGTCAGAAGTAGTCGTCAATCAGTGATTGGCGTACTGCACGACCATCTTGTGCATCACGTACTGGCAGGGGTGCTGCTTCTCCTCCGTCTTCATCCTCGCCCGGTGCAATGTCAGGTGGCAGTGGTACATTTCTCCAGACGCACATGTTGTGCAGCATGACACAGGCCATGGTGATCTTTGCCACCTTCTCGGGCTTATAAATGAGTGCTCGACCAGACCTGCTTAGGCAGCGGAACCACGCCTTCAGCAGGCCAAATGTCTGCTCAATCACAACACAGGTACGGGTATGTACCCGATTGTACTCCTCATGGCTGTTCTGCGGGTTCCGCACAGGGGTACGTAACCACGGCTTCAAGGGATATCCTCCATCACCTGCAAGCGAATACAAATGGGTCTATGTGAGTCACTCTGAGCTGTCACCTTCAGGATTCACAGCCATGGCCGCAGCTATTTGCTGTCGAAATGCACATGTCCCTGTACGTATGCACAAATATTATTTAGATGCATTCTATACTGCAATATGGTGTGGTAGTCTGGATGGTGTTGTACAGATGATGCAGGGTGAATTCTTGCATGCTGATGCCGATGTACTGTGGTTGCAGGACGATGTTTTGCCTCACATATTATACTACACTGTGCATGGTCACACTAGCCACATTGGCACAGTTGCAATCATGTTTAGTCATGCATTGCTTGACATACCCATGGTGGCCAGGTTGTGCGTCTTACATGTTGTCATTGATATACAGCATTGGTCCAATGTGTGCCAGTGATGTGTCATGTTCGGGTTGGGAGGTTCAGGTCAGGAGTGTTTAGCTCTGCGTGCATTCTCCACTCACCGCCCATTCCCACCCAGGTGGAGTATGCATTCCCCCCCCCCCCCATTCCCACCCAGGTGGAGTATGCACCCCCCCAATTCCCACCCAGGTGGAGTATGCATCCCAACACATCACAACCCTGAAGCACTGCCATGGGCCTGTCGGGCAACTCACCAAGCAGCCAGGCACGTGGTCCAGCATGTCGCTCCATGTGACGGGGTAGCGTGGAGTTACGCAGCACCATGGCATCGTGTGTCGATCCAGGATATCGGGCGCAGCAATGTGTGATGATCTTGCTGGAGTCACATACCATCCGCACATTTATGGAGTGGTATTGCTTGCGATTGCGGTACACTGCCTCTAGGGCATGGGGGACTACCAATTCTACATGGGTGCAGTCGAGGGCACCAAAACAATTGGGCATGCCTGCCAGTGCATGGAAGCCTACCTTGGTGTCGGCCATCTCCTGGGCAGTCCGTGGTAGGCATATGTGGGTGCTAGCGTGCTTCAGGAGGGCATCCAGCACTTGGGTCAGCATGCGTGAAAATAGTGGTTGTGAAATGCCATGCAGTTGGCCCATTGTGTGCTGGTAGGTGCCTTTGGCCAGGAAGTGGAGCACAGACACCACCTTTAATAGGAGGGGGATGGCAGTGCGTATTTCTGTGAGGCTGACAATGTCGTTGTGTATCATGTCCACTATTGTGGTGATGGTGTCCTGGTCCAACCGGTACAGGGTGTGGATCTGCCCAGGGGTTAGATTGAATGGACTGGGTCTGATGCAAGGGATTGGTGGATGCCTACGAGGTACTACTGGCTGCACTGGTGTTAATTGCTGGCCCTGTCTCAACCTCCTCCTCTGCGTCTCCTCTGTGCTGGCTGTTGCTGTGACTGTTGTTGTTGTAGTTGGTGTTGTTGCTGTAGTTGTAGCAGTATAGGCATTTCCTCCATCCCCATGATTGCAACAGCTAGTGGTATCATTTTGGTGTAGGAAGGGGTGTGGTGTGTGGGTGTACTCCTTTTATACTGGGACAGGCTCCATTGACTCCACCTGTGGTGATTGTGTGCACCTGTGGCAGTTGCCTTGATTGCAGATGACTGTTTACGGGTGGTCCGTGATGCCTGTATGGCCGCCAGCGTGCAGGCCCTAAGCACCGCCTTCGGGATGCCGGTAATTGCATGCCCACGTGAGTTGTGATGTCCTCCTATTACCGGCATCCTGGTATTTACTCCGCAAAGGGACATGTGTGCCGGTATGAAGGGGCACGTGTGTCGGTATGAAGGGGCACGGTATGGGCAGTGGCGGTATTGGCGGGTTGTCGGGTCGTAATGCCTTGGACCCATTAACGATGCTGGCATTACCATTCCGCCTTCCTTTTTTCATTACCTCCATTCTCGTAATGAGGCCCATAGTATTCAGATAGATTTTTGCTCTCGTGTTAAATTGCAGCTCTGCACAACATCCTTATACGTTACTGGCTCTAAAATGTCACAGAAAGCTATTTTACAAGAAAGGAATTTGCAAAGTTTATCGTGGGTTTAAGCGAGTGACCGCTGGGAATCTGCTCTGTGCTGTCTTAAGCAAAAACGAAGAGGTGATGGCTGGAAGGTTTAGCATTAATCTTAAACCTCTCGCAATTGCTCTGGTTAACCCTCCAGACCATCAGTCTTTACCTGCCAAGCCATTACAGAAAGTGGAAAGACCATATACAAATCAGGCTTGGTCCCATCCCCAAAGTAACAATCCAGCCCGTACTACTAGGTCACACCCCTTCTGCTTGAGATCACAAGCATTCCCAAAAATGTTTCGGCCTCATTGGGCATAATCAGTGAGGAGTAGGTTGGGTCTCTAGGCCCATCAATGCATGCTGGTGCTGCGCACCATGCTGTGGGCCTCCCCCACACAGCCCTTCATCCTTGGGGCCGGGACTACGGGCCCCATTAACATCTGGCGACGAGGATGGGTTTCGGCCCCCTGCCGATCCCCAGCCTGCTCCTGCCCTAATGCCTCTTGCCTGTGGGGTGGATAAAAGGAACATCGTAGCAGCTGCCGCAGGCGACCAACCTATGAATGAGTTACTCCTGGCTCGGGGTGGGTAAAAGGAAGAAGCACAGCACTGCCCACGATCGGAGATCCAGACTGAGGGAGCACGAAAGAAGGGATTGCACCCTTTCCCCAGAAACGCGGGTGTCTGGCCTTTTGCCTGCACACTGATCAATCCGGACTCAGCAAGTACTGCTGCTGCTGGTAACCCCAGCCCTGCGCCCCCAAGGACCAAGTGTAGACGTGGTCCCTGGTGTCCCCAGGCGCAGCTTTTTCCTCCCAGCTCCCACTCTCACGGACTGCAAAAATTTGCCTGAGTGGGCTGTTGTTTGTGCAGTGTGGCATTGATCAGCAATGTGGTTAAACTGTTTTCCTGCATAGTCTGTATGCTTAAAGCTGACCCATTAACATGTCGTTAATGCCATGAAGTTAATTGTTGGTAGTGGTGTTTTATTTTATACCATTGACATGGGATGTTATGCCCGAAGCCCCTCCTGGGCTCGTGCAGGAGGCACGTGGTCAATAACACGTGGGAGACATGACCCAGACCTAATAAAAGGGCGGGTCGAGCAGCTTACCGCTTGGCAGTTGATTGCCCCTGCAACTCCAATGTTAGTGTGTCATTGCAGCACGGACTGGCGCTGCGCACCATGCAGTGGGCCTCCCCACAGCCCTTCATTCTAGTGCCCCATATCTACCGGGCCCCATAACACTATCAAGCTTTTAACTGCCGGTGTAACGTCACTTTTTGCTATGTGTCAGAAAATCCTATCCTGCTGACTGAGCATGCGTGCACATGCTCAGTCATTACTTAACGGATAGGATTTTTTGACACAAGGAATGTGGTGTGCCTGTCTTTCTGGGGTCCCGGGGGTGCAATACGTTTAACTTTATGAGAGCCAGGCTCTCTCAAATTACATAATACGGTGAAGCCGTGTCACTAGCAACTCCAAAACGGACATAAAAACTACGAACCCAGCGGACACTTTGTTTTATAGGCTCACAGGATTCTAGTAAGCACGAAATGTGCAAAACACATTTACGTGATAATAATGCACTTAATTCACATAAACGTACATATTCGTGATAAGTCCGGCTGACTGCGCATGCGTGCGCATGATCAGCGTGTGTGAGGAAGCCTGAATTGAATACCCTACACAGTGGGGACCTGCACTGGCAGCAGTGTGCACAAGCTATAACAAAAATAAACATAGCTGTAAACACTTCAATATAGTGATTCTTAGCATCACTGGTGTTAATACTCATTATTGACCAGAATGAAAAAAACTGTTTTTTTCCTTAGTACGATTGTACGTGTAATATATATGCTGTGAGCACAGATCTCAGCAGCAGGTACCCAACACAGTGAGCTATCTTTTCTGCAACTGTACAAGAACAGGGCGTATGTGGCTGACTAGTGACTTCCAGCGAAGAGGGGTTGGTTCCAACGAGGGTAAATACTTGAGGGAAGGGACTTTAAACTCATAATAAGGGTTTGGGGCCTGTAGGGTTGTAAGCCAACTGGGCGTTTCAAGTGTGACACGCAAGTCGGGAATAGTGTGTTCCATATGTTGACGATCTGGCCTTGTGTAACCAGACTTATGTGGGAGTTAGAAACTCCTGAATGAATTGCAGACCTATGCAAAATCAATGGTTTGCGGATTAATTACAAGAAAACATGAACGAATGCACTCTGCATGCAAGGATATTTCAAGTGGGGACATGCAAGTCGGGAACAGAGGGGGCGCTACAGTAGGAAAGCACGGTGGAGCACAAGTGATGTATGGGGCGGGCACCACGGGCTATTTATTTACAAGGCAGCACCTGCGGCAATTATTGTTTGGGCATTAGGGTACGGTGGTGGAATGTTCTTCGGAGAAGCAACATGGGCGAAGAGTGAGTATGGTACCCGCCAGTTTTGTTTGTAGTGGATTGTGGCATATTATAAGGGATATCGCGAGCGTCATCCTGGGCGCGTCAATTAATGGGGGATGAACGTCACGCGGTACCCTTGCGCATAGCATATACATTACATACATGCATACATACGTTAGTTGAGCGCCGCGGGGTGGTGGGACCCCTTCATGAATATGTTTTACCAGTACAAGTATTCGGCGGTCTTGTGTCAATTTGGCACTTTCATGAGCTGGCAACGGTGCCTCAAAGATGGTTAGGTGTGTATCAGTGTTTGGGTTTCCTTAGGGGATCCAGGCGAGCGCTGTAAGGGGGCGAGAAGGTTATTGGGCATTGGCTAATTTAGGGTGGTGATATAACTTTGTTCAATTATCAAGGCGCGCGGTCTCCAAGCCGCTCATTGCAGATGGGGGCAGGTGCGTTTTGCTGGGGATAAGGGCAGTGGGAGTTAGAGGTGGCAGATGAGCAGGCTTCATGCGGGGGGTAGGGGGAATTTTCGGGAGGGAGGAGATGGGGTGCAGGGCTGGGCGAAAAAGGAACGGTAAGTTGAGGTTAGGTAGTGGACATGGCAAGGGCGGGTGTATAAATGAGCGGATCGACGGGCTCCCGCGCCCTATGAAGGAGGGCCCCTCGGCGGGGGCCCCCCCTTAGTGACGACTGCCTCACAAGGCACGGTGGCGCGAGGAGTCGGGGGGGGGGGGGGGGGGCAGGGGAGAGGGGTGTGCGCCAGGCATCACACCACCCTGGTGAGGGAGTGGAGGGGTGGGTGACGTCATCACCCGTGCGCCCATTTGGGGCTTAAATACACCCGGTTGGAAGACGCAGGGTCTCTCTTTGCCGGCTTCCCTCCTACGTTGCTGCGGACTCCCAGCCATGTCGGTTGCTGGCGTTCCAGCTCCTGTTCGTGTGGATTGTTCCTGCTCCGGTTTCGTGTGAAGGAGCCGCGGTTCGAGTCGGGCAGGAGAGTCGCAGTGCTGATAAGGAGATAGGAGGTACGTGAATGTGGAAGGCCAGTTTTATAGCTCAATTGGTTATAGGTTGTAGAATAAATGCTTAACTGTGGGGCCCGAGGGTGTTCTTAGAATAGAACACAGTCGG
Organism: Ambystoma mexicanum; assembly: GCF_040938575.1. NCBI lineage: Eukaryota > Metazoa > Chordata > Amphibia > Caudata > Ambystomatidae > Ambystoma > Ambystoma mexicanum. Next base: position 18,449,602 of record NC_090926.1, read on the forward strand.
AGTCGGCAAGTTAGGCAGCTGGGGCCGGGGTGGTTTAAGGAAGGAATGCAGAGAGGGGGAGCGAGTGTGCGTGCGGCCGCCGCGGCGCACAGAGGCAGGTACAGGCCCAAATAGTGAGGGGGCAACCTGACATGGGGCGAGCTGGTACATTGTTTTAGCTGCCGGTTGGCAACGCAGAAGAGTACGGGGACGGGGGCCTGTAGCACGCGGGTCGAAGTGGAAACGATTTCTCGGGACGCATCATAGATTTATTGGGTCGGGTCGCCGTAGGTAGGTTAGGGTGGGGGTTGGGCACCATACATTTGTTTAAATTAAAATTAAAAAAAATAATAAAATAAAAAATTGCATCAGGAACCAGGCAATCCGGAAATTGGCCAAGGTTCTGTTGCCGTACAGCAGGGCCCAGGGGTTGCGGAGGGGGGATGGGTGGGACACCATGGTGGCTCAGGGGGAGTGTTCAATGGCATGCACATGGGGGCGTTTTGGGGGGATGGGAGCGGTCGAGGTCTGGAGCGCACAGTGATGCAAAAGCGGGAAGATAGTCTTGGGCAAGTTGGATATGGGCTTTTCAGTTCGGTCGTCGCAGCAAAGGGGCCAGACCGGGGATGTGCGATGGTATACACACTACCGGATACGGCGGGGTGGGGAGGGGGTTGGTTCAGCCTGCGGGTATAGAGGCCCAAAAGCGATTGGGAGGGGGCGAAGGATGCAGGCAGGGTCGTCGTAAGAGGGATACGTTTTGGGTCAGTGTGTACTTTTCGGTTTCAGTCCGTGGGGAGCAAGGTACGGGGAAGGTAAATGCTTTTACGGGAAATTTTGCATTAGACTATGTGGGAAAGGCGGAGGGCATCGCGATGGGTGAGATCATGGGGATCGGGTCGAGAGGGGGCATTGTTGGGGGACGGTTGGCTTGGGTGCGGGCTTTTTTACTGGGATGGAATTAGGTAGCATAGGGGGTTGCCTTGTACACGGGCCCCGGGCAGGAGTTGGCGCGCGATGGCCGCCGTGTGGTGAGAGGCGGTCAGACACGGGCTGTACCACCCGAACGCGCAGCATGATTTTGTGCCCATGTCTGGGACAATTTAAAAGCACAGTTAGCAAAGGCGGAGTTGTGGTACTGCCGCCGTGCAGATACATTAGGGGACCGAGGCTCGGTACGTTTAATTTAACTGTGCATCGTGCGAGTTGTGCGCTGTGAAGACAGACTACTGATGTTTGTAATATCGGCGAAGAACTAACGAAAGCGCCCTTACTGACTCAGTGCCCTGGTAATTTGCAGAGCGGTGCGCACCCGCGAAAGGTTCCACACACTCAAACATTCATAATCGTATACTGCGTGGAGGGGGGGTGGTGCGGTGCGAGTAACCATTTTGGTGCCTCGGCTGGTGGCCGTACCGCGTGGGGCCTTCTTTGATGACTGTAATGTAGCCATTGTGCCACCGATGGCTGTTACTTACGTTAATATGCAGGCACGCTTTGCATTCTGGGATATGTAGTTTTTGTTTAAGCCTCAGGTTTGTGGGCCTACAGCACCCAGCAAGTAATCCTTTTAACTCAAGCCGGTCAAGTGGCACAGCGAGCGCTCGCTTTGACATCGGTGCAGAGCCTGCTGACGCAGGTTCGAATCCCGGCAGGACCAAACTCAGCCTTTCATCCTTCAGAGGTCGACACCGTGGGTAATGATAAGCAGCACTCGGATACCCGAGGGTTCGTAGCGCGGTATAAATGCCAAATTATTATTATTTGCGGGTTAGCGGCTTTTATTATTTGCAGGGTTAGCTGCTTGCCGTCCAGGTCCCACAGCTGCTGGTGAACTCTGACTTGTTCCGGCGAACTAGCATGTTCTATTTTAATGCACGGCATACATTTCTGGGGTTTGCTGGTGCGGTACCACGAGGGGAATGGTGGTGGCACTTTCGCAGTAGGGAACGTTTTGATATTTTGCAGCATTTCATAAGGAGAGGGGGCACGCTTTGATAAGGAAGCTAAGCTCCCGTTCACATTGTAGTGCTTCATCAGTCGGTGTGGCTCGAACTGGTATCACCGTAGGGCGGCTACTTAAAGGTGGGGGTTCAAGCCTGCAAGGTTTGAAATGAGCACCACACACCGGGGTAATAATAAACAGGATACCTGAGGGTTCGCAGCGCTATATAAAATGCAAAATTATTATTAAAATTTTCGGAATGGTTGTAGTTACGGGGCATCACAGACTGATGGTTTATGACCCTGGCTGAACAGGCTCCCACTAATGACCAGGCTATTAAAGTACAGCGCGCAATTAAGGTATATGGTTTTCTGTATGTTTGTTTAGCCACACAGCAAGTGACACTGTGCCTCTTTCTGGGTCTGCCATGGGTACGTTTTTTAAGGTCCGGTTCAAGGTTGAAGATCAGAGAACTTTTTGTGTGCAACAGTAGTACAGCAGCGATAAGGCCCGCCAAGGGGCCACAAGGCAAATGGCAGGACGGTTGTGCGCCGGGGTCCGTTGGTGCGCTTCCGGCCGGGGTGGGGGGGGTGTTTGGATTCCCAAGGGGCATGGTGGCAGTGGCCACAGCGCCGACCATTAGGGATAATTTGCTTGCAATCTATAGTGGGATGGTCGCGTTTCAAATGTTTTGTTGCATAAGGGGGGGGGGGATGTTCATACCTTGGGATCGTGCTGTTTATACGGTTTTGCAAGGCTAAGATTACCAATGTCATATGGGTTAGTGGGTAAAGGAGGCTATTTGCGTCCTGCGGTGTGCTCAAAGTAGGCTTTGTGTTCATTCGGCTATACCTTTCGTCGGCATTGCAGATCCAATGTACTTAACAGGCACTTAATCAAAAACAGGGCATGGCAGTTGCACTTAGAAAGGAGAGGTGGAGTGTTGGTCAGTAAAAAAAAAAAAAAAAATAACTGCTTTCGGGTTTCGTCACTTTCAGCAGAGCTCGCAGCCATCAATTTTGTCACAATCATCTTTGTAGATGTGGCGGAGGGCGCAAAACACGGGCTGCATGGGGACCGACTGAGGGCACTTACTGCGGGCGCATCACAAATGGGTTTGAAACTGTTGAGAACAGAGATTATTATTAAGGACGTTCCAAGGACGTTCACTGCACAATCTCGCTTTTTGCTACTTACCAGTGTCCCTTAAGGTTGGGAGCTTTTACAATGTTCACAGGGTTCAAGGAGTAAGATTAACCTACAAACAGATACAGGAAGAGAGTGTTTGGTTAGAACAATTGGCAACTTGGGTACGCCTACAGATGCCCATGAGAGCGTAGTGGCGCATGGTTTTGCATGACTAGCTGTGGTTAAAACAGAGCATTTTGGGCTGGGTGCTGGGCAAACCACCCCGCTCTGGGATGGGCAAGTGATGGAGCGGCACAGGCGCAACCTCCGCCACGGGCTTTAGAAGTGGGATGGCCAACAGCGCGGTTTAAGCTAGGGCGAAGGAAGGGTGCGCAAGCCGGATCCCCCTCTCTCTCTTGCAGGAGAGGGGTGCTCTGGCAGGCGTGGGAAGGGGGGCAAAGGGAGGGGGCGCTAGGAGGGGGCTGATCACGCGCACGGTGACAGGGGGGGTTGCAAGGAAGAGGGGGTGGGTGAGGGAGAGCGGGCCCGGGGAGGGGGGTGGAAGAATGGGACAGGTTTCTTAGCATACGGAAAGGAGATGACATGGGTAAATCAGTCTATCAAATCAATAGTCATTAAGACATTGCCTAGACAGATGCAACAACAGAAGTAATCAAAAGGCTTACAAATGAGGGCCCACAAGGAAGGCGGTGGATCATACCTAGGCAGACTTGGAGGGGGGCACATTCCCAAGGAGGCATTGAGGAGTCCAGGCGAAAATTGAGTATAAAACTAGGAAAATTCCTGATCAGCAGGGGCTTTGGATGGGTCAAGCACGCATTGATCAGCTTGAAAACTCCGGGTTGTTTTGGGGAAGACAAGGTCCACTTATCAGAAGTGGGGGTAAGGGTGATGGTGTACAACTTAAAAGATGCCCTAGAAGGCATGGGCTGCAGATGAGCTGCCGGCGGAGGCCATTCGGGGAGGGGGCACGAGTCGGCTCTGATTGGGCTTTGTCAACGATGGAAGGCCTTTAAAGGGTCCGAAACGCTCCCTCCCTAACCGTGGCTGGGGGGGGCCTCCGGTAAGGGAACGGAACGGTCAAGGGAAGACCTCATTCGGCATCATCACGCCACCGGTTATAGCCGGAGGGCCTGCACGTCTGTTACGGATGGAATGATTGGGGGGTATAAGGAGCAGGTTGGTAGGATAACTGGGGACTAGGGTACTAAGGCGACCAGGTGCATGAGGGGGAACTCACTGCGGCCGGTGGCCCGCTGTGAGTCGTGGCGGTGACACCGGTCGCACCGACCGGTCTCTTGCGGACAAGCCCAGCGGATGTTACCTGGTGTTCCCGTTAGAAAGTACTGGCGGATACCACAAGGGAAACTGCACAGCCATCAGTTTATTAAGAACGGCGCCCAGGAGTATTAGACTCAGAGGAGGCCCACGTTAATGGGGAGGGTTAGGGGGGTTTGGAAGACCTTTCCAACTCCAAAAGTGGGTGGGGGAAATGGGAAGTGCATCGTTGGAAACTGAAAATTGCAAAGCAACAATGAAGTCAGCAAGGGGGGGGTGAATTGAAAAGTTTGCACTGTAAACGGGGCTCCGGCAAGTACGTTGGTAACTGAGGGGAAGGGGGGCCCCTGGGAGATTGGGGGATGATAGGGGGGGCTCAAGAGAAGGGGGCCCTTTGGGATTGGCAGCTTAAGGAGATCAAAAAAAAAAAAAGAAACCTGGGGGGGCCTTGGAGTGCGGGGGCTAGGGGCCAGGAGGAGCAGGGGGGTTAGTTGGGGTGGATCCCCCACCCCCTTTAGCGAAAGGCAGGGGAAGAGGAGGGGGATAAGAAGGACGCTGGGGCTCTGGGGGATAGGTATGCGCTTGATGGATGGGGCTCTCTAGAGCAGGAGAGCGCGATGGGGGCCGGAGGGGATGGGACAACGAAGGCGGCGGGGAGAGCTAGGGCTGATCGGGGTCTTGGCTGAAAGGGGGAGAGGGGCTCCCTGGCAGGATGGGCTGGAGGAAGACCTGTTTGGGGAGAGAAAGAACTATGATTAATAAGCCAACCCGGGGAAATGGGAAGAGGGAATCCAGGGAAAAGGGAGCAAGAAGGGGAAAAGGAGACCGGAACGCATCCTTTAGCAGGAGCCTAAGCGGAAATGGAGAATGGAAAGAAAGTAAAGCACGAAATAAAAAAAATTGCACTTAAATAGCGTTGGGGAAAGAAAATGAAAAGAAAAATTGCAAAATAAAGAAATGGCCAAAGGGTAGAGAGGGACTGCTGAGGAAGGGACTGGGCGCCCGCGTCGGGTCCCCCAAGGACCCGAGGGGGCGGGGGGGGGGAAAGTTGCTTGCTCTCAGAGTAGAAAATCCTGAGCGTGAACGGAACACCTGTAAGCTAACTCCTGACTTTATGTGTAATAAAGTTTGCTGTGGCAATTTTTTCTCCCACTCATCCTACTGGTCTCTGCCTATCCTTTGGGTGTATGGGGGTTGGGTTGCTTTGGGAGGAGGGTAGTTGGGCAGGAGTGAGAGTCGGAATGTGGAATGAGAGCTGGGGGGCGGGGGGGTTATTGGGAGCAGCATGGTCTGCCACCGTGCCACCCCACTGAGGGTGTCGGCGCTAAGACGCACGCATGAATATGGTGCGGTAAGCGGGATGCAGCAGGGAGCGGGGATGTAAAAGTTGGGTCACACGGTTGTGCAGTGAACAGCACGAACTAAAAGATTGGGTTTTTGCCTGTTGCATAAGGGGGGTGTTTTATGCCGCATCGCAGGGAGAGATGTGCAAAGGTAACATGCAAAAAATATAACAAAGGGTTTTAATGGGGGAATTGGTATGGGACCAGCAAGACGCACGGGGTGTGGAGTTTGCAGGGAGGGGAGACGAGGTAGAAGGTTAGGGAGGGAACAGGGATGTTCATGGGGGTTCTGACCAGGGAGAAGGATGCATGGTGCGAGGGGCGTAAGGCAGCTTGGTAGGAGAAGAGTCGGGCCGGGAAAAGAAGGGCGGTGCAGGGAATATGCAGCAGGGGCAGTTGGCGGTTTAGTTACGGTTGGGCCGAGGTGTTCGGTATGTCCTGGGGGTGATTGGGAACGCAAGATTGCATACCAAGGGGCAAGGGTTGGGGGGCCAGCGTTTGGTAATGCAGGGCAGGCCAAGTGGGAGATAAGGGTGAGAGTGTTCGGTGTCACTTTGGGAAAACCACGCAGGACCATCATTTTGGGCCACAAAGTCAGGCCATAAATTTAGAGAGGGCCTGACCACCTAATGGCCTGGCCCGGGAACGTGGGAGGGAGATAAAAGGGTGGGACACATGTCTTTAAAGCGGCTGGAAAATGTAAACCAATGTACGGAGACAGTGTAGCTGAGGCCCCGTTGCTACAGAATGGGCAGTTGGTTGCACTCATAGCCACCTGTAGTAGGTGCAAATGCCAAGCGCTGTTGTTGCAGGTAAGTAACCTTCCTGCCTTGGTGGTGACATAAGGCACACATACCGTGGCAGACCTGCATACATACAGCTCCATGGTAAAAGTTGTTTTTTTGGGGACTCGACTTTGGCGAAGAGTATTTATGGTGCCCGCCAGGATTGTTTGTATTGGATTGTAGCGTATTATAAGGGACTTGCGAAGCTTCATCCTGAGCGCTATACTGGAAGCAATATTGTCGCATTGCACGTTCTGGAGTGCATGGGCTTTTGACCGTTAAAACACACTCGGCTGTGTGCTAGAATTTATACTGATTATTGTGAGTGCTAACCGAAACATGCCGGCTATAAAAGCACCAAAGGAAACGTTAAATAACAGACCGGTATGGCTTGGCGCCTGAAGTTTATGGCTGTGGCAACGCACCCAGCCAGGTTGCGTAGACATGTGGTCCAGGGACCAGGGTGCGTGCGGCAGGGAATTCCGGTTGTAGTAGGGGAGAGGGGGGTACTTAGTGGCGTCAAGATGTGGTGATCAAGAAATCTGGAATGTAGAGGGCGTAGTGAGTTATGGGCAGGCGGAGCAAGAGTGGAGTGGGGGGAATTCGGGAATGAGAAACGGGAGAAACCTTTTATCATCATGTTTTGTAGAATGTTCGCCAAGGCAGTGTGCCTTTATGAGGTTTAGGGCATGGTATATATATTGGACCACTAAATGTATTTATTTTATTTATTTGCATTTGTAAAGCGCACTGTAGCCCTCAGGCATTGTGGCGCTATGAGAAGGCTTAGGGAGGCTTGATTCAGGGTTACAGGAATGCGGCCCCAGCAGAGACTTGAAAACGGAGAATAGTTACGGTTAACAAAGGACATTTTCATGACAGTTAGGCAAGAAAGCAGTACATTGTCAAAATCATGTTACAGTATGCATAGCAAAGGTTGTTTTAAACCAAGAGTCTAGTTTTGATGGCCTTCCTGAAGGTTGCATGGGAGTCAATTCCCCTGATGGAAGGGGGAAGGGAGTTCCAAAATGTGGCTGCCTTGTTGGGGAAGCTTGTACCGCCCGCTTTCACTCTGCAGTTAGAAGGTACAAGGATTCTGTTGGTATAGGCCGCTCTGGTGGGCCTAATAGGAGTGTGCAAGCTGATTCTTTGAGCTAGGTAAGGTGGAGCACGACTGTGCAGGCACTTGTGCGCCTGGGCGAGTGTTTTGAAAGTAATTCTCTCCTTGACGGGGAGCCAGTGGACCTTGCTCCTGGCCTCGGAGATGTGGTCACGTCTTGAGATGCTGGTTGCGGCCCGGCGGGCATTATTCTGAGTTAGTTGTAGTTTGGCCAAGTTTATTTAGGAGGTGCCTACTAGGAGGGCATTATGCAGACAGGTCCGGATTGAGTGTAAGAACCAAATGCATTCTGGGAGTTGTGGTATTCATTTACTTCAATGGCATTTAGCAGATTATCAAGGTCTGCAAAAGGAAGGCTTGGGGCTGGAAACGAACTGGTCCACAGAGATTGAGTTGTACCTGGGATGGTAATCCTAACTTTAAACGTAAACACCAAAGGTTAGATTGCACGTTGACATCAATTTTGCACTAGTGCAAGACGTTTTACAGTGGCCTGTGGGCCCACGCACGAGCGCAGAAATTGGAGCTGCACTGACGAGAAACGCATGACCACCTATTAACCAGTGCATTGAGAGCATGTGCCACCAGTACGCCATTGCAAATGGCAGTACCATGTTACCCAGCACCAGAGCAGTGCATGAAGGTGTGCCCTTAGGCTTCTTTGTATAGCGCTTAAAACTGATGCTTAGCTGCAAGGCGCTACCAAAGCTCACGACGTTGCATGGTACGGTATCCTGCGCTGCTTGCAACAGCAAAAAGATAAATGGCCGCAGCTCGTCATACTGTGGGGCGTAGACAGCTAGTGTTTGGTGATCTGTTTCTAAGCACTGCCTCCGACCGCTCAAGGTTTTCAAATCTATTTGGAAGTGTCAGTTATTGCGTATGGAATGCTTTTCGTCTGTTCGTAGATGGCACTGCAGGGGTGGACTGGGAACTAAAAGAGGCCCTGGAAGTAATATTCAAAGTGGCCACATATTACTCATTTTCAGCAAGCCCAAGGCTTTTCCTACGAAAAATGTGGGAATGCCACAGGGCCAGGGTGCTGAGGCCCAACGGGTAATCTCCAGAGTTCCCTATAGGCTAGTCCACCTAGGGGTGACAGTAATGTGCATATGTGTTTCCGGAGTCTGGAAGTGGCAGTACTGTGCCTATGTGTTTTCTGCTTCTGCCTGGAGTGTAATGGACGATGCTATGATATGCTATCAGTGTCTGCTTACCTCCCCGTATCTGTGGGGAAGCGTGTTTACTGTTTGAAAGTAGCATTTGTGGTTTTCATCACAGTTTCGAGGTGTTAGTACTTGTGTATTGGGGTCTTGTAGGACTGTTCACAGGTGCGGGGGTCCTCTCTTGTGGGAAGTTTACACGTTTTGCCATGACAAGGCGAGGGAGGGGAACAGGGGAATGAAACAGCAATTTTACTAGGCCCAGTGACATTGAGAACGTGCAAGTGCATAGGGGCACAGAGCTCCAGTGAGATGGATGTGTAGATAGATGGGTAGACCTAATTGGAACATTCTGAATGGGCTGTCCCAAGCTGCATAATTATGCACCAGGCTACCTGCCAATACTGGTTCCAGGCATAATTAAGCAAGGGGGCAATGGGCATACATGATGAGGTTATAGCAACATGCGGTCTTCGTGGTTTCATGTGCCAGGCTAACCGAGAGTGGAAAAGGTACTTGCCAATATTGGTGTCATGCAGAATAAAAGGATGGGGCATTAGGCGTGCATAGTGTTGTTAAGCTGCCATGCGGGCTCCGGGTAGCACGGGGCATTGACACACACCACAGTCAACTAAGAATGACGAACTAGAAAAGGAGTTACAAGGAAAGGGCCCACACTTTCTCTGTTGGGGCTGTGCGCCTTTGTTGGCAATTTGGAATAGGTTGGTTAAGGGTTGGCCGTTTGTTTTCATTTTGTCAGTACACAGTGGCATGTGGGGTTTCATTCCTTTTGTGGCACTGTCAGGGGGTTCACGGGATGAGGTTGACAAAAGTGATCCAAACTGCACAAGTTAAAGAAGATCTATTCAACAGCACTGATCTTTTTAACAGCCCGGTCAAAAGACTGGCCGAAGCTTTCAGCTGCATGGCGAAGTGGCTCGGCAGGCTGGCCCAAACTGGCCAGAAAACCAGTCGCACAGTGACTGTCAATGCAAATCACATAATTACCCGACTGGACAATATGCCTTTGAATTAGTGGAATACTTATCTCATGTACCTAGCGTGGGGGGGTGACGTAACAAGGTGCAAAGTAATTTAGGTTTCTGACGTATGAAGCAAAGTTCTCGGCTGATCTAGAAATACTTATTATCTAAGTGTTCTGCAAAACTGTGCTCAAGTAGACATCACATGCTAAGCAAAGCCAAGTTAAGCTAATCCGTAGGTTTGGGGGCGACAGGGGGAAGAGTGTCAGGCACCAGTAAATCATTACGGGTCCGGCGGCAACCTGCCGGTAGCAACGGCACAGTTACCGCCAAACCCGTAATGATGCCCATTCTTTCTTCTTGAAGTCACTCTGACTTCATAAAGAAATTATTTCCGTTAAGGACCAAACCATAACGGAAATAATTTCTTTGTGAAGGCTTACTGACTTCAAAAGGGGGTGAGAAGCAGTGGTAGGGATTATGAAAAAGGAGCAGGCAGCGGGCTTATAGGTAGGGTATTGTGGAGGGTAAGGGGAGGACTGATTCAGGGATTAGGGAAGGAGGGTTTTGGATCAGGGTTGACTCTTGAGGCATAAGGGCACAGGAAAAGACAAGCAAAGTTGATTGGGGGGGAGAAAGAAACAGAGGGACCTGGAGGACAAATTGGCGGCAGTCGGGGCCTGTATGGGGCATAAGGATGAGGGGGCAGTGAGGGAGGGGGTGCTGCTGTGTTCCTGCTTTTCCTGGATAGAACACCCAAATTCAGCAATCTCAGTCGGTGGTAGTTACAGGTTATGACTCGTATTGCTGCTTCATGTAGAATGCTAAGCTATTGGCCAGCAAGTCTGCTCCCATTGTTACTGCACTGCCACTGGAAGGTCTCCACTCAGACATTTTCCCACTGGACACACAGAATGAACCACACCAATGTTAATGCTGTTGGTAATGTTGAAACAAACTGAACTATTATTCACACTTTGGTGCTGAATTTCAGCATTATATATTTGATGTGGACTCCTTGTACTTACATCACTGCCCGTGTCTGCTCAGTGTCTCTGCTCAGTGCAGAGTTTGACGTCTGGTCCTTGAGTGACAAACATCACACGTGGCGCTTACGGTCATTCCTTTACCCATCAACAAATGGGTGGGTTGCCCAATGCCTGCTGTCAGTAGGATTTTCTGACGGGTAGGAAAAAATGACAGGTCAGGCTGTCAGATTTTCCTACCCCATCACTTTTTCCTACCCCTGGGTGGGTTACCCAATGCCTGCTGTCGGTAGGATTTTCTGACGGGTAGGAAAAAATGACAGGTCAGGCTGTCAGATTTTCCTACCCGTCACTTTTTCCTACCCCTGGGTGGGTTGCCCAATGCCTGCTGTCGGTAGGATTTTCTGACGGGTAGGAAAATATGACAGGTCAGGCTGTCAGATTTTCCTACCCCGTCTCTTTTTCCTACCCCTGGGTGGGTTGCCCAATGCCTGCTGTCGGTAGGATTTTCTGATGGGTAGGAAAAAATGACAGGTTAGGCTGTCAGATTTTCCTACCCCGTCACTTTTTCCTACCCCTGGGTGGGTTGCCCAATGCTTGCTGTCGGTAGGATTTTCTGACGGGTAGGAAAAAATGACAGGTCAGGCTGTCAGATTTTTCTACCCCGTCACTTTTTCCTAACCCTGTGTGGGTTGCCCAATGCCTGCTCTCGGTAGGATTTTCTGACGGGTAGGAAAAACTGACAGGTCAGGCTGTCAGATTTTCCAACCCCATCACTTTTTCCTACCCCTGGGTGGGTTGCCCAATGTCTGCTGTCCCTAGGATTTTCTGACAGGTAGCAAAAAATGACATTACAATTCCTGTCAGATTTTCCTACCGATAGGATTTTCTGACAGATAGCAAAAAGTGACGTTACACCGGCATCAGTGCAGCTCCCTGCCATACGTAAAGTGGTCTACAGCGGTAAACGTACGCAGGTTAATATTTCGAGTTGGAAGATTGGAAGATACTAGGGAAGCATAAAAAGTCACTCACCCTGCCAATCTCCACGTGCACAAACCACATCTTTGTTTTTTTAGACGCCAAGGGTTAATAATCACTCCCCAATGGCACATTTTGAGGCCAGATAGATTTGTTGTTCCAGGGAGTGCTGGGACATTCCCGCATAGGGTGCAATCTTAAGTGCATGCTGCATAGACTGGTTCCTGGCCCATTGGAAGTGATGCATATTGCAGTTATATCTGCCGGGACTTTTAGCAAGTAAAGAAGTAGCTGTTGCTTAGCTATACGAGGGCTGGTAATTATCGGGGAAAACAGTTCGAGCATTGGTGTTGTTTTATTTCCTTTAGTTGTATTTACTATTGGATAGACTGTGGACTCAGGATGCACCATTTATTTAGGCCTTCTCCTTTGTTCACTTGCCTGTTTTTATTCCCCGCTGTCCACCTTCCCTCTTTCTACATTTTCCATCCCAGTCAGAGCCCTTTCTTTTTCTTCGTGACCTTCTACTGGTGATTTCAATATTGAGGAGTCGCTATCTTCCTTTTCATAGTATGTGCCTGTTACTCTACGATGCTGTTCTTCATGTGTTTGTCCATGACATGTAGCTAATAAATAGTGAAAATAATATATAACAGTGAGGCGGACTTTTTACTGCTGCGAGGTCGTGGTGCCTCAGACTTTGTCTGGCCCTGTGTTGCCATCTGCAAAGGTAAAGCCACATTTCTCTAATTTACTTTGGTTTCTTGCCAGCCTATATAATATAATATGTTAATGTTTTTATCACCACATTTATAGGTAGATTTACGATTGTTAATTAAAAATGACAAATGTTTATTTGCTAATTTGAGTTCAACTGCCAGCTGTGCCCCTCTGATCTCTGCCTCCTCAGAACTCTGCCCATAGGGGACTGCACATGCGTAATGCGCTCATGCGGAAGTGAGCAACCTCACTCCTGGCGACCACCGACATCCTGATCAATATCATGATCCTCGTAATTCCAAGGTGCTGAAAATTGATCCAGGAGCAGCGGAACTGCCTCGCTACGAGTGGTCCCCTTCCTGGGGTGAATCTGAGCCGGGGATCCCACCAGCACACACTGTCCTATGCGACATGGAATGCTAAGAAGGTGGAAAGACACCGCTTCACCTGGCTGAGTTGTGGGCAGAGGCTGTGTGACGCCGCGCCTGCAGACAAGCACACCTCTTTCAATACCCTGAACCATAAAGCACACTGGCATAAGGCATATTGGTAAAGGAAGTACTACAGTAATAAACTGGGCCTGATAAGCTCATCACCGCCCCTCCGGCCCAAGAAGCAGATGTGACTGGGGACCTCACAGGGCAGACAATCCTGGCTAGGAGGCTGCGAACTAGTGACACAGCGGAATAAGGGAGAGAGGGCATAGCCCGAGCAAGAACAGACTTGTACTTGGTCAAACGGCCTGAGTGGGGTGAGTGCAGCGGGTGCCCCTGGGCCTAGGTGGAGGGCATGTACTAAGGGGGAAAGACAACGGTAACCTGTGGGAGGCTGCAAACGAGTTGACTGGACTCATGTAACGCTGTTCTTCTCTGGATCCCCTCTTGTCCACAGTCTGGCACATCCCGTGACTGAAGCAAGCCCACTGGGATGTGGCAATGGACACAGCGACCACACCTAGTTACCCAAGCGACTATACGGGCCGGACTGGTGCAGCCCGCAATACGCACTACAAGACTACTGTAACTTCAGAATTCGCCCAGATCTGGGGGAAAAATAAAACTGGGAAAAAAATTCCTCCCAGCCGGTCCTAGAAGACAAGCACAATGGTCAAGGATAAGGCCAAAAGGCACGCCCTTCAAAGCAAAATGGACCTGTTCATGGTTGGGGTCCCTCAAAAGCCCATACCTCATACTCCAGCTGGGGAAGGAATGAGTGAAGAACCCCAAGACCCAGCTATCTCCCTCACGGACATCATGAAGGCCATTGGGGATGCAAGGTCTTCCCTGGAAGTGAAGATAGGCGGCCTATCCGAAAGTGTGCTTCCTCCGCTAAGACCTCCGAAACCTGGCATCGAGGGTGGGAGAGACGGAACAAAGAATTTTCAACACAGAGGACACTGTCTGACAAATGGAGGAGCAATTGACCTCCATCACGAAAAAAGTGACCCAACTCGAATACAGAGCAGAGGACAGTGGGGGACGGGCATGCCAAAATAATCTACGTATCCTCAGGATTCCGGAAAAGGCCCCATTGTTGAGCTCTTTCTTGAAGATTGGCCCGCCCACCTGTTTGCCCCTAAAAAAACACTCCATATTTTTCTCAATTGAACGTATGCAAGGGATCCCTACAGCACGCCAGGTCCCTGGGGCACTGCCACAGACAATTATTGCACAACTTCTGTGACGGGACACCATCCTCCAAATGGGCTGTGTCACCTACAATGGATACAGTATTTGGCTTCTATCCTGACTACACTATGGAGGTACAAAAGGGATGACAATCTTTTGACTCTGTCAAAAAGAAACTGCAATCTCTGTCAATTAAGTATGTGCTGTTCTTCCCGGCTCTTCTGAAGGTTCACCACAAAGGAGTCTCACACCTGTTCTACACACCTAAGGAGGCATGGGAATGGCTAGAGACCCCGATGCTCAACGGAACAGACACGCAACGATCACCGAGAGGACTGACCGGGCGGAAACCTGAGACAAATCGATCTCCACCACCCGCATTCCCTTCAGACCCTGAATCCGCTGAGTCATTGCACCCCGAGGAGGGTAGCGCAGAGGATGGCTGAAGGTCACCACTGCGGCCTGGCGCACTGCAATGGATCAATTCACCACAGGGGCTTGGCATTGGCGGTCGCTGCCCGTACAGTCTTGCAAATCGCAGTTGGGGTAAGCACAGCATAATGGTTGACTTTCGGGCTACAGGTGCTTCTAGTTGGGGGGGGAGGAGTATGGGGAGGGAAGACGGGAGGGAAAACGTTGGACACTAAAGTCTTTATTTCGAGTGCTGTCCCCGGTCAGAAACGGGGATAGATTAGTTTGGGTGGGTTGTTATGACAGGTCGCAGCATACGGAATGGAGTCGCGGTGAAGGGGTAGTGCACAGGATATTGGGGCCCTTAGGCTGGAAACTCACTGCCGACAAGACCAGGGAGCTAGGGACCCGTATGCTATGCAATAGAGTAAGGGGAAATCCCACTGTTGCACAAAGTATGCAAGAGAAAAGCATTCTCCCAGAGCATTGGCAACACCTCAAATCACACCAATGGCAAATGAAAGTCACAGTTAACCCTACTCACATGGAATGTAAACGGGCTAGGTTCCTGTGTGAAGAGGCGGTTAGTACTTCAATACCTGAACATGCGCTCACCTGATATTGCTATGCTCAGGGAGACGCATCTCATGGGCACGGACTGCAAGTTCTTTAAGAGATCTAATTATGCAACAGCCTTCCATGCAGGGTTTTCCAGTGGGTCCAGAGGCACTATGATCCTCCTACATAAAAGGGTCCCATTTCAGCTGAGATGGCTCTACACTGATCAGAGGGGACGGTTTGTGGTGATGACCAGGGATATCGGGAAGGCCTCTTGGGATTGTGGCAGTTTATGCTCTCCCTCCACTCACCCTCTAACTCCTTAAGGATCTCCAGGGAGCAATGATGGGGAAACGTGCCGACAACTGGATGTTGGGTGGAGATTTTAATGAGGTGATGGATATGCGAATGGACAGAACACACCTAGGCTACAGGAACCCTGCCAGCCAGACCAAGCTTAACTCCAATGCAACAGCACTTGGGTGGGTGGATGTATGGCATACTCTGCACCCCACAGACTCTGGATACTCCTACTCCATCGCCCACAGGTCTATGTCCCGAATAGATTACTTCTTCGTCCCGCAAGACATGTCACACATGCTGAAATCTGCCATGTACTTAGCCAGGGGCATTTCGGACCATTCCCCCCCCCCTGATAATGACCATGAAGCAGGCCTGCACAAAACCCTGCTCCAATTGGAGGCTCAATGTATACTACCTTGGTGTCCCAAAGTACGTGAAGGTCTCACCCAGAAAACTACTGAATATTTGGGAAGGGTATAAGGCAGTGCTCCTTGGGGAGGCCCTTTCTCTGGTGGCGGCACATTGCTGGCAAAAGGTTAGTGAGATTGTGGAAAGTGAGGAGGCAGCGGCAAAAACTGAGGAGGAGTTTCTCGCCTCGGGGACGGTAGACTCCAAGGATTCAATGCTCACGGCCCAGGAAGCCTTTAAAAACCTGGCGTTGGATAATGCCAGGATTCCCCACAGTCAGATTGATGCTACAGGGGACAATGCCAGCAAAACCCTTGCCTGGCTGGAAAGGAGGGATAGGATTAGGGGTCATGTACGAGCCATCCGAAGGGTCATGGGAGATTTGCTTCTTGGAGACGCAGAGATTGCAGAGGCATTTACCACCTTCTACGAATGCCTTTATGCACCCAGAGTGATTGAAAGAGATAAGGGAGGCCCGCACTATCTGGATTTCGTTCTGCTCCCTAAACTCTCTGAGGCCCAGATGGAGAAGTTGGAGGCCAAAGTCACGGAGCAGGAAGTGGTGGCTGCTCTATCCCAACTCCAATCCTGGAAAACCCTGGGACCGAACGGGTTCGCGGTGGATACCTGGAGGCGAATGGGGCACTCAATAGTGGGATACATGCACCGGATGCTGATGTGCTCTGGGGAGGAGGGGAAACTTCCATGAGACCTCAGGCAGGCTACTACTGTAGTGATCCCCAAACCGGCGAAACCACCGGACCTCTGTGCCTCGTATAGGCCTATGATACTCAAATCATCTACAAAATCAAAGACACCCAAGCCGATCATTCAAACCTAACCAACTGTCTAAAAGAAATCTACAACTGGATGAATACCAACAACCTGAAAATCAACCCAGGAAAAACAGAAATCATGATCATATCCAAAGACCAAGAGAAGGAAACCACCATCCCGTGGCCAACGGAAATGGGAATCGCACCATCATAAAAAAAAAAATCTGGGCATAAAAAAAAATCTGGGAGTCCTGATGGACAACACCCTAACCTTAGAGCCGCAAATAAACGCAACAGCCAAGAAATGCTTCTTCCTCCTCCACACGGCAAGAATAATACTACCTTTCCTCTCCTTCACACACAAAACACTCACTAGCGTCGGCCTCATCATGTCAAGTATCGACTATGCAAACAACCTCTACCTAGGAATACCAGAATACCTACTAAAGAAGCTAAAACGGATCCAAAACACAGCAGCCAGACTACTCCTCAAACTATCCAGAAGAGACCACATCACCCCTTCCCTAAAAACACTATACTGGCTCCCAGTAAAACACTGTATCATCTTCAAAACAGTGTGCATAACGCACAGGGCAATCTGCGGACAAGGAGCAGAATTCCTTCAAAAGAAAATAACAATCTACAAGCCAACGAGACCCCGCAGATCAACCAACGAAATCCGCCTGGAACTAATACCTTACATCAAGAAACAACTTGGAGGCACCGCCTTCTACCACTTAGCCGCAAAAACCTGGAACAACATCCCAAAAGAAATAAGAAACACCAAAGATCACCTTAAATTCAGAAAATTACTAAAAACCTGGCTCTTCAATACCAGAGACTAAAACCGAAGCAGCAGTAAGACAAACGACTAAACGGGAAAGGAAAGTGACAAGCCCCAGAACCGACTGATGAGCACTCAGGGCACCGGGAGGGGTGACTCCAGACAGAGTGGTGCACATGCAAGACCCACGGAGACGGAGGCAACAACCCCAGCCAATCTTTACCATCCCTTACCGCCCTATAGCTACAAACTAGGTACCACTGGGTTGTGGAACTGGCGAGATACCACCAATCACCGCACTAACTGAGATATGGACACTGGCAGGTGCACTAGCGATGTGGGGGGGTGAGGAACATGCAACGTTGTTGACGGAACGGGCGGAAGAGGCAGCAAGATGCTCAAGGGGCCTCGAATACAAAACGAGCACGAACCTCCAGAGGCACATGGTGCCCAAGCACCCCATCGAGCGAGATTACGTGAGCCCAACTGGTCAACCCAGGATAGAGATGCCAACTAACCGATACCACTAACAATTTCCTCCTCTGCATACACCTCTCAAACTCCAAACCAAACACAACCACAAACCTACAGCACAACAAACCGCACAAACTTCACCACACTGCAACAACAAAACAATAAACGCACATAGACTCGCACATCAGTACACAACGACTACCGGCCGCATACACCCCAGGCCTAGCCGACGGACCCACCGGGTGGAGGCTGCCAACAGTACATCACTGCTCTCTTGCACTTTTCCAGCCTCCACCCACTAACTCACCCGCCCTCCCTCTTTCAGAGCTGCCAGAGCGCCAAGGGACCACTCCGGTGGTGATAGTGCACGGTACAAATGTCCTTTAACATAAATGGAGAAGCCAGGGTTCTGGCCCGGGTCCTGGCCAACGGAATGCTGGGGGTCATTCACTCTCTGGTGCACGATGACCAATGTGGGTTTATGCCAACCAGATCCACTAGGATGAATCTGCGGAGGGTGCACTTCGCAATTAGTCAAGCCGCAGTGATTAAGGACCCACTCGCTCTACTAGCAGTGGATTTTGAAAAAGCTTTCAACTCAGTGGGATGGACGACATTATGGGATATTATGGAAAGCATGGGGTTTGGGCCTAACTATATGTCCTGGGTTAAAATACTATACAACTCCCCTAAAGCGGTGGTGCGGTTGAATGCGATCTCCTCCAGACCTTTCTTGCTTGGTAGGGGAACTAGGCAGGAGAGCCCCTTTCCCCCCTCCTATTTACATTGGCCATAGAACCACTTGCAATTGGGCTTCGGATATCCCGCGGGTAGTCTGTGTTTGCGTGGCCCTGGAGGTGGGTGGGGGGTTTTCCAGGCGTCGCTCTATTCAGATGACCTACTCATCTACATAAGTTATCCTCGGACCTCGTGTAACGAGGTAACGAGAATCCTCATGGAATATCAGAAGTTCTGCAGGCTAAAAGTCAATAAACAAAAGACGATCTTTTTCCCCCTCCGGGGCGGCGCTGATGCAATCCCATGACACTGTCCCTACTCGGTTGCCATCCGGAGCTTTGTTTACCTGGGCATCCGGGTGGGCCCCACGTATGACTTCCTCCAGCTTAACCTCCAACCGGTGGTGAGCATATTTGAATCGGACGTCACCCACTGGCAATCCCTCCTGTTAAGTCTGATGGGGAGGGCAGCCCTTTTCAAGATGCTTTTCCTCCCGAGATTCTTGTATGTGCTCCAAAATGCCTAGATCCACATCCCCCGCGCAACCTTCATGCCCATAGACACCACCCATCGGAAACTCTTATGGGGCGGGAAGCAGCCCTGCATCGACCTTAAAACTCTTCAATGGTTGGTCTGGGAGAGTGGAGTGGGGGTACCCTGTCTCCGGGTTTATTATTGGGCTGCACAGCTGATGGTGGTAAATGATTGGCTTCACAGGGATCCTGGGCTTCCGCACATTGGGAATGAGATCAGATGCATGGATGAAAGATCGCCCCTCTTGGCCCTGTACGGACCTGAAAGCATAGTTTACGATATGCTGGAGATGATGCAGCAAATCTGCACCTTGTGGGTAGAAAGCCTCCAGCACATCGGTTGGGGCGACCGACCGACGCTGGCCCAACCCCTATGGAATAAAAGGTGTATGGGAGGATAGGTCCAAGAGACCCTCCTCCCCGACATTCCCCACCTATGTGAGGTTTGTGGCTCGTCAGGGGCCCCCTGTCACCAGGGCCCAGGTGACGTGGTGACTACTGATCAACACACAGGACTGATCGTATATACTGTAACAGACCATGGACACCATTTTGGTAAACATCAGGGCTCAATTTTAGATACTGACAACCTGAATCCCAATGAGACAGCCTGCCTGCGAATGCTGCAGCTTAGTCCCCACTCACAGAGAGCCATGCCCTTCCCCTGGCACCTCCATGGCAGATCCGCTGAAGGCCCGTTCTCACGAGCAACCAGACACAAACAAGTATCAGAAAAAACACTATAATTTACCTTCCGCAGTACATCACTGTCCCCGAAGTGACCTGACTCTCAGTTCAAGTCTGGAAAATAACAGAAAACCATCCTAACAGGACAGGCCTCGACCCTGCATCTAACCCGTAACATTAAAATATATGATGTCAATACCCTCTGTGTATGAACCCTTGTCGATGTCCAACCACACTCCAATGCCTGACAGTTCACAAAGATTGCTATATTAAATATAAACATCCATGTTTAAGGAAGGGATAAAAATGTATAAGTATTGGTAAAGTAAGCATGGCCTCAGCTCCTACATGATACCATGTGCCTAGTAGACAATGAAAAGAAATTGATACAGACCGCCTAGGGCTAACTAACAAATGCTGCTAAGAACAAAGGAAGGCAAACGAGGCATTACTGCAAGCATGTGTGTGTGTGTGTGTGTACAGAGGGACACACTTAAATGTACACGCCAGAATGAAAATGCATTATCGTCTCTGAATGTATTGCTTCTATGCTCCTGAGTACGCCACCAAACCTAATGCTACTTCATGTGTTATTCAGCTACAACCGTGTGAAATTGCTAAAGTATAGTCGTCCGATGTTTAGTGATGTATGAGACACTGCCAAATTATTGCAGACAAACATAAAATAGACGAATGTATATGTATAAATAGTAGAAATGTGTAAACGCTTTAATATTACCAACTTTATTAATCATTTCCTTGTTTTACATAGTGTGCAGCACAAGCACAGAGAATTGCTCACACACACACACACACCCAAGGCCATCTCCCCTCCCCTCCCACCAAAGCATGCCGGGACAAGCTGGTCTGCGAGCAGCACAGCCTCACCTCCCCCCATTCTGCTGGACCCGCTTCAAGTATTCGCCTCCCCCATGTCTGCGACCGCCATGGTCGGCCAGATGAATTATTTACAACCCGGTCCTAAAACCCCACCGCCCCAAGAGGCCAGAGGTACACCCTCGCTGATCTAGTGGTACCCCGGTCCACCCCAAGTTAATGGGCCTTGGAGAGCAGATATTCAACCCTGTACTAACACATCATAAAGTAATTCTTCATTACATCTAACGAGATCAGAATGACAGTGCAGCTCACCTCATGCCCTCAGACCAGACACCCAGCTTTATGACACCCGGTCAACAGGTCAGAAGTAACAGTGTCTTGATGTATTGGTAAAGCTTCACATTATATGTATTCCTCCTGTGTCTTATTAACCCTTAGAGTAACCTATTGCAGGATTTACAGGACAACCGGAATTATTTAAATGAATGAATGTTGTGCGTGTGGCCACAAGGGCAGAATGTCAGGGCACCGGTCCATCAACGACACTGACCGCGCCTGGCCTGGCAGCCCCACCCCGATGAGCCCAGCTGACCTATCCGCCCCACGTTGGCACCACGCTGATGTCCACCAATCATGGAGCTGCTCGGCACTACTGCACCTATAGTTAGTCGACGCCACCCAATCCCCAAGATTATGTGCCCCTATAGTATGTAGGTTTCTATGATGAAATTTTGTAATAAATAAGACTGTCTTTACTATTGTCAGACAGAACGCTCTCAGAGCTTGCAGAGTCCTTTGCATGCCCTATTTGATTAGATAAAGAACTTTTTACATTCACCCGCACTTGGTCTTGGCCTCATTCCCTCTTGGGGTGTGTCCATTACTGCCTCTCATTGCGGGGAGAGTAATGCCTTTTGGGGACGCTTGCCTTCAAAGGTACATCCTGGATGTTCTAAAAATAGGTCCTTTTCCCAACTGGGAGGACCGAGGGATATGGACCCTGGCTAATGTAATACAGGAGGGGCAACTGCTAACATTTGCGCAGATACGGGAGGGTTTGGCCTGCCCTGTGAGGATTTATTCCGGCACCTATAACTGACACACGCACTCGGGGCCCAATTCCCGAGGCTTGCGGACATTCCTGAAAGCTCCCCCCTCGATTTGAATGTCCTCCAGGACCGGATCCTATGGAAACCCATGTCAACACTTCACCAGGTGATTACCGCATTCGGGGCTCAAGAACTGTCCCGCCTGCGGGAGAAGTGGGAGAGGTCGGTGGGTCCTTTAGAGTCCAAAGAATGGTTGGAGGCACTAATGCTCCCGAGAGAGGTCAGCATAGACGGCAAACTCCGGCTTATTCAATATAAGATATTGCAACAGGCCTACCTCTCCCGAGCCTCAATGAAAAAGTGGGGGTGGGGGTGGAAGATGCAAACTGTCTGTGATGCCGCAAGTCGGAAGGGACCTCTTCCACATGATCTGGGAATGTGAGGTCTTTCAGGACTTCTGGCGCAACTGTACTGGTGAAATCAGTGGGGCTCTAGGCTCTCTGGCCGGGCTGGACCCCAAGGTGGCACTATTAGGGATCTGGGGGTGAAGGGGGTAATATGCGATATGAGAAAGTGTTCCTTGCGGTCGCGATGGGGCTAGCCAAGAGAATCAAAGCTGACACGTGGGGGGCAACAGATGGATTGACCCTAAGTCGGTGGAGTAATAAAATGGACCGCTGTGCGTCGCTGTAGAGACGTGTATATGATGCCAGGGGCTGCCCTTGGAAATTCTTGAAGGTCTAGGGCAAGTGGACTGGACTCTTATAGCCTAATGGCACTCATAGACTTCAGCTGTGGCAGATACACGCAGGTGGAGCTGGACTCTAAATTCCTCCCACTTATGCTCCTTGCGCTGTCATTAATTTGATGTGCCCCCGCATGAGTTGTGCTGCGTCCTTGTCTAGTTGTGTTCTTGTTTTATTTCACACTGCCCTATATATCCTGTATGTCGTGCATATCCCTCATGTGTTGTAAACCAATAAAAAGAGTTTATAAAAAAACAAGAACTCCGCCCATCTCCTCCAAACTCCACCCCAGCCCTTGTGGGATCCCTCTTTAAATTATTCCCTACCTATTTTACTAAGGTGCTTGTCAGTAAGTGTAAATGTCCAAAACACGTCTGTCCACTGTCCAAATCTAACCTATCTGACCTTACCACTAAACTAACTAACTAAGACCAAGAGAATGACTCGCTTCTACTGGTTGTGCTCTTCACAGGGGTTCCATTTTGATTCTTCTGTCCCACTCAGTAGACCAAATGCAAATAGTCTTTTGAGTCACGTTTTGTAGCTCTCTTAGGGGATTGTTACTTTCACTTTTCTCTTTCTCTCTGATTGTTTTGGTTCTATTCAAGTTCTCTCTCTCTCTCTCTCTCTCTCTCTCTCTCTCTCTCTCTCTCTCTCTCTCTCTCTCTCTCTCTCTCTCTCTCTCTCTCTTAGGGTTGCAGGTCCCCCTGTATATTGTTCTCTTCTCAGGTACCTTTAATACTCAATTTCCAATTCTAATTCACCCTTTCCCAAAGTGCAGTTTCATGTATGAGGCTTATCTTCCTGCCCTCATGAGACTGTATTACCCAAATGTCTTTTCTTCTTATAATCTCCTTTTTATATTACCCAAATGTCTTTTCTTCTTATAATCTCCTTTTTACCTTTGGTTGTCTTTTCCCAACGTGAGAAGTTTCCAACTTGTCTTGCCTCCCACTCTGTAGTATTTATGTTTATTTCTATTTCATTAACAATGATTGGCCCAAGAATAGTTTTTCTCCCACTGGACCGATGGAAAGCTGTTGGAGCTTCTCTCCCGCTCCCACATCCCCTCTGGGCCTCCTGTACCTTCCTTTACCTTCTCTGGGTTTTAGGTATGTCACCGGGGCTTTCTGAGACCAGGATCGGCTCGGAGGGCTCTTCTGGCTTCTCTCCCTGTCAGGATCTGCAACATGGAGAGAAAATAAAGGGCGCCTGGCGGAGTCCTGATATGCCCAGGTGGGTACATATATTAATAACAGAAGTAATCAGGATGCGAGATCCTCACAACAATCCACAGTTTTTGGACATATTTATTTCATTCTGAAAAACCAGTGTCTTAAATTATTACAAACTTTCGCTAAGCACGAAAGCATGAGGATCTTGCATCCTGATTATTTGTGTTATTAATATATGTACCCACCTGGGCATATCAGGACTCCGCCAGGCGCCTATTTTCTCTCCTAGTCAGTACAACCCGTGGTTGTAGGGCCATTTGCTTTGATTGGAGTATACACTACCATCCATACTCCCACACCCACAAACGATGGATAAAGTAAATATTGTGTCCTACACAGATGAATACTTTCAAAAACTGTTAGGCACAACATCAGCCTTCGGCTCAGAAGGAGGAGCAATAGCTCAAGTCTCCAATAAAGATGACTTAGACCTTATACATCAAAAAAAGAAAAAACTCATTCGCACTGAGATGCATGGCACCTTCATGCTTGAATATCTAAAGGCAGGATTTATACCAGAGGGACTACAAGTCAAGAACATCCCCCGTGTCTTTACGGACAATCCCAAGTTCAAGATCAACTTCAGTGGGGTTGGCAATAAATGCAGCAGAGATTGGGTCATCCTCATAATCGATACAGCGGAAGAGGAATGCAAAAAGCAGGGCGAAGAACTAGCTGAGCTTGAGAAAAAATTCTGCGAGGACACTGCCATCACAGAAGCAAAAAAAAAAGAAACTAGAGAAACTTGAAGAGGAAGTGGCTAAGTTTAAACAGATAACTGTAGATCAAAAAGTGCAAAAATTCAGGAAAGATCTTGCACAATACGCCGAAGAAAAAACGTACCCTTATCTATAAGAAACATACTATAGCGACCTTCAACAACAACAGAAGACCAACTACAACAGATGCAACCGCATAGTCAATTTCATTGGTAGCTCTGGATCATCGAGCGGAGGCCCCCCCAGCCCCGGGTGGAAACAAGTCCGCAGGGCCGCCCCCCCAAGACCCTTTTTTTCAAAGGGGAGGCCAACGAGGCAGACCAAGGAGGCGACCACAGCAGTCGGGCCTGTATAAGCGGACACGCCTGTGGTACGCCAATCAACCTTGACTACCATCCCTATCTTCAATCTTTCATCTAGAATCTTGAACAACCCAGAACAAACCCTCCTACAGAGGGTGGTCACAGTTTGGGTTACTATTTTTTCAAAAGTATCGAATTCACCCGGGATGGTATGTGCGGGCGGCATGAAGGTCAATTTTGGTTTGAGGCCACTGGTATTCTCGCGTGGTGTCTCTGGGTCCTGTGAGATGATGTTTTCCAAATCTCGTTTTTCAGGTAAGTATATTTCGAAGAAATATTTCAGTCTTACGGTGCAAAAGAATTTCTTGAGGTCTGCTTCAGTCTTGAAAATGTCTGCTTTTTGGCAGGGACAAAAGACAAACCTCTCTGTAGGAGGGTTTGTTCTGGGTTGTTCAAGATTCTAGATGAAAGATTGAAGATAGGGATGGTAGTCAAGGTTGATTGGCGTACCACAGGCGTGTCCGCTTATACAGGCCTGACTGCTGTGGTCGCCTCCTTGGTCTGCCTCGTTGGCGTCCCCTTTGAAAAAAAGGGTGTTGGGGGGGCGGCCCTGCAGACTTGTTTCCACCCGGGGCTGGGGGGGCCTTCGCTCGATGATCCAGAGCTACCAGAGAAATTGACTATGCGGTTGCATCTGTTGTAGTTGGTCTTCTGTTGTTGTTGAAGGTCGCTATAGTATGTTTCTTTTAGATAAGGGTACGTTTTTTCTTCGGCGTATTGTGCAAGATCTTTCCTGAATTTCTGCACTTTTCGATCTACAGTTATCTGTTTAAACTTAGCCACTTCCTCTTCAAGTTTCTCTAGTTTCTTTTTTTTTTGCTTCTGTGATGGCAGTGTCCTCGCAGAATTTTTTCTCAAGCTCAGCTAGTTCTTCGCCCTGCTTTTTGCATTCCTCTTCCGCTGTATCGATTATGAGGATGACCCAATCTCTGCTGCATTTATTGCCAACCCCACTGAAGTTGATCTTGAACTTGGGATTGTCCGTAATGACACGGGGGATGTTCTTGACTTGTAGTCCCTCTGGTATAAATCCTGCCTTTAGATATTCAAGCATGAAGGTGCCAAGCATCTCAGTGCGAATGAGTTTTTTCTTTTTTTGATGTATAAGGTCTAAGTCATCTTTATTGGAGACTTGAGCTATTGCTCCTCCTTCTGAGCCGAAGGCTGATGTTGTGCCTAACAGTTTTTGAAAGTATTCATCTGTGTAGGACACAATATTTACTTTATCCATCGTTTGTGGGTGTGGGAGTATGGATGGTAGTGTATACTCCAATCAAATCAAATGGCCCTACAACCACGGGTTGTACTGACTAGGAGAGAAAATAAAGGACGCCTGGCGGAGTCCTGATATGCCCAGGTGGGTACATATATTAATAACACAAATAATCAGGATGCAAGATCCTCACAACAATCCACAGTTTTTGGATATATTTATTTCAATCTCAAAAACCAGTGTCTTAAATTATTACAAACTTTCGCTAAGCACGGAAGCGATACCGGACAGATTATTCTATTCCACACTGGATGCATACACCCCAGACACGGGATGGCTCCCGTTGAGTGACAGTACCTAGAAGCCTATCATAGGGTGCATACGACACCTCCACGAGTCCACCACACACCCCCACTGGGATTGGCCCAGCACATGGGGGGCATGTCCACCCTTCCAGTCATATCTGCTGATTCACGGCAGGCAGCCATTTCCATCGCCGCCGTGTACCCAGCAAGAACTAAAAGAATGCTAATCAGGTAAGCCATGTCCCGGCTGGCCCTAGAGCCCCAATACTCCTGTACATTACAAGACTGTTGCACTTTTGACACGTCTTGTTTCACCAACTGTACCTCTCGTCACCACTTTGCTCTGATAGGGGTATACATTTGTGTTTCCCCTTCTCTAGATCAATGGCTAATCATAAGCCCGGCGCCGTTTGAATCCGCTTTCCCCGGCACGGCTGATCTACACTCACTGGTGAATCTTCTCACACCACCAGACCTAGGATTCTACCTAGGTTGGTTGACAGCATACCGCCTCACTCCGGTTGGACGGTAAGCTGCCCTCTCCCATACACCACTGGTGTATTTCTCCAGCACCAATGAGCTGTTATTTTATATTACACCCGGGTTGAAGAACAGCCTCGGGCAGCACTTATCTGAGTTACTTGTGTCACCTACTTCGTATACTCGTATGTGCTTGTCACTAGGGTACTCATCCTCAACATCCCGATGAGGGTGCACAATTGCACTTCCCTATGTTTTTATTGAAATCTGCCCGGCATCGCTTTCGTGCTTAGCGAAAGTTTGTAATAATTTAAGACACTGGTTTTTGAGATTGAAATAAATATGTCCAAAAACTGTGGATTGTTGTGAGGATCTCGCATCCTGATTATTTGTGTTATTAATATAGGATCTGCAACTTGGCACCTCTTTGCACAGATCAGCTTACTTCCTTCTTTCAGTGAGCTTGGGTCTGCACCGACTGACCCAGCGGAGAACTCCCACAGCTGGTCACCAGTGTTCTCTGTGTCCCTGTCCTGCTGGTACACCAGCAGGATTTGAATCTCCCGTTTTGAAGATTTGCAGCACTTGCTTCCTCTCATAGCTGCACTTGACTCTGCGGCCCGGCATGCCCCATTTGATTGTCCTTTGTTACTTTTTATACTTTGTGAGAAACATGAGGGGATCTTCACATCTACTCCCATGGATCCTCTTCTCAGGTAGCCAGGGAAAGGCCATCGCTTTCGGATCCTGACCCTGAGGGTGTAAGAACGTTTTTGTGTTGGAAAATTGGGGTTGGGGGATAGAACCTCTGAGTATCATACGGGGTAGGATGGGGAAAAGGTGTTAGAAGAAAGTGGGTACCGCGTCTCACCCATCAGTGGCCCACTTCCACTCCTTGAGGACCCCTCATCCAGATGATCCTCCTGCACTAGTCCACCCCCAGGAACTTGATCCAATAGCGATGCCCAGGTCCTGCCCACGTAGAGTATAGGTCCCCGGGGACTAGTCAGTGAGACACCTTCAGGTTTCTCACAGTGGGGATGGACTTCCATCTGAGTTTTATAAAATCTATAGTGATGAGTTGGTACCAGTGGTCCTGAGTATTTGAGAAAGCCTATGAGATGGGCGCCTGCCTGATGGCATGCATGAGTCTGCGATTGTGCCAGATCTTAGGCATGGGAAGCCACATTACCTGTGTGACTCATGCAGGCCTTTATCGATACTGAATCCAGACATTAAGATTCTAACATCACTGTTGGCTGGTTGGCTAAAGCGCGTCATTAGGTCTGTAATACATTGTGTCCAAACTGGTGTCGTCCCAAATAGGAGCATGTCACTGAACCTGCATCATAGACTGGTCCCAGACACATGGCGCTCCCTATCCTGTGGTCGCATTGGATGTCATCAAGGCTTTTGATTCTCTTGATTGGCCATGCATGTTTGCTGCCTTGGATGGGTTTGGGATTGGCGCTGGATTCTCTCGATGGGTTAGATTGATTTATTCTGCCTCTGTGGCCAGAGTGCGTACTGGTAAGCATGTATCCACGGCCTGGAATATACGTAGTTGCATCAGACAGGGCTATGCCTTGTCGCCAATGCTATACATATTTGCATTGGAGCCGCTTTTAGTATTTCTGCGCTCTGAGTTTGCAGATGCTGGGATATTGATTTGCGGGACACACCATTTGATCTCTTTGTATGCTGATGAATGCCTTCTATTTAAGCATGACCCTGCACACAACCTCCCGATGGTACTGGAGGTGTTAGACAACCGGTATTGCCTTTAGTAAAGAGAACGCCTGTATCTTACCACTTGCTAGACTTTGTGCCAGTAGACTAGAAGACCTCCTGAGAGTAGGGATTTGGCAGGAAACCTGGTCATTTCGATATTTGGGGGTCAACATCTGGCATCCGGCTAGTCATATGCACAGGGATAATACGGTGAGCGCTGTAAGGGGATCTTGACGTCTATGAACCTTTGGAAATAATTGCCACTCTCGTTGATGGGGAGAGTCGCATTAGTCAAAATGGTGGTGTTGCTGTGCCTATTGTACTTCTCTAATATCATATTCCTTATCCTGTGCTCATTTTTAAAATCTCTGGATTTCCTCATAAATGGAGTTCTTTGGGGCGAGAAGAGGCACAGAATTGCAATATCTACGCTGAGGCTGCAATATGAGGACGGGTGGGTCCAGCTGCCGTGGCTCGATCTGTACTACTTGGCAGCTCCGGCACAGTATTTGGCCAAATGGCTAGCAGATGATGTAACGCTGGACACCTCGCTGATAGGTGGCCCTGTGAGACCTGTAGTTCTTAAGGAGGTACTGTGGATTGCGGACGGCTGCTTACCACATAGGCGTACATACTGGATTTGCGGACAATGATTTGGCATAGGATGTGTAGGTTCCCTGGTTTAAGGTGTCCATACTCCCCAAATGTCCCTCTATCTGCGAGCCTTTGCTGGGATAAGTGTGACATGGCCTTATTTCGGAGATGGGAAGGGCTGGGCCTTGCCACCTGAGGGGACACCTTTAAAGACTGAATGTTCAGGGACTTCTCGGAGGTGGTTGAGTATGGAATATACAGGGGACACTTCTTGGGGTACATGAGGCTTACTAACTTCGCCAAGGTACAGTAGTCTGTGTGGCCTGAGGAGCCCAAGTGTGATTGGGTACTGTGCACGTTATACGGCTTGGATGATGGGTGGAGACCCGTCACATTCATATATCAGAGCCTGCTTTCGGGTGTTAGCGCCCGGCTTACACGAATAAGAGGTGCGTGGGAGGCAGACTTAGACTGTGTGCTAGAAGATGGGCAGTAGGATGCAGCACTATTGTTTGCAAAAAAGGTTTTGAGGAATGCACAAATCAGTTTGCTGCACTTAAATGTCCTGTACAGGACTGACATGACCCCACACATGGTTGCATGCTTTAATAAACAAGTGTTCCCTAGATGCCTGTGGTGTGTAGGTGAGCCTGCAGACTTTCTGCATATGTTTTGGCTGTGCCCGAAGGTGCGCTCCTTCTGGCTCCATGTTCAGCACACTTGGAGGCATTGGGTGTGTGCAGATACAAGTGGACCCCTATGGAAAGCCTGCTGGGTGCATATCCCCCTCCAGATACACATAAGTATGTGGTTAAAGTTATAGACTTGGCCTGCATTCTTGCCAAACGCAGAATTGCCGTGTCTTGGAGGATGCATGCAGGTCCTTGCTATGCTGTGTGGTGGAAAGATTGGTTGAGGTGCTCCACGGAAGAGATAGTGGAATGGTGCAGAGCCTTGAAGAGTGGCATAAATGAGCCCACTGTGAACCTGGAAGCTTGGAAGGCTCTCCTCTAAGCAATGTTGCCTCATTCTGACGACAAGCCCTGTGATAGATACATGTGTACCTGTTTAATCTTTATGCTAATTCACTGGCTAAGATATGTCTTGTGTTACGTGCTATGCTGCATCCCCCGTTGTGTGTGATCTGAACTCCCCTGCTCATTATGCCGTTTGTTTTCATGCCTACTATCAGCAAATGTGATTTTTTTATTGCCTATGTTGTTCTGTCAATTGCCCCGAGGTTGGAGTTTTGTAATGTGTTTGTTCATATTTATATTGTTTTATTTTGTGTTTTCATAAGAATCTTAATAAAAAAAGATTTGAACATAAAACCACTTCACAATGTTTCTTCAACATCAGACTTTCCCACACTTTTCGGGGAAACCAGGAATCACAGAATTCCTCTGTAACTATGCTTCTTTTCCTCTGGATAACCTTCTCCAGAAAGACAGCGCGTTTGTCACTTTCTTTCCCCTTTACACCAACAACCAAATAGTGACCGGGATATCGTCTTATTCTACTTCTATCTTGGCTTTGGCAATGTATGTTTATGTCAATGGATGATCTGCATTTCACATTACACGAGCAGGAAGTTTTACAACTCTTGTGTTTCCCAATATTCTCCTCTCCCCTTGAGCAATGTTTGAATGTTGCTGTTTCTGAGGTTTTAAATGCTCTTGGCTTGGGTGTTGTTTGAAAGCTTTTGCTTTTACTTAAGCTTCCCCACAGGGTTATTGGGCCTAACACAAACTTGCACGCCTGTTTGCACAGTCACTGTGTTTCAATACGCATAACATTTGCTGTTTTCGAATAGTGTGGTATTCAGAATTGTAATGATTGCTTCTTTGACTCACACACAAGTGAAACTGCCTGCCATGAACATGCGCACATCGTCTGAGTGGTACGGAGTCCCTTGCACGCTGTGAACTCACTGGATAAGTCGCTCACTCACACTCTGCTTGGTGTTCGCAGATCTTCTGTCGTTCTGGATCCTCGTGATCTGGCAAACAGCCTCCTCTGGTCCACCTCTCCTCGCGCAACTCGGAAATTGAACTTCCTCCATTCCGGAGAGGGTCAGGTGCAACCCAGCCACCTGAAACCTCTAGAGAGGGCGCACCTCTCACTGCTTCTGCTTCTCGCTGCACAACCTCTGCACAACGAGATTTCAATGGGCCAGCGTCCTTTTCTTACACTGCCCTCTGTGCAACATCTGCACAATGCGTCTTCAAGGGGCAAGCATCCTTTTCTCCTGCTTCCCGACCTCTGCAACAGGGAGAATTCTAGGCAAAGACCCTCTCAGGGCCCGCCACAGCTTTTGCGTTACAGTAGACCCGGCGTCTTCTGAGGGAACTTGATGTCCCTGCCAACAGAGTTAGTTTTCCTAATCTTTTCTACTTTACAATATTCCATTGATAGATTGGGGTTTCAGAGGAAATTAAACAAGGGGATTTTCATTTCTTCCTGACCTGTTTGGAAAGAGGAATAAGGTTTTCTAGCTTTTCGGCTGTTATTATTCACAATTTTCCTTCCATTATCACTTTTGGAGTTAGGGAGGTTTTTAACTGTATGGATTTGAGAAGATGTTTTATTCCCTTTTGTACCACAGGACCTCTGACTGATTTCGGCCACATGAAGGGGTTCAGTTTGTACACCAGATCGGTTACCATAGCATCAAGCTACTGTATACTGTGGTATCTGTGAAATGGTCTCCTTAAAGGAAGACAAATCCCATGGAATCGTCTCACTTCCAGAAGCCTTTTCTCCTCCCAGGTCATCGTCCCCCAGAACACAACCCCTGAGGTTAGGATCGGGAAGTGTCTGCCTTGCCCTAGTCACCTGGGAGGAGACGTTAGGCAGGGGTTTAGTAAGGATCCATAGGATTCATCACAGTTTACATGTACGTTTATTTTTTTTAATTGACCAGAAAAGTCCAAGGAAGACTCCCATCCTTAAGAGTTTAAAGAATATTGAAGAGAAAGCCAGGGGAAGAGAGCCATCCTCTGGAACTAAACATTTGCGTTGGAGTTACATCTTTCTTTTGAGACTGAACACTTGTGCACTTTCAAGCCCAGAGATATTACCCTTAACATGTTAGTTACTTTTAGAATGTGGGGGCTAGGATAGGATTTTGGGCACAGGACGTTTTT
Organism: Ambystoma mexicanum; assembly: GCF_040938575.1. Taxonomy (NCBI): domain Eukaryota; kingdom Metazoa; phylum Chordata; class Amphibia; order Caudata; family Ambystomatidae; genus Ambystoma; species Ambystoma mexicanum. Next base: position 18,481,754 of record NC_090926.1, read on the forward strand.
GTTTTGGACATCTTGACATAGGACAGACCCGTAGTTTGGGTTGAGTTAGGTAAACACCTCTTAGAATAGGGACAGTAAGGCATTTTTCCAACCCCCTTTCCTTTTGAATACACGTTTATAGCCAAAACAATGAGCTCTCTGTGTCAGTGTCTCATTCCTGGCTCCTCACATTAGCAATTAATCTCCTGTAATACCCTGTCAGTGCCAGGAAGGCACAGAGGTCTCTTTTTGGTCTTGGACATGGGTGTTAGTTGAACTGCCTTTACTTTCTCCTCTTGGGGTTGTATCAGCCTGTTCCTTATTAAAAATCATAGCTATTTCACAGCGGATTGTGCGAGATGAAATTTTCGAGGGTTGGCTGTGAGACAAGCTTTTCTCAAGGCCCTAGTGATCTCATACAAATGATGGACGTATTCTGGCCAACTATCGCTATAGATTACAATATTGTCCTACTATGCACCACAGAAGCTTGAATAATGTTTTAGCAGTTTATCCAATAGCCTCTGAAAAGTGGCTGAAGACCCATGCACCCCAAAGGGTAGAACTTTCCAAGTGGAATAAACCTTGTGGCATAGCAAATGGGATTATTTTCTCAGTTAGGTAGATTTAATGGGTCCTGCTAGTACCCAGTTGTGAGATCTAAAGTGGAGATGTATTTGGCGGAGCCCAACCTTTCTATAAGATCATCCACTCCTGGCATGGGGTAATTGGCAAACACTGATATTGAGCTCAACAATGGTTTGTCTGCTTTCGCATCAAAGACTGTAGAGAAGGACCAAGGACTCTTAGAGGACTTTATATTAATGGTCTTCCTGGCAGGTGTTCTGATAAAAATGGAAGAAGTTGGTCACCCTGCCTGGTTCATCCGAGACTATCTCAGAGAGCTGGTCCAAGAAATCAGTAATGTTGGTCTTTAGGGAAGGTGACGGATCAGAGGGAACTAAAGTGTGTTCTGTATCAGAATAAGTCAGGAGAGCAGCCATAGTCATAGCGGTAGCTTGGTTGTAGTCAACCCTCCACTCTTTTAGCAGGTTAACATGATACATTTGAGTTTTATGTCGTCTATCTTGTTGAGAGACAAGATAATGCTGTAGAGGAGGAGCCAAGTACCTCTACCAGAAGTCCTGCCCCCATTCTGCCTATATGTTGGCAGACTGAAATTGCAACATGCGCAAAACCAATAATGGTACTTATACCACGAAGAGTCCTTGAAACAAGGTATTCATTGAGAAAACCCTACATGTATCCGTGAAGAAATGACTGTCTTCTGAAGGAAGTTCCGGTAGAAGTGTGAAGATGAATGAAAGAGAAGACTGGTGATGTCACAAGAAGTAGAAATGACGCACTCAGAAGAGATGCCAATGAAGAAAGAATATAGGCCTTTTAGAATCTGATGGTGAAGTAAAAAATTGAGCAACATTTCGGGAGCGAAAAGAAGATTGCATGTGCAGAGAACCAATGAAGAAAATGCAAAGCCATTTTACATAGAACAGACACAGAACGCAAGTAGACACAGTAATCATGAGGCTGGCTACCTCATGATTACTTCGTATATATATGAATGTATAGAATCTGGATGTTACATGACGCATTTTATCAAACTTGGACCCGGTGAATGAAGGGCTGAAAGTGTGGTGCAGCAGAATAGAATAGCTAACGGCGAAGGAAGATTTGAGAAGGCTTGCCTGGCCCAGTGTCAAGAGTCGGGCCGCAAAGAGCATGGTTATCTTCTCGAGAAGATACAATGAATGTGAGAAGCTAGCTGAGCTCCTGTTTGAGTTGTAATTGAAAAACACTAAAGGTGCCAGGTTTTCTTCATTTAATAGTATTAAATACAATGAAGGCGCTCAAAACATGGTCTCTAGTCACATGGTCAGATGCAAATAGACTTTGGGGCGAGCTACACCGAGACCAGAAGATAAGGCTATGCCTTCACTCCCTTTTATTCTCATGCACAGAGAGCCTTCACAAGACTGAGTTCAAACGCATTAATTGAATGGCAGACCGCAGGAGTGATGATGGATGTTGGGCTAATTGGGTGGGGAGGCATGACCAGGCCAACCCCCCAGCACCTGGGGTACCAGCTTGTGTGCTGCTAGCAAGTGGAATATTCCAGAAGGGTACAAGCGTGCCAGCCAATTGTAGATGGCCACGTAGCAAGGAGCCCTATAGTTTGAGAAGCCAATAGAATATTGTGTATTAGTGTGACACCACGGAAGATGACTTGCACTTGGGGTGGGCTTAGTTGTCCACCTGACCTTGGAGACCCAATCACAAACCTTGCCCTTACAGAAAGTATACTTGGATGTTCCATTTAAGCTTATCACATCCCCTAGTAGGTTTTCTTATTTTGCCACATAGTATGACGTCACTTATGGTGAATTTTTAGTATAAAATTGTGTTTTTTTCATGTAAATCGTTGAGAGACTTGAACGAACGTCTGTTAATGTCCGTTGTGTTTCCTGTTTTAGATAATTGTTAATAAAACAGCTGTGATTTTGGCAAACTTCCTGAGTCGGTCTCATTATTGATGTATGAGTAAGATCTGCATCCCCATCCATCTCAGATACTGTTACCTCGTCTTAAAGTACCTCCGGGTTCACATGGTAGAAGGAGAGAATGGTTAAAAACCCATTGACACTTTAGGCTTTTAGAATTTCGGAACATCGGGCGTCCTCTGCCATTTAAATGGAGGATCATGAGGCTTCCTGTGGAGAGCGGCCGATATAGAACTCTTGTAAGAAATGAGGATACAAGTGGGACGGGTCCCTCTTTCACAAAATCCCTCCTGGTTTCCACAGGCGCTGAGCGGACAAAAGGAGACTGTGGCTGTTTGGAGGAGGAGACGATCCCGAGGATTAGGAACTGAAAAGGCAAATGGTGAGTAGATTGAGGGGACTGGCAAAATAAGGGAATGGGGATTGTGGTAAAAGTATAAGGTAACAGGGGGTTGCTTAATATATGACGAGGAGCCCAGAGTCCTAAACTCAAGGAGCTTTTAGAAGGAGTCATTTCAAAACCCAAGGAGTACTTAAGCGGCACATAGACAGGTCTATGAGAGGAAATGATTCAAACTCCAGTTGAGTATTTTAGGGGCTGAGCGAAAAGGAGTGTTATGACAAGATATATGTGAAGTCAACTAGTCTGTTTTGTTTATATATTTTGAAGTTTTAAGAAAGGTGTCGAGGAACGACAAAAGTAAAATTGTGAGGGTAAAGAGGAAAAATGTATCTATCTTTTTAGTCATTGTCGGCGCTGACTGAACAGGTAGATTGGAGTAAACTGAGAATTAGAGGCTTTGAGCGGCGAGAGTGGTGCACGCTCATAATTGTTATTTTTCTGAAACGTATTTTGTGTAAATCAATGGTAAGTATTCACAGTCAATTGATACTTGTCGCAATGGGGGATGTTACTCCACTGATGCATCTTTGCAAGCAACTGCCAAAACACGCAGCCAAGCTCAAACAGTACAGTAGGGAATGGATTAAGGGTACCGCAGATAAAATGTTCGTGCCATGGCCACAAGGGTGATCGCTGTCAAAGGCGTTTTCGCAACTCATGACCACATACTTGCACGCTGCGTACACAGTAAAGATATTGGAGAAAAGGCTAGCTAGTTTAGAGCTCTGGAAAATGTACCAGGAGGAACGAGAAGATCCGGCTCCTCAGGACTGTATGCTTAATCAGTGTAGGGAGGAAGGTGTTGAGCCTTCTGCTCCCCTTACCTGACCCAAAGTAAATGGCCATAGTACAAACGATGAAGGATTGTATCCATTAAGGGAATTAAAGGCAGCAACAGGATATTGTAATCCGATACATGAACCGCCTGCTTATAGCAGTGATGATAGCTCAGAAAAGACTAAAGAAAAAGAGAAGACCTTTAAGGTCTTGCAAGACAAAGAGGAGAAAAGTTAATGACCAAATGTGACCCTAGATATAGAACGGGAGATTAAGAGATGGAAAGGAGAAAAAGATAGAGCTGACGAGGTTACGCTCATACAGCACGAATGGATGGGTGTACAGATACTGCTCAATCTCGATGGAAAGAGTATTGAGGAAGTAAGGCTAAGAAAGGAAGAAAGGGCAAAGGAGCAAAGGAAGTATGACAACAGGCAGAGAGCAATCGAAGAACAAGACAGGCTAGATAAGAGGAAGAAGAACAGAAATTACGGGATCAAAGAAAAGGAAGAGGAAGTGCATAGAGCAAACGAAAGAAGGAAAGGGAAAAGACAAGAAGAGGAAAGTGTTGGATGGGAAGCGAAGAAACGAAGGGAATTAGTCAAAGAAATGGAGCGAAAAAGGAGACAGCAGGTACGCCATATTGATCGCATTGAGAAAGAGCTGATGGAACTGAGTCCAGTAAGATCATTGGGCGACATAGAGGAGTTTCTCCCGTCGCAAGGAGTAATGCCAGGACCACCTAGGGTAAACCTAAATGGGAATTTTGAGATAGGAAGCATCAGAGATAGGATCGATAAAGCTTATCGGGAGATGAGGACAAAAGGTGAATCTGGAAGTAGAGGAAAAGGTAATTGATCTATAGTTTCCCAGTCACAAGGCAAAGAAGGAAGCCCATTCAGTGTCAAGCATAGAGAGAGCCTTGTCTTTAGACAGGCTGACTTTAAATAGGGATGAAAAAGCTGAAAGCCATACTAGTTAGCGACTAGATATGTCAGATGAAGGCAGAGAAACCTTCCGTGGGGAGGAGGGAGAAAGTGCATATGGTCCCGAGGGATGTTTGCAGACAGACAAGTAAGTGAGATGGTTGGATCTAGAGCAACCTAAACATACAACGCCAGATCCCATGGTGTACCCAGAGTGACCTAAAGGAAGATTGCATAGTGAGAGGGCGGGAATCGCCACCATATGTGAACAGGTTGAGGTCATTACCAGGTAGAAGGCAATCGGGAACCATTGTCTCCACTATGGATAGGCAGACGATGGAGCCAATTGCGGATTTGGGTTCACTCATTTCCCCTTATTGGAGAAAGGAGGTGCCAGACCCAGTATATCACCTGGCCACAAATGGACAAGGATAATTTAAGATGTAAACTCCCTAGTTTAATGGGGGGCACGGTAAAATGTATTTATGAGCTAGACAAAATATGACAAGAGGAAACACTGTAGCCATAGGGCACAGTAAGGGTCTCCTATCAGCTATTATTGGGGAAAGGGCTGATGACATTTGGATAAGAGCAGGTTACTCAAGTGTCACAGCACAGAACACCGCTCACGACTGAGCACCATTTAATAATTGCAGAGCAGACGTTTGGAGAGCACTCAGTATCCTTCTACGTTAGATATGGGTGCAATTATGACACGTAAAATGAAAGATGATGAAGATCTGCTTGCTTACATTTAAAGTATTCAGGAATGCTGGACTTTGGAACACGAGAGCTGTGGGGGAAATCAGTGGCAGTATTTTACCACATTTTGTGTCGGGGATTGCCAGAGCAGGTACAGAGACAGCTCAAGAAACTAGTGGGGATGGAAGTGAAGCCATAGGCAGAGATGCAGTTGACTACCGTGCATCATTGCCGATTGTTGCAAGAGAAAAATAAGAAGAAGGAAGATGCTAGAAAAATCAAGGAAGCTAAGTTAGTTCAGAAGAAATTGTCAAAATATGCCATAGAAAGGGTGGTGCTGACAAGCAGAGAAGGGCTGGGAATGCAGCAAGCAGTAGGTACATCACAGGTGAAAAATCAACGCCAATCTGATCAAGGAGGGAATGGGTTCACGCCACGAGGCAGAGGAATGGGTTTGAGGAAGAGGTGGTTTCCAGAATAATCAGGTGGGTTTTCAAAATAACCAAGGCAGGTTTCAGAATATGCAGAATGATGACCAAAATGTGCAAGGAGGTTTTAGTCAAAAGAGCCCCTACTTTATGTTGGAGATGTGGTATGACAGGGCATATCGCGCAAACATGTGGGAGCCAAAGGCATGTACAAAATGGGCAATTCTCAAGAGGGGGAACAGCTTATCCTCCAGCATATAGCTCACAAAATAGGGATGGGTTTGCCCAAGATCAGACAGTGTATCAAGCACAAGCGCTGCAAATGCAACAGGCTTTGCAACCACAGCAAGCACCATTGAATCCACCACAAGGACAGTCACAGCACGCACTCATGCAGATACAGCAGAGTGCAAACACTGGACAGTTATTGATACCTAGAGTAGGGGGTGTCACTGGTGTGGGAAGAAGTCCTTTTACAGGTACGGGAATAAGTATGTACCCACAATAGGACAGCTCACAGGGTGACTTGTTGTGTTCAGTACTATCGGTGACACCGAACCCCCAAGAGGAACCAAGGGTTGATGTTCCCATAGTAGGCACATTTTTTTTTCCTTTTTTAGTAGACACTGGGGCAACTCACTCATGTATACGAGAAGGAAAATATCCATTATTTGGAAATGCCATTAATGCTCAGGGCTTCTCTGGAGCTACAAGTAGAGTTCCTTTTACTGATGAATTACCAGTCTCGATAGGAAAGTGTGATATGTCTCTTCCATTATTGTATTCAAGGCAGACACTGGTTAATATTTTGGGCTGAGATTTAATGAGGAAGCTAAATATGACTATTTCCTTTACTGTTGAAGGCATAGTGTGTTTCACTCCGGCGATACATTATTTAAACGTGGGCGAATTTATAATGGCGTTTACAGGGCAAATAACTGTGCCAGGGAAGTTCTTAGAGCCAGAAGTATTTCATTATGGGCTACACATTTTGTTGACATGGCTACCCGGCTTAGTGGGCAAAATTATGAGGATTCCTGATGAGTTCTTGTTCAGGCCACAGGTACCTATGGACGAAGAGGGGGGACAGACTATTCCCCTAGAGTTACAGGCAGCCATAGTGTGAGGGGATTTGGCCATGCTCAAAGAAACCAATGACGAGGGCAGGCCATGGAGAACGGTAATTGCCATTGGGGAAGGGTATAGATTGACTGACGTCGCAGACGAAGATATGTTAAGAGATGACCCATCTATTTATTTTTAATTCTTGTAAAGTGCACGGCCGCCTGAAGGCATCATGGCCATGAAGAGAGGGAGGAAGGAGCATCATAGGACACACAAAACCATCAACAACTGCAATCAGAATACATTTGTTTTAAGAGATTTTCTGAAAGCCACATGATTGGGGATTTTTTTCATTCTCACAGGAAATTTATTCCACAACTGGGCTGTGGCTATGGAAAAAGCGCGTCCCCTGATCCGGGCGTGACGGAAGGATGGAACACATAACAAGTCAGCAGTCGCTGATCACAAAGTGCACTTTGGGGCATAGCGTACAAATTTAACGTGCAGATACTCTGCCCCCTGATCATGCATGGCTTGGCCAGATTGTCACAGGAGTCGGTAATATCCTCCTCTTCGAAAGAAGATTCCGTCTCACCACCCTCCCCAAGCTCCTCACCTTCATCCTTCTTCTTGGGTCTCCCCTTCTCCCTGCTTCTGAGTCTCTCCTTTTTTTCGTGGAGGTAAGGACGTCCACGGAAGGACGCCACCGTGCTACCGTGTAGGTGGTACGATGGGCAATCCTCTGTGAGCATCAAGAGAGGGGAAAAAGCCGGCGGCACAAAAAATCCCTAAGAGACTTTCACACGATGGTTGTGTAGCAGACTTGAGTGAGCAGATAGACAAGATGATGTGTGTTGAGGCTGATGGCAGTTCAAAGGTAGGCAGAGGACTGGTTAACAGGCCGGTGGATGAGTACAAAGAGAGTTGCAAAAGGCAGTCCAGAAGGCAGGCCGAGGTCTGGTGCACAGGCTGGCAGCTGGGTACAAGGCGTGTGACAAAAGGCAGTCTAACAAGGCAGGCTGAGGTCTGGCACATGGGCAGGAAAGAGCGTACAGGGAGCAAAGCAAAGGCAGTCAGAATTGGGAGAAAAAGAAAGGCAAGGGGAAGAGCGAGAAAACAGAAGAGAGAGGGAAGTGAAGCGGAACGAGGAAGAGAGAGAGAGAGAGAGAACAGAACGGACGTGGGCTCCGAACATGGAAGGAACAAACGGGAGCGACAGCAACACAGGCGAGTAACCAGGTGACGTTGCAACGCACCCGTAACCCGGAAGTGACTGTAAAAGTACCTCCGGCTACGCGCGCGAACAAAGAGAACTAGACCTGGACTTGCCGCAAGGGGAAGAGACGTGATGGAACAAACTATGGCGGACCATAGCGCCAGCGGTTCCAAACCCGCCACCTTCGCCGAGACATGACAGTATGCCCCCTCCTAAAGTGCCCTCCCCCGGGCTTGCCTGGATGATAGTAATGGAACTTGCGTACCAAGAGAGGGGCAGTAACATGAGATGTAGGTTTCCAAGAATTTTCTGACCAGGGATATCCTTTTTACCATACAAGATACTCCAATCTACCTCTGCGATATCTAGAGTCGCAGATCTGGTCAACTTCATATCCGTCTTGGGTGGAATCTGTGGGTAAGGTAGATTTCTTAGAATGACGAGACCAGTTATCCTCTAGGAAGGGCTTCAATTGAGAAGTATGAAAGACAGGATGTATTCTTCGAAGACCTATGGGAAGCTGTAACCGAAAGGCCACTGGATTGATTTTATGTGTGATCTTGTACGGTCCTATAAACCTAGGGGACAGCTTGGAGGGGTGAAACCATTGAGGTAAGTATTTCTTTCATGGACATCATAACCCAGGACCCCACTTCCCACCCAGGGGCTGGTCGGCGGTGTTTGTCGGCTTGTGTCTTATAGCGATCTTGTGCCTCACAGAGGCTTTTCCTAGTTTTCTCATGGATTTCCCGAAGAAGAGTGAGAGAAGAATCAACAGAGGGCATGTTGGTGGGTATGTCAAAAAGGGGTAAAATGGAACGTGGGTGATAGCCATAAGTGCAGAAAAAAGGGCTGATACCAAGAGCAGAGTGAACAGAGTTATTATATGAGAACTCCGCCATAGGTAATAGTTAGACCCAATTGTCCTGTTGTAGGTATACAAAACATCGCAGATACTGCTAAAGGGTGCCATTGAGACGCTCAATCTGTCCATTAGATTATGGGTGAAACCCAGATGTCAAAGCTCTCTCAACCCCCAATCTTCCGCAGAAGTCTCTCCTAAACCGGGAAGTGTATTGGATCCCCCAATCTGAGATAGTTTTTGTGGGTATCCCGTGAAGACGGAACACGTCTTTAAGGAACACTTCCGCCATTTCGGCTGCAGAGGGAATTCCAGGCAAGGGGGAGAAGTGAGCCAGTTTGGTGAACACGGTAGATCCTTGGACTGCTTGAATAATTTCCGTTATCAGAGGCATGGGGTAACGGTCCTTAATGGTCTCTTTATTCAAGCCCCTGTAGTCTATACAGGGTCGTAGTTCCTGTGATTCTTTTTTGGGAATAAAGAATAATGAGGCCCCGGCTGGAGACTTCGAAGGCCTAATCAGTCCGTTGGCTAGGTTGTTATCCAGGTACTCTCTGAGATAACGCTTTTCATCCAGAGACAGAGGAAACATCCTACAAAAGTGTACCAGAGCTCCGGGAGTGAGGTCGATGCAACAGTCTTCCGGTCTGTGTGGAGGTAGTTCTATAGGAATCTTCTCGGTAACTACCTCAGTGAATTCCTTAAGGTGGTGCAGCAAGCAATGGACTGCTCTGGGTTTTGCAGCTACTTGCTTTCTTCACAGTTTCAAATTTGGGCTCTGGTAGACATTCCGCCTTACAGAATGTAGAATGGAAGCTTAGTAAATTCTTAGCCCAGTCAATGTTGGGGTTGTGCTTTCGTAACCAACCTATCCCAAGAATGAGGGGGAAGTGGGCTGCGCGGATGATGTCAAAGACAATCTTTTCCGAATATTGCTGTATGGACATGATGAGTTCTTCTGTGGTGTGGGTTATCATGCCGGAACTTAAAGGTTCGCCATCAACGCCTTCCACCTTCTGGTCTTCTTATTTGGCGACACGGTTTAGACCCTCTGTTCAGCCCAATGGGTATCAATAAAGTTACCGGCTGCTCCTCAATCGAGTAAAGCTTGAGAGTTAACCTCGGTGTCTCCTAGTTGCAGGGTTACTGTAAGAACCATAAGGCGAGAGTCTTCGGGTATCTCCGGGGAGGATACCGAAAGGGTTGCATAAGGACTTGGGATGGCCCCTCGGAAGTGAGTCCTAACACTCACCGAGGGCGATCGTTTCCCGATCGTCTGGGAGGGACTTCAGGACAGTCCCTTAGCAAATGAGTGGATTCCCCACAATACATACATTAACAGCCATCCCTGCGTCTCTTACGTTTTTCCGGGGTGAGAGGGGCCCGAGTAGTCCCAATTTGCATTGGTTCTTCTTTACTTTGGCGTGACGGAGGCAAAGGAGTAGAAGGAAGGGCTTCTAGGGGAGGAGGACCATAGAATTTGATTTTCTTTTTTCCGCACGGCGTTCCATCAGTCGGAAGTCTATTCGGAGGGTAGCAGTGATAAGATCAGCAAAGGTTGTTGGTCGAGCTATCCGGGCCAGCTCGTCCTTGAGATCTTCTCTCAGACCACGCCGGAAGATGGCATACTGTGCTTGCTCCTGCCATCCTGCTTCAGCTGCTACTTGTTTAAAGGTGGTTATATGTCAGTAGGTCGGAGTTCCCTTGTCGGATGTCTAGAAGGTCTTCCGATGCTAGATAAGTACTTTCTGTGCACAAAAAGGTTTGTTGTAAGAGGGTCTTGAAAGCGTTGTAATCCTGTAAAACTGGATCGGTTTGATTCACTAGAGGGGTGGCCCATGCCAGAGCGTTACCCGTCAAGTGGGTAATCATAAACCCCACTTTGGCGTGATCTGAAGCAAAGGTTTGGGCACGGAACGAAAAATGAAGGTTACATGCATCCAAAAATTCTTTAACTCTCTTTGGTGAGCCATCAAACTTGCACGAAACTAAAGGGAGTGGCGGTAGATCCGTAGAGGGCCGTTCTCTCTCCATCATTCGTTGTTGTAATGCTGTATTAGCAGCTTTGAGATTCTGTACTTCTAAGTTCAGGCTCTGCACTGCAGCAACTAGTTCCTGAACAGAATGGATGCAGGCTCCGAACGTGGAAGGAGCAAACGGGAGCGACAGCAGCACAGGTGAGTAACCAGGCGAAGTTGCAACGCGTCCGTAACCTGGAAGTGACTGTAGAAGTACCTCCGACTACGCGCGCGAACAAAGAGAACTAGATCTGGACTTGCCGCAAGGGGAAGAGACGTGATGGAACAAACTATAGCGGACCATAGCGCCAGCGGTTCCAAACCCGCCACCTTCGCCGAGACATGACACAGATGATGAAGTAGTATTCGAGATGAGTATTACATATCGGATCAGAATAGAGAGAAGGGAAATCTCACAGCGAATGGTGATAGTGCGGTAGCGCCCAGCTTTTTTTGATGAGGACATGGAAAAAATGGCAAGTACTTTATGGACTACAGGCCCCCATGATGTAGGCCTATTGAGGGAGGGTTGGAGAAGTTAAGATTAAGCTTAAACCAGTAGCAATTTTACCTTGAGCAAGGCGGTACCCGATGTCTCGAGAAACGGATGAGGGTATTTTTAAGACTATAGGCCTCATCACGAGTTGGGTGGTATCCCAGCCGTAATACCGCCAGGATACCGCCTGGGCTATTAGCGTTAGCGCCAAACCCCCGGCGCTATTGGCGCCGGATCACGGGTTTGGCGGAACAGTAATTCCCCATTCCCCATTGGGCCCATTCAGGAATTCACCATTCCCCATTGGGCGCAATGGGGAATTTTGGCGCTACTACCATCAGCGGTATTAGTGTGCGGTAATAGCACAAAAAATCAGCAAATTGTTGGCAGATTTACACCCAGCTATTAGCTGGGGGTAAATCCTGCCAAACCTGTGGTTTGGCCTGTGGTTTGGCAGACCCTTAAATGCGGCAGTAATAGTGTTACTGCCGCATTTAAGGGTTACTGCCAAACTCGTGATGAGGCAGTATATCAGCTATGATGGAATAGGGCATCTTGGTGACGTCCTAGTCATCGTGTAATACTGCTGTGTATCCTATGAAAAAATCGAAAGGGTGGGGGGGGGGTCATGGAGATTAATTCAGGACATGAGACCAATTAACCAGATTGTAGAGGCAGAGTTTCCCATAGTTCCGAATCCTGCAATAATTTTATGTAGTATCCCCACAGAGTCACGATATTTACCGGTGATTGACTTGGAAAATGAATTTTTCTCAATCCTGTTGCATAAGGACTCTCAAGACCTTACGTCATTCACATTTCGTCATTCAAGTTTCGTCAGACTAAACTGAAGAGCACTCTTTTGCCCCAAGGGTACTGTGAGTCTCCAATCTTTAATAGGGTCCTAGAGATGGACCTAGGCAATATTAAAATGAAAAATAGTGTTGTGCTGCAGTACGTACATTTTAGTTTGTAGCACAACAGAAGATGAGGGCACAAAAGATCAGATTCAGTTAATGACTATCCTAGCAGACATGGATATAAAGTAGACAAGGAAAAATTGCAATATTGCCAGGAAGAGGTGTGGTACATAGGCCAGTTAATCTCGCATGAGGGAAAGAAAGTCACACCTGAAAGAGCTGAGGGGATTATGAAAACACCAAAACCGCACATGATGAAGCAAATGCAGCAGTTTCTGGGATTGTGCAACTATGTTAGAGCATGGGTATTTCATTATAGTTCACACACAAGACCCTTTTTGCAGGCTTTGAAGAAAGCCCAAGTGAACAAGGAAAAAATAGAATGGACTGAGGAAATGGAGGGAGGGTTTGAGGAATTGAAAAAAGCAATTTGTACAGCTCCAGTTTTAGGAATTCCCAATTATTCTGACGAGTTCTTCCTGTTTTTGCACACGAATGGGGCAGTTATGACAGCGGTGCTTACGCAGAGGCCTAGGGTATAAGCCTCTGGTGTATTATAGTGGGATTCTAGATCCAGTTATGAGAGGACACTTTCCTTGCAAACAATCGCTGGCAGCAGCAGCGTTTGCCATTGAGAAGTCTACAAGCATTGTGATGGGGTGTTCCATGACTTTATTTGTTGAGCATGCTTTGTTTGCTGTTTTGGAGAAACCTAAGGGTACACTGACATCTCAGAGGGCTTCTGCATATGAGGTAGTTATATCGAATCCAGCAATTAAAATAGTCGGTTGTAAAATAGTGAACCCTGCCACGTTTGTATCCAAACCTGTGACAGCGGATGAGCAAGTGCATGATTGCTCCAATTATGAAGAGTTCTCCGACGAGATCCCAAGGGTGAAAGAAAATGCTCTAGCAGGGCAGAGGTTCTCTTTATTGATGGTGTTAGGCAAGATTGTATGCTGTACCCTGTGGGAGACTGCACCAGCCTTGTCCTCTTGGCAATAGTTAACCCAACCTTTGGTATAAGCATGTACTATACAAGTTGGTAGAGTGACCGAGGAGCCAGGCTTATCTTAAGAGGAGTCAATGTGAGCAGTAGGGTTATTACACAGAGATTCACAGTGACAAGTATCCAAATAAACATACTCGAGGTTTCTTGATTAAACAATTATTTATTAATTTAACAGTCAGTTCCATAAGTCGTCTTTAGAAGAGAGCAAAAATATGTATACGTCAAAAATACACACTCGCGGTTTCAATAAATCAGTAGATACCCATTTGGGATGGCACGCAGATACTTCCTACAGCCTGAGGTGACTGAAATAACTAGGACACTGTGGACATTGATATATCACTGGCAAATTTAGAGCAATACTGAGGTTAGTGTCAACAGGAAAAGATGAGGTAATAAAACGATGGTTAACAAATATTCTTAAGCAGGTAAGTACTTTTTGAACCCTTCAATGCAAAGTAAATTAACCCTTTCTTGGGGGAAAGGTAGAGCACACAGTCAGAGGTAAGAAGAGTCTTTCAGGGAGCCAGGCAATTGAACCAAAGTCTAGTTGTGCTGAAGCACTTCTTGCAAGTAAGTAAAAAAGTCTTACACAATGTTTTAGAAGTGTTTGTAGAAAAGGAAATCGCTGTAGGGTCACAAGCTGGGAGGCTTGTGAAGGGCAAAGCTGCAAGCAACTCTGCAAGAGCAACCAAGACAACTCTCAACTGAGAGCTAGCAAGGCTACACAACAAGAGGTAAGTCCCCTTAGTTTTATATTACCTTTGGTTTGAAGAAATTGGTTCCAGCTGGCTTCTGTTCCTGTGGAGGTCTCCAGATCCTGTTGTTCCTGAGCCTCAGTAGTGGGGACAAGAGGGAGGATCTCTAGGGACTCCTGCACTACGAATTGAAGGTCGCGGCAGCAATGGGAAAACTTCAGATCAGCGGCACTTTGCGGTTTCAGCTTCTCACGGCACTCACAAGTAGCACCACCGCAGTTCTCGGATACCTTTTATGAACTTTCCTTGCATCTTGGGTTGAGCACTCTGTTGAGGTGGCCAAGGCTTGGTCAGTCCTGCTTCCTGGAGTTTGGGTCCGACTTAAAAACGAGACACTCGATTCTGGTGTTCCTCTCCCTTGAAATCGGTTCCTGCAGCAGCAATTGAAGGACAGCCGGCTCTGAGAGGATGTCCAGAAAAGTTCGCTTTGGGGTTGATTGGTCCCATCAACCCAAGGGGAAAAGTCATCCGTTGCATGTATATTCTAGTTGAGGTGAATTCGGAGCTTCAGCAATGCAGCAGGGATTCACCGGGCAAACCAACGGTCTAGGAGTTGCAGCAAGCATCTCTTCCATGTTCTTCTTCGCATTTGTTCGTCCAGTGGTCGACTCTGCCTTCCAAGTCAAAAGTCTTGCCTTTTATGCAGGTTTCTCCCATTCAGTCGCAGCCTAGCTGTCAATCACACAGCAGGGTGGCTGTCCTCTAGGGACAGCCAGCCAGCCAATCACCTTTGGGTGCATTCCTGTAACCAAGGGGATTAAGCACAGGGAGTTTCGGGCACCTCCCTCGCTTCCTGCCCTGCCAGACACGCTGGAGCCAGAAGCGGGATTAAGACAAAATGAACAATGGGACCAAACCTGGTTTGGCGCACAGAGTAAATCTCAAGAAGGACTGTTCCAACAAGAAATGGCGAAAAAAAGGCTGGGGCCATTTTGACAAAATGGGCACCGCTGGGTGCTTTACTGCTGCTGCAATTGCAGCACGCGGTACAAACATGCAATAGTAGGAAAAAGTAAATCACTGCCACCAGCCATTAATTGGAGAAAGTGTAACATACAAATTAGAAACTAGACAAAGGGGATACTAAGTAACCCCTCTAGCACAGCACCCTATGGTAAGAGTGTGTGCTGGGTCTAGAAAGTTACAAAATGTAAGTAAAGTCAATTTCACTTCACTGCTCTTGGAAACAGTAGTTTCACCAAGAGAAGGTATTTAAACCTTTGGGAAATCTGAGAGACTTCCCTGTGCCACTGCACTGAAGGAGCTGTGTGTCATAATGTATAGATGATGCCTATGGAGTTTTTCAGACTCTAAAGTCAAAAGAAACACAGAAAACATATATAATTAAAAGTACAAAGTTCAGCAAAAGAGCTGGTGGTCTCTAAGGTGGGAGGAATTTAGCACTAAACTGACAATTCTCCCTAACAGACGGGTCATCAAAAATTGATCAAACTGATGGGGAAAGGCACTCAGGTTCAGCTGTGGTAAGGCACACAGCTAATGGGGAATTTGAAGTAGTAGCAAGTGCAAGACTATCGTCTCACTTTTCGGCACAGGCTTGTCAGGTCTGGGACCAGTGTGAGTCAGGTCTAGGACCAGTGTGAGTGGGTTTGGATTAATATTGTCAGTCCTCATGTAAATATATTATTAAATTGTGAATTATTTTAAGTTAACTATGATTATCAGTGTAAATGAGGTCAGATTGGTTTGGCCTTAAGCTTGCATTTTACAGAGAGAGGATTCCCCAATCCATCCTGGAGGTAATGGTGCTGACACTGATTAGTGGAGGAATATTCTTCTAGTCACTACTGGCATTTTAAACTACCTTTCACTGTCCCTGTTTGAGTAAGAAGGCCCTCTTTTAGGGGAGACCCAGGTTTTAGGCCCAAATAAATTATTACAGCATTTTGTGAAAAAAGAAGACTTCAAGTTACGAGATCCAGGTTGCCTGAAACAACGTGGGACAGGAAAACCAGTTAAATTGGTGGGAGCGCAGTGCAACAGAGATTGTTACGTTATCACAGAGACATTTGTTCAAGTTTACCTTAGGTGCTTAGTTAGGAAATTAGTTTGTTCTTCTTAGTTTGTTCTTCTTAGTTTGTGTTTTTAATCCTTAAAAAGTGCTTCTGCTTCTTGAATGCCACGCTGCGTTACTGAAGCTAACGCGGTTTCAAACTGAAAAAGGAAAGTCATTTTGGATGTGCGCATGCGCGACAAAGACTTGTGAATCCCTGCTGTACATGAATAAGCAAGAGTTAATACAATCCTGCTAACTTGTTAGGTGACGATGCTTCCGAAGGCTCAGGGAGAAAAGAGTTTAGTACTGCGCATATGCTCTTGAGCGCTTTCGCCATTCACTGGGGAAGATTAGTGTTTCTGATGTGCACATGTACATTTTTGAAGGGCGGACTGCGGAGACATTGAGTTCCGTAGTGTGCATGCCCCAACTATCTATCAGCTGTGTTCTAATACAAATAAAGATACTGCGTAGTACGCAGGAGTTTATAAGTAAAGCGTTTGCAAAGGGATATGCTGTTGTAGTACTGCCGCAGAGGAAACTGTGCGCACAGTCATTTCTGTATTCTTCTAACAGCGAAATATGCTTATTACCTGATCACTCGAGCACGTTCTGTTTGGAGTTTCTGTCTGGCCAGAGCACGTTCATGAGAGGTCAGTTTTCATGTTCTAGAAATGCAGGAGTACCATTATTTCTAGATGAGGTTGGTTTCATCTCGCATCAGTTTTACGCTACAGACTCAATTGATCCTTGAGCAGCAAGTAACGGAAAATTAGCAAGAGTAGAGGAGTTTTAGGGAGTTTGAACATTTAAAGATGTCAGACGTTTCCCATCAACTGAAAGAGTATCCCTGCATAAGTCAAAGTTTGTGTACTGAACAGTTTCTGAGAAAGACAATTTAAAGGCACATACCAGTTCCATTTAGGAGAACACATGGAAAGATTTATTTTGAGGGAGTTGTGAACTTAAAGCAAATGTTACAAGAACCTCCTGTTTAACCCTTCTGCTGCCAACTCAAATTCATCCTCCAAACTCAGAGAGGAGGAAATACAGGTACTGAATTTAATGTGGGAATTACTTGGTACTTTGGGAATTTTGGAATTAATTTTAGAGTTTAAGTATAACCCTAATCAGATTGTTCTTATTTCCTCTACAGCATTCCGAATAGCCAGAGGACTGTAATCTGTTGTTTGTTATTTTATCCACTTACCCTTTCCCCTTGGGAGATTTGAATCGCAGCTGTTTCAGAGTATCAGTTGTGGATTGGATCTCTTGGAGGGATCTTTGGGGTTCAGCAGCTCCTGCAGACAAGAAATCATCTGGACCGGACAAGGCTGTGGAGTTGGTGGCGCTTATTGTTGCGCTCGAGAATCCTGCAGTGCAGGAAGTAACAGTGTACAGTATGTGACGTCAACTGTGTATGCAGGGCTGGCATGTTGGAAAAGGACGGGGTAACTCTGAGCGGACAGCACTCGGTGCACCACGCTGCATTATTGGACAGGCTTGTTAAGGCACTACAATTTACAGTAGCCATTGCAATAGTTAAATGTGCAGCACATACTAAGAGAACTGATTTTATTTCATGCAGGAATTAAGCTGCAGACCAAGAGGCCAAAAGGGTGGCATATTCTCCAGATATTTCTAGTTTTGGTACTCCAGATGTAAAGGAAACAATTGTCATGATTATGATGGTAAATGAAGGGTTTAATTGTTTGTCCGGAACGTAGTTGATGGAAGTTCAAGGCAGTGCTCCTCAGGAAGAGCAAGAATTGTGGAAATGGAGGGGGTCTTCTTTATCCCTCTCTGAAGCATCGTGGCAACAGGACAGCACTTGTAAACCGGGGATGGCTGTAGCCTCACAGCAGCTATTGCGGAGGACTGGTTCGTACCGAACCTGTTAGAACATGTTGCCTTTTATGTAGCAAATTGCATCATATGTCAAAAGTTTACTGCTGGGCACACACTGCGAACAATCAGTAATTCCTCGACCAAACATCCTTTTCAGCATTTACATATCAACTGTCGATATTCTGCAAGTATGTAGTGGATATAGCTATATGATAGTGGTGGTGTGCCCCTTTTTTGAGATTAATTAAAGCTGGTCTATGTACACACCCTGATGCCACTTGCGCTGCAGAGTTTTTAGTTCGATAAGTCTTTCTTAGATGGGGAGTATGTGAGGTGCTGAGATCCGACAATGGGCCTCATTCTATTAATGAAGTATTCAAACAGATCAGTCTCTTGCTTAGTATAAAACACAAGTTTTCTTCTGCTTATCACCTGCAAGTGAACAGGAATTGTGAGAGACTCAACGATCTTCTCAAAGAAAGAATATCTAAACTGAAATTGACACTGAAAAAGGGATGGCTGTATTGCCTGCCACTTGCATTATATGCATTAAGGAATCAGACTGGGTCGGACCACCACCTCACACCCCATGAGCTAGTAACAGGAAGGTGAATGAGAACGCCCCTGTCACCTCCTTCAAGGAGTAGAAGTGATGCCCAGACGACTTCAGAATTGTTAGGAAATGAGCTACATGTATATTTAACATGTATGACTGCTAGTATCTCTGTCATTTCAGATCAACTCAAGCATAAGGGATGTTGGTCTGAGGACACAGATGAAGACCATTCAGCAACCAGATGCGTGAAACTATCTATACCCAAGTTATTAGTTGGAGACCTCGTTTTAGTACGTAACTTCATAAGGAAGTGGTACGAGCCTCGTTTTAGTGGACCGTACATCGTCGAGAATGTCACTCCCTCAGCAGTAAAGGTCTAAGAAAGGCGCGCCTGTATCCACATGGGCTACGTGAAGCTATATGCTTGTGAGACTGATACACCCCCACCTGTTGATTTGGAAGCAAGACCAGAAGAAGCAGTTCAGCATGAGCAGACTCGATCGATGACGAGGATAAAAGACACTAAGATTGCTGATTAAATAAATACAAGTGTGCTTTTGGACTGTGGCTCGCCCGAACACTCTTTATAGATATTTTAGCAGGAGTGCAGAAGGCAACGTTCTTGGGCCAAAGGGATCTTTTTAATTGTAAAGTGCTGATGTGCTAAAAATGCCAGATCTTGATTTCATATTCACCGACTGGAAAAGGAAGCAGTTCCCCGATTCATTCCTCACAAAGTTTCTCTTTGGTTAGATTCATGGTCCTATCTGATGTCGATATCCATAGACTCCTTCTCGCTGTCTTCGTTTTTATACTCTGAGCTTACCCTGCTCTTGTTGAGCGTAGCACTGGCATATGTACTTTTGTGCAGGATCCTAAGAATGACCCTGCGATTAGAAGACTACTTGCGTCGATAATTTAGAAAATTCAGCAGCTACCTGAGCATCTAACAAAGCTGCCTGATTAAAAATGTTTTTTCCTTCCTTAAAAAATAGTATACAGGCACAATGTGGATTATTGAGAATAATGCAGTTCCAGAAAGTGAGCAGACTCAACGACGTGTGGAGAGACACAATTAGTGGGGTATCATGTACTGGTGCATAATACATGTGTGCACAGCATCTGTTATTGTTTTTGCTGATCCACGCTGCTTACCTTGCTGGTCCTAGAAAGATAGGAGTCTCTTTGATTATTCCCACACCAGTGACCTATGCAGAGTTAGATGTTGTAAGGAGACCAAGGCCAAATGTGATTATCCCTATACAAGTAAGGTTGCCTATTTCTCTGACAAGTGTTCCTATGATTCCCCATGTAGGAAGGATGATGACTGATATACTCCATGAGCATTATGCATGCATTCTTTTGGCAAGAAAGAGACCCAAGAGATGTGCAAGGGAAGATGATTATGAGTTAAATAATGATCTAGACAGTACAGCACATTTGGGGAACAACATGTGGTATCAACACATGAAAGTTGTGGGAAAGAGAACCTCTGAGGAGGATTGCTATGTTTGTGCTCTCCTACCTTATGCTATGGGGAAGTCCAAGATATTCATAGCTATAGAAATAGACATCCAAACAGCTCATTGTCTGACTCATCTTGCACTCTGCCATACAAGAGGTCAGTTTCATGGTCGAACAGCATCCTTGGTATGGGTGATGGAATGGTCAGCTCAAGAAGAAGATTATTATGTTCACGATTTGAAGGCAAGATCACACACCAGAGATCAAGTGATCAGAAATTAGCAGCTTGGAATGAAAGGAGCAGGAATCAGATGGGAGATAAATAAGAAGCTCAATTTCCTAGGAAAAACTGATGAAGAAATACAAAGATCAAGGAGAGAAGGCAAATGCAGAACTGGGGAACAGTACTCTCTCCAGGTGGCTGGGAAGAAGGCATAGTCATATGCAGAGCTGTGGCAGTAACAGGACATCACAAAACAGTTATAGACTGTGTTGAAAAAGGATGCAAAACTCTATGGCCGAAAGCTTGCAAAGTTGTTGACATGGGTCAAGGACAAAGGAGGTCTGATGCAGATAGTGCCTCCGACTAGTGCAGAGCTATGCTTCAGAAACAATGGTACAAGAAAAGTTGGAGAGAAACAGCAGTGCGGTTGAATCTTCGATGTACCAGCAATGAAGGATACAACTTTAGTGATAATTGACCACTACTGGGCCTGTGGATCCAGAGCCTACATGAAGCTGCCCAGAGATTGGGGAGGACTATGTTCTATAGTGATTGTTCATGTTGCAGCATTACTGATACCGAAGAGTGACCTGAAAATTGGAGAATTTTGAAAAGCAGATGCTCACCTGAGAAAGAGGAGGTCAGTTGGATTCTTCAATCGAATAAAGAGAGAGAATTACTTCTCAGTTAAATTGATAGAAGCTTTCAATGACATTCCGTATGAACACAATTTGTTCAGCCAGACTTCAGCGATATTCACGACAATCTTCATGCCAGGGATCCAGACGATGGCAAATGCCAGATGGTTGCAGATAACCAGATGGGAGCTCCTGCGGACAATTAACACTATCATAAAGGGATTCAATGCTATCAAGGAAGAGATGAGAGCCATAAGACTGATGGCTCTTCAGAACAGATATCTCTTGGATATGATTACAGCTATGGATGGTGGTGTTTGTGCCAAAATCAGAGAATCATGTTGCACATTCTTATCTTCACACAATGAAGAGAACGATGCTCATGAACTTACATGTCAAGATGGAAGATGTAGTAGAAGACATTGCTGATGACAGCTGGTTTGTGTCAATCTTCTCATGGGTTCCCAATGGATGGCGAATATCTTCAAGTTTCTTGGAGCCTTGTTGGTGATGACCAGGTTTGGATTCTGTGTGATCAGAATAATAATCACACAATGCAAGAAGACAGCGAAGAAAGCAACAGGAATGAAGATCATGAATGATGTTGAGTCAAGGTTTGGACCCAAAGAGCTGACAGACAAAATCAGAGACTATGTAAAGGCAAATATTCATGCTCCTGAGCGAACAAAGTTCCTGTATACGAAAAACCACAAGAAGTATCTGAGAAGATGGATCTACTGCAACCCGAATGGGCAATGCAGTCTTGTGACCTGGAGTGTTGATGAACATGTGAAATCAGCAGGATGTCTGAAAGGACATAAAGATATGGACTCCAAAGAAGCACTTCTTCAGAAAAGGATGTCTAGATGTGAAGCCTGATTGGAGAGTGGTCCATAAATCATCCAGAGGAGGGAATTGTGAGGAGAAGCCAAGTACCTCTACCGGAGGTCACACCCCCATTCTGCATATATGTTGGCAGCTGGAAATTGCGACATGCGCAAAGCCAATAATGGTACCTATACCACAAAGAGTCCTAGAAACAAGGTATCCACTGAGAAAACCCTATATGTATCTACTAAGAAATTACGGTCTTTGAAGGAAGTTCCGGAAGAAGTGTGAAGATGAATGAAAGAGCAGGCTGGTGATGTCACAAAAAGTAGAAATGACGCACTCAGAAGAGATGCCAAAGAAGAAAGAATATAGACCTTAGAGAATCTGATGGCGAAGTTAAGAATTGAGCAATGTTTCGGGAGAAAAATGAAGATTGCACATGCGGAGAAGCTCTGAAGAAATGCCATTTTACAAATGTACAGATGCAGTAACGCAAGTAGACAAAGTAATCATGAGGCTGGCTACGTAGTGAATAGACTACAGGCAGTGCTGCCAATATGTATATATATGAATGTATAGAATCTGGATATTCCACAACGCATTTGAGCCAACTTGGACCCTGTGAATGAAGGGCTGAAAGTGTGGCACAGCAGAATAGAATAGCTTGCGGCGAAGGAAGATTTGAGAAGGCTTGCCTGGCCCAGTGTCAAGAGTCGAGCCGCCAAGAGCCTGGTTATTGTCATGATTCATGACCGTGACCCCCTCAAGTATAACAGCCCCCCGGCAACAGTGGGACTACAGGCCTTAACAGTGGCCCCAAGGGCTTTTAAACACCATCATAAGAACATGTGGAGTCAGTCCTGGCGCCTCTGGTGCCAGGCTCATTATCAGGAATAGGGCAAGTATCAGTTATGGATCTCAATCCAACATGGAGGCCTGTAACACAGCTCAGTTCTTAGAACTGAACTATGCAGACCAGTGTTTTGGGTGTGGTCGGGCCTTCAGGTGTGGCTGGCTATATAAGCCACGCCCAAACTAGAATACACGCTTCGCGTTATTCTCCACTCATGCAGCGCAACGCTCACCGTGTCTTGCTTACCTGCAGCCCGATCCTGAAGCCATCGATCCGGATGCCATCAGCGACCTGGAAGAACAAGAACAGCATCATTACCTGAGTAAGCAATGGATCCTGAATCCATTCTGCGCTTCATTCGCCTCACCAGCCATGCCAGATCTCACCGCAATCTGCAAAGGTGAAGAAACAAGGACAGCATTATTAACAGCACTTACCTGGTTAAGCAGCGGATCCTGAAATCATTCCGCTCTTCGCTAGCTCGCCACTCCGGAGCATCACTGCAACTTGCATGAAGAAAGAGGAAGAGAATACAGGTTAGCAATACTTACAATAATTCCAAAAACAGCGCGGCGCTAAGCGCATCAACACTTACCCGTAATCTTCGCCATCCGGCGCTGCAAGCTCATTTTCATCCGGAGCATAGTCAAAGACTCTAACCGCAACCATCCCTGCGGGAACAAAAGACATCATTAGAGGAATTGCATAGTAGAAAAAAGGCAACATCGAAAAGAAGGACAAAACGAGGGAGGAGAAAGAGACAGATTAGAAACTGAAAGAAACTATAACTCACCTGAAGACAGCAAGAAGAGTCGGAGTCGCAGCCGGTCTGGACCCGATACAAGGGCCCATGAACCAGTGAAGAAACTAGGTCCAACGGAACGCCCGCACTCACAACGCTCCCCTGCACAGAGAAGCAGGAAGGAGAGTTCTACACATTAAAACCCAAGGTGAGAAATAACCCCAAGGGAATGGGATTTGGGATCAGGGGGAGGTGGGAGTCCACCCACCACGCGCCCAAACCTAAACACTCCATTCTCCTGTCATAGGCGCTACCCACCGCCCAGCACATACTGAAGCAGAGAAAGCCTGAGATAGTGCACAGATGCCCATCTAGCATCATATGGCGCCCCCGTGGATACCAGGTGAGCGTAACAGTTATCTACTCAAGAAGATACAATGAACGTGAGAAGCGAGCTGATCTCCTGTTTGAGGTGCAATGGAAAAACATTAAAAGTTCCAGGTTTTCTTCATTTAATAGTATTAAATACAACGAAGGAGCTCAAAATGTGGTCTCTAGTCACATGGTCAAATGAAAATAGACTTTGGGGAGAACTACACCGAGGCCAGAAGATAAGGCTATGCCTTCGCTCCCTTTTATTCTCAGGCACAGTGAGCCTTCGCAAACCGACGCTCAAACGCATTAATTGAATGGCAGACCACAGGAGTGACGATGGATGATAGGCTAATTGGGTGGGGAGGCATGACCAGACCAACCCTCCAGCACCTGGGGTACCAGCCTGCGTGCTGCTAGCAAGTGGAATATTCCAGAAGGGTACTTACGTGCCAACCAATTGTAGAGGACCATGTAGCAAGGAGCCCTATAGTTTGAGAAGCCAATAGAACATTGTGTATTAGTCTGACACGGAAGATGACTTTCACTTGGGGTGGGCTTAGTTGTCCACCTGACCCTAGAGACCCAATCACGATCCTCGCCCTTACAGAAGGTATACTTAGATGTTCCCTTTAAGCCTATCACATCCCCTAGTAGGTTTTCTTATTTTGCCACGTAGTATGACGTCACTTATGACAAATCTTTAGTATAAAGTTGTGTTTTTTCATGTAAATCGTTGAGAGACTTGAGCAAACGTTTGTTGATGTTCATTGTACTCCCTGTTTTAGATAATTGTTAATAAAACAGCAGTGATTTTGGCATACTTCCTGAGTCAGTCTGATTATTGATGTATGAGTAAGATCTGCAGCCCCATCCATCTCAGATATTGTTACCTCATCTTAAAGGGCCTACGGGTTCAATGCAAAGGGACTTTCCTTTCCAAGATATTATATGGACCGTTCCATTTGGAAATGATCTTGAGGTAGGCAGAAGAAGCAAGACTAATTGTCCTACTGAGAACGTACGTGGTATAGCTTGTTTATTTTATGCAACCTGCTGATGTTCTTGTGCCTGTTCCAAGTGTTTGTTGACGATTTCCTTTACTGCCGCCATATGGGCTTTTAATTTCTGTGCAGTCTGAGAAATTGGTAAAATAGTTTCCTCTCGTTCTTCACAAGTCTCCCTTAACATGTCAAGGACATCCTGAGGTTCCCTCACATAGAGTAGTTCAAATGGGGAATACCCCAGGGAAGCTTTGGTTTTTTTCTGACTCTGAATAATTCCCAAGGGATCATTACGTCCCATTTCCTTCCATCTGTTTTAACCAGTTTTCGCAGTAGTTTCTTAAGGGTTTCATTAAAACACTTCACCAAACCATCGGTTTGTGGGTGATACACCAAAGTTTTCACGGTCTTAATATTGAGCAGTTCTTTCACTTCTTGTATTAGACGTGGCATAAAGGTGCTGACCTGGTAGGTAATTATCTCTTTGGGAAATCCTACCCTTGAAACAAATGGTAACAAGTGTTTTAGTATTTGTTGTGTTGCATTATTAGAGCGGGGAAACGCTGCTTGATAGTGATTAACATAATCCATAATTACTAGGATGTAGCGATTCCTGGCAGATAAACTCAGGGAATTATCTGTGTTTGAGTTTTCTATATTCCCTGGTGTCCGGTGGCCCATATGTGCATGCTAATCTGGACTTGGATGCTAGTCTAATTTAAATCCATTGAGGAGGGGCTATGGTTAGTCCCGTGGGGATTAGTTGTCTCTCGCCTGGGAGTATTGTAATCTCCTGAGTACTAAATAAATCAAATCATATAGATTCAGCTATGGCTACAGCAGGGGTTTTGGCTTTGGGGCTTTAGCAAGTAAATAATACGGGTCCCCAACTTTTATCAGTTGGAATACATCCCACTCTGACACCAAATGTGGCGGATCAGAAGAAGGACACAGAGGCGGTAAAGCAATTTTTACTGTGATGTTTATTTAAAGTAATGTAAGGCCTATCTTTCCCTAAGACTATGCGTGTTCCCAGCGCTGGTTAGAGGACCGGCTCTTGCCAGGTACGAGACCTAGCATCAAATGTCTCCTCGGATCTCGGACCTGGCCTACCTCAGCCCTGCCAAGGCTTTACTGACCCCCTTCTTCGCCGGGGAGAGACTCCCTCGTAAACACACAGAGCGAGGCGTCTTTGTCCCTCGGCGAGGCTGGGGGCTCCCTGAACTAATTTGCTATGTGTTTTCTAGCACACAGAGCAGATTACATCACAACACAGAACCATTACGAACATCTTGTCCAAAACAATAGTCCTTTAAATGAGCCATGATTTATAAATCACTCATACTTTAAAACTCTGCTAGGCTTTTAAAGTATGAGTGATTTATAAATCATGGCTCATTCAAGGACTATTATTTTGGACAAGATGTTTGTGATGGTTCCGTGTTAAGGTATGCATATTGACATTTTCATTCCGAAAGCATGCAGAAAGCACCATTTAGCTGCCTAAATCTATGTCATCCTCCAGCCCAATTCAATGATATCACACAAAACAGTTTTTAAACTAAATACATTATTGTCAGATGTCCATATTTCTCACACCAAAAAGTATTTATTTTTGGTATATTGTAATATTTTCATCATATATGAACCCTGCATTGGCCAAACACTGAACAAATAAACAAATAGCCTTTTTACACATTACATTTTGTCTTAAGTCTTAGAAGTACATTTTCAAACCCCAAAGGCCATTTTATTGCCTTTTGCTGAATTGGATTCGGGTATCGGTAGTCTCCCAGTCAAGATGGGGAGAGGTGGGGGATAATGCCACAATTGTACTTTTTCTTTCCTAACACATTTATATAAGGATGTATATATTTGTGTGAGTAACTTACTATGGTTTGTGTACTTTTCAAACCATTTTTATAAGGCTGAGTATTGTTGAAAGCCAAACAGGGGGGTGAGGAGGGGAGATGATGAGAGTGCAAGTGAGTGATGAATATTTTCCCCTGATTGTGGCCATGTGCTGCTTTTCAGGGCACAAGGAAAGGATACATGTGGGTGGACAGTGTTGCTTTTTATCAGAGGGCAGACACAACACCTCTTGGGTGTTTTGGAGGCCTGCAAGCTTGCTCAAGTGTTTGACTACCAGGATTTCACCCAGGTTGTCACATTCCCAGTGTTAATGCTTACCCACAAGACCACATGAAATTGTAATCCAAGCACATGTTTCAAGGATATTGCACAACAGATTGCTGGGTTTAAAGGGTGAGCACCTTTTACACCTTGCCAGCATAGTTATTGGAAAATCTCGTATCTCAAGTGATTTTCTGTTGATGGGATCCTAAAGTGATTTTAATCTGGCAATGATAACATATTTTGGGTCCACCACTGCCATGGACGTGATTTAACTTTGAATTGATGTACAGTGCATAGTTTGGAAAGAAGCAGCATCAAAGAAATTGCACCAAAACTATTATTTTGAACATTTCATTTGAGCATAGTTCAACTGCGAACTCTGCCCATCTCCTCCAATCTCCACCCCAGCCCTTGTGGGATCCCCTTCAAATTATTTCCATTTCCACCACTGCGTGTCCCCAACCTATTTTACTAACTGAGGTGCTTGTCAGTAAGTGTAAATGTCCAGAACAAGTCTGTCCACTGTCCAAAACTAACCTATCTGACCCTACCACTAATATAACTAACTAAGACCTGGAGAATGACTCTCTTCTCCTAGTTACGGTGCTCATCTCAGGGATTCCATTTTGTTACTTCTGTTCCACACTTTAGACCAAATGCAAATAGTTGATGATGTGGTTGGTGAGAGCTTGTTGGAACTGTGGGTCATGCACTAAAGTTTGGTTTGTTTCTTAAATAAAAGGCCTGCTGCCTGTATGAGTATCTCAGAGGGACAAAGCTCCTGATGTCCCAATGTTAGTTGATGCTGGTTTTGGTGACCGAGATCCAAGGGTTGTACTTTGGCGCTGGCCTAGTGATCCTTTAAGTATAATGAGTGCTTCCACACATTGTCCGTGTTTGCAACAATTATTGTTTTTATTATCCGTCAGATTCCTCAAACATAGTTGTCACTCTTGTGACATACACTCAAGTTGTTCTAGGTTTACAGAGAGTTTCAAAATTGTGCACTTACTTTCCGTTTTCTCTCTCTCTGTGAGTGTCTTGGTTCTATT
Organism: Ambystoma mexicanum; assembly: GCF_040938575.1. Classification (NCBI taxonomy): domain Eukaryota; kingdom Metazoa; phylum Chordata; class Amphibia; order Caudata; family Ambystomatidae; genus Ambystoma; species Ambystoma mexicanum. The sequence continues at coordinate 18,509,571 of NC_090926.1, forward strand.
CAAGTTTGTTTGCTCTGTCTCCTGTAGGGTTCCAGGTCCCCTTGGAAATTGTTCTCTTCTCGGATACCTTTAATACTCAATTTCCAATTATAATTCACCTTTTCCCAGAGTGCTGTTTCATGTATGAGGCTTATCTTTCTGCTCTCATGAGACTGTATGACACAAATGTCTTTTCTTCTTATAATTTCCTGGTTCCTGGTTCCAGTCTGACGGCACTCTACACCTGTGGCCTCAAAGACTGCATGGGCAGTGATCTTGCTATCTTCCTGTGCAGTACTTGGGGACGGAGGTTCTATAATCTGCACGACCATCAAGTCAGAACACTCCCACTTTGTAGTATTTGTGTTTATTTCTATTTCATTAACAGTGATTGGCCCAATAATTGGTTTACTCCCACTGGGCTGATGGAAAGCTGTTAGAGCATCTCTCCCGCCCACTCCCACATCCCCTCTGGGTCTTCTGTACTTTCCCTTACCTTCTTTGGGTTTTAGGTATCTCACCAGAGCTTTCTGAGTCGGGCTCTTCGGGCTTCTCTCCCTGTCAGGATCTGCAACGTGGCCTCTCTTCGCACAGATCAGCTTACTTCCTTCTTTCAGTGAGCTTGGGTCTGCACCGACAGACCCAGCCGAGAACTCCCACAGCTGCTCACTGGCGTTCTCTGTCCCTATCCTGCTGGTTCAGCAGCAGGATTTGAATCTCCCGCGTTGAAGATTTTCTGCACTTGCTTCTTCTCACAACTGCGCTTGACTCTGCGGCCCGGCATGCCCCATTTGATTGTCCCTTGTAACTTTTTATACTTTGTGAGAAAACTGAGGGGATCTTCACATCTACTCCCAATGGATCCTCTTCTCAGGTGGCCAGGGAAAGGCCATCGCTTTTGGATCCTGCCCCTGGGGGTGTAGATACAAGGGGGGATCACCTGGGTGGAGGGTCCTTGGGGAGTGAGGAGAGGGCAGCCTTAGGCAGGACATGGTATCCCCATTCCCTTATCAAAATGAAACGTTGGTGCCCACAACCTTTATAGATTATTGTCAGCCTCACACTGTTAATTCAGATAAATATCAGCCAAATACCAAGTGAGGAGAAGACAAAACAGAGTTGTGACTAATTCCTTTCATGCATCCCTGCACAAATACCACTCTGGTACTGAGACGAAGAAGAGGGCTATGGAGGAGTTCAAATGGAGAAGCCAGGCATGTCCCTTTATCTATGGTCAGGCAATTGGACTAAATGACCACCACCTATGGTCACTAAGTAAGCCCAACAGAAATAAAAATGTGGGCTGTTCACAAGAGGGAGAGAGGCAGAGCAGGCTAGAGCATGGAGCCAGCTGGAGCTGGAAGCTGGCGAACCAGAGAGACTGGAGTGGGAGATTTGAGTTCAGGAAGTTGTGTCAGGCAAGGACTAGAGATGCCAAGTCAGGCCCAGAGAAGGTGGGGAAGTCCTACGGCCCTCCGTGTCGGGTACAAGCAGGAGCTGTGGGGCACTGAAGAAATCCGGTCGCTGCAGACCTCTGAGAGAGCAAGTGGCACTCTCCCTGACCACTACGAGAGAAGAGCAGGGACCGTGGAAGCTGGAAAGGCACATCAAGGAAAGGAATGAAGTCAACGGGACCTGCTGCCGCCTGAAGCTGGTGAGTGCAGATGGGAAACACTCATACCGCTCTGAAACCCTGAAATAAGCTTTTCTTGAATGTCAACCTTTTTGGAACCTGTCATAAGCACGTTTGAATACTGAAGTGAGTGCTTATAATCTTGAAATTAATTGAAGGTGGTTTCAAGGGTGAAACAGATGAGTTTTGATCATCGAACGAACTGAAAGCATTATTGAATAATGTATAGAATTAAAGCAACATGGAAGTAGGATTGAATAAGCATTTCTGAATGCCGCAAAGAGATAAAGAAAATAATGTACATGTTTTTAGTTGAATTGCAGAAACGTTGTTCAGGTGGCTAATATCACAGAGTGAATTGATTGAAATATAAGTGTTGGCAAAGCAAGTTAAATCCCAAGAAGAGTGTGAGAAGAGAAACAAGTATTGACAGAAGCCAAGTGGTGAAGGAACTACAGGTTAAGTGGAAACATGTAGTGGCAAGAGCCAGACAAGTATTCAAAGTGTAACCAAGTGAATGGTGACCAAGCTAGACATGATAAAGTATTGTAAGAAAATAATCCTGATACAAGAAATACTCTTCACTATCGAGGGAAAGCAGTGGACAATTGTTGATAAAACAGACGGAAAAGGGGTATCCATTGCGCAATCCTGTAATGGGTGGACGGTGGGGCCTGTCAACTGCGCCTAGACCGAGGGAACCCATGCATGGGAACAGTATTAAAGAACAACAGCCAAGAAAGGGGTCTCTGTTGCGTGACCTGTAATGGGTTTACTGTGTGGTCCAACAACAGTGCCTAGACTGAATGCCCTGCATGAAAAGCAAATAAAAGGAGTAGTCAAGAGTGTTAATATCAAGAAGAGCAAGACAATGAAAATATACATGGAAAGACTGGTTGTTGTAACAGATGTGCTTTGAATAGAGAAATTACCCATGGTAAGACGGCTGGGGAGGATTACAATCCTTTGAGAACTGTTTTGTTTTGAACTTTGAACCTTCTATCTTAAACTTGGGGAAGGGAACCCCCAGACTTTGTGGTACTGTCTTGGACTTGGGTAAGAGAACCCCAAGACCTTGTGGAACTGTCTGGAAATTGGGGAACTGACCCACTCAGGTTTTGTGGAACTTATTTAAACTTGGAAAGGGGAGATGAAAAGTAAGCCAAGAGCTGAAAGAAGCTCAGAACTTTATTTGGAACTTTATTTATTTGTATTACTGCCATCCCTGCATATGGTTTAGCTTTAGTTTGGAGGACAAGTATAGGTTTTGGACACAGATAGACTTTTAAGTTGAACTTTCTGACTTAGACTTTCCTTAGTTTCTTTAGGCAGGGGAATCCGACCTTAGCCTAGGGCAAGTTAGGCCTTCAACCATCCTCATATTTAAGTTAATAAAACCTTTTTGTTTGAATTTTGAATCTGTTGTTTGTGTCTTGCTTTATGATGCCTTCACAACTTTGTATCCAGTTCCTCCCATGTAGATTGCAAAAGTCATTTGACTCTGTTGATGACTGAATCCTCATACCTCCTCAGGGCTACCTCATACCATTACTAACAAAGGCCAGGCTCTTTATGTCTCCTGTGCTCTTCCTCATCCTAGTACTTGTGGCTTTATATCCTAGGTTACAATAGTACATGGTTTGCCTTCAATGTACTGGTTCTGAACATTGGGGAGGCTAGGGAATGTCGAGGAGTGACAACATTCAATGGGCTGTACCCCAAGGGATCGTCCTTGTCCCCAGAGGGGGGAATCCCTCCCCATGAGGTCCTCCAGCATTAAACCAGCCTTAGGGGCCTATTGTGGAGCGGCTACTCCTCCCTAGCCTTATGGGAAAGGGCTCCCCTCGGGGAGAAGTCATGACACCTTGTGAATCATCACAAACCCCAACTGGAGAAAGTCGAGGCTGTCGAGATACACCTCACCCTTAGACAAAGAGAGATCTTCTGGCAATTTTGGGACTCACAGGGTATTATAGATCATTTATCCCTAGATATTCTACATAACATCTTGTCTGATGGATAAGTTGAAAATGACGAACCCCAAAAATTGCATTGGGATAAACAAGATCAGGCCAGATTTGACACCTTGAAACACATCCTCTGTAATGAACATGTACTTAAAGTTTCCAATTTCAACAAGGAATTTACATTACAGATGGATGCGTTCAAGGTGGGTCTTGGGATTTTCTTTCCCAAGAATATGATTGGGTAGAACATCCCATTCTATATGTGAGTAGGAAGCTCTTTCCTCGCGAAAAGAAACCGTGCCAGTTTTGAGCTGAAAGCCCTTGCCATCAAGTGGTCCATAGTATATTTATGATATTATCTAACTCGTCATACATTTAAATTGTTAACTGATCATTCTCCCTTGGTGTGGCTTAGCTTGAGGAAGGATACTAATACCTGCATAATGAATTGGTTTTTAGACCTCCAACCCTTTTGTTTTTTTTGTCAAACATAGGAAGGTTAAAGAACAGGGGAACGTAGACTTCATATCTCGATTTCCCTAGAGGAAGATGGGGGAGCTGACTACATTAGGGGATGGGTATATGCTGCTTTGAGGGATCTTGTCACTTCTCCCCAGATGGGAGCTCTTCCCTGTGAGGCTAGGAAGGTGAGGCCAATATCATATAGTCCTGCTAGGGGGTGGTAAAAAGCCGGAGGACGTCATAGAACGAGACTCCACTCATTGGGGGTAAGGACCCCCGTCCTATGAAAGACTTCCTGAAACCCTTGGTCCCAGAAGACATGGCCTTATTAACCCCTTCTCCCTCCCAACCTGAAACTACTATTGTGTGTTTTTGTGAAGTCTCTTCTATCTCATCCCTGGGATCAGATAAGAGTGAGATGAAGAAGAACCAAAGAAACATAGAAACATACAGAACAACAGTAGATGGTATTACCAAAGAACTGTGATGAGTTGGCCACTAGGAGGCAGGAAGATGACTTCAGAGGCATTGATGATAACCATTGATGCTATGTTGTGGTGGGGCGTTCCCAGCAATATAATGTAAAGACCAAGGAAGAACAAGAGAAGTTTGAGAGCAGGAAGAGCAGAGAGGGAAGCTGGCATCCATTCTGCGTAGCCTGGGAATTTCAAACCCTTCTTGCCCAGAGCAATATTGAGAGACAGTCGGTCTCAGAAGAAGATGCTGAAAGGAATCACGAGAGCCGGTGTAAACCTGACTCACTGCAGAAGCAGGAAGAATCCAGCTGTGATGTGGCCTCTCTGAGGTGGACTGCATGGTCCATAAAACACGCTGAGACCACAGCAGCAACGACTCTGTGGACCAGCATATATCAAAGAGGAGGAAAGCAGGAATAGATGCTGAATGCCTGCAGGACTAACAGTGATCTGAGACCCCAGAAAAAAACAGTAGCGCTCTCCAGTGATGACACAGGTAACGGAAGTTGCGGCAAAGTCGGGTGGGGTCCAGGGAACCCAAAGAGTTAGTTATTCCTCAGGAGTGACCTCCCTCTTCACAGTAGTGATACCCAGAGAACCAAGAATTAAGTATTTCTTGGGAGTGATCTCCTTCATCACAGTGGTAACACGAAAACCCATAAATCCCAAGATTGCCTTGGAAGTGAACTCCCTCGTCACAGTGGGAAAAAAACACATATGAAAGACTCCAAACGGACAAAGAACTGTCTGCATGTAAGCTTTGTAATAATCCTAATAAAGTGTCAGCAAGAAGAAGAAGAGTTGATAAAGCCTTAAGTATGTTGATCGCAAATCCGTGGGTGAAAATAAAGACACTTTTAACAACTTGTACAAAGGACTATCAAGGAACAGTCTCCAACAACTCTTCCAAGGGAGAAGGGAGTCATTCTGGTTTAAGTGCATTTGGTAAATCAGATCCTATTGCAAGAGACTGGTGTAAAGCCAACCTAAGACTTGATTGTTTCATTGGGAGAAGGGAGCCATTCTCCTAGTGTCTTGAATAAGAAGTTCATCGAGTCCTTTTTGGTTTATTTCTTAGTGGTAGGGATAGAGTAGTTGGCAGAGGATGGTACTTATATCCTGATGAGCACACGAGCGATTCTGTGTTGAGGTAGGGAAAACCCCTCTAGAAATAGCCAGAGACTGGTTCTTTTCTTTATTTGAATAACAAGTCCATAGCCAAAATGATAACACCTCGTCAGCCTCCTTATTCCATCATGCCACACTGTTCAGTAGCTTAAAACCTGAAATTGTTACCCCTCTTACGGACTATGATCTTGATGGACTATGTATTAAGGGTTCTATGAGGATGTTTCAGAATGGTGTGGGTGAGGCTATGAAGAAGGCTCTATATGCAGGTCCGTAGTTGCTTTGGTAGTCCATGTGCAGATGTCATCTGGTTGAAGGCCTTGCAGAGTGTAGTGTGAGAGGTCAGAAATGAGAGGCAGACACAAAGTTGTAATGTTTTCAACATCAGACATCTTTATTAAACAAAAGGGTGTGATAAAGGTCTTTCTCTCCCTATCCTAAACAGAGTTTCCCTACCTAGGAAACTAAAACTAAAGATCAGTCTGTGGTTCATTGTTAAAATTATATAAACTCTCCTCATGTCCAAAACACACTATTCTGACCCTCACACTGAAATGAGTGATAAAAAATGCAAGGAAATGTACCTGGCCTATATTTGGCAAAATATGTTCATATGTAAGGTTGAATAGACAAATTCAACAAAAATAGTCTTTTCCTAGGAGGAATCCTTGGAGCCAGAAGATGATTTCCCTTCCTGTGGATTATTTTAAGTATGTTAGAAAAAGTGTCTCTTTCAGATGATAACTTATCAAGAATGGCAACGTGTTTCTTTCAAATGATAACTTTCTAAAGATGGCAAAAGTGCCTCCTTCAAATAACAATTCCTTAACAATAGCAAGAGTGTCTCATTCAAACAACTGCTCCTTAAGGATAGCAAAAGTGTCTCTTTCAGATAATAGTTTCTTAAGAATGGTGTGTCACTTCCAAACAACAGCTCCTTAAGGGTAGCAAAAGTGTCTCTTTCAGATAATAGTTCCTTAAGAATGGTAAGGGTGTCACTTATAAAGAATAGCTCCTTAAGGATAGCAAAAGTGTTTATTTTAAATAATAGTTCTTTAGGAATGGTAAGGGAGTAGAATTCAAACAATAGTTCATTGAGGCCAGCACAAGAAATGTCTCTTCCAAACAATAACTTTTCCAGAAATGGCAAAAGTTTCTCCAGTGTACTTCTTTACCATATACTTTGTAAAACGAATAAGTTTCTTCATACAACTTTGTGACCTTTTGGTACTCCCCTGCCAGTAATGCTTTCAACTACAGATTACAGACCCCCTGCTATAGTCTCCTGCCACGTATCCTGCCTACCATTGTTCACTGTTTGGTGTGTTCCTTTCACCAGGACTTGAGTTCACTGTCTTTTAATTTCACACAGTTGTTGAACTTCACTGTATTTCTGATTCATTGGCTTGAGGTACTACTTGTTACAAGCTGCGTCTCTCCTGATGGGGCCATCACCTCTCTATGACAGTTGTCTCCTCCCACATGATCCTCTTTCATAATACCACCCCCAGGGTCAGGATCAGGTAGCGGCTGCCGTCTCCTGGCCAGATGGGAGGAGATCCTAGATGGGGAATGAATGATGACTCCATAGGATTCATCACAGTAGTCTCCACATTCCCCTGGAAACAATGTTTTGACATGTGTTACTTGCAGATGATTGACTGGAAATGACCTTATATTTCAAGCCATTTTCTGCATCACCCTACTTGGGGATAGATCTTTCCAACTACCTGCCTTGAGAACTTATCAGACACACCTCTGTATGACTTAATTACCTTTTTCCATGTTGCAGCGAGTAGCCATTTGAAGGCGGGGCTGTTGTAGAACAGAGAGCCCGCATAAGCCAGAGCAGCTCTGATGCGGAGCAAGAGACGCTGGGAGACTGGCGTTTGAGAGCAGAGGAAATACGAGCACAGAGGAAGAGAGAGTTTGGTGGTGGGCAGTCTGCCCATACAACAATGCCGACACCACCAACGGGAGGAAATCACTCCCAATCCAAGTCACGGCACTAGTGACATTCAGAAGACGAGAGTGAGAAGCAGAAGAAGAGAGATGAAGTGGAAAGTAAGCCGTGGAGCTACAACGAAGGCATAAGAGAATCTGATGTCCATCAAGTAGCTACACCATTGCCCCTGAAAACAGAAGGTAACTATGGGGAACAGAAATACTGAAAGCGCATGAGGGACTCAATATAAATCAAACAAAACTCATCCCAGTATTTGTGTGAAGCGAATTGGACATGAAGTGAGAAACCACAACTGTGTTAATGAAGGAGAAAGAAACACAAAAACTGTGGGAGAGAAGAAAGGTTGGAAACTTCTCATGTTGGGAAAAGGGAAAATATAACCCATATCCTGAACCTAAAAAGGAGAATATAAGAGGAAAAGACACTTGGGGAATACAGTCTCATGAAGGCAGGATGATAAGCCTCAAACATGAAACAGCACTCTGGGAAAAGGCAAATTATAATTGGAAATTGAGTGTTAATGGTAGGATCAGAGAGGTTAGATTTGGATACTGGGCGAACTTGCTTTGGCTATTTAAACTTACTGACAAGCACCTTAGTTAGCAAAATAGGTAGGGAACACCCAGTGGTGCAAATGGAAACAATTTAAAGAGGGATCCCACAAGGGCTGTGGTGGGGTGGAGTTTGGAGATGGGGCGGAGTTCCGAGGTGCCAGAGTTCTGAAGGGTTGCAATGGCAGTTAAACTCTGCTCAAAGGAAATGTTCAAAATTATAGTTCTTTCATGCTGCTTCCTTCTTTGCAAACTCTGCACTGTATATCAATTCCACTTTTAATCACTCAACCAGTTTCAGTCGTGCCTCCAGTATGCTCTTCCTCATTTCACTGGCAGACAGAAACCCACTGATCACCAGGGAAAGGTCAGGGACCCTACTATGAATACAAGCAGGGCCAGGGACCCTAACAAGAGTACCAGAAGGGTCGGGGATCCTAACGCCAGCCAGAGAAGGGTCTGGGACCCAAAAGCAGATGCTGAGAGTATAAGAGGAAATCTTCCTCGTCACAGTAGGAAAGAGAAAACCACTGACCACCAAAGAAGGTTCTGGGACCCAAAAGCAAATACTAAAAGCACTGGAGGAAATCTTCCCTGTCACAGTGGGAAAGAGCGAAACACTCACCACCAGAGAAGGGTCTGAGAACCGACCAAGAATTGTGACTTTGCTGACAAAAAGAAATGGAGTGGCAAAGTGTACATCAAGCTGAAAACAGTGAGAAAGAACTGTATCAAACACCAGGAGAAGGGAGTCATTCTCCTGGTACCAAGTCAGGAGTTGTATTAAAGACATCAGGTGAAGGGAGTCATTCCCCCTGGCCTTGTTGTGAACTGTGATAAGCCATATCAGGAGAATGGAGGTATTTTCTTGGTCCTGAACTGAGAGTTTTTCTGGGGACACCAGGGGAAGGGAGTCATTCTAACTGGTATTACTGGAAATTGTATAGATCTACACCAGAAGAACAGAGCCATTCTCCTGGATCCGAAATTGTATAACGACTAGGTAAAACCTGCAAACCTGGGCAAGGGAGGCATTTTCCCTGGTATTTTCGTTGTGAGAGAACATTCTTTTGGACACTATCCGAGAAGCAGAAGAAGCGAGCCATTCTCCTTGAAGAAGGAACTTTCTGGTATTTTATCTTTCAGTTGAAGTGATAGGGATAGAAGTAGGTTGTGACACAGGGCTGTGGAGATTAATTTGATGGACATTCTAACCGACCCCTAATATTAGTTTTGAGGCAAGGAAACCCCTTTAGAAGATAAAGATAGTGAGGACCTTTTTCTGCACACTAATAAAAGTCTATAACCAAAACCATGCCACCTTTGTGTCAGCTTCCTTCTTCAACATCCTTACAGGTTGTACTAGGCCATTCCCCACAAATAACCCAAGATACTTCACGACTGACTGAGCCAGATGGCACTTATTAGGGTTGGCTGTTAGTCAGGCTTTTTTCAGGGCCATAATGACCTCATACAAATGAATACGATGTTCCTCCCAGGTTTTGCTGTCGGTCAATATATCATCCATGTATGCGCTGCAGAAGTGTGAAAATCACTGCAATACCTTGTTCATCAGCCTTTTAAATGTTACTGGGGCCTCATGAAGTCTTAAAGGAAGGACTTTAAATTGGAATAATCCTGGGGAGTGGAGAAAGCTGTCTTTTCTTTATCATCAGTGTTCAATGGAACCTGCCAATATCCCTGGGGATATAGGCAGGTCCCAGTTTGTCAATCCTAGGCAGGGGATAATTGTCAAACTGGGAGATAGAGTTCTGCTTTCTAAAATCTATACAAAACCTTCAAGACTGATCTGGTTTGGCAACTAGGACTACTGGCGAGGACCACAGGCTTTTTTTTTTTTTTAGACTTTCTTTATTTGTCTTGACAACACACCAGAAAAAACATACAGCGCCACATGGCACCAGCAATGAGTCAAAGAAACCAGCAACATACAAATAAGTAGCACGTCCTGGGTCAACTGTAGTATGCGGAGGGTGGAGCAACAGACAGTTCATTAACAATTGTGTCAGGGGAAGACATCATTTATGGGGACCCCTCAGGGGAGGACAAGACAGAGTTTGAAGGTGAGGCCATGGCAGACATATAGTCCCGAAACTTCCGCCAGATGTCTCTTGGCCTTGAATGTGAGTGTTGCATTGCATTCCAGGACTCCTCAGTGTCATGAGCCCACGTAATTGACCTGAGCCACTGTGCGTAGGTAGGCGCCCTGGGGCAGAGTCAACACAACAATATGCAGCAGACTGCCAACAGCATGCAGAGACCTGCTAGTTTCTTAGAGTCGCGGGGCAGCTGAGGGAGGTCATGGAACAGGCAGTGTAGTGGGGTTGGGGCAATAGTGTGTTCCAGAATGTCCGAGAGTGTGGAGCAGATGTCTAGCCAGAATTGGGTCAGACGGGGGCAGTACCATAACATATGAATGTAGGAAGCTTGATCTGTGCGACACCTGGGGCAACTGAGATGAACGCTGCAGAACATGCAATGCAGCCTCACTGGCGGATGATGGTATCTGTGCGGCACCTTGAATTGTATTAGTTTAAATTTAGTATTGTAGGATACATCATGGGTGCGGCCACACATTCGCGACCATCTCTCGTCAGTGAGCTCGACTCCAAGATCCTCCTCCCATGCGTGTCTCAGCTTTGTAAAGGTGGGGGCTGCCCTATTCTGCAGTAAAGAGTAAAGTCTCGACATCTTGCCCCTGAAGAAAAGGAAGGAGCAGTGCTCTGCTACTATGGGCTCGTCGGGGGGTAAGGTGGGGAAATCAGGGAATTTGGATTTGAGATTCCTCAGGAGTGAGGAGTATTGTAGCCACACTGAAGGCCGACGTTTAAGGGATAGGGGGAAGATCTAGCCACTCAATAAAGTTCCCCTGTTCGTAGGCATCGCGGAGAGTCAGGAAGCCAGCATCTGCCCATCGAGATACCACTGATTGTGGAATATGTGGGACATCGGGGAAGAAATTCCATAATGGCAGGTCCCCTTGGAATGGGTGAAGCGTGCTGACCATTGTCCAAAGTTTCGTCAATGCTAAGGATGTGGTAGCTACCGGGTCTGCAGAGTCTGAGTCCGGGGGTGCTGGTTTGAAGATCAGGGTGTTACTCACCGGAATGGAGAGTACGTAAACAGGCCGGACCTCTATTGCTGGGGAGTTGCTTGAAGGAGCTAGGGTTGGAGCCCCCACCCAAGCCTCCTCTCTGTGAGGGAATGAACTCTTTAAACCGATATGACCACCTGCTGAACTGTACAGACAAGGGGACCGATCGATCAAAAAAGCGGGGAGAACAGACCGTCTCAAACCCAGGCTGGTTTAATCTCCCCTTAAGCCAAAGGAACCGGAGCAACCCCTGATGGAAATAGGATTGACGTAAAGAGTCCTGGAAAACAACAAAAGTATAAAATAAAAAATAGGGAGGTTAGTAAGGTAGCTATCCCCGAACGGAACGAGGGTCGCACTGGTTTCGGGATGGTGCACCACAGCAAAGCGTTCAAAAGATGCACTTAGGAATGAAGTCGAACTCCACAGAAGATGGGATTCCAATTAGAGTCTTTCTTACCGGAGTAGTTACTATCCCAGGGTCCAGGAAGCAGGCAAGGGGTCTGGTACACAGGCGGTCACGAAACACAGCAGAATCAGTGTCCAAGAGTTCCGGAAGCAGGCAAGGGGTCTGGTACACGGGCGGTCAAGAAACACAACAGAATCAGTGTTCAAGAGTTCCGAAAGCAGGCAAGGGGTCTGGTACACGGGTGGTCAGAAAACAGTTCAATCGAGGATTCAGAAGAAGGAGTCCGTGTGCAGGCAGGGTCGGTACACGGGAAAAACAAGGACTTCACAATTCAAGATACAGGGAGAGCACTTCGGAAAGTATGCCGGTTGTAACTTTAAACAGAAGCAGCGTTCTGTATGCCGCTGTGGAATAAATAACAACAAAGAGGCGTATCGTTTGAAAATGAGGCTCCCATCTCAACGCCGAGAACTACAACGTAACAGGTTTTCTGGATACTGTAGTTCGTGTAGAAATTTCCCATGGCAGCTGCCAGCGCGATAAGAAGGGCGCATGCCGGCGCCGTAACCCTTTATGAAGGGCGATCACTTTCCTGTCCCTTATTCTGGTGTTACCTGGAATTCCCCAATTGTTCTTGCGCATACGAGAGCAACGAGGCAGAACCCGGGAAACGTGGCGCGGCCGAGGGCGAGGTGTAAACAGGGAGCCTATCACAATGTCACAGACCACTAGTTTTTCCAGCCGAACATGTGGGGGGGGATCAGTCAGCGGTATTAAACCAATATGATGCAAACTGTGATTGGGCTACCACCCAGTATCTGGTGATATCTGGAGCGTTGAACCCACCCAGTTCCTTGGGAGCGGTCAGTGTGGACAGTTTAAGGCGGACAGCCCCCGAATGCCACAGGAAGGTGTTGCTTATCTGGTGTAGTGTTCTAAAAAAAGCATCCTCAGGCCACACAGGTAGATTGGTGAATCGGTAAAGGAGTTAGGGCAATACCACCATTTTAAGTATTCCAATCCTGCCTTCTAGTGATATGGGGAGTTTGGACCAACTGGAGGCCTTTGCAGCGAGGTTAGTTAGGTAAGTCTGATGATTGTCCACGCGTAGCTTTGCCGTGTGGCGGGAAACTACCACCCCCAGGTAGGTGATGCTGGACGGAGACCAGTTGAATCCACATAAGTCTGAGGGTGGTTGTGTGGAGTCCGTGAGTGGGAATAAGGCAGACTTAGAGCAGTTTATTTTTAAGCCAGATATGTCCCCAAAGCGAGCCACATCCGCTAGTATAGGGGCTAGTTTAGTGTCGGGGGACCGGATGTACAGAAGTTCGTCATCCGCATAGAGGGAAACTAAATCGGATTGGCCGACTGTGTGCAATCCCCCATGTGAATGTAATTGGCGTACCATGTCTGCAAAGGGTTCCATGGCTATAGCGAATATGAGTGGGGAGAAGGGGCATCCCTGTCGCGTGCCTCTGGATATCTGGAAGGGAGTGGAGCATCTGTCCTCAGTACGAACTCTGGCCGACGGGGCGGTGTAAAGCAGCTTTACCCAGGTTCGGAAGTTGGGGCCGAACTTGCATTTCTCAAGAACACGCCACAGGTATTTCCAAGAGACCGAGTCAAATGCATTCTGCATATCCAGGGTGGCTGCAACCGCCTGTGTGGTCTGGGTGATTCTGGCCATCACATTGAAGAGCCTTCTCAAGTTCAAGGATGTAGACCTGCCCGGGATGAATCCCGCCTGGTCGGGGTGGATGATGTGAGGCATGTATGGGGCTAAGCGGTTGGCCAGCAGTTTAGCGTATATTTTAACATCGCTGTTAATCAATGAGAACGGTCGGTATGAGCCGCACTGAGTAGGGGGCTTACCCGGTTTGAGTAGCACTGTTATCAGCGCCTCCCAAAGCGATGGGGGGAGTATACCCCTCTCACAAGACTCCTCCCACAGGGCCAATAGGTGTGGAACCAGGAGAGGCTTATATCGTTTATAGAAGTCCATGGGGAGCCCGTCCGGGCCAGAGGCGTTCCCTGATGCCAACGACGCAATGGCCTCGTCAAGTTCCTCGGAGGTAAAAGGCCTCTCTAGGAAGATTCTGGCGTCTGCGGACAGTACTGACAGGGGAAGACCCTCTAAGTAGGAGTCAATTTACGGACCCTGGGGACCATCGGCTTCAGAGTACAGGGAGGTGTAGAACAACCGAAACTGAGAGTTGATATTCTGTGGGGAGGTGGCGAGTGAGCCGTCAGGTCTCATTATCGCCGGGATATTGGGAGCTCCAAATTCTCGGCGCAGTAGTCTGGCTAGCACTCGACCGGGGCGTTCCCCTTCCCCGTATTTCCTTACCGCCTGAGGGGAGTCTAGGAATTTAACCTCTAGCTGGGTGAGGTCGCGAAACCTGTCCAGCTCCGAACCCAGTGCTGCCAGAGTGGTTGGGGAGTGGTCTTGAGCATATTGTTTGTTTGTTTGTTTATTTATTTATATAGCGCTCTTGACCCGGGGGTATATATGCGCTTTGAACATCAGGTTACAGGTAAAAGACAATAGTACAGTATTGATAGGGCATAGATAATAGTATTCAAACAATATACATAAAATTGGACATTCGGAGTGCATACATATGTGGTAGGACAGTTATTTGTTGGTTAACCAGGAAATGACCTTGGTTCTGAAGGGTTGGAAAGTAGGTGTAGATTTAATATCCAGTGGGATGGAATTCCAGAGTTGTGATGCCAAAGTTGGGAAGCTGGATCCTCCAGCTCTTTTGAGGGAGTATTTGGGAACTGTTAGTTGTAATGAGTTGGACGATCTGGTGGTTCTAGTGTTCTGTCTTAGTGTAAATTTGTTCGAGAGGTAGGGTGGGGCAAGATGATTGAGGGCTTTGTAAGTAAGGCATATGGTTTTCAAGTCAATTTTCTGTTGGATGGACAACCATTTGCAGGCAGTTCTGGTGGCGGAGATGTGTTCCCTTCTAGGAATATTGAGGGCGGCACGGAGTGCGTTATTTTGTAAAACTTGCAATTTATTGATTACTGTTTTGTTGGCACCTACATAGAGGCTATTACAGTAATCCAGTTTAGATTGAATGAGTGCTCTGGCTAGGATGAGACAGTTGCTAGGGGAGATCAGTGGTCTGCAGGCCCTGATTAGTTTACCGGTGTAGGCAGTGGCTGAGGTGGTCATATTGATTTGTTTAGCTAGGTTGATGTTCGTGTCTAGGTAGAAACCGAGGGTTTTTACGCTCTTGGCAATGGGTATGGTGTTACCGTCAATAGTGAAGCTAGTGTAGCCGGGACAGAGTTTACTGATAGTGTTCGGTGAGCCGACAAGAAGCAATTCAGTCTTGTCATCATTCAGGCATAGGCCATGTGTGGCCATCCATGCCTGAATGATGGAAAAGACTTCATTGATCCATTTGGCGTCCTTGTTGTAGTTGCCTGATAGGGTGAGGAGTATCTGGGTGTCATCTGCGTAGTTAGTATAGGTGACACCCAGATTGTCCAACTTGTCGAATAAGGGCTTGGTGAAAATATTGTAAAGGGTGGGTGAGACACAGGATCCTTGTGGGACACCGCAGGTGATGGGGATGGGGTCAGCCGCTGCTAGGGGGGAGAAGACCCGCATGGTTCTGTTGTCCAGGAAAGATTGGATCCATATTGGGACTCAAGGATAGCTAGGGCCGATTCGCTAGTGGCAATGTCAGCATGGATGCCTTTCAGGATGCCGCAGCCTTTGGAAATGGCGATCCCTCTCGTGTATGCTTTAAAGGATTCCCAGAGGACAGCGTGCGATGTTACTGAATTTGTATTGATCTCAAAGAATTCCTCAATGAAGGACTCGAGTTCGGTTGCGAAGACCTGGTCGAGAAGCGAATAAGGGCTCAGCCTCCACTGCCTAGTTTTATCGGGATCCTGACCCCAATTTAGGGAAATGAGCACCGGTGAGTGGTCTGAAAGCGTCTTAGGGAGGATAGCCAGGTGAGACAAGCATCTGACCAGCGTGTCCGTTATAAGTTATCTGTCCATCCTGGAGTGGGAATCGTGTTCCGAGGAATAAAAGGAGAATGTGTGTGAATCAGGGTTCATTAGGCGCCATACATCCACAAGTACCAGACGAGGAAGGGTTGTGAGGATAGTATAGGCTGCTTTGGATAGTTGGCGAGGTCTGGAACCCGATCTATCCATGGTGACATCCAGTAGGGTATTGAAATCGCCTCCCCATAATATCGGGAGCAGGGGGTAACTTTCGAGGAGAGAGGCTAAGTGTAGATAGAAATCAGGATCGTCGATATTGGGACCATATACATTCAGGGTGGCTACCTCCTGGTGGAGCAGTTTGCCAGTGATCAATACATATCTGCCCAGAGGGTCTATGTGCGAGTGGCGACATGTGAATTTCAGGCTCTTGTGTATTAGAGTAAGAGTACGACGACTTTGCGTAGAATAGTTGGTATAGTACCTCTGGGGCCCCCATTGCCTCGCAAACCATTCACATTGCTCCGATCGAGCATGGGTTTCTTGTAAGCATAGGACTTTAACCCCATGGCGTTCAGCATGTAACTGTACCTGTCGCATCTTTCTGTGATTGCCCAACCCCCGGATGTTCCAGCTCATGAAGGTCAGGTCAGGTCAGTATTAGCCATTCTCGTGAGGGTACTGATTGTATTCCTGCCACGGGGGCACCAGCAACAGGGAGCTAGAGGATCCGGTAGCACCCCGTCTATGTACTCGAAATGTGCTGCTAAGGCTCATGCGGCACCTCCGGTGGCAGTCAAGACTTTTTTTACCATAACGTCCCTCCCCGCCCTCACCCACATCCCTCCGCCAATCAGAGGGACGAAACTCGAACCATCCCATATCAACCAAGAACTTCTAGGCATCTACGCCAGGGGGACTGTTAGCTAGCCGGGCAATAGCACACCGGACTGGGGAGAGCGTGAGGAGATTATGCAATCCAATAGTATTAACCACAGTGTTCAAGATAGGCACAAGGAGTAGAGGGGCCATGACCAAAGGGGAGGAAGGCAAGTGAAGCCAGACGGATGCAGCCATGGGCCCTAATGCACCATCTGGGGAGCATAATGTAGACCCGGAGTGGCAGAGGTCGGGACAGGGGTCTAGGGCCAACCCTCGGGAGTTCAGGAGTGATTATAGAATAGTTACCCAAAATGAGGACTTGTCAGGGAGTAAAATGCCTCCGAATACAATGAGTCAGTGTGGCGAACAGGTCCACATTTGCAAAGGATCAAAGGAGCAACGTGAACAAAACCAGCAACTAATAAACTTCATCAATAAGGTGCCATCACAGGGGGACACACCAACGGGGGTCCCAAATGTGGCTTAGGTACAACAGTATGCAGAATAGGTGTACATCACGTATAGACGGCAAGTGGTTCAACCCGGAATGTGTTCATCTATAAATTTGGAGGCCTCTTCTGGGATAGTGAAGAAGAATGTTTGGTTGGAGTGTTCGATTCTCAGCTTTGCAGGAAAGAGCATAGAGTATTTAACCCCCAAGTCTCGGAGTCTCTTTTTTACTGCTAAAAAGGTTTTACACTCTTGCTGCACAGCCACGGAGAAATCCGGGTACAGGTGTATCCTCGCTGCCCCAAGAAGCAGCTCCCCCTTAGCTCTAGCCGCTCGCAGTAAGGCACCCCGATCACGAAAATTCAGGATTCTGGCTATGATGGGGCGAGGAGGTGCTCCAGGTCTGGGTTTTGCAGTCAGGGAGCGATGTGCCCTTTCTACCCCAAATTGTGCTGAGAGCTTAGGGTGATCCAGAAGTGTTAAAAGCATGCGTTTGTTACGCTCACCTGATTCCCACGGGGGCGTCGATCTGGACTGGCCCGCTTTTGCTTCCACCAGAGTCGCACGTAGAGCTGAGATGACAGACTGGACAGACCCACTGAGCTTCGTTTGTTGGACTCGTACGAATATCTTTCTGCAATAGAGAAAGGGAATTAACCCCCCGTAATCTGAGCGTTAACCCGCCTTCCCACTTCGCTTGTCTGCCCACTGAACACTCCTGAAGTTCCCTCGTAATCTCACCTGAAGATTTGGAAAGATGAGCTCTGCATCCTGCGTCGAGCGCAGGGGCGCGTAGACTACCAGTTACTTCACTGGCGTGGAGGAATTGGTGAGTTCCAGTATTGACTCTAAGTCCAATTGTTCATAAGAGTTCAAAAGTCTGATCTTCACTCTGCCAGATTCCTTGCAGGTTACGGATTTACATCACCAGAAGAGTTCCAAGTGGCAATTGGTAAGATCCTGGTAAGTCTATTGTGGTTCTCCCCTTTGGGGCCGGGGTACAGCGATGATGCAGAATTAACTGCGCCGACCCGAAATGAGGTGAGTTCCCCCCTGTGGTAAATCAGGTAAGTCTTTCGGGTTAGGTTGTATTGTCCTTGTTTTTTACCCTTAGGGGCCGGGGTGCGGCGGTGATGCGGTATTGACTGCACCGACCCGAGATGAGGTGAATATCCCCCAGTGGTAATCAGGTAAGTCTTTGGGGGTGATTTGTATTGTCCTTGCTCACCTATCTGTTCTTGTCTCCCCCAGGAGTTGAAGAATGGCCTGGAGATGCTGGATTCGCGAAGGAGTAAAGGAATGCAGCCTCGGTTGGTGAGTTCAGCGCGGCTCTGCGAGGTGCGTGGCAATGCACCTGAGAAGGCTTCTCTCTTCCAGATCGACGATGTGCTGGATCAAGGATTCAGGTAAGGGTTTTGTTCGATCTCTTCTCTTTCTCCTTTTCTTGTTCCAGGTGTTCCAGGACTGAAGCGGGCGTGGCTGAAGACTGGAGCTGCTGAAGACACGGTGAGCGTTACGCTGCAGCAAGCAGAATAACGCGAAGCACGTGTGGCTGTCCGGGTGTGGCTTAAATAGCCTTGGAAGAAGTCCCAGGTAAGTATTCTTCCACAGCCCCACCCGAGAGGAAAGGAGTCCCTGAGGTAAAGTAGTCCCTTTAAGCCTCATTTGGCTTGTGGCTTCGTGCAGCATGGTCTGCCTCAGGTAGGTATGCAGCATGGTCTGCAACAGGTAAGATTTCAGTAATGAGCCTGGCGCCCATGGCGCCAGGACTGACTTTATTCTTATGAGCCTGGCGCCATAGGTGCCAGGGCTGTAGCCAAAGAGCCCCTAACTGGGGTTTTTGGGCATGCTTCAAGTGGCATGATACCTGCTTCTGGGGTTGCTTGGCCTGGTCTGGCTTTCCGGGGGCAGGCATCGTGACAGCACTCCCCCTCAAGGCCCCTCCTAAAGCTGATCTCCCTCTCGGCCTTGGCTTGTCTGAAAATTCTTGGTGGAACCTTTTCACTAATTGAGGTGCATGCACATGGTCACTAGGCTCCCAAGATCTTTCTTGTGGACCATACCCTTTCCAATCAAGTAGCCAAAGAGCCCCTCACTGGGGTTTTTGGGCATGCTTCAAGTGGCATGATGCCTGCTTCCGGGGTTGCTGGGCCTGGTCTGGCTTTCCGGGGGCAGGCATCGTGACAGCGTTCCACGTATTCCTCCATGGGCTCCCTAATGTTGTTCTCAGGTACACCGACAATGCGGAGGTTATTCCGTCTGGAGCGGGATTCGAGATCGTCATTTTTCTTCTCCACTGCCAGGAACCGACTGGAAAGAGTGGTGACTGCAGCGCGAAGGAAACCCAGGTCATCCTCAGCAGTGCCAACCCTTGTTTCGATTTCGGCGACCCGGATGTCCGTTCTTCCGATATGGGCCTTTATAGATGAGATGGTACCATTCATATCGTCTAACTTAGTATGCAGTGTGGTTAAGCCTTCGCGCATGTATTCCAGCATTTTCTGTGAGTCATCAGGTGCCTAAGATGTCGAGATGGTGGGCGATTCCTCTGGAGGCTCAGTCGGTGGCCTGGAGGGTGTCTTGGTGAACATATTTATTGAGCTTTGCTTCTTTCCAGCTCCTGCTCCCTTGGTCATGATGGCAAGTAGGGAATGATCCCCCGGCGCCCTGAAGGTATCAGCTGTCAGGTGTATCAAGTGTCACTCTGGTGAGCGCCTGGGAAGGGTTAAGAAAGGGATGATGATGGATGGTGCTGGATGCAGCGCTAGGGTGATCTCCTCTGGTCAGGTGAGGTCCACCGGGTGCCCGGTGCAGCCACAGGGGGGCTGCGCTATGATGAAGACAAAAAAAAAAACCCCTGCAGCTGCACTATAATGGTGTAGTAGGATATGGCTCGAAACAATATTGGTAGGGGCCACGAGAGGCGGCCTAGTATGGCGCAAGGTGTAATCCTCTCAGTCACTGTGGGCAGTCACAAGCAGGGTAATCCAGGTGGCAAGGGAGGACCCAACACCAACCAGGAGCATGTGGATCGATGAGACAGCGGCTTACGACCAGTGGGTTGCGGAGTTAGTCCAACAGGATCAGACAGGTGCTATGAGGCAGTGAGATCCCATAAGTTTTTAGCCTCACCGATTATTGCAAGTGATTTCGTGTGCAGTGAAATCCAGTAATCAAGTCCAGTCTTAGCACTGTACTGCTGCCTGGTCAATGTAGCTGACGGTTCATACCACAGGGGTGGAGATATGCAGTAGGAGTGTTTAGTAGGTGCGCCTCCCGGCCCAGGTTCGAGATCCCCAGCAAGGCACGGCTGAATAGGGTGTCAGTAGCATGGAGCGATGATGGCGCGTATTACAGGCGAGGTCGAGGCGGGGAGCCCAGGGATCACAGGCGGGGAGCAGCAACACTACGGGCCCCCGCCTCAGGAGTACCAGCACTCGTCCACGCAGCCCGGAGCAGGCAGAGGGGCCGCAGTCCAACAGAAGAGGAAGGGGGTGGGCCATGTAGGGTCCACATGGCAGCCGAAGATGAGGGCCAAGGCCCGCTAGAGGCAGTCACACTCAACCCCCCGCACCCCCTACCTTGCAGCAGGCATGATCCAGTTCACCTGCGGAGGGGGCGGCAGAGGGAAGGCAGACGCTGTGCGGGTAGGCGATGAGCCGCTGTCGGCAGGCCAGCTGCGCTGGTGATCCTGAAGTCTGGGTGTCGCTGATGTTGTCGGAGGGTGCAGCCGCGGTAAATGTGGCGGGCCAGCAGCCCGAGGCAGCCCACCGAGGCGGCAGGAGGAGCAGGGGGCCAGCCCCGTCGGCCGCAGCAGCGCAGCGAGCCCAGGGGACTTGACACCCCTCCCCCACAGCAGGCCGCGGTGCCACGCCCTCAAGTGGCTGGGAGAGCTGTGGTCCCCGGAGCTGCGGACGGGGGTGCACAACTCAGCACCGAGAGCGCGTTTGTCCACCAAACTTCACAGGGATGCGGCGGATAGGGTTATGACGAGGCACCGTTAATCTCAGACGGATGCAATGGAGTTGAGGGCATGAACGCAAAGCTTCTTTGCTCTCCCTGTCCGGAGCACAACTCCTAAGCGGCCATCTTGCTTTGGCGCAACAGGCTTTCTGACAGCTCTATTATATCCGCCTCAAACATTTTCTCCACTTCCTGAAGGATTATTTCCTTTATCACCTCAGGGATCCTAGAAGGTTTCAAATTAACTACCCTCCTGGGAGGAGTTGCAAATGTAATGCATACAATCCTGAACTTTCCCTGACTCACTGTTAAAGACATCTAGAAATTGGTCTAATCAATTCTGTATGTCTTGTTGGAGAGGTGTCAAATCAGCCGAGACTAAATTGTTTTCTGATGATCCCTCCATTAACAATGTGGCCCTCAAAACTGAAGAGGTCTCCACTGGGTCCACCCTCCACTCCTTCAGGCGGTTTATGTGTTATACCTCCTTTTTCACTTTCCGGTCGGGTTGGGCTACCCGATAATTATATGGTTTAGTATTTTCTAAAAGTTCATAGGGCCGATACCATTTCGAAAGTATCTTGTGTTCCGATGTGGGCAAAAGAACAAATATCTTTTGGCCTACAGAAAAGGAGTGATGGACAGCCCTCTGATCATACTGAGCCTTCTGGCCTTCCTAGGCTCATTCTAGATGTTTATTTACTAGCCCTCTCAAAACAGCCATGTGTTCTTTCAGACGTTGTGCAGTTTGTGACATGGGGAGGGCGGCTTCCTCCCTCTCTTCCCAGGATTCCTAGAGCATGTCTAAGATGTCTCTCAGATCACATCCATAGAGAAGCTCAAAAGGAGAAAAACCCAAGGAAGCCTGGGGAGACTTTTGGATGGCGAATAGAGCCCAGGGGATTATCGTGTACCAATTGTGTCCATCAGCTTCAACTAGCTTTTTAAGGATGTGTTTCAAAGTCGGGTTAAAGCACTCTACTAAACCATACATTTGTGGATGGTACAGGAGATACGTAATGTCTTTATCAGGAGCATCTCTTTAACTTTCGCCTTTAGCTTGGACATGAAAGTGCTGTCCTGATCTGTCAAAACCTCCTTTGTAAACCCCACCCAGGACAGGAAAGGAATCCAATGTTTCAGGATATGTTAGGAAGTCTTGGTTCCCAGGGGAAATGTTTCCAGATACCGGGTAGCTTAGTCTAAAATGACCAAAATATATTTGTTGCCCAGTTTCAAAGGCTCCAACGGACCCACAATTTCATTTCCAATTCTCGAGCCGGGCACCTCAATAATAGAAAGAGTTTGTAATGGTGCTGGTAGTAGCGAATGGGTAGCTGACCTTTGGCATAGGGCACACGTAATAACACATATTTTAATGTCTGCATGTACACCTGCCCAGTAGAAACGTGTAATTATCTGACTTTCCGTTTTTGTAATTCCCAAGTGTCCCGATGCTAAATGGGCATTGGCCATTTCTAGAACTATCTATCTGTGGCTATGTGGAACCAACAGCTGGGTTCTAGATACCTCTTCAGGCGTCATATTGCGTTAGTATAAGAGCCCCTGTTTGAGAAAAAAGAAAGGTCCCCCTTGTGTTCTACCCTAACCCTCTGAGATGACTTTTGAAAAAGCTTCTGTCAGGATCGGGTCATTGCACTGTGCAAAGGCCAAACCCGGGATGATCTCTGTCTCATCAGCTACCGGGAGTGGCCACAGTTGGGCTGGATGCTCTTGCACTCAACTTGCTAAATTTAAGGGATCCCCAATTTATATCAGTTGGGCATGATCGACATCTGACACCATAAATGGTGTGCTGGAGTAAGGAGACTAACAAGACGCTATCGTTTTGGCTATAGACCTTTATTCAAATAAAGAAAAGAACCTGTCTCTCCCTATTCCTAGAGGGGTTTCCCTACCTCAACACTAAATAACACAGGTGCATCCCAGGATATAAGTAAAAAAAAGAAAAATACTGTCTTCTAACCCCTGTACAAACCAACTAGTCTATTCCTACCACTAAGAAATTAACCAAAAAGGATTCAATTAACTTCTTATCAAAGCCACTAGAAGAATGTCTCCCTTGTCCTGTTCCTTGATAGTACTTTGCACAAGGTTTTTAAAGTCTCTTTATTTTCTACCAATGATTAGAAAACAAAAGAGTTAAGGCTTTATCCACTCTTCTTCTTATTGCTGGTACTGTATCAGGAATATTAGGGAGATTACTCCCTGACATTTCTTTGTCATTTTGGTGTCTTTTACATGTGGTGGTTTTCCAACTGTGACGAGGGGGTTCAAACCCGATGCACTCTGGAGATTTATGGTTTTTTGTGTCACCACTGTGACGAGGGAATTCCCTCCCGAGGCAATCTTGAGACTTATGGGTTTTCATGTTACAACTGTGACGAGCGAGATCACTCCCAAGAATTCTTGATGCTTGGTTCTCTGCATATCACTACTGTGACAAGGGAGGTCACTCCAGAGGAATACCTGACTGTTGGTTCTCTGGGTAACAATACTGTAAAGAGGGAGGTCACTCTCGAGGAATACTTGACTCTTGGTTCTCTGGGTTTCAATACTGTGAATAGGGAGATCACTTCCGAGGAATACTTGACTGTTTGGGCTCTCTGGACCCCACCCGGCTTTCCCGCAACTCCCGTTATCTGTATCTTCCTTGGGGAACACTATCGTTCTTCCCAGGGTCTCAAGTCACTGTTAGTTCTGCACGCGTTCTGCACATATTCCTGCTTTCCTCCTCTTTGATCTACGCAGCTCCATGGAGTCGTTGCTGCAGCAGTCAGCCTCGGAGCGGCCATGCCACTGCTGGATTCTTCCCTACATCTGCAGTGAGTTGGGTTTGCACTGGTTCGCGTGATTCCTTTCGGCTTCTCCTTTTGAGATTGATTGTCTCTCGATGCTTCGGGGAGCGGGGGTTTGAAATTAATGGCCCTGCAGCTTCCCTTGCTGCTGTTCCTGCTCTCTAACTTCCGTAGTCCTTCCTCAGTCTTTACTTTATATTGCTGGGGCTGCCCCAGTGTAGCATCAATGTTTGGCGTTAATGCCTTTAAAGTTATCTTAATGCCTCCTAGTGGCCACTGTGAAGAAGCCTACGGATCCATCACTGAACCCCTGCCTAAAGTCTCCTCCCAGATGGCCAGGGTAACGCAGAAGCTTCCTGATGCTGGCCTTGGCGGTGGTGTACTGCAGAAGGATCACCTCTGAGGATAAAATGCCCAGGGTGGTAAGGAGATCCTGTGCGATGAGACACGGTATGTGCCCTTTGAAAAGCAACATCTTTCCAAATTGCCAAAACAAGTAAAGGCTTGCTGTCATTATAATGTCACTGAATCACATATAAAATCCGTGGCTCTGGGCACAAGTACTATAAAACCTGAACAAGCCTTTCCCCACAGGAAGACCTTTCAAAGTATTCCAGGATAAACAGCTTCCTTACGCCCAAAGATATAATGGAAATGAATCTAGAAGTATTGCCTTACTGTCTTCCTCTGTAACTACAAATTCCAATGATGTATCCTTAAATAAATGTAATGAAACTACATTTACCCTTAAAAATCCGAAGTTATTTAAAGAAAACTAACTTTGTTGTTGGGGACTACGAGACCCATAATCCCACAAGTACTGGGATGAGGAAGAGCGCTAAAAAGGCACACAGAAGTCAGGCATTAAGCCTAATAGCCCACACCTGAAGGAACCTGGGAGGCATAAAAGCCCCCCTTGGATGCAGGCTATCGGAAGGAACTGGAACAGTGACTGGAGAGCGTGTTATGCGCGCCCGTGGAAGTGCTGGCGGCGGTGGAATATTCATTAGAAGGTGGCATCAGCTCGTTCCGCACTGAGCGATCTAGTCCTCACCCAACATGGCCACCGCTCCTACTTAGGTGGGCGGGGACTGACGGTCACTGCGTTGTATCCATTATATATGGTGATTCGCCTTGCTGGTGCTCTTCTTCCTGGAGTTCTAGCGTTTTTTTCCTATTTGGATTACCCACTTGAGCTGGCACTCTGCCAGTCCTTCTCTTTTCTACTTTGGCTTATTTCTCTCCTTTCCGTGTTCTGTCAGCCCTCATCTGCATCTCTGTGGTCCTTTCTTGTTTCTGTACGGCTCTGTTTACCTCTCCCTGCCTCCTTTGCTTTCCTCCGCACCCTATGTGGTAGCGGTTTCTGACTCTCCTATCATCTATGCCCGAACCTTTCTTTAGGACTCAGGCTCTCTCTCTCTTCTGGCCGAGCTTTGTACAGTGCCTCACCCTTTTGTCTGTTTGCCGGCATTCTCGCTATTCTGATCCTTCTACTACGTGCCAGAGTCTTTGCCGATCTGAGTCTGTCTGTATTTCCTGTCTTGGGCTCCCCGTAGCTGCTCTTATCTGTCAGCCTTCTTTGTTCCTCTGTGCTTCTCTTCCTTTCCGTGTTCCAGCAGATGTTGGATTGCTACCTTCAGTCACTCCTGTGGCAGACAATTGCCTCGTTCTGGACACATACTGGATGACTTCTCCTTACTGTTGTCCCCATTCCACTATCATCACCTTCCAGCAGCTTAAAGGTGCTTCCAGGAGGCTCTGTATGGAAGTATCTTACCCATGCCTGAAAGCAACAGTCACTCTTAGTGAACTCAGACTCTACCAAGCTTCTGCACTTTTAAGACCAAGGTCCAGCCACATAACTTCACCTTTAAGGCAGAACCATCTACGTGGACCTGGACTATGAGTCAGTCAGGGTTTTTTGTGCCACAAAACCAAATGCTTTTTCCCTGAGCCAGGGATTGAAAAACACAAAAGGGGTAGTGCTGCTACTGGTAAAGGCTCCGCCCGATTTTGTCATTGTATGAAGCAAAACATATTGGTTATATCGGGGAACCTTTACCGATTTTACTAATGGAATGTATCCCCAGGTCAGTAGCCCATGAAATTGTCCAGGAAGAAAAACCACATACACATAAGGGGCTGTGAAAATAAATTGATTGTATTAGGAAAAAAATATAAAGATTTCTTGTAAACACTTACATCTATGAACAAAATTAAAAAATACAGACCAAAAAGTATATTTGTGTCATAAACAAAACTACAATAAACATATTATAATCCTTCGCTTGGTGTGGTTTGAAAGGAAGTCAAAAACACAACAAAAGACTTAAACAAGAATGTTTTGAAGACAATCAAAAACATAGCATGAAGCATGCAAGAAACACATATATATTCTAAAAGTACATGTAAATAGACACATATATAAATCAGTCAAAAACCTGTGTTCTTAGAAAAAGTCCAGATTCAAGATATCTGGTGCATGAACATTTTCTACCTTGCATCCTTCATAGAAAGTTCTAGGCAAGTTCAGCAGTCTTAGATCTGCCTGTTCTAGTAGATGCTACCGGGAAAATTGGTCCCGATAGCCATATGCCAACGTAGCAGGGGGTGGAGTAGTGGTCATGGCACCAAATAAAATCACATAAACCATGTTAGTCACGTAACCCCAAACAGTAGGTTCATTGTTCCCCCGTGCGTGAAAAAGACATTTTGGCGGCAATAACATCCATCTTGGAAATGCATCAGAGAGTTGTGTATTTGTGCGTGTTAGCTGCCTTCTTCAGGGCGATTGAGCAGCCCCTATAACAGACAAACCAAGAGAAAAAAAGAGAAATAAATCTAGTGTCCTCTTGGTAAAATTGTATTTCCTTTCTGGACATTTCTAGGCAAATTAGTAAAGAAAATTTCTTTATACAACAGAAGAAATACTTGGAGATTAAACAATCTTAAAACGGGGAGTAGGGCTGGTAAAAATTCAGGGTAAGAACAAGTTGCTACTACCTCTGATATCCTGTGGTGGGCGTATTGAAAAATATCTCACCAAAGAAATGGAAATATGGAGTGTGCGGGTCCTGTTCGAATGCAGATTGATGTGTCTCTGTGGAGAAGCAAGAGAGGTGGCATAATGTTAATGCATGCTAAGACCTCTGCATACGGTAAATGCGTAAATAGAGGAACCATGGCCTAGTATCATCTGCAAATGTGACCTCAATAGGGTAGATGGGGGTCATCTGGTGTAGAGTACAAGATTGAATCGGTTGCACTAGCAGTGCAAAATCAAGAGTAAGTGTGGAAGGGATACCTTAAAAGGGGTAGGTGGGCTCCTGGAATCCCGGGAGGTCCTCAAATTTTCAAAGTCAAGACGAGACTCGACTTGTGTCTGTGTCCCGAAGTGAACACTACATCATGTGGATCCTGCCAGGGAGGGAGAGAGTAGACATGCCATGAAGGAGGCTGTGTGGTGTCCTGGTGCTGAGAGCTGCACTCAGTCACTGCTAGGGGCATAATAATGAAATAAAATTGTTTGGCCCTTCTTTACCTGAGGGGGTACTTTATTTCCTTCTCTCTTGCCCTGCAGCAGGCACAGCTGTGTTCCCTGGGGCACGTCTGTGTTCCTGGCCGCCTGGTGGAACACTGCGTTATCCGAGGTAAAAAGCCGGTCCACGGAGCGTGCGGTCAGCGTCAGTAGTACTTGAAGGCTGCTGCTGCAGTGAAGCTGCCCTGTGGGAGTTAGAGGGTGTGCATCGCCCGGCCAATAAGGAGCCTGGAGTTGCTGTTGCCTGATTGGCTGTGACGTGGGGAATCCGGAAATGAGGGCTGCTAGCGAGGCTGACTCGGCTGAGTGCTGCAAACGAGTGAGGCTGAAGAGGTACAAATTCATCTTGGCCCCAAGGAAGAATGTGAATCCTTGCGGGATGCTCAGGTAGAGTTTGCCCGATCTCTATTTACTCATGAAAGTTGCTTCCCTGCTGCTCGTAGCTGAGTCTGAGCCCGGCAGACCCCCAGGGGGTGTGTCGTACGTCCTCCAATCATGGTCCTGTAATCAGCAGGTCATGATTGGTTGAGCTGGTACAGACCCGGAAATCAGTCCGTACTGCAGAGGCAAAGGATGAACCATGAATGGTGATTTGTCTATATGGCTCGCAAGCGTAAAAACCTGGCTGCACATGTGGATCATCTGTGCGGAAAAAGTTGTTCATTGAGCCCATGGGCTACTGAGTCCATCCGATGTATCGACCTGCATGCCAAGTCTAAAAGTTGACCTTGGATATTGGGACCACTGTGGACCTGTTCAATGACCCACCACTTGATGTCTTGTGTACTGTGTTTATTCTCTATGTAGTGTTGTACTAGTGGGGATGCTAGGTTTTTGCACCAGATTCGTGATCGATGTTCTGAGATCCGTATGTCAACATTGCGCATAGTTTGCCCAATATAGTGCAGGTGGCAAGGGCACTCAATACAATATACCACTTGGTTGGTTTTACAGTTTGAGACATCATTCAGGGTCCAGGTCCTTTCTCCAACCTGGAATTGTTGCAATTTGATGGTAAATTGGCATACCGAACATGCCCCGCAGGGGTAGTGTCCTTTGAGAGGTTGAAGATTCTGGAGGCTATCCTCATTGTTTTTTTTAATGTGCATTGAGTGTACCAAGTGCTCTCGAAGGTTATGGGCCCTCTTAAATGCAAATCTGGGTTTTTGTTGGTCTGGTAAGCATAGTCTGACTATGGGCCAGTACTTGTGAATAATGTTTTTAATTTGAAAGGCATGTTGGCCATGGTTAATTACACATGTGATTTGGTCTTCTCCTGCATCTGGTGTTTTAGGAATAAGGAGCGAGTCACGGCATGTGAATCAAGCTCTTTTCAAAGATCTAGCCACCAATTTTTTAGGGTATCCTCTTTCTCGCAATCTGTTGCTTAGAAGGCTGGCGTCATGGTAAAAGTAATCTAGAGAGGTGCAATTTCTGGGAATTCTCAAAAATTACCCGTATGGTAACTTCTCTTTGATGTGCTGGGGGTGATCGCTCTCGAAATGCAATAGGCATTGCGGTCTGTGGGTTTACGAAAAGTAGTGCAAACCAGTTTATCTTGATTGTGTTCAATTGTAAGATCTAGAAAGTGGATGGTTGAGTTGCTATATTCGAATGTGAATTGAATGTCAGGGCTGCAAGTATTGAGCCATGTGAAGAACTCTTGCAGTGCTGCCTCCGATCCCTCCCATAGACATATCACGTTGTCTATGTACCGACACCATTGTTTAATATTTTCTCTCCACCTGTTGGTTTGGTTGAGTAAGAACCTCCATTCAAAGTTGGCCATGAATAGAATTGCCAAACTCGGGGCAAATGTTGCCCCCATGGCAGTTCCCTTCGTCTGTAGGTAGAACTGCTGTTGAACTCAAAAAAGTTTTTAAATAGGGCTAATGTCATTACTTCGATGATGAATTCTGAGCCAGGGAGCCTGCTCCTCGGGGTCCACTGGGACTTGGTTTATTAGCAGGACAAGGTGGCCTCTGAGGGAGCTCACCCCTATCTTCATCAGAAGAAGAAGAAGAAGCCAAAAGAACTCAAGAAGCCACATCGGAAGAAGGAATCTGAAGCCCAGGACAGCTCCATGGAAGATTCAGGTCAGGAGGAAGTACGGGAGGGATCCCCAGGGCTTGACAGTGCAAACTTTAGCAGTAGAAGCAGAAAGCAGAAGGCATGA
Source organism: Ambystoma mexicanum (assembly GCF_040938575.1). NCBI lineage: Eukaryota > Metazoa > Chordata > Amphibia > Caudata > Ambystomatidae > Ambystoma > Ambystoma mexicanum. The sequence continues at coordinate 18,539,060 of NC_090926.1, forward strand.
AGCTGGCAAACCAAGCAGAAGTGGGAAATGTTATGTCCGGCCGTGACTTGCCCCGTCGTGTAGCCGAAGAGGTCTTCCCTACAATGTACCCCTCTAACTTGAATAATCAAATAGACAAGCTGAGGGATCCATTCCATGTAAGACAGGATGCAAGACGAGACGCAGGAGGTGCAGGCCTGGATTTCGGGATTCTGCGGTTCCGCTGTTACAAACAATGGTTTAACAACAAACGGTTACCGTCACTAAACAACAAGACCAATTGGAAAACAAGTGTAACCATATAGTAACTGAAGTTACCACTGACCTGATGACCGCAGGATACGGAAGCAACCAGGGAGGTTGAAGTCTGTGCAATAGCTTCCTGTCTAGGTGTTGTAGATCAAACGATGCGCTGGAAGAAATGTTCAAGCAATTCCAAATGCTGAAAACCCAACTGGCTATTCCCGACGGCACGAGGACGCCTCTAGACTTCAGGCACACCAAAGAAGTCTCTAGTCCGTGTGCCGAAGTCAAAAAAGTCACTGATTGGTTTTGTGGGTCTTGGCAGAAAGTTCGAAAGCAATCCGTATGAGTTCCGTAGTCGGCAGGATGCGGGCAGCAGAAAGCAGGACGTGTCCAATTGCAGTCCGTTCAGAGTTCCGTAGTCGGCAGGGGGCGGACAGCAAACAATGGCAAAAACGTGTCCTGAGGCAGTCCGTTTGGAGTTCCGTAGTCGGCAGGAGGAAGGCAGTAGAAAGGCAAGGAAGGAAGGAGTGCGGGTAGGAACAGGAGCAAGAACGAGAGAACAGGAGCAAGGGTTAACAAGGGACCAAGCAAGGGAAGCGCTAACTGTTCGAAACGAAATTCAGAAGCACCGAGACTGCAGTGGGAGGTGCTTAAGTCACATGAACCGGCAACCACGCTCGAGTCGAACGTGTCATGTGACGGAAAACAGGCTTCCAGCGTTGCCATGCCAATTTCCAGGCGCCGGGCTGAGAACGTGGAACACTTTGTTTAGTACACACCGGGACACCTGGATTACGGTGTTTGTAAGGTAAAGCCCGGGCTTCCATGAAGCGTGTGCGAGGCTTGACAGATTCCTCCCCCAAAGATAGCTTCCTCCTCCGGGAGGACCAGAACTGTGATAGAAGAGCCGGGGCATGAATGTGCTCAAAGGGTTCCCATGTACGCTCCTCGGGGCCGTAGCCTTTCCAGTCCACGAGATAAAGACGTTTGCCCTTCCGAACCTTAGTGTCCAAGATACCAGCTACCTCATATTCATCAGAACCCTGCACCAGTACAGGAGGGGGACGTGACAACAGTCGGGTCGCAGGGTTACAGGGTTTAACCAAGGAAACATGAAAAACAGGATGGGTCTTCCATGACGAGGGGAGTGCCAGACGAACCGCCACGGGGTTGACGACCTCCGAGATCCTGTAGGGGCCCACAAAACGTGGAAGAAGTGATCTGCGACCCGGTAATCGGAGGTTGTGAGTGGACAACCAAACCATCATGCCTGAGTGGTACGTCGGGGCTGGTAAACGGTGACGATCGGCACCTGCCTTGGTTAGCTCCTGAGCCTTCAGCAGATGTTCCCTTATTGAGGAATGTAATGCAGACAAATCCTTAATGCAGGCAAGAGCGGCAGGAGCATGTAGGGGGAGTTCAGGACTCAAGGGCAAGGAACGAGGGTGTCTCCCATACGAGGCGAAAAAAGGGGAGACCCCTGTTGCGGTGTGCAGAGAATTGTTGTATGCGAACTCTGCCAGAGCCAACACCGATAGCCACGTGCCCTGTAGTTGCAAGGTGAGGCAGCGTAAGTACTGTTCCATGGTTGAATTTAGACGTTCGGTCTGACCGTCGGTTTGGGGGTGATAAGCACTAGAACACCTTGCGTTGACACCTAAGGCAGTAGTCAATGCCTTCCAAAAGCGTGAGGTGAATTGCGGCCCCCGATCCGAAATGATGATAGAAGGCAGGCCAAAAAACCTAAAAACATTCCCCATGAATAGGTCTGCTAACTTGGGAGCCGAAGGGATACCCCGACAGGGAACGAACAAGGCCAACTTGGTAAAGTAATCTATTACAACCCATATGGTGTTGTAACCGTCCACCACAGGTAATTCAACGACGAAATCCATGGAGATCATCGTCCAAGGTTGATCCGGGACAGGCAAAGGATGCAATAATCCAACTGGTTTACCATGGGATGCCTTGCATTGTGCGCACACTGCACAAGTAGAAAGGTACTCGGTAACGTCCTTCTCCATTGAAGACCACCAGCACCAGCGTTTTAGGAGATCCATCGTTTTTCTGATACCTGGGTGTGCGGCTGCTGCTGAGTCATGACACCATTTCATTGCGGTAAGCCTAGTGTCGTGATTAGGTAGGTATAATTTACCCTGTCTGTAGGGGAGTGAATGGAACACCCTTAGGTCATGTTGAACCACCTCAGAAGGGTCGGTTTTTATCCACTCTTGCAACTGATCCCTGAGAGACGCACCTAGAGTACAGCCGCAAACCACTTGATGGGGTAACACAAGTTCCCCTTTATGGTGGGTTGTACCAGGGTCTCCGTGTATACGAGACAAGGCATCCGCTTTGGAATGCAGTGAACCTGGGCGATAAGTTATCTTGAAATTAAACATCGAGAAGAACTCATGCCAGCGGGCATGCCGAGCCGTAGTGCACTTCACTGATTGGAGTGCCAATAGGTTCCTATGGTCAGTGTATACTTGAACCGGATCAGGGGTACCTAGAAGATGATGTCGCCATACCAAAAAGGCGTCGCGGACAGCCAGTAGTTCTTTCTCGGTGATGGTATAATTCTTTTCATAAGACGTGAGTTTTCTTGAATGGTAAGCAACAGGGTGTAAACCACTGGCGTCCGGACATTGTTGTGAAAGAATGGCTCCTAGAGCCACGTCTGAGGCGTCGGCCTCCACAATATAAGGTAAGGCGGGATTAGGGTGTTGGAGCACAGGAGCAGTAGTAAATGCGGTTTTGAGAGCATCAAAGGCTTGTTGAGCTTGGTGGTTCCACTGAAATGCTCTTTTGGGGCTGGTTAAAGCAGTAAGGGGGGAAACAACGAGAGAGAAATCCTGGATAAACCGCCTGTAAAAGTTGGCGAAACCCAGAAAAGACTGCAGGGCTTTAAGACCGTTGGGTATTGGCCACTGAAGAATGGCAGACACCTTGGACTGGCTCATCTGGACTCCTCTACTCGTGATGTTGTATCCCAAAAACTCTACCTCTTGGACATGGAACAGACATTTTTCCAGCTTGGCATATAATTGATTGTCCAATAGACGTTGCAATACATTGGTAACATGGGATACATGAGTCTTATACGAGGGAGAATATATGAGGATGTCATCCAAGTATACCACCACGTACTGGTCTAGCATATCATGGAACACATCATTGATGAAATATTGAAACGTAGCCGGTGCATTGCAGAGCCCAAACGGCATAACACAGTACTCAAAAAGGCCGTATTTGGTTTTAAATGCGGTTTTCCATTCATCTCCTTTGCGTATGCGCACCAGGTTATAAGCCCCTCGCAAATCCAACTTTGTGAAGATCACTGAGGAGCCTAATTGATCCAAGAGTACAGAAATAAGAGGGAGTGGATACTGGTTCCTGATCGTAACGGCGTTTAACGCACGGTAGTCGATACAGGGGCGGAGATCTCCTTCCTTTTTAGGAACAAAAAACAAAGGAGCTGCCGCGGGGGACCGGGAAGGACGAATGAAACCGGAGCTCAAGGATTTGTCGATGTACTCCTTTAAGATGGTGTCTTCCTTTTGGGTCAAGGAGTAGATACGCCCAGATGGTATTTTGGCCCCCGGAACCAATTCGATTGGGCAATCATAGGGCCGATGGGGTGGCAGGACCTCAGCCCCACCAACATCAAAGACGCCTCTCAATGCTTGATATTCTTTAGGAAGGACAGTGCTGACCGCTGCCCCAATCGTGGAAGCAGTGTCCAGAAGAGCGTGACTAGGACTGGAGACCTCCTGGATCTTACTGAGACATTTCGCTTCACAATTCGCAGATGGGAAATCTACCTCCCCTGTGAGCCAATCGATAGCTGGATTGTGTAACCGTAACCAGGGAAGACCAAGAATGATACGGTATTGTGGGGCAGTGATTAGATCGAACTGAATGTTCTCCTGGTGGCCGCATGACGTTGCCATGGATATTTCCACAGTGGAATCCGTAACGGGGCCAGACACTAACATGGTACCATCAACGGTTTTGATCATTTCAGGGCATGGTTTAGAGACATATGGGATCCCTAATTCATGAGCGTAGGCGCTATCGATGTAGTTGCCCGTGGCCCCCGAATCAAGAACGACCGAAACACCTGTTTTTACCTTCCCAGAAAAGGCAAGGGTTACAGTCAAACGGTATGGAATTAAACACCTGGAGTCGCCTTTCGGAGTACCCGGCAATACGACTCCCTCTATTGCCGGGTTTTGGAGTTTCCCTGTTTCTTGACAGGTTTTTTGGGACAGGCACGTAATAGATGGTCCGATCCCCCACAGTAGAAACACAAACCGTTTTTCCTTCTATGTTCTCTTGTTTCTGCCGACAAAGGACCTCGTATGGCACCGATTTGCATGGGCTCTGAGGCACTTGGAGCAGCGGCCGGAAGAGCGGTAGGTGTTAAGGGAAGTGGCCGTTTTTCCCCTTTCCTCTCTGCGCGCCTCGAATCTATCTGTAGAACAAGATCCAAAAGCTCAGGAAAAGCGGTGGGTATGATCGGCACAGTAGCAAGGGTGTCCTTCAATGAGTCAGACAACCCCTTGTAAAACAGGGATGCCTTTTTGTCTTCAGGCCATCCTGTTTCAGCTACCAATTGGTTAAACCTTGTAAGATAGGAAAGGAGAGGCGTGTCGCCCTGTTGTAGTCCCAACAACTCTAAATCCGTAGCTTGTGTAGCATACCGGGTGTCAAAAACACGACTCATCGCCAATATTAGGGCATCACAATCGTAAAGGAGGTGACTGCCTTCTTCTAGAAGTGGATTAGCCCAAGCCGCGGCAGTTCCCCCCAAGTGGGACAATAGGAAAGCGGCTTTAGTAGTAGAGTCAGGGAACGAAACCGGACGACACAAAAAATGAAGTCTACATTGATTCAGGAAAGTTCTGTACGTTTTTGGGTCACCATTGAATCTCTCTGGTGGTGCCAAAGGAAACTGGGCGGTCATATACACCGGGCCGGGGTCTTGTCGAGGTGGTTGTACCCCTGACCCAGAAGCCATGGCCTGTGGTAATGCATCAGCGCCAATGGGCGCCTGGAGCCCGACCTGTAGGTCGTCTATGCGCCGTTGCGTAGCCGTATGAGCTGCAGTCATATCGTTACGCAACTCTGCCACCATTTGCAAAATGGTGGCCAAGGTCTCGTTTGCATCCATATTATATATGGCTTCTGAATATGTTATGTCCGGCCGTGACTTGCCCCGTCGTGTAGCCGAAGAGGTCTTCCCTACAATGTACCCCTCTAACTTGAATAATCAAATAGACAAGCTGAGGGATCCATTCCATGAAAGACAGGATGCAAGACGAGACGCAGGAGGTGCAGGCCTGGATTTCGGGATTCTGCGGTTCCGCTGTTACAAACAATGGTTTAACAACAAACGGTTACCGTCACTAAACAACAAGACCAATTGGAAAACAAGTGTAACCATATAGTAACTGAAGTTACCACTGACCTGATGACCGCAGGATACGGAAGCAACCAGGGAGGTTGAAGTCTGTGCAATAGCTTCCTGTCTAGGTGTTGTAGATCAAACGATGCGCTGGAAGAAATGTTCAAGCAATTCCAAATGCTGAAAACCCAACTGGCTATTCCCGACGGCACGAGGACGCCTCTAGACTTCAGGCACACCAAAGAAGTCTCTAGTCCATGTGCCGAAGTCAAAAAAGTCACTGATTGGTTTTGTGGGTCTTGGCAGAAAGTTCGAAAGCAATCCGTATGAGTTCCGTAGTCGGCAGGATGCGGGCAGCAGAAAGCAGGACGTGTCCAATTGCAGTCCGTTCAGAGTTCCGTAGTCGGCAGGGGGCGGACAGCAAACAATGGCAAAAACGTGTCCTGAGGCAGTCCGTTTGGAGTTCCGTAGTCGGCAGGAGGAAGGCAGTAGAAAGGCAAGGAAGGAAGGAGTGCGGGTAGGAACAGGAGCAAGAACGAGAGAACAGGAGCAAGGGTTAACAAGGGACCAAGCAAGGGAAGCGCTAACTGTTCGAAACGAAATTCAGAAGCACCGAGACTGCAGTGGGAGGTGCTTAAGTCACATGAACCGGCAACCACGCTCGAGTCGAACGTGTCATGTGACGGAAAACAGGCTTCCAGCGTTGCCATGCCAATTTCCAGGCGCCGGGCTGAGAACGTGGAACACTTTGTTTAGTACACACCGGGACACCTGGATTACGGTGTTTGTAAGGTAAAGCCCGGGCTTCCATGAAGCGTGTGCGAGGCTTGACAGAAAAACCAGAGGGACGCTGGAACGTGGATACAGCAGATGTCACCTGCTTGTTATGAGAGGGCTCTGTTCTGCCAAACTCTGAAGTGCAGAGGCTGTGCAGCAGATGGGGTGCACAAATGCTGTCTTTCTCCATGTGAGCCTGATTGCTGAGGTTGCCGTGCAGAGAATGTGTCAGAGACCGAGGCGAGGAGCTGCTGTCAAGCCGTCGATCTCAGGCATGACAGGGCTTCCATAACCATGTGGCCGGACCGGAGACACCTTCAGCGAGGAAGGGTGTGGGTCCCTGTGAAGCCAGAATCAGTAGAAGTTGTAGATGTCGTGCAACCTCCAGAACAAGGATTGCAGAAGCCTGTGAGTAAAACTTTGTGTTCTAATTCCTTGCGCAAACACTGCCGGCAACAGTATCCAGTTCCCTATTCACTCGCGTAAGTGCGAGCTGAAGTTGTTCGTTGAAGCTTCAATAAGGAAACATATGAAAAAGTAGCACTTCTGTGTATTGGGTAATTCCATATACCTGCATGAAGAGCAAACACTGCTATACCCATTGTTAAACCCTAAAGACTGTAAACCTTATGAAGAAGTGGTCACGTGTCTTTTGTTCAGAAGAGTGAATGTTGCGAAGGCCATTGCTGAATACCTAACGTTGAGAAGTCCATTGATAAAACCTTTAACCTTTGAAAACTACATCAAGAAGTGGTTGTGTATGCCTAATTGTGATTCCCAAAAGAGGACCGAACTCTACCCTTTACTCTCACGTGGGCATACATTTCCTACATAATAAATGTCATAAAAAAGTAAATGAACCATACCATGTTCAATGCAAGGTTTGTTTTGGTAGACGGAACTATACCAGTTCATCATGTGCGGCTTAGTATTTGCATAAGTTACAGAAATGTTTTAAATGATATGACTAAACTCTGAACATGTGACTCATCCCTTGGATGTTCTGTCTTGCATGAAAAGGAAACATGCTTACATTATAGACTGGACCCCCGAAGGATGCAATTCGATGACAATTGACACAGTGAAAATAAATAGATCTATTGATAGCATAACAATTGAAACTCAAGTCAATAGCAATGAGACCAATAACCATAGCACTATTGGGTACTGTAATTGCGAATAGATAGAAATGTAAAAATGACCAAAATATGACTATGATACATGGCCTTACCTTGACCAACAAACAGTTGGATTCAGCAGGCCGAGCAGTATGTTGCAAGAGAACAGGTAGATGGCCACAGGTAGCACACTGATGAGTTTACTCGAAGCGGTCACAGATAGCACGACGACGAGCAGATTAGTATGGATCTCAGTGCTTCTCAGGTAGAAGGTTCAGGAGTTGACTTGCAAAGCACAAAGATGTTCTCATGAGACATATCAAGTGGTTTATAAAGTATTAGAAACAGGGGTGTGTTTGTGAATGAATGACGTGTGTATGTTGTGGTATTATGTGGTTTGCAGGGGGGCGGCCTGCCTCAGGGGAGGCCTGCCTGGAGACACGGGGTCTGAGGAGGCCATGTGAGCGATGGCCCCTGGGTGAGGGATACCTTTTGAAGTGTACATGCTGTTTGGCACCTTGGCCGTTTGCGCCCGTGACAGCCCCCCATGCCAGCGCTCATCCACAGGTGCGAACCGCCTTTGATAGAGGGGGGTGGGATGGATGGGCCTGGGGTATGCAGATAAGGCACAGGAAGACTGCTGAATGGAGACACACTTATGTGGATTGCAGGGGGGCGGCCTGCCTCAGGGGAGGCCTGCCTGGAGACACAGGGTCTGAGGAGGCCATGTGAGCGATGGACCCTGGGCGCGGGATACCTTTTGAAGTGTACATGCTGTTTGGCAACTTGGCCGTTTGCGCCCGTGACAGCCCCCCATGCCAGCGCTCATCCCCGGGTGCGAACCGCCTTTGATAGAAGGGGGTGGGATGGATGGGCCGGTGGGCATGCAGGCAAGTGTGTGGGAGCGAGGGGCCATCAGGCCCCTCTGATCCTTTACTTCTCAATTGAAACTCGGACCAAGTGCCTCCAGTAGTGGGTTCGCCCCTTGCCCTTATGTGATGTTAACTTTGGTTGACATTCGCGTAGATGGGGCCACTGAGCAGGACACAGGGCATCCATTTTTGTACCCCCTTTCCACTCCATCTTGGTGACCAGGCCTCACTGCGCAGAGCACATGGCCCCCACCCTCGTTCCCACTCTGACTGGAAAACTCCAGAGGTATTTGCAACAGCTAATAAATATAACACATCACTCTTCCTCTGAGATCACTGTCCTGCATGTGAACCAGCCTGAACTAAGCACATAGCTCGTTCATCTCCACAAACGTGTCCTTGCCCACGCTCCCTCGCCAGTGGAAACTTACTGCCATCCTGACCCTGTGTCCCTGCAAGGTATTCTCTTCATGTGCCAGACCACTGACCACGCCATGATGCCCACCTAGCAGATCCCCAACTAACATTAGACCCCTACTGCAGTATATCGTTGCCTATCAATAACAAATGCCACATACCGGAGATTCTTGTGAGCACATACCCACACTTCAAACAGTGTATTATAGTGGTCAAGACCCTTAACCTAAGGCCTGTATAATCCAATGTTGATTGATAGTATAGATATATGTGTGACTTTTATAGAGACATAACCGACTGAAAGTGCATGCATTATTGAGAATATATTATGTTAGCTTAAATAGTGACCACCCTGCTTCACAGCGACCTGACCTTCACCGATTCGGAGCACAGATGTCTGACGTCCATCCTTGAATGGAGACACACTTGATTCATTTAAAAAATCGAAACAACCCTTGTTAAAATGTATGTGGTGTTTTATTTTGTATCTTATTTTGATGGCACAAAAATACAAGACTTTACACATTGTACAGGTCAGGTTGCAGCACAGCGAGAGAAAATCCCCTGTACTGACCGCTGTCACTCGGGAACGTTTCTCTTATGGCACGAACGGCACAGGCGGGTATTACTCTTCGAACGCGGTGTCCAAGCCTCCCGTGAAGCCACCATGTAAAGGAACGATAGGCCACCAGCCGGTACCACCTGTGAAAAAGAATGATACAAACTGTTTTTAAATGAACAAGATAAGTTTAATAAACGTTTGTTGTCAATGACAATTCTTGTAACTAATGGCATTCTGCTCGGACAAATGCTATATAGACACTGCACACTATTGAACGACTTTCATGTGTTACAATGATATGTATATGTAATTTTGGATATAGTAGAAGACCATGAAATAGAGTGGCATGACAAGCAGAGCATACTTACTCGTTACTGGGATTACGAGGACGAACAGTTGCACGAAGTTCGTGCATAAGCACCATCATTATCCTCAACACGGACCGTGTGAGGCAGGCTGCCCTGAAGTCTGGCAGCTCAGGGATGCATTGCTGTCGTGGCTCGCCTTCCGAAATGTAGGCCACGCATCCCGAGTTTTCACAGCAGCAGCAGTTCTCGTCCTCGGTTGGCATTAGCTCGCACCGATTGCATGTGCACCAGGTGGAAACACGGGCCATGCGACCAGGTCCAGGCTCTTCAGCTGTTGAATCGTCCTTCCAACTGCCGTCCGAAGCCCCATCGTTTTCGTGTGTTTCCCTTTCCAGTAGTTCCTCCTCGGTATACTCGGGCTCGTACATGTAGGGCATTATTGTAGCCATTGTGTGTTAAACAAACTAAAATAATTTATAGCGGTGGTACTGGTATCTGTTCACACGGGCTACAAGCAACGAAGGTAGCTGACCAGAGCACAGAAACGAGTCACAGAATACTCAAAGTAACACAGAGAGAGGAATGGAATCGAAAATCTGCTGCTGTGCCTTGTGAAACGGTCTGTTTATACTTATTGAGGAAAGAGGCGTCCTGCCATTTCCATGGCGACACTTCATTAGCTGAAGCACAGTAAATGTTGACACGAGACATGCTTTGGCGTTGTGAGATGGGCGGTACCCATCTGCTGATGACAGGCTCAGGGGCGGGGGATATGATTTAGTACAGCAAAAGCAGGTCTGCCAGGGCGATGGGGGAAATGATAGGATTATCACAAAATGGCAGCTCCCTGAGGCCTGTTTTCGCGTGCGTTTAATGGACAAAAACTCGGGTAAGGTCCATAGGAAATTTTTCTAAAATCGAGCGACTTAGGCTTAAAAACACATGGCCGACCCCTAGGGGCAATACAAATTTTTTACCGAACCATTCCTTTAACACCTGGTGCTTCTCCCATCAGGTAGTCCTTCATCTCTTTGAATCCAAATAAGCTGGGCCGCCCCCAGTGTAAGATCACAGTCATTCCCTTGTTTTGTTTGGCCCATCTACATCCTTTCTAGTGGCAGCCTCGTCTCAGTATGCTTCCTTGAGTGTTCTTCTTCATCTCAATAGTTTCAGGAAATATTTGTAAACATCCTGGACCTTTATTGTTTTTACTGTGCTCAACCTCTGAGTAAGTATTGGATGAAGAATTATATTACATAATACTAGTGCTTTCATATGGACTAATAATACTTTGGGGAGCTCTTATAGTCGCAGGGATGAGAGGATAAGGGTGTTCTTGAATGAAAAGGGAGTCCCTATCCCCAGAAGGGGAATCTCTCCATGCGAGGTCTGCCCATTTTTTCCACCCCTAGGGGGATAATTGGGTAGCTGCCTCACCTCCCTATACTCACAGGAAAGGACTCCCCTCCTGAAAGAAATGACGAGATTCTGTGAATCGTCACATACCATTCCCCTCGTGGGCTTGCCTTTCCCATCTTCAGTTAGCGGAAACATAGACAACAAATCTACGTTCCTTTGTTCCCTACCTTTCCTATGTTCTACTGTAAACAAAATGTTTGGAGATCTAAAAACCAATGCATAATACAGGAATTAGTGTATTTTCTAAGGCGTAACCATGTCAAAGGGGAATTATCAGTTAGCAGGCAAAATGTTTGTTCTGTGACATCATATTTCAAATACGTTATAGCCCATTTAATAGCTAGGGCCTCTATACTCAAAGTTGCCATAATTCTTCTCACAAGGTAAGAGTTTCCTACTTAGATATAGGACTGGGTGTTTGACACCTTCATGCTCTTGTGAGAGAACTGCACCAAGGCCTACATTTGACGCATCTGTCTAGAGGACACATTCTTTGCTAAAGTCAGGGACTCTAAGAACAGACTTACTGCATAAGATGTGTTTCAATCAGTCAAAGCTATCTTGAACTTGTTTTCCCCACTGCAATCTCTGGGGCTCTGCATTCTTAAGTGTATCCATTAGATGCTATAGAAGAGTGTCTATGGATAAACCAATGATAGTAACCGGCGAGCCCCAGAAAGGCTCAAAGTTCCCTTTTTGTCTTCCGAGGAGATGTTCCTGGGACAGCTTGGGCTTTTTTGATCTGGGACTGGACTAAACAGTTCCCTATAAAATGATCCCAGATATTTAACAGTGGACTGTGCCAAATGGCACTTTTTCAGATGTGTGGTTAATCCAGCTCTTTACAGGGCCTTTACAATTACATAAAGGTGGCAAAGATGTTCCTCCCACATCTCGCTGTGCACGAGAATACGAGGTATGCAAGCACTGCAAAATGAAGAAAATGGTCGAATACCATATCCTTTGGGAGGTGGCCAGGGCTTCATGCAGTCCAAAACGCAGGACTTTAAATTGAAACAATTCCCTAGTAGAAAAGGCATTTTTTTCTCTATCAGAGGGGTTTAAAGGCACCTGCCAATAGCCCTTGGTTACATTGATGGTGGAGATGTACTTAGCTGATCACAGTCAGTCAATTAAATCATCAATCATAGGCATAGGATATTTGTCAAACTGGGAGAAGGAATTGAGCTTGTGAAAATCTGTACAAAATGTCCACAACCCTTCAGGTTTTCCTACCAGGACTATTGGTGAGCGCCAAGGGCTTTCCGATGACTTGATAATATACACCTCTAACATGCTGTCTACTTCTTGTAGGATTGTTTCTTTACAGACCTGCGGAATACAAAATGGTCTTAAATTAATCATCTTTCCCTGTGGGGTATGAATATGATGGACATTTTTTTTAACCCTCCTGGGATTATCACAAAAGACATCTGTGAATTTTAAGATTAAATCCCTTACATCTTGTTGCTGTTGTACGGTTAGATCAGAAGAGATTAAAGTCTCTTCTAAATTCCCATCTGTCAATAAAGTGGCCATGGTGACTGTAGTGTAGTGCATCGTGAAAGTACAGATGACCGCGGTTTGACAGCGTTGTTCCTAGCAGTGTTTCCGGACTTGCAGTGTCTTACTTGAGCACTGTCCACAGAGGGAGAGAGGGAACACAGGGAGTCCAGCCCTGACCAGAGAGGCCAGTGCTGACACTGAATGGGCCCCTGGCATTTGTTGTAATACTGAGGAACATAGGATTGTGCTCTCTGTAATCTGTAACTTGAATTGTTCCCATTCTAGCTAAATTGACGCGCATGTGCAATTTGTAGTGGTTATTTGCCATGTTATCGACTCATTGCTAAATAAATGGCAAGTAGTATACATTTGACTTCCTCTCCAGAGTGAGTTCATTGCTTCTGTGAATCAGCGAATCTGTAATAAAGTATGTATGTCTGCTTTGGGCCGGTCCCAGGGGCAATTGCACACCGGCATAACACATTTGGTGGCAGAGGTGGGATTCGTGGAGGTAATGCTATTTCAGCGGGAAATAGCGGGGAAAGGGCAAATCAGAGCACAATGCAGAGGAGGGGGGGGGGCAGTTAGACACACCCCAGGTTGGTCTGCCTGCAGTTCTTAGTCAACAGTGGCAGAATTTCTCCATTTTCTCACCGCTCCGATGGCTTCGGACTATCTAGAGAATGAGATTTCCCCTGCAGTGATTAGCGAATGTTTGGCCGATTTACCGCTGGGGGCGAGTGCCAAGGAGAAGAAGACTGCAGGGAGTATCGGGCGGGTCTCTTTGCAAGTGCATGAAGAAGGACTGAGTAAGATGCACAGATTCGAAAATTAACTGATGACATATCCCTGCTAAAACAATAAATCATGAAAGAAATGCTCGAATCAGTGGTAAAGCGAGCTGATGTAATGGAAGATAAATGTACTTCTTTAGCAGTGCGTGTTGCCACACAGAAGTGTATACAGAGAAAGTGCACTCCTTCTTAAATAAAAATATGAGCACTGATTAGAAAAGATAATTGGAATCCAAATTATTGGTCTGTGGAAGTGAGTGATAGTGAGACGGATGAGACCTTTGACTGGCCAGAAGAGTTAGAAGTGAGACTTGTTGACATAGAGAATTCTGAGGGAGAAGAACCATATGGTTCACAGACAAAAATGTGCTTATCCAGCGCGCCGTTAATAACTAATAAATCAAAAGGGCAACCATCAGAATACACGAATCGTGAGAGATTACACACAAAACGAGCTGCTTGACATAGCTAAACTATTCAGGCAGAAGGCAGAGGAATCGATTTTCCATTGGTTACCTTCAACGTAATTTTGGTACAAATAATGCACATAGCGTTAGGAGCGCAGGGAAGGCATTTATTGTTTAACTGGCTACAGGCAGCATTGACAAATTGAAATGCGACTGCAATGGATATGAAGGAGACTTGTCATGCACGGAATGCGTTGCCAGAAGCCAAAGATCAGCTAAGAGAAATGGGGATGCAGTGCAGGGTCTATAGTGCCAATTTTGCAGTGCCTGACATGGAAGTGTTTATGGCAGGCATGAGCCAAGCCACATGAAGCAACATCGTTATCACTGCTAGGGCCCGAACAGGGAAAAGTGATTGGAGAAATAGCATTGCTGCTTGAGCAGTTGGAGGGCCTTGACAAAAGAAAGGCTGCACGCATTGTAGCATCAGGCGCAGAAGCAGAGAAAAAACCTGGCAAAAATGCAAAGACTAAGGAAAAAGTAGACACAATTAAAGTAACGTGCAGATTTGGGTTGACCTGCTTAAAGCAGCGATCCCTAAAGAAGACATAGATGGCAAACCGACATGCATTGTTCAGGAAAAGAGGAAGAAAATGGAGCGTGACAGGCAGAAAAAGACTAGCCCCAGCGCCCCCCTGAGGAGGAGGTGTTAAAACCTATAGTGAGAGCAAATGTTTATCCTGATTTGACAAAAGAGAAATGGGAAGTCCCTGATTCCATCTTTTATTGAAGGGGTGAAACTGTCTCTGAGGTGCAGTTAATAACGAAAGAGAACTAGTCCCAGAGACAGACACCCTTTTGTGCCACTCACTTTATATTTTAATGGCAAAGTGAAGCAGCTTCTAGCCCTATAGAAAAAGGAACAGAAGTGACTATTTTTAATGGTAATCCAAACAAGTTATCTGGCCCAAGAGTACTTGTGAATGGCTATGGAGGGGCTGAGACAGTTGCAAAAGCATTTGAAGTAAAGACGTTGATTGGAAAGCGTTCCCCTTTTACGGCCAAGGCCTTGATTGCTAACATTTCAGAGTACATCCTGGGAATGGATGTGTTGTTGGGGAAAACTGGGACTACTGATTTGGGAGAGTTTGTCTTTGGCAATTGCAAAACCCATGTGAGAGTGGTGAATTCTGTTTTGGTTAGGCATGTTAAATGGACCTTCGGGGTCCCCACCAATATAGATACAATACAGATTAAGCTAAAGGTGAAAGAGATTATCAAGGGTTGTGATCACTCTAAGAGCTGCTGGAGAGTTCTAGTAGTGGTCGGCGATCTGAATCTTCAATTTTAACCCCTCAGAGTGATAGACAACATGTGGGAAGACCAGGACACTGCCTGGGGAATACCACCTCTAATGGCTGACTACTTGAAAAAACCACACCCATTAGCAGTAGAGGTAGCACGTCTCTTAAATTAAATCTCAGGGCATGTAATGGTCACTGGGTGGCGGATCAGCCAGCAAAGAATACTTTTTGCGGGCATAATGGGTCAAGCAGGATACATCACGTCCTGATAGGAATAAAAGATAGAGGCTGGATTACCTCATTTGAAGTGGCAGATCGAAGAGAGAGTGACCATAAGCCCATGACGTATTGTTTATCATCTGCCCTAGGACACATGGATGGGGCCAATGACATTGGAGAGGTCATTCCGATTGGTGCTGAGGTGCTGAGCAAGGAGTGCCTGCCAGAGATCTATAGCTCAGTTGCTGGGCACATATTAATTATTTGTGATCCGATAGCAGGACCAGAAGAGGTAATGAGCGAATACGCCCATATGGCTGTATCGCTAAAAGCCTTTTTTTTACTAAGCCAGGCAAAAATAACAAGTCCAAGCTAGGTGACCTAACAACCCAGGCGTGGTATGATGAGGAATGCTGCTTGTGCAAAGCCAGTATTCTG
Organism: Ambystoma mexicanum; assembly: GCF_040938575.1. Lineage (NCBI taxonomy): Eukaryota > Metazoa > Chordata > Amphibia > Caudata > Ambystomatidae > Ambystoma > Ambystoma mexicanum. The sequence continues at coordinate 18,554,836 of NC_090926.1, forward strand.
GCATGCCTTAAAAATTGCCCAAATGTTGACACTAGCATGCTACGGAAGTATGGATCAATGTACAAGTCCATGGTAGAGAGAAAGAAAAAATTGTTTCACCAGGCAAGATGGGAGTCTATGCAGGAGGCATGTAGTGGCAACGACACACGTACCTTTTTGGAAATTAGCTCTTGGTATGGCACCAGATTCCTCCCGTGAGTTGCAGTGTGGCATATGTCCAGATGCGTGGTGTAATCATTTTCGGGATCTTTATGAGGATCCTGAAGTTTAAACCAGACATTCGAATGATGCAGAGCCATATGACGATCAATTGGGGGACCACACAGGGCTTTTTGTGAGTATAGTAGAAGTGGAGCAAGCTGTTGGAGCCCAGGGGAAGGGAAAAGTGCCAAGCCCTGATTGTATACCTGTGGATTTTTATAAAAAAATGAACCGGCTATTTGGGGCCAGACGCTGACCAGAGTTTTTATTGCAGCTATACAGCTGGGTGTTGACCCCCAGACATGGCAGGAGGCTATAATTGTCCCTATCTTTAAGAAGGGAGCTAAAGACCATCCAGAGAACTACCGCCCCATCTCTCTACTTGATGGGGCCTGAAAAATTGTATGCTAAAGTCATTTTAGGCCACCTGCAAGAATGGGCCGAGCCTAACAGGATCATTAGCACGCTTCAGGCAGGTTTCAAACCAGGGATGGGGACTGTCGAGCAGTGCCATAGGTTAGACCTCATAGTCAGAAAGTACACAATTTTGAATAACAACAAACTGCGCAGTGTTTGCTGACTTAAAAACATTTGAGTCAGTTCCCAGAAGCCAGCTGTGGCAGACGTTAATAGGATATGATATCCCGGCAGGTTTGCTTTCCATCATAGAGGCACTGTGCTTCAATAATAGGGCTTCAGTGAGATTGGGGCTGAGTGGAGATAATACAGAGAGTTTTGAGGTACAGCACGGAGTAAGGCAGATATGTGTACTGGCCCTGCTCCTATTTTGTATTTATATTAATAGGCTAATTGAAGAACTGGAGGCCAATAGTATGGACCCATGAGGGTGGGTAGCCAGCGTTTCCCTGCCTTATTCTTCGCAGACGGCACAGACAGACTGCTGTCGACTACTGCAATGGGTATAAAGCACACTACGTCAGTTTTCGTGAAGAAATGTAGTGACCTTGGCTTGGCAATCAACAAAAGTCAAACAAAAAGTCTACTTTTTAGACGTATGTCAGCCAAACATGTCAAGGTCAACATAGAGATAGAAGGAGTTAGACTGGAGCAGGTCAAGTCAATTCCTATAACTATCTGGGCCTGTGCTTTGCTGAAAACGGTACTTGGGTTGAGCAAGTCACAAAAGCAACCACTACTCTAAACTAGTACAGTAGGGGTATCAGAAAGTTCTTCCATTCACATGGGCAGGGAGCTTTGACCCCAGCATTAGAAATGTATAGACTTCAAGAGACCCCAGCATCTCAGTACCGTGCAGAGATGTGGGGACATTGTAAAATAAGGCCTATGAATGTGGTTGAAAACAATTTCTTAAAATCCTTGCTGCAACAGCCCAGAAGCACGCCTAATGCAATACTACACATGGAGTGTGACTTATTCTCTATTGTGCATACAATAGCTATAACACTATTCCTTTTTTGGGCCCTTATCTGGACAGTACCTGGGCTACAAACGTATAGAGAATTACTGAAAAACTACCTGGGGCTGGAAGGTAGTCGGTCAAACCCATGGCTGAAATGTATAAAATATTGGTGTATGAGAATGGGCATCGTGTCATTCTGAAAGCAACCACTCAACATGCCGGCAAACTCGAAGGCAGTGGCCAAACTAGCTTGTGGGCAGGACTGCAAACGAACAATAGAGGCGACTTGTATAAGGGTCTTCTGTGGCCAACAATACCTGAAGGCCAAGGTAACATTTGGCTTCGAACCATACCTAGGTGTTTTGTATCCAGGCCACGCCCGCTTGCTCTTTTACGATCTGAGAGCAGATACGCTGTGAGGGGCTTCTGCCAAGAGGAACTGTTATGGACAAAATGGCACTAAGTGCCCAGCGTGTGGGGTGTTGTATGAGTGGGTAGAATTCCGCCTTGTCGGCTGCGCGCATCATCTGTGGAACTGGTGCCACAATCATCACGGTAACACCGGTGGAGACCGATGTACCACCACCAATCTTAGCGGTGCAGCAGCCTCCACCGCGTGCATGCCAGAAGTAGGGGCACCACCGACACGGACCCGGAAACACCAGAATCAGAAATAACATGATCGCCAGAACTAGAAAGAGCCCGGCAGCGATTACAAAAATCACAATCCACTGCAATCTCTCTCTGCCTGAAGCCATCCAGCCCTTCAGAAAGCCTGAACCTATCTACGGACATCCACGTTTCCCCAAACCCGGTAGCAAAAGCCACGCTTCGGTGAGGCCGAGCTGAACATGGTGGTCGACCACATTGTTAATAATTCCGCGGAGCTGTTCCAGTGGACCAGCGCCACAGCACGCAGCTCCGGAGGAAGGAAATCTGGGTGGAAGCTGCCCGGAAGGTGACTGCTGTGGGGGTGACACCATGCAGTGTTAAAGACTGCCATAAGCGGTCAGACATCCTGCGCCTGAGGCTGTGCAACCTTCTTGTTGCACACCGCAGGCACTGCACAGCTACAGGTGGTGGACCACACTCACCCATCAAGATGCTGCCCTGGGAGGAGAAGTGCAGCAGTGTGCTGCATTTGGAGGGCATTGAGGGAGTTGGTGCAGCGGAGATGGGTGCTGGGACACCTGTTGAGGCTGGTGAGTACAGAAACTACACAATTAACAAGCTCATACCTGCCCACTCTGCCCCCCCCCATATGACCACTACACATAAATGGCCATGGCACTGGCCACATCACCCCGACCCGACCCAGCACTTCCATGCCCCCACCTAGTGAATTTTGTGCAAAGCAAGTCACATGCCTTGCCCCCATGCATGACCCAGATCCAACCGCATGACAAGGCACCACACATGACTGTGTGTACCGAAACAAGGGTGCCTGTAAATTGACGGGCACACATGTCGCAGGACCAACACACAAATGATGATGCCCGATTACAGTGGCTGAAAGGGCCTGGTGGGTGCTGCGACCCTGGCATGCTGAGTTGCCATGAAGCACCAGCCCCATAAACAATGTTGCCACTGCTTCCGTCTACCCACTCCCATAGAATCCTATGGGACTCCATATGGTAATGTGTATCAAGAATATTTCTGCTGCCTGACTTCTCGGTGCCTGGACTGGTAATAGACCAGTGGGACCGGGAAGTCAGAAACTGGTAATTTAATTGCTAATGGGTCCAGCAGCAACCCACCGGTAGCACTGGCAGGGTTAACACCAGATCCATAATGAGGCACAGGGTCACCTGCACGCTGCTTCTCAACCCCCCCCCCACTGCATGGACACCCATACACACCTGCATGGATAACATGGTTACAGTGTTGACCGTGCACGCAGACTTCCCCCCATAACCAGCACATGAGAACACTGATGAACAACTCATAGTCAGCCTCCTCTGACAATTCAACAAGACTGAATCCATGATGCAGACACTGTGCATCCTGGCCACGAGTACTGCATGTGTCTCTGCCGTGCAACCACTGCCACCACAGCACAACACTGGTAGACCCTCATCTGCACGTACACATGGGCACCTACCCACCCAATGGGGAGTGCATGTCCCTTACATGACTCTACCAGCCCTACCACGAAAGCCCAACACACATCCTGGGCATGAAACCAGGTCACACATCGACTCCAGATACGCACCCCTAGACAACCCATGCAACACATCCCAACTACCTGCAAACGGGCAGACCGGCATGCCACTACCCACAGCCAAACGCAGGCATACATTTAAGCAGTCCCAGAACAGCTGTGTTTCATGTGCCGCCTGCACAGTGCCTGCAGCTGTGGCCGCACAACACATGCATGAGTTAGACATAACTGTTCAATTTTAGCCAAGCAGGTCTCTGGCATCATGCCTTTCATTCACCCACAGGAACATTATCTGACACGGACATCGGCCTACCTGAGCCATCGAGGGTCAGCAGACGTGCAAGGGGCATGTCACAATGCCCGTCAACGTCCCGTGCCAGGACATCTGGCAGTGTGCAAGTGACAACTGCCACCATGCACCAGGCAACCCTGGTGGATACCCCAGAGGCCTCCGTGACCCAGGCAGCCTCTGTGACGCCCCCTCCAGCTGCCTCTGTGACCCAGGCAGCCCCGACAGATACACCAGCTGCTCCTGTGACCCAGGAAGTCCATGTGCCGGCCCCGCCAGCTGCAACAAACCACCTGGCAGTATCCGCAGTGCCACCGGCACACACAAGTGGAATGCCATGGGGACGTGCATCATCCCCCACCCCAGCAGCCCAACTCCCATGCCACTGACAGCAGTGATGGGGATGCAGCTTGCAGCTGTAGAGGATGGCCTTAACCTTCTACAGAAAGATCCTAACACCTCTTATATCTCACCCTTAGGGATCTCAACCCCACTATTAGGACTCCTTGAGAACTACCCTCCTTCGTCTGCAACAAAGTACCACCAACACTTGTTTTCTGAAAAACAATATATATAACTCTTTATTTACTTGCAAAAATATTTTGTGAAAAAGTCTTTTAAAATACAAATCTGACACATTAAATCTCAGTATTACATATAAAGAAAACCAGTACTAAAAAGAAAGAAAAGGTGCAGGAAAGAAATGTTTTTAGGTAGTCGTCCTGCAATAGGACTCAAACAAAAACTATAATCTATATGAATAGATATATCTGCATGTTAGAAACTATCTCCTTTAATAGATAAAGAGAGCTGGCCTTAACACCAGCGACAACACTGATCACACCCCGGATATGTTAGGCACATTCAACCCTATGAGACTAACAAGTTTACAGCGCTTGCTGTACCCCTCTGTACGTGAGATGAATACACATCTCAGGCGCATGGAGGAGCGTCAGGACACCCTCATTCCCTGGTAATGCAGCATTTGGAAGAGTCCCTTCTTATGAGGGAAAGTAACCAGACCATTGGACGGTGGGTTGCCCATGCTCATGCTATTGGGCGGTCAGCTTGTGCCACCATACATTTGGCTAGAAGGGTCCGTGAGGGCAATAGCATACAGTCCACTATTGCTGAGACAATGGCACTGGCCCTCCAGACATGCATGTCCTGAATCTCCAGCAAAAACAGGCCGTTGCCCTCCACCAGCTCCACTCCTGCAAACCTCACAGGCAGCCAGCCTTAAGAGGAGATTCATGTGCCTGTCTGGCTCCTCACACAAGCACACACATGCCGCCAAGCGTGGCCGCAAGTAGGGTGGAACCATGGACACTCGCTCCACATGTGACTAGCTGGGGAGTGGGAGGCTACGTCGGGGAGTGGAAGGGGTTCATAGTTGGGATAGATAGTTGGGGAGTGGAAGGGGGAGGGTAAGTTGGGGAGTGGCAGGGGGTTTATAGTTGGGCGAGATAGTTGGGGAGTGGGAGGGTGAGAAATACGTGCCACCTGCTGTGCACTATATGTTTGTGACTAGTGTTCAAAAGAAGTTGTATATCAGTGCATCCCATGCATGTTGCCCATCCATGGCATCCCGCCGTGGTCGCACTGGCATCCCTTCATCATCATCATCCCCATTCTTCTCCTCAGCAGGGTCCATGTTCGGGGGCAGTGCAATGTTGCATCGAATACATATATTGTGCAACATTGCACAGGCCAGGACAATCTTGCCAACCTTAATGGGGCTATACATAAGTGCACCGCCGGCTCTGCTGATGCAGCGGAACCTTGCCTTGAGTAGTCCAAAAGTCTGTTCTATAGTGCCACATGTACAGATATGTGCACGGTTGTAGGCCTCTTCATGCATGTTCCTTGACTGCGTAACGGGTGTCATAAGCCATGGCGTGAGGGGGTATCCGGCATCACCTGCATGGGAGTGACGGAATGGCGATTGAATCATTGGGGTGTCAATCTCATGTCAGTGATGTGTGCATGTAGACATTTCCCACATTTAATTGGCGAAAGATGTAGCACACGCCACAGATGACCCTAGTGATTTTTGCAATGTCACATATAATGCCATGACCATATTCAAATGTTTGGTCACTCATTCTATCTGATACGTTTTGGCGTGCTCACTGTCTGCATTCATGCCATGATATGGCCTTCGATGCTTCTACTTGTTTCTTTGCTTATATGGAAGCAAGGGTGCGTGGCTGCCTACTAGGAGCATCGTATCTTGTACAGTGCTAACAATCTGCCTACCGCACCCGCAGTGCCCAAGAGGCCTGACACTGCTGTGTGCGGCTGACCTAGTAGGCAGTGTGCTCAGGGGAGCACCAGCTACTTTCTCAACTGTGACAATCCTCCCATGTACATTTCCCATTGCATACTGTGGCACTCCATGGTTATGGGGACTTGCAGAAACCTGTAATAGCCCTGTGGCACCGGTAAACCAGGTGCATGTAAGGTGTGTGGTGTCTGGTACAACCCTAGCAGGGGCAAGCTCGAGCTTCCTGCAGGCCTATGGATGTGGCCCATGTGCGTGTTGGCATTGATGTCTCTCACATATTGATGCCCAATCTGACTACATTGTTCTTTCATGTTGTGTGTTTTGCCTGCTTCACCATGCTATTCACCATCTTCTGAGTGCTCATATGTCAATTTTAGTTGGGTGTATACCCTGTAATGAGCACCTGCTGCTTGCTGACCAATTGTGTAAGCATGTGTACTGGATACTTGCTGTGGGGTGCAATGCTGCTGGTGTGTAGGTTTGCATTAATTTGTCTTGTCCGTGAAGCAGGCAGTGGGGGATGGTCACAATCTTTTAGCAGGCACATTTGTAGGTTGGCTGATGCATTCTGGTACATGTGGTAGTTTTGTGTTGCCTCATTGACTTATAATTGATAGGTATTGGGTGTGATCCATATGCCCGTTTGGTACATGCGTTCCATGCCTTTGGAATAAGGGATGCAATGTATCTGTGTTAGGTTGCTTTTGCCACATGCTCTACTAACTGTGCTTCTACCCCCCTGCCTCCAGAGGTCATGCATTGGTCATTCTACTTGCCCAAGAGCCAGGTGCACTCTAGTGAGTGCCTATTTACCCCCCCCACTACACAGAGTTCAGGCATTGGACATTCTACTCACCCAAAAGCCAGGTGCGCTCTCCGATGTACCGTGCCATGTAGCCTGGCAACGTGGAGTTCCGCAAGACCATTGAGTCTTGTTTGGATCCCAGAAACCGTGCACAGCAATGGGTGATGAGGTGTTCAGCAGGAGTTCGGGCTAGGGTGATGTGGTCCACGACATGGCGTAGTAAGTGCATCGAGTACCTGGAACAAGACCCTGGAAAACAGGGTCGAGACAGCCCGTGCAGCTCACCCACAGTGTGTTGGTATATGCAGGTTGCAAGGAAGTGAGTACCGACTACCTTCAGCGAGAGGGGATTGTAGTCTATATATTTATCAGGCTGCTGATGTCATCATGAATGAGGGTGACAATTGATTTTATGGTCTCTCTGTCAAGCCGATACAAGGTGCGGATTTGGCTTGAGGTCAGGGTCCATGGTGAGGCCCTAATGCGGGGGACTGGTGGCTGCCTGTTTAGTGCTACCTGCTGGACATTGATGTTAGGCATGGCAAACTGGTTCTTCATGTGCCTCCTTCGCTTATGCCACCTCCTCTGCCTCTTAGCTGCTTCATTCTCAATCCCTCCTTGCAGGTTCCCCAGCCAGCCCAATTGCTGCTACAGCGACTACCAGTATGGTTGTGTTGGTAGGTGGGTTGGGCGTGGGTGTAGTCCTTGTGTACATCCGCAGTGTAAATGGTGTGCAGCTGGGCTCATTTTGTACACCTGTGGCCTGTTTAACAGAATGGTTGGGTTTGGAGGGGTGTTTGGTATGGTCATTTTGTGCATTCACTGTGGTCAATGATGTGCAGGTGTGCTGGTTTCGGACGCATGGGGCATGTTGCTGCTCACATGGCACTGTTTAACGCCTGGTCCGCAGTGCTGCTATTACAGGCACAGTGGTCACAGTGCCACTGGCATTTTTATGGCAGTGTTTCCGTGTAGGTGGAACTGTGAATGTGCCCGTACTGCCAATGTGCTGGAAATTCAGTGACGTCCAGTCACTATTTCTGCTGTTTACGGTCATGGTGCTACCGGGTGCGGTAGCATTATGGGTGTCACTTTGCGGTGACAGTTTTTCCGCACTTCCGACTCTGAATGTACTGGTCCAGAAAACAGTGCCGGTACAGTGCTACTGGCACCACTCTTTCCTGGACCGGCATACTTGTAACGAGGCCCAGTTTATCTATGTCTTGAACACAGTGTGCTAAGAAGTCTGAAGGCGTGCATCATTTTTAGAACTTGTTCTGTCCAGTTTATAGGTTGCAATATATGTCAGATGATTCCGAAAATGTGGAAAAAAGCAAGTAATGATGATTAGAATAAAAGTCATGTGTTCACGAAGTGTTTATGTCCAATGAAAATCAAGTGATGTTTGACCTTTAATAAAATGGCCAAGCAAACCCTATTGAAATATAAGGTTCATATTAGCATAAAATGATTGCGTAATTTGTTGCCATTGTAAAAAACCATGATGTATGCAGTACAAAGTTGAGACATTTCCTTTTTCAGCTGTAAGAAGCAGTGATTAAACAAATGTACTCCCAGCTGGCTGCCCAGTTGTCTCTTCCTTGCACAAAAAGTATATTTATTTCCAGGGATGGCTGACTGCTGTGAATTATGGCTAAGAATTAATTTCTTTACATTTGGCAACCATGAATGGACCGTCTAAAGGCTTCAAAGACAGCAAGAACCTATGTTCCCCTGCACTGACGGACACAGGGAATTTGCAGGAGACAAATGAGGGGTAAGGATAAACTGGCAGAGCAGTAAGGAAGCCAGTCAGCCTCATAATTATTATGGTAACATATATGTTGTGCAAGGAACAGAGCTAAGGGAAGGGAATATTGCATTGTATATCATTTATAAGTAAGAGGGTGAAGAGAAAGAAGGATGCCTCAGTTTAGAGTTTCAAGGGAACTCAATAGTATGCACTAAAAAGATTCCAAATAAGGGTATTAAGGATTCCTGAGGCTAAGCCAATAAGAAGAGGGCATATCAAACAGCAAAATGGAGTAAAGAATGTTGAAAGAAAATTGTTCAAATTAATATGTCTTTCTATTTGTGTCAATTTAAAATATGTAAATATTCTTTAAGTGGTTGGTGTTTTTTGCCATGTATTAGTGATGGCTGGTTTTTATTATGTGCATTTTTGTGATGCATCATTCATTGTCTTTTGGATTTAAAGGAAATAATAGCCGTGTTAAACAGAGACACAAAATTAACATTTTTATTTTGCTATGCATGTCTCCTGTGTGCGCGCTAGAAACAGACAGCTTGCTTTAAGTGAAGCTTGCTCGTGGGCTGCGTTTGTAGAAATAACTGAATCACATTCGTTTGAGAAAGTGAAGGCAACTCTTGTAACACAAAGACTAAAAATTGCTTTGCTTGAAAGAGAAACAGAGCCCCCTTTTGATAGCACTGAGTAAAAAAAAAAAAGGAGACCAAAGTTATTTTCACGTCTGATTTATTTAGGCCTAAATAATTTGCATGTATTTAAGCTAAAAATAAAGGAGGTAATGGAGACACTGTGTTTTTTTTATGTGAACAGTTCAGTTGAAGTATGACATAAGTTATGGCTTTGTTAAGTAGAGATAACATTCTTTTGCTATGCCGCACAGACTTCAATCAAGTGGCCAGTGGCCCAGAACTACATCCTTCAGTATAAGACAAACGTGGGGTTCAGAGAGAGAGCAGGTCCCAAGGTAGCTTAGTCGGTTAAGGTATTGGTTGCTCAGTTTCCCACATTGATTGCAATAATATGTATTTAGAATGCAAAATAGTTTGGTTGGGATGTTTGTGTTAGAAATGTTTTTAAGGTTGGGATAAATGACAGCGGAGTGCTGAGCAAAGTGGTGAGCAGTTCCTGGCAGAGTGTTCTTTTGCTGCAGTGGTTCTACGGTCTGTCTTTGCTTTTTGTTGAACTTTGGCAGGAGGAGCCACATACATTCTGGGCACACGCGGAGCGGAGTGCTGGGCAGAGTGGTGAGCAGTTCCTTGCAGAGACCGGTGTTCTCTTGCTGTGGTGGTTCTACAGTCTGTCTTAACTTTCCATTGAATTTTCTGACAGGAGAAACTACATACACTATGGGCACGCCTGGAGCAGAGTGGTGAGCAGTTCCTTGCAGAGACCGGCATTCTTTTGCTGCTGTGGTTCTACGGTCTGTCTTTGCTTTTCATTGAACTTTCTGGCAGGAGGAGCTACATACACTCTGGGCACCCGCAGAGCGGAGTGCTGAGCAGAATGGCGGTGAGCAGTTCCTTGCAGTTCGCTGCAGGACACATATATGGTATGGCATTTATAACACACCTATGCCCAAGTGTATCAAAAGACAACAAGGCAAGGGAGGGGGGACCGAGGAAAGACAGAGACAACGATCTTACTAGGCCAGGTGACATTGAGATCGCGCAAGTGCAGGGGACATAGGAAACGACTCCAGGATCCCGCGTGGCAGAGCCTGTGTGGAGGTTGATCGCTGGACCTATACAAATGGCCTGGTCGGTGAGATCTCAGACCTAATATACAGCAAACGTTTTGTCAGATATTCATTGTTTTTACACTGACCTCATTAGAATGCACGGGTTGAGAAGTCTATTGAAAATAACAGACCACACCATTCTTAAAAAATATTGTTACAAATGGCCAGTGATCTCTCATTGCTCACCTCACCGGTCGAAGTTCATGCACCCCTGATTATGGCTGAAAAGTCACACAATAATTCAGAAGCTATTATGGGCACTAAATAGCTATCTTCTTTGGGAGGTGTCTTTTGCATGGCTCATCTTAATAAATAAAAAAACAGTGACTTTTGATCTCAGATAAGTACAACTACTGACACACCTACTCATCTGTTAAATGCATACATCACTGGCACGGAAATGTTAACAAAGGTGGTTTTGCCGGTACGGGGAAAGCGTAATGGGGCAACCTTTTCACCCTCCTTTACACCGATGAGGACAGTGAAATGCGACTGCATCATCACAAGTGAGGAAAATCCAACAGGAAGATCATGGTGTGCAGGCGACCGATTCAAATTTCGAGAACATTTCAGTTAACACTAATTGTGAAGTTATTACCGTAGATTATACAGGGGGGACCCAGGTTACCCAAGGGGATAAGCCCTCCGTTCCACAGGTGTTCACCCACAAAAAAGCCCTGCGAATAAATAAACACAACGTCGCCCAGGAGAAGAAGTGTAAATATGAGAAAAACACCAACGGTAGGCGCTACTCACGGAAAGTCATGCGGAATCTGACTTTGCTTGAGACTTTGAAGGCAATAGGAAGTCACTTGGGGTGACCATAAGGTGCACTTTGGTCAACTCTCCCGTAGTGGTAATCAATATTTCATGGTGGATGAAGCCGAGGACAACCTGCAAGTGAATCTAATGGATGATGGTGTGAATACGGGTAAAGGAAAATCCATGGCCACACAGCACAAACAGGATCCTCATGAAAAGATCTCCTCCGACATGAGTGAAGATTTGGCACCTGTCCACTTAGTTCCTCACATGCCTCTTGTGAAGTCTATATGTACACAATATGAGCTTTTGGGTGGGTCCAACTTCGTGGCATGTGGGTACGAGAACTATGATCCTGAAGCACAAACAAAACAGGTGCTACTGCCACAAGTAACTCAAGAATCAATGGCTGAAAGACAAGGCACAAGAGTTCAGAAGTTTGATTCTGAAGCACAAACTGATGAGGTGGCTTGACACAAGCAACAGATGTGATTAGGGTGAGAATACCCTATGACTCACACTTTCAAAAAATAAATGTTTTTTTAGAGACACGTGATCCAGCGATCTAACTTCAGGGGACACCATGGGTTTTAATAACCCACATGAACGCACACATCCAGTGACCCAGTCTTCAGAAATAAGAAGGGAAGTAACATTCAAGGGTAGAAGTGGAAACATCTCACTAGATAATCTACCCAAAGAGAAAGTAGGGCCGGGCGCCCTTATGAAAAATTCTACTCAACCCCTGGAAACCATGCAATGAGAGGGGGAGATCCAACGATCAAAACCCAGGCCCAATTTTCATTATTCTAAAAGGAGCAAGCGGCAGTGAGGTTGTCATCAAAGTCCACTCTGGTTCTATTAAGAAGAGTGGTATGTATGAGCATAAATGTTACATTACAAGGGTGTGGAATAAGGACAATTCAACGCAAGTGGGCCTTAGAGGGCCCACTTTAAGTATGACCAAAAGTGTACGCTCCCCATACAGAATCCTAATGGAGAGTATATATAAAGAAGATGGGTCACTCTCACTAAAAAGGTCCACTATCGTGTCGTTACTATCTGAAGTTTTGAATTTGAGTAAAATTTCTTATAAAGACATTGATCGTGTTGAGTTCATAGATCGTGTGCACACAAGTCTTGTTTTAATTAGTTTGGATCCAAGAGTTTTGTATGACCTCATCATGTGAGAAGCACCATCACTAAGAAGCTTGGGATTTTCAGTGTCACCCTTCCTGGAAGATACCCCAGGGAATCATTTCGTCAACAAAAAGATATTTAATCATGAAATTAAATCCAATGGGGCTCTCACATGGGAGGGGTTGAATAACATCCAAAATGTTACATTTGAGGGACTGGACCGACCGAGGGATGAGAGAGTACAAGACTGGACTTGGTTGCCAGCTTCTTTGTTTAATTTAAGCAATCCTCAAGTCGCCACTTATCGTCTTAAACAATTAGTATTTAGGGCTTCTTTCTTGGAACACAAGGGGTCATGCCCACCTTTTATCTAACCCTGAAGTGTGTACTGTGCTGCGTAAATTTGTTATAGTATGCCCCCAGGAGACCTGGCTACTTGAGAGTTCTGTGTGGGATGGTTACACGAGTTCCCGTCAATTAGCTAGGAACAGCAATGTGGACTGACCATTTGGCGGACTTTTCAAAAATGAATGTGGCTTTGACATCATTAATCAACATGAAATATGCCAAGGGGCCATAGTTACAGAATTTACTTTGAAATATAAAGGTGGAATGGGACAGTTTTTATTGATTAATGTTTATTGATATCTTGAAATAGGTGCCGCTGAGGAGATGCTGTCCAAGCTGAATTACTATTTTGGAAAGTGGTCATGTACTCACCTAATTCCAATTATTCATATTGGGAAAAGGAGATGGCTGTTCCCTGTGATGGGTTGGAACCTACCCCACAAGTAAAATAATTAACCATTGGTAGTTTGTAGTGAGGAGGGCTTAAGGCCCTTGGTCTTGTTATGACAAATGGAACAACTGATGGGGACTCAACAGGTGAACCAACCTGGTATAGAGGACAAGAGTCCTAGACGCTGGACTATATTTTTGTGGACTCATTCATCCTTGAGAGATGTACTAAATTTAAAATTGAGGAGAGCGCATGGAGCGATCATAGTATGCTTGAATGTCTATTTGATATTAATGTTCGGTCTCAGAATATAAGGTATGATGTAAACATCACTCTGAGTGCTTCCCTCAATCGTGTTAAATGGAGCCAGTCAAACAACATCAAGTTGAATGATTTGGTGAGTGTTGTGGAGTTTACTAGCTACGATTGGAAGCTTTGCACATTCACTGTTGATTGCTTTACAGAATTCTGGAACAGTTCTTTAAGGGCTGCATTAGGAGACACCTGCAAAAGCACGAAAAATGTGAGTAGAGTTTTTAACAAAAAGCATAGATTCAATCCTGATGTTGCAGAAAGGAAAAGGGTAATGAGGGCTGATATTAGAAACCTAAAGCTCTCAAACAAGACAAAAGCAGAAAAATGTTTGTGTATCCATAAATTCAAACAGCGTTTTAAGAATTGGTTGAGGGGTCAGAAAGCAATCTTTATGCAGGTTGATGCAGAATTAATGTTCTCCTGCATGAAAGAAAATAACTCTGCTGCCTTTTGGTGTAGTATAAATGCATTGAACCCTGGGGTTTGTGAAAACCGAGGTAAATCCAGTCTTCGAAAGGGACTGGATTTTGCATTTTGAGGGTCTTTATGCAACTAGAGACCCCCTCAAAAAATGAACTTAGGGATTTGGCTGACTCTAGGGTTCTTAAAGGTTCAATATCTTTTAACATCGAAAACATATATAGTGTAATGTTTAAGTCAAGTTACTCCAGGGCCCCTGGGCTGAATCAATGTTCTAATAGACTATTTAAGGGTGGCCCGAAAAGCTGGGCTGGAATCCTAACATTTATTTTTGATGACGTGATTGAGAGAGGACAACTTCCACCAACTTGGCAAACATCATAAATTATATGGATCTTCAAAAGGGGGAGGTGATCAGAATCCAAATATGATCACCCCATAACCAACTTTGATGCCAACAGCAATAATTTGGCATCTATCTTGCTGCAGCATCTGGAGAAATGGTCGCAGAAGACAGGTTGGATTTAAAAAAAAACAGGGTTTAGGAAGGGCTATAGGACCAGTTTAAATGCCTTCATCATCAAATGTCTGTATGAATCGGTCCAGGGTATACAGTATGATGCGATCCATCTAGCAGCAGTGGATTAATCATCCGCATTCGATCTTGTGGATCAACATCGATTATGGTATGAGGGACTTTTGAAGCTGCTCATGAGACTACATGAAAATTTGAATGTTCATGTGCGTTTAAATCAGGAGGGGGTTCTTACTGAAAAGATATCTACTCGAAATGGACGGAGGCAAGTGTGCATTTTGGCTCCCTGACTTTTTAATTTGTATGTCTCAGACATCAGTGAGACCCTGGATTCTGCAGCTTTTGCTTCACGTAGGATTGGTACCTTCAGTATCAAATGGCTGGCTTACACAGATGATTTTATTTTAGTAAATTGAGCCAGCAGGCGCCTACAAAAACTCCTAGATGCATTCAGCAAATATGCAGAAATTAACTATTTAAAAATCAATACAGATAAGGCAAAAGTGATGACGATATCAAATCAAAGAAAAACGATCACAAAAAAATGGACATTGGAAGCAGCTGGTTTACCTGGGATACTAAATTTACAGCAACTCTGACATGGCATATATTAGCAAGTTCTTCATGCATACACTTTTTGCACTAATTACCCAAATGAAATACATAAAGAAAAATATTGCAAATACACAATATTGCCACTGATTAAGTTTTACTTAAGTAAGTCAGTACCCAAGTTGATGTTGGGAGTGGAATTATTGTATGGAGTAGAATCATACCCAGATTGGGTGATGGACTATATGAATAAACTAGAAGGCATAATGTGGCAGAGGGTTATGGATATTCCGAATGTGGTACCCACTGCTGCCATTAGATTTGAGTTTGGGCTTAACTCACAAAAATCTACTGGTCATTGGAGGTTAATGGGCCTCATTACGAGTCCGGCGGGAGCCGTGCTGGAAAAACCAGCAGGCTGCCGCCAGACCTGTATTATTATTCCGCCTCCATGATTGCCGGAATCAACGGGGCATTACAATCCCTGTGACCCGGTAATTGTGGAGGCGGAATCCTGTAAATCCCCATTCCCATGGAGTCCGTTAGGACTCCATGGGGATGGGGGCTATGGAACCACTGGTTCCGTCTATGACAGAGCCGGTGTGTCCATGTCCGCCTGCAGGAGGGTGGTGTTAACCCCGCCAGGTGAGACCTGGCGGGAGTGACACCTCCCGCCTGCAGGACTCTGAATCAGCCGGTCCGGAAACAACGGTTCTTTCTGTACCGGCAGGGTCGTAATGAGGCCCAATGTCTTTTTTTCACAAAAATACTCTGTTCGGCTCCAAAAACCATGTAGAACCATCTTGGTACTCAAATGGTCTCTGAAACGGTGTCGGTTTTAAGAGAATTCAGCATGAAATGTAACAGAATGCTGGAAAATTGCAATATGGCCAAAATGGATTTAATCCGTGAACCAACAAAGATTAAAAAATCGTTACATTTGCTGGACTGGTGTACCACCATTACAGTATTTCATGAGTTTGTGAGTATGAAACACATTGAGGGTGAACACAAGAAACTGGGTGAACTAGCTACATACCTAAACCTAACCCAGTGTCCCAAGATGAGATTTGAATATATGAGGATCAGGAGAAACCTTCTCCCTACGGGAGAGGTTTCGCCTAGACGAAAAAATATTACAGAAGCCTAGTCAAAATGCAGATGCTGTAAAGATGGAGTCACTTTGGAGACTTTTGTGAGAAACCAGAGGGTGGCTCACCCGCTAGTCCCCAGAGATTGCTCTCTCAGGTGGCCAGGGCATGGACATCGCCTTTGGATCCAGACCCTGGGGGTGGACCAGTACAGGAGGAGGGGTCCTTGGGGAGTGGGACCCCTGATGGTGAGATGGGTACTCCTTTCCCTCTAACACCTTTAACTCCTTCTACCAGGTAGGATACTGGGGTACTTCAACTCCCCCCCCTTCCCTACACGAACACTGCTACACAGACAGCCCGCTCTGGGAGAAAACAGACTAGTACCCGAGCAATGTACCTGACCTGTCCCACTACCATGGTCAGGCAGAGTCAGGCAAGTACCTTTGACAACACACAACTGACTTCAATTGAACTTCCCCACATAGATAAAAGGCAGAGCATGAAAGCACACTTTGAGTGAGGCAAATACACACAAAGGAGCCGTTCTTCCCAGGCAGCAGCTCAGCCAATGAAGAGAAATGTGTCACAACGTTGCCTACGCTCCCGAACCTTCTCCTCACTTGATGCTTCTGAAGAGCTGTTCCGGCGTTCTGAAGTTTTCTTGGGGCGCGTTTTCCTGGCTTCAGTGTCCTTCTTGTCCTTGAGTCTTTTATCTCTTTTGTTGTGCAAATAAGGCCTGGCTCCCTCAGAGGCCATCTTGGCAGAAACTGAAACCTGTCCTCGGTGGACCCCGAGGAGCCAAACCCCAGACCAGGGAATAGGCCTGTTGGCAACAAAAAACCCTGGTAGTGAGATGTTGAATAGTTCTTGCTTGGCAAAAGAGGATTTTGTTCGAGTGTCACGGCTTCTGAAGGTCTCCACAAAAGACGAACGTAGGATGAGCCACTGAATTCTGGGAGATGTAGTCCATACTCAAGTATAGCCTCCAGCTACAGGTGTAAGATCCGTGGAGAAGAGACTAAGCAAGTGCACAGCTTCGTAGGTGTGATCCTGAAGAACGTTCCAGGAAGTACTCCGTGGAGAACAGAACTGGTAACCACCAACAGAAGTGGTTGGGTAGAACTAGGAAGAGCTGAAGGATACACAAGAATAGGAGACAAGAGAACAGCAGGCTCGGAAGAGACAGAGTCTCAAAGCCCCAGTAGGTAAGAACAGGTAAGTTAAAGCTAGAATATAGAAGCCGCGTTCCGATCGAACTACAGATCGAATAAACAGAAGGAGGAGCAGAACGCGGAAGTAATAGACGTAAGTAGGAAGAATCGGATAGGATAGAAAAAGGGGACGGAAAGGGTCTGCTGGGCTAGTCAGACAATAGGACAGAAGAGATAAGTTTTCCCCTAACAGACAGAAAACCTGGCTGCCCTTACAGACAGAAAAGGAAACAGACGGGCGCCAGACAGAATGCAAAAGGGAAAGAGAGATGGGAGTAAGACCCGGCACAAGAGGACCGATGACGAGCTGGAACCGAAGATAAGAGGAACCCTAGACAGAGAGACGGTATCGGAGGAGAGGTACAGAAAGGAGGAAAGCAAGGAATGTACCAACAAGCAAGCCAGAAAAATAACAAGCGGAGAAATATATTATCTCGCCGAGGCACAAACAAACGATGCAAGGAGGAACTGTGAGAGACACAGCAGCGTCGGCAGTCAGATGACGGATACAACGCACTGTCTAAGGGGCGTGGCTCACAGATATTCCTGCGGCAGCCATATTGGGGGAAAACTAGAATGCAATGTCAGTTCCTACGAGGTATCCTAATGCTTCCAAGCCTGCCATAATTTCCAGGAGGAAAGCCTGACAAAATGGCAGACCAAGAAAGGAGAACAAGGATGGAGATACCCTTGACCTTTTTGACGAGTGATCGTTATACTCCTAGGAACTTGAAAGCAGCACTTGTAAGGCCAAGAAGGGAAACCGAAGAATCCTGCACTGTGTGTCTGAGATATACGGGGCCCTCCTGCATGACTGGTGAGTCGAAGAGGAGCAGCAGCCACCACCGTGGTATTGTCCTTGGCTCTGAGATCAAAGCCGCAAACAGAGAAATCAACACATCAACATCAGCAAATGACGTGGCACCACACTCCATCTCTCCGACCCCTTCTATGGATTCTGGCCCAATCATGCTCACACATGTTTCTTCCCACGGTGTGAGCTTAATTGGAGAACTTGGTCCTCCTCTGGTCTCCAAGGCCTGGGCACGGTTTGCAGAAAGAATGTTCCGCACCCTCAGCCGCAGGTCATTCCACCTTTTGCGGCAATCCTTGACTGTGCGGAGGGTGTTGCCCACTGTGCTGACCTTGTGGCATACTAGTGCCCAAATTTCCTTTTTTCCCCAACACGGCCTCCCTCCTCATGTTGCTGCTGAACACTGTCCCAGCATGCTCATGTAGGGTGTCTACGAGCATCTGGAGTTCATCTTGGCTGAAGCGCTCCTTTCGGAGGCGAGCAGATCCCTTCTTGGGGGCTTTAGGCATTCCTGGGTGGTTGGATGAACTTTCTGGTCGATCACCAGTGTCCCAGGGGTCCTGTGTGGTGAGGATGGCAATGGATTGTGTTTTTAAAGATGGCCGCCGCTAATTGCGGTCACCGCTATTTACGGTCACCGCTAATGCTGCTTTGGACAATGACGGTAGTGTTATCTACGGTGCGCTTCATGCCGGTAAGGGCTTTTTGGGGCCCTTTTGCAGCATGGCGCTAGGTACCTTACCGGCATGGCGCAAAGCTAGTGCCCGCAAAGTCGCAATAGTCCACTTTTAGCAGGCTGCTGCCAGCTCGGACACGCTATTTGCACCATGCCGGTAAGGGACGGTACTTACCTCCAAAATCGGAATGAGGGCCTCAGAGTGGAACATGCGAGGTTGGAGAGCCCCCAAGATCAACGAGTTTTACTGTCGGCAGCAGTCACCCTGGGGGAGCGGGCATCGGATCGGGGCTACTGTGCCAAGTTAGGGTGATGTTTTCCGTCTTGTGGGTCGCGGGCCCTTGGCTGTGCTGCTGGGTGGACTGTCACAGCTTGTTGCTCGGCACACCAGCAGTTACTGTGGTGGACTCAGCCGGGGCGGCAACAGCGGGATAGTCTGTCTTGGTATGCCTGGTTGTGGTCTGTCGGATGAGCTCCACTGGCCACTTCTACCCCCCGGTTTGTAGCTGGATGCTTCTCGTGGCACACCATTGTGACAAACACTATACCTGTGATAACCCTGGGAGCTTCAATGTTGTCTGGGCCAGGAGCGCGAAGTTGCAGGTGTATTATGCCTGAGAGGGTTGCTTGGTGGGCTAGTGGCCTGGGCGTGACATAGACTGTGCTGGAATGACTGTCCCGGCCCGTGCAGTTCCTCGAGTGGGGCCGGGCTGGGTCTGCTCTGTCAACTGGTCGCCTTTTATCCACTGAGTCGGCTTCTTCTCAGCTCGCCTGCACTGCCTGTTCGATTCAGGAGAAGGTGTGAAGCGGAGACGGGTGAGCTTTGTGCCCGGGCTTTGCACAGTAGTTGGGGTACTGCCGTATCCTTGGCACGAGGGGACAGGGGACTCCCCTGCAGTGGGGGCAGTTTGGCGCCCCCGTGAGCAATCAGCAAGGCTCGTGATGAAGCACGGCGCCTGTGGTGGTGCCTGGGGCGCGTTGTCAGCCAGTGGTGGAGCCGGGGGGGGGGGGTCGCTGAACCTGATGCTACCTGGGGTACAGGGCCGTGGCGTATACGTTTTTTGTTTGCTGGACGGAACATCCGTCAGTTAGTATGGGGCCGTGGCTGGTATACAGGCTGGGGTGCACGCGCCGTACCTGCAGTTATGTGGTCCGGGGGAAGTCCTCTGCAGAGCTCACCGTTGGTCTCCCACTGCTCTCCAGTGGGGCACACTCGATGCTGGGGGGGCACTGTCTGCTCTGAGTCTGCCACAGGCACCCCCACCTCTTCCTTCACACCGCTGGGCCGCTTCGGGGGGAGGAGGGCCTCAGCTGGTCTGCTCGGGCACTCGCTGCTTTTTCTTCCGCAGAGCCTCAGTGTCCGCCACGGGATCTTGCCTCGCCTCTCCTGGCATCTGGGGGTGGCGGATCACTGCTTCCCTTTTTGCCGAGGCTCAAGACCCCGCCTCGGGTCTCTGCGCACTCGGATCTGGAAACCAGGGATGTTGCTCCATGGCGGATGGATGGCTGGCTGTCTTGGGCTGTATATCAGGGCCAGCTTTTGTTGGGGGATAGAACGCCTATTCTCCGCCTCTGGCTGTGGTGGAACACGGCCGCCTCCGGGCCTCAGGGTTTCGCTGATTGGGATTGGGGTAGCGAGGCCGAGCCCAGGGAGGATGGTGGCAGCGAGCCACGACCCCCACAATTCCGATTTTCAGGAAAGCTGTGACCACGGTAGGGGGCCCATCTGGTCACGGCAGTGTTGGCACCATCTACCTTTCGTGGATGGTCTCAGTAATGAATGGTTGTGCATGATTTTTGCAGGATTTTCGGGGCTCCGCATGGAGCTCTTTAGGAAGCCGCCATCTTGGTCGGCTCACTAGCGCCCTCATCCCGAAAACAGTTGTTGACATTTCCCGATATAGTTCGGATCACAAGTCATTTGATAACAAACATCAGCAGGAGCAATATTGTATGTGATGATACGTGTCATGTTTCTCCACTTGCAGTCCGTGTCCGCACAAACCTTACAATACTCATAAATGGAATAAGAACTCTGTGCATCACATTCTTCCACCAAGGAATCCTCATGCAACACCCCAAACAGATGTCGTAGCACAGGGGCGGGTGTAGGCACAGCCACAAGGCAGGAGGAAATTAGCTTTGCATAGTTGTGAACATCCGCTAAGCAGAAATGTGAAGGGTTTAACACCTGCCGAGCCAGAAAAACCCATATATTCTCGGGTTGCTCGACAATGGCCGAAAAGCCATGCTGCACAAAGGACGTAGACACTGCAGAAAGGGGTAAGGCATCACGCTTACGCCGTGTCGTTTTCTCAAGGCACTACGATATGCTGCAATTGATGTGTCATCCAGTGCAATGATTGTAGAAAACTCATTAGTCATCATCCAGATCCCTGATTCCATTTGCAGGATGAAGAAATTTGACAGCTCTTCTTGCATGTCCCCAGACCCTCCCGAAGAGACTCCACACTTCTCTGCACAGGCAACTAGCACACCCAGGATCTAGAAAATCAGAATTAAAAAAGAAGATATCAGTGGAGTACATCACTCAAACAAATAACACTTGCCACCGGGGACGTGAGTCTATTTCCTCTTTCCGGGTTCCATCGCAAGAACTACTTGATCCTCTCCTGCTGTAATTACATCCGCCAGGATGGGCGGACCATTAGGCTTCTCCACCCACACCTTAGCTCCCAGAACCATTTTATCTGATGAGCCAAAACCCTTATCCGCACAAGTTGTTACTACATTGGGTGGCTCTCCTTTCTTCACCATGGAGAGTTTTACAGGTACAAGAATTAATTGTGCTACCCTATCCCCCTTATGGATGGGCAACACATTCTCTCCACTGTTCATGAGAATCACTTCTATCTCTCCTTGATAGTCTGCATCCACCATCCCTCCTAATATCTGAATACTTTTAAGTGCCAATCCCATATGGTCAGCCGGAATTTGTACTCCAATGCCTGTATGGATCACAATATGGCCTTTGGGTGGCTCAATAAGGAGCTAAAACCCCAGGAGACATTTCCCAGTACAACTAAGTTTCCATGGCTCTGTTCGGTATTTGTAAGGCTGGCGTTAACATGTGCATTAAAGGTGTCTCACCATTAGCAATGGGGCGGTTGTTCAAGATTTGAACCACATTCAACACCCGCTCACGCCACCCTTTCAGAGTGCCTTCACCAGTTTTGCGCAACTATTCTTTGAAGAATCCATTAATTCTCTCAATTAACCCAGAAGCCTCAGGGTGATATGGGACAAGAAAGATCCATTCAATGCCTTTCTCCTGGCAATAATTCAGAACCAATTTTCCCTTGAAATGGGACACATTGTCACTCTGAATCTGTAAGGGTACCCCATAATACACAGCCACTTGATCCAACAATTTAATCGTATTCAATTGCTTGGCTCGTTTGCATGGCAACACCATCAGGTAACCAGAATATGTGTCCACAATGGTGCACACATATTAACATCCTCGGCTAATTGGTAATGGACCGATATAATCGATATGCCAAATCTGTCTGGGCAATTCACCCTGTTTCAATGTGCTTTGAATTACATGCAGAATAGATCTCTGCTTCTGATGCTGACACACGGGGCATTGTAAAATCACTGTTTTCACAACTTCCAATGAAATACTAATTCCCCTATCTTATGCCCACCTGGTAGTAGCCTTTTCTCCGAGATGTACACTTTTCAGGTGGGCCCACCTAGGTATCCCCTCCAGATCATCTTCCTCAGACCTCAGGTCCATGACCGAAATCTTGGCATGTTCATCTGCAACAGAATTGAACCATCGTTCCAATTAATCTGTTGCACAATGGGCGTCTACATGATACACAGTTACTGTGGTATGCATCAGCATTTCAGCAATATTCTGCCACAGTTCCTTTCTCCATACTTCTTTGGCATGAATCTTACATCCATTCTTCTGCCATGTAGGCAGCCAAACAGCCAGCCCATTTGCAACGGACCATGAGTCCATACAGATATAGCAACAACCAGGTGCGTCTTGCTTCACAGCCTAATACACAGCATATAATTACGCAAATTGACTACTTTTCCCTTTTCCGGGGGTGGTTAACACTTTCTTTGATTTAGGGTTATACGCCACTGCTTTCCAGTGTCACTCAGTCCCCACATATTTGGCTGAACCATCAGTACACCAAGCATGTTCAACTTGTTAACTTGCTAATTCTCCATACAGGATTCCCCATTTTACCTGAGATTCACCAATTTCACTCCCCTCCATGGGTTCCAGATCTACTAACGGAACCCCCGCCACTTGCTCATGTAACTTCGCAACTCCACCCTTCCCTGTCTCGGCACGATTTTGAATGTACCATTTCCATTTGATGATACTGGGCTCTTGTGCATGCCCTATCCAATGTGTCTTAGGGGAACTCAGTAGCCACTGCATGATCTCAATTTCCGGTTGGATCAATACATCATGACCCACTGTCATTTGTTTGGTATCTACGAGTACCCAATAGCAGGCTAACAGCTGTTTTTCAAAGGGAGTGTATCAGTCACCAGCCTCAGGCAGATTATGACTCCATTATCCTAAAGGCACCCGCTTCCTGTCCTGCTTTTGCCACAAACTCCAGTTGGCATAACTATCTTGTACGGACACATTCAACTCCACCTTCCCTTCCCTTAAGGGCCATAAATCAAACACTCTCTGTATGGTATCTTCCTTCACAAGCTCTTCGCTCATCCACCTCCAACTCCCTCAGGGTTTGTCGCTTCTCCAAGCAGCGAGTTGGTGGTAGATCTCTCTCTTCGGCTGGGGCCTCCATCTGGAACAGCTTCCCTGCCTGTCTGAAACTTGAGGAGAACCATCTTCGGTTACGGAAGCACCTCAAGACCTTCCTCTTTGCTTCTTCTTTACCTCCTCCTCTCCCCTGCTGATCTCCTGGCTGAATCTGAAACGGCACTGGTTACCTGGCTACCCTCTGATCTCTGGCCCATGTCACCACTACCATGCCAATCGCACACCTGCACTGCCCCCCTGGAAACCCTTGAACTCTGGGACTGTTTCTGTATCTCTACAGCCCCCACTAGCCCTTGACACTTGATGTCTGCACTTACCCTTGCACTTACCACCAGCTGGCTGCACTTTTATTTATTGTCTTTATTTATTTCACTATTATCCTATGTACTGTACCACCCCCTTCCCTTTTCCCTTGCACTTTTCCCCCTTGACCCCCACCTGCATTTGTGCAATCTCAATGTCACCTGGCCTAGTAGGATCGTTGTCTCCGTCTTCCCTCCCTTGCCTCGTCGTGTCATGAAACACTTGTGTATAGGCGCATTATAAATGCCATATCATATCATATCTTTCGCTAGCGGAAATGCCTTTTCTTGCTCTTCCCCTCATTCAAAATGGAATTTCTTGCATGTCACTCTGTAAAGGGGTGCCAAATACTACCCCAAATGTGGTATATGCTGTCTCCAAAATCCAAACAACCTGATAAACTGCTGGGCTTGGTTCTTGTTCATTGGAGTGGAAAACTTTTTTGCTTACCTTTTGGCATCATGTCGCGATGCCCATTATGCCACTGAATTCCCAGAATTCCCAGAAAAATCACGGTCTCTGCTGGATCCTGGATTTTTGCTTCATTAATTTCCCATCCTTCCTTTCGTAATCCTTCCATGATCAACTCTAGATGCATTTGCATGCTATGCTCATCCTTTCCCTGTATCAATATGCCATCAATATAATGCACTATTTGCACACCTGGCTTGCACAGAACTTTGTCTAAATTTTCTGCCACCAGCCGGTGACAGGTGGTTGGACTATGCATATATCCCATTGGCAGACGTTGGAACGTATACTGCCTCCGATTCCAGGAAAATGCAAACTGCTCCTGACACTCGTTGGCAATCGGCACAGTGAAGAAGGCATTGGCCAAATCTAACACTACATACCAAGTTCCCTCAAACTTCTGCACATTCTCGATCAGAGTAACTGCATCATGGACTGCAGAAATTAACGGAGGAGTGTACTTGTTTAACTCACGATAATCTACAGTCATCCTGTAACTTCGATTCAGTTTTTTAATAGGCCAGACCTGTTTGCTCCAAGCTGTGGTTACGGGGCGCAATACACCGGCTTCAACATATCCTTTAATTGTGTCTGAAATCTCTTTGTGCCCACTGTGAATACAATTTTGTTTCATAGATGCTCGTTTTGTAGCTAACGGAACCTCCACCGGGGCATCGTCAATTTCCCTGCGATAACAGGGGTACAGGTCAAAGCACACACCCCAAACTGATAGAGTTTACTTCCCAATCCGGGAGTCAAAACCTCCAAAATGTCAAATCCAATAATATATTCAGGTATCGGAACAACTAACACTCGATAAGTATCCCTTTTTAAATTCCCAATTTTCATATGGATTTTGTTCTGGACCGCAGAGCTCTTTTTTCCCCCTAACCCTGTGATCGTAAAATGCCATCCATTAAACCTCGAAGGATTCCCATGTATCAATGAGGCCACCACCCGGGGATCAATTAAGGAGCGGACCTCTTGTATATTTCCCGATTGCCAAAATAACTGCACATTCACATGAGGCCGTCTGTCTACCTTAATTCGGGCAGTTGTCACTGGAGTTTGACCACAATTCTATTTGTATTTTGAATGCAGGTATTTGGATTCCATTTCCACCATCGCACTCACCATTTTCCTCAAATCTGCATGAGTCGTCTGGTATTGTGGGGACGTACCTGGGGACTTTTCGCCCACCTCCTCGGCAGGTGGCGCGAAGGTATCTTATCCCTACTGGGCTTATGTACCTCCTGCTGTTTCATTTGCTTGTACCGTGCCTTACCTTCCAGTCCTCGGTTCTTATATAACTGATACATGTCCCGGATCTCAATCCCATCAATGTCTTCACGTGGTACTCAATCTTTTACTAGCGCCAAAAACATATCTTTTCAGGATACCCGAGAGTCTTGGCTGTCAAACCTCTTCCCGGGGGTCTGTCTTTCACTCCGCTCCTCTCTCTCTCATTCTCAAGGTCTTTCCTCACCCTTTTCTCATTCCTTTAGGTCGGCCAATAGCCCGATTGCATCCACCACCTCATCTGTCATTCTACTGGTAATTCCCATCAACAGGGTCATAATGACATTCTTATATGCAGGTGGAGCGGTTCGAATGATGGTATTTCTAGCTGAGACTGATAACACTACCTCTCCAATATGTTTGTGGTATCTAAATGAATCGCTTCTTTCATGGCATGTTGCCTCACTGTTTGTATGGCCTCTCTCAAGGTGTACCACTTGTTCTCCTTGGTAGACCAGTCTGACGCAATCAGGTACTTGCAGTTACACCCTTGGGCCGCTAGCTGTAATAAAGACATTTGCACCTCTACCCTGTCATCCTCACGAGGAGGACCAACAGGTAACCTCTCCTGAATATGTGTTTCCTGCGGCAATGGCAGAAACTGGCAGCGTTCGTGGAATCTACCCAGAGACCCGCTGCCCCTCTGTCAAATAATCTAACCATCCAAGTTAACAAAGACTCGCCAGCCCTCTGTTTCAATCAGCTAATGATTTCCCCAACCTCTTGCTGGGAATAATCCTCTAGCGTGGTCAATTCCACCAACCCCCCCTCCGGGATTATTGCGATTGGGACCATCTCGCCTGCGCATCACTGGTTTAGCTGTTACCTCCTTCCGGTCTCTGGTCTGGACAATACCTCCTGATCTGAACCACTCTCTGTTCTTGTACTGTCCTATACATCCCCATCCCATTGGTCATTGTCCCAATCAACCCCTGTGGAGGCAATCACAGTTGCTACCTTACGGGAGTTCACCCTCCCTCTTCTCTTTTGATATTTATATCGAGCAATCCTTACAGCAGCGCGCTCGGCTACCGCTTGATATTTGTCTGCCTTATCATGATATAACTTCATTTGGAGCTGCTGCATTAACACAATCTGTTTCTCAGCAGCTAGCTGTCACGGCTCGCTCCCTTCGCTCCCGTTCCCGCCACTTGGGGGCATGTTTTGGGGTTTATTCCCTACTGGACATTTCCTCCGAACCTTATGCTACAGTGTCCTGATGAATTGGGAGCGCTAAAACCTTATTTCCCAAATTACTTCCCTTCCGGATCCATTCCAGGTTTTTGGCAGCCAGCATGCTACTTTAATCAAATGACTATGCTTCCCAGAATGCCTGGCTCACTGCTTCACCTCCTCCCTTGCAGGACAAGGCTGGGTGGAGGATAGGCAACACCTGTGGCTGCAGGTGCAGCAGGCGGCACGCCTGAGGGGTGTGCTCGTTAAGCAGCTTTAAAAGCCTCAGTTTGCTTCAGTCCAGCGCTGGTCATTGTTGCTGTGTTCCTGTTGTGACTGGTCCCTTGTTCCTAGCTTTTGTGCCTAGTACCTAGTTCCTGTTCCTTGTTCCTAGCTTTTGTGCCTAGTGCCCAGTTCCTGTTTCTTGTTCCTCTGCCCTGGATTTCGGATTCTTGTGCTTAATTGATTTCTGCTCACTGGATTTCCCTTTCTGTCTTCCTCTGTCTGCAGGCAGCCTGTCTCTGTGCTTTACCCTTTGATGCTGCCCAATTCGCCTGTGTTTTCTGTTTCTTTGTTGCTGTCCTTTGCTACTGAAAAACCTGATGCTTTAGTCTTTCCCTTTATAGATTTAGCTTCCTGCCTCAAGGTTTCCTTTTGTGATATCATTTTCCCTGCTCCTGATCCTTACTTTCTATTGGGATCCATTCCATGTTTTCCATCTCACTTCTGCATTCATTTCCCATGGATTATTAGGTGTGGGTGTTATTGTAACTAGTCCCAGTGTAAATGCCCTTTTGTTTCCTCACTATTTTATATCACTATTTCTACTAGCCCCTTGACTAGGGTCTTATGTATTTAGTTTCCTCCACCCATTGCTGTTATAGCCTTCAGGGTTCCTGTTTGATCAACTGGGTTCGTGAGTTTACTGACATTCAAGTGGTCTTTCCGGTCCTCGTGAGTACAGTCTCTAAGTTCCTTATTCTGTATCATCCAGAGTGTCAGCTCACAGATCCTGTCCTTGCTTGCCCTCTACGTGGGTTTAGCGCTGTCAGTATCTGTAATAGCATAGTGGGTAAGGAGTTTGCCGACTTTCCTTTCAGTCATAAGGAGGTTCTAAGTGCTTACCCCACATTCCTTTTCATATATAGGTATTATTGTTTCTCCTGGGTTTTAGTATACACAAGTCTTGGGTTTTGTATGCACATATTTAGATTCAAAGTTGTACACTGTGAGATTCCGTGCACATTGCCTTCTTCCTTTCTTAACAGAATGACCAGCCGTTATTCCCGTTTGAATATGGCCAGTTTAAGAAAGAAAGGCAGCAAGGTCACTAACAAGTTAGTACAGAAAGTTTCCCCTAAGTCTACCTGTGACAATCAAATCATTGATCCTGACTTAAAAGAACTCCTTGATACAAATGGGTATTTACGTGCTGAGTATTTTACCCACAGGATGGCCCATCGTACATTGCCTGATCCTAGTTCTGTCTTTAATTTTGATCCAGATTCTATGTCCGCACAAGCCTTAGCAGCGGAAAACAACACACTGTTAGATTTATTACACACGAGAACGTCTGTTGTTGAACCCCATGATTCCGGTTGTGCTCTACCTCAGATTGAACAGTTTCATGATTCAAACATAAAGAATGGAGGGGTTCATTGCATATCTTCTGTTTTCAGCCCTCAGTCAACTGCTTACTCCTCTGCACAAGTACTTACTGTAGTCCCTAATGTCAAGAGGTCTGATGTCAGTAGTCTGCTTAAGGGTAACACAGACCAAGTCGGTAAGAGTGAGTATAGATCACAAAACCTGCAAGCAGCAAATGACAATGTACAATCAGTGCACACCCGGATGGTTAGGGCAGGATCCAGCCCTGATGCCACCATGCCTTCCCCTGTGCCTACTGATAGGGATGTACTGTTAAGGCGGGGCATGCTAAAAGCTGAACTTGAGGAGTTAAAACAAGAATACATTACTTTACTAGAGGAGAATAAGACTTTACGGTCTTTTCTGAATACACCTCAAACTTTATCCGTTGATGAAGTGAATACTGTTCAATCCCTGAGTGCGGAGGTTTTTGTAGGTCATGATACTTGTCAATATGAAGATTCTATTGGGAGTGAAAGTTCTCTTTCTAGCACAACACTTATTCAGGGCACAGGTTCTGACAATTGTTCTACCGTTTGTCAGGAATTGCCGTTAACTGAAGATTTACAAGCCACTCCTTTACCTAAGATTTCCTGTTTAGCAGTCAGTCATAATTCTGAGCTTGAACACATACATGCTTCTGATTCCCAAACACAATCCACAATGGTGGCATACACAGAATCAGTCACTACAGTAGGCTTAGGTTCAGCCCTTGATCTAGCTGCTGAGACTGAAGTAGAGATTCAAGCTGATGTGGAAAACGATGCTACCTCTGTGTTCGCTCCTTCTTCTGCCAATTTTTGTCTCAATGAACAGTCAAAGACAGTACAAAATTCATGTTTTGATGGACTCATTCCACAGTATACTGAACCAAAGACCCGGCAGGCAATTCCTGAACTGTTGATTGTTAATATGCCACTTTCAGAAGATAAGTCAGAGGAATGGACATTTGACGAAATCCTGATTAACAGAGACTTTACTATGGTGATTCCTCTAGTTGATTTTGACTTTTACAAAGGAAGAGACTCTGTGTCATCCACTAAGGAGAGGGACGGCATGGTTACAGCTCAGTCTTTGGTTACTGGTGCCAAGGAGTCAACCGCCCTAAAGGTGCATTCCATTCCTGAGCCACAAATGTGTCTGTCGACTTCTGGGACTTCTGTTTGTCCTCCTACAACCATTGACTCTTCGATTATCCAGTTCACGGCTCTGCAGTCATCATTGTCTAACGTGTCTTCAATCAATGAACAATTGCTATGTCTACCAATCACTCAAGAGCCTTCACCATGTACGTGGTCAGAGTCAAAGACCTTGACAAGTTTGTCATCAGCTAACGAGACGGCTCCAGCTTGCATGCCCTCAGCCTCTGAATTTCCTCTGGCATGCCTGTTTTCGGCTACAGTGACTCATCCAGCCGATTATCCTTCAGCCATGGAGCCTCCGGTAGCACATCCTGAGTGCCTGTCTTCGGTCCCAGAGCCTACTGCTAGTTTGGCTTCAGTTCATGAAAGACCTGTATCCTGCTCAGCCTCGCTGCCAATATCGGAGGTGCACCTGTCTGCTCTGTTTGATCGTGTTGCAGATTCATCTACTTCAGAGCTACCTCCTAAATCACAACCATTTATTACGGATGAACATCCAATCTGCCCTTCTTATGCTTCAGGAGGATCACCAGAAGGCCTGCCTCTTACACAAGTTAATTCTCCCAACTGCTTGACTGTAGAATCAGCACCTCCTGCATATGCTGCATCTGAGTCTGAGACTTCTGCCAGAAACATCAAGCTGGATCACGACTCGGGAGGGCCTTACATGCAAGGCCGTTGGACTTGCCTGGAGTGTTACAAGAGGGAGACGGATACCATCCGCCATGGCCCAGACATCGAACAAGTAGCCAACCAGGATAACGGGCTGGACGGTTCACATTTGGGGGCCGGTTTGGATCAGCCGCTTGACAGCCTTTTTGTTGCCGGATCCCACATGAGCCTGAAGGAAGGGACGGGCACGGCCCCCCAACTGCTGCACCATTCGGGTGCTAGTAGCCAAAGGAAGGATATGACTGCTGCAGTTCAAAATGTGCCCGTTATTGCTCCTGCTGCGAGTGTGCCTGATGTACCAAGTACTGCGTCTATCACTCCTATCGGTATGCCAAACGTTCCTGCGGTTGTATTCCATGTGCAACAAGGTGGCTACATGACTGACACCAAGAGTGCCAACCTCGTACAACCCATTGGACTTCCAGGCCCCCAAGGCGTGGGACAGATGCAGTCGAACCTTGGTCACCCTCAACCACAGGCCTTTAATCAAATGGATGATGAGAGAAGATCCGAACCTCTACCTCGGCCGCCACCTTCTTTGTCTGAACATGAACATTTCCTGAAACCTGCTGATTTCTCACCTCCTGTGTGTCCGCTCTCAGCAGGGGGGCTACCAGAGCATCAATCATTGTCCAAAGTATGTTGCACCAGCCTGCCTCCCTCCTCAATGATGTATGAGTGTTTGCTCCCAGAGACTGAGCTTCCTGGACCTTCCAACTCTGCTTCAGGTCCTGCAAGTCCTTCATGCCTTTCTTCGACCCGTGAGTCTCTTCCTCACCAAAAATCTGCCTATGGCTCTTATAGACTGCGGCCTGATTCTATTCATTCCAGTCCTTCTGCTTCTGCCCGTGGGTCATCGTTTCCGTCAGTGCCACTTCTGAAGACAAAGCGCTCCTGTCATGGAAAGAAGATGTTTTGTGCGAGTAACGGCCGCCTGGAGTCGGCCGTGGGAGGGGGTATAGTGTCACAGCTCGCTCTCTTCCTTCGCTCCCGTTCCCGCCACTTGGGGGCATGTTTTGGGGTTTATTCCCTACTGGACATTTCCTCCGAACCTTATGCTACAGTGTCCTGATGAATTGGGAGCGCTAAAACCTTATTTCCCAAATTACTTCCCTTCCGGATCCATTCCAGGTTTTTGGCAGCCAGCATGCTACTTTAATCAAATGACTATGCTTCCCAGAATGCCTGGCTCACTGCTTCACCTCCTCCCTTGCAGGACAAGGCTGGGTGGAGGATAGGCAACACCTGTGGCTGCAGGTGCAGCAGGCGGCACGCCTGAGGGGTGTGCTCGTTAAGCAGCTTTAAAAGCCTCAGTTTGCTTCAGTCCAGCGCTGGTCATTGTTGCTGTGTTCCTGTTGTGACTGGTCCCTTGTTCCTAGCTTTTGTGCCTAGTACCTAGTTCCTGTTCCTTGTTCCTAGCTTTTGTGCCTAGTGCCCAGTTCCTGTTTCTTGTTCCTCTGCCCTGGATTTCGGATTCTTGTGCTTAATTGATTTCTGCTCACTGGATTTCCCTTTCTGTCTTCCTCTGTCTGCAGGCAGCCTGTCTCTGTGCTTTACCCTTTGATGCTGCCCAATTCGCCTGTGTTTTCTGTTTCTTTGTTGCTGTCCTTTGCTACTGAAAAACCTGATGCTTTAGTCTTTCCCTTTATAGATTTAGCTTCCTGCCTCAAGGTTTCCTTTTGTGATATCATTTTCCCTGCTCCTGATCCTTACTTTCTATTGGGATCCATTCCATGTTTTCCATCTCACTTCTGCATTCATTTCCCATGGATTATTAGGTGTGGGTGTTATTGTAACTAGTCCCAGTGTAAATGCCCTTTTGTTTCCTCACTATTTTATATCACTATTTCTACTCGCCCCTTGACTAGGGTCTTATGTATTTAGTTTCCTCCACCCATTGCTGTTATAGCCTTCAGGGTTCCTGTTTGATCAACTGGGTTCGTGAGTTTACTGACATTCAAGTGGTCTTTCCGGTCCTCGTGAGTACAGTTTCTAAGTTCCTTATTCTGTATCATCCAGAGTGTCAGCTCACAGATCCTGTCCTTGCTTGCCCTCTACGTGGGTTTAGCGCTGTCAGTATCTGTAATAGCATAGTGGGTAAGGAGTTTGCCGACTTTCCTTTCAGTCATAAGGAGGTTCTAAGTGCTTACCCCACATTCCTTTTCATATATAGGTATTATTGTTTCTCCTGGGTTTTAGTATACACAAGTCTTGGGTTTTGTATGCACATATTTAGATTCAAAGTTGTACACTGTGAGATTCCGTGCACATTGCCTTCTTCCTTTCTTAACACTAGCTCTGTTTCCAATCTCAACACACTTGCCTGCAAATACACAGTCTGTTGATGCACCTTTCGGGATACATGCAACAGAAGCAACCTCTTCCGCCTAAAGCCAAACAATCTTTCCCTTTTTCCACAGGCACCTGTTGCAGGTAGCCCATCACTTCGGCCAGACTTGCCTCTCCTATGCTAGTATCCCAGGGCTCACTCAGACCTGCACCACATGCCTAGGTCTGCACCACTTTGTCATATGGACTTTTGGTCCACCCTGGGATGGTCACTTCAGGGCAGTCTCCGCCTGCGGAGCTACATTTTTTTACTAAATAGGAAACTCATGGTGTCAAATGAATGTTTCACGTCCAATACCTCACAATGCACCAATTTTCTTCTTCAAATATCCCCAAAACCAAAATTGCCTCTCGGAGTCCAACACTTCAAATTTATTCAATTGGCAGGGCCCTTTGGCATCAATGTCAGCACAAAGACCCTACTCACAGCGCCAAATGTTTTGCTTTGTCCACTCCGTGTAGGGATCTCAGACTCACGCACCCTATTACACAGACCCAGCAAAGTTCTTGGACTCAGAGAGGCAATGAATCACACTCTGGCCAATAGCTGGAAATAAAAATGGCTAGTTACAGGCCCTTTATTCACACACTAAATACATGCACACACAATTAAAATCTAACATATAATAGATTATACATAAACATAGAAAAAGAAACGTCACCGTTAGTATAGTTGCAGAAGACACCTTCATCTCGGCCACCACAACACTGCTTAGCCCCAGAGCAGGTAGGCAGAGAGATCACTCATGCTAACAGGGTCTGGAGCGGAGCGTCCGCCCTCTCAGCGAGACTGCCTCACCCGATGTCCAATTCTCTCTGTCTTTCCATGAGAAAAATCTCTTCTCTTTATGGGGTAATCCCCACCACGTCATGGTTACCTGACTGGCCTTGGCCGAAGAGCAGACAGCAAGCATTGGGAGCAAAGAGTGGAAAAATCCATCTAGAAGTGGAAAAACCCAGCTTCTCTCCCTCGTCTTCGTTCCCAACACCCCTTATCACTGCACCTGCAAAGCTCTGACTCCCTTTTTGGCTCAACCTTCTGCCTGCACTCTAGCACTTCTCCCATCATTGTCAAATCCCAAGCATAGCAGGCTGTACGGCCTACCTGTGGGTTGTCCTTAATCTATGTATGTGGACTTATGTATTGTCCCTGGTGACTGTTCCATTTGCTCCCCTCCACAACCTGGTCAGAATGTCCCTCAAATTCACCCCATTGTAAGAGGCTCACTGCTTCCTGTCAAATCCGATTTCTTATCTATTGTATGTTCTTTTGTGATCAAAAGAGCATTGTTCCTCCTGTATAGTATTCCCCAAGCTATTCTGCTTTTAATCAAAACATTTGATTGTATAGATTTTACCTACCTCTGTTTAGAAAGCAGTGCAGCCTGACCTGCAGCTTCAGATTTGTTTTCTTTTTAGGTGTTTCCATTATTGGAAGGCTTTTCTCTCTGGAATGTTTGTCTTTATGTCACATTAAGGAACAATCAATTTTTTGTTTAATTCTAGTAGGTATTTTTCATGTTAGTAATTATCTGAAATAATTTCTATTGTTTTTGCACATGTATTAATTAATATAGTCCTTTGTGTTCTTCTAGGTGCTGGAAAGTTCATGCACTGTTTTACGGGTAACACAGATTTTAAGTCTGAGTTTGGCATATGCTCCACAATGTTTTTTTTAACATTTGCATTTGAAACATTCACTGTTCAAGCCAAATAATGTATTCTGGAAAAAAGTTCAGGCATTTTTTCCAGCCTCAGTCATGTATATGTTTTAAAGTACAGCATATATGCTTACAAGGTAAAAGCAATTTTTGCCATTCATTGGATGTGTATGATGGTGAACTACCAATTCCAAAATTCACAAAGTATTGTTTTTCTTTATCTGGCTTGCTTTTTAGACAAAAAAAGATCCCTTTGATTATCCACGACATCTTCTTTGACAAGGATGATGCTTAAACTCTTTATTGTGTGAGTGACAAATAGTTTTGGGTGATTTTTGGGAAATCTAGGCGCATCTTTACTCTTCTTCCTTTGCTGTTCAGAACTTCAGTTCCACATATCTCGATAAGGTATAAAATATAAATGTGTTAAACAGCAATCACACTTAAGAGTAGTTAAATACATTATTTCTGAGAATTGTTAATATAAATTATAATGGTATCCCTCACTTAATACTTAGAGGTATTCTAACCTATATTGCAGTGGCATTAGGAAAAACATTAGTCACAAAACTAAATAAATGCAGTGTTGAGGTGATGGCATCAATCTTGCCATCATCAATGTGTACATTTCTCAACTGACGTATGCTAGAGGTCAGCGCAAGGTCTACAGTTTAGATAAAGCTCAAAACACCTCCCTAAATATCAACTTGCATAAGGTGCTGGGATTTCAAATTTAAGAAAAGATAAGCAATAGCATATGCTTTTTATTTAGTACTGCCAACATTACTGGGCCGACAGCAGATCGATAAAATTCAGCCATCATCAAGATGACATGATAGCGTTTTTTGGGAGAAGGGGCGTCTACTGGTTCACATAAACGTCCTACAAAATGAATGTGTCAAGAAACCGTACATGAAAATATAGGTACTGTATACGTAAGTGAAATGTTTTAGTGAGCAAGTTTACCTTAAGGCCAACACATTTCACTATAGAGCCTGTAAGGAGGCAGGAATGATACACAGACACAGGAGACACTTTTTGGTTATAGAATTTATTGTACAGTTCCTTAGGGATAGGTCTGTTCCTGAGGACTTTCCTCTTCTTTTTGTAGTTTCCCAATAGTTCTTTAAACCAAGGACCTTGCCTTGCAGATCTTTACAAATAGTCTTAACACCCATCTCCACCTGGGTCTACTTCTGCAAGGTCACGTTGCACAATTGTTTCACCTTCACCTGGTATACTATCCTACCAGGACTTTTATTTCACAAACACCTTGCTGTACAGATACTTGATTTCGCCTGGTATACTCTCCTGCAAGAACGTTGTTAGTTTAACACTTTATTGTACAGACACTCAACTCCACCTAGTATTCTCTTTGTCCAGGACTTTATTACACAGACATTTTATTGCACAAAGTCTTAACTTCACCTGCTGCGTTTGCTTTCCAGGACTTTATATTATAGATCACTCTTCTAGCACAACTTTCACCTGGTATATTTCCTTGCTCGTTCTTTTTCACATGGG
This sequence comes from Ambystoma mexicanum, assembly GCF_040938575.1. NCBI lineage: Eukaryota > Metazoa > Chordata > Amphibia > Caudata > Ambystomatidae > Ambystoma > Ambystoma mexicanum. Next base: position 18,590,751 of record NC_090926.1, read on the forward strand.
TTACTCTTTCCTCCCCGTTTGGGGTTTCACTTCTCTAATGACTTTGCTACCTCTTGATTGCAGCATTCTCATGAAGCAGTTCCCTTTACTTAGCCAACCGGCAACTCAGTTGCTTCTTCGAGGTTCACCGGTTATTTGTGTTGCTGATGCACAGCAACATTTATTTGCTGGCAACCCAGTAACCTTATTTTCCTCCCAGGGCTTATTGGTTGTCTCCAGGGCCTCTTCATTCCTCTAGACCTTACTGTACTGCCTTTGTGTGCACTTCTTCCAACACTGAAGTCTTCTGCTGTCGTTCTCTTGATGCACAGTTCCCACAGCTTTCTCTAAGCGGTGGACCGCCCACACCCTGGCTTCTCCGTTCCTTCGTTGGTCTGCCTCTCAGACTTCTACCACGGCATCCCTGCCATCAACACAGTGCTCAGCAAGTTTAGGGTTTGCAAGGTGATTAGGCAGCTTTCTTCACTCCTGCATCTGTGACCGGCCCGTATTTAAACATCCGGTCTGCTTACTTATTTCCCAACAACCCGACCGCAGCATTTACTGCCTGGGCCTTGTAATCATTATTACTCGCTCACTCTTCCTTGTGTCAGTTGTTCTGTCATAGTTTTCTGAATTACTAAGTGGCTACTGAGCTTCCCGGGGAGGGATCTTCACTACTCCCTGCCTCTTCCTCGTCCCAGCTAGCAATATATTCTTCCTAATAGAAGCCTTATACAGAGGTGGGATGAGTGTGAGAATATGAAATTAAGGCATGAGGGACGATGAAGACCTCCCTGAAGGGGAAAGGACGGCCTGGGTTTTCCTCCAATGATGTCATTGAATCTCCCTGAGAGTCAACACCCCCCCCACCAAGAGCCGCTCCCAGGATCAGGTAACGACTGCCGTCCTCTGGCCACATAGGGGGATGTTATCCCAGGGAAAGGAGTGATGACATCCTTGGATTCATCACAAGCCACAATGTCATTAACAAAAAGTAGTTCCGAGGTAAAAATATGACATGTTGTGAAGACATTTTAATATCAGAATACCTAATGGATTTTAAAGATAATCCTGTATGTTGCTTCGGGAACAACCAAATTCCCCAGGTGACTGCAAAATGCTTTAAGTCATTTGGCTGCCATTGCGGAACTGGTGTATGAGCAGCTGCTATTCCTGTGGCTGTTCAGGAGGGTTGGTGTCTCTACTACTTTACCTGCGTAAAAACAATTTGTGATGTGTACATCCATGCGAGTCAGAGACTGCTGTTTAGGCTGCAAGCATCATTCACAAACCTCTACCTCTTATCACCCACAGTTGCATGGGATGTCAGCTCCACCTTGCATTTTGCGCCTCGTTTCCCTCACAGAAACTACATTTTTGAGTCAGAGCAAGAAGGGCTTGGATGGGCTGGGCAGTTTAAGGGGACCCGCTATATAACTCCTCCGGGCCTGCATCACGGCACGGGTGGTGGTTCCTGGACACTCACATTGACCCCTATCCCATCCCCCTGGACTGAAGCATGGGACTATATCACATTCTGTGTGATGCTCGAAATGCTTTTTGGAGGAACAGGTCCTCCTAATCCTTGTCTTACCACTTCTCTGTGTGTTTTCTATATGCTTTCTGCTTCCAAGGTCCAGCCTGGATCTGTGGCAGTGCAGCTCTTCATTTTTCCTTCTGGTGAACAGCACCCACAGGATATCCTTATGGCACCCCTGTGTGGGGGTACTCCTTTGTACCCCTTCTGTATGTTATTGGTCACCTGTGTGTTGTCCGCAGGGCAAGGGCTGGTGGCAGCTACATGCTGACTCGACAGTGGCTCTGAGTATCCTCCATTTTTGGATGCCCATGTCCTGCCGGTATCTGGTAATATTATCCCCACCAATAATATCGCCAATATATGGTTGTGGCATAAGGCCATAGTCGATATTATAAGTGGGGATAATTTATGGGGTTAATCGGGTTGCGGGGGTGTCCCCGGCAGGTTCCATGGCTTAATATCGCCGCAAAAATATGGCAATATACTTGTATGGCGATTATTTTTGTGGGGATATTAACACACGGAACACATGATTAGTTTTGCTAAATCTTGCCTTATGTCTTTGGTAGCCAAAGCTAAAACTTGATGCTCTACAGCTGGTTTGTATCAGCCAGTCACGTCTTTGCCACGTTTCAAAACTCAAGAGAATTATGACCTTTTTATTGTGAACTAAGTATCACGACTTAGCCAGTAAATCCTTAAGCGGTGAATACATCTTTCAATCTACTAATCAGGGTGAACGCCATTTGTAAACACATTTAATCTATTTGTGACAAGAGAACACAGGTAAGTGTCACCCCATGCCCTGTTGCGCAGCCCTGACATATGATCGAAAGGTACACAAATATACTGGCTCAATGCAGTTGTTAGAGAACGAGAAACAAATTTAAACTGAGCAAATGAGTCATGAGTCCAAATGCTATGCCCAAAAGTTTATAATAAACAAGAGAACAGAACTGCCAACACGTGTTTCGACCCTGAAGAACGTGTCCTTTTCAAGGCAAGGCTGTTCATAATGCATGACAAAAATCACAAAGTACAATGAACATAAAAATGCAATAGTGTGCAAGTCAGATAAAGAAAAAGAAAACAAGATATGGATCACAGGACAACAATCAAAATACGTAGGGGCCAGAACCCATCAGGGAAAAAACCACAAGGACAAACACAATAAGCATGAAATATGCAAAAAGCAATGCCACATTGTCATGTATAAAATGTTACCATTGGTGTCAAGTCATTCGGTTATCAGTGTCCAAAGGTACGTGATCCAAAGTTTCAAACATGTGGGAGGAACAAGATGTACAGCAGAAAATAAGCTGTGCATACTGAGAACACATGGTATACAGGCATATTACATGGCGTGATTGACTGATCCGTGAAGAGTACTTAATAATCACTGGTGTCAAAGTCATGAAATGGTGCTAGCCAGAAATAAATACAGCAAGTGCATATTGGAAAGAAAGTACACAGTGTGCAGTGTCCACACCTTTAATTGTCCATCAACCGAAACCCACCTATCATGCAGTGATCTAAAAGTCGGGAGATAGGTGATTACCGTATTTTGATAGGGAAGCAAATTGCCACAAGACGCGGTTGATGTCACCAGTTGGGCAATGCAGTAGAAAGCAATCTGGTAAATTGCCTCATTGGCGGTGATGTCAGTAACAGCTCAGTGCCGCATCAGCAGAGCGCAATCTGTAAGGGTGGCAAGCCACAACAAAGGTGTGTCACAACTCCTGTACATTTCAAGAGATTGTAAATGGGGTAAGATAAATGTGCACAAAATGCTATACCTGGACGTGTAGGGACGATAATAAATGCACAAGTTGCAGACGTATGTGCTGTGGCTGCAGCACCGAAGAACCAAAAGTCAGTAAACCATGAAATCCTGAAGCCTGAAACCTACTTCTGCCACTGCACCCTTCATCACCGAAAAGCATCCAATGTCCTCATAGGCCTTATCTTCTTCAGTCAGGCCTTTTCGAAGTCCACAGCAAGTTGCACCTTCGTGGGATATCCACAGCTGGAGTAACGACCCGCCAACGGAGGCCACTGTGAAGATCGAAAGTGCTGCCTTTCTGACAGGGTCTGGTTCCTCCTTTTCTCATGGCCTCGACATCCCAGCGACTCCTTCTTGCAAACGGGGTACATCCTTAAGGGGTCCCATTGAGTAAAGCCAAGAAACACCACTTTGCCTGACAAGGCACCAAATGGGTCCCATGTTCATTGTGGATCCTGTTGCATCTCAGGTACTTTGGGGTGGTGGAACCTATAAAAAGAAAAGCAGAGCATTAAGTAAACTTATTTGGACTGGACATAATATACAAAATAAAATACAACTTACTATTTCCCTTTCAGGTTGCCCAGTTTGGGGGATCATCACACAGTATCACTATTTAAGTCTAAAGAAAGTATACTGTCAATGTTCTGAAACTAACCTGCCTTTCTTCCTTGATCTACACCATTTCCCTAAGCTTTAAACTGCCAGCAATGGATGAATTTTAAATTGAATCTGAAGTATATTGGGGAGAGGGAGTGAGAGAGTGAGAGTGAGAACACAGTTGCCATTATTAGAATAGTGTTGCCCAAGTACAAAATGTTTTATTTATGTCTATATATTTATCTAAACCTTATTTTATATAAAGAAGCTGCATTATCACCTAACAGTGTTTGAACATTACTTTGTTGGGGCTTGGGGGTTCACTTTACTTATGAACCAGTCTGCATAACCTCCTGAGAGCTCAAGCCTTGGTTGCGCGTTCATTGCTACCACATAGAGAACCTTGGCTGGGGTGCTTTGTGCCTCTACCCCAACCATATAAAATGGCAGAAGTACAGCTACCCCCTCCAGTCTTTACAGTTCCCAAGAAAGCATGTTGTTATGGTCAGTGCAAGTACATGGGTAAAACATATCACCATAGACAAGACACACAGATGATATTCTCATCACCCGAGGTGGCAATGAGAAAATTCAGGTAGAATATATATATATATATATATATATATATATATATATATATATATATATATATATAGCACATCTCAATAACACAGCAAATTTACAGGGCATGTTTTTCCCTCCCTTTCACTCCATAGCTTGATGTTTACTGTGCGCACTTTCATGAACGCTTTTATCTTTCTTGATTGCACATTTTAAGTGCAATACAAGGATGCATTATTCTCTTTGTGGCTTGCCTTCCTGCAGTTCCTAGAATGTTGTATGTTCATTCAACCAGCACATATTTTCATTATCTTCAAGGGTGTATTTATTTTGTGGAAAGCACAGGCCTTAACTAACTTGTCCTCAAATGACATAGGATGAGTGGAATTTTGGAATAAATATAACCTGGACAAGGTTGTATTGCACTTTAATTCCAGTTTTGTGTGCAACCAGGTGTTGGCTGATGCGATAAGAGCCTGGGGTTATAATTTGTATAAATTGTCTCCACCCACACCCGTTTATGTAGAAATAATGTCCCCCTCCCCAACCCCCCCCAGAAGAATGCAAGCAGGCTGATGAATGCCAACGCGAATAACGATAAAATGTCTCAGGAACAGTACACAAACACGACAAATTTCTACCATGGGAAGCGATTTAAATACATCAGAGGGAGGGTCTGATTGGGCATGGGTAGCTGCAACTTTACATATGAGGCCACGTTGAACAGCCTAAGAAGGGTGATAGGCTACTGGCTTCTAACTATCGCCCCATTTCTCTCCTAGACGCCGATAGCAAAATCTTTTCGGGCATTGTTCTAGGCGAATTGGAATCTTGGGCGAAAACAAAGGGAATTATTCCGAAGCAGCAATCTGGTTTTAGAAAGGGTCTTTCTACCTCACTGAATGGGTTAGTCTTGAGTTGTTTGCGGCGAAGTCTTTCACCAAGGGGGGCCCTGCTCTCTTTGGAGCCTGGATGGATTTATCCCAGGCATTCGATATGGTTGATAGAAATCTATTATGGGGAAAATTGGATGCCTGGGGTATTCCTGCTGGCTTACTTTCTATCTTAATAGAGCTGCATTCTAACAATTATATGCAGGTCAGACTGGGCAGGTCCGGTTTGCTCTCTGATCCAATCAGGATAACTAGAGGGGTACGCCAAGGTTGTTTATTAGCTCCCTTGCTTTTCATCCTTTTTATGGCGGATCTAGCGGCTTGGCTACAGAATATTGGGTTAATATCTCCTTCCATCGATAATGTAAAAATCAATTGGCTAGCATACGCCGATGATATAGTAGTCTTGGACTACTCACAAGTGGGGTTGCAGCGTTTGTTAACTGCTTTAGAATCTTATGCCAGGACTAATAAATTAAGAATAAATCCCTCAAAATCCAAGATTCTTGCATTTAGGAGGCCTAACAAAATAGTGAAGACTTTGATCTGTAAGTTAGACTTCTCCCTGGTAGAGGTTGTCTCCGAATTAACCTATCTGGGAGCTGAATTAAGATCCTTCCCATCTAGGCTTACTTTGATGGCCTCTATTGATTTAAAATTGATCAAATTGGGAGCTCAGATGAAAAATCCACTCTAAGTTTGGCAGATTTACCATCCTCCCCCTTATAAGATTTTATATCGGGAAGGTAGTTCCCATATTCCTATATGGCATGGACTACAATCCTCTAGCCTTCGAACTAGACTGGGATGCTATTGAATCAAAGATTTGGAAACATACTTTGGGCCTCCCTGATTGTGTTCCGATTGTTTCCTTACGATATGAGCTTGGCTTGTCTTCACTTAGATCATGACTAGCCTGGAAGTGGCTTACTCTCTATAGGTCAATTCGTGATCCCCCTAGGAACTCACTTTTTGAGGAAATTGATGTAGAGCGGGAACAAGGAAATAATGTTTTTTTGTGTAGGCTAGAACTAACATGTTTAGCATTATTGTCTGGCTGTGATTCTGATGCTGAGTCCCTTTTACAGAATCGTCTAAAAGTGAAGGAAAAATTGAAAGTGACTGATTGGATTCACACGATTGATAAGATGCGGAGAACTAAAAGATCAGCCTCCCTGACACTGTTAGATATGCGTTTATCGTTTCTTCCGGCTTATCTTAAGTAGTCCCCCAGTTTTTGGTTTAGATCTGCTTTTTTGAGATTTCATTTAAATTTACTCACTACCCTGGAATTACTTGCTAAAAGGGATAAAGAAGGGGGCACTTATATGTGATAGATGCTTAACTATGGAAGTGCAGACTTCTAAGCATTTACGTTCTAAGTGTTGCGGGACTTGGAGTATCAGGGCCAGTTCTTTTGGCAGATTTGTTCATGAGGAGTCTCATTTGAATACTGATGATTTTTGGGCGAGACTATCCTCCGGCAATGAGATGGCTTTATCAATTGAAGTGGGTAGAGTTTTAAAGGAATTGAAGTTAATAACAAATTGATTTTTCGTTCTGTGAAAAAATGTGTTGGTTAGATCTTCTTTTACTCTTTTCTTTTTTCTTATTATGATATATGTTTTTATTTAAAAACTGAAAATGTTTCTTTTTATTGTTTATGTTAATACATTGTGTATGAAATGTGTTAAAAGTCAAATTTTGGCTAATGCACTTTAAATAAAAAAAATAAATAAAAAAATAACAGCCTAAAGGAGGTCGTAGAGGGGAAGTAAAAACCAAAGTCATAGTATTCTCATGGAATTGTCGAGGCTTTTCACACTGGTTTTAGAGGGAGAGCGTTGACCTATTAAGCGCAATTCTATTTTGCCTGCAAGTATGTTGACTGAGGGTGGCACCCACTGTAGACGGGTTCATGGTACTACTATAACCAGCTACAAGGGGAGAAAGGGGCCGCCCATCATCAGGGTTATTGGTAGTAGTATCCAACACAATATGGCATAAACCACTGATTTGTGCTCTGCCGACCCTGTAAGTGCAAGCAGTAAAGCTTTTGTGGGGCCATTCAAGATTGCGGGGTAAAGCGGACACCCTACTGATAAACGTCTACTTGAATTCTCTAAAAATTGTGCAACAGGAGTTTTTAGACTCAGGTGAAGATATTCTGTTCAGTTGGTATTCTTTAAGTAGTTCCACGATACGGTGTGGTGACCTAAATAGTAGGTACCTGGATTGGCCAGGAGATAAAGAAATTTCAGGGGCAGACAAGGCATCACAAAAAAGGGGAGATATGTGGGGCCCCTTATGGAGGAATGGGGTTTGTGCATATTAAATGGTAACAGTAAGGGGATGAGCCACCTCATTACACTTGGGTAAGGAGACCTCACAGAAATATCCTGGGCTACTGTTATGTTTCAGAGAACATTTATCTTGACATTTTTGCCATGTCCATGGAAGAAACAGTGGCCAGTGATCATCTCCCCTTTAGGATAGTATGGTCACTTAGCAGTGACCTCCAGACCACTGAAAGACACAGTAACATTTTGGAAGTAAATATGGGGGCAAATAGGGTGCACTAGAAGGAGTATAGGATGTCCACTTAACACAATACTGTCCTCAAGTGCGTATACAGCCACTTTTTGGGAACGGTTTAATTGTAATGACTATCAAGAAATATGGGATGAGACTTATGAGAAATTGGCCAAAAGTAAACTTGCAAGAGCAATCCATCAACACAAATAGGACAGGGAGATACTGTTAAAAAACAAAAGGAGGGATATGCAAGGCTCTCAAATCTCCACCTAAAGAGGACACCAACTCAAAAAGACAAGTAAAGGCCTTGTATAAAAATTGGCTTCGGCATTACTGCTACAAATTAGTCCTTCAGGATGCACGTGGGATGATGGATGTTCTGGGGAGTCAAAGTTCTTACAACTTCGGGAACATGATCAAATGCCATGATAAATTGCAAACTGGCACTCAGATTAATCCAATCCCAGAGGAGGCCTGTAGAGCAAATTTTTCATCAATATACAGGGCGGATAGTGACAACAAGGTCTTACGGGCTGGGCATGAAGTTATACATAATGTCTGATTACTTGAGCGGGATAAAGAGAATCTCTGTGACTTGATTAGGAAAAGTAAAAAAAAAAAATTAAAATAATAATAAATAAACCAACGGCACCAGGACCAGATGGCCTTGCAATAATCGTCCTGAAGAATAACCCAGCCATCTGGGTGGACATCCTAGATGGATCTTTAAAGTAGCATTGAGGGAAAAGGTGTTTCCGGCATCATGGTTGACGTCAATTGTTGTTCCTATTTTTTTTTAAAAGACTTGAGGCTACCGCCCAGTGATACACTTGTTGGATAGTCCGGCAAAGATTTTCTCAGCCTTGGTGCTCAGAGAATTAACATGTTGGGCCAACAAGGTGGGACGGATGGATATCTTTCAAACGGGATTCTGTAGAGGAGTAGGGACAGAGATTAATGGGTTCATAATAGAGCTGGTGAAGAAAGAAGCTATATTGCGTAAAAAAAGTATAACATTGGCTTTATCAATTTTTCGAAGGCGTTTGATATGGTGCCTAGGATTAAGTTGCGGGTAAAATTAGGTAAATGGGGTTGCCCGCCATCCCGATTAGCCATTTTAATAGGACTGCATTCTTCCACCTCCATACGGGTCAGGCTAGATATAGACTGGGGGGGATTGTCGGGATTGTCATCTCCTATTAAATTGGAAAGAGGGCTGTAACAAAGATGCTTATTGGCGCCCCTTCTATTTAACGTATTCATCTATGATACGGGATAGGCCTTCGCAGATATTCAGTGTTTTCCTCCTTAAGAAAAACGACAGTATCCTTCTTAATTACTTACTCTATGCAGATGATATGGTCCTTATGGACCACACTCCTATTGGTTTGCAGCACCAATTGAGGGTTTTAGAGAGTTACACTAAGAAAAATAATCTATGTATAAACGTTGGGAAAAATAAAATACTCAATCTGCAACAGGGAGTTGGGAAAGACAGACTCCATTTTTATTGGGTCGTAAATAAGACTTCCCGGGAGAAAGTTAATTGTTTACATATCTGGGTTTTATGATATTTGGTAAAGAAAAGAGGTCTCAGTTGCTGACTGGTAAGTTACGAAGAATGACGCCTTAGCGGCCCAGGCCAGACACTAACAAGAAATTTGGTGAATTCACGCTAGTACCAATAAGAGAGTTCTATTGTAAAGAAAGTTGTACCAGTTATGAAATATGCAGCGGAAACAAATAGGTTTTCTTTAACGGGCAAATGGGTAAAACTCGGGGTGTTTCTGGAGGTGAATTTTGAGGCTGGCGCAAAGTGTACCGGCTGCAGCAATAAAACACAAACTGGGGCTGATATCCCTAGAAGCAGTAGCAACCTAGAAACATATACATTTTCTAAGGAAGATCTATTTAGCTGAAAGGAAGTTAATCTGGGGGTTGTTAAAACAGGCCATCACAAACAAACTCTCTGTCCCTTTGGTAAGATGGTAGGCCCAGTGCCTAGATATTCTGTGCGTTTTGGACAGATGATTTTTTACTTACTAACCCAATAAAGGCAAAACAGAGTGTGGGGGAAAGGGATTGGATAAGGACTATTGAGCTTATGGGGGACTATCATTTATTCTCAGGGCTACTGTTGGATGCTAGGCCATACAATAATATGCCTTTTTATCCGATTTAAATGTCCGGGGGAGTATGGGCGGTGAGTGCCTACACATTTTGGGAGCGAGAGGAGGGTTAATTCGGGTCCTGAGGATGTGTAGGTTCTGTAAAGAAGAGCGTTTTAGAAAAAATGTACCATCCGATTGCACCTCAGTTACGGCCCAACATCAGACCTATTTTGCGCATATTCTGAAAGATTATAAAAAGGCCAGGGCAGGATGGGTATGGCAACACATCTTTTTAGATAAATCATATAAATGGTCTTTGGCTGCAATACGTTTTATCCAAGAGGTTTTTCTGACATCTGCTGCTGTAACTTTTAGGAGATAACGGAGTGGACCTCTTCGTTTTTGTTCATAGATTTAAGACTAAAATCGTTTAAAGATAATGGGCCTCATTACGAGTCTGGCGGTAACATGCCGGTTTTTCCGGCTCGGTTACCGCCGGACTTGTATTACCATTCCGCCTCCGTAATTCCCGGAATTACTGGGGCATTAAGACTCCGGTGTCCCGGGAATTCCGCAGGCAGAATTCGGTAAATCCCCATTCCTATAGAGTCCCTCAGTGGAAATGGGGAAGTGGAAACACCGGCACCATCTTGTGATGGTGCCGGTGTTTCCACGTCCACCTGCAGGCGGGCGGTGTTAAACTCGCTAGGTCAGACCCGGCGGGAACGCCATCTCCCGCCTGCAGGACTCGAGATCGGGCGGTCCGGAATTAACAGTGGCGGCGGGTTTACGGCCAGTTATTTCCAGACCACCCGACACGTAATGAAGCCCAATGTGTTTTAACTATTAAATGTTTCAAGTATTGATGAAATGTGACAGATCTTTTTAGTTTTAGATTACAGATTTTAATTGTTTTAGGAGAATGTGTTTTAAGTAAGGATGAAATGTTTTAAGCAACAAAATGTTCTGATTTGAAAATGTAATAATGTAATGCGGTATTTGCTTTTTTGTGAAAGGTTCCTTGTGAACTACAACAAAAATACATACAAATAAAATAAGGAGCTGTGAAGGTTAAAATGTGACTGCAGCATGCAGCGCTATCTTGGATGTGAATTCAGCCTTGACAGCGGAACTGTGTCATTCTGTGATGGTCTCTTGTCCGGTGGGCAGGAGGTAATGGGGTAAGCATTGGAATGTGCAGTCCGGGAACACTGTCCCACTTGAAACCTTAGTTAGCGGATAGTGTCATTTCTCTCAGGTTCGAGGACACTCTATGTTGCTGAACCATATTCATTTGATGTTCCCTTGTTTGTTGTTCCAGTACGTGGACCAGCCCTCCCCCTTGGAATTGGGGTTCATGGTAGTCATTATCCAGGGCTGCCTTCTGTACTAAGGAAATGCTTCTCTGGGAAAACTGCAAGCGTGTCTGGCTAGGATTTGGTGCAATTGCTTCCCTACCTGGATTCTGATACGAGGTCAGAGCTGGCATCCCCCTAGCTATTATAGTGTTGCCCTTGGGTCTCTTTTTCCTGTTCTGGAGTTCCCCTTTGGCCCGTTCATGAACATCTTCCCTCAGGACTTTGAAGGCAGGGTCATCACCTGCATTGGGGATGATAGATCGGGCCCTGGTGGGAGGAACGGGCTTGCGGGATCCAACCTCATCCATTTTCAGGGAAGTACATGGGGGAGCTGCTGGAGTAACCCTGTCACGAGCAGCCCACTGCCCTCATAAGCGAGCATGTGAAATTCACTATACTCCTGAGATTTAAGCAAACCACACCCATGGTAAGGAAGGGATGACCAAACTAGTGGGGAAAAGACTAAGGGCCTCATCACGAGTTGGGCGGTAATGCCGGCAGTATTACCGCCAACGCTATCAGCCCAACCGTCAAACCCCCGGCTCTATTAGCGCAGGATCACAGGTTTGGCAGAACAGTTAGTGCTCATTCCCCATTGGGCCCATTTGGGAATTTCCCATTCCCCATTGGGCCCAATGGGGAATTTTTGCGCTATTACCGCCAGCGAATTTCCTGCCGGGGTACTAGCGCCAAAAATCGGTAAAATTGCGGCGGATTTGCCCCCAGCTCAGAGCTGGGGGGAAATCTGCCAAGGCTGTGATTCCTTACCGCTGCATTTAAGGGTTACCGCCAAACTTGTGATGAGGCCCCAAATGTGTTACTTACGCCAAGGCCTTCCCAGAGATGGAGCTCTGGGTCCCACTCTAACGCCATTTGCACACTGGTTAGTCTTGGACACGGTGTGGTGAGAACACCTACTGGAGTTAGGGTCTCTTCTTGTATTTCAAAAGGGGTACACAGTAATTAAATCTGTGACAAGGAGCTCTTGTAAAAAAGGACTTGGGGTCCGCGTTTAAGTTCCCCTAGGCCCAATGTCAATCCCTCTGTTCTCAAAGTCAGGCTGCAATGTCCGAGTCCAAATTCTTGCATCTACAAAACCTATATGCGGGTTTACAGTACCAAGCTTGCTTTCGTTAGTTCACATGGTCACAGGTTTTTTGTAGCACCCCCGCATGCTTTTCACTCGGCTTGTGCTCCAGTTGCATTTTGGCTCAGATATGCTCCACCTATAGTCACAGCTTGCCTTTCTATGCCTTAGAAACGCTGCACACGCCACCGGCAAGAACGTACGTGTTCCCGTTGCCTTAATGGATATGCAAAACCGTTACCTATTAGTCATCTCCCCCCTGCTTCTGAGACTGCTGATCGCATCCAGCGATCACGGCTACTGGGCTGGAGCCTTTTCTTGCTGGTCCTCTGGCCCTCGCCAGGCTCTGGGATATAGCCCATAGCCGGGGCTGTAACTGTCGTAGTCTCTGGCTCTGGCATCGATTTAGGCTATAGCCCCTGGCAGTTCGCTCTCATGTCCAACACAAAGTCCGCAGTAAGAGCAAGCACACCTCAACCCCGATGGCAGGCATCTTTCCATTCCACCTGCATATGTGCTTTATGGGGCATCCAGATACCCAACCATTCAGGATCTGTGGTGAGCAAGTTTGTTCTAGCGCCCTCCACTAAGAAGCTGCCCATTGCTGATCTGCTGCCTCACCTGCGGTCCCCAGACGGGGAGGAACTCTGGAGAATCCTTCGTGTACTACCTCCATGGTACACAATGTATTGGCTTACCCCTTCCCCTCACAGCATCTCTCCAGATAGTCCACAATCAGCAACCTTAATGTGACTGCACGCCTGCCATTATCCCACGAGAAATAGCAGTGCAAGGTTCAAAAATGCAAAACGGGCACAGGTCCTGCAATACCAGCAGGATGGCACTTCCTCCACCGTTTTATGCTATCCAGAATTGCCAAATTCCACATCTGTGGAAGAATCGTCTCGGTAATGTAACATCTAATTAAGCCCCAAAAACCTTAGCTGCAATGAACAAGCATAAAAAAAACATCCAGCCCTCCTGCTTCATGATGTAGCTCTTGTGCAAATATTACCCTAGCATGTACATCAAAGCCCATCAAGACACCCTGTCATACCAAAGTGTGTACAATTCTTAAATGCATAGAGCTGAAAATAATATTTTTGTTATGCTTGTCAACAGTCCAGAGCACTAATCAGGAGTAAAAAATAAATAATAATAACTTGCTTTGTAATTCTTAAGAGTTCTTTAAAAAATAAAAATAAAAAAGTTACTAATTTACTTCTGTGGTGGTTCTTGCTTGATTCATTAGAAATCTATGGAAACTTGCTTGAAGGCTTCTAATGCCCAAGAATGCACACTATTCATTTACCCACCTGATTGAAACGCTTGGTCTTTGGATCACAAACCATTTGGTACAGGAACCAAAAATCCTAAGCAAAGCAATTTCTGTCTCAAAGCGAGATTTGAAAGCTATTACATGACTATGGTGCCAAGGGCAACAAAATCAGGGAAGCATTTTTAAAAATGATAGCTAATACTAAAAGTACTGGGTAAAAAAAATGTCACAGCAGAGACTATTCTGACAGGCCAGGTCATGGGTCTCTGGTGGCTAGGGACGGTTGCACTGGAGGTGGGTGGCTCCCCGCCAATTCCAAGAAGACACATGAAGGAATTGTAGTTCAAACAGGTGCCAGTCAGTGGGGTGGCCCAATCCCTTTGTCAGCTCAGGTGCTCCCAATTTGGCAGTAAATGTCCCATTTACAACCCAGGGAGGAGTACAAAAAGTGCTCATGGACAAGAAATGGTGTGGGAGTTAAGAGTAGGTTGGCAATGGGGCAGAAGAGCTAGAACTGAGAGAAGGGAAAGGATAGAGTGGGGTGAAAGAGAGGCGAGAGAAGGAAGAACATGAAGGGGGGTAGAATGAGACGAAAAAGGGGAACACAGAGGGAGGAGAGTGAGAAGAGAAAGGCGAATACCTGGAGGGAGGAGAGAGAAGAGAGTTGTAGAGAAGCAGCTGAATGCCTCTGCAGGAAGTCCCACCCCTATTCTGCCTATATGTTGGAAACCGGAAATTGCGACATGTGCGACTGTAGTAATGGTACCTATTACACAAAGAGCCTTTGAGACAAGGTATCCAAAGAAAGCCCTATAGGATGTATCCCCGAAGAGATGATGGTCTCCTGAGGAAAGACCCTGAAGAAGTGTGAAGATGTGAAAAGGAGAGAGCGTTGACATCACAAAAGATTAGCATGACGCACTGAGAAGGATGACTGAAGAAGTAAAGGCATCGATCTTATGGTATCTCATGGTGAAGTAAAGAATTAAGAGGACGTTCATGCGCGGAATAAAGATTGCATGTGTGAGAAGCACTTCAGAAAATACAAGTTGTTTTTATAACTGTACAGATGCTGTAAAGCAAGTGGCTAAGTAATCGTAAAGGCTGGCTATACGTAGTGAATAGACTGCAGGCGGTGTCGCATTATATATATAATATATATATATATATATATATATATATATATATATATATATATATATATATATATATGTCATGATCTCTGCTTCCAAAAGGTCACGGTTTTCCCAACTCCCTTGGAAGCAGATCCATAACCCAGGTTCCGAGTGCCAACCAGTCCCAATTGGGACCTTTTGGACCCAGTCCTGGCGCCAGTGGCACCAGGCTCATAAACATGCCCAGTCCCAGCGCTGGAAAAGCCGGGCTCATAATGCTTGGGTGGACTTACCTGCAGCAGACCATGCTGCTTACTTGCCTGCCAGTTGAGCCTCTGATCCTCTTCTGTTTGGAACTACTTTTCCTGTTGGGTGGGGCAGGAGCCACTCCCTAGGTTCAGAACACTGGAACTCTTCTGGAAAGCAGGAACTCTTTTCTTACCTAGGCGTGGCTGTGGAAGGAGACACCTAAGCACTACAGGAGGCTATTTAAACCACACCCGATGGATGAATCTTGCTTTGCGTTATTCTGCATCCTCTGCAGCAGAACGCTCATCATGTCTTCTGCATCTGATCCTGGGCCTGAGGAAAAAGGCTTACCATCCTGAATCCAGTCTTCAGCAACACCTAAAAAGACAAGAAAGAACAGGTTAGCATTACGGTCTTCAGTGACAGCGCTTCACTTACCTGGTCCATCGGCTGTCACCAACGCCTCGCGCTGCATTCCGGCATCTGAAAGACAAAGGCTTACCTACTCTTCGTGCGCTCCGGAGGTCTTCGCACTGCATTCCGGCATCTGAAAGACAAAAGCTTACCAACTCTTTGCACGCTCCGGAGGCCTTCGGCGCTGCATCCCGCATCTGAAAGACAAAACAAGGTGTGTTTAAAAACATTGGGGAACTTTAATACTCACGTGCCATTACTCCTTTCCACATCTAACCCAGTGGGTATTCCGGCACCCTGCAGCCGCTCCGAACTTTTACCTGCAAAATAAAAAGACAGTTAGAGCGCATCGTGAAGCAGGCAACAAGCGCTTACTTACGTGCTTCCAGGCGCTTCTATTCATCACACGGGCTCCATCTTCAACTCACTTCAGCCCGTCATCCGCCATCGCCGGAACCCTGCAAAACAAGAGACATCATTACTAAAGACTTTTAAAGACATTAGAATTACTCGAAACTTACCGTTCGTGCAGTAAACGACGGACAGCAGTCATCTGAAGTCAAGAGGCCTGCTCCCCTTATCCAGTGAAGAAACTGGTTACAGCACCCTGCCCCGAGGCAGATGGAGAGCACGGCGTTCACTTACCTAAGGTGAGAGCGTTAACCTTTGGGGTTCTACAGGAGAAGAGAAAGGGAAGAAGAGAGAGACATTCAATAACCCAGTTCATTAATCCCACATTTTCTATCTGCAGACATCTTACCCTTCGAGTCAGACATACAGTGCACAGAGGTCCAGCCCAAAGAGCCAGCCGTGGGTTACACATCACCTTTGAAGATACGGTATACGCCCAGTCAAGACCGGCGCCTCTACGGGAATCAGGTGAGCGTTACAGAACGCAAAGCCTACCGCAAAACTCCCGTCCAGGCGCTATGGAAACCTTGGATACCGACCAGCTAGCCCAGTTACTTGGGGAACTAAGGGCAGAAGTGCATGCAGCCCGTCAGGAAACGAACGCTCTAAGAAGGGAACTGATTATTTCCAAGGAGCGAACAGATGATCTCGCTAGACAATTGCTACAGTCACAAGCCGGACAGACCCCGTTACCCGCATCCGGGGGAAATCTTCCTTCTACATCCTCTATGAATCCAGTGCAGATCAACCTACCTGGGAATGTACCTCTGGCTCCGCCCGAACGATTTTCTGGTGACCCAAAGAGGTTTGCAGTATTTATCAATCAGTGCCGGTTGCATTTCTTATGCCGGCCAGCAGCCTTTCCAACTGATCAAGCTAAAGTAGCTTTCGTGCTTTCGTACCTTAGTGGCAATGCGGCAGACTGGTCGATCCCTCTAGTAAATCAAGATGATCCGGTCCTCCATGATTTTCAAGCTTTTCAGCTCAGTATGGAAAAACTGTTCGCAAGACATTCACAGGGGCAGGCCTTGGACAATGAGCTTCTTTCGTTGCGACAAGGTAATCAAGACCTTTTGGCTTATATTGCGTCTTTCAACAGACTGATAGTGGAAACTCAATGGCCTGAGGACAAAAGGATTACGCTGTTTTATAGAGGTCTACGTGGAGAGCTCAAAGATGTGTTAGCCCAAGTAGTGAATCCCCCACAAGATTGTTCGGACTATATAGACTTAGTCGTTCAAATAGATCACAGACTGCAGAACAGGAAGGCCGATCGTTCCAAGTTTGATGCTCGAGTATTTTCCAAACCGCCAACTCCTTCCAAAGGAGTAGACTCCGGGGAACCCATGCAAATAGGGGGCCTGAAAGGTCCTCTAACACAAAAGGAGCGGGAAAGGAGAAAACAGTTGCAATTATGCCTCTATTGCGGAAACTCAGGGCACTTTCTTCGAGACTGTCCGGTGAAACCTGCCAAGAAGGCAGTAGGAGCTGCAGTTACCAAAGTTACAAACTCTGAGCAGGGAAACAACCTCGCCCGACAAGAATAGAGGTCCTCTTGCCGAGCGTGAAAACCAGTTCCGTGACCTCGCATTTCGTGATACCTATGGTCCTCATTAGCCCTGATAATTCGGATCGATTACATGCAATTGAAGCTTACGTCGACAGCGGTGCCATCAGCAATTATGTGGATCATGAAATGGTTTTGAGGATGAATCTAACTCTTTGTCCCAAGGCTGTAAAGGACGTCATTACTACGGTGGATGGAACGGAGATAACCTCCGGACCAGTAACGCATACCACTCAAGAAGTGACGCTAGTAAGTCAAGATGGACACCATGAGAAGATCGTGTTCGATGTGATCAAGGCTCCTCAGTTTCAGATTATTCTAGGAATACCTTGGTTAGAGAAACACAATCCTCTGATCGATTGGCAAGCAAGAACGGTCCAGTTTCCAGAATGTGTCTCTACTTGTCACCCTCCACCTGGTGTTGCACTGGCAGCAATTTCTTCAGAGACTCCCCAGTTACCTCCTGAATACCTAGAATACCAAGATGTTTTCCGGAAGGATCAGGCTAACTCTCTACCTCCTCATAGGTCTTATGACTGCCAGATAGACCTGATACCTGGATCTACTCCTCCTTGTAGTAGAATTTATGCCCTCACCGAGCCTGAGAACCTTCACCTTCGACAATACCTGGATCAATACCTGGCAAATGGGTTTATTCGTCCTTCCAAGTCCCCTGCTTCTTCAGCTTTGTTCTTCGTTCCAAAAAAGGAAGGAGACCTTAGAACTTGTATAGATTATCGCTCCCTGAACCAGATCACCGTTAAGAATAGATATCCGTTACCTTTGATCCCTGAACTCCGGGACCAAGTCAGAAAAGCATGCATATATACAAAGCTGGATCTTAGAGGAGCCTACCACTTGGTACGAGTAAAAGAGGGCGATGAATGGAAGACGGCCTTCCGCACCAAATATGGGCTATTTGAATATCAGGTCATGCCCTTCGGACTTTGCAATGCCCCGGCCGCCTTTCAATATTTTATGAACGATGTCCTCAGAGAGCTCATAGATGTGTGTGTTGTTGTTTACATTGACGACATCCTCGTTTATTCTTCATCGGAATCTGAACATCGGAAACATGTAAAAATGGTCCTCGAAAGATTGCGTCAACACAAACTTTTCGCTAAGTTGGAAAAATGTGTTTTCAACGTGACTGAAGTTGAATTCTTGGGATTCATATTATCACCTAGCGGAGTGCGTATGGATTCAAAGAAGGTCGATGCAGTTCTCAAATGGCCATCACCATCCTCCGTAAAAGGTGTGCAAAGCATGTTAGGCTTCGCTAACTTTTACCGCAGGTTTATCCCCGAATTTTCTCGAATAGTCCAGCCCATCACTGCCTTGTTAAAGAAAAACAAACTTTTTGAATGGTCTACCGAGGCGGAACAAGCTTTCCAGGATTTGAAGACTAAATTTATCTCTGCACCAATCTTAAAACACCCTCGCCCCGAACTCCCCTACATCGTGAAAACTGATGCTTCAAGCCTTGCCATGGGGGCAGTTCTATCACAAAAGGACCCGGTAACCAATCAGTTGCATCCCGTGGCATTTTGGTCCCGCAAATTCTCGCCTCCTGAAATCAATTACACGATTACTGACAAGAAACTTCTGGCTATCAAGTCTGCCTTTAAGGCTTGGCGGCATTATCTGCTGGGGGCCCGACACACCGTTACTGTGATTACGGATCACCGAAACCTGCAATATTTAAAAACCGCAAACGCCCAATCCTCTAGACAACTCCGTTGGGCATTATTCTTTGCCAAGTTTGACTTCATAATTACCTATCGACCTGGTACAAAAAACGGTAAAGCTGATGCCCTTTCTCGGATGGGAGTGGAAGAACACTTGATCAACCCTAAACCTGTACCAATCATTCCCGAACAAAGAATTCTGGGTGTAATCGCCACACAATCCATAGAGGAAGTTAAGGATAAAGCCAGGCAACTTGTAACTCCAGCAGACATACAGAATTGGCATCTGCAGGGAAAGGACTTTGCAGTAAAGGTCAACTTATTGTATTTCCAAGAACGATTATACCTGCCCAGCACAGATTTACAGAAAAAAGTAATCTCTTGTTATCACGATTCTTTAATGGAAGGACATCCCGGTATGGCCAAGACCTCAGAAAAGATCAAGCGCTACTTCTGGTGGCCGTCTTGGAAAAAAGATATCAGAGACTTTATAATGTCCTGTGGAGTATGCGCCCAAAACAAGAGTCAAAAGGAAAGACCAGCAGGCCTCTTACGCCCTATTGACATCCCACCTCGCCCTTGGCATACGCTTTCTATGGACTTCATCACCGATCTACCTCCATGCTCTGGATACAATACGATTCTAGTAATCGTGGACTTATTCTCCAAGATGGCGCATTTCATTCCGCTGAAAGGCTTGCCAACAGCAGCAACTCTGGCCCGAGAATTTCTCGAAAACATCGTCCGACTGCACGGTTTTCCTTCGGTTCTAATTTCGGATCGAGGTAGTCAATTTATTTCTCATTTTTGGCGAAGTTGCTGTCGGTCGGATCAAATTGATGTGAGACTGTCGACCAGTCACCACCCTCAGACCGACGGACAAACCGAGAGGACCAATCAAACTCTGGAACAGTATTTACGCTGCATGCTGCAACAAACTGAAAAAACATGGAAAGACATCCTTTGGATAGCCGAATATGCCTACAATAACTCTGTCCATTCGGGAACTGGGAAAACCCCGTTTTTTCTTTTATACGGCAGTCACCCTCGAACCTCGGAGTTGGATCCCCTCCAAGATCTTGAAACACCAGCAGTAGACTACCTGCATTCTACAATCACCCAAGCCTTTAAGGAAGCTGTTTCTCACCTGCAGAGGGCTAAAGAACAATACAAGAAAGGAGCAGATCAACATCGGAAGGAAGCCCCTCAATATCAAGTCTGGTTATCCACCAAATATCTACCTCTAAAAGGGCCACGCACATTCAACCCAAGATACCTTGGTCCCTATTCCATCACTACCATAGTAAACCCAGTAGCGGTCAAGTTGGACTTGCCCCCGCACATGAAGATACATCCGGTCTTCCACGTCTCTCTATTAAAACCCGTGCAACCTCAAACCCGACTAACTAAATCTCCAAAACCCATCCTAGTCGATGGAGAACTCGAGTTTGAAGTCAAAAGCATTCTGGACTCCAAGATCTCCAAATCTAAACTATTTTACCTAATTGACTGGAAAGGCTACGGCCCCCAAGAGAGATCCTGGGAACCTGCTGAATATGTCCTCGCTCCTCGCCTAATCAAAAGATTTCACCGAACATTTCCTGACAAGCCAAAACCCCCGGAGAAGCCCGGTTTGGGAGGGGCCTTGAGGGGGGGTACTGTCATGATCTCTGCTTCCAAAAGGTCACGGTTTTCCCAACTCCCTTGGAAGCAGATCCATAACCCAGGTTCCGAGTGCCAACCAGTCCCAATTGGGACCTTTTGGACCCAGTCCTGGCGCCAGTGGCACCAGGCTCATAAACATGCCCAGTCCCAGCGCTGGAAGCGCCAGGCTCATAATGCTTGGGTGGACTTACCTGCAGCAGACCATGCTGCTTACTTGCCTGCCAGTTGAGCCTCTGATCCTCTTCTGTTTGGAACTACTTTTCCTGTTGGGTGGGGCAGGAGCCACTCCCTAGGTTCAGAACACTGGAACTCTTCTGGAAAGCAGGAACTCTTTTCTTACCTAGGCGTGGCTGTGGAAGGAGACACCTAAGCACTACAGGAGGCTATTTAAACCACACCCGATGGATGAATCTTGCTTTGCGTTATTCTGCATCCTCTGCAGCAGAACGCTCATCGTGTCTTCTGCATCTGATCCTGGGCCTAAGGAAAAAGGCTTACCATCCTGAATCCAGTCTTCAGCAACACCTAAAAAGACAAGAAAGAACAGGTTAGCATTACGGTCTTCAGTGACAGCGCTTCACTTACCTGGTCCATCGGCTGTCACCAACGCCTCCCGCTGCATTCCGGCATCTGAAAGACAAAGGCTTACCTACTCTTCGTGCGCTCCGGAGGTCTTCGCACTGCATTCCGGCATCTGAAAGACAAAAGCTTACCAACTCTTCGCACGCTCCGGAGGCCTTCGGCGCTGCATCCCGCATCTGAAAGACAAAACAAGGTGCGTTTAAAGACATTGGGGAACTTTAATACTCACGTGCCATTACTCCTTTCCACATCTAACCCAGTGGGTATTCCGGCACCCTGCAGCCGCTCCGAACTTTTACCTGCAAAATAAAAAGACAGTTAGAGCGCATCGTGAAGCAGGCAACAAGCGCTTACTTACGTGCTTCCAGGCGCTTCTATTCATCACACGGGCTCCATCTTCAACTCACTTCAGCCCGTCATCCGCCATCGCCGGAACCCTGCAAAACAAGAGACATCATTACTAAAGACTTTTAAAGACATTAGAATTACTCGAAACTTACCGTTCGTGCAGTAAACGACAGACAGCAGTCCTCTGAAGTCAAGAGGCCTGCTCCCCTTATCCAGTGAAGAAACTGGTTACAGCACCCTGCCCCGAGGCAGATGGAGAGCACGGCGTTCACTTACCTAAGGTGAGAGCGTTAACCTTTGGGGTTCTACAGGAGAAGAGAAAGGGAAGAAGAGAGAGACATTCAATAACCCAGTTCATTAATCCCACATTTTCTATCTGCAGACATCTTACCCTTCGAGTCAGACATACAGTGCACAGAGGTCCAGCCCAAAGAGCCAGCCGTGGGTTACACATCACCTTTGAAGATACGGTATACGCCCAGTCAAGACCGGCGCCTCTACGGGAATCAGGTGAGCGTTACAATATATTCACTACAAAAAAAACTTTGTTGAGGGGACGTTATGGTGAAGTTGCCCTCCCAAAAACCTGTAAAATTCACTACAAAATAACTTTGTTGAAGGGACGTTATGGTTAAATTGCCCTACCAAAAACCTGTGCAGTTCACTAAAAAACATATTTCAACCTCCCCTTTATGGTTCAAATTAAAACCGAAAAACCCCTGAAATTTGACAGTTATGGTAACCTAAGCCCCCAAACCTGCCACCGCCCCTGTGCACTGCTACCACTAACAACCAGACCATGAAAGATGTCATCTCAAATGTCACTGATGACATCACTAACAACATCACATGTTTAGTTCCTTTGTTTTCTTTCCCTGCCATATAAATATATGTACATTCAGTAAAAAAACTTTGTTAACGGAATGTTCTAAACCAAAAAACAATGCTCATTCCCCCATTATGGTAAGCTAAGCACCCATAACTCGCACCATCTATGCGCATTGTTAAGACTAACACCCAGGACATCAAAGATGACATCACAAATGTCATTGATGACATTACTGACTGCTGTTGGTTCATTAGCCTCTGCACCACCCCCAAACCCGCCACCACCACCACCTCCCCAAGAGCCTGCAGAGAGATATATGGGTGAGGATGTAGAGAGCGAGGAAGAAGAAGAGGAAGAGAATGAACTGGAGGAACTCAGCAGTAGGAGCACTCGTCGGGAGTCGTGGGTGTGGCGGTTATTTTCCTTTTATGGGAACGTACCAAAAGCATGTGCAAACCTGGTGAAGTGAAACCAGTGCGAGGTGGTGCTGAGTCGTGGGAGAGTTGGTTCATACAGCTTTGGTACGACAACCATGAAGCGACACCTCACTTTGTTCCACACTGCGGACATTCGCAAGGTGGTGCCATGTGAAGAGCGTAGTCGATTGAGTTTCTCCACAGCATCCTCCGTGTCCGATCCTCCCATCACAAGAGACACTCCTGTGGGGGAGCGCCTCCCTCCAGCTGCCTCACAAGCCATTTGCAACGCTGTTGACCCTTACCTTTCAAAAGGTGACAATAGTGTGTAAGTATTGTGACGCAGTTTTTGAAGTGCTTTTTGATACTACGGTCGCAGAGCACCAGAAGATCTGCTCCTTACCTAAATAAAGCTCACCCTATATCTTTCTCTGTTCACTTACCCTTTCTTATCCCCGTGGCTGGTGTCCCTTCCTTACCCTCTTTTGGCCTCTTCTCCTAGTGTGTCGTGTGCTGTGAAGCAATAAGCGTGAAAACAACAAAAATTACCGCAAAGGTTCTTTTCAGAGCCGCCTTTCTCAGTTTAAAGATAGAACTATGAAGTGACGGTCGTAGACCCCCGCAGAGTGGTGGAAAAGTTTGCGGACAGTTGTAGGGGAAAAAAGGAAGGATGCAAGCAGAGCAAACACAATGAAGTGGATGCTGGGAGTAAGTGGTGGCTCTGAAAAGAGCCTTTCGGTGGTGTGTTGTGTGGGTCAAAAACTGTGGATTGGAGAAAACAGATTGTCAGATAGGTTAGTGTGAATTCAAAAGAGGTTGCAGTGCATTTTGTACATTGCGAAGAAAAATCTGATTGCCAGCATATGTGAGGTGGACTCCGTCTCTGCGGAAATTGAAAGAGCTGCGAAACAAAATGTTTTCATTGTAGAAGGAGGATATGCCTACATCTCTTAAAAAGGCACAAACAGCCTTATTCACATTGCGTCTCGCTTTCTTGTGGACCAAAATCAGAAGAATGCAGCCATATTTGTGTTTGTGCAATATAGGAAAAAAGTATGTAACAATTCGGAAACATGTCCAAGAGCTTCGCAAGTCCTTCCTTCATTGCAAATTGCAAAGAAATTCCAGGGACATGGCCCAAACTGTTTACTACGCAGTGAATGATTAAGTATATCTGGAGGATGCTCTGTCAGTAAAGTAACACAGAGAGGTACCAAGTCCAGCCACTTCATGCCACCCACGCCATGCCAGTGCACTTTCACATGAGGAAAACTGAGATCTGCAGATAAACTGCAGCTTTCTGCATGCACCTTAAAACAATGAGTCCATGAGTCACCCAAAATCCAGATAATCTGTTTTAGAGCATGGAAAGCCATGGCTGTGTGGTGTCCTGACAGAGAGAAGACGGTCTTACTAAAGTGCGCCGTTCAGAACACACCTACTGAACTTTATGGACCAATCCCTAGCTCTGCTCATTCTCATTTGCATGCATCTCCACCCCTCAATCCCGGTATGGTGATACGCGAGGCTGCGAAGTACCGCTATGTTCGCGGACATGTATAGGATCAGAGCGTGACGACGGTACATTAAAGTGTCATTCCCCTTTTTCCCCTTTAAGATGTGCTCTAAAAAGAGACATTTTTGTTTTTTTTGGCCAGATACCATACAGACATCTGTTATTTTATTTATTTTTTCGTATTTTTTGTCCTTGCTTTACTCACAACCATTACAGAACCTTCTCTAAAGCAAGCCTTACGTTCCAAAAGACCATTGCATTTCCCAAAGAAGATAGCGCAACACCATCTGCTTCAAAATAATCTGCATTGCTTGAAGCAATGTTATTGTGGCTGCAGAAAAACATACCAGCTCGTATCATGAATGCACGCATGCCGCGATTGATGATACACCTCCCAATACTTTGGTCTGGACAGAAAACAGAATTGTTGTCCCATTTTACTGTAGGGAGTAAAGCAGAAAAATTATTTTTTTTGTTGGGAAGATGGTCATGAGTGCTTCAAACAACTGTGCCAAATCGGCCAACAAAGTACGTGAACTCACGTATCCCAAATGGGAAGCACCGTAGTGCAAAATTACCACATGAGGAGTGGTCATTGTACGCATTTCTCTGCAAACTTGCAGAATTGCCACAGCATTGCCATCAGTGTCAGCGCTCTACACCACCTCCACTCCTCTCCCCTCGCATCGAAATGGTGTGCCACATGCTTACTCTCGGCATAGTGTTGTAATCCATGCACATAAAAGTCGCCAAGCACCAAAACCCTGACCCTCTCCACCTCTGCCATCTTCAGTGTACGCACCGTCTTTCCACACAAAAGAGTAATGTGAACATCTGATTGGCTGATGCCTACAGTCCCCTTTCCATGCAGGATTTGCTGTAGAAACCCGTATGTGACACGCCCTACCTGCGGACAAGCATTGCCTACATGCGGCACGTAACTATTACCCAGTCCTTCCACCCTTTCCACAGTGGTAGCAAGTCGAGTCCCTCATTGGACACAACTAAGCAGTCCCACAACCATCTACCAATCACATTGAACATCGCTAATTCTAACTCCGTCATCAACATTGCGCACTTCAAAATTACTGTCGATGATTGTGAATGGAAGTCGCATATCATTGCAAAGCACCTACTTCACAAGCTACTATGCAAGTATTGCGAATTTCTACGTACAACTCCATGCATGCGCACATGCATGAGTATAGAATACAGGTATGTATATTGTAATCAGAGAACATGTGCAACCCTTATGATTTAATTTAGACAAATTAATTGCGCTAAATGTGCATAGGCAATACATACCAACGCTTCCCCTTTTAAGTGCAAGATGTCCAATTTATATTTGACAAACCGCACAACTGCTTACTGTCTTCCGCACAACCTATACATACGTTGCAAGCATGCCTATTTAGGGCGGAACTCAATTTTGTATGTGAAAATGTCAGTGTTGTGTACTGTGTATGGGCTACAGTAATGCAACTTGCAATGTAATCGTATGAGAAAAGTAAGCACTCCCAATTACTGTGGTGACATCTCCCTCTGAGGGTCTCCCGATTTTTCGCCATTGTGCTTATAATTTGCAAGTAGAACATTTTTCCCCATCTACTACTGTGCTCTATCACTTGCAAACCTCTCTCCTATACATAGTACACTGTGTAAAAAACATGGCATTTCCATAAACTTAAAATTGTAAGCAATTTTGAAGGACTTTCAAGTACCATATTGCAAATACCATGGAAAGACTGCACGGAGTGAAGTGAAATGCATACATGCACTGGGGTGAAATATGAAAGTAGAATGCTGTGACGAAAGAAACATAATTAATGTGTGCAGTATCATCACTGCTGTAAACACACAAAGTAATTGATTTTGTTTTTTTGCACTGCAGTGAAGACTACTCTCCTGTGAATCAACGGCATCTACACTGCAGACGACATACCCAAAGAAACCTGGTTATTTTGCAAAATAAAGTAAGTACAGTACTACCTTTATATTGTAACTACTCCTCAAAGAGGCTTTGTGGGTTATTTGTTTATTTTGGGTGCCAAAGCAAACACTGATTTCTAAACCATTCTACCTACAAATATCCATTTGTTGAACAAAGAATAACAGGCAGAATGGCTCACAAATCCCTGTGTGTTTGGAATTCAAATGACATATGTAATCCTTAGAAGGTTAGATTTAGAAAATAAGTTGCTGTTGCAAGTTTATGGCATTTTGTTAATTAATAATGGTTCTCGTCACAAGTAGGCCACTTTGTACTCTCATCTGAAGCACATTGTAGTAGTATAGAAACAATAAAGTAGCCTTACCAAATCATTGCAAGAGTCCAATGCACATCGACACACCATGACAAAGACCTTCCCCATCAGACTCATGCACACATGCACACAGCACACAGACATTGGACAACAGACCAAGGTATACCTTTTTTTTTCAACAGACACCAAAGAATGCCTACCAAAAAGCAACTCCGTAGAAAGGAACACAAAAGTAGAGCAAATAAAAATAAAAGTGCCCAATGTAAGCATCCACCTGTTGTAGAATTTGTAGAGAGTGTTGGAACAAACCAGCTCTAATGCGGTTGGTTAGCAAAACAAAGGAAGTCTCAACTATTGAAACTTTACCTCCTCCATCAAATGTGTCACAAAACACAAAACTGTTGTCAAAAAAAGGACTACCAATACAGCTAACAATGCTCCTAATAATCCTGATAGTGTAACAAGAACGCATAGTAAAAAAAGTATTTTATCAAAAATGTTTCATCACAGAGTCCTTCAGAATCTACTAAGAAGAGGACCGAAATCATCCTCACCCCTTAAAACCTACCGTAGAAAGTTAATCCTACAAGCTCTCCTGGACAGTGCAACCCTCAAGTTGTTTATATTAGTGTTAAATAGGATGAAAGCACTAACAAAACTAAGTACTAAACTACAAAAGAAACTCAGCAATAAACGGAATGTGAACAAAAATAATTTCTTACATGTTTGTGGTGGTGAATCGAGTCACACAACAACCACAGAACCATATTTGAATGAAGAAGCATACAAACAAAATCAAACAAACACAATTGCCATCCATAGCAGTGGACGAGGGTATGAGAAAATCAATACTACCATCATGGAACAAGAAAGACTGCTTACAAATGTATTCCCTGAAATTACCTCTAAATTCAACAGAACCACACCGTCCAGTATACAAATGGCCGTTCACATCAATGTGTACCATTCCAAACAAAGCGTTCAAATCTTTACGTCAGTTCCTCAATCAATATGTTAAAGGTAAAGACAAAAGTAAAATGAAAGTGCTGCAAAATATGGATATTTGTCCAGTGCGGAAATACACAGGACTAAAAGGACATTCTTTAGCCTGCATTTCTGGGTCTATTTGCAAAAGAACCTTCCATGATATCAAAAGGATATCAATACATCATTCCAATGTAAGAAATCTAGTATATAAAATATACTGTGCAAAAGGTCCAGCTTCAGAATAAGGCAACTTAAATACCACTCTTCTGCATGGTACACCCAAATACTTACAAGAAGAAATTGACCATATTCAGAGAAAGTATTTTGGAAGTGAGAGCCACAACATGCAACTGTTTTAGAACATAGTAGCGACAATTCTGCACATAGCAACCTTCTATTACACACACACAGAAAGAAATAGTAAAATTTAAAAGGTCATCGGCTGAAGTACCAAACCATGTGCGTGTGTGTTGCCGCAGAACGTTTTACAAAAGGAACACAAAAAATGTGGACATGGCATACACAAATAGAAGACAATGAAGATTGTAAATGGTTTGAATTAGCTCTCTGCCTTTTAGCAGAAAACAAATATGAACTAACTGAATGCCTAATATGTTGCAGTTACTGTACTACAAAATTTGACAACAACCACACTCCTTCACGTGCTATTACAAATAATTTGGAATTGTTTCCATTACCAGAAATCCTGCAGCAGCTCAATTTGTATAAGAGCATACTAATTCAAACAGTTCACCCATTTCAAGCAATTATATGCCTTCATCCAAAAACAGCAAAATTACCTTCCTCTGAATTGTTGAAAGGCATTTGTAGCAAAGTAGTTTATTTGCCATTAGATCTAACGGAAAATGTACACACTCTAGGAGTGGAACGTTCAATAGAGCATTCTTTAATAGTCTTGGTAAATGGAGTACCAACAAAGGACAAACAAATTTGACAAGCATTGCAATATCTAAAAGACAGTAATGAGTACTACAAGGAAATAAATATTGATGAAAGCTTAAGGGAAACAACTGAAATAATTCAAGAGCCATCAGAAACTGGACAATTCGAACTTCTGGATCCTGCTACAGTATCCACTCTTTTGGACCATTACACAATTCATCCATTGCATTCCAATGAAAGCATAGATGATGCGTTAGAAACTTACCAAATGCGACAAACCAAAGGGTCACCAATGAGTATATGGGAAAAAAGTATAGAAACATGTGCTTTTCCACTGCTATTTCCGACTGGCAAAGGTGGAAGATACGATGATAGACCCACTCAGATTGGGGCATCAGAATACCGTTCATTACGAATGTATTAGCAAGATCCCAGATTTAGACAAAATGTGGAATACATATTCCACCTACTCTATGAAAGTGAATTAGCAACACTATGTTACGGAGTTGCACACATTCTTAAATCTGGTACCCACTTTCAAAATATGTCAGCTACGCAGTTAATACAAAAAGTACAGGAAAAAGATGAGGTTTTACAATCAAGTATAGCAAATTTGTTTGCAAACATGCGTGGTACAAAGGAATACTGGTTCCGACGGCACAGAGACGTGTGTTGTATGATCAGAAATCTAGGACCACCGACTTGGTTTGTTACGTTAAGTTGTGCCGAATATGCATGGGAAGATTTACATGAGTTCAGCAAACAGCAACAAAAACAAAATAGATATATTAACACTTGCTCTCTAGATCCAGTTAATATGTCAAGATATTTCCATCATCGTTTCATTGCCATGCTACACTTTATTTGCAATAAAACTGTTCCTCCCCTTGGAGAAGTGCAACACTTCTTTTGGAGAAAAGAATATCAAGCGAGAGGAGCACCACATATTCACATGCTGATATGGATCAAAGGTGCACCGAAATTTGGTCACGACAGTTTTGCAGTTTATCCAAAAATATATCACTTGTGAAATCCCTTCTCAACAGACACATAGTGAGCTGCATGGACATATTTTACAATTTCAAAGACACAAATGTGGCAAATATTGTCGCTGCAAATATAAAAACAAAGGTAAATACTATACCAAATGCTGCTTTGGTTTCCCTAGACCAGTTACAGAAACAGGTGACGTAAACAACTTCATGTCTTCAGTTCGACATAGTGTTAAAGGTAAATCACCTAAGAGCACATATTCCATAAAAAGAAGGGAAGAATCAAAATATATCAATGATTACAATGCAATCATTGCCCTCTTATGGAATGCAAACATAGATGTGCAGTACATTGCAGACAATTCCACTGCTGTTGCACGATATCTTACAGCCTACTTAACAAAAGCAGAAAAAACAGAGCTTCAAGACCTCTGGGATGACCTAGAATCAGACAAAACATTATCACAGAAATTGTACAGCCTAGGCATAAAAATGCTCTCTCATAGAGAATGTGGCACCTTTGAAGCAGCAGATCGTTCAACCGGTACTGCTTTGTATGGAAAATCAGACAACATAGTATGGCTCAGTCTTGGTCCTGCAAAATCTAGAAAAAGAGTGCTAAAATCATATGAGGACATAGAAACAATTGCCAGAAATGATCCCAATAGCCAAGCCATTCTGAAAAACAATTTACCGGACACATACTATCCAAACAGGAGTAGCACTCTGGAAAGCATGTGTCTATACCACATAGCTCAAAACTTTGCATACAAAAATAATGTAAAACCCGATGAAAGCAAACGTAGATATAGAGTGACAGATTGTGAAGGGAGCTTAATGAAACTAACCAAACGAAGCTTAATTAATCATGTAAAATTGTCATTAAAAAGTCCTCAACAGAAAGAACTATATTACATGTCTCTGTTACAACATTTCAAACCATGGCGAAAAGAGGAAGACATACTAGATAACTATGACTGCTATGAAGATGCTTTCAAAGCAAATGAAAGCGCTATCACCGATGTGAACTTTACGCAGTACAAAACAATGTTACACAATGAGCAGCAACAGGAAGAAGAACTTCATGCCCAACTAGATAAGGACTCTTCCAACAGTAGTCAACCTTCTTTAACAGGAAGTCAAGAAACACTAGGACAACTACTAATAGCAAATGAGGCTGAAATAGCTATGGCAGAAGTAGAAAACACAATGTATCAGTATCAAGAAGATACAGAAGACTTAACTGTACAACAAGCAAAACTTAGCAACGATCAGTGTCCCATTTTTGAAGACGTAACAAAACAAATTGTACATGGTGTGCAACATGAAAATAAAGAATGTACCTGCCAAAATTACAAACCTATACTGCTGTACGTCAGTGGTGAAGCTGGATCATGGAAAACATTCTTAATCAAAATCATAAGCAAGTTCCTTCAACAATTAATAATTGACAAACAACAAACTGTCAGCTGTTGTAACGGCCCCCACAGGTCTAGCTGCCTACAACATAGGCGTTGTGACTTTACACCAATTACTACTGCTTCCAGTAGAGCATCAAAATAAATTAGACTACTACAAACTTTCTGCAGAAGCTTCAATGGAATTACACAGAGTATTGAAACAAATGAAAATGCTACTAATAGATGAAGTGAGCATGGTCTCCAACCTAATGTTGGCTTTGATTAATCTCAGATTGCAAGAAGTACTTAAAAGTAACAACGAAGAACTCTTTGCAGGGAAACACATCATCGTTTTTGGAGATCTTCTACAATTGACACCAGTGAAAGGTGAACCGATTTTTAAATCCTTAGGCCATAAACTCTGCCGGAAAACTGTTGTTAGCATAGCATAGGTAATGTTAACCTTTGGCAACATTTCCAATATAGAGAATTAACTGAGAACATGCGACAATCTGCAGATCTCACTTATGCTAACATCTTAAAAAGTATTAGAGTTGGAGTATTATTGCAAGAAGCACAAGTTGTATTGAAAAACCGGCACATACATGCACTTTATGGTGACAATGCATGTACAACTGATGTTAGGGAACAAATAGCGCACACAAATGTCAATTGTATGGCTTAATGCCAACTCTTGCAAGCTGTTTCAAATTCAATGAAACAATGTTAAATAAAGAAATGCAACCAATACTGGAAATTAGCGCCACAGACAAACTAGACGTACATGGTATGACAGTACCCATGTGTGAGCAAGCCACAACAAGACTAAATTGTTTAGAAAATTCAATCTCCAACACAGCTGGGTTGGAAAAAATATTGAAATTATCCTCAAATTGTAGAGTAATGCTTAAACGTAACCTTGACCTAGAGCAAGGGCTAGTTAATGGAGCACTGGGCACAGTTGTTCGCTTTCATTCATACCCATGTGATAGCAACATTCAGTTTGTCGATATTCGCTTTGATAAAGTTTCAGAAGTGAAAAGGATAGGGCGCTCAATTGCTCAATTCCTTCTCTTCAAAGACATGTATGTACGTAGAGAGCAATGTTCTCTAACTCTTGCATATGCAGTTATCATTCATAAATCCCAAGGTCTTACCCTAGACAAAGCATTGATAGATGTAGGAAACACAGTCTTTAAGGAAGGCATGAGCTATGTAGCATTATCACGTTTACGTACACTTGACGGTCTATTGCTAATGAACTTTGATGCAAGTAAAGTCAAAGCTGATATTCCTTGCATTCTAGAATACAATAGATTGCGTTCACTGTACACCCCTCATCTGAAACAATACTCTGTTCCAGATAAAGTAAAACGTGGTAAAAGAAAACTAAATGCAACAGAATCCAACAGCAAATTCCGTAAAGAAAAGAAAAGAAGCTAAGGTTTCATCAATTACCGCAAACATAGAAGAACCTATTAGGGAATGTAAACCAGGGACGACGGCAAAGAAGCAACAGAAATGCTGAAAAAATGCACTCAGATACAGAACTTGCTGGACCATTCAAATTTGCAAATGAAAGTGGGGTAAGTTGCTATGCAAATGTAGCAATGGATATTCTATTTCAATTGCCACCAATTGTTAACAATATTTACCTGCACAGTACAGACCAATTGTGTTTGCAAATGTTAGTGCTGCATAGAAATGCAACAAGCAATCCTGACAACACATACAGTGTTCATGGAGTAAGGCAACAATTGGACGACTCTGCTGGAATGGAGAGATTCACTATGAACTCACAAGAAGATCCACACGAATTTCTAATGTACATACTATTAGCATTGGAAAACAAAAGCATACCTGTAAATGAAATCTTCCAGATTTCGTACATGTGGAAACATACATGCACTCTCTGTAGCAAAGTGATACAGGAAGAAATCCCAAATGAGCGATTTGTGTATGTTTACATACCAAATTGTGAGAGCATTCCATTTCAGGAGTTGTACAAAATGTAAACCATGGCAGATTATGTACTATTTGCAATTCAGACAATCGCTCCACCTTACTGATACAATCACATAGTGCCTACATAATACTTATGCTTCTACATTATAATGCAGATGGCACCAAAAACAACTGCAAACTGACTGGATTCACACACGGTCAAGTGTCACTTGGAAAGAAAACCTTTACAACAGTAGGTATAATCTACCATGCAGGAGCTACAACCAATGCAGGTCACTACACTGCATACATATGTGGATGGTTCGAACATAATGATAGCACCATTACTCTAAAGCAGAGATTGCCAGCTTATTTTACAAATGCGTATTTAATGTTCTTAAAGCCAAAATTTACAAAATAATGTGTACTTCAAGATTTTTAAAAACAATTATTTGAAAGACTACAAACAGTTCGAATACACCAACAGGTATCTAACTACCCAAGAGGATGTAAGAATGCCACAAATAAATGAATATCACAGATCGTTGGGAACAAATGCACAGGTAGAATACGCCTACAGGTTGGTAACTGTTGGTAAGAATCGGCAGGAAGGCAACAAACATAACATTAATCAGAAAGAACACTCAAAGGAAACAAGGAAGTAGTTAGGACCATAGTAAATGAAGGTTTTTTTTAATCCGACAAGGATTTTCTTTCCTCAGACCGAAGGATTAGAAAAGCAAACACAGAAACTCAGCGCAGTGCACAGTACACTGGTTTGTAAACTAAATATGAGGGTAAAAAAAAAAGGTCAACTGTCTATTAAGCAATGTAGTAAATCTTCCAAAAATGCTTCGAGATTATGCTGTGCAACGTCTGTTGTACTTCTTGTTTTAGATAATTGAGAATAAAACAGAGACATTTTGCCAACTTCCTGAGTCGGTCTTATTGCTTGGTGTGAGAGTCTCCATCCGATCCAACGTATGATGTGTTACCTTGATTAAAAGGACCATAAGGGTTCAGAGCCAAAGAACATCTAGA
Organism: Ambystoma mexicanum; assembly: GCF_040938575.1. Lineage (NCBI taxonomy): Eukaryota > Metazoa > Chordata > Amphibia > Caudata > Ambystomatidae > Ambystoma > Ambystoma mexicanum. The sequence continues at coordinate 18,624,811 of NC_090926.1, forward strand.
GGGATTGAGAAAGAGGAGGGAGAACACTCAAATAAGGACAACAGTGGAAAGGGGAAAGTAGAGTACCTAAAGGAGTAGGGTACAAAAGACAAGAAAACACATGGAAAGGGCATAAGAGAGAAAGCGAAGAGAGAATGCAAGAAACTACCTAGGCTGGGTCATAGAGGAGGGAGAAGAAAGAGGGGTAAGATTGACACCTGGAATGGCAAAAGAAAGGGAGAACAGGTAGGAAGAAAACATACGGAGAAAAGTAGAGGAAGAAAGATGGGGAGGGGAAATAGGGTACTGAGATCAGTTAAAAGCAGTGTTAAGGAACTGACAGTTCCCACTAAGGCTGTTCAAGGGCAATGCAGCCCAGCGAGGAGGTGAACAAGATAGTACCCTGGGATCCATTTAAATGTAAGAGTCTTATGCCTGAACCTGGTCAAGGCAACCTTAGGCACTAGGCTGGTGGGGACAGGAAGCAGTAAATCCCAGAGGAGCAACTTTCCAAGAAGGATCACAGTGACATCCTTCCCATGTTATGCTTGAGAGCCCCTTTTATTTTACTCCGTACAGAGAAACCGAACGGGCAGGAGAAATAATATCATCAGACACTTACACCCAGCACCGACAACACTGTGAAAAGGGCCCGGCTCCCCCACCCAAACCTCCCCTAGCAGCCTCCTTACCTGAGCACGTCCTTGAGCCGAGTGTGAGTGGGGGCTGAGACCCTCCTCTCACCATGTGATGACGCAGCATCCGGGCTGGCTGACAAAACATTGATAAAATGTCTTCAGCCCAGCCCGGTGCTTCTGCCTCGCCTGCAGTGCACGTTTAAAGGCACAATCTTTTTTTTGGTGCGACATGATTGTAAAAATAAACAGCAAAACACAATTATTATATCGCGAATTGCGATGCAAGACCGCTTATTTTATGCCTTGCATGTCTATTATCCAAGTACATGAAGTTCATGTATGTACGAGCATTATACTCTTGTCCTATAAGTAGTTGGCAAAACTCTGGTCTAGTTCCCATTGCACAATTGAACATGCCTCTCCGAAGATTAATTAACGAGCTTAGATCCGCTTATCTATTTCTTTCTCTAACATTCAGACCAAATTTCCTCTGCATCTCTTCAAAAGACAGAAAACGATCTCCATCAAATAAATCCCCTAAAGTGAAAATACCCTTCCTAATCCAACTTTGCCAGTTAAGACATCTGTTTTGAGCTGTAGAACTTCATTATACCTAAGTGAAGCATCTTCACTAAATCCATACGACTGCCTATTCTCACCAAACCACATCCAAAAACCTTGTCTAGTTGCCAGTACCAATTTAAGTTGCAGTCTATTAGTCGTCATTTTCCCCATAGTATAAAGGCTCTTCAAATGTTATGGACTACATATATCCTTTTCCATGCACAACCAAATAGGTCCTTTACAACCATCATCTCTATAATAATAAGATCCTTTCTTAAGCAAGAATACCTTACAGTATTTATGCAAGTCAGGATAGCCAAACCCACCTTCTTCAATCTTTTGCATTAATATATACCGTGGAATACAAGGTCTTTTATCCAAGCCTCATAAAAAATTCTGGAAAACCTTATCAACTCTTAATATCTGCTTCTTACTGATCAAAAATGGGATCGACTGAATAATATAGAGTATTTTTGGTAATAGGACCATCTTAATGGCATTTATTTTCGCCCATAAAGAAAGTTAAAATCTTTCCCATCTTCTTATAGAATAAGTCATATTGTCCAACACCTTATCAAAGTTATTTTGCACAATTTTATTTAAATCACCAGTACTATGAATACCAAGATATTTAACCCCCTCAGGAGACCATTTACAATTCCACATATTCAGAATTTCTTTATTATGAATTCTAGATAACGGGAAAACCTCAGTCTTGTCCCAATTCACTGTATGTTCAGATAACTTACCCACTTCCTCAAACATCTGTTTCAATAACAAACCACAAACTTACGGGTTTGACAACAGGACTACCATGTCATCTGCATAGGACAAGATTTTAACCTCAACTCTCCCAACACACAATCCCTTAATTTCTTCACCCTTCCTAATATAAGCAGCTAAGGGTTCAAGTACCAGGTCAAATAAAAACAGAGACAGAAGGCATCCTTGTCTCGTTCCTTTAGTCAGCGGAAAAGACTCCAAAATCAAACCATTCACAGATACTCTCGCTTTGACCTCACGATGAATACATGTAATCATAGACATGAAAGTCGGCCCAAAACCCATCCTCAGCAAGGTATATTCTAAAAAATGCCAATTAACCTTGTCAAACGCTTTTTCTGCGTCAAAAAAACCCATGATTCCTTTTGAGCCCTCGTTATAATTAGGGGTGTACCGAATAGTGAAATTAATATTCGGCCGAATACCGAAGTTAGCAAAACTATTCGGCTGAAGCCGAATAGTGAGCCAAATAGGTTTTTTAAATACATTTTCCAGCACATGAGAAATACTGCTTCACAAGACATTAAAGAGCATGTTAATGCATGCTTCATGGATGCACACATTCAGCTGCCCCTTTCAACACCATTTGAGCATTTGCACAACCAAAAGAGGCCCTGGAAATATTTTTTAAATTGGCCCCATATTACACATTTTCAGCAAGCCTAACCCTTTTCCTATGGGAAAATGTGGAAATACCACAGAAAAGAGGCACAGTGTGCCAAGGCCTACCGGGAAATCTCCAGAGGTCCCTACAGGCCAGTCCGCCTCTGGTGACACTGGCATTTGTATCCCATCTCTCAAACAGGGCTAGAAGTGCAGCGACTGGGGTCCGTAACTGCACTGTTTTAATTTACTGGGAATAGCGTTTTACAGCAGTGCTTACTAGGTCTGAGGGAGACCCAGTGCCCACACAGATGCCCCCATTGCCCCAATCATTAAAAAGTGCACACAAAAATGGTGAGAGCTGTTCAGCAAATTTCTTATAAAATTCTGAGATAATCTCATCATGTCCCCGGCGATTTTCCATCTTTCAATTGTAAGATAGCAGTATTAACCTCTGTCACAGTAATCATTGATTCAAGTAGCTCACATTTATCCCCTTTCAACTTAGAAAGATTTATCTTACCAAAAAAAGTCAGCAGATCCGAATCATCAGGATGCAAATCCTCCTTATATAACTTCTCATAATAAGATCTAAACGTTGTACAAATGTCAGCACTCCTGTGGAATGACTCCCCTTCATTATTATTGATGGAAGGAATGTACGTATCTGTCATTAGACCTTTAAGCGTATTTGCCAATATCTTACCGTTTTTGTCACCAGATTCCCAAAATAATTGCTTTGTATAAAACAATCCCTTCCCCGCCCGTGTCTGCTCCTGATTCCTTAATTCTTCGTCAAGTTTTTTCAATTTAGATTTCTTGAAGTCCGATTCAGCTTGTGCACAACATTTTTGTAGTTCCACCACCTCATTCTCTAAATGCTCAACTTCCTCCTTGTTCTTTTTCTTTGCATGTGAGGTTCTGCAAATCATTTCACCTCTCCATTTCACCATTTGCCTTAAAGCAATCCCAAACCACCTTGATATCTGACATGGCCACATTCTCCATAAAAAACATCTCAATAAAATGATCGAAATCTTTACCAATTACTGAATCATTGAGAGCATTCCCTTGCATTCTCCACCTATTATTCTTCCTGCCCATGTTAGTCAAACTAATGCTCAGGTCAATTAACGCATGGTCAGAGGTAAGTCTCTCCTTAATATTAGAACAGAGTGTTTGATCAACCAGTTTATCACTAATTAAGAAAAAATCTATACGTGAATAAGAATTATGAACCAGTGAGTAAAATGAATATTCCCTATCTACTTGATGGAGCACCCTCCAAATGTCCACAAGATTGCACTTAGACGCAAATCGTTTCAATTCCATACTAAATTTCTCACCATTGTACCTACAATCTGGTCTCCTATCCAGTGTACTATCCATTACCAAATTGAAATCACCACCCAAAATTATATTCTCCCCCTTCATTTCATATAAAAGACTTTCCACTTTTCTAAAGAAGCCTAAAGTTGGTGCACATGGAGCATATATTGTCCCTATAGTCAGCATTCTCTCATTATAAACCACATCAAGTAATAGGATACGTCCCTCCTCATCTTTTACTACCTTTTCAACCTTAATTGGCAATCCTCTTCTAAACAATATGCTAACTCCCCTAGATTTAGAGTCATAGTAATTTGAAATGACTTGCGGATATCTACGAGTAGACACATATTCCCCAATTTGTTCATTGAGATGTGTTTCCTTAAGAAATATTGCATCACCACCACTCCTCCATAATCACACTAACAGGCCGATTCATGGAATCAACATGCGCCAAAAAAACGGCGCACGCGTGCGAAAACGTGCGATTCGCAGTGAAATAGCGAAAATCGCAGTGCAAGTGCGATTATCGCAGTGCAAGTGCGATTATCGCACAGAAAACTTCACACATCTATTCATGGAAGTCCGTGCACGCGCAAAATCTGGGATGTGCGCTGAAAAAGTGCGCGTCGCATGCTGGCGCACACTGGTGCACAGGTCATCGAACGCTGTGCGATAAGGCCACAGCGAATTCGCACATAGCGCGGCGCACATAACAAAAGTAGGCGTAACACGCAGTGTTACACGCAGAATGGGGAACAACTCGTGAAAATGTGGGCGTCACGGGGGAAGTACAGGAGGCAAGTGCACAGAACGCCCACACGCTCGCTTACAACACGTATTCATGGAATCGAATAGGGAAAAACAGCACACGGCCAAAGACGGGCACAGGCCCATACATGTCCGCCACACAAAAGCAGGCGGTAGCGTCCCTGCGCTGGAAAAAAATGTGCGCCAAAGTTCTACACGCGCGAGAAGTACCACACGCGATCAGGCCCGGGGGAGCGTGCTCGTGTATTTCAGGGGTGCGCGAGAAGTTTCACACGCGATTGGCCTGGGTGCGTGTATTTCAGGGGCTCGTGGGTGTTTTCACATGCGATTGTCCTGGGCGCGTGTATTTCAGGGGTGCACGAGAAGTTCCACACGCGATCGGGTCTGGGGGAGCGTGTGCGTGTATTTCAGGGGTGCGCGAGAAGTTTCACACGCGATTGGCCTGGGTGCGTGTATTTCAGGGGCTCGCGGGTGTTTTCACATGCGATTGTCCTGGGCGCGTGTATTTCAGGGGTGCGCGAGAAGTTCCACACGCGATCGGGCCTGGGGGAGCGTGTGCGTGTATTTCAGGGGTGCGCGAGAAGTTTCACATGCGATTGGCCTGGGTGCGTGTATTCCAGGGGCTCGCGGGTGTTTTCACACGCGATTGTCCTGGGCGCGTGTATTTCAGGGGTGCGCGAGAAGTTTCACACGCGATCGGGCCTGAGGGAGCGTGTGCGTGTATTTCAGGGGTGCACGAGAAGTTCCACACGCGATTGGCCTGTGTACGCGATTCCATTGGACCAAAGGCCCTGACAGCGCAGGCGCGTCTTTGACGTTACACGCGCGGGCGTGTCCCTGCACCCGGGGGAATGTTACAAGACCAAAAACTGCACGTCCGAGTGTCAGCCCGCGTAATTGGAGGATAGTGCCTCAGTGCGTATACGCGAAAGTGACGTTGGACGTGTGGTGCGGTTTAAAAGGTGCGTGTAGTACGTCATTTCCTTGTACGTGCTTCCCGTGGAGAGCGAGTGGGTGAAATCTGTACTTCTTGTCAGTTCACACGCGATTTACTTCACAGCGTTTCTAGTTCGTACTCCCTGTTACCTCTGTCAGTATTTTTCTGATTTTCTCTTCGACCTGTTTCCTCAAACAGCGTTGACTTCTCCTTTTGTCCTGTCTCCTCAGACAGTGTACAATTCTTCTTTTGGCGGCGGTGTTGCCAACGCGCACACGCGCGTATTTTTCACGCTCTTTCCCCAGGCAGACGGTGAGTCGCGCACGTATTTACCAACTGTGCTAGCCCCGTGTGTAGCGTACCCCTTCAGAGGTCATTGTAGGCTGTGTGTGACACGCATACGTTCATTTTTGTGTTTCTGGGTGCCACAGCATAGTGCAGGTTCCTTTTCCCACGCACGTGGTCTACGAGGGGTCGCGTGCACGTCATTTTCTGTTTTAGGGGTGCCTGTGCATTGCGTGACCCGTCATCTTTCCCCAGGGGTTACATACAGCCTTGCTAGAGCACTTGGGTACGAATTCCATCTAGTACCCTACCCCGTTGACCCCCAATTGCCCAGGACAATTGTCCACTGCAACTCCCATACGCACAACTCCATCAGTGCCATGGCTGGGAGGCGAGCAAGTGGTAAGGGTGGCAAAGGTGGCCGAGCCTCAAAAGGTGGGCGTGGTGGGCGCGGTAGGGGACGTGGCCAGGATTTGCAGACTCCCCCAAGCCTCCCACGTGTGGAGGACCAGTCAGGGACACACATCCCCCCCTCCCATGGTTAAGGGAAACGTGGCTGACACCATCCCTGCTCAGCCCTTGTTGGACCGACCCGTTGTGGCACCTGACCTAGCACAGGGTGACTCCCAGGCTGACTTCCAGGTCGCCAAGTCTAGGCCACGGGTGGCGGCGCAAGCCAGTGTCACCAGGCCACATGGTACAGGGGCAGCCATGTCATCTGCTGCCCCTAGTAGGCGGGGTGGGGAGGCTGCAGGGGCAGCTGCAGCTCCGTCCACCCCAGCTCTGACTCCCCCAGCAAGGACAGTGTTGGTCCCGGTACATCAGACTGAGGTTCCCCCTGCCATCATCACACTTCAGCTAATGCCTGCAGAAAGTCATGTGGTCAGTGTGCCATCGCACACTACAACTACACAGTCCACCGGTGCTCCTGCCTCTAGTGTCCAGGGCGGCGTAGGGCACTCCGGATCCCCACCACCCACAAAAAGAAAGAGGAAGAGTGCTCGTCCAGTACAGCCTGATGACCCCGACACGGCTACACGGTCCGGCACGCCAAGGAAGCCTAGCTTCAATGATGCCAAACTGGATGCACTTGTGCAGTATGTGTCCGAACATGACGCCGAAATGTTGGTCACTTCAGGGTGTAGGATTACACTTGCTCGACGTCAGGCACACTGGCAGTCCATCGCGGACAGCACAAGTGCCCTTGGGTTTATGAGGCGCACAGCTGTTGAGTGCTACAAGCGCTGGAACGACCTTAAGCGTAGGGCAAAGAAAAAGCTGGCCTCAAGTTATGCCGCAACTCTGGTGACTGGAGGTGGGTCTCCACAAGAGGACATAGAACTCACTCTACATGAGCATGTTGCTGGGACCTACGTCACAGAGGAGCAGATCCAAGGTGTGGGAGAACTGCCAGATTACGAGGCATTGTCCGGTGAGTGCACATGCATGTGTGTGTGATCCATGTGTATGTAGTTTGTGGGAGGGGTTCTGGTTGAGTGCCAGGTCAAGGTGTGTGTGCCCGAGTGTTTTGTCCCACCCATGTGCTTCATCCAATGCATACTGCGCCCCGGGATTTGGGTATTACAGTATCCCTTCTGGCCACAGTAGGCGTTTTGCACTACATTGCGCCAGTTGCCCTTGAAGTGGCATCTTGCTCCCACATTGTTCCGTATTTAGCTGTGTTCATTCAGGCTGATTGTAGGAATTCACCTGGTTCTACTGCCCATCACTCTGCCCTATTGTCACATATATGACATGCCCATGGTACATGCCATCTGTGTGATGGCATGTGTCATGTATGTGTATTGGACATGCCCCTCACAGGCCAATGTGTGATGGCACTGCTAGCCAGCATGCAGCTGATGTGTTGCTCTCCCATCTTGGTGTCATCAGTGTCTGACATTTTCCTCCCCTTCCAACTCATGGACAGTGCATGCATGGGAGGGTTATAGTCATGTGGGACATGTGTAAATCAAGTACTGGTACTGTAGCTTGTCTGGCCTAATAGCGTGCCATGGTGCTAATGCCTGTTTCCATTTTTTGTCTTTCTTGTTTTTGCAGAGGATGACACACCTGATGCTGTTGAGGGAGAGGAGATGGTGCAGGCCCAGGAGGGATCTGAAGCACGACCAGGCACCAGTGGGGGATGTGGTTTGGTGGTGGGGGAGAACCCTCTCTTGCTGCAGGCCATACTGTCCCGGGGTGTCCCTGGCTGCACCTCCCCAGAACTCTTTTCAGGTGTTGATTCGGATGAGGCCTATGTGGATTTGCAGGTATGTGTTCATGGAAGGGATACTGTTCTGTCCGACCCACCTGCACCAGGGGTAGAGCCCACTATGGGGATGTCAGTGTTGGTAGGTGCGCCTGTGGTGGTTACGGATGCAGGGCCACACTCCGCAACATCTGATCCTGTTCCTGGGCCAGCAGTTCAGAGGGGAAATGCAGTCCTGCAGCCTCAGGCAGTGCCGACACAGCAAGGCGCAGTTCGCCTTGCCCCAGACAGGTGGCAAGGCGATATTGCCTGGTGGCGGAGGTGCCGTCCGCCACCAGGCAATATCGCATGGGAGCAATCCATTTACGGTATGGCCAACCAACAGGCAGCATCATCCGAAATGATTGCTCAAGCCATGGAGAGGGTGGCCACTTCCATTGTCCCCCCAGAAAGGCAGATGGAGCTACTACAGCAGGCAACAGACTCCATTTGCCAATCAGTCAGGGAGGACATGTTGGCGTCCAACAGGGACAGACAGGCGGCCCTGGACAATCTGAGGGAATCAATTTCTATAGATGCCCAGGGACAGAGGGAAGCCCTGACGGGAGAGGTCCGGCACCTCAGGCAGACTCTTGTGGGCCTTGAGGCTTCCACTGTCACCAGGACGGAACAGCTGCTGGAGCGCGTCAACCGTACACTCTCAGCAGAGATGCAGGCAACTCGGGCAGAGGTCCGGGCAACACGTCGGGTGTTGCATGGGGATCTCCGCACCATATCCCTCCAGAACGAGGCCTTCCAGGCCCGCATGCTTGCTGCCATGGAGGACCAAACTAGGGCATTGCGTGGGCTGCTTCCCATGGCACCACCACCTCCTGTGGCAGCAGCAGCAGAGGTTGAGGAGAGCGAATCCAGCAGTGAATCTCCCACTATTTAGTAGCCGTGCAGGCCATGAGCCCATGGAGGTGTTTTTTTTTCGCAACATTCACGCAGGTGGCTGTTGGTGGGCACCCTGTCCTCGGACCTCCTGGGTGGCCTCCCCCACCCCACCTGGCACACACATGGCCATTTTTGATTTTTGATTTTTTGTTGCAGTGTGTTGCCTTGTGTGGCTCCCGTGGGCATCCACTGTATTCCGGCTGGGCACATGCAGACTTGTCCTGAGTTTGGGTTAGATGCTTGGGTCAGTGAGACACACACCCCTCCTGCTTCCCGTTTCCATGGGCTTGCAAAGGGTGTGCCCAAGTGACAGTGAATTACACAGTGACGTTTGACTCCCATGAGCTGTGTGGGCAGTCTGTAGTCAATACTGTGTATACATTCCTAGTGCATATTGTTGTTGTATTGTGCACTGCATGGTGTATTGATGTGTGCTTGTGCATCCATGTCTCCCTCCTGATTTGCAGGTTCATTCCTCATGTCTTCACAAGGCCGTCCACTTTGGAGATGGGAGCTCATGTTGTGAGCATTGGACTTCCAGATGTGTGTGGCAACAACACTGTACAGTTGGAGGTGGTGGATGTGCTGGCATTCTCATGTTGTAAGACTATGTATACTTTGCCTTAGTACTGTCATGTTTATGCTATGTCGATTGTATTGTGGTAAGTATTTGGTCATGTGTGTTGTTGTTTCTACATTCATGTGGGCATATTGTGTGTGGCCAGTTTCCATTAGGGACACTGTACTTTGTGACACTTGTCATGTTTGGGGGATGACTTTGTTTGCTCTCACATGGCATGTCATGCCATGGTGTGTTGGGTGGCGGTGCTGGGGAGGGGTTGGGTGACATGGCACTGTTGTCATGTTGTGTCTTGCAAGGGGGTAATGATTTTAGCAGCATAGAAGTGTATCTTTTGAACACAGCATTGGTGCTGTTTGTGTAGGTTGGGAAGCACACAATGGAACACTTCCAGATGTACAATCTCAGGCTGGTATGGTTGTGACAGTTGACTGTCCATTGACACATCATAATTGTCAGTAACAATCATCATTGTCAGCTGGTATGTGCCAGGGCTGTGTGCACTCCACAGGGGTGTGATTTTATGTGAAGTAATTAGCCACGAGCTGCGTACGGGCTGCCTCACCCCGTGCTCTTTCCCCTCCCATGCGCAGTGGGCATTCATGTGGTTGGGGATGTGGGGGCACCACCATGTCCACGGCCAGGCCCCGGCATGTTGCAACGTTGTGCAGGACACATGCTGCCACTATGATCCTGCACACTACTGGGGGAGCATATAACAGCTGCCCGCCAGAACGGTCAAGGGAGCGGAAGCGTGACTTGAGCACGCCGAATGTGCGCTCCACGATGCCCCGGGTTGCAATGTGGGCTGTGTTGTATCTTACCTGGGGTGGCGTGGTGGGGTTCCGAATTGGCGTCATCATGTGGGTGCTGAGAGGGTAGGCACTGTCCCCTGGGGAGGTGGTGATGGGTATCATCAGTGGAGTTGTGACATTACTCAGTATCTGACATGCATGCATGCGCAGTGGCATTTATACTCACCGAGCAGGCATGTATCGCCATGCCGCCCAGCTTCTATGTCCCGGTTTAGACATTCTGTAGATGAAACTGTCGTGGGTGGAGCCTGGATAGTTGGCGTATACTGAGGTGATGATTCCCTTGGCATCACATACTACCTGGGCGTTGATGGAATGCCAGTGCTTGCGGTTTCTATAGATGTGCTCAGTTGCCCTGGGGCCACATGGGTGCAATCAATAGCACCTAGCACTTTGGGGAATTGTGCCACCCTGTAGAAGTCCTGAGAAACAGCCTGCCTTTCTGCAGGTGTTCTGGGCAGGTATATGTGCCTGCGGACTGATGGGCGTGCAGTGATGATGGCCAAGACCTGGTGTAGGCAGCGTGACTGCGTGGCCTTGACACCCCCCCCACTATGGCACTTGTCCGCTGAAATGATCCAGTGGCCAGGAAGTGCAGTACATTGAGGACCTTCTCCAGGGGGCTGAGTGCTTGGGAGCACAGGGTGGTTGATGTGAGGTCATCCTCCCACTCACTGACCAGGTCGAGTATTATGTGAGGTGGAAACCTGTACCTCCCATACACATGGTCATCAGGCATCCCAAAAAGGCTGGTTCTGGGTGTAAAAATTCTGGCCCGGACTATCCTCCTCCTCCTCCTGCGGTATCCCACGGCCACTGCTGCTAGGAACGGTATGTTCATCCTGGCGTCTGAGCTTGTTCGTTGTTTGCGTGCACTTTTATGCTGTGCGGGTGGACGTACGCCTACTTCCTGATGGCGTACGTGTTTCTGGATTAGCCACGTTTGTTTCCATGAATACGTGTTGTAGGCGAGCGTGTAAAACTTCCCGCGCAGCCCTGGAATACCCGCACCCAGCCCAATCGCGTGTGGTACTTCTCACGCACCCCTGAAATACACGTACCCCGTTCCCCCAGGCCCGATCGCGTGTGAAACCACCCGCGAGCCCCTGAAATACACGCACCCAGGCCAATCGCGTGTGTAACTTCTCGCACACCCCTGAAATACACGCACACGCTCCCCCAGGCCCGATCGCGTGTGAAACCACCCGCGAGCCCCTGAAATACACACGCCCAGGCCATTTGCGTGTAATACTTCTCGCGCACCCCTGAAATACACGCACACGCTCCCCCAGGCCCGATCGCGTGTGAAACCACCCGTGAGCCCCTGAAATACACTCGCCCAGGCCAATCGCGTGTGGAACTTCTCGCGCACCCCTGAAATACACGCACCCAGGCCATTCACATGTAATACTTCTCGCGCACCCCTGAAATACACGCACACGCTCCCCCAGGCCCTATCGCGTGTGAAACCACCCGCGAGCCCCTGCAATACAAGCGCCCAGGCCAATAGCGTGTGGAACTTCTCGCGCACCCCTGAAATACACGCACACGCTCCCACAGGCCCGATCGCATGTGAAACCACCCGCGAGCCCGTGAAATACACGCGCCCAGGCCAATCACGTGTGGAACTTCTCGCGCACCCCTGAAATACACGCACATGCTCCCCCAGGCCCGATCGCGTGTGAAACCACCTGCGAGCCCCTGAAATACACGCACCCAGGCCACTCGCGTGTGGAACTTCTCGCGCACCCCTGAAATACACGCACCCAGGCCATTCGCGTGTAATACTTCTCGCGCACCCCGGAAATACACACACACGCTCCCCCAGGCCCGATCGCGTGTGAAACCACCCGCGAGACCCTGAAATACATGCGCCCAGGCCAATCACGTGTGGAACTTCTCGCGCACCCCTGAAATACACGCACCCAGGCCATTCGCGTGTAATACTTCTCGCGCACCCCTGAAATACACGCATACGCTCCCCCAGGCCCGATCGCGTGTGAAACCACCCGCGAGCCCCTGCAATACACGCGCCCAGGCCAATCGCGTGTGGAACTTCTCGCGCACCCCTGAAATACACGCACACGCTCCCCCAGGCCCGATCGCGTGTGAAACCACCCGCGGGCCCCTGAAATACACGCACCCAGGCCAATCGCGTGTGGAACTTCTCGCGCACCCCTGAAATACACGCACACGCTCCCGCAAGCCCGATCGCGTGTGAAACCACCCGCGAGCCCCTGAAATACACGCACCCAGGCCACTCGCGTGTGGAACTTCTCGCGCACCCCTGAAATACACACACCCAGGCCATTCGCGTGTAATACTTCTCGCGCACCCCTGAAATACACGCACACGCTCCCCCAGGCCCGATCGCGTGTGAAACCACCCGCAAGCCCCTGCAATACACGCGCCCAGGCCAATCGCGTGTGGAACTTCTCGCGCACCCCTGAAATACACGCACACGCTCCCCCAGGCCCCATCGCGTATGAAACCACCCGCGAACACCCGAAATACACTTGCCCGGGCCAATCGCATGTGGAACTTCTCGCGCACCCCTGAAATACACTCACACGCTCCCCCAGGCCCGATCGCGTGTGAAACCACCCGCAAGCCCCTGAAATACACGCACCCAGGCCAATCGCGTGTGGAACTTCTCGCGCACCCCTGAAATACACGCACCCAGGCCATTTGCGTGTAATACTTCTCGCGCACCCCTGAAATACACGCACACGCTCCCCCAGGCCCGATCGCGTGTGAAACCACCCGCGAGCCCCTGAAATACACGCGCCCAGGCCAATCGCGTGTGGAACTTCTTGCGCACCCCTGAAATACACGCACCCAGGCCATTCGCATGTAATACTTCTCGCGCACCCCTGAAATACACGCTCCCCCAGACCAGGTCGCATGTGAAACATCTCGCACACGCGTGTTCCCGACACCCGTAATACGCGTTCCCCGCTTTGCGTTTGCTGTTTGCCAGTCTGGTAAACTGGTACAGGGTTGGCGCAGCCCTTTGCGATGGTTTTGCGATCTTGATGGCTTTTCCTTGCGCGAGGGCGTTCTTGGGGGCGTAACTGGCGCTGCTGCAGGGTCGCTGCGCCACTCTGCGCCACGTCTGCTTTTGGAGGTGGGAATCCGTGAATACACTGTGCGCGGAAATTGATTTTATCGCACGCGGCTGGCGCAGAGATTCGCACGGGCACGCTGTGCGCCAGCCGCCTGCGACACTTTTGAGAGGAATTACATGAATCGGCCTGTAAAACTTTCCGCCGTTTCAGCACACATCCAATGCCCTTCACATTCCACGAAACAAAGTTTAACGAATTAATATCTCACTATACAAGTACTGTATCTTTAACCTTCCAAAATAAATGATCCTCAGTGTATAAACATATTCAGAAGTCACTGCGAGATAAAAGCAAAGATAAAAGTATTTAACAAGGAGTGGGAAATGAAAGTAGCAGAAAAAGAAAGAAAGAAAGAAAGAAAAGCAAAACGAAACACATTGCACACACATACATAAAAACAACAATAAACACACCTAAACATATATCCAAACCACAAGTCCAACTACAATCAGACTTATAATAAGCAAATTTATGTACATTTAAACCCTTATCCTGAACTATACTCACCAGTCGCCCCAAACCATATTGAACATGTACCAACTTTTAGCTTCTTCACCTACTTCCAAACAAAATATACTTTAAATTCACCCCAGTAAAGCTACTGAACCCAAAACAAACAAGAAACTCTTATCATCCATAGTATCTGCTAACTACCGTCCACTAATAGACCCTGTCCTTCTATTGATCACAAAAGAGAAATACATTTTTATTAAAAACCTACCACACCCTTATCAACCCAACCACTCAGTGAAGTACATTTCCCACTACCATTTACATAAAACAGGTAATTTCCCATAGGGCTATACATCCACTACCTCCCCTCTACCCTAGAAGGAAGAAGAAGAAAAAAATAATAATAATAAAAAATAAATATATATATAAACTTCTTAAAGTCATGGGAGCGGATTCACAAATACTTAGTAACTATGATTTACTCCTGGACAGACTACTGACAGCCCTATATGTCCCCATCCCTCCATTCACACCCACATGCCCCATCACTCCTTCCCTCCCACCAAAACCACGTTCCAGATTCACATGCCACCAACCCACATGCCACCATACCTCCCTCCAGACCCACACAAAGATTTCCCCATTTGTCCTGCCATAACTGCACCCAAATGATTCATCCCCTCGCTCCAGAGCCACACCCAGATGATTAATCTCTACCTCCAAAATCATCCAGCTGGCGCCATTCCCACCCGCCTCCACACAGACACCCAGATGGCACCATCCCCACTGCCTCTAGACCCACATCCAGATTCCCCAATTCCCTCATTGACACCTACATGTTCCCACCCCTCCTGTAGACGCCCATGCCCCCACATCATTTTCTCCAGACTTACATGCCCCATCGCCCCCCCATCAAGAGCCAGATATCCCATCCCTCTCTCCAGACCCACATGCCCCATCCACACCCAGGTGCCCCTCCCATCAGACCCAAATGAGTTATCTCCCTCTCCAGACCCACATGCGCAGTCCTCCCTCTACATCCATATAGCCTATCCCTCAATTCACTCACAAATGCCTCCAGACCTATATTCCCCATCCCTCGATTCACACCCAAATACCCTATAATCCCTCCATTTACACCCAGATACCCTATACATACCTCTAGACCTACATGTCCCTATCCCTTCCTTCAAACCTACATGCCCCATGCCATTATTCACAGATGCATTTATCCCTCGATTCATTGGCAGATGCCCCCCATCCATCTCTCCTAGACCCACACCCAGGTGCTGCAGTCACATGCCCAATTGCTCTCTCTAGATCTACATGCTCCCACTCTCCATTCACACCCAGATGTTTCCATCCCTCCATTCACATGCATGATCTAATATCCCCTAGAGCTTCAGCCCAATCCCTCCCTCCAGACACACAAAACCCTTCCCTCCAGACCTGCACGCCCCCATCACGCCATTCACTCGCAGATACCCCCAGACCTACATGTCTCCATTCATGCCCCGGTGCCCCATCCCTCCTTTCACACTCAGATACCCCCCTCTTTCCCACCAGAGTGCACCAGCCTTCACTTCAGACCCACATGCACCATCACTTTCTGGCATGCCCCCCTGATATGCCCCATCCCTCCATTTATTTTATTGTCCTGTTTATGTAGCGCCGAAAACTCATGGGCATCAGGACACACAATTACACAATTTTACAAACACATGAATTGGGACAAGCACCATCTAGGCTCATACAACACCAGATGCCTCCATCTTCCCCTCAAGACCTATAACCAAGATGCCTCTCACATCCGGCACACAACCAGATGCCCCATCCCTCCCTCCAGACCAACACCAACATGCCCCCACCCTGCCCTCCAGACCAAGATGCCCCATCGACCCCCTACACCCACACACAATCTCACCCTTCAGATGCACAGATGCCCCATACCACCCTCCAGAACCACACCAAGATACCCCATCCCTGACTCCCTCCAGACCCACACCAATGTGCCCCCATTCCTCCCTCCAGTCTCACAGCAAGATACCCCCTCCCTCCATTCAAGACACCTCTAAGATGCCCCCATCGCTCATTCTAGACCCATACCATGATGCTGCATCCTCCCTCCAGACCCACACCTAGATGTCCCATCCCTCCATTCCAGAACCACCAAGATTCCCCTATCCCACCCGCCAGACCTACAGATGCACCATCCAATCCGCTAGAGCCACACATGCCCCTTCCCACCCTCCATACCCACAGAGGTGCCCCACCCCATCCCACCCTCCAAATGTCCCATCCCACTCTCCAGATGCACAGATGCCCCATGTTACCCTCCAGACCCACACCAATCGGCCCCACCCCTCCCTCCAGAACCACCAATGTTCCCCCACCCCTCCGTTCCAGACCTCACCAAGATGCCACCAACCCAGACAGCACCAGGAAGCCCCCATCCCACTCTCCAGACCCACAGCTAGATTACCCATCCCTCCATTACAGTGCTTCACACAGATGACCCCTTCCCACCCTCCAAAACCAGATGCCTCATCCCTCCGTTCCAGACCCACACGAGCATTCCCACACCTGCCCTCCAGACCCACATCAAGATGGCCCATCCCCCCTCCAAACAAAGAGGCCCCCATCCCACCCTACAGACACAGATTCCCGTGCTACCCTCCAGAATCACACCAAGATGCCCCATCCCTGCCTCCCTCCAGACCTTCAAGAATGTGCCCCATCCCTCCCGATCCACACCAATGTGCTCCCATTAATCCCTCCAGTCCCATAGCAAGATGCCCCTCCCTCCACTCAAGATACCACTAAGTTGCATCTATCCCTCCCTCTAGACCTATACCATGATTCCCCACCCTCCATCCCAGACCCACACAGATGCCCCCTTCCCATCTTCCAGACCCACACAGATTCCCCCTTACAACCCCCCAGATGCAGAGATGTCCGAGCCCACTCTCCAGATGCACAGATACCCCATGTCACCCTCCAGCCCCACACCAATGCGCCCCCACCCCTCCCTCCAAACCCACCAATGTGCCCCGTCCCTCTGTTCTAAACCCACACCAAGATGCCCCATCCCTCCATCCCAGACACCAAGATGCCACCTACCCTCCAATACAGACCCCAAGATGCCCCATCCTGCCCTCCAGACCCCCACCTACATGCCCCATCCCCGCACACAGATGTCCCATTCCCTTCCCACCATCCAGACCCACAGATGCCTCATCCCTTTGTCCCAGACCCACACCAAGATGCCCCCATCCTAGACCCCACCAAGATGCCACCAAACCTCCAATCCAAACCCGACCAAGAAGTGCCCATCTCACTCTCTAGACCCTTACCATGATGTCCCATCCTCCTTCCGCACACCATGAGGCCCCCTTCTGCCCTCCAGAGCCATACCTAGATGACCCATCTCTCCCTTCCAGACCCACACACAGGTGCCCCATTCCACTTTCTTGATGCACACCGAGATGCCCCCTTACCCACACCAATGTGCCTTCATCCCTCTCCCTTCAGACCCACATCAAGATGGCCCATACCTCCCCCCAGATCCCACCAAGATGCCCCATCCCTGTTTCAGACCGAAACCAAGATGCCACCCACCCTCCATTCGAGACCCTACCAAGATCACCTATTCTTCCCTCTAAACCTATACCAAGATGACCCATCCTCCCTCTGCACACCAGAGATGCCCCTTTCCGCTCTACATACCCACACCAATATACTCTCATCCCTCCCTCCCGACCCACACCAAGATGCCCCCTCCATTCCATAATATACCCGATGCTTCCGTTCCAGACCCACACCAAGATGCCCCATTCCTCAATTCCAGACCCCACCAATATGCTCCCATCCCACCCTCCAGACCCACACCCACACATAGATTACACATCCCTCCATTCCAGACCTTCACACAGATGTCCCCTTCCTCTTGCCAGACCCACACACCAAAAACCACAGACGACCCATCCATCCGTTCCAGACGCCACCAAGCTGCCCCATCCCTCCCTCTAGACCCATACCATGATGCCCCATCCTCCTTCTGCATATCAAGATGCCCCCTTCTGCCCTCCAGACGCATTCTGTCCCCATTCAAACATTCCAGGCTCAAACCAAGATGCTAGCAACCCTCCAATCCATATCCCAAGATGCCCCTTCCCCCCTCCCTGCACCAATGTGCCCTGATCCCTGCCCAGAGACCACACCAAGATGCCCTCACCTGACCCTCTAGACCCATACCATGGTGCCCCATTCTTCCGCACATCAAGATGCCCTCTTCTACCCTCCAGACCCACACCTAGTTGACACATCACTACAATTCCACGCAGAGGTGCCCCCACTCTGCCCAGGTCTTCCGAGAACCAGCCTTTTGATCTCCTGAGGAGAGTCCACTACCAGTGCTTGCTTCCTTTTTCATGACTAGTTGAGCCTTGACAAAGGTGTCTAGCTTTGTGGCCTCCAGAGACTGTTCTTGGATGGCCCAGTCATCTCCGCAATACGATTTTAAAATAAATAAAACGCCTATGCAGCAATAGGCCTTACCTGCGAGGATGGGAGCAGGAGGAAAGAAGTGTGCTTGCCTCGGCAGGCTGTAGTTACTGCCAGGTGTCCTGAAACAAGGCCAATCAGCGAGGGCAGGATGCAGCAACTGTTTGTATTTGCTGATTCTGCTGCTGCTTGGCAGTGTGTGCTTGTGATGGGAACAACTTCAGGATTTAGTGACCCACTTGCTCCTCTTTTCCGTAATGGCCAGGGCATGCCCAGGAAAAAGAGGGAACGATGAACAATATGCCCGGGAGCGGGAACTAGGGGGGCGTAGTAACCTCCAAACCGGCCCACGTGTGGTACTGGCCCCAGGCCCTCGCCCTCGAAGTGATTTTGGCCTGACCATGGGCCGAATGGCCGACGGACGGACCAATCCAACCCTGCTGGAACTTGCAACTGTCTAAGATCTGCTGACGGTGACACTCTGCCCATGTATTCTGAGAACTGGCCTTTTGATCTCCTGAGGAGGGTCCACCACCAGTGCTTGCTTGCTTTTTCATGACTGCTTGAGCTTTGACAAAAGTGTCTAGCTTTGTGGCCTCCAGAGGCCGTTGTTGGTTGGCACAGTCATCTCTACAATACCATTTTAAAATAAATAAAACACCTATGCAGCAATAGGCCTCACCTGAGAGGAAGGAAGTGTGCTTGCCTCGGCAGGCTGTAGTTACTGCAGGATTTCATGAAACAAGGCCCAATCAGCGAGGGCAGGATGTGGCAACTGTTTGTATTTGCTGATTCTGCTGCTGCTTGGCAGTGTTTGCTTGTGATGGGAACAACTGCAGGATTTAGTGACCCAACCGCTCCTGTTTTCTGTAATGGCCGGGGCCGACACCACCAGCCAGCCCCAATCGATCCACACTTCAGTTTCTTTGCACGCCCACAGCCTGGAGGAGAGCACACCACACGTGCGCCCATGGACCTGGCTGGCGCCAGCGGCACTGGCGCCACCCAGGAGCGGGGGAAGGTAATAAAGCAACAAATGTTGCTAATTTATCTGGCAACTGCCCTGCCCTGCCTGAGGGCCGAGGCCACGCCCGTTTCTTGGCCCATGCGAGGCGGGCAACTGCCCGGGGTGCAATAGACCCGGTCCCTGGAACCTATGGAGGGGATGGAATTCCCCAGTTTGTGGGGCGGCGCATCGACGTGGGGAAAGTTCTGCAGGTCAGGTGCTGCTCTGCGCCTTCCGACTGTAATGTCATGTAGTACAAAAGTACTACTTTTGTATTACGTGACATTACAGAAGTCAGAGGCTCCCTCTGACCACTTTCGCGCCACTTGGGGTGGGGGGCATAAGCACACCAATAAAAACACTTTAGGTCCCCCTGCAGCTAACACCAGCCCCTTCCATCACAATGTCGGCAGGAAACTGCTAATGGTGGCCCATTAGTCACTAAATGGTTTTGTGCTGGCATTGAGATGGGAGGGGAGGTGCTGTGGGGAGTGGGCATGCCTTGCAGGGACGCACCGTGGCCCCAGACACAGTACAAACGGAGACCCGTTTGGGCCCGTGGTGCGTCCCTGCAAGCCCAGAAAATGGCCAAAATAATAGTTTGAAGCAGCGCTATTTCTTTCATGCCGATTCTTTTCCAAACTATACATCAATTATACTTTAAACCACTTCCATGGTGATGAGTTACTTCACTATGCAGATAATAGTTTTGACCAGTGTTGCTGAGTGAATATTCTTTAAGCCACGAACCGGTTTACTTATTTATTCATGCAATGTTTGTCGGGTACATGGAGACGGACAATTTATTTATTTATGCAATGTTTGTCGGATACCTGTATCAGACACACATTGCATAAATAAATATGCATGTACCCGACAAACATTGCATGAATAAATAAATAATCCTGGTCCATGTATCCTTACAACAGTCAAGACTTTACTGTATCAAAGCATACACTTGATTCCCATTAACAAAATGTTAAAGTGATTGTTTATTGGGTTCAGGTGTCTCCTTGTCATTGCCCTTTTGGCTTAGGTTGCCTCCAAACCACCTTCGGCATCTTGTGTTCTTTGTTGGTTGTATATACTGCATCCTATGCCATATTCATGGTCTCTTGGTGTGCCCAGTCCTCATTATCTGCAGCCTACGTGGGACTGGGGCATAAAATTGGGCACCATTGAAAAAGTGGCCCACTGTTGCAAATGGCAATTCACTCCTTGTATAACGGACTATTTGACTTTGGGTAGGAGTTCCTTAACTGTGTAGTTTGGGAATGACGCGCAGGGTGCAGTGGGAGTGGTGCGCGTGGTGCGGTGGGAGTGGTGCGCGAGGTGCGGCGGGAGTGGAGCGCGGGGTTCAGTGGCAGTGGCGCATGGGATGGGGTGCGGGGGGAGCGCATTCCTAGTGTTTTGCCCTAGGCACCAAATGGACTAGAAACTGCCCTGGCCGAGGCCACAGCCTCCAGCAGTGCCAGAATACACATGTAACACGTTTGTTTCCTAACATTATAAAAATGAACAGGCACATTCATTTTTATAATGTTAGGAAACAAACGTGTTACACGTGTATTCTAGCACTGGCACTGTGGACTGCTGGTGCAGCGCCCCGTAGAGGCTGACTGACGTCAGACAGCCGCCTGGGCTGCCTGATGCAAAGACCGGCCCTGTTTGCGCGTCTGACTGGCTGGAAATAGTTGGGGCACTTAACTAGGTTCACCTAGCAGGAGTGGTGATATCAGACCATCAAGCCTGAAAACGAATGTAGTTCGTCACTCTCAAAGTCTTCTGGCGGCCCAGGGTAATACTTGCTGCCTACTGATATCTTACTGCCTGGCTGCAGCGAAATTACAAGAGGGGCGGCTGCAGGACACCACCCTACCTGCCTACATTTCAAAAGCAAAAACCCTGAGATTCTTTGCCATCGGCAACACACATCCTAACATTGCCCATATTAATATTGCTGTTTTGTTCACTATTAAAAAAAACAAGCACACGCATTTGTTCTGTTTGATTAGTAAAACATCCTCTAGTTGATGTCAAAACAGGACTTGTGTAGTTCAAAAGAACTTGTGCAAGTAAGACAAAGTGAGAAACTGCCCAGGATCACACACTTAACCTAAGTGCTGAAGCCAGGATTCAAGGCCAGTCCTCCACTAAGGGGAATTGAGCCCATCTTCCCAGGTCTCGTTGGGACTATCTAACGTGTTGTGTTTGCCTTTGAAAAAATGCTAAACAAAAAGTTCCCAAGATGTGGGAACTCCCGTCCCCTGCACACTCTCAAAGGCCGAAATTCAGCCAAACTGTTATAACAAGAAGTCATGGATATGTGTGAAACACAATTTAGTAGAGGTGTAAACTATATAGTATTTGTAAATCAAAACAAGTTAGTATTTGAGAAAAAGATTTCCAACAGGTTCCTTTGCTCTTCACAGATGCTACTTTAATGGGAAACCCAAAGCGTTTCGAGCTGCTGTGCTCTTCATCAGGGGTTCTATGTGAAGCTTTACAGTCATTTGACAGAATTATAGTGTCAATTTGACCATTTCAATTCATGATCCATGCATTACACATCGTTACAATTAAGATCTAAAGCACCTTAAGCTTGATAAATCACCTTTTCTAGGTAAAAAAAACTCCAGAAATGTTCTGGTCTTGTGTGAATCATATGGACATAGTCCAATTCTGTTTATCAGTAGTACCCAATATTATAAAAAGTAAAAAGGACAAAGAGAGACTAATGATATATCTGCACTCCTTGAATGTATGGCTTATAGTGATAGTCAAAAAAAGACAAATAACTCTCTTACCACTATCATAGCGATCTCCAAAGAGAGGGGAAAAAAAGTTGTGGGTGGTTGCGAGACTCAGTCGAAAACAACTGGCACAATAATACTGTTTAAGAGCATCTGTGAAAAACGAGAATACAAACTAAATCTAGGGGCAAACGTTCCGGGCTAGAGAATATAGACCAAATTGCCCTCTTACCCAAATGTTCTAATGCTGATGTTAGCCGGTGCTCTGGAATATATCTGGTTGTGTCAGGGACATTCCCATGCCTATATTGCCAACATTGTTTGAATATTATCAAAGGTGATCACATTATTCACCCTAAAAAGGGCACAAAAATAAGGTTACATCATTTTGGAACCTTCAATACCAAAAGATTAATTTACGCTCTTAAATGGCCATGTGGCATATATTATGTGGGGCAGACCATTAGGCGGGCTAAATATCGCTGGGCCAAACACAAGTCCAATATCAGGACAGCCAATATCAGATCAACCGTCTATAGACACTTTAAGGAAGCCAGGCACACAGTAGCGCAGATGAGATGTGTGATTCTTGAAGTGATTCTTGAAGTCATCCACCCCTTATCTAGGGGAGGGGATCTACAGAAAAAACTTGCAGAGAGAGCTCTATTGGATCTACCATCTGGACTCTATTAGTCCCCTGGGAATGAATGAGGAATTCTACCTAGGGCCTTACCTCTAAATATCACATGATTCACCCACCAGGGTTTAAGTGAGTGGATTAGAAGCATCACAACATCAGGCCTTTTAGAATACAAACAGAGATATAGATATGTGATACACTAGACCCTCCATGAATGATCAATGTTGGTCGATACCACAGCCTAATCTACATCAAGTTTGTCTATACAATGTCATGTCACACATGACATGCACACTATATGTCTATATAAGGTTCTTTTTGACATTTTAACACTATAAGCTTGATCAAACCATTAATGGTTTACTAGGAATGACAAGCAGTGCCATCACTTATCATTGTGCCGACACATCCATGAGATATTATCTGATAACTTTAATTGTCACAGGACATAATTGAAAGAGACTCTCGATTGTTTTATTCCACATTACACTTAGGAGCAATTGATCTCTCTTCTGTACGCTAGGACACATCTCACCCTACAGCAGATACAATTAGTGATCCAACACCCCCCTTTTTAATATATACTGACTCCTTTTCCCCACCCTGTTTTACTTTAACCTTCTCACCAATTTGGCATTTTATTGCAACATACATGTGTTCTTTTTATTGCAGCACAGTAAATTCCAACGCGGACCACAACTCGTGCATAACCTTTGTTTTGGTATGACGTAGTAACGTGCATGATGACATCATCACGTCACACGCACGTTAACAGCCATTTTAGATATGGCGATCGGCAGCACAGCATTCATTTTGTGAAGAGCGGTCGTCGCCAGATTACGAAGTAAGTAATAAAGCGGATCCAGCATAGGCAAGAACTTATAATATTGATTAATAGGTTCAACTATCATAGACCTACTTCTTTCTACACAATCCTTAGGTCGGGTGACTCAAGAGTTCTGCGCTAGCAACAACGGGGATCCTTGATGTAACTATCCTACCAAGTGTTTTCTCATTATATCTCTGCATTAAGGTGGGGGGATGTTTATATTGCTTAAAAAAATAGCAAGTATTAGAGTAACCAAACTAGCATTGAATATGCTACAATGCTTGATTTTGTATTTGTAGACAGACTCCTGATGACTATTATGGAGTAGTCATGGATGGTGATGAATTTGACACAACCAGATATATTCGAGAGCACCAGCTAACATCAACATAAGAACATTTGGATAAGAGATAGGACAATTGGTCTATATTCTCTAGCACAGAACGTTTGCACCTAGATTTAGTTTATATTCTCCATTTCACACATACTCTTAAACAACAGTATTGTGCCAGTTGTGGTCGACTGGGTCTCACAACCACCCACAACTCCCCCCCCCCCCCCTTGAAGATTGCTATGATAGCGGTAAGACACAGTTATTTGCCATTTTGTTACTGTCACTATAAGCCATACATTCAAGGAGTACAGATATCTCATTAGTCTTTCTTTGTCTATTTTCCTTTTTAGAATATTTGGTACTACTGATTAACAGAATTGGACTATGCCCATATGATTCACACAAGACCAGAACATTTCTGGAATGTTGTACCTATACAAGGTGATTTATCAAGTTTAAGGTGCTTTAGGATTTGTAATACACAGATTATGAATTGAAATTGTCAAATTGACACAATTTTTCTCTCAAATTACAGTAAAGCCTCACATACTAATTATTTATTAGCATTTGTAGAGCACGCAGCAGCCCTTGGGCATCGTGGCGCTTGTTACAGAGGTGAAAACATACTGGTTACAAGATACAAGACAGCGTATTTATAGTTAAACAGATTGTTAGTGAAAGACAGGACTTGGTTACATGTTCCTTGTGCAATTCACAGCGTGATCATAAACATAGCTTAGTTACAGTGCAGAACTTAGAAGGGAAAAAGGATGTGAAGGCTAATTGAACAGGGTGGTTTTAAGGGTTTTGCGGAAGGCAGAGAACGAGGGTTCAGCTCTGAGGGCATTGGGTAGTGCGTTCCATAGTTTGGGAGCAATGTGTGGAAAGCTAATGCCTCCCGCTTTCATTTTTTTGATGGGCGGGACGCTGAGTTGATTAGCATGGTGACTTCTTTTTGGGCATGTGGTAAGGTCTCTGGTAATGGTGTCTGCTAGGTAAGATGGAGCAGAGGGATTAATGCATTTGTGTGTCAGGGTGAGCATCTTAAAGTTGATCCTGTCTTTGACAGGGAGCCAGTGGGCTGCGCATTTAGCCTGGGTCGTGTGGTCCCTTTTAGGGATGCTGAGGGCGGCTCGGAGTGCGTTATTTTGTACTGTTTGTAGTTTGTGGAGGTTTAGATCTGAGGTGCCAGCAAGGAGGGCTTTGCGGCAGTTTTGGGTGGTAAGAAACGACTTGGTGGCATTTAGGAGTTTGGTGGTATGGGCGGATGCTGATGCAATAGCGTTGACCTGTCTGGTCATTGACAGTGTCGAGTCAAGACAGACTCCTAAAGTTTTGACAGTGTTGGAGACAGGTATGATTAAGTTGTCAAGGGTAAAATGTTCATATTTTGGGTCGAGTTTGGGTAAAATTTCTCTGGGGTCTAGAAGGATGATCTCAGGGTTTTATCCCCGTTTAAACAGAGTCCATTGGTTGCCATCCATGTTTCAATGGTAGTGTTTATTTGAAGGAGGGCTGTAGCATCCTGATTGTAGGAGCCAGTGAGGGGAAGAAGTACTTGCGTGTTGTTGGCATAGTTCGTATAGGCTATGCCGAGCGAATCAAGTTTGTCGAAGAGAGGTTTTGTGAAGAGATTGTAGAGGGTAGGTGCGGTGCATGAACCCTGTGTCACGTCTTGTTAACGAAGTATTCTCTGACGCCTTAGATGTTTTTGTTGTGGCCTTCCGAGACGATATATTGATATTTTCATCCTCGCTGAGGAACACATAGGCCATGTCACAGAAGTCCTAACTCGGCTAAAAAGACATTCCTTGTACGCCAAACCCGAGAAATGTGTGTTTCATACTAGGGAAGTAGAGATCCTAGGCTTTCTTATTACACCTGGAGGTCTATCCATGAACATGTCCAAAGTCTGTGCCAACCTGTCTCAAACAGCTCCGGTCGTTTTTGGGCTTTGCCAACTTTTATCGGCGTTTCATTTCCGGTTTTTCATCCATTGTTTCACCACTGACTGCCTTGATCAGTCATCGGGTTCAGTTTTGTTGGACCTCAGAACATCAGCGTTCTTTTGAGACACTCAAAGCTAGATTCACCACAGCTCCTGTACTACAGCATCCCGACCCCGAACTCCCGTTTGTTGTGGAGGCCGATGCCTCTTCCTTTGCATTAGGCGCAGTGCTCTCCCAACCCTGTCCCTCCACGGGTCAGTTGCATCCCGTAGCATTCCACTCAAGGAAATGTACACCTTCCGAGTCCCATTACACAGTCACCAAGAAGGAGTTACTGGCCATTAAGGATGCATTACTGACCTGGCGACACCATCTCATTGGGGCCAAACATCAAACCGTGGTTTATAGAGATCACAAAAACCTGCAGGACCTGGCCTCCCTTAAATGTTTGAACAGCAGACAAGTGCGTTGGCACCTGTTTTTTTCCACCTATGACTTTGTGGTAAAGCATAGACCAGGGCTTTCACATGGTAAGGCCGATGCTTTATCTCGCTCGCCCGGAGGGGATTCTTTGCCCCTATACCCAGATACTCTTCTGAACGAAGGTCATGTCATATGCATGTGCACTCCTCCTCGTCCCGTGGGTCTCCTTCAGCCTCTACCTATTCCTCCCAGACCATGGCATGCGGTCTCTATGGACCTCATTACAGATTTGCCTCGCAGACAAGGGTATGACTCCATCTGGGTGGTAGTCGATTCCTATACTAAGATGGCCCGTTTCATTCGTTGTCACGGGATTCCCTCAGCCCCTGTACTGGCCCAACTATTCTTCAAGTCGATCTTCTGTCTCTTTGGTCTTCCACAAGTCATTGTATCTGATCGCGGTACGCAGTTCACATCTCGTTTTGGGCAGGCCCTTACCAAGATCCTTGGCATTGATGCCCGCTTCTCCTCAGCCTACCACCCGGAGAGCGATGGACTGACCGAGAGGGTAAACCAGGCTCTTGAACAGTACCTGCGATGCCTGACCCTTCAGTATCAGGATACATGGTTGAACCTGCTCCATTTGGCCGAATTCGCATACAACAATGCCTGGCATTCGTCCACCGGGTTCTCCCCCTTCTATTCGCTCTATGGGCAGCACCCTCGTTCTCTCCCTCTCCCCGATTTTTTTCCTCCTCCACTCCCGCTGCCAATTTTTGTGCTCGGGATCTGCAATCTATCCATGCCCAGACACTGGTTCATTTGCGGGAAGCCCAAGCCTCTATGAAAACCAAGGCCGACAAGAAACGGGTGGCGGCTCCTGTTTATCAGGTTGGGGACCGTGTTTGGCTGTCGACTCGCCATTTACGGATCCCTGGTTGCCGGAAACTGTTGCCCCGGTTTGTCGGTCCCTACAAGATTTCACATGTTCTGAACCTGGTAGCCCTACGGCTCTCTATTCCCTCTTCCTGGCATATCCACCCGGTGTTCCACACTTCCCTACTCAAGCCCTGTCTTTCTGCCACCCGGATGGTCCAATCTCCTGCCCCTGTTTCTGTGTCCTCCCCGGATACATATGAGATCAGTGCTATTCTGGGTTCTCGTCCCAGCAGGGGTCGCCTCCAGTATCTGGTTGACTGGTTGGGGTATGGCACTGAAGAACGCTCCTGGGTTCTCTCCCGGGAAGTCCATGCCCCACGTCTGGTTGCTCGCTTTCATCGGGATAACCCGTCCAGCCCACAGGGTCGTGGGCCTTTGAGGGGGGGCTCTGTCACGTCTCCTGTTGCTCGCCCCATCAAGAACCGCACAACCACACGCCCCACACCACACCTAACAACAAGAGCAGTCCTTGCACATAGAAAGAACCAGCAGTTTGCCTGGCGTAGGAGGACACCAGCCTGTAGCCCCGGCGTCTACCGTCCTTTGTTTCGCTGGCAGTCACCATGGAGGCGCGCTCACGGCTGGTCACGCCCACGGAGACTTCCACGGCAACGAACATCCAGCGTCCTATGACCACGTGATCACGTCACGTCTCACACGTCCATGAGATACATCACGTGGTTACTTAATCAGTTTAAAAGCATCTTGGCAACGTGGGTACAGCGCTTCACAGCTGATCTCTTGAGGATTGTGTAGCGCTTTGGTTTACCTGTTTCTGAACACGGATTTTGCGACCTCGGACTGTTCTTCGGATTTCTCTTGCCTGCCCCTCGGATTCCTGTTTCTTGGATTCCGCCTTGTTTCCCCGGCTCCTAGACTTTGGAACTCTCTTGGACTGCCTTTGGATTATCCTCTCTGAACTTAGAATCTTGGAACTTGGTTTTGACCTTCTTGCCTTGCTGGTCCATCTACATCAGACCCAGGTGTGTCTCACCTTCGAGCCGTGCAGAACGCCTATTTCACCACCATCAACAATCTGTGGCTCTTACCACATTTAGGACCCTACTTGCAACACTCCTGGGTAAGCCTTGTTAATACTGATTGTTACCCGTTACCCGTTTCAATTGCACTGCTCCTGTTTAACCATTAACCATTGCCTTGCAGCGGTCAGGGGTCCTTCCGGCGTTCCTGCTACCTGATTGACGGCTCAACACACCTGTGGCTTCAAAGATTGCACAGACAGTGTATACTTTCTGTCTGTGCAGTAGTTGGGGACGGAGGTTCAATAATCTGCACGACCATCAAGATCAGAACACCCTGTGGCACTCTGCAGTGGATGGTGGTGGGGCGGGGCATTTGCCAGATCGGAGTACACTTTCATGGCTCTGCCTTCTAGAAATGAGGTAATCCAAGATGGGGCTGTATTAGAGAATTGGGCTGTGTTAGAGAGATGGGAGGTCAGGATGCTATGGTCAACCAGATAAAACGCGGCAGAGAGATTTAGGCGTAACAGCAATGCAGGTTTGCCTTTGTCCCTTATCTTGGTGATTTGGTTTTTCAAATCCAGAAGGGCAGGTTCCGTGCCGTGGCCTTTGCGGAAGCCCGATTGTCTTTTGCCTAATATAGCGTTGGCTTCAAGGAATAGTTGGATTTGGGAATGGGCGGTTTTATCCAGGATTTTAAGGAGGAAGGGAACTGTGGTGATTGGACGGTAGTTGTTAGGGCAGGCAGGGTCTAATGAAGGCTTCTTTAGGAGGGGGCAAACCCAAGCCTCTTTTAGGCTTTGTAGGACCGTGCCTTATGAGAAGAAAACATTGATGAATTCTGTAATGATAGGGGTCAGTGCGTCAGAGCATTGCTTAATAACGGTTGGAGGGCAGATGTCTCCTTTGCAGGTGGAGGGTTTGAGATGGAGGAGAGGTCTGGTACTTCTACATCTGTGACTTTTTTGAATGAGAAGAGAGGGGTGTTAGGGTGAGAGGTGGAGGGTGAAGCACATGGTGAATTGTCTTGCTTCGGTAGAGCTTTGTGCTGTGACTGAATTTCTTCTTGGAGTAGATTGACTTTGTTCAGGAGAGCTGACTGAATGTTAGAACACCAGGCCACATCTTTGACAATTTCATCAGGGCTGGAGGGAGGAGAGATGAGATCTTTAAAGATTGCGAACATTTCTTTGGATTTAGAGCTGGCTGAGGTGATCTGTGGTTAAGGGATTCAGATTTGGCTGTGAATATAGCTTTCTTGTAGGTCACAGCAATGTTTTTGAATTCAATTAGAGTGGTGGGGTTGGGTGATGATTGCCATTTAGCTAAGGCTAGACGTTTGTTGGCACGTAGAGTACTAGAACCCCTGATGAAGAGCACAGTGTCTCGAAATGCATTGGGTTTCCCATTAAAGTAGCATTTGTGAAGAACAAAGGAACCTGTTGGAAATCTTTTTTTCTGAAATACTAACTTGTTTTGATTACAAATAATATATGTTTTACAACTCTACTAAATTGTCTTTCACACCCATGCCTGACTTCTTGTTATAACAGTTTGGCTGAATTTCGGCCTTTGAGAGAGTGCAGGAGACGGGAGTTCCCAAATCTTGGGAACTTCTTGTTTTGCATTGCTCACTTTTACGGTCCATGTGCCAGGACCGTTTGTTCTCCCAGCACCTTTAGTTTTAAGATTGACATGGTACTGATAAATTTAACAATCTAAATTAGGTGTGCGTTGTGGATCACTTTTGCCTTTAAAAAAACTCAGATTTAAAGAGAGGGTTTATAATGTACACAAATATTGTATGGATGTATAATGTATGATAAATATTAGAAATAATATAAGCAAAAGGGGTACATTTTTAACTGTTTCGTCCTTCCCCCATCTTGATTCTATGTCAAGACTCGGAGGCTCAGATTATGCTCTTATCTTCTCTTTACTTCTCGAGCAGCAAAATATAACCAAACAATTATGAAAAACAATATGACCTAAAAACTACAATTCCCAAAACTGCAGCGAATTTGTAGTTCGTTTTTCATAAATCCACAAAAACCATGTGATCATCCCAGTCCAATCACATTTCACTTTCCCTTATAAACACTGCATATTCCCAAGTCCTTCCTCTTTCTTTGCTGCTCGAGCAGCTGAGCTACGTACATTTTCTTACTAAACAATTATTAGCGTGTGTGTTTAGTTGAGAACTAGTACACGCGTAGGCTTGTGTTTACAAACACTTTGCGCGGGAAGGGTAATTTGGTGGAGCATATCCGCATTTAGTGTGAGGAACGCTACTGGGCTTACACTCCGGCGTTCGTAGACCTCGTTAGGAGGCCCTCTTCCACGGAAGTCGCCTACGGCGCAACGGTGCTTCTGGAGTTCCAGCTCCAGTGGGGACTTATGTGGGAGAGAGGATAAGAGTTGTCGCATCGGGCGCATTAGTAATTTCTTTGATCTATCGAACTAGGATTGTTGGATGATTGGATCTACACAGCGCATGTTATTACAAGAAGCATGCAGTTCGGCGGAAAGATCTAACGCCACGTGGTGGCCAAATAACAGCACTGCAGGCTCAAGTAGCCTCAGATACACACCAGTGAGTGACGGGCACAGTCCCAAGATAAAATGTTGTTTCTGACCCCTCATAGCTGCCTTATACAGGAGGTAGAGCCCAGTAAGGGGCATATTAAGAATTAAATAATCAGATAGATGGACACAGTCCCAGGCTAACCTATAAGAATTAAACAGACCTGGCTAGCTACAAACAAAAAGTACATTATATTTGACGGGGGCAACCCAAGAAATTTGCTTCAACAAATACACGGCACATCTGCAATATGAGCAGATATACTGATGATTCCGACGGGCCACACGTTAATGGCCTGCGCACGAGCCAAGCAGTGCAGAGGATGGACAGTGCCGGCAGACCCCATAAAGAAGAAAGGGACATAATGCAGGACCTGGCTGCTTTGTCTCAGAGTATCTCAGATCTGAGCAGAGCGCGCAGGGACAGAGTGGGAAGGAAGAGGAAGACTTGCAGGGTTCATAGCACCCAGACCTCCCACGGGGTTCACCGCACAGAGTTAAATCGGAAAACAGGAAGGCGAGGTTGCGTAAAAAATTTAATGACAGTACAGATAAGTCATCTGATGAATATTGCAAGAGCAGTAGCGGATCTGACGAACATAGTGCGTCAGGAGATCAAACCTCCTCAGAAAGCGAAGGGCAGGAGCCCAAAAACAAAAGAGGCAGGAGGGAAGATGAGTCTCGAGGAGATAAATTCGACCTGGATGAACTGGTGCACCCATAGTCGAATGAATGGGAACCCTTCGAGAAAATAACTGAATACATAAAGAAAAGGCTTAGGACACACCTGAGCAAACAGGCTAGAAACAAGTTGAGAGCGGAATGCCCCAGGCCTAGAGTGCCAGATGGGGTAGAGGACATGCCAGAGATTGATGACTCACATTCCTGGGGAGATACGGCAGGGATGTGAAGAAAGGCATTGACAGGTCTTGGAGACCATGCCTAGACAAACTGCTTGACATGCTGGGCCCTATCACGAGGATATGGCAACTTGCAGAAGGGGCCAAGATAAAGAAAGAGGCCATTGATCCCGAGATCATTGCTGGATGGGCACAGAGGACTCTATGCCTGATGGGGAATGCTAACACAGCATTAGCGACGGTGAGACGGAGATCCATCCTCATAAAGATGGATCCCAGACTGGGGGAATTGGCCTCATTAGAGCAAGTGGCGGCGGCTAAAGGCAAATTGTTTGGTGATTTGTTCATCAAAGATATGGCTAAATTTGCCAACACTTATGCATCCATGGACAAAGCCCAGTCATCACTAAAAAAGATCTTCGGAAGGAAGGTTTTTGACAAAGCTGGGAGAGGAAAGGGCCGCTCGTCCAGCCAATATCAGTACAACAGGTCCTACAAAGACAGATACCACTGGAAGGAACAGGAGGACCGCAGCGTGAACCCTTTCTTCCCTTCCAGAGGAAGAAGCAGAGGTAGAGGCTGGAGAGGAAGCGGCAGACAACACCACCAGAATACCACAGGTGAGAAAGATAATCGCGCTGGCGAAAGGGATAGAAACAAACATCCCTCCAGTAGGAGGGAGAGTGAGGCTGCATTTAGAAAAATGTGGGGAGATATCCTCAGATGCGTGGGTGATGCAGAAGGTTCGAGGGATTCAACTAGAGTTCTGGCAAGAACCATCACAAGAGGTCATACCCAGACAGATAAGGTTCTGCAAACAAGACGAGGATCTACTAGACAAGGAGATAGAACGGTTAAAAGTAAAAAACGCAATCAGACCAGCTATAGATGGACAGGAAGGCTCCATAAGCAACATATTTTTAGTAAAAGGCAAACACAAGGTAAGACCAGTGATAGATCTCAGGGGTCTGAATCATTTTCTCATATACAGGCATTTAAAAATGGAGGTGATTCACCTGTTAAGGGACATCCAACAGAAAGGAGATTGGTTAGGCGAGAATTGACTTCAGGGACGCTTATCTAACAATTTCGATTCAGCAGAGCCAGAGGATATTACTATAGTTTATCTGGAGAGGAGAGAAATGGGAATTCACATGCCTTCCGTTTGGTCTAGCATCAGCCCTCTGGTGCTATACCAAACTATTGAAACCAGTGGTAAGTCATCTCAGAGAGCAAGGAATCAGACTGATTATATAACTGGAAGACATCTGCCTGATGTGCCAGGACAGGGAGATTCTGATAAACCAAGTTCGGAAAACAACTGAGTTGCTTCAACAATTGGGTTTCTGATAAACTGGGAGAAGTCAAAGCTAGAACCAGCCCAGTCTATGGAATTTCTGGGGTTCATCCTGGAGACAGTTCAGGGTACTCTCCGACTACCTTTGGGGAAGGTGAACTCCATAAAGAAAGAAATAAAGAGTCTGATGACAAAACAGGTGATCTCTCTGAGGGCGATAACGAGATTGATATGTCATCATCGATACAAGCAATATTTCCAGGACCTCTACATTACAGAGCATTACAGAGGTTGAAGATAGAACATATCAGGAGAGGCCTATCTTACGAGCAAGAAGTGCCCATTTCTCAGGACGCGAGAAGGGCGCTACAAAGGGGGTATTACCACATGGAGGCATGGAATGGCAAGGCGATATTTGGCTCGTCCCCGGAC
This sequence comes from Ambystoma mexicanum, assembly GCF_040938575.1. Classification (NCBI taxonomy): domain Eukaryota; kingdom Metazoa; phylum Chordata; class Amphibia; order Caudata; family Ambystomatidae; genus Ambystoma; species Ambystoma mexicanum. Next base: position 18,658,355 of record NC_090926.1, read on the forward strand.
CTGGTAATAGAATCGGACGCTGGGGCTGGAGAGCCAGGTGTGGCGATCAGTCGACCAGGGGGGGAGATGGTTGAGCAAAGAATTGGGCCTACATATCAATTGCCTCGAACTACTAGCGGGATCCTTCACAGTCCGTTGTTGGACACAGGAAGGAGCAAGATGTGCCATATTACTCAATATGGACAATGTTTCGGCAGTCAGGTACATAATCTGACTGGGTGGGACGAAATCCTGGATGCTGGCAGAGATTGACAAGGAGTTTTGGCACATATGTCTTCAGAGGGGAGTCAACGTAAAGGCAGAGCATCTGCCCGGGGAATACAATCAGGTGGCAGACTGGGACTCGAGTCACCTCAGGGACTCCAGCGATTGGCAGCTGGAGGATTCAATATTCCAGGAGATCATGCATCGGAGGTCCGTGTCAGACGGATCTTTTCGCCTTGAGGTTGAAAAAGAAGATCTCCAGATTTTTCAGCTGGAGGCCAGATCCATAAGCAGCGGCGACAGATGCATTTGTCCATGTATGGGGACCAGTGAATGAATACGCTTTCCCACATTTCGCCATGATTGCACGTACTGTGGCACAGGTCAGGAGACAGGAAGCAACAGCAATTTTTCTGACACCCAATTGGAAGGGTCAAGCATGGTTCCAAGACTTACTGGAGATGTTCTACGATTTTCCAATCCTATTGCCACACAGACATGAAATAGTTTTAGGCCCAACGGGAGAAATGCACCCATTGGTACGATCAAGGAACTTGAACCTGATAGCATGGGGAATTTGAGGAAGGCCCAGACCAAGCCAGGTCTTTTGGGGACAGCTCAAGAATGTATCAAAGCATCATGGGCCCCGGGAACCGGGAAGGCCTACAGAGTGGCATGGCGAAGATGGAATAATTGGTGTATGGAGAGGGAAGTTAATCCCATACGAACTGGTGTAATTAACATAGTGAATTTCCTTGCAGCAGAGGCAGCTCAGGATAAAGCATACAGAACTATTAACACCTACAGATCTGCGATATCTGCAGGACATGAGTACATTGAAGGGAAACCAGTAGGTGAACATCCATTGATATGCAGACTATTGAAAGATGTCAGATGCATGAGACCACCTATGCCTAGGTATTTGCGTCTTTGGGACCCGAGTGTGGTCTTGAAGATGTTGCAGTCCTGGTCAGACAATGAGAGTCTTTCTAGGAAAGCTCTGTGGGCAAAACTAACCACGTTATGTTTCATTTCATGCAAAAGAGTGTCAGATGTTAAGGCTTTAGAGATGAACAGGAAGTATTTTCCACCTACAGGTGTTATATTTTACATTGAAAAAAGGACAAAGACAGGTATTAAGACTGTAGAATGCATGGCATTTCCTGAAAAGCCCAGATTATGTCCAGTTAGGTGTCTGAAAGCTTATGAAGTTAAGGCAGATATTGTGAGACCCAGGGGGGAATATCAGCTTTTAATAGCGATCAGGAAGCCTTTTAAAGCAGTAGCTTCAGCCACTTTGGTCAGATGGGTGAGAGAACACATGGCAGAAGCTGGCATTGACATAGGACAGTTTGGAGCACATTCTACTAGAGGTGCTATGGCGCCATCAGCCTTTATATCAGGGGCTCGCCTGGAGGATATTTTGAAGGCAGCAGACTGGTCTAATGAAGCAACGTTTAAGAATTTTTACTTTACACCAGTAGAGCAGATAGCATTGTTGGTGGTAAGTAAGCTTTAAACAATCATAATCTGAGCCTCCGAGTCTTGACATCGAATACAGATTTTCCACACATTTGTTACAGAAAGTCATGATTCTATTAAAGACTCGGAGGCGAAAGATTATTCCACCCAATTCAATCACTGTATGGATGAATGATAGCAAACAGAGGTTTTGATGAATAGTATTAACTTGTAAATGCTAATGTAATGTTTGTTATTATGCAATTGCCCACCCCTTCAAGAAGACATATGTCATGGAGTTTATATTTTTTAACAGGAGCAGAGTAGAAGACAACAACGGCGTGAAGGGAGATCTAAGTAAAGAATAAAGAAGCCATCTACCGGTTGGGGCGCAAGATGTTCAATCAGCGGCAGAAAGAGGAAGGACTTGGGAGTATGCACTGTTTATAAAGGAAAGTGAAATGTGATTGGACTGGAATGATCACATGGTTTTCGTGGACTTATGAAAAAAGAAACTACAAATTCGCTGCAGTTTTGGGAATTGTAGTTTTTAGGTTATATTGTTTTTCATAATTGTTTATATTTTGCTGCTCGAGAAGTAAAGAGAAGATCTGAGCATAATCTTTCGCCTCAGAGTCTTTAATAGAATCATGAGTTTCTGTAACGAATGTGTGGAAAATCTGTATTAACTACTTATAAGCAAAGTCATGTTTGTCAGGTGCAATAGGGAAAGGTTTGGTTATTGGTCAAGGGCACCAGAAATTGAAGAGGACATTCATTTATTGAATTCAGATGGATATATATATATATAACAGATTTATGGGGGGGGCGAGCTTGGTCTGGGGTAGGTTTTCTTTTTCCTTCTTTCTGCCTCTCGGTGCATCTCCGATTGGTGTTATGGTTTCTTTTGGGTTTGTTTTTGAACAATTTGTTTCATTTAGAAGTTCCTAGATTTCTTGTCCTTTCTGTTATTTTTTTGGGGGGTTTCTTTTTGAGATGTGTAGATGTGGGTGTACATTTGACCAAGGATTTTGTAATGGACGGTATAAATTTGAGCGGTCCTGTTGGAGACTATATGCGAGTGATCTTGTGGAATGTAAATGGGTTGAAGGACAATATTAAGAGGAAAAAAGTTATGGCGCATATAAAACATTATAGGGCTGATGTTCTTTTCCTACAAGAGACACATTGTACGGAGGTTGAGGCAGTTGCGTTTGGGAGAAGTTGGCCAGGTTTGGCTTTCCACTCCACCTACAGTTCAAGTTCTAGAGGGGTCTCTATTCTGTTTAAGAAACATTTTCAAGGGAATGTATTGAATTATAAAGCTGACAAGATGGGAAGGTGGTTATTGGTTAAGATCCAGATTCAGGACATGGAGATGATTTTGTGTAATATCTATGCACCAAACGTTAATGGGGATGCATTTTTTAATGATTTAGGGCGAAAACTTTTGGATTTTGGAAGTGGTAACATTCTGTTGGGTGGTGATTTTAACCTGACGGTGGACCCCTATTTGGATAGAAATAATCACAATGTCAGAGATGGAAGGAAAAGGGATAAAGAAGCTTTGAGATTGTTGATGGATGATTTTGCCCTGTCTGATGTATGGAGGTTGGAGAATCCCACTGGGAGGGGGTACACATTTTATTCAAATGCACATCATATATACTCTCGAATTGACAATGTTTTAACGTCTGGGTTTCTCACGAGAAGGGTGGAGAAATGTTAAATAGGGAGTATAATAATATCTGACCATGCTCCTGTGAATATGGAAGTTTCATTGGAGTATTCATCAGATAAAACCAAAGTGTGGAGGAATTTTGAATGAGGATGAGTTGAGAAAGGAGTTAGTTGATGCAGCTTCAGAGTATTTGAACACTAACTTGAATGGGGAAGTTGGGGTGGGAACCAGTTGGGAAGCGTTCAAGTGTGTGATGCGTGGGGAGGCTATGAGAGTGTCAGGGATCAAGAAAAAGAAAAGGGATGCAGAGCTGAAAGAATTGAACTCCACAGTGGACGTTTTGGAGAAAGAGCTCACGAGACATTTTGATAGTGTGAAACATCTTAAATTAAGGAACATGAAGTATAAACTGAATAAGATCCTTAGTGAGAAAGCAGAATTTGCATTATTCAGATTAAAATGCAAGTATTATGAGGGGGGGGGAATGTGGTAGGCTATTGGCCCATAGATTAAGAAAGAGAGATTCTGAGAGGGCAATAGGAGCGATAAGAAAAACCGGTGGGGTGACCAGAAATCCAGTTGAAATAAACAAAATATTTAAAAACTTTTACAAGGAGCTATATAGTGAAAAGCGCTCATTGGAAATGGAAAGGACTTCAGACTTCTTTGAGAGAATTACATTGAAAAAGGTGAATGAAGAAAAATTGTTTCTGGATGCAGAATCTCCATTGAGGAAGTTAAGAAAGCTGTATGGTCGCTAAATATTGGGAAATGTCCTGGACCAGATGGGTTCCCATCTGAATTTTATCGTGTGATGACTGATGGAGTTCTGGAGTTAATGAGAGATATGTTTTTGGAATGCAAGGCTCAAGGTATTTTGCCTCCCACTTTACGCCAGGCATCCATTTTTGTATTACTCAAACCAGATCGCCCTGAATTAGACCCTGGGAGTTACAGACCCATTAGCCTGATGAATACGGATGGTAAAGTCCTGTCTAAAATCCTGGCAGCGAGACTTGAGAAAATCCTCCCTAGGTTGATCAATAGTGACCAAGCTGGTTTTGTTAAAGGTAGAATATTGGCTACAAACATGAGGAGGTTGTTACTGACGATGGAGGAATGTCAAAGGTCGCAAATTGAGTCAGTCGCTATTTCCCTGGATGCCGAAAAGGCTTTTGACAGGGTGTGCTGGAAGTTTCTGCAATATGCAATGGAGAGAATTCATTTTGGAGTGGAGTTTTTGAGATGGGTGAAAGTCTTTTACAATAAACCATTGGCAATGGTTAACACCAACGGCAGATTATCTGGAGAATTTGAATTACAGCAGGGGACACGACAAGGATGCCCGCTGTCTCCATTGTTGTTTGTGATCTCGATTGAACCCTTGGCAGAAGCAATCAGGTCCACTCCAAGAATCAAAGGGGTTTGCTATGGAACAACTTGCCAAAAGCTCTGGTTATATGCGGATGATTTATTGGTGGTGGTGCAAGATCCATCAAACTCAATAGCGGAATTGATGAAGGTCCTGGATGATTTTGGCGCAATCTCAAACTACAGAATTAATTGGCAGAAATCAGAGACCTTACCATGCTCAGACACCACAACTTATGAAGTGGTGAGAGCTTTTGGGTTCAGATGGTGTGCTAGTAAAATGAAATATCTAGGTGTCTGGGTAACTAAGAATTTGAAGGATCTTATGAAAACTAACATGGATCTTTGTATGCAGAAGATAAAACAGGAGATTGATCGCTGGTCTGCACTTCAGCTGTCCTTAGGGGGCAGGGTAAATGCAATAAAAATTACTTTGACACCGAAAATAACTTATATGTTAGGAATGATTGCGATGCCAGTGCGAAAAATGGAATGGAAGAAATTGGATTGTATGCTTTGTCATTTGTTTGGAATGGAAAAATTCCAAGGTTGAAACTTTGGAAACTACAGCTCAAAAAAGACAAAGGGGGCTTGAACATTCCATATTTTGAGCGATACCACCAGGCGTTCACCTTGAGGTACAGCCTTCCATTCCTGGCATCAGAGGATGAGTGGGCTCATGCTGAGGCGAAGAGGGCTCGGCCGTTGGATATGTGGGCCATTCCATCAACCATTACTTGCAAGAGGGCCCACGGCTCAGCTCTGACAGATTTCTTGAGGACGATATGGAGAGCCTATGAACAAGTAGCCGGAACAGATTCTGGTACAAATGCAGAATCATCGATATGGCAGAATCCCAGAATTAGAATTGGGAAGAAAGAGATTTTTTGGAGAAGTTGGTTCACAGCAGGCATAAAGAAAATTGGGGATTTGTTCAAGGATCAGAAATGGAAGACAGGGAGCTCAGGGTGGAATACAACCACACAAGAGTTTCCATGAATGTTGGGGAACAAGATCGTCAGATTAAGATACTCCACAGAATATTTTGGACTCCTGTTCGTCTTTTCAAACATGGTTTATTGAACTCTGGCATTTGCTGGCGATGTGCATTGGGGCAAGGCACTTTGGAGCATATGCTGTGGGATTGTGTTAAATTGAAGGATTTCTGGAATGGGATCGTGAAGGTAATGAATGCTGTTGTGGGGGAAGAGATGGAATACAACTTTGAAACATTGATCCTAGGTGAAACTGTACTGCTGGAAGACTTGAGTGATGGCCAAATCACCTGGATTATGAGAGGAGCAGCAGTGGCAAAGAGATTGATACTAAGTGCATGGAAGTCAGCTGACTTTATGAACTGGCGCAAATGGATGGAAGGAATGTACAAAATTTGCAACATTGAACGAGTAAATTACATGCTGCAAAAGAAAGTTTCAACATTCTAGAAGATCTGGGGGCCTTTTTTGGATTTGAATATGTCATTAGAAGGGGTTTGATTTGAGGACTGCAAGAGAGATGTATTTCTTGGAATTATTATATTATTGTATGGTATTGATTTGAGGATTACAGAAAGGCTTTGTAGTTTTTGGAATTATTATAGGGTTTTGAAAGGATTAAAGGTTAAAAGAAGAACCCCTCTTTTGTTTTATAATTTATTATTTATTTTTTTTTCTTCTCCTCTTTCTTTATACTTTAGTATTTTTTGATATATGGAGGGTGGGTTGGGTTTGGAGGTATTGGGTTTTGTTTGTGTTGTGAAATGATTCATTGATGTGAACATTGTTTTTGGTATTGTATTGTATTATAGTTTTGGGAAAATAATAACATTTGTTGAAAAGAAAACTGGAATATAATATTAAAAGCAGTAATAGAGCATGTGTGTGTACAAAATATGTGTGTGTATGAAAAATCCCCTTCCCAATCCACACCATGTACTCACAAGCCTCTTTGCATTGAAATCATGTGGCAATAAGAAGTATGAGGCGGGTGAGGGCAAGATAACCTCTATCAAGAGACAGCTCAGTTGGTCGAACGGCCCCCTCTCAACACACTGCATAAAACTCGTTTCGAATCTTGTCGTGGAGTCCAATCGTATGCTTTTAGGCAAAGCCGCGCTATAAAAAAAAATACACTGCACTGCTGGCGATAGAAAAACAGCCAGCGCCGCCGCCTTCCCGTCTTGCTCGTGAGGGAGAAGATGACGTTAGACGCTACGTGCCCAGAGTCGCATAGTCACGTGAAGAAGAGTAGGCGGGGCGTCGTTGTTTTGGTCCGTTTTTCGGATGACAACTAGCTACTACCTTGGTGGAATTGCTGTTTACGCTGCAAAAATAGGCTGCAGGCGCTCAAAAGCACGCTAAGCGCTGTACTCACGCACTGCAATTGCAAGGAATTGGAGAAGAGTTTTTCCAGGCGTCCTTTGGATAGAAGGCCTCCGCCAAGCAGGCATTCTTAGGGGGTGTGTCACCCCGAGCTAAACATTGCGGCCCTTGCCTTAGCAGGGCTCTGCCCTGTCCTGCCCCTGTCCGCACCTCCGCTTCTCTCCTGTGCATTGCAGCCATCCTGCACAATTGAACCACTGAGCCTCTTCCCGCCCTTCCGGGCTCTTTCCCGATTCCCAGTACCGCGCAGTGAGCCTTTGCCGCCGCCCCGCGCTTCCAGCCCAGACTGGTGCATGGAGCTGTCAGCCATTGGAGAGCAAGTGTTTGCTGTAGAAAACATCCGCAAGAAGCGCATCAGGAAGGTGAGGATGGGATGCATGTTTCCTGCAGGACCCCGATCCTCTTGGTGTGACTGTCCCTGTTTCCAAGAGCCTCGCCTCTTTCCGTTGTAGTCCTTAGCAGTAACGGATCATTCATTTCATGTTGGCCTTTCCTATCTGACCCACACATGCTCTACTTCCCCCACCATTTCAGCTAGGCCTTCTCCATCTGTCTCAAAGGAGCTTTACCTCATGCTCTTGTGCCATTCACTGGGTTCCTTGACGCAACCCTCACATGGGCTTCTGTATCACAAGGCGTTTTTGCTGTTTTGTGCAGTGTCACTTTTCCACCATCCCTTCCTCAACTGCTGTCGTTCACAATCGGGTGCCACATCTGTTTTATGTTTATTAGGGCATGTTGCGTCCTTTACCCTTGCCAGTTGTGTGGTAGCTCACTTTGTCGTCATCCCACTAACTCCAGTGGTTCTTTTGAGCTCAGCCCCACCAACACATGGTCTTCGCTTACATTTTGCAATTTAGTCAATTTTACCACCACGTGAACCTTCTACCCACCCACTTCCTAAAAGACCACAGAGCACATATGGTTACTATCTCCACCAGGTGATGTTTCAAGCCTATGTTTCCCCTCTACCTCATAACTAGCGATCTGCCCTTTTCTTTTAAATGTTCTTGCCAGCCTTCTCATTTGAGCTTTTTTCTTTATCATACCCCCTATCTTCCCTCGTTTGTCAAGACCCCCGATATGTCTCACCCACTGACATAGGGCAAATAATATTTAGGTACCTCCGTGGCCATCCTTGTGATACATCCTGCATTCAGAATGCTTCAGGTTAGGAGGGAGTCATGTGAGTCTTCCACCTAGGATGTCCACATAGGTCTGTGGCGGTATGGAGGAGAGTACTGCCGCAATCTTGGAACCAACTAGCAAAGTCCTAAACTGCAAAGGACTCAGAATGGGCAGGATGATATCGGTGTTATAAAGGCGGTTGAGTTACAATGAACCCAGGCGTTCAAGAGAGGCCAGGATGAAGGCCACAAACAGTTGGGCACTTGCTGTATCCGTTTTCAGGAGGAATTATTAGGTTTGATTTTTATCTTGAAGAATGTACCTTGCAGGTTGAATGGAGTTGAGATTTATGAGAGCAGCATTGCTGGGGTGTTGATGTAAAAACGTTGCTTGGAATAAATAAACATGTACTCGATAGTTATTGCAACTTATGTTTGATCTTCCACTCTTCAGTGTTTCTCTACCATCTCCTGTCTCCATCATTCCCCTCAACCGTGTCTGCTCCTCGTAGGTTTTTCCGATTGCAGAAGTAGTAGTTCAGGCAGCAGCCAAAATTCCATTTATACTGGCCCTTTTACAAATACAGAACGTCACTTAAGCAGGTTTCTACGTTGGTAAAGCAGTCTTTTGAAAAGGTTGGCACCAAGCCACCGCTTGCACCTGGGGTATCCTGCAATGAACCACCAAATCCGATGCATGCTGTTCTCTCTCCCCCCCCTCACCCCCTCCAAATCTCATTGTATATGTGTACCTTAAGCTCTAGTGCTTTCCGACTATTACCAATCCCCCCATTTACACCTACCTTCTTTCTCTTTCTCTTTCTCCAGGGAAAAGTGGAGTATTTGGTGAAGTGGAAAGGATGGCCTCCAAAGTAAGACCTGTTTCATTTATAATATCTTCTTCTCCATAACATTTACACCCTCTGCCTTTATAATGATTTAAAAAGGTCACTCGGTTTAACAAGTTTTTATAACCGATCATAACATTTGTTTAAACAAATCTGTTGCTCTACTATCAATGTTTTTTCTTATGAAAACTCTTTGCATCCACCTTATTACTAAGCTAATTGCTCTTCTTACTTCGGTTATCTTCTGCTTTCCAACTGTCTTCAATCCTTGTAACAGGAAGTGACATCTTAGGAGGAAGTGCACCGTACAGATCCATTATATCAGTAAAAGTGAAAAGTAAAATTATTCCCATTCCACTTTCCACGCCTAGTAATCCTGCTCCACCTCCCATGCTGTAGACTGCCATTACCTGGTGATGCTGCCCTTTCACAGATTCGTATCTTGTGCCCCCAACCCATAGATGCATGCACCTCATGTAACATTGACATATTCACACGGTGAACCTGTCGCCATTATACGCCATACTAGTAACAGATTTGTACGTTTGTCCATGATTTGTTCGAATGGGAAGTGCCCAAGGGAGAAAACAACGAAAGCCATTAAAATGCAAATTACTTTAGGTTTTTCCTCCTGCTGATGTTTCTGGCAACCCGCTACCCCACCACCCACTTACTTAACCTTTTGGCGGCACACTTCGCTGTATGCCGCTGACTGCTACATTCCTCTGCGGCGTTGGTTCCCTTCACTTGCGTGCATTGGAGTTGGCACTACAGGGTCTTATACCGCTCCCCTTGTTCACTATAACCAAATCAGAAATTTATTTGACCTTTTTGGCTGGTCGTAATTTTCGTTCAGCCGAAATTCAAATAAATGTCCCATTCATTATTATTTTTATTTCTCTGCCATTTCTACAGATTCTGACTTGTACTGTTACTCCTCCATCACCTACTTCTATTATTGGTACCACTGCTATTGTCCCCCTACATTTATTACTACTAGTAGTGATCTTAATAAAAGTATGATTATTATGTGTGTAAAGGTGGAGCTGTTCCAAAATGAAAGACAAAAAATAGAGTAGATGAACTGCAAGAAGAACACAGCTTCATATGCGGAACTGCTTGGAGAGAGCATGCAGCATAAAAATTGGATACAGTCTCACATGCTCATTTGGGGCCAAACTATTTAAATCTGCAAACCACACATTTACAATAATTCAAAACCTAAGAATGTCTAACTACGTGTCACAAAACGGCTCCTGCTCACTCAATGGCAGATCCACTCCCCGAGAAATCCCCACCCTCAAACCATGACCTCATTTATGTTTCGGACCATGTACTTATTGGCTGGCCCCTAAGAGGCATTCCTGACAAAGAAGCTCTGTACTAATTCGCGTCTCACTGAGATTTGACCAATGGGGATGTGGGAAACAATAGGGAGGGCAGATATGATCCAAAGCCCCTGAACGTTATAATTTGATTTCTCTGTTCTCCAAGACTTTCCCGCTATCTTTTTGTAGAACAGACAAGCTGAGGCATCGCTGTTCAAATTTAATTTTGTCTATTTTCTTCAAATTATCAAGGCAGTTGCATCATAAAAACTGGGCTTTTGGGGACACTGTGTTCTCGCTCTAACTTTGTACATTGGTACTAATGCCATGTCATGTCCTTGGTGTATTATTTTGCCTTGGATGGCACCTGCTTGTCTGGAATTGAGTTCCAAGTTACGGGAGCATCTTCCTTTGCAACAAACATCTTGACCATGCAGCGCTTGCACTAAACACAAAATAAAATTCAAGTGGCTTTAGTTCTGAAAAGCAAGTTGGCAAAATAACATGATGACATTCGCGGCCTGTAACCCTGATGTTATGCTGAAATGGCTGTTATTTTGCTCAGAAGGATCGCGTGCAGCTCACATTATCCAACACAAACTTCATAATGGGGGCATGTCTCAACTCTATGAACTATATAACACTGCTCATAAAGTAAAACTATATATATTACAAGGGTGCAGAAGTAAGACTCTGACAGAGGGTCCATACTCTCGCCCTAGCTGTAAGAGCGGTTTCCCTGCCTCAGCTAAAATAACTAGTCAGAATGTCCAAAGCAAAAGTCCTAATGTCAGAATCCTAACTCTGTTCTAGGCTAACTTAATCAAAAGGGATCTCTACTTGGTCCAGAGGAATGACTCCCTTGCCCCGGACAAAGGGCAGTTCTTGGCTTGGTAGTTTTCCCATGTCAGTTGCAACTGCTCCTCAGCCTTTCTCAGGCTTCATACACAGTTCCTCAGCTTTTGGGGGAATGTCTCCCTTCCTCGGCCCTCCTAAGGCTTACGATTCTCTGGGGGTCCTAGGCACTTGTTGGCAGCTTTGGTTTCCTCTCACCATGTACTGCGACGAAGAACAGCCCGGATGTACTCCCTGAGCTGTGATGGGTCCCTCACCCTGGTGCGCAGACCTGGTTTCCTCTCGCCAGGTACAAGAACAGCTTGGATGTACTTCCCAGGCTGTGGTGTCCCACAAAGACTTGGTTAGCTCGCATGCCATGTACTGCATGGACTTTTCATTAGATTTCCAATCTCTTCGTGGGCGCGAGTCCCAGACTCTCCATTTTGACTTTCGTTTCCCACCTTGCATGCTCAGTTCACTCTCCTGCCACGCCTAAGCACAAGCCCATGTCCTTTTTTCCATTTTTTCCACGGCTTCACGGTCCCAGACATTACTTTCCCAGCCTCTTAGTTCGTGCCACGACCTCCCTGTGCCTCTCAGAGCACCCACATACCTTGGTTGGTTTGTTTGTTTTATTATTTATATAGCGCACCAGACCCAGGGGTATTCGGGCGCGAAGGCAGCAAGAGGGTTGTTCAGCTTAGGTTACATGTTGAAGATTGGACATATTGGTACAGCTGCGGTTACAATGCTGTAGACAAGTGATGTCGGGGAATCACAGAAATATATACAATAAGTTTACAAGAATACAGGTGTAACATATAAATAGAACAGGTCAAATATACAAAATATACATGAGATCCCAGATGACATTAGGGTGAGGTTAGGCATCATGAGCTTTTAGCCGTTGAATCAGATTGGATCTGAATTGCCGGTAGGGGAGATCTTCCCTTAGAGCCGGGGGAAGGGAGTTCCAATATTGTGCTGCTTTAACAGCGAAGCTGCTCCCACCAGATTTAGTGAGTTTGAATCTGGGTACTAGTAAAAGGTTGGAGTTGGCTTTCCTTAAGGGGCGAGAGGCTGTTTGTCTGGTGAATCTGTCTGAGATATTGTGGGGCTACTTGGTTAAGGCACTTGTGTGTAAGGGATGCTTTTGTTAAGGAGGATTTTGTCTTTAGTGGAGAGCCAGTTGGTAGATCTCCTGAGGTCTGAAATATGGGCATTTTTAGGGAAGTTTAGGGCGGCTCTAAGGGCATTATTTTGAAGAATCTGTATTTTGGCGGTGATGTATTTATTGCTACCTACATAGAGGGCGTTGCAGTAGTCGAGTTTCGACAGGATTAATGCTCTTGCTAGTGTGACGCAGTTATTGGGAGAGAGGAAGGGCTTGGCTGCTCTGATTAACTTGCAGGTGTAGGAGGTGGCTGAGGTCATGGCACTCACTTGTTTACCAAAGGTGAGCGTGGAGTCTATATAGAAGCCCAGGGTTTTAACTACTCTGGCCACCGTAATGGTGTTGTTGTCAATTATGAAGGAGTCATAGTTGGGACCTAGTTTTTTGATGTTGGAGGAGGTGCCTAGAATGAGGAGTTCAGTTTTGTCATCATTCAGGCATAGACCGTGGGAGGCCATCCATGCCTGGATGATGAGGTAGATTCTGTTCACAAAGGCCAAATCCTTGTCATAATCTCCCGTCAACGGGATGAGGATCTGTGTATCATCTGCATAGTTAGTGTAGGTGATACCTAGATCGTCTAGATCATCGAAAAGGGGCTTTGTGAAGATATTGTAAAGGGTAGGGGATACACATGATCCTTGGGGTACGCCACAAGAAATAGGTGCGGGGTCTGCAGCTGCTAGAGGAGAGAAGACTCGCATTGTCCTGTTGTCTAAGAAGGACTGGATCCATGCAACTGCTTCATGGGAGAAGCAGGCTGCCGTGACCAGGTGATTGCAAAGTATTGCATGGTCTACCAGGTCAAATGCGGCAGAAAGGTCGAGGAGTAGTAGGAGTGAGGTCGTACCTTTATCTCTTAGTGTGTCTATTTGGGCCTTAAGGTCTAGGAGTGCAGTCTCAGTCCCATGCTGTGGTCTGAAGCTGGACTGTCGAACTCCTAGGAGATGGTTTAGTTCTAGATGGTGCTGAATTTGTAAGTACGCTACTTTGTCTAGGATTTTCAGCAGGAACGGCACAGTGGTTATAGGGCGGTAGTTAGTTGGGATGGAGGGGTCCAAGGTTTGCTTTTTGAGGAGAGGGAGGACCCAGGATTGTTTCAGATTGCTAGGTATGGTACCTGATGTGAAAGAAGCGTTTATAAGTTTGGTAATGAAGGGTGAGAGTTCACGGGCGGCGTCTTTTATGATTTGGGCTGGACATGGGTCGCCCTGGCAGTTGGAGGGTTTGAGAGTGAGGATGACTTTCTCGACTTCTTTAGTGGATACTTTGCGAAAGTAGAAGGGAGGGATGTCTAGTGTTGGAGGAGAAGGGGTGGATTTCAGAGTTGGTAATGAGTTTGTGGTAACCTTGGAATGGGTGCCTGCGTTGACAATATTAGGGCCAATTATAGATGCTTTTTTGTTGTTGATTTTTGCCTGAAGCGTTGTTATCTTATTGGCAAGGGCATTCTGTATGCCTGTGCACCAGTTATTATCCTTGAGGCAGGAGTCGGGCGCTTGGATAGGGGATTCTACTTCCTTTAGAATGGAGAACAATTCTTTAGTGTTGGATTTGGCTTGGGTGATGCAGGTGTTGTAGGAAGTTTGTTTCGCAAGGAATATTTCTTTTTTGTAGAGGGTGGCTAGCTTCTTCAGGTTGTTTTTATTGATGTCTGAGGGGTCTGATCTCCAAGTTTTTTCACCGAGGCGGTTTTTTGTCTGAGGTCTTTCAATAGGGGTGTGAACCAGGTATTTAGGTGTTGGCGGGGTTTGCTCTTCCTAATTTTCAGTGGTGCGATAGTGTCCAGAGAGGCAAGCATCACTTAATTGTACTTTTCTACCATAGAGGCTGGGTCGGACTGGTCTGAGATGGAGTTTAAGGTGGGGAGAATGAGGGGAATAAGATTTTCCGGGGTGATGTTTTTTTTATTTCTGGTCGGTGCAGTAGGAGCTGGGATCCTATTGTTCATGGGTGTGGTGGCTTCTAGGGTGAAGGATAACAAGTGGTGGTCGGTCCATATATGAGGCACTATAGAGGTGATAGTGTTTGGGCAGTTATGTTCGGCAATCCAATCGAGGGACCTGCCTTGATGCATCGTCTGTGTGGGTGTCTGCTCCTCTGCGGTAGCTGGACTCGATCGCAGGGCTCCAGTGGCGTTCTGGAGCATCCCTCGCTCTGTGGCAGCTCTGTAGTCTTCGGCAGCAGGTCTTCTCTTCTGTGAGCTTGCCGGGTCTCAGGAATGCCCGGAATCTCAGTCTGTCTGCTGGCCATATGGTCCTCACGTCCTGGACCAGCCTCAGACTCTCTCCCTCCACTCTTGGCGTACCGGTCAGCTTCCCTTGCACTCCAGGTCCATGCTTGCCCTCGCTGCTCTTCCAGGGAGGGCTTGACCCTTTGCCAAGTCCTTCTTTACTTTTAGCACAGGTTCTTCCAATCGGTGGTCGGGAACCACTAGAATGGTCAATGTAGACTTGATGTACTCTGTATTGCTCGGTGCCTCCTTCTCATCTCAGTGCTAAGTGAGTGGTGAGGTTGTTACTCACCAAAGATCTTCCTCATCTCAGTACTCTCTACCTTTGCTGGTCTACAAAAGTAAATAATGTATGAGGGTAGGGGTGGAGAGAGGAGGTGAAGGAAAGGTGGGGTTATCCCATGAGATCCACCTGCTGAATTCCACCACCAGGGGGACTATCGTGTACTGGCCTGGCCTCGCCACCCTGGCCTCATGGGAAGTGGCACCCCCTTCGGAAGCAGTGACGACATCCTGGGATTCGTCACAAAATATAAAAAATGCCTGCAATAAGAAAAGCACTTTTACTTCAGGAAAGAAACACTCTGCCCTAATATCTATTAAAGGCCTTTGCTACATGTTTTTGAATACTTTACTGCAAGTATATTTCTGCTGAGTGCCTGTTGCTGCATGTATATTTAACTATCCTAAATCCTTACTATAATGATGCAACTTACATGTGTCTATTCAACAGCCACATCAGCATTAAAGGCCTAATATCTAGTCCGTAGGGGATTTCTCAACTTGTATGCGCTTAGAACGCTGAATCTGCGTATAACACCCACCCCTTTCATTAATTTATTGAACACCAACTGTGACTCATCTTCTTTGGCCCTATCAGTCATCTTTGGAGACGCAAACTTTATAAACTCCACGTAAGCCCTCACTGCTTGCTCCATATTCCTCTGGGGTGCATGACAAAAAAAATACAATCTACATCACAATCCACCATTCAGTGTACCCCGTGGAGTCTGGGGGTAGAGACAAAGTGTACTATGGGAACTAATCGGATGTTCCAACCTAATCATGCGATGTTCTATCTGGCCATTTTTCTGTCAAGTTGGTTTGTGACCGTATCTCGAGACAGGAGTGGAAAAATTGTCAGTGTTCGAGACATCTTGTTCCCCTTGGTCCCAACCCTGTACACCACGCCACCGCTATCTGGCACCCACAAAACACAATTATCAGTGCAATGGGGATAGGATAGGAAAAAAGTGCGCTGTGCTAGTTAGTCATCGTCGACCATGCCTGCTAGTCTTACTCCATGGCCACATTGAGGGTGCAACTTGGTAATGCTGGGCTCGTAGTGGAACAACTTATCCCTATCTTTGCACAAACTCCCCCTTGCATGGCTGTTATCATGTCCAGTACGTATCTGTTCTGCAGGATGGTCAGGCACAGTGCCCAAAGCTGCTCTTTGATGGCATTCAAACCTCTTTCCATTTGCCAACTGCATCAACTCCTAGTGTGTTATCTGGAGCCATATTGCTTTGGCTGTAGTGTGCACCCCTGGAGTAAGTAAGGAATTGAAAAATGCTGCCGTCTTGGAGCAGCGGCAGAACTCCTGGTATTTCCTTGAGCTTGTCTGACAATACCTTTTTTTTGAAAAATAATTATCCCTCTTATTCCTCGGCAAATAGACATTTCACTTTCTCTGTGAGGTCGCGTTTCTCATTCTGCTGTGCATTTTGAGTGACCTCCTAGTATGTGTCCGATACAGTTCCTTAACAGCTGGATGTTCATTAAATAGGCTAAGATGATTTTTGGTACCACAACATTTGGGGAATGTAAAGTGATGAGTACATATGCTGTGCCAATATGGTGGTAGTTCAGCATATGCGTTGGCCCCACAAGCCCAAAAATGGTCCATTAATGCGTCAGTCAAACCTCGTAGGCCTGGAAGATCAAGTTTAACCTCGCAGTTCGTGTTCTCGCCAACGACGTATTAGCCCCTCGCTCTGAAAAATAAAGATGGCCTGGTAAACGCATGTATTGGCTTCTTCTCATTGAGCCATCTCAGTAAGTAAAATTATCGTCCCATATTTCATAACCTTTTTTGTTAACTCTGAGCACCTCTTCCCTATCAATCCCATTGGGCTACATCCAATCAACCCATTTACGCATTCATGTTGATAGTATATTGAACCACTTATTGCAATGCGTGCCCTTTTCATATACCAAGGATTGACCCGGCATGTGTCCTTATCGGCACAGTAAATATAGTGTGGTGTTGAAATGCTTATGTCCCCTTTTCTTGCCCGCTCAGTTTTATAGTACACTAAGACAGCCTGTTTCTTCCTGTTCCGCCATTTCCTTTATACTTATATAATTGTTATCTTGAACCACCTCACCCTCTTGTACCCATTGTATCTGAGCTTTATGTCCCTGAAACATCTCCCTAATCTGGCTAAAGGCTAAATGAGTTGTGTATTGTGTTTGTCTGGTGGTATCTCTTGCAGGATGAAGGGCTTGGGTGGGCCCGCAGTGTGCGGTATTAATGGCCACCCATAGCATGTGCCATCTGCACTCTATCTTCCCACCATCCGCACATGTTGTCGCTATCTTTGCGAGGCTTAGCTCTAATGCTTTTGAAAGACAATTCTCAGGAATCCCCATTTGTTTCTGATCCTTGTCATGCTAACATTTTCTGAAACCATTATAGGAATATTACTAGAATCCCAGTAACCCCATTCAAAAATAAAAAGCAGGAAAAAAAAAGGATAGAAACAGAAAATACAACATCCGTCTCATCATGTTCCCTCTGGCTTTCTTCGGATGCAATAAGGAAGAGAAACTTTTTTTGAGGTGAAAAAAATGATTGTGAAAACATGATTACTTCCCTCGTGTGCCCCCCCTTTCTTATGCCGAAAGGGGGTTGGTGCTTTTGTCCACTCGGATATCCGCGGCTGTATCGTGGCTTCCTGCCATCACCTTCACCACTGTTGGAGTGGCAAAGGCCACATGGGCGGACGAACCACAGATATCGCCATTTCCTGGTGAAGTTGTGTGTGTGTGTGTATATATATTTCTGAGGCTTGTGGAATCTGCTTAGATCACATGCTGTGCATAGGGCGACATCTAGTGGAAGCTGCGGAGTATTACAGTTTGTTTTTCGAAACTTGAAAATGGGCGTCGACACAAGCGTGCCAGTAATACTATCCCTAGTGTGACGTCCACTGTACCCAAGATCCCTCACTCGTCTGGGATCCTCAGATTGTTTTTTTCCGCCATACTGGTCGGAAGCATTTTGCGGAGTCCCCTGGCCTTAGCCATACTTTTGCTAGAATTTAAAATAATAATCTATTGACATCCTTCGACACTCGATGCCGGCTGGAGAAGAAATCGACCGTCGGCTGCTGCACGACGGATTTGGGCCTCGGAAGGCCGCTGGCCTCGGCCCGGGCCTGGTAGGCCGTTGGCCTCGGCCCTGCAAGTAGGGAGAGTGGGGGGTGGTACATGCTCTACACTCTTGGTATATAGGTACACCTTATACATTTCCTACACTTAACAGCCCGCTGCCTCAAGGTGCGTATGGAGGGTACCCCTTTTCAATTCTGCCCCAAGTGCAATCGCAAATACCCTTGGGTTGACAGGCACGCCACGTGCAATCTCTGCTTGCCGAGGGACCACCCTGAAGCGAACTGCAGAGCGTGTAGTAGGTTTAAACCTAAGACACTTAAGGACCGTTCGACGAAGCGTTGGGCCCACCACGGCAGGCGGCCATGGCAGCGGAGGGCGCCTTCAGCGATGGCAGCGACGCCGTACTTTCGGACGGCGAGGGCATTACGGCGTCGAAAGACAGCCGAGCACAGGTCCCCGACCTCGGAAGGTCGTCCGGCAGGGCGGTTATGGGGAAGACCCCCGGCGACACAAGTGCTTCACATACTACACACACTAAACACACTAAGTCCAACCGAGACTCGACGACGTCGAGTTCTCGGAAAGAGGCACAGACAGAACGGTCCGATTCGGTATCCTCTGGGCGCTCTCGATCAAGATCGCCGCATGACTCCAGGCAATCATCCACTCTTGCCAAGAGTGCCTCGCTCCCTAGGCTAACAGAAGTTCGATCGTCGGAAGACGACGATGACCTCCACCCCCAGGCCGCGCTCCAGGAGTCGGAGCCCGCAATTAAAGCCAGCGAGACCCCACGCTCGAAGGACAGGGACACCTCTCCTGATCCTCGACGGCAGGCGTCGAAAAACTCCGGAGCCACTAAGGGATAGGGAAAACATTTTACTACGCACGGGGAGGGGGGAAAACAGCAGAAGAAACTACCTGTACATTCTTCCACACCTGTGAAACACTCCACCCCCCCTAAACAGACAGACAAGCCCAGGTCTGCTGATAGGTCCACAACCAGCAAAGCTACTCAAGATAAATCCCATAGACTTGCTGAGAGAGTCATTCCCAGTTCCAAAAAATGGTCCAGTGAAGACATAGATAGGGCCATGTCAAGAATGTCTTCTTTGACTGATTTTTATGATAAAAATCCAGAACATTTCCTCTCGTATGATCCACAAGGGGCCACACCCTCAGGCTCTACTGATCCTATCCCCCCGAGTAAGAAGGCCCGGTTTGAAACTCCAATGAGGTCCGAACCCTTCGAGGTACAACCTTACGCAAGGCCATACTCACGGTATCAAGGAGAGGATTCCTTTTGTGAAGACCATGATTTTGGGTTGATAGAAGAGCAAACCGGACGGCCTACTATGGGGATGATGAGGACCAGGAGGAAGAAGAGGATGACCCGGAAACATACAGAGTAGATTCCCCGGTAGAGAACGAAGCCCCGGTTACCGACTCCCCGGTCGATAACCAACCCCTCCTAAATGAGGTTCTCGCTCGCGCAGCAGAACATTTCCACATTGACACCCACGGTGTACAGGAGGAAAGGGACTTCGCAGAAGAGTTAGTGGGAGAAAGGAGGCCTGTTGCCCAGACCATCCCTATCCTTAAATCCATTCAGCGGAGAATAGATCCGTCCCTGGTGAACCCAAACCTCACCAGAGCAGTCCATCCCAGGATTGAAAAACTTTTCAGGACAGCTCAGTCTGACCCTCTCTATATAAGAGGACATCTGAAGCCAGACTCCTTAGTTGTCACCAACACTCGTAAGAGGGCTGGGACACCCTTGTCTTCGTCGGAAGCTCCTCCCGACAAGGAGAGCAAAAAACTATACGGTTTCGGCAGGAAGGTAGCCTCAACGTCCGCCTATCAAGCAAGGATTGCTAACTCCACCACCCTGTTGGCCAGCTACAACTGCCATCAGTGGGAAGAAGTCGCGGCTCTCATAGCCTCTGCTCCTGAACCGTTAAAGGGCCAATTAGCTCGGATTTCCGCAGAGGGTAGAGCCGTGTCTGGTTGTATTTTGAAAGCAACCTTCGACGCCGCGGACAACGCAGGCAGATTGATAGCAGAAGGTACTGTTATCAAGAGACATGCATGGTTACGGCAGTCTGGTTTTAAGGCAGAAACACAGGCATCATTGTTAGTCAAACCGGTGGAAGCCGATCTAATGTTTGGTAAGGCGGTCGAAGACGCACTGAAAAATGCCAAGGATGAATACGAGACACTCAAATCCCTTGGTCAGTTAACCAATAAACCCCCTAACCAGAGAGGGAATAGTAATTTTCGTCGCCCTCGCGGCCAAAATTCCCAGAGAGGATCTAACTATTCCCAGGGGCAGGGTACACAGTGGAACAACAACCAACAGCCTACCCAGGGTTACGGCAGAGGTAATAGGAGAGGTTGTGGTAAAGGCAGAGGCAGCCCCAGCAAGGGAGGCGGCACGCCTCCACCAAAGCAGTGACGCTGAGTTCTGGGTCCCTTCTCACGCAACCCCAGTAGGGGGACGCATTTCAAACTTCACCCAGGCTTGGGAAGGGATCACATCAGACAGATGGGTGCTGTCAACAGTATCCACGGGATATTGTATAGAGCTACTGCAGCGTCCCCGGAACCATCCTCCACGACAAAGAGTACACTCCTTAGAACATCAGAAGATTCTCCTCGAGGAGATCGCCATTCTTCTACAAAAGGACGCGATAGAACTCGTCCTGGGATACCAGGTAAACAAGGGTATTTATTCAACTTACTTCCTTGTGCCAAAGAAAGACTTGACAGTGCGCCCAGTATTGGACTTGCGGCCTGCCAACAAGTATGTCAAGCCCCAAAAATTTGGTATGACCACGCTACAAGAGGTAATCCCCCCTCCTAAAAAAGGGGGATTACATGGCAACCTTGGTTATGAAAGATGCTTATTTTCATATTTCCATGTTCTCAGCGCACAGAAAGTACTTGCGCTTCAAGGTGGACAGTCGGCACTACCAATTCAAGGTACTGCCCTTCGGGATAGCTTCAGCACCAAGGGTATTCACCAAGGTACTGGCGGTGGCGGCTGCACACCTACGCAGGGAGGCAATCCCAGTGTACCCTTATCTGGACGACTGGCTCATAACGGGGGAAACCCCAGGAATTTGCAGGACAAACATTCAAAGGACTAATGACCTCCTCCACGAGTTAGGCTTCTCAATCAATGAGAAGAAGTCAAGCCTGGTGCCAAGCACCTCAAAACAATTCCTAGGAGCAATCCTGGATACCCAGGAGGAGTTGACCTTTTCTTCAGAAGAAAGAATTCGGAACATACTACTGCAATTTCTGCATTATCAGTCCGGTCAACAAATAACGGTACGCAAAGCAATGCGTTTACTGGGCATGATGGCGTCATGCATTTACCTGGTCCCCCACGCGCGCCTGCGCATGCGTCCCATGCAGGAATGGTTGGCGAAACAGTGGTCTCAGGCAAGTGGTCAGTGGGACGATCTAGTGGTCGTTTCGCCAACACTGGTACAAAGCCTTCACTGGTGGACAAGAGAAAATATCGCACAGGGGAAACCCTTTTACGATCCCGAACTACAGGCAGTAGTCACTACAGATGCATGTCTGACGGGGTGGGGAGCTCACCATCTCCACCACACAGCTCAGGTTCTCTGGTCTCACTCAGTGGCCAAGAACTACATCAACCTGCTAGAGCTTCTGGCAGTATTCAGAGCGCTTCAGGCGTTCGAGCCCCACCTACTAAACCTGTCAGTGCAAATCCGGACGGACAGCACTACAGCCATGTTCTACCCGAACAAGCAAGGAGGGACTCGCTCGCCAAATCTGTCCAAGATTGCCCAGAAAATCTGGATATGGGCACTCAGACGGAACATCTTCCTGTCATCATGTTCCAGGGGAGCTCAATTCCCTAGCGGATGTTCTGAGCAGAGACTCCCTCCCAGAGGAACACGAATGGGTTCTTCAAAGAGAGGTCGTAGAAGATCTCTTCTCTCAGTGGGGTTTCCCCACTATAGACTTATTTGCCACAAGCGAAAACGGACCAGGCCCAGGATTTGCATCCAGGTTCCCCCAACCAGACTCCCAGGGGAACGCCCTGTGGATGAACTGGTCAGGGATGTTTGCGTACGCTTTTCCACCAACTCCTCTCATCAGGAAAGTGGTGAACAAGATGAACAGGGAGTCGATGATGCTCGTCCTAGTTGCTCCCATGTGGGCAAGACAACCGTGGTTCCCACACCTACGCAGGATGGCGGTGTGCGAGCCCATCAAACTTCCAGCCTGGTACAACCTACTGTCCCAGCACCAAGGTCAAACAGTGCACCAGCAACCCAACTCAATGAACCTGGCAGCATGGCTCCTGAGGTCATAGAGTTTGGACACCTCAATTTACCACAGAGGTGCATGGACATCCTAAAGGAAACCAAACACAAGGCACTGTTACTTTGACAAGTGGAAGAGGTTTGTTATCTGGTACCAGAATAGACAAATCAACCCAGTTGATTGCACTCCTTCCACTATTGTTACATACATGCTCCACCTGCTAGATGCAAGATTGGCTTTTAACTCACTAAAAGTACACCTGGCAGCCCTCTCGGCTTACACCACTTCCCATAGCAAGGTTTCGTGGTGGAAAGTGCCAGTAGTTAAAGCCTTCATGGAAGGAGTAAAGAGACTTCACCCTCCTATTTCAAACCCAGCACCAGGGTGGGACCTTAATGTGGCCAAGCTCATGGGCCCCCTTTTCGAACCCATGCATAAAAGCAGTCTCAAACACCTGACTTATAAAACCGCCTTCTTAGTAGCTATTACTTCTATAAGAAGGGTCAGTGAAATGCAGGCTCTGTCAGTGCAGGATCCCTTCTTTACTGTCCATAAAGACAAACTGGTTTTACGCACACACCCTAGGTTCTCGCCTAAATTTATATCAAAATTCCATGTAAACCAGTCCATCGAGCGTCCGGCTTTCTTCCAGAACCCGCAAAGCTCGGCTGAGGTGAAACTACACACCCTAGATGTGCGTAGGGTGGTCCTCTACTATGTAAATAAAACCAGACCGCTAAGGAAAACAGATCAACTGTTTGTCTCCGTAGCTACAGGCAGAGAGGGGGATCGCGTCTCTAAAGGTGCCACCTCGAAGTGGATTGTTAACTGTATCCAGCTGTGTTACTCACTCTCTGAAAAGACTCTGCCTTTTACTCCAAGGGCCCACTCTACTAGAGACATTGGGGCCACTCTGGCTTTCATTGCAAATGTACCCCTTGACACCATTTGCAAAGCAGCTACTTGGAGCTCTATTCACACTTTTACTCAGCATTACTGCATTGACACCCATTCCAAGGCAGATACACAAGTGGGACAAGCGGTTCTAAGACACTTATTTGCTCATGACCCTTCTCACATCCCACCTCCTTCTTCTGGTACTGCTCGCTAATCCATGCACAGCATGTGATCTAAGCAGATTCCCCAAGCCTCAGAAGGGATACATTACTCGCCGTAATCGTATTTCTGATGCTTGTATCTGCTTAGATTCACATGCGACCCACCCTTCCTCCCCTCCGAGAGAAGGCGCATGATTGATTGTAGTCTTACCTTTCTGTCTATCTGCTTGGATTATCTGTACTCATGCTACTCCTCATGCTACCTCATGTCAGAAAAAATACAATCTGAGGATCCTAGACGCGTGAGGGATCTTGGGTACAGTGGACGTCACACTAGGGATAGTATTACTGGCACGCCCTGTGTCGACGCCCATTTTCGAGTTTCGAAAAACAAACTGTAATACTCTGCAGCTTCCACTAGATGTCGTCCTATGCACAGCATGTGAATCTAAGCAGATACAAGCATCAGAAATATGATTACGGTGAGTAATGTATCCCATATATTCCCTGGATACAGCTGGGGTGGCTGCAACAAAGTCTCTTCTTCTTGCGCTGTTAGCTGTCCAGTTGAGGAGGATGCCGGCTGTATTCGATGAAGCCCCGCCTGCAGAGATTTAAACTTCAGAGAGTTGGTAAGCTCTCTGAGATAACCTTGAAATTCACTCCCCAATCCTTAGGCTAAACTATGCCCATCACCACGTCATTCGGGCTAAGGTGATGGTCAGAACCAGGCTGGTTTTACAAAGCAAAATGTGGCAGTGGCAAGCAGTAAAGCCAATTTTTGTCAAGCTTGTGACAAAGCTTTGCAATGCGTTCTTTACGCAGGCTATCGAGTCCCTCCACCACACCATTGCCTTGAGGATGATATGTTTAATGCCCAGTTTGATTTTCAACTCAAATGATTAAGTTGCATCTCTCTTGAATCTTTGGTGTTCCCGGAGCTATGCATCATCTTTGCTGTTAGATCCATCCCATGTTTTCTCTTGTTTTGTTTTTTGTGCGCACAGAGGCTGCAGGGCGAGTTGCGCCTTGTGACATAACTAAGTAGGGAAGTTACTTCTTTAAAGAAGTATTTGAAAAAAATGCGGTCCATTGTCGGACCTCAACACCTAACAAACACCCCACGGTGGGAGCTCCTCTCTGGCAAGGAATTTTGCCATATATTTAGCATCGGGACAGTTGCATGGGCCATCCTTGATCCAACAGTAAATTGGACACACCACAACGTTCAAATAACAAATACACCTTTCAGCCATATTCACATAATCCATATGGAGATACCCAGAGGGCACAGTAATGTCGCCATAATTGTTTTCAAAGTATGTCCTGCTGTATGGCATGTCACATAATTTGTAATGAATGCTACCACGTGCTCCTGCAAATTTGGCATTAACCGATCTGCTTGTATCTCTGCAGCAATGCTTTCTTTAGTAATGTGTGCGTGGTAATGCAGTTGTTCAAGAGCAATTGTTAGTAGTTCTTTTGGCATAATGGGCTTTCCTTAAATGTGTTGTCTCCATATTAAATCTGTGGGTGACGAGGAGCAGCCCCCTTTGTCCACAAATTGTTCTCCTGGGGAGGCTTTCCATGCTGTTATCTGGGCCACAGGCAGAGCATTGTATGGATCGGTCAGTTGTACCTGTTGCCGTGGCATATTGGTAAATGTGGAAACCTGTTCTGTAACATATGGTAAATCTGCTGCTTCTTTGGCTGCTGTATCTGCTACTTCAGTGCCCCAGGAAATGAAGTCTTTACCGTTGGTATGGGCAGCACACTTCACAACTGCTAATGCAGAAGCAAGTGGTCATACATCAATCAGGAAAGTAATTCTCTATGTTGAACCGGTGAGCCGTCAGACTTCCTAAAGCCTCTCCTTTTCCACCTTGCTAATCCAGAATGTGCTGTGATGTGACATATGCAGAACACCCTTTCAACATCTCGGTAGATGGCTTAAACAAGCATATATAAGGGGGGGGGGTCTTCTTTTTTTTTTTTTTTATAGGGGGCCAACCTGGGCGAGGACAAAAATGTAAGTACAAGGCAGAGACCCAGTTGGCTACCCTTGGATGTAGCAATAGTCGGGGACTTGCAATAAAACCAGTAATGTGGAAGAAACCATCTTTCTAAACATATATCAAAGACGGTAGAAACCGGAAATATAGAAAAATACAATTTATTAAGAAGCAAAGTAAAAAGCCACCAAATAGTGGTCTTCAAAAAAGGATCAATCGGAGAAAATCAAACAAATATTTCATGTGTAATCAAATATACAAGGGACACATCCATTATTTTCATTTTTGTACAGTTGATCATATCATACAGTACTATTCATAGTTAGTGGACGACACAATCCAATGTTTGTCAAATCCCACATCTACAAAAGTGTCGACAGGTTTTAGACTGTTTCCAGCCTTGCTACTTGGTTGTGGAACAGTACGTTGTAACAATCACAACGTTACGGTCTCCTTTTGAAATATCCGCAGAACACCAGCTATCTCATAAGTAAGTGTATGTATGTATGCGAGCCGCTCTATATGCCACCGATTACACGTGAAAACAGAAGGCACTTTTGCTCCTCTCGTGTCTCTATTGTAGCTTAACTGACAGACGCGAATAGTACCAGGGCTCTTCATTTACGCCATCCGCTCGCCACGGCATTTGTTGCATGAGCTAGAAGACGGAACAAGCAAATAAGAACAGAGGTAGGACCAATACCCCTCCTTACTATAAACAACAAAGACATGATGGGAACACTAAATTAATACATTTTTCACATATAGAGGCTGTATGACAATTACGATACTGAAAAAGAAAACAAGACTGGGTTACAGAATAGAATTTCAAAGCTCCCACGATAAACCAGCGTTTTTTCTGCCAGTAATTTGACCTTACATTGAGTAAATATTTGTTTTTTGTGTGTGCTTTTATATATGTCAAAACAAAATAAGTAAATTCTTGTGTAATAACGAACCATATCGAATGAACTAACTAGCAAATGGCAAAAAGAGATGCTAGAAATAATGTCCTTTGGAAAACAATGATGAAACTAATAAGGATGCACAATCAAATGACATGTTGGGTGAATTTGTGAACTCGTAATGTGAATAGATATTTGTTTGAAATAAGTATTTGACTGGAAATATAGTGGATTTTAATTGGTTTTTATGTATATTTTTTATGTACTTTGCTGTAGAGAAATATATGCGGTCTGATGAAAATCAAGATTGAATATTGCCCCAACATCGGGGCCCGTGTGTGTCCTGAAGAAAGCCTTGCACCAAGCTCTATCTAGTGATTTGACAACCTTTCAACATCTCTACAGTGGTTATTAGTGCCACCAGTTCTGCCACCTGCGCACAGCAATGAGGTGGCAATCTAATCTTGGAAACCACCTCGCACTCGCCCGCTTCATAGTGTACCACTGCTGTCCCAGTCTGCCTGCACCCTGAAGTCTGATCGATCGTTGATGATCCATCAACGAAAAGTATCCACCTATCCCCACTTATGGGTCCTCTTTAATGTGGCTTGTGTTCCCCAGAACTTCCTGATATGTAGCAGTCATGCACATTGTCACTTTCCTTCATTGCATCTGCAATAAATGTTGCTGGTTTAACTACGTGACACTGCACTATATAAAATGCAGCATTTGATGATATCTTATATCCAGATGCACGTTGGGTTGTGAGGGTAGATTTTGACTTTTGCAAAATGGCAAACGCTGCATCTTCCACATAAAGTGTCACTGGGCAGTCCATCGTAAGAATCCAAGCTTTCTGAATCTAAATGCTGCTACGGCAAGCGCCTGCTCGCATAGACAACGACCCTGCATTATTGGGCCACTGTAATAAGCCAAAGGCATGTGTCCTTAAGTTTTTTGTGTGAGTACTGCTGACATAACTTGGCCATTACAATGAGAAAACAGGAAAAACTGCTTCTTGTTATTTGGGTTCGCTAATACTGGTGCGTTGCACAGTGCTAATTTCAATTCTTTGAATGAGCTGTACATTTCATCTGTCCATATTATGGGGCCTTTGTGCTTTTAGCCCTTGTAAAAGGGGCTTAGTGTAACTGGAAAAATCAAAAATCCAGGTCTGGCAATAACTGCACAAACCCCAAAACTGTTTGTTTCACTGTCTCTGGTGCAATGTGTTCTGCACCACTGAGGCCCTCTCGGGAGTTCCCTTCTGATGATATTATCTGACCCAGATCTACCACTTCTTTCTGACAAAACTGAAGCTTCTGTAGCAAAACTGCCTTATCTACTTTGTATCCTTCTTCAACTAAAAGTGTCAAAAGCTTTATTGAATCCTCACTACACTGCTGTTCCGTGGTGCTGCACACTAAAAGATAACTGATGTACTGTATGACTCTGCTTGGTCTTTGTACATTTTCCAAGTCTATCTTCAACACTCAATTAAAAAAATGTGGGGATTCACAATACCCCTGTGGTAAACGAGTGTGTTCTAACCTCGTCCCTCGATAAGTAAACAGTGAGGTCTCGAGAATCTGGGTGAAGAAGAATGGAGAATTTTTTTTTCTTAAAGTACACTACTTTAAAATATGTTGTTTTTGTAGGAATGTTGACAATTGTGGCTGAATTCGGTACCACCGGAAACTCTGCGTTTACAATAGTGTTCAAGGGGCGAGATCCTGCACAATCCTCCAAGACCCTTCGCCCACCCCCTGCCCTTTCCCTTTTTTCACAGGGCACACAACTGTATTGCACAGGGATCCAAATGGATGAATACTGCCCTGCTGCCATAATACCCACATCATGTCAAATATTTCCTGGTCAGCTTTACTTGACAGGGGGTACTGCTTCACCCGAGGGCAACATGGCCCCTGGTTTCAGTTTAATGCAAAGTTTAAACTTGAGGGTGTCTCCAACTCTGACCCGAGCTGGGGTAATGTAAACTCGAAACTAAACAAGATGCCCAGCCATGAAATATTTGAATCTTCTGAACTAAATTCAATGTACTATTCAAATGCATTGGATGCAGAGACACTTAATGATACTCTGCCGGTTATACCCTAATAACATAGGGACCAACTTTATACCATTGCTTATTTTTTTTGTTTCTCACATGCCTTTTGAGTCCTGTCATTTACAGGCCTTGTATTGTATTGTTACAAAAATAGACATAAAATCATTGTCTAATCTTTCAAAAAGGTAGATAAATATATATACAGATGAGGACTCGGTATGTTGTGAGGAAAAGACAGATGACGGGGACAAAGGTGATGGGCGGTGTGAGAAACCTTAAAGTGTCTCACCCGCTAGTTCCCGGGGATCTGTCCTCAAGTTGGCCAGGACATGGCCATCGCGTTTGGATCCAGTTCCTGGGGTGGACCAGTGCGGGAGGATAACCTGGATGAGGGGGGCTTTTGGGCGTGGAAGTGGGACACCGGATGGTGAGATGCGGTATCCCTTTCCCTGTAACCTTTTCCCCATCCTACCAGGTAGGATATCTAGGAAATCAAATCCCACCCACCCTTTCCCGACACAAACACTTTCTCACAAACTGCTTAATGTGAGCGAAAATGGACTAACACCAGAGCCGCATACCTGACATGTCCGAATACAATGGTCAAGAAACGTTGGGCAATTACTGATCATTACACAAACCTGACTTCCATCGCACTTCCCCACACGGATAAAAGGCAAAGCATGAAAGCACAATCTGAGCAAGGCAAAGCACAAGAGGAACCAGTACGAGGAGAAAGACTGCGAGACCAGAGAGGGATTGCACGGAGGGAAGTGCCCTTGACCTTTTCAGACTGTTGCTTTCGTGAACCTTAGAGGGTAAGAAACTTAAGACCAGGACCTGGAACTGAGCCAACCTGCATTGTATGTCTGAGGTACCCGAGGCTCTTCCGCGTCGGTAAACGAGGCAGGGAGGAACTTTTGCCACCGTGGTACTGTCCTTGGCTCCTACAACAAAGCAGCGCCAGTAAAAACCGCACAGCCGATGAGTCTGAGAGACCGATAACAAACCAGCTTGTAATAGAACCAAGGTTGCAAGCAGGGACATTGTATGAATAAATCTAAAGAGACCA
Organism: Ambystoma mexicanum; assembly: GCF_040938575.1. NCBI lineage: Eukaryota > Metazoa > Chordata > Amphibia > Caudata > Ambystomatidae > Ambystoma > Ambystoma mexicanum. The sequence goes on from NC_090926.1 coordinate 18,687,816, forward strand.
GTGTGTGACGAACAGCGTGAATATAATTGGAAACCCGAGGAGTGATTGAACTTTGGGAGGCCAAGCCAGATACCGTAGACAGTGGTCCGGCGCCATGTGGGAGCTCATTTGAAGGTCTCTTGTTAGGTATCCAGCTGATTGGCAACTGTTGAAAGGGAAATATTGAAATCTGAGTGGTACTGCAACGGGTCAAGCTAAATTCTGTGGACATTCGAAAGTCTGATAAGTTGAATGCATGCTACAATTGCTCGGAGCCCGGCTGAGGGAGCCTAATTGTGATGGGGCCCTTTTGAGTCAAGAGACTGTTGGAAGGTAAAAAGACTTGCTTCCCATAAGTCCCTGATACTGGTAATGGAACTGTTTTCTTGTTCCGAAGAAGCCAGAGAGTGGGCTTTGCTAGAGTGAACTGCCTTGTCCCATGCTGAAGACGTGGGGAAGGGAGGCCAACTACCTGAACATCTTGACATAACATTTTGTGAACACCCCCTCTCTATATATATATGTTTAGTGGTACGGATTTCCAATTTTTTTTTTTTTTTTTTTTTTTTTTAGTACATGCCCTTTTATTTTGATAAGACTCCACTAGGACTGCGTTATTATTATTTGATTGTCTTAGCTTGCTCCCATCTGTAGATTTAGGTTTAGCTGGGCGTTCATCACATCCTTGTTAAAGTTCAATGAACACCCTTGAACTGTGATCACTTGTGTGTGTTTTACTTTTGCCACCATGTGTTCCTTACACCCGCTTACTGGGACACAATAACACTTCTACTTCTACACAGCGCCATTGTTCCCCTTATGAAAGGAGATATCCCACATCAATGCACATTTCTACTCTATTATGCCATCATCTCTCATAGCGTGGGAGGGTCACCTGCACACCTCTGAAACGCATAGAATACTGCTACTACGTGACGTCGCCTTTCTCTTTTCTAAAAGGGAGATACTTGTATGCTACAAAATAATCTTCAAATAATATACACAATATTGCATTTTCATGCAGAAGTATACTTGTGCCATTTTTGTTCCTCAAAGTGCCCCCTATGCTGAGACTACCTTTTCAGCTACCTGCAGTGCCTGCGTCAGCTGCGCACCCTAAGGGGTCAGGCAGGCCTTTTCAATAAGGGGGGCCTGCACTTCTCTTCAGGATGTGCTAACGGGAAACTGGTTTCTGTAGGCCAACCCATTTTTGCCAGGCGTACAGCGTGATGGCAAAACACCTCTGGAGCAACTTGAGAATCTCACCGGGGCCTCGTAATGTGAATGTGGACCGGTCCCAAAGCAACCCAAAATTAAAGACGGAAAATGCTCAAAAATAGAGTACACTGATTCCAAGATGGCTGCCGGCATCGAATAGACTTGCCTGCAGTTGTTCTGCAAGCCCGCAGTGGCAAGTGGCTTTCCTACCACCCCAAGAGCACTGGCATGGCCCGTGAGTTTAGGATGTCAAAAGGGAATCATTGACCCCCGATTGAACGGGAAGGGGGGGGGGCTTGACGCAGCAGTAGCTGGTATATAGAAGCGGAGGCCGAGCGGGGCATTGCCACAGCACTACACTCCAAGGCGTGGGCACTGAGGAGTGCCGGGTGGCAACATAGGAGCAGCCGAGGCAGAACCTCTGAGTATCTCAGCTCAGCCCGATAGCATGAGGCGACCGCAGCCCAAGCCAGACAGAGGCTGACCATGTGCGGGGGGAGAGGGAAGCAGCCCAGCAACAGCGAAGAGTGGATGGCGGTCCTGTGGGTGGGGGGGACTTTAGGGAGGTCCCTGTACGGGAGAGCGGGTGGGTGCACACGCTTCATGGGTGTGCCAAGGGGAGCACCAGTGCTTAGCACGTAGAAAGCCCAGGAGAAGGGCAGTGGCTGCAGCAGTGCACTAAGTAGGAGCCTGGCTCCCGCAGAGCTTTAGGCACGCCACGGTTGATAATTGCTGTGTTTCAACTGCAAAAGGTGAGGAGGGGGCAACGGGAGTGTTGGGGACCTGGCCTGATTTACCCCATTTGTGAACAAGTTTGGCCCCACAAGAAAGGGGCTCGGAAGGATACGGCATGCGGCTTACCCCCGAAGGGACAGGGGAACAGAAGGTGGCAACTCGCTAGTGGTGAAGCCCCCAATCTACCAGGGGGGCTCCCAGGGAAGTCATAAGTAGCAGCGCTAGAGGGGCAGAGAAGCCTGCCTTCATGGAGGGAGAAGGAAGTGGTGTCACAGGCAGGAGGACGCCTGGTGCTCCTTCACCTGGAGTGAAGCAACACTTGGGACAACTGAGAAGAGGGTGGAGTGGACCCTCACTGCAGAGGACTATCTGAGGCCGTGGCCCAGGGTAGCTGGGCGAATGTCAAGGGCCTCGAAACAGGCGGCAGCCATTGGGGACTTGTTGGGCACCCATCCCACTGTACAGGGCCCGAGCGAGACAAGGAAACCCACCAAAACAGCTCGTGACATGGCGCATCGGAGGGAACACGCGGTGGTAGGCGAGCCTCTATCCCGGCAAGACCTACACAGCAACATGATGAGGCTACTATGTTGACTAAAGCCTTCCAAGAACAGTTTCAGTTAATGAGAACGGATCGCAACATGGCATTGGCGGAAGTGAGACAAGAAGTGGCCCGGCTAGGGGGAGAGGACTGAACTCCTCGACAGGGGCCTCCAGTTGGTGGGAAAGGACACAACAGAACACAGTGAGGCCATAGAATGTCTAAATGTCGCTACACAAAGCCTGCAGATGGAGGATTTGGAGAAATCGGTCACAGAGGGTTAATGTGCGGGTCAAAAACCTGACTGAGACACTTGCGGACAAGAATTGAAAGGCATAGGTTTAGAAGATCATTGCAGACCTCTTGGAAGACAATGGCCTGGGGGAGGTGAGACTGGATTGGATCCATAGAACTGGTAGATTGATCAGGGGCAGCTGGGGAAAGTGGATCTAGGTCACCTGGCCTAAGCCCCGCCCACCTGGTGCCTTCCTGCTTGCCGCTCTTTTCCCTACTTAAGGAGCCCTCCAGCCTCTTTTTCTTTGCAGCTGGGGAGCAGGTGTAAGTGGATCAGGTCACCTGGCCTAAACACCACCCACATTCTTAGCCCTGCCATATTCCTTCATGCTCCTAACTCTTGGATCAAGGGCGTCTCTTGCCCGGGCGTCCAAAGTGAAGGGCAGTCAAAGAAAAGGGCAATTCCTGTTCGGACCAGGGTCCGACCCCCTGCTAAAACAGCAGGTAAGCATGCACCAACATGTGTTTACACCCTCTGTCCCCACAGGCCATCCCCACCCTCTCTGGTCCCCCCCCCCGTGTTGTTCCCTTGTGCCCCCCCCCCCCACCCGTTCGTGGACACAGGAGGCTGTCCTGATGCATTCTGGTTTCACCATTACCGTCTTGTGGCCAATGCTAGATTTTACCTTTATGGACTTCATTGATTCACGGTGCGTCACCCTTTCTCAACTCTCATGCTGGACTTCCTTTGCATCTTCTACTCCTGGTGGTCCTGAATCATGCTGTTCCCATCTTCATCTTGTATCCAGACTTGCAACATTATGTGTTACTACTGACTTCTGCTATTGTATTTGCTCCCCCTCTTGCTTCTCCACTCTTTTTGACTGCTTACTCTCTGTTCTGTCCTCTCCTCCCCTCCTCTTCTTACTTTCTTATATGCACTTACTCTATCAGAATTGTCCCTGGACCTAGTATGATAGCAACCTCGTCTGTCGCTCCCCCATCCCCTTACTGTCCCCCCCCCCCCCCTCCCTCCACCACTATCTGAAACGTTGTCAGGCCTAGTACGATAGTCGCTTGTTTTGTTCCTCTCCTCCCTTTCTGCACCCCTCTCCCTCACCTTTTGTTTTCCTCCGGCTCTTCCAGAAATGTCGTCAGTCCTAGTACGGTAGTCACCTGTCTGTTTCCATTTCCTTCCCACTCTCACGCTCCCTTCCTTATCGATGTCTTAGCACTTGCACTATCTGAAATGTCGTCAGGCCGAGTACGATAGTTAATTTCACATCCTTACTGTTCATGGCCTGTAAGAATGTCGTTGTATTTTTCCCTTGTTCCCTCCCTTGCAGCGCTTTGAAACACATTGTGTATAGGCGCTATATAAATAAAAATAAATTAACATTAGGCCGTGGGACATTTTAGCAGCATTCACAGTTTACACAGAAAGAAGCAGTGCGGGTAAAAGAACCAGTGTCCTACCAAGGAACCCTGATTCAGTTATTCCAGAATTTGTTTTCTGAGAGCGCAGGAGAGCCCGGAGTTAGGTTTGAGGGGGCAGGGGGATACCTGGGGAGGGACAGAGAGGGGTGAAGGGTCATCTGAAAGTTGGGGTTTGGGATGGGGAAGTTGGAGTGGGGAGGATTGGGGGAGTGGGGAAGGGCACCAGAGATTGGGGACCGGAGCCAGAGGGAGTGGGGAAGGGAATGCATGTAGAGAAAGGGGCAGAGCATTGAGTTCGGAAGGGGGGGGATAGAAAAGGAAGGGGGGATAGAGAAGGGGAACAGTGAGAGGAAATCGAGAGTGGCAACTCGAGGGAGAGATTTACATTGGGCACACTAGCATGATAAACATTCAAGTGGTCAACACATAATGTAAGGGAGCTCAATTTTCCCCCCTCAAAAGGAAGAAATTGGAGTTGTTCACTAGGAAATCTGCCCCAGGTGTCCTTGAGGTTCAGGAGACCCATCTCCTATGGAAAGATAAGGCGAGACTCCGTCTAAGCGTTGTCTCCCGAATTCCTCATGCCTCTGGCCCAAATAAGACTAGCGAGGTGGCCCTAGCTATCTAGGATGGAGTGGATAAGGGACTCCAAGGTGGATAAAGGGGCAGATATGTAATCGAAGTAGGAGATTGAGGTGGTGGCATATACATTGGCCTCAATCTGCGCCCCTAATACAGGACATAAAGCTTTACTGAGGGATCACTTAACTATACTCGAGGGGTTTGCGATAGGCCACATGATACTGATGAGCGATTTCAATCTAGCCTTCTCCTGTGATTTAGATAGGAATGCGGGTGGTCCATCACACAATGGGGGTGACTACTAGGCCGCTATCAGACAGATTTGAGGCTCTCTGCCTTTGGGATGCCGGGTTACTGGTACACTGGGCTAGGGAGGGCTTTGCCTTCTTTTCCAATGTGCATGGTTCAGCATCCTGAATTGATTGTGTGGGTCTTGGCCACCTCTTGGGGAAAATCACAGGTATAGAGGTAGGCCCTCTCGGCATAGCCGATCATGCAGTGGTCACAATGGATCTGAGTCTCTGCGGGCATCAACCGGGTATCTGGTTCTGGAAAGGTACTAGGGCAGCTGTTAAGGAACCCGGTCAGAAGGGGGAATTGGAGGACAAGATTAGGAACTTCTTTGATTTAAACAAAGCTTCGTATATGGGGGAGAGCACTCAATGGTACACATTTAAGGCAACAGTTAGGGGGAAGAGTTCATCGCTGCAAAAGGGACCGGCAACTGAGGCTGCTGAAGACCCAGCTAGAGGTCGAGGTGGAGGAAATTAGGAAACGAACGGTGGTAACTCCTGTTCGGTGGGCCATGGGGGTATATCGCCAATCGGTGGGCCAGCTCAATGTCATCAGAGCTAAGAAAGCAGAGAGGTCTTTGCTGTTCGGATGCAGCAGTTAGTAACATCATAATCGCAATAACAGATTACCAAGGCCTCTGTCATTCCCTCATGGGGGATATTCAGGAATGTTTCGCCCAATATTACGCAGACCTGTACTCATTCCAATACCCCTTTACCCGGTTGCAGGAGGATACGTTTGGGTTAAGATCCAATTGCCCGCGTTGGGACCCGAAGCTAGGGAACTATTGGGGTGGGCTAGATGCTTTCACCCAGGTCAGATGGTTTCACTGCAGCTTACTACAAAACGTTTGCGAGAGTTCTAGTCCCACATCTAACTGGTCTATACAATCACTTTTGGGAGTCAGGTCGCTTCTCAGTATCAATGGAGATGGCAAAAATCCCTCTCATTCCCAAACCTAATAAGGACCACAATAAATGTAACTCGTACAGGCCAATAGCATTAATTAATGTGGATGATATAATCTTTACCAACATTTTAGCTAGCAGGCTAGAGTTGTTCCTGTCTGACCTGATCTATCTGGATCAGTCAGGGTTCGGACGTAGATGTCAGAAATTTGACCACATAAGACGCATTGCACACTTGGTGGAGAAGGTCCACAAAACCTTGACTCCTGCGGTGGCCCTGTCCCTTGACGCTGAGAAGGCCTTCGACCATGTGGAATGGTCATTCATGTTTTAAGTGATGAAGAAGATGGGGCGGGGATGGGAATCTAATCAAAATGGTCCAGGCTAAGTATAATGGCCCCACAGCGTTGCTGCTTATGACCCATTTCCTTGTCCAGTAGTATCCAGCTAAGTAGTAGGGCCAAGCAGGGCTGCCCCATCTACCCTTGATCTACGCAATCTGCCTAGAGCCACTCTTGCAGTCCCTATGGAAGTCTACCGAGATACACAGAATACCCTTTGGTGGGGTCAAGCCCAAAGAAGCGGTCGTCGCAGACGACATGCCCCTCTCCCTCTCAAGGCCGGGGGCATCGTTGAGGGTCTGTAAGGAAGCATTACCGGACTTCAGGGCCGTCTCAGGCCTGAAGATTAACATAAGGAATTCCGAACTGTTAAACCTTACGGTGAGGGGGAGGGAGGTGGTGGAAATTTTGGCATCCTCACCATTCATTTGGAGCCCAGAGGGGGATTGGATACTTGGGAATTCATAAAACCCTGCAGCTCTCAGGTTGGTTTACGGCTAATTATCCACCCATGTTGTCAGCCATTAAAGCAGATCTTAATAAATGGAAAACCCTTAGGATCTCCTGGGTGGGCAGAATGGCAGCGGTAAAGATGGTAAAACTCCTTCTCCTGCTTTATCTGCTCCGGGCAATACCATTGGTGGTCCCGAATATTTTCTTTGGTGAAAATAACAGGTACTTTTATTTGGGAGTGTAAGAGGCCAAGGATCGCTCGTAAGCTGCTGATGCCCCTTGGAAGGGACGGAGGAATAGCATTTCCTAACTTCCAACAGTATTATGAAGCGTCCCAAATGCAGATCGTCAGGGAATCATTTTTGGGGCATGGGAGGGGGGGTGGGGGAACTGTGGTGGCGATGGACTGGCCGGTGGTGAGACAGCACTGTTGAGAGATGGTGTGGCTGCTGTTCCAACATAGGCTGTGACATAAGTACTTGAGCCCCATCACGCACATTTTCTCGGTGAGTGAAAGTGAAAGGCTGTGGTACTTTCAGCTCAGGCACTGGCTACTAAACTCTGAGGTTAAGGCACCGGCTACTTGCCAATTTGAATCTTTCGAAAAGTTCCTCGCCAGACATGATGGGTCAACGTGCCTTATATATGTTCTTTATAAAACTCTGGATGATGCCGCCCCTTGTGCGGCGTGGCCATACATGGAGCGGAGGGAGAAGATGCTCGGGAGGGAACTAAGTAGGGATGACTGGGAGCGTTTGTGGAGGCTGGTACCCAAGGGGACTAAGGCATCCAACTACAGGAATGTTGCTCTAAATTAATATTCAGTTGGCATTACACCCCGGTTCGTCTTAATAAAATCTACCTGGAGACCTTGCAGGATTGCTTGATGAAAGGGTGCAGGGGGGCAGGCGTAGGTACTTGGACCCACATTTGGTGGAGATGCCCCAAAATCAAACCATTCTGAAGGGAAGTGCTGGAGGTTTTGGCTTTTGGGGAAAAGGTAACGGTGCCCCCGGAGGAAGTGATATGGGGTTGGATGATGGGGCCCAGGGGGAAGAAACCAGAGAATAAAGTAAGGCCCGAACAGTGCTCACATTTTGCGGCAAAGCTACTCGTAGCACAACAATGGAAGGGGGCGGATACTCACTCGCTCCAAGACTGGTTGGGAAAGGTTTGGGACTTTGTGGCACTAGAATGGGCAACATATGTAGTGAGTGATAACTTAAATCGTTTTGCGGGAATGGAGGGAGGTTTCCTCCTTCCTAAAGGAAGGCTACAGAGCTCTGGTGGTCACAGTATTTAAAATATATTAGCAGGGTATGTTAGTCCCAGGCTCGGGGTTGAGGGGAGAGCATTTGGGGAAGGGTTCGGGAGCAGAGGGGGATGGGTGTAGAAGTGTAACAATGCTTTTGGAAACTGTTTTCTACCTGTTGAAAACAAATTAAAAAAACTTTTTTTTTAAAAGAAAAAAGTACACGAACTGCAGGAAGAACACCGCTTTACTTCCACAACAGCCGGGAGAGAGCACACCACATCAAAACTGTACTACACCCCCCCCATTTGTGGCCAAACAATTTAAAGCTGCAAACCGCACATTTTGCATAAGATTTCTAATAAATCAAAACCTAAGAATATCATTGGCTACGTGTCATGAACCCCTATAGAATACTATACATCTTGCTCACTCATTGGCAGATCCACCATTGCCTCCCCGAGAAATCCCCTGTTCGGACCGTGTTCTTATTCGCTGGCCCATATGAGGCATTCCTGACAAAGCAGCTCTGTAATAATTGGATTATACAACGTTTTCAGATAACTTTGAGCCTTCACGTCTCATCGATATGTGGGAAACAATAGAGAGGAGGACCAATATGTTGAGAAACCCCTGAACATTATAATTGGGGTTCTCTGTTATCCAAGCCCTGCACGCCGTGAGACTCCCATCTTGACACAAGCTGCTGACCAGTAAGCCATAACCATTCTGCTATCTTTTCAAAGAACAACCTAGCTGGGGAACCATTGTTAGAATAACATTTTGCATATTTTCTTCAAATTATCAAGGCTGTTACCTCACAAAAAACAGCACCTTTCGTGGGATTGGGGGTGCTGTGTTCAAGCTCTAACTTTGTAAATTGACACTAGTGCCATGTCGTGTCCTTGGTGTATGTATTTGCCTTGGACTGCAACTGCTTGTCTGGAATTGGGTTCCAAGTTATGGGGGCCGCTTCCTTTGAACGGTTAATCAATGTCTGCTTTTTCCTACCAAAACATCCTGACCTTGAGGCGCTTGCACCACCCACAAAATAAAAATCAATTAATGGGGCCTTCGTTCTGAAAAGCAAGTCGTGCTTGCAAGGATCAATGGCAGCTCACACTATCCAAACACAAACTTCGTAATGGGGGCATGTATTTTTCTGCTGAGTGCATGTTGCAACATTAGTAGCAACAATACTCCGGCCAGTATTGGTGCAATGATTAGTACTACAAACAGTAGTTTTACCAGTACTTCTACTAACACTTGTAGTTTCAGTAGAGACCTTTTTAAATGTACTACTACCATTAGTAGTATCACAATAGTGTTACAAGTCGTAGCTGTGATGGTGCTACAGCGGTGGTAGAGTGCAGAGGTTTACCAGATATGCATGTAGATGAAGAATTGGGGAAGGATTGTAAGTGTGTCTCTTTGGGGAGTTCTGTGCAAGCTTGCCAAATACGTAGCTACTAATCTAAGAAGACAGGATTGCTAACTTGTTAATGGATCAAGGTATAGTAGGGGGTTAAGTTAAAGGAAATGCAATTTTGTTTGTCAGCAGTAAAAAGTACAATGTAATATTTTGTGATGCATTTCTGTTGCTGTTTGGCTCTGCACTCCCTCCATATTACTTTCTGTTTCAGACGTTGAAGGCAGTTCTCATGAGGACCTTGTTAGTGAGAAACATAGTTGGGGGAAACGGTTGACTTGACAATGAGAGAGCTGGAAAGAATTTAATTGCAAATCAGTACACGTGAACATTGTTATGGAGGAACATATCTTCTTTCTGTAAACACCCACCTTTAGTACATAACAAAATTATGTTTATTTAGGTCCCATAAAGTGATGCTTAACAATATCACAGTGATCACAGAAAATGTCTTGAGTATTTTCAGATGGGTTTAGAGTCTCTGAAAAGACTCTAGGGCAAATCTATCGGAAAGAGGCAAACGAGGCCTGGAAGGTACCCTTTCTGTCTGGTAGCAGAGTGCAAATCTTCTGATTATTATAGGCAAGCAGCTTTGTGCAAGCCACACTGTCAAACGCTTTACATGGAGAATAAAGACTGTCCAGACTACTACATTTGAATAAGGAAGGAAAAAAATGAATTAAGCCAAGCATTTTAGGGTGGAAAAACAAACTGTATTAACCAGTTTTTATTCCACTAGAATTACTGTGTTGTCCCTGTAAAAATAACAGTAGGACAATCTGTTAATGATGTGCATGACTGAATGCTGCAATGAATGTACTGCTCAGTGGAAGCCTGAATATAGTGGGGAAGAGCATGACTGACTGCATGCATCTACTGGCCAAGAGGGCACATAGCGTGAATTGCTGGCGATAGTGCCCCCGTTTAAGAATTTACTATGCTCACAAGTGAGGGTGACTGGGTTCTTGGCTGGTATAGAGACTCGCTCTCTGTCTCTCTTGCTCTACCTCGCGCTGTCTTGCTCTGTTTCGCCCCAAAGCCTCTGAAATTCAGCCCTCTCATTTCAATCAAGTCCACCTAGGAGAAGAAAATGCATCTCACAATCAACAGTGATGGGGGCTAATGGCCAGTAGAGGACCAGGAGGGGGAAAAAAGCAATTGAGGGAAATGGGGGGGTCTATGAAAAGCAGAGGGGGTGCCTGGTTAGTGCCTGTAATTGGTTATCTATAACACGTTTAATACCTAGAGGTTTTTAAGTGCGGATCCGGGAATCGAACCTGTGTTGCTCCGCATTGTCTTGCTTTCAAGGCGAATGCATTGCCCCCTGAGCTATTATCCGAGGATTAGTGGGGGTATCCCATGGACCTGGGCAGTTCATTGTCACTGTATGTGTAGTTTGTTGCATTATCTGGGGAATCCTGTGGGAATGGGGGGAGGTGGAGGGGGGGGTTATTTTTACACCTGCAGTGATCGGGAATAATGAGTCTCTGTTCTGAAGATCATGGCTAGGCTAGTGGGCCCCAAAGAAACTTATTGATGCAACATGTACAGTGGCCATGGCGGAAGGCCATTGCTAGTGGGCCCCAAAGAAACTATCCTATAAAAAAAGAAAAACTTGTAATTCAGTGAAAAACATTAGGTGAGAGTTATGGTGATCAGATTTTAACATGAAAAATACATAGCCACAAAACCTTTGCAGAGCAGTGAAAAAAACCTTAGTTAGGAAGAGTTAAGGTGATTAGATCCAACGCAACAACCCCCCTGAAATTCAGCAATGTCATTTCGAGCAAATCCACCTTAGTTATGCACCCCTTGTTGAGCAGCATATGACCACAATGATTGTCTGTGTTTGCAAGTTGATGCAGTCTCCGTGTTTAACAGTGCAGTGGTCGAAATTAGGAGTTGTTGACTAGGAGCAAAAAGCTGCTCCTGGGTATCGGGCATCACCCTTTAGGCAGGAGCTAGTACATAATGCGTGAGATGCAAAATCTAACATTTTGTCATTTTTATATTCTCAATATGCCTTAAATGTTTCTTAGGTGTGTTCTTTATTCTCTTTTATACACCTTTCCAAACCTACACAGTTAATATTACATAGCTTTCATTCTATGGCACCACTTGCTTTGTGAGTCACAAGTAGCTCTTGGTTTCAGGCTAGCCAGGCTGCCCTTGGCTACAGCAAGGAGCTAAATAGTTCTCAGCTCCTGGCAATTTCGAACCCTTTGTTTCAGAAGCTCAATAGGCATTTAATGGCTTGAGGTTATTGATGTGTTTTTTAAAGTTTCACGAGGGCTTCGTAGCAAGCAGCTGTAATTGGCAGTTGTGATTTGGAAAGGCTTTTTTGTTTTAAATACAAATGCGTTTTGTATTGTTTTAAACAATTGCTTGTGGTGTTTGCACCTGTGTGAAGGGCCCAGACAATATTGTCGGTAGTCCCATCAGAGACCGAGCGCAAGGAATCGATGAGCATGTGGTCTGAACTTTACCTTAAATCTACCTCCCCCAGTTGAGGTATAATGCACACGGTTAGGAAAATCTACGAGCACTTCTTTGATGGAACGTTATACTTCTAATGGAACAGTAGAAACCTCTCCCAGCAGAAGTAGCTGATAGTTGTCCATTTTGTATTATTCATTATATTTAAATGTGTGCTAGATGTGCCCTAATTCCTCTGTATAAGCATTCTCAAATACTCAAAATGTCACATGTCGATGTTTGTAAGGCATCAATTGGCCTGTGGAGCCAAAAGTAACTCCTGTTGGCTGTTGAATTTAGGCTAACCAGTCTCTCATAGGGTAGAAGCAGGCGCTAAATAGCTAACCGCTTCCCCCCCCCCCCCATTTCAAAGGCACCAGCTTCATTATATATCTCCTGATGTATGTATAGGATAGTCAATTCAAAGAGGCATAGAGCTTGGGATGAACCTGTCCTGTCAGGTGAGCCTGCTCGGAGGCTGCCAGTGCTCCCTCCGCTCTATGGGCCTTTCAGAGTCCGTAGCATGTCGTGAAATCTAGCTCAATGGGTTAATAACCCTGGTACATATGCTTAACCTCTTGGTTGCAATCCTGTAGATAACTCAGTGAGTGGATGTGTTAAAAATGCAGAGCACGTAACAGGCTTACAAGAGCTAACCCAGCTTTCCGCTAATCAACAGAACTGCTAATTGTTCAATGTTTCAGAATACACAGGTCTCATCAGGTCTGTTATACTTGGAATAGTATACTTTGCAGGTCAAGCATCTGCATGGAAGCAAGTGAAGCAATGCTGTGACAAATTTCAGCCTAACCTTTTAAAAGGGCCCCTCAATTTTCAAGCAGAGCTGCATTTTTCAGATTTTTGAGTATTTAATATGTATACAGCAATGCCAAATAAAAAGAACGAGGAAGAACAACTCAACCTACGAACAGGGCAACAAAGGAGGTTTGGGCGGGGACAGATAGAACAATACAACACATAATAGTTGTGCCAAAAGAGAAGGAAGAGCAATAAAAGGAGGAAAACTACCAATGAGCTACGGAAGGTATAGCAATAAAGAAAGTGAGAGTAGGGCAACTGAGGTAAATAAAAGGTAAGGGAGACTCACAAAACCAGCAACATGTGTGAGCAATAGAAGCGGAGCAAAAGGAAAAATTGAGAGGCAGGACCATAAGGAAACAGATCAACAGCAGGTGGAAGAGGGCGAAATGGAAAAAAGCGAGACAGTAGAAAGGAAGGAAAATGAACTGAAAGACGAAGTAAGATCATCAACTGTATCGAGTGCAAAAGAGAAAATGGAAAAGGAGAGCAATGATGGAGTAAGAGGGTTAATAATCTGTGGAGTTAAAGCAATGAGAAAGTAATGCAGATGAGAGAATCTTAAAGATGCAGATGGGTAGCATACACATGGAAATTATTCTGTAGGATATTGTTTTCCACTAGTGCATAAAAGTATCTGAATCCACAGAACCTTGATATGGAACTGTTTCCTATGTTTTCGAAAACAGTTGAAACTTTATTCATGAATTTGAACGATATCTGACGTTTTACTCCCTTGAAAAGGGGAAAACTAATTTTTACTCTCTTGAATTTGGATTTACCCTCCAATTTGAAACATAGGGTGTAAAATACTCCCACATCAAAATCTAATCTGAAGTACTGGCTATACAGTTTGTATTTCGTACCTGTATGCAATGTACATCTCGTCAACGTCTTACATATGAAAATTCAAAGTTAGTCCTGATTCTGAATTTTTATACATATAGTAGTGTTCATTTCTGCAATGTACTTTTCATACACGTACATGTCCGGTTTGTGTACAAGATGTGTAGTAGGTGCACGTCTCGTAGCCCTTTATATACGCAGGCGATTGGGTGCCGTACGTGTGTCGAAGTGTGTATGATTTTAAGAGTGTGGTATAAGACACATACATCTCTGGTGTTTGTATCTGCCATGTGTCTAAGGCGTATAAGTAGTCTTGCGCATCTACTATACCAGGGTTCGAAATTGAGGTGAGCTGGGAGCTATTGAGCTCCTGCTTGCAGCCTAGAAGAGCCTGGTTGGCTTCTTCCAGGAGCTTATTTGGGCTCCACAAGCCAACTCATGCCGAACAAAAACACCTATATGAATCTTTATGTGGAACAAACTATAAATAAACATTAAGATGCATTTAAAGCATAAAAGGTCATAAATAAGGGACACAATGATAAGTTTGCATCTTATGTGGATGTCAGATTTGCGGAATGCTGTGCACTAGCTCCTGGTACTCCAGTGATAGCGCCCGGTCCCTAGTTAATGCTGGCTATCCAGGAGCTAGTTTTAGCTCGTTTATTCAATCTCCATTTTGGTCCCTGCATATACATATGACAACTCACATAAAGGTGAGCTTTCACTTTTGTACATTTTTATACGTTTAGGCGGCATATAAAATGTTTACAGTTGGTACATGTAGGCAATTAACATCTATACGTTTCCTATACATATCAAAATTACTTTGGCTTTTTATACATATACTAGTGTACATGTATGAAATGTGCATCTCCTACATGTGTACAGTTCGTATAGAATATGCATATGGATTCTGAGTTTAATAGCATGTGTTTGTCAGAGCATGTATTGTAAGAGTTCATTGTAAGACCGTCATAAATGTGTGTGACATACGTGTTTGTTTTTTTTGTGAGTGTATGACCTATAAGTAGCATATGTGTGCTTGTTATAAAGTCATAAAATACATATGTAAAATATGCCTCGTGTACACGTTAAAAACTCACATAAGTGAGTTCTGCAGTTCCCATTTGAACGCAATTTACATCTGAAAGCTGACATTGAAGTTAGTTCCGATTCTGTTGTGTTTTCATACGTTTATTGGTGTACGTGTAATAATTGGGCATCATCTAGATCTACATGTACAGGTCGTAAAGTAGATATTAATTCTGTTCATGTCTTATATGCCTCCTATAGGTATTAAAGCTCACGTTAGTGAGGTTTAACTTTAGTGTGACTTTTCCCTATGTGCCTAATTTACATCTCCTATACATATGAAATTGACAACCGTCAGTCGTCATGACTTTGTGAGTTTTCATACGTAGAGTAGCAGACCTGTATGAAATTTACAGTTTGTATGAAAGATGCACATTTATTCTGCGGATGTGTCATATTTCAGTTTTAGGTGCATGCCAAAAATGTCCCTGTGGGGGAAACCCTATTTTGTTATAATTTTGTTAAACATTTTTAAATATGAAGTAGTCTGTTTTAAAAATTATAAACATTTCCCTGAAGGGGGGGGGGGCTACCTCAAACCTTTACTGTGTGAATGTTTTCAGAAGGGTCTTTCCATAGTTATTCCAAGTTATTAAGAAAAGTTATTTTTTGAAACACCATAGACAACTTGTCTTAACCTTAATTATGCCATGAACTAGTGTGACGGCAGAGGTGTGTGTGTGTGTACTACTTAAAAACGAGGTGCTTCCGACGATGTAGTCAAGGTTTAGCTGTTCATTTCCTTCAGAATTTCATCCCAACCACACCGTTTGTTCTTTATGAAGTAAACTTTGCTAGCAGAGAAACACTTGATGTAAAAATGATGCTTTGATACTACATTGAGCGAGCTAAAGCCTTTAGTTCGACAGAGTAGGTATTTGTCCATGCTAATAAAGGGAATCCTCTATATAGAAATTACCTGATGGATGACAACTTGCGTAAGAGCCAAGCATTCTAAGAAGAAAATACAAGATCCAAGTCCACTGTTGAAAATGCAGATCTTCAAACCTTTTTCCATTACCTGAAGTGTATGAGACACGCCTTACACCTTACCTGAAGGTGCAAGGCGTCTCTCATACACTTTCATCTATTGTGCTGTAATATTGAAAGCATGTTAATCTAGGTAAGATTGGCCGCAGGAGTAGAATTACTTGCCTGTCTGTCTAGTTTGCAGCATTAGTATTTTTCAGAGATTCACATATACCTGCAAACCTCATTAAGGTTAGTAGTTACAAATTGTACGATAAGATACATTCCTTTTATTAGAATCTGAAGGTGGCCATTGGCAGCATCTGCTCCCTCATTGGATATTTTAGTAAACAACCAAATTATGTAGGCCGATTAGCTGCTGTGTTGTGTTGGTATTGAGGATTCCTTGCCTGGAGGTGAAATAGCAGTTAAATCACATGAATATATGAAAGATCCTATTGCTGGAGAGCTACATTTACAAGCAATTGCCTTATGCTTTCTACAAGTTATGCAGACAAGCAGTTCGGTCTGGACTGTTCCTATTCTGCAAGAAGCTGAAAACTGATTTGCATATAAGTGCCTTTTTGCAATGGCACAAAATACTAAACCCAATCGATGTGTCACTGCCCATTTTGAAATTCCAATTCCCTCTAATCTTACATCTGTATTCCCGTTGCTGCTACTTAATATAAGTCATTTATAACGTGCCTATACACAAGTGTTTCTAGGTGTGACAAGACAAGGGAGGGATGACAGCGTGAAAGACCAGGAAGACAGAGGGAGGACAAGACAAACTATCTTACTAGGCTTTGTGTCATTCAGATTGTGCAAGTGCGAGAACGAGAAGTGCAAGGGGAAAGTGGGGGTGCAAGGGAGAGTGGAGGGGGAAAACAGGGCGGCAATGCTCTAAGTGCAACCAGGGCAGCACGGCTCTGGGTAGTGCAAGGAGAACAAGGGACTGTAGGGTTACAGTTACAGCCTCTAAATGCGTGGTAGGTCTGGAGGCAGTGTAAGGGTGGCTGATCAAGAAAGAGCCTAGTACCCAGTGAGACTATGAAGGTAGCCAAGCAGCTAGTCGGTAGAGCAGATTGGTAGGTCAGCAGGGGAGGGAGGGAGGGAGGGAGGAAGGAAGGGAGGAAGGGAGGAAGGAAGGGAGGAAGGAAGGGAGGAAGGGAGGAAGGGAGGAAGGAAGGGAGGAAGGGAGGAAGGGAGGGAGGGAGGAAGGGAGGGAGGGAGGAAGGGAGGGAGGGAGGAAGGGAGGGAGGGAGGAAGGGAGGGAGGAAGGGAGGGAGGAAGGGAGGGAGGAAGGGAGGGAGGAAGGAAGGAAGGAAGGAAGGAAAGAGAAAGCAGTGAAGAAGAGGAACATTTTAAGCTGCTTCCAGTACTTCAGATGGTCTGGCTCGTTTGATAGGGGCAGGGATGCTATTCCAGAGGGAGTCACCTGTAGAGGAGAGGGATCTACCCCCCCACGCTCTGCCTGGAGAAGCGTCTAACCCTTAGAGAGTTGGAGGTAGCTGAGCGAAGGGCTCGATAAGGAAAGTATTTTGGAAGAGAGCGTTGGATGTAGTGTGGGCCCGGCCCCAGAAAGCCTTGTGGACAAAGCAAAGGGTCTTGACCTTGATCCTTGCTGCCACTGGTAGCCAATGGAGAGATGTTAGGGCTGGAGAGATAGGGTCCCTGGGCTTGAGGCCAAGGATGAGTCTTGCAGTCCTGTTCTGGATTAATTGCAGAGAGTAGAGGAAGGCAGACTGAGAAAGAGGCTGTTGCAGTATTCCAGCCTAGAGGGAACCAGGGCTCTGGAGACTGTGAGCTTCTAGGGAAAAGTGAGAAAGGGAAGAGTCCCTTTTGAGGAAGTGCAGCTGGTAGTGGGACTTCTTGGCGCCGTCCGAGATGTGAGGCGAGAAAGAGAGTGTGGAGTCGAAGATGACACCCAAGGTTTTTTGATCATGCATAAAAAAACTGCACTTTACATAACAAACAAGTGATATATTTTATTCCATTAAAAAACCAAAGCGGCACAGTCGAGGAAGATAGCAAATATTTCTACTTCATTCACTAAACATTTCCATAGTTGTAATGATTCCTCCTCTGCGTACAACTGATCTCAATGTATTAAAAGTGACAATTAAAAATCTCACCTAAGCAAATACTGAAGATAACTGTGTCCCATTAATTAATCTATTCCAGAGATCAGTTGTGATAACTCTGGAAATACAGTTAACAAATCGGCACCTACCGCATCACATTTGTTTACGGCATGGAATAGTTTCCGTACAGCCTGAAGTTTTTAATTCACAGGAATATTCCAACGAGGACCCATAACCTCTAATTTAGGCAAGCAGTTTCAGCAAAACATCAAGAACCATGCTCTGTAGAGCTGTGAAGGAAATTTCATTAGCTATAGTTTGGTCTCGGGCTTGGTAATGTTCCACAGAGATCTATGACTGTACAATTTCAATCTTAGTAAATCTTTGCTGTCCATGATTTTATTCGACGTAGCAATCTTTTTTTTTTTCTCTTTTTTTTTTTTTTCTTTTCTTCACTACTCAGTGCGAGTCATCCTTATTGAGCAGGGCGCCTATGACAAATGTTTGATTGTTTCAAGGGCCTTGGGTCTAGTCACCTTAAGTTTCTCATGGCCATCCAGACATGGGCCCATTGCTCACTGTGCTCAGAAAGGCACAGCGCCACCTTGCTGATGAGGCCCAACAAGGCTGAAACACATGTCTGGGGTTGCTGTTGGTACTCCTGTTCAGAAGGGTATTGCCATAACGTTTCGGTGCTGGACTGCCCATGTGGGCGGACAGAGACAGATGTGCAAATGATATTTCCCATCTGTGAAAGGTATAGTGAGCTAAAGTGTTACTGTGGACTCTCGAGTGGGTACCTTCCCAAAGAACAGGTCAATGGGCCGTGTTCGTTCCCGCAGAGGGGCACCTCTAACTAATCTTTGATCATTATTGACCCCTGTGGTTTTCATAAACCTTTTACAGCGTTTGATGTAATTCCTAAGGTACCGGTTTGTGCCTTTTCTCAGTGTTTCACCCATTAGAAAACGTAAACCAGGGCATTTTATGGTCATGACCTTCCTGTACAGAATAATGCATGTTTTCATGTTGTGACCCCCACGATAAAAGCCCAAGCTCTAACCTTATGGCACTAATTGGTACTGATTGGGTAAACCCAAATCCTCTCTCGATATACGGCCTTCAATGATGCCAAAATGCAATCTCCCACCAACGGTACTAACGCCGTTCCGTATAAAACCATAATTGACCCCTTCCCTCAATGAAATTCAACCAAAGGATGTAAAGAGAAGGCACATAACCTGTACTTAATTGATTTCATCAGTGACGCACATACTCTTGCCTTATCCCTCATTCTACACTTCTTTCACCAAGGCATTTTTCACTGAAAAGATCAATCCCAAGTAACACAAGAACTCAACCTCTTTGATTCTCACATTGTTAATTGTCCATAAATAGTGTTAGTTCCGTCTTTTAGTTCTGGATCATAGACTGGGATTTAGAGGGGTTGATCACCAGGCTATTGTGATTTAAATAATGTGCTCAAGAGACCATTGATATGATATGGCATTTATAACGCGCCTATACACAAGTGTTTCAAGGCACGATGAGGCAAGGGAGGGGGAACGGAGGGAAGAGTGACAGCGATCCTACTAGGCCAGGTGTCATTCAGATTGCGCAAGTGCATGGGAAGGGTGAGGGTGCAGGGGGAAGAAGAGGGGACAGTGCAGACCATGGGATAATAGAATAAATAGTAAAGTACGGCCAGCAGGTGGCAAGGGTAAAGGGTAATTGCAGGCATCCAGTGTCAAGTGCTGGTAGTGGGACTGTAGGGATACAGAAAACAGTCCCCAAGTGTAGGGGTTAGTGCAGGTGTGCGACCGGCGGAGGAGGAGACCTGGGCCCGAGATCAGAGGGTGGCCAGGTAAACAGTGCAGTTTCAGTACCAGCCAGGAAATCAGCAGGGGAGAGGAGGAGAAAAAGCAGAAGCAAAGAGAAAGGTTTTGAGCTACTTCCAGAAACTGAGATGGTTATCCTCAAGTTTCAAGGGAGGGCAGGGTGGCTGTTAGAGGGAGGCCTCAGCCGAAGAAAGTGATCTACCACCAACTCGTTGCTTGGAGAAGCGACTGACCCTGAGGGAGTTGGAGGTGGACAAGTGAAGAGCTCGAGAAGGAAGATATTTAGGAGGAGAGAGTTGAAGGTATTGAGGCCCCAGAAGGCCTTGTGGACAATGCAGAGGGTTTTGAACTTAATCCTCACAGTCACTGCAGAGATTTCAGTCCTGGAGAGCTACGATCCCTGGGCTTGAATCCAAGGACAAGTCTTGCAGTCCGGTTTTGGATG
Source organism: Ambystoma mexicanum (assembly GCF_040938575.1). Taxonomy (NCBI): domain Eukaryota; kingdom Metazoa; phylum Chordata; class Amphibia; order Caudata; family Ambystomatidae; genus Ambystoma; species Ambystoma mexicanum. The sequence continues at coordinate 18,707,793 of NC_090926.1, forward strand.
AGTTGCAGAGGGCGGAGAGTAGAAACAGGCAGACTTAGAAAGAGACTGTATAGTCTAGCCTAGAGAGAACCAGAGCTCCGGAGACAGTGAGCTTCTGGGGGAAGGAGAGGAAAGGATGAATACCTCTGAGGAGGTGCAGCTGGTAGTGTGACATCTTGGAGACATCGGAGGTGTGAGGCGAGAAGGAGAATGTGGAGTCAGATGACCCTGAGGTTTTTAGCCTCACAGGTGGGAGCAGAGAGAGGGCCAAGAGAGGCCGGCCAGAGAGTGGAAAGGAGGGTGTGCCCATGAGAAGAATCTCGGGCTTGCTGGCATTAAGGCAGAGATCATTGGCGGCACACCACTCCTGGATGGCGGACAGACAGTCGGCGATGAGGGAGGGAGAAGAGGTGGCTGAGGGTAGCCTGAAAATTAGCTGAGTTTCTTCTGCATAGCACTGGAAGTTGGGGCAATGTGGTGGGCAAGAAGTCGTAGGTATTGGTTGAACAGCCAGGGAGAGAGGTTAGACCCCTGGGGAACACCACAGATGGAGATGGACGAGAGGAAGGACCAGAGTTGCACCTGGGAGGGTCGATCGGTGAGAAAAGAAGTCGGCCATGCCGGGGCCTGACCGGTGAACCCCAGGTTATCACGGAGACGGTTGAGCAGGATGCCATGGTTGACCATGTTGAAGGCAGAAGAGAGATCAAGTAAGATGAGGACACAGTGGGTTTTGGAATCAAGGTTGGAGAGCAGGTCTTCATGGATGTTCAGGAGAGCAGTTTCTGTGCTTCTGGCAGCTCTGAAGCCAGACTGATGGTCATGGAGACCACCAACAGATTCAGTGTGAAGCTTAAGCTGGGAGATGGCCAGCTTTTCCAGGAGTTTGCCCAGGAAAGGAGTGATGAGATTGGGCGATAGTTAGCCGGGCAGTAAGGGTTGGCAGAGGGGTTTCTTAAGAGTGCACAAGGGAGTGCTTCAGGGGTTCGGGGGTGGGGACGGGAATACTCCAGTGGCGAAGGAGTGGTTGCAGAAATCAGCCAGGCAGGAGCTGGGGAGTCAATGTGGTACTTGATGGTTTTGGAGGAACAGTGGTGAACCTGTTGTGACGAGGCTTTCATAGATCGGACTTGTCTAGAAACCTCATTTGGGGAGAACGGGGGAAAGGCAGAGAAGGGCCAGATGAAGAGCAGGGAGTGGAGGGAGAGAGGGAGAGGAAAAAAAGGGAAGGAGAACCGGATGTCCTGAATTTTAGAGATGAAATGAGAAGCCAGTGCCGTGCAGAGGGCCTGAGAAGGGACAGGAGAGGTAGAGACTGCAGCAGGATTGGCGAGTTCCTTGCAGAGTTCAGCCGAGTTGTTGGATGTCGCAGAGACGCGGCCTTGGATGTCAGCTCTCTTCTTAGTGCGAACAGAGAGCTGATATTGCCTTTGGAGCAGGCGGCAGGCCCGTTTGTCAGAGGATGTACGTGAAGCACGCCATTTCCTCTCAGCCACCCTGCACTTGGTTTAAGGGTGATGAGGTCTGAGTCGTACCAGGAGTTGCACTTGGCTTTCGGCTTCAGGCGGATCCTCATGACCGGGTAAAGAACATCGAGAGTGTCTGATATAGCATAGAGGAGCATGGAAAGGGCTGTGTCAGGGTGTGTCAGCCAAAGGGGGAGAGGTGTAGAGAAAGTGGTGGCGAAAAAGCCTCAACTGACCCGCGCTTCATGGGTCAAATGACCGAGAAGGTGGGTGGCAATGATGGAATTGGCTTGGCCTGAGGGGTAGAGAGGGTTTGTTGGAGGAAAGGAGAAAGTGATCACTCCAGGAGAGAGGAGTGGTGAGAGGGATGGAAAGGGGAAGGTCTGAGGAGATCGGAACATCCAGCGTATGCCCTGCAGAGTGAGTCGGGCCAGAGGGGAGAATGGAGAGTGCGAGAGAGTTGCAATGGTCGCGAAAGGGTCCAGAGGAAGGGCAGGAAGCATCCAGGTGGATGCTGAAGTCTCCAAGAAGGAGGAGTTGAGTGGTTGAGACCAGGACGGAAGAGGAAAGGTCCAATCACTCAGAGAAGGAGATCTGACCAGGTGGCCAATAGATAGTAACAACAGCAAGGGAATAGCTAGGAGAGCGAGCCTGCAGACGAGAGATTCGAAAGAGGCGTAGCAGTTCAGTTAACTATTAGGCCGCCTAATCTAGGTGGATAACCACCCCATCCAGGACTGTTCTCCCATAGGTTAGCAATGTGCAGAGTGGGGGTGATGACGCAGGCCTCACTGAGAGCCCCTGACCACCTGTTTACTTTGACACTATCACCATTGATGTTCAATCTTGTTGTCTTGTTGTCAAGAGTATTTTGTTATCAGAGTATAGCTGCTGGAGCCCATGCAACAAGTCTGGATCATACTACCAACTACTAAGGTTTCTCAGGAGTTGCAATCTACAGAGTTAAAAGCTGAGGAGAGATCCAAGTAGCTCCTCCAGCCTGAGCCAAGCAGGAAGCAAGTGCTAACCCACTCAGCACTGTCCCAATCCCCTTCATATAACCTGTCTGCAGGGGGCTGAACCTTTGTGTGAAATTTTCCCAGTTCATCCGATCTTTCAACACCAAGTTGGCCAATATATTTGAGGATATCTCAATAAGTGCAATGGGTCGGTAACTAGTGGGTTGCTTCCTCCCCCCACACCCACCAACCCGAAACCCTTTTTTTTGTATATGGGGACAACGATTGCTTCCTTCATGTTACAGGAATAGACCCACTTATAACTATCTGTGAAAACAGATGACCAATATATCGGCGCATATATCAATATTGTTTTTAAATAGTTAAATTGATATACTGTCAGTGTCAGGACCACAGGAGCAAGAGTTCTTTTTGATTTTTTTTTTTCAATAATCATTTTGATATCTTCTATCAAACGGAAATGTCCACTGTTCAACCTGGTCACACAATTTCTCTGGTTCTGAATTGGCCACACTGATGTCCAAGCCCCTCGAGAAATGTTCGACTTAGTCACTTTCTGAGACCGAAGAGGACTGAGATTTGCACTGGTCCTTATTGTTTTCCACCAGATGCTTCTGGCATCTTTTAATTATTATTTGTACTAGAAAAGTCCTGATTCCCTTTAATGTATTCCTGGACTTTATAATTCTTTAACCAGTTTTTGTGCATTTGCCTTAAAATGCATATTTTTTTCCTTCATTTCTTTCAGTGCAACAGTAATGTAATGTATTTTTTTATGTTCCTAATGCCCTTCTCATTTTTTTGTTTTGCTGTGACATTTTATCATTTTGTCAAATGGTTTCCCTTTTGTCCTCCGCAAACATTTTTAGCTTCCATTTAGGCTCTGTTTTACCATGTCTTTGAATAAGTTAATGGTACTATTGAACTCCATGTGTGAACAGTGAATTCTTTTTCCCTCTGGCTTTGGGTTCACCCACCACCTAACCACTTCACTGTTTACTTTGCCACACTTTTTAGTAATCTGAACTAACCTATTCCATGCACTGTTAGTAACTAAGTTAATGCATGCAGATTGTGTGATAGGTTTTGTGCAGGAACAAGTTTCATTACTAGCATAGCGTGATCACTGAACTTGGTATGTATGATCTGAAAATTGCTTATTTCCATTTTATCGATTATTGGTTACAAAAATGTAGTAGATTGTGGAGGACACAGAAATGCCAAACCACCTAGGTTGAGGGCTTGACTGAGTGTTCAAGTATGTATTAAGCTGCAAAAAAACCCTCGAGCCAAAAGCTTTGCCCAGATCCATCCATCTTTAATTATTTTTTCCACATTATTATTTACTGCATCACACTCCATATTACTACCGTTATCTAGCTCATCAAATGAGAGTTCTATACCTGGACGTGTGCAATTGAAATCCCCTGCTTTTATTGTTGCAACAGCACCTTGGTTAGACCATTTGATCAGTAAGGACTCTAGCTTGTTAATTACCTCATTAAACTGTTCTTTAGCTGGATTATAATAGATATTTATGACCAACATCATGATCACTGTGTCGCCCCGACCATCACAGACCCTGGTTACCAACAATGCATCCGAGGTGGTATTAATCCGTTGCAGGGATCTCTCGACAATTCTTCACTGCAGGGTCTACCCCTTTGACCTCATTTTTGCAGCTTTTGAATGAAGTAAAACACCATCCAAAGTTTGCACCACATCTCACCAAGTTTCCTGAATCAAGACTGTCATAAAGAGTGAAAAGGTTACTAACCTTGTTCAGAAAGCTATTGCGCCCACGTGAGTTCAACACCATAATTTCTTCTTTCTCTAAAGCTGGGTCTATTCCCAGCTGAGGCTGTGAACTGTGAAGCAAGCCAGGACCAACTTGACTTGCCTGCGACAGTCCATGCCAATTATGTGTGTCCAGTTATCTTTCTTTTCGAAAGCACCACTATGAGCATCATGTTGGTGATGGTTGCTAGAAAGATAAAGTCTGGGAACATATATTTCAAATCCTCTCTCGGCAGGACGTCCTCGTGACTAGTCAACACCAGATTCTTAATACATTTAGAGTGGAAGTGAACAGCACTTTTACCCAACCATGACCCATCAAATAAATGCACAAACTTTAAATCAAGGCTGGAAATAGCACCTTGTTTTGGTATTGTTGACAAGAGCTTCAGTATCATAGCTCGATTTAGGGTAACCTCACGATCTTCCTCGAAGACTGATACAAATATCAATGTAAGTGAGTCATCACTGGAATCGGAAATCTCCAGAAGTTCTGACCAAGACCCTTCTCTCTCACAGAAAATACAGTTTGCTTTCTTCCTCGATTCAGTTTGGTGCTTTTGTTTGAGGCAGTTTCAACCCTCCTAACTTCATCATGATTGTTTATCTCCTTTAAAATCATTCTCACCAACCTACACACTCCTATTTTGCTTAACATTGTGAATACTTTCCACCCTTGAACATGCGCTCTTCCCAAGGTCCGCGATGGCGCAACTAACTTTCAATTGGTGAAAGAACTCCCTCATGTCCTTTTGTATTTCTTCCCATTCTCTTTTTCCTTTTCTTTCTTTCTTTTATTCACGTCCCCGGTGTTGATAGTTGCTGTCAGTCGTTTGGCCTTGCCTGCATTTCTGCTTATTGGTTTCCATCTCTGCTTCTTCATTCTCTGTTCTATTCAGCATAGAGTCCTATTGACTGTCTTTAATCGTGATTATCTCTGTATTACTTTTATAACTCTTATTTAATTGTTCTCTGTTTTGCAGGGCAATCAAAATGTTTATTTACATTTTCGTGAGCCTTAATTTGCACTCATGGCCAGTCCCTTCATGTTCTCATTTGTTTTTCCCCCTCAAATTACTACTTCTTCGGCCTAGTTTATCGACATTGGGTATGAGCAAGTCTGAGTTTATTCTGTTTTCATGAGCTTTCTGTATGCTAGGATTAGCCACAGAGGCAGCACTCGTGCTCCCATTCATAGATTATCTGTTTGGTGCCTCAATTGCAACGTTATTGCTCATCGCTTTCAGCTCGCTTAAAGTAGAGTCGTTAGACCTTACCTTCAAAACCACAGTGTCATATAATCATAAATGACTGGAGGACTACATTTAGTGCAGCCAATGAGCTGCCTCCCAATTAATGGTCTTGTTGTAAAGTATCCTCCCCGGACAATGGCAGGGATGAACGATCACCAGCAAACGTCTGAGCCTGGAATTAATCTTGCCCTCCTACCTCATCCGCTCCCCACCCCCTTCCCGCTCTGGGGAGTCAAACAGCCTAGGTGAAACGCTTAAACGAGTGGCTGGTATCGCCAATGCCTGTCTTCCAAGCTGAGACACGCTTCCATCGGGGACGTACTAGCTTGTCTTTCCACTTCACAAAGTACTGACCCGAAATATCAATGCTTTCATGAGTTTTATTCAATACTCCTAGCATAGCCGTGTCACGTATGGACTTGGGTATAATACCTTTTGTACTTTCTACTACCATTCCGCTGCTTGACTATAATTCTTAGTGTTAATTTGCTGAAAGAAAGCCGTGATCTTTTACTGCTTGTCCTGCTTGAAGGCATTTGAGTAATGGACCTTAATATGCAGTGATTGTCAAGCCGCACTGGAGAAAGCCTCGTAGAGCACCAGCCACTTCTGACAAAAGTATTTCACTGTGCAAGTATATATCTAGACCAGCTTAGCTTGACCAACCTTATGCAACATGGCTTGCTTAGCTGGAAAACCGGTCCTATGCCAACAGCTACCTCATCTAGTCTTGATGCTACTGCAAGTGTTAATTTGTTTGCTGGGTTCGTCAACTGTTAAAGATTTTTCCTTTTTGTACTTTCCTTCCTTTGACAATTTAACTCACAACTATTTGCTATGGCTTGAACACCATGCAAACGTTTGGATGAAAGTAAAGTCGTTTTGCTTTACTTCCCTTGCTCCACTCAATTATTTTGGGGCATTGGTCATCCCCTACGTTTCCAGTCAATGGCCCCTCTAATTTCATTTATTTATGTGTAACAAGTGCATAATCAAATGCCCAAAATATGCCGTTATTTGCCAGGTGTAATCTCACTGCACCCTGTGTAATGTCTGGCCATGCATGAGTTGCCATTGTGCCATGTGCAGCATTACATGCCCCAGAATTGCCATCCAAAGACAGGAACTGTTTCATATAAGCACCAAGTGACCATACAACAGACTCCACAATATGCAATGCATCGCGCTACGCCACTCTTAACCTCATGTGATGTAACTGCAAAAACTAAAAAACCAAATGCTGTGATCTAATCATTACCCTTTGCCTCAGTAAGTCTTGTCAGTGTTTATTTTCTGCTATAAAGTCATGTCGAGCGGGTCATTGCCCCACCCACCAACAGTCCTCAGTCCTTCTACCTAACGGCTCATTCTTAGCAGTGAACATTATAAGGGGAAAATGTAATTTCTGGCAATTTATTTAAAGGCATGGTCTAGTAAAAAATGTTATTTAAAAAATAGATGGGCAACATAAAAAAAAATACTAGCATTCCCTTTTTTAAAACTTCCTATGTAAAATTTTGAGCTATTCAAGCTCAAAATTTGCAAAAGCAAGCACATGGGCGCATCCATTTTGTGAAATGGATGCCCTCCTGTGCTGGCTTTTGCTTTTGCGGCACTAATGAAGGAAAAGCCAGCCAGCTGTAGTAAACAAAAGCTACCGCTGGGTGGCTTTCCCTTCATTAGTGCTGTACGCAGAGGACGGGGACCGGAGACAAGAGCAGGAAAGCTGGAGCTGAATCTCGCTAAGTGCTATTTTATTTAAAAAGAAAAATAAATAAATACAACGTTTTTAAAAGCTGCGGTTTTATTTCTAAGTTTTCCGGGCTGGAGGAGCCCGGAAAACTTAGAAATAAAACCGCAGCTTTTAAAAACGTTGTATTTATGTTTGCGGTCGCTTTTGAAGCGACCGCAAACATAAATACAACGTTATTGTGTTGGAAAACGCTGCAGTTTTTCTTTCCAAGTTTCTCATGCTCCTCTGGCTCGGAGGAGCCTGAGATACCGGAAAGAAAAACCACAGCGTTTTCCAACACAACCGCGTTGCAGATTCAGGCAGAAATAACGCAGCATTGCGGAAAACAACCGCGTTGTTTCTGCCTCAATCTGCTTTCCCATTTGGGGCTCTCGGGATCCCCGCGGGGAGCCCGAGAGCGCCAAATGGGAAAGCAGATTCAGGCAGAAACAATGCAGCATTGCGGAAAACAACCGCGTTGTTTCTGCCTGAATCTGCTTTCCCATTTGGGGCTCTCGGGCTCCCCACGGGGCCCGAGGCAGTAACAGGCAGTAACAACGCAGCATTTTGCATTTCCCATTTGGGGCTCTTTGAGAGCCCCAAATGGGAAATCAGCTGTAGGCAGAAACACTACGGAGCATGTAAACACAACCGCGTTGTTTCTGCCTGCTGTGGCTTGGGTCTCCGGTGCTCCCCTGGGAGCACCGGTGACCCAAAGTGATAGCCACAGCAGGCAGAAACACAACGCGGTTGTGTTGGAAAATGCTGCGGTTTTTCTTTCCGAGTTTCTCGGAGCCTGAAAAACTTGGAAAGAAAAACCGCAGCGTTTTCCAACACAATGACGTTGTATTTATGTTTGCGGTCGCTTCAAAAGCGACCGCAAACATAAATACGTTTTTAAAGCTGCAGTTTTATTTCTAAGCTTTCCGGGCTCCTCCAGCCCGGAAAACTTAGAAAAAAAACTGCAGCTAGTGCTTATTTATTTTTCTTTTTAAATAAATAGCGCTTACCCAGATTCAGCTCCAGCTTTCCTGCTCTTGTCTCCGGTCCTGTCCTCCGCGTACAGCACTAATGAAGGGAAAGCCACCCAGCGGTAGCTTTTGTTTACTACAGCTGGCTGGCTTTTCCTTCATTAGTGCCGCAAAAGCAAAAGCCAGCACAGGAGGGCATCCATTTCACAAAATGGATGCGGCCATGTGCTTGCTTTTGCGAATTTTGAGCTTGAATAGCCCAACATTTTACATAGGAAGTTTTAAAAAAGAGAATGCTAGTATTTTATTTTTTTTATGTTGCCTATCTATTTTTTAAATAACATTTTTTACTAGACCATGCCTTTAATGTTTCATTTCCCTTCTAAGGAGAACGTTTGCAATAAGGTGACTTTATGCTTCCCGAGAGAGCTTGTTGTGTTTGTTTAAATGATTTCTGTACAATAGGAGGGTGCTTACGGTGTGAAAGCCATGCCTTTCATCACATTAATCTTCATTGTCTGGTACTTTTTTTTTTTTTTTTTTATATGCAAAAAAGAAATGATCATAGTGTGAGAGATTGGGGCGGGGGAGACGTGTCCAAAAATTAAATGCAAATAGAAGACTGGGTAACTGCAGATTCGGCTACAAATTCAGAATAAATGCAAAGCAGCTTCTCTGGCACTGCTCTTTGGGCCAGTAAGTGGGTGCTGCCCTGGGTATTCTTATATATATATATATATATATATATATATATATATATATATATATATATATAATTATTTTTTTTGGATGACTTTTTATTTTTTATTTTATTTTTTGGACCCAGTTATATTTTCTCAACCCATTTTACCCAAGTCCCTCTTTGGCTGTGACAAGTGGCCTAATGGACCCTATAAAGGACAGCGCCAGCAGTTGTCTGTCTTCGCGGCACCTAGTGTCACACAGTAGTGGCAGTTCAAGATGTTTTAAAGTTTCCTTTGTAGCCCTTGGTACTATGCATAAAGGGCTGCTTAGATATGTAGATTTGAGGAAAGTGAAGTGTAAATAAGCACATAAGAAAAGGATTCTTTGTCAGGGGGATCACTTGATAAAATTCAAGTGCCTGAGGCCCAACAGGGCAATATTCATTCAGAAAGGCAGCACCTGGCCAGTGTGACGTGCTCTCTTAGGGCAAGGGACAGCTGGATTCACCCTCAAACAGGTTTCTTGTGTAGTCCTGTAGTGGAATTTCTTTTCCCTTGTTTTTTTTTTGTTTCCTTTCTTCTTTCACTTCTTTCTCACTCTCATATTTCCAGTCATTCTTTTCAGCTCTCCTAATCTCGTCTTTCTTGCCATCTCTTGCACTTCCTTTTTTTTTATCGTCTTCTGCCCGTTTTTTATACAGATCTTTAATTTTCCATTACCATCAAATCACTCATTGCATTTTTATAATGGCCTCTTTCATAATGCACATTTCCTCTCCTGCACGTTTATGGTGGCTGCCCCGTCCTCACCACCTACAAAGTGTCCATCTGTCAACATCCATATAAATGTGTGGCCATTTTTCTCATCTCCATTTGCTGTCTCTCTATCTCTGCCTGTCTCTGCGAGTCATTCATTCCTTTCATCTCTCACACACTGTTCGGTTTTCACGCTCTTCAATGCCATATATGCGCTGCATCTCAGACCTTAAAAGGAAATGTTTCTGAAATATTGATTCCTCCAATCCTTCGTCTTGTCTAAGGCCATATTTAAATACAACTACACAAGCAACCAATTTTGTTCAGTTAATCATTCCATATGCTCGAACAGAACCGCTTTAAAAGGTTTTGTACATATATACGTGTGTGGGCCTGGGTGTTGGTGAGCGTGTGAGGACTGGTGGAATGCAGAACTTATGTGAGGTGGGACTATTCTGGAGAAGCAGTTGAGAAAGATGGTGAAGGAAGAGTACTGTTTGGAAAGACGGCAGAGGAACCATATGGCTGGGGGCTTGAATGGTTCGGTCAAAATTTTTTATTGTCCATACGTGTTGGCCATGTGTTTTCAAGCCTAAGTCGCTCGATTTTAGAAAAATTTCCTATGGACCTTACCCGAGTTTTCGTCCATTAACCGCACGAGAAAACAGGCACCAGGGCGCTGCCGTTTTGTGATAATCCTATCACTTGCTGCATTGCCCTGGCTGACCTGCTTTTGCGGCACTAAATCATATCCCCCGCCCCTGAGCCTGACATTATCAAAACATTCTTATTCCCCACCTCTTTCCATGACGTTACTGTGCTGCGTAGGCAAATGCGCTCAGTCGTCTTCTACGCTACTTCACACAGAACCCGGAAACCAACACAGATCAACTCACAACACAGCGCGCCACAATTCGGAACATGAAACTGTACTTTAAAATCAAACAGCAATACGGTACATTTGGTAAAGTACATTTATTTGACATTAAATGTTTAGAGAATATTCAGCGATTGGCATATTAAATCGGAATGGAATATTTTTTCTTTTATCTCGATCCGCAAATCCGTAAAAGTTTATCTTGAGTCACGCGCTGTTCCTTTATGGTACACAGGGTGTTCGTTTTCGTTAAAAGAAGCACTTAGGACGCACAGTGAAACGCAAGGCTGTTCCATCAACTAGGCGCTAGGCCACCGTAAAGGTTGATATGTTGCTTCTAGCCGCTAGTACCACGTAAGTGCATATGGCTCCTTGGCGGTTGTCCCATAAGTTGGTCAATGTAGTGCAGTTCTTTACAAGAAGCTGCAGCTGGCGGTTGAAGAAGCCGTCTGCCGGGGTCTGGAATAGGTGGCAGTGGCAATATGGTAGGATGTACCTGTTCAGAAAACATAAAAATTGAAATTAGTCTCACCAGCCGATCTTTATTACTATTATTCATTTTATTTATTACGGGCGAGCTGAAACTATTTGCTTGCGAGAATAGTGCAATGGAGTATGTTCGGCTCTAAAAGCAATGCGAAAACTAACGAAAGAAATCGAGGGAAACGCACAAACAAATGTTTTTTTTTTTTTTTACTGTTGAACCACTGAGAAACAACTGTTTGTCTACATGCGTGTCGAATGGGCACATGCATGCCCATGTGCCCGGTAGAAAGACGATCCCACAAATGTTGTACTTGCCATTCATTCATTCATTCATTCATTCATTCATTCATTCATTCATTCCGGTATAAAAGTGTCTAAAGAGTTACTTACATTATATTTGCCATTTCCATTGTATCTGCGTAATGCAGTCCGTAAATCCCACTGTGTTCGTGCCAACGATATTTAATATACTGAACTAACATGAAACTCTGTCTAGTTTCAGAATTTTCAGCCTTATCGTCTTACGTTATTGCCCACTTCCTTCAAATGATGTCCTTTCGGCATGGTCCCTGTCTCTCAAGGTCAAAAAACAATAAAACCTTATACTGCCAGTGCGATTCGCGGGCCTCTTCAGCCCGCAAGCATAAAATCAAAGCCGCTGACCTTCACTCTGCATGAGCGTACATTCCTACTTTGCAACATCCCGTATAAAGCCATCTGTGAGAACTTGAATTTTCGACTCCATGTTTGTACTAGGCCTCAATGTGCAAATGCGAACTGGCTTCTCTCCCATCTGCAACGCCTCGCTTGGCGCGTTCTAAGGCCCCCAATTTTGTCCTCGTTGTCCACGAGCTTTGCAGCCCTAGAGAACCATAACTATGGAGACATTGACTTTTTGGGGGAAGGTCAGGGAAAGTATAAAGTAACCGAGGAGTTGAGTTGAAAGTGAGATTTATTGTTTGTTTGTTTTATTATTTGCAATACGCAAGCCTCCCCTCGGTTAACAGTGCGCAGCATTTAGATCAGATTGCGAAACCTACAGCAACAAAAATATATACATTCACATGGTCGGCGATATGAGGTGAATAGAGAGAGAAGTCAAAGATGACACCCAGGTTGTTCGCCACCCAGGATGGTGAATGGAGGGTTTAGGGTTAGCATACTTTGTATGCACACTGTACAATAACAATGCACACTGTACAATAACATTATTTTCAAAAAGACAATCAGATTACAATGATTTATTTAAACCGGGATTTGAACTTCTCAACAAGCTCTGCTTTGGGTGGACATGGCACGGTGGGAATGCATCAGTGCTCTGCACAGAAACGCTCAAAATTCTGTATCTGTGCTTCTCTAGTACACTAACAATAAGGCCTTTAACAAAGTCGAACTCCATTTCCTCATATACTGGTTTTACCCCCCATTTCTTAGTTCTTTTTCCAAAGGTCGTAGTGTAGCGTGGCATCCCTACATTTCCCGTAGTCCTAGACTTTTCACGGCCCACATTCTCGTTATGGGCCAAGACCGCTAGTAGAGTCCTATGTTTCATGCCCTGTAAGATGAAATGCAATCGCTTAGGCCTGTACTTTAGTCACATATTGTGGAACACCTCCAATTCTCCTATGTGACAGAATTCTGTCAGTCCCCTCAAATCTCTTGATAGAGTTTTATCGAAAACAATCTTCTCAATGGCTTTGTGTGTAGGTGAAGATGCAATCAACCACTTCTTCTTCCGTGCCACCTCTGTGGACAAAGGGCCATGTTCACATTGGTGGAAATGTTGGTTTTCTGTCCAGCGGTGAACGTTGGTACAGTGGTGCATCAGTGACCACCATTTTTCAAGTAGGATTTACACTGACCCTTCACAAGTTTTGGAGCTCCACCAAAGATGGTTTCTGATGGACTGGAACCACTGTGAAATACGTTAAAACCTTTTGTTTTCCCTGCAGCCGAGATTTTCTTATTGATTGATTTTAGCAAGATGCCATGCATCAAATTGATGTTTAATATGTGGGAACTGCTCTCTCATTGTCTTGGCAATTGAAACATGTCTGTCCGTGGCTATGAGGTTGATGGGCATTCCCCTTGATTGTAGATATTGCAATGATTTTATAAATCCTAGTTTCTCCATGGCCACTGAGGATATACATTGGGACACTTGCATGACCACCGAACTAACAATTTTTTGACTATCCATGTCCTGAAAGTGGTGGGTGCAGTACTTGGCAGGAAATCCAGGGCTGTTGCACTGTCCATCGCCGGCTAGCCTGAATTGTTTCCCTTCGAATGAACTTGCTAGAGACAATTATTTTCCAAGCATCACTAATGGCCGGAAACAGATAATCATGTTGGTATTTGTATTACTGCGTTTTAGAAATGAAATGGAGTCCCACAAACTGAAAGAAAGACTCTAACTTTCTAAAACTGGACCCACTAAAAAGTGAGGCATCGGTTGTGCAGAACATGAGAACGCATAAATCTACAGGCGGCATGTATTTTGACGTTACTGCCTTGTTTTTGACGAGTCACATGAATCAATGGCTCCCCACATACTTCCCCTCCAACTGAATGCCCACATTTCAGCATACTTATAATATCCATCAAACAACTGTCGAATACTTTTTATTTGCCCTCTTTCATTAGACTGTCAGTTGTTTCGGACTGTGCCGTTGAGGACATATCAAGAAATTCGAAAGAAATATCGCTGATATCAAGTTCTGATGCGTCGTTTGGTGCTGCTGCTGGTTCATTCTCTGTCATTTCAACATCTGTTACTTCAGCATTGATGGCAGAACACAACATTGTCGACAGCTTTTTGGGTGGCATTTTATTGGCGGGTGTAGATTGTGTGAATTTATCTGCGACTACTTCAGAGCTATCTTAAATACATTCAGTATCATCTTCTTTTGGTGGTGCAGTCGAACTGTAGCAATGGTCCAATACAACTTTACTGGATTCTCTGGACAGATTCAATTCATGTTCTGGCCATTGGACATGAGCATCCCGAGTCTCAACACGCCGCGTCTGAATTAATAGTTCCTCCATAGTGTAAATGGTCTGGCAAGCAACATCTCTCATTTGCTTAACTGTCTGTGTATGTATAGTTCGTACACCCAGGGGTAACTAGAGGACAGATTGGAAAAGGGATGTTCATTTTAAACACAATATAAAGTATAGTACAATTGACAGGAAAAAAACATAATATAGTCCCCAACACAAAACGATTCCTAAAATTATGACCTGTTTGTAACTAACCTTATTTTCGTTTCTTTGCAACTTTCTTGACTCGAACTTCAACATCTGCACGCTGTTGCTCCGATTCGTTTCCGCATGTCTTCCCTTCCTCTTGCGCTGCAACAACTATATTTTCTGGATCAGCATAGACAGCACGGAATGACGCTCCATCGACTCCCTGAAACATAGTACTTTCATTACTATGTATCACAATATTGAAAACATAAAACACACGTGTTGACGAACACACAGGTACATCCCAATAGCTAAACACGAATTAAACATTCTGTAGAACAATCAAACCACAAGTATTCGAGCTCTGATGATCTAGTTCGATGGAACTGCCAGTATCCATACCTCTGGCTCCGAATGGACTGCCATGAATGGTTGTATTGGAGAGGAGGCATCAGCAACTTCCTGAAACACAGTACTTGCATTAGTATGGTTTTCAATATTGGAAACATAACACACACTTGGGGTCGACGGCACAGGTTCATATAAAGTGATAACCACAAATGATGCATTGTCTAAAAGAATCAAGGAATATCTAAATATGATCGGATTTCATCGACTTATTTCTCCGATTTCTTTACATCTGCATCACCTACAAGGGATGTTGTAATTGTAGTGGAAGCTCCGTCGTCTCCCTGAAACACAGTATGTGAGTTAATAGGGAAGAAAGTATAGCAAATGGAATCACGTTATATGATGACGCTCGACGGAGCTGTCAGTATCCATACCTCGTGCTGCTGAAGAATATGTAGGGATGTTGTAAATGTAGTGCGCACTTCCGAAAGCTGTTGCGCCGATTCGTATACGCAAGGTCCCGCTTCCACTTCCCCTATAATTACTTGAATGTCTGGCTCAGCATCAAGTGCAGGGGTTGACGCTCCATCAACTGCCTGAAAGATAGTACTTGCATTAGTAATGATTACAATATTTAAAACATAAGACACACTTGGGGTCGACCGCACAGGTACATATCAATGGCTAACCACGAATGAAACATTGTGTAGAACAATCAAACGACAAGTATTACAGCTCTGATGATCTAGTTCGATGGAGCTGTCCGTATCCATACCTCGTGCTGTTGAAGAACATCTAGGGATGTTGTCAATGTCGTGGACGCTTCAGCGTCTGCCTGAAAGACAGTACTTGCATTACTATGGATAACACTAATCATAACTGAAAACAAACACCAGTGGACGATAACTAAGGTGCATATTAATTGGAAAGCACTAACCAAACATTCGGTAAAATAATTACACGATACAATAAAAATATTACTTGACCTGCATAAAACAAGTCTGTAGCGGAATAGCCAAGTAAGATTACCTGATACGCGCTAGAAGTGGTTGATAACTGCGAGCACGTCACGGATGTAGAATGTTCTTGCTTCAGGTTCAAGGGATAGTCAAGCAGTTGTAAAGGTAAATTATAGATTGATAATGAAATGCCAATATTAAAAATTGCCATGTAAGGAGACAGAATACTTGAGAGTAATGCTATTGAAAATGCGCAATATAGCACAGTTCCCTGTGCCCATATATAGATTTCGTATGTGGGTTATGAAATCGAAAAAGAATATATTGATAAATGTCATTATTCAAAAAGCTATCCACTCATATCAATGTCGAAAGTATTACAAGGAACACAACACCTAAAATATCAATGAATCCATTCGGCTACCTACACACTACCGCAAGGCCTAAAGCTAAATCCGGACACTTGACTCACCAGTGGCAGAATGTGGACGAATAGAGTGGGAATAGCGTTTGTGAGCAATTTTCGTGTCGTTCGCCGTTTATTATTCTTTGTTACCCAAGATGTTGTGTACATGTTCGAGGAAAAGTGCCGGCTGCAGATGCGGTATCGATCACCCCTCTTGTCCTCTAGGACTTGTTGGACTCTACTATCCAGCTCATCCAGTGGATATCCGCAATGTCTGAACCATTCTCTTATTCGATCAACAGTTTTCGGGAATACATGCATTGTAGTGCCTTCAGATTTAGCATGGGTCTTCGAAGAGCAACGGCTAATCGAACAGGCAGGCATTGTTGAAAATTCTGAAATGTAAATATCAACATTATACAATCTTGATGAATAAAAATGTAATACGAAAGTAAATGAACCATGCAGTGTTCAATGCAAGTTTTGTTTTGGTCGCAGGAACTATACCAGTTCATCATGTGCGGCTTAGCATTTGCATAATTTGCAGACATTTATAAATGATGTGACTAAACTCTGAACATGTGACTCGTCCCTTGGATGTTATGTCTTGCACGATGTTAGGCGATCCTCTGCACACCAGGCCACGACACGTCAGAACACTGCCCACATTCCCCCAACATCTCCTCCCAAGCTTCGAGGCTCAAGTGATTCGGTGAACCCACAGAACCGAAAGCTCCGTACCAGTGTACGGGCTCGATTGCAACCCTTTCTGCATTGGCAACTGCCTTGGAGAACGTATAGCAGTAAGGGCGGCCTTACGTCTTCACGCCAGTCACGTGATACACTACGGCGTTCCCCATGTGATCTTGGTGGACGTCACATGATCCAGAGAAGTCACATGACCCAGGGGCGACCAGTATAAAGGTCTGAGAGACAGAACGCTCATTGCTTCTCAGCTGGCTTCGGACACTGTTTGGCGTTACAACTTGCTCCTTGTTACCTTGATCACGGAACTCTATCTCGGACTCCCTCGGACACCCCTTGGTACTTTTGCTTGGAACTGTTTACCTGTTGCCGGATATTTGGACTGCACCTCGACTTGTCTTTGGATCATCCCTTGGTACCTTGCTGATCTTCTACGCCTTTTTCCCCACTGGGGATTCAAGTCAAGCCCTGACTCCCACAGGTGGCTACTCTTCATCCACGCTGAACCTGCGGTTCTACCATTCCAAGGATCGCCGCATCTAATGAGCCTCGAACCTCCCTACTAGGTCACCTGGGTCTCCATTACACCAGATAGGTAAGACACTTTAGTTACTTGTTTTCCTCATTGTATTGTGCTTGCCTGGTACTTAACCTCATTCCCTCTTGACAGCAGCATCGGTGTTCCAAGAGGCTCCGTGGATCCGAGAAGACATCTCTCACCTGTGGCCTCAAGGGTCGTACAGCGGGTTTCTATTTAGTTCCCCTGTGCGGCACTTGGGGACGGAGGTCTCATCGGTCTACACGACTCTCAAGTCAGAACAGACTGAGAAGCCGTATAGTCGTGTTAGACGATGCAGGGATCCACGGATGAACCCATAGCTGCTTTGGTTCAGGCAATTACAATATTAAGGGCAGATATGGCCGCCGCAAACACTGTGATCCATCAAAGGTTAGATTCCATACAAAGTGTTCAACATTCCCTTCCTGCAGACCCTGAGTTTGGCGATACCGGCTCCTCCACTACACCCTCTCCCGTTACTGCTCCTGTAGTCCCGACTCCGATGATACTCCCAACCCCTTCCCCCTTAGCTGCTCCTGAACGCTATCAAGGGGATCCCAAGAAGTTCAGAACCTTTATTAATCAGTGCAAGTTACATTTCCTATGCAGACCTTTGGCTTTTCCCACCACCACTGCTAAAGCGGCCTTCGCCCTTTCCCATTTGGCCGGAACAGCAGCTGCTTGGGCTAATCCCCTGTTAGAGAACAATAGCCCAGTTCTTTATGACTTTGATTTGTTGGTCCTAGAAATGGCCCGAGTATTCGATACCCGACACAAGGTACAGTCTAGGGATTTGGAGTTGTTGGAATTGACTCAGGGTAAAAGGTCTCTGATAGATTACATCACCCGATTCAATCAGCTAGTTGCGGAAACATCATGGCCAGAAAACAAGAGGGCGGTGGTTTTCTATAGGGGGTTGAGTAACACCATGAAAGATGCATTAGCAGTGATCCCTTCTATGCCTACTCAGTATCAGGAATTGGTTGATCTGGTCTTACAGGTAGATGCACGACGATCGGAGCGTAGAGCTGAAATGGGGGCCTCTTCCTCTCCCACTCTTGTTGGCACTCCTGCTTCCAGTACCGAAGAACCTATGCAAGTGGGAGGGTTACGTAGTCCTATTACAACATCTGAGAGAGAACGTAGAAGGGTGGATAATGCATGCTTTTATTGTGGTACCACTGGACATTTCGTAAAAGAGTGTCCTCGACGGCCCAGGAAGAGTCAGGTTTTTCGGACGGCTCGACCTTAGAACCGGAGAACAGGTCGAGTGTTCCGTCATCTTCTCCGGGTACCTCCCTTGCCTTTACTCGTGTTCAACCCATTTCTGTAAAGGCTACCCTATGTCCCTCTACAGGCCTTCTTCATGCAGTCAATATCATTATTGATTCAGGTGCCACTGGTAATTACATAGATATTGATTTGGCCCATTCCCTCAACCTACCTTTAGTGGTGAAAACACGACCGGAACATGTCCAAGCCGTAGACGGCTCTGCACTGGTTTCTGGTCCTGTCAGACATCAAACCGCACCCCTCCTGTTAACCATACAAGCAGTACACACCGAAACCCTGAGTTTTGATTTGATCACCACACCCCAATTCGGCATCATCCTAGGGATTCCATGGTTACATGAACATAATCCATTGATCAATTGGCAGTCAGGTACTGTAGTCTTTGAGTCTGATATCTGTCAGAATTATTGTCTTCCGGTCCATCAAGCCCCTGACACACCTTCTCGGGCCTTGGGGGCCTTAGCCCAACTCACAATGACTGTCGACGATCCAGAGCTGGTGCATACACATACTGTTGGGGGGTTGGTATCTGGGATTCCGCCAGAATACAGAGAATTCGAATCAGTGTTCGACCGGGGCTCGTCTGAGGTACTCCCTCCACACAGACCATACGACTGCCCAATCGAACTGCTTCCCGATTCCAATATTCCTTCGGGCAGGATCTATTCTTTGTCCCCTTCGGAGGAACTGGCGTTGAAAGACTATGTACAGAACGCCCTACGATTAGGACACATCCGCCCCTCCACTTCACCCGCGGCAAGTCCTATCTTCTTTGTACCCAAGAAGGAGGGGGATTTACGCCCTTGTGTAGATTATCGGCGTCTTAACGCTATCACAAAAAAGGATAGGTATCCCATCCCGTTAATCACTCCACTTCTAGACCATTTAACACACGCTTCCGTTTTCACTAAGCTCGACCTACGCGGCGCATACAACTTAGTACGCGTCCGCGAGGGAGACGAGTGGAAGACCGCTTTCTGCACTCGGTATGGCTTGTACGAATATCTGGTCATGCCCTTTGGCCTATGTAACGCCCCGGCCACTTTCCAACGATTCATGAACGACATATTCAGGGATATACTGGATGTATATATGGTTGTGTACTTGGACGATATCTTAATCTTTTCTCGTGATCTTGATGAACACGTGAACCATGTCCGAGAAATATTGACCCGTTTGAGAGAACATTCCTTGTTTGCCAAACCTGAGAAATGTCAGTTCCATAAGACAACTGTTGAGTTTTTGGGTTTTCACATCACCCCTGGGGCGTTATCCATGAATGAATCTAAGGTCAAAGCAGTATTAGATTGGCCAGTACCTCGAACACTCAAATCCTTGCAGGCCTTTTTAGGGTTCGCCAACTTTTACAGACGTTTCATTTCTTCCTTCTCCACAATTGTAGCCCCGCTTACGGCCCTGACTAGTCCTCAGGTATCTTATCAATGGCAGAGAGAACAGCAGGAGGCTTTTGAGGCTTTGAAAACCGCCTTTACTACCGCACCGGTACTCCAACATCCAAATCCTGATCTTCCGTTCATAGTAGAGGCGGATGCCTCTTCCTTTGCCCTCGGTGCGGTATTATCACAAACATGTCCAAATACAGGCAAATTACATCCAGTTGCATATCATTCCCGTAAGTTTTCCAGTACTGAGTCTCATTATACCGTTACGGAGAAAGAACTCTTGGCTGTCATGGATGCTTTTCGTGTCTGGCGTCATCATCTTCTGGGGGCTAGGCATCCCATCACGGTATACTCCGATCATCGGAACCTACAGGATCTGGCTTCTTTGAAATGCATGAATAGCAGACAGGTCCGATGGCATCTTTTCTTTTCCGCCTTTGATTTCCATATCATGCACCGTCCTGGCACTTCACATGGGAAGGCGGATGCCTTGTCACGTTCTCCGGGAGGGGTCCAGTTGCCTACATTCCCCGACACTGTTCTCGGTAAGAGCCATGTGATTTGTCTCTGTACACCCTCATTGTCACTATTAGATTCGGTCCGGTCCTGGACTAGCAGTCATTCTGACCAGTTGCGAGAATGGGATCCTGTATATTCTGATGGTTTACCCTTCGTACATGAACGCCTGTTTCTTCCTACACCTGATACACGTAATCTAGCCCTTGAGTGGTCTCATGACGCTCCCTTCAATGCCCATCCCGGACAAGAGCGCACTTTAGATCTACTCAAGCGTTGGTGTTGGTGGCCTTCTATGAAGCGCGATGTGGAGTGTTATGTCGGATCTTGTGCGGTATGTGCTCAGGCTAAACATCAAAGGGGTCGACCGGTTGGATTGTTGCTTCCACTTCCGGTACCTCCCAGGCCCTGGCATACGTTAACAATGGATTTCGTTACCGATCTCCCCAAGTCAAAAGGCTTTGACACCGTCTGGGTAGTGGTGGACACGTTCACTAAAATGGCCCGTTTTGTTCCTTGTAGGGGTATCCCTTCGGCCCCTGTCTTGGCGGACTTGTTTTTTGAACATGTGTTTATGCTATTCGGCCTCCCTTCGGTCATTGTTTCCGATCGAGGTTCACAGTTCACCTCTCGGTTTTGGAGGGCCTTGACGAAACTATTGGGCATTGATACGAGGTATTCTTCGGCCTATCATCCGGAGACCGATGGTCAGACCGAAAGGACGAATCAATCGATGGAACAATACCTTCGTTGCCTCATATTGCAACATCAGTCCTCTTGGTTGGCCGTTTTGCGGCTTGCGGAGTTCGCGTATAACAACGCGGCTCATTCAGCTACTGGTTATTCTCCTTTTTACGCCCTCTATGGTCAACATCCCAAGGTTTTGCCGGTCCCTGATGCCTCTGGTTCTTTGAATCCTGCGGCCACGACGTGTCTTAGGGATCTTTCTGCTATTCATGCGAGTACAGTGGTTCATCTCACTGAAGCAAAGGCCTCTATGAAGGCCCGTGTGGATGGCAAGCGTCGTGCTGCTCCCCCTCTGGTGGTGGGTTCTAGGGTCTGGTTATCTTCCCGACATCTTCGCCTGGTGGGTTGCCGGAAGTTGCTGCCTCGCTTTGTCGGGCCGTATGTGATCTCACAGGTTGTTAATCCGGTGGCTTTCCGTCTAGTTCTCCCCAGCTCTTGGCGTATCCATCCTGTGTTTCATGTCTCCCTCCTCAAACCCTGTCCTGACTCAGTCCGTCTTCGTACCCCTGTTGCGCCGGTGTCCTTGACCTCTCCTGATGTTTTTGAGGTGTCGGCCATTTTGGGTTCTAGGTGGTTTAGGGGTAGGCTCCAGTATCTGGTGGATTGGACGGGTTACGGCCCGGAGGAGCGTTCGTGGGTTTCCGCATCTGATTTGAACGCCCCGCGGTTGGTAGCCCGCTTCCATAGGGATCATCCGTCCTGCCCACGGGGTCGTGGGCCGTTGGGGGGGGGCTATGTTAGGCGATCCTCTGCACACCAGGCCACGACACGTCAGAACACTGCCCACATTCCCCCAACATCTCCTCCCAAGCTTCGAGGCTCAAGTGATTCGGTGAACCCACAGAACCGAAAGCTCCGTACCAGTGTACGGGCTCGATTGCAACCCTTTCTGCATTGGCAACTGCCTTGGAGAACGTATAGCAGTAAGGGCGGCCTTACGTCTTCACGCCAGTCACGTGATACACTACGGCGTTCCCCATGTGATCTTGGTGGACGTCACATGATCCAGAGAAGTCACATGACCCAGGGGCGACCAGTATAAAGGTCTGAGAGACAGAACGCTCATTGCTTCTCAGCTGGCTTCGGACACTGTTTGGCGTTACAACTTGCTCCTTGTTACCTTGATCACGGAACTCTATCTCGGACTCCCTCGGACACCCCTTGGTACTTTTGCTTGGAACTGTTTACCTGTTGCCGGATATTTGGACTGCACCTCGACTTGTCTTTGGATCATCCCTTGGTACCTTGCTGATCTTCTACGCCTTTTTCCCCACTGGGGATTCAAGTCAAGCCCTGACTCCCACAGGTGGCTACTCTTCATCCACGCTGAACCTGCGGTTCTACCATTCCAAGGATCGCCGCATCTAATGAGCCTCGAACCTCCCTACTAGGTCACCTGGGTCTCCATTACACCAGATAGGTAAGACACTTTAGTTACTTGTTTTCCTCATTGTATTGTGCTTGCCTGGTACTTAACCTCATTCCCTCTTGACAGCAGCATCGGTGTTCCAAGAGGCTCCGTGGATCCGAGAAGACATCTCTCACCTGTGGCCTCAAGGGTCGTACAGCGGGTTTCTATTTAGTTCCCCTGTGCGGCACTTGGGGACGGAGGTCTCATCGGTCTACACGACTCTCAAGTCAGAACACACGAGAAGGAAACATGCTTACATTATAGACTGGACCCCCGAAGGATGCAATTAGATGACACTTGACACAGATGAAAATAAATAGATCTATTGATAGCATAACAATGGAAACTCAAGTCAATATCAATGAGACCAAAGAACATAGCACTATTGAGTACTCTACTCGCAAATAGAAATTTAAAAATCAGCGAAATATGACTAGGATACATGGCCTTACCTTGACCAACAAACAGTTGGATTCAGCAAGCCGAGCAGTATGTTGCAGGAGAACAGGTAGATGGCTACAGGTAAGCACACTGACGAGTTTGCTCGCAGCGGTCACAGAAGTTCACGGATAGCACGTCGACGAGCAGATTAGCATGGATCTCAGTGGTTCTCAGGTAGCACATGCAGGAGTTGACTTGCAAAGCACAAAGATGTTCTCATGAGGCATATCAAGTGGTTTATAAAGTATTACAAACAGGGGTCTGTTTTTGAATGAATGACGTGTGTCATGGTATTATGTGGTTTGCTGGGGGCCGGCCAGCATGAGGGGGGGGGGAGATCCTGGCCGGACACACGGAGTCTGAGGAGGCCATGTGAGCGATGGGCCCTTGACGTGGGATATCTTTTGAAGTGTACATGCTGTTTGGCACCTTGGCCGTTCTCCCCTCTGACAGCCCCCCATGGCAGTGCGCATCCACTGGCGCGAACCGCCTTTGATAGAGGGGGGTGGGATGGATGGGCCTGGGGCGTGCAGATAAGGCACAGGAAGACTGCTGAATGGAGAGACACTTGATTCATTTAAAAAATCGAAACAACCGTTGTTAAAATATATGTGGTGTTTTATTTTGTTTCTTTTTTTGATGGCACAAAAATACAAAACTTTACACATTGTACAGGTCGGGTTGCAGCACAGCGAGGGAAAATCCCCTGTACTGACCGCAGTCACTCGGTGAAAGTTTCTCTTATGGCACGAACGGCACAGGCGGATATTACTCTTTGAACGCGGTGTCCAAGCCTCCCGTGAAGCCACCATGTAAAGGAACGATGGGCCACTTGCCGGTACCACCTGTGAAAAATAATGATACAAACTGTTCAAGATAAGTTGATTAAATGTTTTGTTGTCAATGACAATTCCTGTAACTAATGGCATTCTACTCGGACAAATGCTATCTAGACACTGCACACTATTGAATGACTTTCATGCTTTACAATGATATGTAGATGTAATTTTGGATATAGGAGACAACCATGACATAGTAGTGGTATCACAAGCAGATTATACTTACTTGTTACTCGAATTACAAGGACGAACAGTTGTGCGAAGTTCGTGCATAAGCACCATCATTCTCCTCAACAAGGACCGTGTGAGGCAGGCTGCCCTGAAGTCTGGCAGCACGGTGATGCATTGCGGTCGTGGCTCGCCTTCCGAAATGTAGGCCACGCATCCCGAGTTTTCACAGCAGCAGCAGTTCTCATCCTCGGTTGGCATTAGCTTGCACCGATTGCATGTGCACCAGGTGGAAACACCGTCATGCGACTAGGTCCAGTGTCTTCATCCGTTGATTCGTCCTGCCAACTGCAGTCCGAAGCCCCATCGTTTTCGCGCGTTTCCCTTTCCAGTAGTTCCTCCTCGGTATACTCGGGCTCGTACATGTAGGGCATTATTGTAGCCATTGTGTGGTAAACAAACTAAAATAATTTATAGCGATGGTACAGGTGTTCACATGGGCTACAAGCGGCAAAGGTAGCTGACCAGAGCACAAAAACGAGTCACAGAATACTCAAAGTAACACAGAGAGAGGAATGGAATCGAAAATCTGCTGCTATGTGTTGTGAAACGGTCTGTTTATACTTATTGAGGAAAGAGGCGGCTTGCCATTTCCATGGCGACACGTCATTATCTGAAGTGCAGCGATTGTTGACACGAGACGTGCTTTGGCGTTGTGAAATCGGCGGTACGCGTCTGCTGATGACCGGTTCAGAGGTGGGAGATATGATTTAGTGCCGCAAAAGCAGGTCAGCCAGGGCGATGGGGCAAGTGATAGGATTATCACAAAATGGCAGCGCCCTGGTGCCTGTTTTCGCGTGCGTTTAATGGACGAAAACTCAGGTAAGGTCCATAGGAAATTTTTCTAAAATCGAGCGACTTAGGCTTGAAAACACATGGCCGACACGTAGGGACAATAAAAAATTTGGACCAAACCATTCCTTTAAGTGATCAATAAATATGATTACTATGAGAAGACTCCAGTGGCCCTATCATTGACTTAGCCACACCTAAAGGATTTGCATTTTCTGGGCAGAATAGAGTCGGACAACGGAGGGGAGTTGCACTGATTGCCAGGGAAGAATTATGCTTCTTCCAATCTGTTTGCTTGTGAAGGTTGCAAATTGTTACACCTAAAATAAACTCTTCTCCAGTCGACTGTACTCATTTTATTGTAATTCATCGACTCCCAAACGAAATGCTACATTTCATTGAGTATCTTATGGGTATAGTAACAGGTATTAATACCCCTAACTCCTCCACCTTGCTTATGGTAGATTTTAATAGGTGGAGGGGTAATTGTGTAGGTAAAGACGCAATCTTCTGGAACAGAACTTAAATAATATTGGTGTAGCTGCTCATAATAAAGAGGTTACACATGCACATTTTAAGGGCAAGGTCCTGGACTGGGTTGCGTCCAGGAACCTGCAGACACCCACAAACTCTAACCTCTTCTTCTGCTAACCTCTTTTTAGACAGAACTCCCATGTACTGTTGTAGACTACCCCAAGGTCCTGGAAAGTAATGAGATGAAGAACAACATCAGGAACATGGGTAATCCAAGTACTGGGACACGGACGGAGCCGAGCACCGTCTGCTCTTGGAGTCAAGAGGACAGTGGGACTCCTTCACCCGATGACTTCCAGACTGGGACATGAGTGAGGCTGGCCGACGTGATGTGAACGCAAGTGGTAGCATCCAGACCTAGGTGATGCGCCGAGACGCAGAGATGCCTGCTCAGCACACAGAGTAGCAGAGAGACACCAGGAAGAACTGGCTGCGCATACTGGGAACTAGCAAGGTAATTGAAGAGGTGCAGGTACTGGTAGGAGCTGAAAGGTACAGGCAGCAAAAACCCTGTACAACTATAACTAGCATGCCTATCTTCCTCGTATCAGTACTTGACAAGCGAGACATCCAAGGTGACATAAAGAGAAGGGGAGAGAAACTAGGTTCAAGGACCCAAACCAAGTGAGTGACATGAGGCCTCTTCTTCGTGGCAGTACCGGGCAGGGAAGTGGACCAGGTAGGCCAAACCAAAGGGGAGAGAAGCCAGAGTTGTGTGGATTCTCCTAACACTCAGACCTGGGTGTTGGAAGTATGAAACTTGATGAGGAGTCATTTCCCCCTGGTTGTTAGATATTGTGTAAGGATTACCAGGAGAAGGAAGTCATTTTCCTGGTAATGCTGACTGTTGGGAAGGTCCAACAGGACTGGGCAAGGGAGTAATTTTGAGACTGAGACCAAACGCCAGGAGAAGGGAGGCATTCTGCTGGTCCACAAAGTAACTATATTACTTGGAACTTTGCGACCTGGGGGCGGGAGTCATTCCCCCAGGTTGTCTGAGACTGAATTCCAGAAGAGGGGGGGGGGTCATTCTCCTGACCCACCAAGGAAACGTTGTGTGGAACTTGGACCATAGCCCAGGGGAATGGCGGCGTTCTCCTGCGATCCGAACCATACTTCTTTATTTCTTAGTTTATAGTGTAAGGGCCAATAGTAGGGTTTTCTTGACACGGGATAGTGCACTCTTTTTCTTCAACAAACATCCTGACAATCCCCTTAGATCTTTAGTTGAGGCAGGGAAACCCCTCTTAGGAATAGGGAAAGATGGGTTTTCTCTTGCTTTATTACTGAACAAGTCTTTAGCCCCACATATGCCACCTTTTTGTGTCCGAGTCCTCCTTCTGCACCGTTGCACATACTAATATGTTGTGAAACGTTGGAGTGGTATTAGACATTTTGGAGGAGAGGGTAGTGACTGTATGGAAGGAAAAGTGCATTTTCTGAAAGGAATTGGTTGAGTGTTTAGGTCACGAGGGAGTGAAACTGAAGGAGGATATGGCTGAGAATATTAGCAAAATAGTTGCCACAGATGAATTGCGCTCATTTTGGGGAATGATTGGTAGAATTCAAAGGTTTGTAAACAACATTTGCCAATAAAGTAAGTGAAATGAGGAAACTGCTGAAGAAAGGGGAGGATTTTGTATGCCATAGTAAGTGTGAAAATGAATTCATAGAGATAAAGGAGATGGCTCTGGTTAGAACAATTTGATACCAGTAGAAGGTAAATAAGCAGTGGATGCAAGTGAGATTGTCATTGGAGCTGTATTGACTTAGACAGACGGGCATAGTGAGAAGGTACTTGCTCATGCCTCTAGGGTTTTGCGTAGACCAGAAAAGCATTATTTGGTCTTGGAAAAGGAAGCACTGGCGTGTCATTGGGCTGTGGAAAAATTCAAAACATTTTATGGGGGTGGGGGGCTGAGATGGTTTTAAGAACGGATCATAGGCTTGTGACAAAAAAATGAGTCAAAAGGATTAGTTAGATAAAATATCAAGAAATGTAGCTAGTTGGGTGGCAAGAATGCAAAGTCATGCGTTTCGTGATACTGGGTTGCAAAAGGTTTTGGCATATCTTTTATTGAGATTGGGTGGAAGAGATTAATGTGAGGAAGTAGAAATAATGGAGCTGATATATACACACTTATGGAATCTGCTTAGATCACATGCTGTGCATAGGCCGACATCTAGTGGAAGCTGCGGAGTATAACAGTTGTTTTTGAAATTCGAAAAGGGACATCGACAGGGCGTGCCAGTAATACTATCCCTAGTGTGACATCCACTGTATCCTTGGTCCTTCACACATCAAGGTCCCCCGACATCGTAGACGGACGTATAATAAACAAACATAGCGGAGTTCCTCTTTCAGCATATCGCCATTGATTATAATAATTAGAGCTAGATCTCTCTTCCTATCATTTATTCACCGTCTATCGAGATCATCTTCGACAACGGTGAAAGATGATCGTCAAAGATCCTTTCGACTAATCCATTCGGCCCGGAAGTGCCGGACTGGGCTTTGGCCCACACAGTAGGGTGAGAGGAGGGAGGTAATTGCAAATGTATTTGCCCCTTTTCCTACCTTACATTCGCCTAGCTACCATTGCATGTTATCATGGATAAAACCTGCCCAAGTTGCAGGAAAAAATTCCTGTGGGTTGACGAGCACCTTGTGTGCAATCTGTCTCCCACGAGATCACGTCGAGGAGAAGTGTCGAGCCTGTAGGCTCTTCAAACCAAAGACGTTGAAGGACCGTAAAACGAAACGCTGGGCTCACCACGCCATTCAGGCCGAAGCCACCATGGACGTGAAAGGAACTTTCAGCGATGGTAGCAACACAGCCGTTTCAGACAGTGAAGGCAAAGGGGAGACGCTAGTTTCCCAAGCGCAAGCCCCTGACCCCAACAGACAGGCCAGCGGTCCTGCTATGGGCACGACCCCCGGCGGCACGGGCGCTCTCGCAACCCCTACATCCACTAAACACACAACCCAGGGCTGAGACTTGACACGGTTGTTGAATAAGGGTCCACGTACGACGTCTAGGTAGAGGTCCAAAAGTTCACTGTCCTCTGGGCATTCGCGATCCCAATCGCCACATGACCGGCATCGACTGCTGAAAGACAGCACAGATGTTGTGCATAAAGCCACACCCGCACGTCAGCTGACGAGACGTCGGGCCACTCTACGACCGAGGTTCGACGTTCGTTGACGAAATCGGTAATGCCTCGGTGCAGGCGGGATTAGCTCACTTAGTGGAAAAACACGCCCCGAAAGGGCTTAGAAAGGAAAGAGTTTAAGAAGCGCTCTTCCAAGATGCTTCATAAAGATGGCTCACTCTCCCCATCCAACGTCCATCCTCGGAAGGTTTCCCACACTCCCAAGGGTTTTCAACCTCTGGGGAAAGATTACTTACCAGAAAAGGACTCCTTAGTAGGCATTGTAACCTCTCCGGCTTCCACACTAGGCCCTTTGTCCATCCTGAGCTCAGCCCAATGTACATGGGGAGGATGACTTTTATTGGCTTTTTTATCTTTTTAGAAAATCCATCCAGAACCCTCCTCCTACTACAGCTGCCTCTGGCTCACAAGCCATTGCAAATGCCCCTACTAGTCAAACCCTATCTAAAAAGTCTCGTCCGGACACCCTGGCTATTTAATCACAGGTTGATCCTCCCTACATAGATCTTTATGACACACACTATTATGCTGATGCTGCAGATACTTATACAGCTCAAGAGGGCACAAAAGAAGTCTATGGCGACGACGAGGATGAGACGGAGATGTACACTATAGCCTCTCCCATCAACCAGGACCCTCCGGTGGCTGATTCGCCTATTGACAACCAGCCCCTTCTGAATGACATGCTCATAAAGGAAGCTGAACATTTTCAGATCAGAACACGAGGCTCGGCAGGACAAGGATTTTGTTGAGGATATCCTGGGGGGGATAGGAAATCAGTTGCCAAGTTTATACCAATCCTACAATCTGTCCAGAGAAGGATCCAACCGTCTCTGGAAACACCAAATCAAACGCGTGCGGTTAACCCACGCATAGAGAAACTCTTCTGCCCAGCACCCAACGACCCCCCCCCCCCCCCTGTATCAGGGGACAGCTTTAAACCGGACTCACTCGTGGTCACAACCACAAGAAAGGGAGCGGGTACTCCACTAGCCTCCTTGGAGGCGCCACCTGACCAGGAAGGCAAACGCCTTTACACCATGGGCAGGAAGGGATCCTCTTCTGCGGCTTTTCAGGCTAGAATAGCTAACACTACCACTCTTAGCTAGCTATAATTGTCATAAATGGGACGAGGTGTCCGCACTACTATCGTCAGCCCGGGAAACATTAAAGACTCAATTGTCCCAGGTAGCAGCAGAGGGCAGAGCTGTCTCGAGCTGCATCCCGAAGAACAATTTAGACGCCACTGACAATGTGGGAAGAATAATTGCGGAAGGCACTATTATTAAGCGCCATGCTTGGCGTCGCCAATGTGGCTTTAAGCAGGAGACACAAGCAACACATGCTAAATATGCCTATCGAGCCCAATGTCCTCTTTGGAAAGGCAGTTGAGGACTCTCTAAAGTCAGCAAAGGATGAATACGATACTCTGAAGTCCTTGGGGCACCTTACAGAGAAACCCTCAGGCCAAAGAGGGACTAGTAATTTTCATCGCTTCAGAGGACAAAATTCCCAAAGGGGTTCAGGGTATGTTCATAACCAAGGGTCATCCTGGGGTAACAATCTGGGCCAATCCTCACAGGGTTACCCAAGAGGACATTGCTGATCACGCGGCCGGGAGAGGTCCCCCACCTCTAGAGGTGGAGCAACACCTCCAAAACAGTGACATTCTGCTTCAGGTGCCCTCCCATGTCACCCAAGCATGGAAGGGGGGATCACCACGGACAAATGGGTGATATCCACCTTGGTGGGCAGGTACTGTGTGGAACTAATCCAGCCGACGACCCCCGGAACCATCCCCTGGACCAGAAGAAAAACTCAGAGGAAGAAAGCATCCTTCTCGAGGTAATCGTAATGCTGCTCCTCAAGGACGCCACAGAAGTCGTCCCGGCGAACCAGGTAAATAAGGATATTTATTCAACCTACTTCTTTGTGCCAAAGAAAGATCTAACAATGCGCCCAGTATTAGACCTACGCCCTGCAAACAAATGTCGAGCCACAAAAATTCTGCATGACTACGCTATAAGAAGTAAGCCCTCTGCTAAAGCGGGGGGATTACATGGCAACTCTGGATATGAAGGATGCTTATTTTCATATGTTCCCAGCGCACAGAACATTCTTGCGATTCAAGATGGCAAACGAGCACTACCAATTTAATGTGCTACCCTTTGGCATAGCCTCTGTGAATACCCTCAGAGCAAAGGTACTGGCGGTGGTGGCAGCGCACCTGCGCAGGGAGTCCATCCCAGTGTACCCTTACCTGAACGACCAACTGATTACAGGGGAGACCCCGCAGCTTTGCAGGACAAACTTTCAATTGGGCTTCTCAATAAATGAGAAAAAATTGAGCCTAGTGCCAAGCACAACTAAACAGTTTCTGGGAGCTGTAATTGCCACCCTTGTGTCTTTGCTCTTCTCCGCCGAAGAAAGAGTCCAAAATATGTTACTTCAAATAGCACATTATCAGGCAGGTCGCCAGATAAGCGTATGTGACGCTAGGCATGTTGGCATCGTGCATTTACCTGGTGCCGCACGCACGCAGGAGTGGTTGGCGAAACAGTGGTCTCAGGTAAGCGGTCAGTGGGACGATCTAATGGTCGTTTCGCCAACACTAGTACAAAACCTTCGCTGGTGGACAAGGGAAAATCTTTGGAAGGGCAAACCCTTCCACGACCCAGAAGTGCAAGCTATAGTGACGACAGATGCCTCGCTTGCCGGGTGGGGGGGGGACGCTTATCACCTTCATCACACAGCTCAGGGTCTGTTAGAACTTCTGATAGTATTCAAAGCCCTACAGGCATTTGAGATGCAGCTAACAAATCTGTCAGTACAAATCCTCACCGACAGCACAGCAGCGATGTTCTACAGCAACACAGGGGGCACACACTCTCCAAATCTTTCCAACTAGCACAACGGATTTGGAAATGGGCAATCAAACTGTAACGCTCACCTGCTATCCACGGGGACATCACTCAGCTTGTTCTGACCTCTTACGACCTCGAACCCTTCCCTGGAGTATACTCGACTGGAGACTGGGCCTTGTTTTCTTGGAAAGTGTGCTCTCCGTCCTGCTTTCAGCGCAGGGGCGTGTTGATTGATGCGGGCTCGTTGCTGCCTAGTTACTTCACTGGTAAGAGTCTGACAGGTAAGTATAATGAGTCTTTTGAACAGTTCTCTAACTTGGTTCCTTTCCTTCCTTAGATGATGGCCGGCGTCTGGGGATGGAGACGTGCTGCTGAGATGAGTAGCGCTGAAGGTGAGTGAGAGCGCGATGCGCCCATTTCGTATTTGTATTGAACTGAGTTCTTTTTCTGTGTCTTTTAGGTGCCGCAACGTTTTCAGCGTGGATGCCGGTTATGAAGAAGAAATGCGTTGAGTAAGTGCGGTATGCAGCGCCTCTAGATGTTTCCACGCTAACCTGGTGTGTCTTTTCCCTCTTGCAGATGGATGAGAAGTTCCGGAGACAGAGTTCCCCCAGAGTGGCTAGGATTCAGGTAAGCATTTGAAGCTCGTACAGTCTTTAAAAATAAGTGAAGATTTGCTGAATGCTTACTAATGCCTTTTTTCTGTTCTTTTCCCTTTTCCTTAGGAAGCGGCGTGCCGGGATGGGAATGACACCGCCGAAGGTGCCCGCAGAACAGAAGGAGCGATGGATGATGGGCAGAAGTGCCGCAAGGTAAGGCTGTTCCTAACAGTGTTCTTGTTCTTGCAGGAGCTGAGCGCAGAAGAAAGATGCAGGCCTACTGGAGACCGATCCGAACACGGTGAGTGTCGCGCTGCAGGTGCAGAAAACACAAAGCATGTTTCTCAACCTGGGCGTGGCTTAAATAGTCTCTGGGTATCCCAGGTGTCTCTGGGCTGAACCACACCCAAAAAACTAGACTGCACATGCAGTTCTGGGAACCGAAATATGTGGGGGCATCCATCTTGTCCCCATCAATGCACTACAAGTCCAATCCCCAATGTTATCCTATGGGAGTGAGTGAGTGAGTGAGTGAGTCTGGTGCCACAAGCGCCAAGTCTGACTCCAATGGGTCTTTGGAGGGATGGAGAGGCCCTTGAGGGCCATGTAGGTGATCGTGGCCTGGCTCCAGCCTGACATCTTGGAGGGCTGGGGACATGAGGGGCAGGAATCGTGACACAAATGGAAGATATTCCTATCCTCGCAACACTTTCCAGGTGAACTCAATACGTTAGACTCTCTAAGCAGAGCTCCCCTACCAGAGAAACATGAATGGCAACTAGACACAGAAGTCGTAGTTCACCTCTTCTCTCAATGGGGTTACCCCACGCTAGACTTGTTCGCCGCAAGAGAAAACGAGCAATGGCCAGACTTTGCATCCAGGATTTCCACAACCAGGCTCCAAGGGGAACGCCCTCTGGATGAATTGGTCAGGTAGGGTTGCCTATGCTTTTCCTCCCACTCCTCTCATGAACAAGGTGGTTGGTGAACAAGATTCACAGGGAAAAAATGGCGCTCATCCTAGTTGCACCCTTTTTGGCGAGACAGCCATGGTATCCACATCTGCGCAAACTGGCGATGGGCGCTCCCATCAAACTCCCGTGCCAGACATACCTACTCACCCAGCATGGGGGAACAGTGCACTCTCAACCTCAGTCTATGAACTTGGCAACGTGGCTCCTGAAGTCCTAGAGTTCGGACATCTTAACCTGCCACAGAGTTGTATGGACATCCTAAAGGAAGCAAGAAAACCTAACACTAGGCACTGTTATTTCGTCAAGTGGAGGCTATTTGTAGTTTGGTGCCATTCTAACCAAATAAACCCCATACAATGTACTCCATCTCACATTCTAAATTATATGCTCCACTTGCTAGATCCGCGGTTAGTCTTCAACTCTATAAAGGTCCACCTGGCTGCTTTATCGGCTTACACTTCTTCCCTCAAAGTATTGTGGTGGAAGGTACTGGTCATTAAAGCATTCATGGAGAGATTAAAACTACTCCACCCTCCCATTTCTAACCCACCGCCAGGATGGGATCTCGATGTAATACTCTCTAAGCTCATGGGGAAACCCTTCGAGCCGATGCAAAAGTCAGGTTTTAAGCACCTGACCTACAAGACTGCCTTCTTAGTGGCTGTTATTTCCATAGGAAGAGTTGGTGAATTACAAGCATTGTCGGTGCAGGATCCTTTCTTTACCATACACTAGGACAAACTGGTTTTACACGCTCATCCTAGGTTTATCTCTAAATTTCACATAAACCTGTCCATTGAGCTACCAGCCTTCCTCCAGAACCCCACCAGCTCAGCTGAGGTTAAACTTCACACACTAGATGTAAGGAGGGCGGTCCTTTACTATGTAAACAAGACCAGACCGCTGAGTCTGAGTCAACTGTTTGTCTCTGTAGCACCAGGCAGAGAAGGAGACCGCATTTCCAAGAATGCCAACTCCAGATGGATAGTCAGATGCATACAACTGTGCTATTCTCTATCAAACAAGGCACTGTGCCTCATTACGTTGTCACCGTACTGCCATACTACGAGTTGTACTCGCAGGTCTCTCTCTGCCCGCCCGGTCTGTCCTGGTGGGCAGTGCGGCACCCGCGAGCACAACTCGTCTGATGCATTGGCACTGTTATGAACGGTGCCGGTGCATCCAACTCCCCATTCCCATTCAGGCATATGGGGCTGAATGGGGATGGTGTGAGGCCCCATCGCTGAAATCCTGCAGAAGCAGATGAATAGCCCACCAGATCCCTCAAACCAGTACACCCAAACAGTCAAATTGAACAACTGTGGAGTTGACCAGACCTGGGAAATGGGGAAATGGGGAAGTGGAGAAAATAACAGACGGGCAAGGTTTTTCTGGTTCTCTCCTGTTCTTATGACTTTGAACATTGGAAACCCTGCAAAAATCAGCATACATTTAGTGTTCTAATAGCATTTTCCTCTAACTTTGACTTAATCCACTCTTTCCAACCCCCTTTTTACCTGTCTGCCTGTGCTCTCTGCTGAGAGGCTATTTTTAGAAGATATTTGTTTTTGCTTGTGTCTGTCATTTGCTGATGACTTAACCCTCTCACTCTGTTCTCTTCTTCTGCTATGCCACTTGTGCTTTGCACCAAAAATCTGCAACTTCAACTTTTAAAAACAAATAACAGTTCAACTGGGCACTGATGCTTTGAAGTCTTGATAACCAGAAATGCCATATGCCTTCTCAGTCTCATCTGATCTTCAGCTTGCCCCTAAAGAACTGTTAACTCTTGATAACGCTGTGCTTGCTTTTAAATACGTATTTTCTTATCGCTTAGTCCTGCTGCTGCCTTAATATTCACTTAGATCAGCTTCTGCCTCTGCAAACATGCCGCGCATTCATGTACTAGAACAACGCAAAGCCGCAAACTTACCGTGCTCCTCTAACAAGCCACGCCTTCATGTACCAGGGAAACGCAAAGTAGCAAACGTACCGATTGAAATGCCCTCTGCACCACACAGCTGATCCCTGTTCTCTACACACGACGCATTCCTCACGCTACCGACGTTCTACACGTGGTTAGGTGCCTTCCTCTAACGCATCCTTATTACCTGACGCAAGGACTTTATCATTGCAATGCTTCTAAAACCTTTTACGCGCACGCCAGAAAATTTTAACACGCGCACCGGGGTCACACGCAATTTACAGTTCAATACTGTTGTCAACAAAATATTTACAGATTCCAAATCAACATCAGTTCTTAAATCTGACTATTTTTCAGACTTTCAGTAAACAGATCTTCATACATTGATTATCAAGCATTCACTTTTGGCAATTGTAATAAACCTTTTTCAAAAAGGGCACTTATCTGGATTCAGTCTCTGACTTTCTCTGTTCAAAAATCTTCTTGGTTAAGTGGTGGTGGTGGTGGTGTTGTTTCTTCTGACTTCTATGGAGCTCTTGAGCACTGCAACCTCTCCTGGGCTGGACTTGAATGAAAGTTAGTTTAGAACCTCATCAGAGGTTCCAAACTGCATCATAATTGATTCTTTCCAATCATTGCTAATCATGAAATTCTCCATCTTGAATTGGGAGAATGACAGCAGGCTAACATGAAGGTCAAGTAATTTATCATATATAGATGTATAGTAAATAAAACCTACTCTCAACCTGAAACTGCATAAATAAGCTTCCAAAACCCAGGAACCTGACAGATGGGGGAGGGGGGGGAGGTCCCTTATTACCGGCACCTGGCAATGGGGATGAACCGGGTCCGCCAATGTCAGAATCCCACCGTTCGTCCCCATTGCAGGGTGCCAGAATAATCACAGGCACGGCTGCCGCCAAACTCATGAGACCCACTGCCTTTCACGCCAAGAGCTCACTCCACAAGAAGCACAAGAGCCACTCTGGTTTTCGTTGCAAATGTCCCCCCCAGACAGCATTTGCAAAGCAGATACATGGAGCTCAGTACACACCTTCCCTCATCACTATTGCATTGACGCACATTCCAAGACAGATGCACAGGTGGGACAAGTGGTTCTAAAACATCTATTTGCTAATTAACCTTCTCACAACCCATCACCTTCTCCTAACACTGCTCGCTGATCTATGCACAGCATGCGATCTAAGCAGATTCCACAAGTCTCAGAAGGGATACATTACTCACCATAATCCTATTTCTGATGCTTGTATCTGGTTAGATTCGCATGTGACCCACCCTTCCTCCCCATGGAGAGAAGGTGCACGGATGCTTTATGAGCTTGCCTGATGGATATCTGCTTGGATACGCTTGTACTCGCGCTACATTTCCTGCTACCTCATGTCGGAAACGAAACAATCTGAGGGAGGTCGACGCGTAAAGGACCATGTACAGTGGACGTCACACTAGGGATAGTATTACTGGCACGCTGTGTCGACGTCCCTTTTCGAATATTATATATATATATATATGTGTGTGTGAAGTAAGGATGGGACAAAAGAGGAGATTGATGGGGAAGAAAGCGCTGAACTAAGTTTGAGAAAGGAATGTTCTACTGATGGGGCAAACCTTAATAAAACAGGAAGTGCCAAAAGGTGTATGGGTTGAGTTGGCCGTAGATGTTTTGGGCCCTGTGGATGTTGGAAGTAGCCACAGGAAGTTGTTTTTAGTAGTTTAATTGTGAAATTGGATCGAATTTAAGATTGTGACAGTGTCTAGTGAGTTTTTGGAGGAAATATTTGAGAGGGCAGGATACCCTGGGAGTATTCTTGCCGACAATGGGAGTCAATTTGTGGGAAGTTGATGAAGGTGTGGGAATGTGCATAAAAGGACAGCATTATATCATCCAGACGGCAATGAAGACGTCGAAAGGGTAAATGGGAGTATTATTAATGCAATAAGGTTGGTGGGGGGGTGTGAGTGAATAGGAAGGAAGCAGTGTAAGAGATATGCACTCTTAGGATGTCACCATATAGTCCTTTCGAGATGAGGGAGGAAGGGAAATACCAAAGTAAACCCTCCGTGGTTAGAAAGGGCAAGAGCGTCCAAGGTAAATGTGGAGGATGTGAGAAGAAAGGTGCGTCGGAAGAAAGAGAAATCTGTAAGGTGCAAAAGAAAGGAGAGAGCGAGCAGGAGCTTGGCAATCCAGGTTGGTAAGGCTAAAGAAAGGGGTTGTGAAGGGGAACAGAGATGTTCTGTACAGCGCGCCATTGTGGGTGGAAAGGATGATGATCGATGGTGGTCAGGTGCATAACGTAGGTAGGCTGGCAAAGGTCAGGGAACCTTTAAGTATAAGGAGTGATGAGGAAGAACGGAAAGGAGGCATGTTTTATATATGGGTTTGGGGGTTGGTGGGCGTGTGAGATCTGGTAGAATGCATGTACGTCACCGAGGGAAGAGTGGGGGGAAGGAGGTTCTGGAGAAGCCTTTAGGGAAGACAGTGAAGGAAGAGTATGGTTTGGAAAGACAGAGGAACCGTATGACTGGGGGCTTCTATGTACCAAGGTTGTAGAGGAGCTGATATGTGATCAATATCTTTGAGCAAGTGCTGCAGGGATACAAGGAATTCGAGGAATGGAGAATAAAATTACAGCGGCCGACCACTATTGTTATTCAGAAGCATAGGAAGTATGTGCATGTCCAGGAGAAGAAGAGAAGTGTCATCCCTCATTGTGATTTTTACAAGTGCTTCATTAGCACAGTATTTTTCATCCCAGCTCTATTAAGCCGAATAGGGTGTGCTTGCAGAGTTCATCAAAGTTTAAATATTAACTATGCTCTGGTGAGCGTGTTAAAGCTGCACAGAGATTTTAACAGCCATGAAAGTGTACGACAGCCGCTGCAGGCCCGGCCCTAGGATTTGCAGGGTCCTGGGCAGCAAAAGATGTATTGGGCCCTTTAAATGCCACAAAATTATATGATTATTACTTTTGTATAGCGCACGTACAACCCAGAGGCTTTGAGGCGCTGTTGCAGGTACAAGCCAAGTAGTCCAGTATTCAAATAATCAATTGGTCATTAATATCTGTGGGGATCAAACAAACGGACATTCACTATCTGAATTGTAACAGTTAATATTACGGTTGCAGCAATATTAGGAGGGGGGCCTTGTTTTCGAGTAGCTAACTGATGGAGCTGAAAATTTGTAGAGATGGGTACCTTCAAAAGAAAGTACTGTGACGAGGAAGAGCAGGACAAAGGGCAATGAAGATAATTTTAACATGCCTAATGTGACAGCACATTCCAAGGATGTAAGGGCAGGGATTGGCCCTGGGCTAGACAGGGCAAAAGTGCTTTTGCTGCAGGATAGTGCAATCGCAACACAGCCTATTTACCGGAAAGGTACTGATTCAGTTGGAGAAAGCAATTTCGCAGGTCTTCAAATGTCATTAGTAGAGCTCAAGTGAAGTAAAAGGTGTGGGGGGTCATTAATATACGCGCCGGGACTGAACATATACTAAAGTGAAATACCCAAATTTAATTCAACTTGCCTTTCCTAATAGAAGAAAATTCACAATAAAAACTAGCATTGTCTTTCACAAAATGAATGCTCGATAACCATAAAAAAGTAAAACTACTAGAGAAGATTTTCCTAGAATACTGCTGGCAAATTCTAAAAGGGGTGCACCTTTCATCCCGAAATCTATATTGGAAAGCAAAATACCAATGCAAGACGTCTGCTTTGAAGACACTTTCATGTGGTGGTGTGGCTTACTTGGTTCAAATCCCGTTAGAAAACCTGAGCAAACAAGCTTTTATTGGCATGCTGGCATAAACAACACTAAAGTTGTCACTTTGTAAGAAGTGGGTGGACGCTGTCAGCCCACATGTAATCTCAACTTTCACCCTGAAAATTAGCACAGGGACAGCTAGAACATCTTCAGTCCCACACACATGGACCTGGTAAATTATCACAACAAATTTGCCCTCTGATCCTTTCCCCTCCTCACCTCGACATTTGGCTTTCAACAATACTGTTTTTATCAAATTTAAAGTGCTCTAGCAATATAGGAATCCTTATGGAAATATGTTAAACAGAGTACAAATGTTGCATTGTTTTCACCCCATCTTACTACAAACATCAGAATGCAATGCCATAACATTATTAAAAATGGCTTGTTGGTTGTCTTTCAAGACTTAATCAATAAGAAAGAATACTGTGAAATGATAACCATTTGGATCTTTTGACAAAGGTCTGCTTTATATGATGCAAGTGAAATCTCCCAACACATTTTCTTCATTTAACATATTTTAATTGTCTTCAAGTGTCAAAGAAGACAGATTTGGGCAGCAACTAGTTTTTCTGTATGTGCTTTCAGAATAAAATGCCCCTTTTTAAACCCTTTCTCCAAAACAAAGGTTCTTAAATGGACCATTACATTACACCAAGAGTGTGGTAAACCCTAACTGTGAGGCCCCACGGGTCTGATGGCTCGCTTGGGAGGCATTTGTCTCTAGAAGCGTGTCACAGGGGGTTAGGAGCTGACGGCACAGCCTCGTTAAAACAGGCACATAGAAAAGCCCTGAGGCTAGTAGCAGCCCAGCCCTCATTACTTCTTTTACCCATGGCAGCAGGTAGCTGCTGGCCCCAAAGAGCGCAGGACCCAGGCTGCCGTCGGACTGGCCATGCCTGTAGCCGGTTCTGAGTCGACGGGTTTGCTGATTTACTTCCCATGCTTTGGCACGTTAATGGGCTGATTCTGAGCTCAAAGAAACGCATTACTCTTTAATGGACCAACCCTTTTCATATTTTTTTTCCATATTATGTGACTATATTTATGTAGTTGCATAATGTAGAGCCAATATGAAAAGTGTCCTTCCATCACGGAACAACACTTTACCCATACCGGGAAGAATTCCTAGAAAATGAAAGGGGTCAGGCACTCATTAACCTATACAATTCATATATTTTATTTGTATCGCACGTGACAAAGGCCTGCAGGCATGGAGATGCTAAGACAAGAGAACAGGAAGCAAATAAACTGTCAGTAAGGACGGAGTCTAGCAGGAGGAACTCGGCGAGACCACTTAATGAAATACAGTTTTCAGCTTGAAGATGGCCAGTGAGTTGCATGCTCTCAAATCAGGGGGCAGGGCATTCCAGCCTTTGGGAGATGCGTAAGGAAAGAATCCCAGGACCACGACAAAGTCTGGCCCCTGGTGCCTCTAGGAGACACGAGTTATTCGATCTTAATACCCTCTGGGCTGGTAGCCATGAAATGCAGCTGGCCAGATAACTCCGGCTTTGGCCATAAAAGCACTTGTGTGTAACACAGAGCACTTTGAAGGTGATCCCACTGCTATGTAAAGCCAATGTAGGGCCCTCCTACCCACGGACACATGGTCTGATCTGCAGCCCTCAGACAACTTGCGCAGCATTATTCTGAATAATGTGTAGTCGAGTGAGTTCACCCAATACCCTGCAGCGATCTAGAGCAGTAATCTAGCTTTGCACTGATTATTGCTTGCACGATGGAGGTGCAGTTGGTGGGGTTCAGAAAGTTCTCAGCTGAGTGAGCAGTTTAAGATGGTATGAGGTACTTGGCACTAAGCCATTAACATTTATTTTATTGTGCATTTCTAAGGCACTCGTACATCAAGTAAATTTTGTTTCAAAGCATCCACAAGGCAACGGGGAGGGAACATCGGAATGACAGGCAAATATAATAACAATGAAGAGAACGAAAGAGGCGGTCCTTCTAGGCCTTGTAAGCATTCAGGAAGGTGCAAGTGCAGAGAGAGAATGGACGAGGAAAGGGGCTTAATGCTAGGAGTTCCACAGAGGGAAGTGCTAGGGAGTATGTTGCAAGTAGCTGTTAAGTGCCTGGCCGAGATCACTTGGTAAGAGTGGCCAACTGCCAATACAATGAGTGCAGGCCTGTGAAATGGCACAAGCCAGTGGGCACCCAGGGTCGGAGGCTGAGGGCTATTGGGGCATGGTGGGGTTGGGGAAATCTGGGTGGGTGGGGGACGAGGGGATTTCAGAACTCCGAAGGACAAGAGCCCTGGTCACTAATCTCAGCGACTGTGGGGTTTAGCAAGGGAGGAAGGGGGGGGGGGGGAGGAGGTGAAAAGCAAAGTCATGAGGAGCTTCCGGATTTTGAAGAGATCCGGCTCAAGATGGAGAGGAAGGGGAGGCTCTCCAGAGGAGGTAGGCAGCCGAGGAAAGAGGTCGGCGACCAGCTCGTTGTTTAGAGAAGAGCTTGACACGCAGAGAGTTGGCACCGGAGGAGTGTAAAGATCTGGAGGGAGAGTATTTGGTGAGAGTCAGTTGTAGGTAGCGTCGTCCCCGGCCCGAGACGGCATTATGGATGATGCAGAGGGATTGGAATTTGATCCTTGCAGACACCAGGAGCCAGTGGAGAGATTTAAAGGCTGAGAGATGCAGTCCCTGGGCTTGAGGCCAAGGAATAAGTCTTGCAGCCCCATTCTGGATAAGCTGGAGGGGACGTAGAGGATAGATTAAGGAAGAGGCTGTTGCAGTAGTCCAGCCTAGAGAGTACCATAGCTCTAGAGACATCGAGCTTTTGGGGGAAAGTGAGGATGTGGCTTTCATATGGAGTTCTTGATCATGGATAGTGTCTTAACCTTACTTTGGGGTACAATGGTACAGCCTGTAATAACCAAGTGTTGATAATTTGTATCAATCTATAGATGGAATTTACGGGAATTGCAGTTGCTGTTGTAGTTCCTGGTAAGAGGAATAAGACCTTGTGTGTCGTCAACATAGTTGATATACACTATGGCTTCACTGTTCAATTTTTCAAATGGGAGTTGCATAAAGATGTTAAATGTCGTTGGCGACCCACACAAGCCTTGTGGGACCCCACGTGATCGTTGCCTCTCCTTGTCTTACGGTCCGTGAGAAAAGATCTTATCCATTCCACTGCCGATGGCGAGAACGGGGCATTGTTCTGTAATGTGTCCGCAAGCATAGAGTGGTCCACTAAGTCGAATGCTGTGAACAGATCCAACAGCACAAGCAGAGCTCTGTCCCCTTTCTCAAAGGCGTTAAAGATGTGGGTTTTTAGTTCTAACAGAGTGGACTCAGTGGTGTGTACACTTCAGAACCCAGCCTGTATCTGCCCGAGTATTGCGTGGGTGGAAAGAAAGTCCAGGATGGGTCTATAAACGAATTCATCCAGGATCTTCAATAAAAAGGGTATGTTAGTAATATGCCGATAATTGCTTGGCACATTAGGATCCAGAGAGGGTTTCTTGAGCAGGGGAGAAACCCACTCCTGCTTAATGAGGGATGGTACAACGTTTTTCACAAATGTGTTCACACAATTTGTGATCAGAGGTAGTAGCTGTGGGGCGCAAGTTTTAATTGTCAGTTCGGGGCATATGTACTACCCCTTACAGTTTGTGGATTTCAGTTTGCATAGTACCTCTACTGTTTCTGAATCGGTCAATACTTGAAAATGGAATTTGGGTCAGGCAGCGCTGGGTTTAGCGAGAGCTATATTTTCTTTAGGTTGATCTGGTGCCTTACGGTTGGCTGCTATGTCTGCCTTGATATTGGTGATCTTGCCCGTCATAGCTTTCTGGATAGCCATATACCAATTTGATCTTTGTTTACATGTGATGGGTGTGGGCAGGGATTTTCTAGTTCTTTTAGGATTTTTAAGAGCTCCCTACAATTGGAGGCTGCCCCAGCAATTCTGCGATCATACGACAGTTTTTCTGCTGCTCAAATAGCTGCTTTATGGGCCTTTGCGGCATAGGAATAAGTGAGTTTATCCTGAGCGGAATTTGTTTTCTTCCACTGCTTTAAAGCTCTGGTCTTGCTTTTTTTTATAGGTGATGGATGTCTGCGGAGTACCAGATTTTGTTAGGTTGACTTTTCACCCGCCAAGATTTCATGGGGGCCGAGCTATGAACTGCGTTTTTTTTTATCATTTTCTGATATGCGGTGGCCAGCTCTTTGGCTGAGTTTTGATTGGGCAAATTATTTATAGTGGCAGAGAAATATGGTGCCATGGCTGTGGGTGTTGGTTTTTGCGGATGTTC
This sequence comes from Ambystoma mexicanum, assembly GCF_040938575.1. Lineage (NCBI taxonomy): Eukaryota > Metazoa > Chordata > Amphibia > Caudata > Ambystomatidae > Ambystoma > Ambystoma mexicanum. The sequence goes on from NC_090926.1 coordinate 18,750,754, forward strand.
CTACAACAAGCCTGGCGTTTTGGAAGCCTGTTTTTCTGTTACCTGTGCTGAAATAAGAACACCCCACCCAATGCAGGCGTGGTCAGACCATGATTTCAGTATCCTCCATTGTGACATTCCAAGAGGGAACCCAATCTAGAATTCTATCTTTGTTGTGTGTAGGTAAGTTAATGTGCTGGCTAAAACCCAAGTGGAGCAAGGTGGGCTTAACCGCCACAGCCATACTCTGATTTGTCATAAAAACCTAGGTTAAAGTTACCTAGAATTATCCGTGGCTTGAGCATGGGGGAAAACACGTCCATCAGATGCAGTAAGAAATCTGGCCTTTTTTACGGAGATCAGTAAATGAGGATGATGCTAACAGTTGTGTTTGGGTCAACTGCCAGTTTGGCACACATTACTTTCAGGTAGGTTGGTGCTCACAACCTGATGTATCTGTAAAGACTTCTCATATATCAAAGCTACTCCCCCGCCTTTGGCATTGTGGTAGTATGCTCTCAAGATATTGTAACCTGCTGGAACCGCTAACAAGTGCTTGCCCTGCAGCATCATGCAGCCATGTCTCTGAAATGGCGCATATCTTTTGGGTGCAGATGTAATCTGCCACCTCTATGGAGTGTCTAATTAATGAACAAGTGTTGAGCAATATACTTTTTATTTCTTTTCTTTTTTTAAACATACATTTTTATTAGTTTTGAACAGGTAATACAAAACATCAACGGGCCCCTCTTCCCCCAGGTTCAGCCCAGCTTCAGGCCTTGTGTCTGTCCATTCCTGTGGTCTTTCCCAGACACTTCATGATCTTGTCATCGTTCCAATCCTTGAGCCCCTTAGGGTGACCAGTTGAGCCTCTAGATTAGATTCAGTAGTCTCATTCTCCCCCTGCTGAAGGTATCCCATCACTCTTGACCAATCCACTAGGAAGCCCTGGTGCTCCCCCTGTAGCAAGTAGGTCACCCACTGGAGTGCCGCAAAGTTCCACATCGCCCCCACCCACTGATGTTCTTGGGAGTATGAGGGGGGGGGTTTACTTCCATTTTCGCGCTAGGGAGAGTGCCCTTGCCAGCAGCATTATTGCATATACTTTCAGTTCAGCTTTAATGTGTAGTTCCTCCGGCTGTGCCCCCATTCCCAGCAAGACCAGACCTCTGTTCCCCCTGACTGTAATCCCGAGGAATTCCTCAATTGCACCATAAATCATGTCTCAAAACTTTCCAATTTTCGGGGCACTCCCACCAGATGTGGCCCCAGGTTTCCTCCCCTCTATAGTCCCTCCAGCACATCTTGGAGACTTAAGTTGTAACTCTTATTGAGCCTCTCTGGTGTCAGGTGCCATTGCACCATAAGCTTCACCCACATTTCCTGTGTTTGCAGGGATCTGGTTAGCTTAGGGGTACCTAGAGTTTAAGCCACTCTGCCTCCTGGCCCGTTGATTCCTCCCATCTATCCACATATAGCTTTGCCTGCGGCATCTCCCCTTGCTTTGCATGCGAGTATATGGCCCCCACGATGTGGGCGTTTCCAGTTTCATTCGTTAGGTACTTTTCGAATTGGGTTATAGCCCTTGTCGCTCCTCTCCTCACCGGGGCCTGCATAACCCAATGCCTCTATTGGACATACCTGAACCTTTCCCTTTCTCACAGCCCGAAGTCGTCCTTACATTGAGAATTTTATTTCCGCTCCCTCAAACATGTCCCGAGTTTTGTGGCACCCTCCCACTTTCCAAGACTGAAAGCCTTTGTCTACCATCCCCAGCGAGAACTGTGGATTGTCAAATATGGGTGTGCACAGGGATGGTAATGTTCTCCACCAGCTTATCCCATGCCACCACCACTCCTGCCACTATGCCACAGCTATGCATGGCTGCTGGTCTGTTGATCTTGGGTTTCCATCGGACCTCCATTAGATTACCCCTGCCACCTCTTCGTCCATTGCTCTCCACAACTTTCCCTGATCATCCCTTAACCAATCCCTGAAGACTCTTGTCTGTACCGCCAAGTAATGGATCTTGAAGTCAGGGAGTCCCAATCCCCCCAACACCCCTTGTTTCTGGGCATCATCATAGCCTGTCTTGCCATTCTAGGTTTCTTTTGGTTCCCCACTAACCTCTGTGTATTTTTGTAGGGCTCGAAAGAAGGTCCGGGCAACCTCAATTGGGAGGGTCGTGAAGTGTTATAGGAGCCAGGGTAGCACCACCATTTTAAGCACATTGATTCTGCCTAGCCACGTATCGTTAAGCGGTCCCCAGTCTACTAATTTGTTTCTAATGTTCTCCCGGAGTGCCGGATAGTTGGCTTCTGCCATTGCATCCACGGAATTGGTGAGATTGAAAGACCCCCAGGTACTTCAAACCCTTTTGCACCTATCTATATGGATGATCCTTTATAAGCGCCATTTCAACATTCGACGGGATAGTCGAGTACAATATTTCTGATTTATGGGTGTGAATTGTCAAGCCTGCCATTGCCCTAAACTCCTTTTTAATTGCTTTAAAAGATCTTCCATGGTCTTGTATAATTGGGAGTATGTCCTCGAGAGTGGCTAATTTGTGCTCTGTGCCTCCATACGTTATTCCCTTTATCTCGCTATGTGCCCTGAATGCGTCTAGTAGTGGATATAGGTGGGGCGATAGCGCACATCCTTGCTTCGAGCCCCGTTGGCAGGGGACACCTAGCAATTGATAGTCGGACATATAGATGGGTGTCTATAATTGGCCTTAATTCTGGAGATAAACCTTGCCCCAAACCCCATTTTCTGCATTGTGAGAAACAGAAATTGCCATTCAACCCTGTCGAACGTTTTTTCGTCATCCAGGGCAATCTGCAAGGCTGGTGATCGCTTCCTTTTGGCTTCATCTATGAGGTGGGATACCCTCCTTGTGTTGTCACTCGACTGCCTCCCCTTAATAAATCCTGATTGGTCCGGGGAGATCAGCCTGGGAAGAATGTCTCCTAGGCGGGTCGCCAAGAATTTGGTATATATCTTGGCGTTCACGTTGATCAGGGCTATCTGTCTATAAGAGCCGCATGCCAAGGGGTCCGTGCCCTGTTTAGGGAGCAGGACTACTTTTGATTCCTCCATCAACAGAGTAATGGCTCCCGAACTTCCAATCGCATTATAGAGGGCTACTATATGTGGTATCAATGACTCCTTAAAAGTCTTATCAAAGTCTGTGGGAAACCTATCCGGGCCTGGGGATTTGTTGATGGGTAGAGCTATAATAGCCCCCCTCACCTCCTCTCCTGTTCAAGTTCCCTCCTCTCCTGAGTGGTAATTTGTGTGAGGGGTTGTCTATTTGCTAGGTACTCTTCCTGCACATCCTCTAACGCCCTCTCTGGGGTGTACAGTTTGGAGTATAATTTCCCAAATTCTGGTGTTTGTGCTCAGCCCCCCCCACCCTTCTTCTGTCCCTATCTGCAGGATGGTCTTGGCCTTTACCTCAATATCCTCGCCAATAACCCGCCTGCCCTTTTTGCTTTGGCATACATATATTTAAGCCTTTTTTTTTTTTATGTCGTCCTGCAATGGGTTGTATGTTGTTCAGAGGGGCCCCACTAGGCAAATCTTCCATGTGGATGAGAGTAAGGGGGTCAATAGGAGATGCAACCATGTTATGGTCTATGTGCAACTGCAAATTGGGTAAATCATCTAAATGGGCTGCTATGCTAGGACTAGTTGAGGGAAAATCCTGTTTGCCATCAAAGTCTGAAGTAGTCTCTGTGTCTCTAGGTGCAATCATATTCGTTGTAAGTCACAACACCAACGTTTAAAAAGTCAGTCTAATTAACTAGTATGGCATAATGCAGATCTATGACAAACTTATTATACTTCTGAACGTGGAAATGATTGTGAATATCAATCTCAAGGAAAGTTTGAACAATGCATCAGGAGGTATATTGGAATCCGCAATAGACCACTTAATTTATCTCTGATTAGATTGGGCCAGCAATCATCTTGGATGTGATTTTTAACATATTTTTGGTTCAACGTACCTGTAAAATATTGGTATAAGTGGGTTTTCCTTGTTTTGTTTCTCCTTGTTCCCACTGTTCTAATATCCACTTATGATGATTTATTTCCTTATTGTTTTATCTCTTTCCATACTGCCTAATCAATCTCTATGCCTAATTCATAACAATGCATTTATTATTTCATGGGTTATTGATTAATTCATTTCATGATAACTTGACATACACATTGGAAAGATTTTTGAATGTTCTTTACTTATCCAGCTTTGAAAAAGGCCATCGGCCGAAACATGTCACATTGTGGACACACTGCATAACTATCCTCCAATAAACCAGTGAATAAACTTTCACAAGTTAACTGGCTAAGAAAGTGTGGTGGCATTATTGATATAATATTAGTTGTTGGTTCATTTGTTGTTTGAGATGTTCCAGTGAGCTGCTACCCCAGAGGGATCAGGCCCCGAGTTATGACCCGTACTAGACTTAGTAGATGGATCAATAGGGAAGTGATTGTTGGTTAAGCATGGATTTTCACCCACTTCATTAGGCAGTTTCCCATTAGTGGAGAATTGTCTGACAGTATAATTTTCAGGCCGGGAGTCTGTTACGTTTTGCAAGAGAGGCAGTGCTTTGCATTTCATAACAATTTAATTTGTTCTGCTGTTCCAGAGCGGAGATACGGAGGGTGGTAGAGACCTGCTCGGGCAAAAGACAAATGAGTAGGCCGAGAGCTGGTAACTTGCCAGGAACTTTGCGAGAGCTGACCTCTACAAATGCTCCTTCACAATGTGAAGTGATACCATGAGAAGATAGCCTATCGCGGCAGACCTCATTCACTTGGCTTTCTATAACTGAACAAAGTGCACAGAACAAATGGGCATTTGCCTTTTACAAAATGCACACACAAAAAAGAACCCAAGAGGATATTTTCTTCAAATAGTGTTGGAAAATTTATAAATGATCTGCACGTTTCAAACCCAAGAATCTATTCTAATGTGGAGAGCACGGTCCCAATGAGTGACATTTCACTTTCAGTCGTTTGCACTTTCTTTTAGTCATGTGCCGTAGTAGTGCCGTGCCTGATCTGGAAACCTAGCGGCCACGGTTCAAATCCCGAATTCCCAGCCCCTATTGTGAACATGAGTATATTGTTATAATTCTAAAACACAGAGCTAAATCTCTAGTTTTACTCAACCATTTAAAATATCCAGATGCCCCCCTGCCCATCCCCCCCCCATGCCTCTGGTACCCTTGCCATGAGCCCAGCTATTGTATATGGAGCCACAACCAAAATCGGGGCCCTCTGCTCTGTGTGGTGTCGGGGATTATGCTTTGTGTCTTTATTGTTCACTAGCCGACAGCCAGGATGGCGCGGCTATTCTGGAGGTGACGACGTAAGCAAAATGGAGGAGGCGCCCTAATAACGTGAGCAGGGTCCTCCGCACCCCCCCATACCCTCCCCCTGGGTAAGGGGGGGGGGGGTGTGCAGGAAGCGGCCCGAGGGGCTGGAAGCCCGTGAAACCGAGGAAATGCCAGCGAAAGGAGACAATAGGAGGTGGCGGCCCAGGCGGTTTATAAGCTGTCCAGTTTCCTTCTGCAGGAGATTCCAGCTCAAGCAGAAGGACGCCCGCCGCATCGGAGGACCTGTTGCAAGATACAGACTCTGAATGAGCCGTGGGAAATCCGGAAAGGTCTTCACTCTTCTCGGGACCAGCGCTTCCTGGGGGCCCTTAGCGGCAGGGGCACTGGCGGTAGCAATGAGGGCTCAGCTTCCCCTGACTAAACGGCACTTCCCCCAACCCAGGAACACCTGCAAAGGCAGGCAGTGGCCCAGACAATAATGGTTGGGGGAGCTTTGGCCTACGGTGGACTTGGTTGGTAAAGGGGGGAAGCAAGGTTTGGACACAGAGCAGTCACTGCACCTTCAGAACTATTTTCACAAAGTTTGTTTGCAGTGTTTTGAGTTTATTATGTTGTGAAAATAAATCTGCAACCTATTTATGGCAACAAAGAATTCTGCACCTTTCTTGGGTGGGGTATCTAAAGGGGCGAATAGAATGAGCAAGTGTGTTGGTACAAAAATGGACAAATGCCCAGGTTATGTGGGCAGGAAGCCCTTAGAGGCTTGCAGCAGGAAATCGGGAAGAGAGGGACAGGACCGTTCACCTACGCTATGTCCAGGACAGGCTGGTGGCAGCGTATTGAGTTCAACCGTTTTTTGTTGTACTGGCTGCATGTTAATTTTTTTACACTTTAATTGCCATATGCTCAAAATGGCTGTGCTCTGTGATTTTCACCACATCCTTTGGCCGTCTTGTTTTTTGGCCGATTTCTTAACTTATCGGGTCAGTAAATGCAATGCAGTTTCGTGGGCTCCAACTTGGAGTTCCTAGGCAAAGTGGAGGTTTGTGTGCGATGGCCTGAGCTGGGGATGGGCTGCCTTGTCTCAATCAACATTCCAGCCGGGGGGGGGGGGGGATGTCTGTTTCAGGACGGATGTGGAGCCAGAGACTGTCCAGCACAGGTCAGTTTAAATGATGCATATCCTTTCTATTTGTGGACTGGGGCAGCCCCCAGCCTGAATTTGGGAGAAAAGGATGAGTCCTGCAGCTGTTCCCAAGATCTTTGGCTGGAGCCAAGACCCTGAAGAAAATGAGCACCGGGCTAAAGACCCGGAATACAACCAGCATTACCAAATACTGGTTAATCCCTGCCTCTCTTGCAATGGTTCAAGACCTTCAGTGGTTCTACTCGTGACCAGTGGAACCAACCAGTCCAGACCCCTGCACTAGTAACCTGCCACGAGAAGCCATCTGAAATGTCCCGGACCATCTTGTGGGGCTGTCCAGGTTGGCACAAGGCCTGTCCAGTGCATTGGTCTATGACCCGAGTTGGAGGTTGAGACCCAGCAGGTAATCCACTTGTGGCCTAAAATTACACTACCGGCTGTAGCTCCTCTTCTGCCTGAAGACGGGCATTCCTGGAGCTGAGTCTTCTTCACCACCATGTATCTCATCTGTTGCCCCCTGTTTGTCTCTGCTGTTCTCGTGGGGGTGGGTCTCATCGTGGGACTTCCTGTGGCTGCTTTCCTGAAGTGCCTGAGCCATCCTGCTGGAAGAACTAGAACTATCACATCTGAGCGTGGAACTGCTGCCTAGCCACAGCCAACCCCAAAGTCTCATTCAGCCCCTGAACCATCTGCAAACTGAGCAATGGCAGACATAAGTGACTCCAGTGATTCGGAGTACGACAGGGTGGTGGTCATTCAGAAATCTGAGTTTGAGATTCTGAGCTTCATGACCTGTTTTCTTGTCCCCATATGCCATAGGGATTATGTGGGCGTAAAGTCCACTCCCTAACTCTCCCTTGCCAGATAGTGATTAGTGCACCTTTTGCCTGTGGCAGTGTGTTGGGATTATGGGTTTATGAGAGTAACTCTTAATTCTTTTACCCACAAACTCCAGGCAGAGTATATCAATTAGGACTGTATTGCATTGTCTTTTCCATGCTCCGTTTCACCTGTTTCAATTATATGGAACTTCTTTGACTGTTTCTAGTGTAAAGTGTAGGCGATCTCATCTGGGATCACCACAACTGTGTGTGTGTGCGTGTGTATGTAGTATTTTAGTGATAGCTGTTTGACTTTACCTGCTTAGTGTTTGCACGCTTAATAAATTAGTTTTTTTTCTACTCCTTGTGTAGGTTTTTTATTGTAGTTCCCCGTGTGTGGCTAATTGTACTATTGCACTACCCCCATAATCACCCCAAGGGTGCATGATTGCTCCACGCTTACCTTGATAGTTTCTCTAGACTTAGTGTCGCTTTCCTGTTCATCAACCATGGTGGCCTCTCAGAACCCTCCCGCAGGCCTGGTCCTTAATATCCATATTAATACCAACTGAAGCTCAAAAATGGTTACCCCCAACTGTCCATGCAAGTGTGGATGGGCCAGGTCCTTAGGGTGATGGAAAAAATATTGGAACAATGCATGCCCTAAATTGCTTTTCCTCATCTGAAAAGAAAACTAAGGTGACCCTAGTGCCAAGCTTGCACAGGTAGAAATGGACAGTGTAAGATTGGTAAAGAAACTAGACATTTAGAAATTGTGGCCAGACGGTGCGTGGGGCTGTCTGAAACATCGCACAGGAAACTGGCAATACATTGTTTTACTGCAAGGGGAAAGACTGACCGCTCCAGATTGGCACAGGAGCTTCGAATATGCAAGGCCAGAGCACAACCCTCAGTGCATCTTGGGGTTTGCTAAACAAGAACTGGAAAGCAAATCTGCAGAAAAGCGGATTTAAGGTTATCGCAAAACAAGCCCACCAGCAAGACCATTGTGAAAACAGAGCTTGTATTAGGTCACAGTTTGTCACAGAAGTAGGTCCTTGGTGTATCTAATGAGCAGCAGCCACTTCTCAGTCACAGGTCTACTGAAACTACCACCTGCTTGGAATCCAAGGCAAAGCTGACTATGACCAACTATTGTAATTGTAGTACTTGCAGGTCTGCACAGAATGTTAGCTCTGGCCTACATACTTGTTTGCCAGTTTGTAGCATGGTTGGGTTTGAGAATTCTCTTGTTTCAGTGAAGCCCAAATTGAGCTCTCTCTTGATCAAAACGAAGCTTTACCTACATATCTCCTCCAAGCATGTATTCCCAACAAATGGAAATGTTCCTTTCTTAACAGTTTTCCGTTTTTTTGCTTCCCTTCTTAGGTACAGCACATGGGAGCCCGAAGACCACATCCTCGATCCACGCTTGGTTATGGCATATGAGGAAAAGTGAGTGTTTGCCACAGACTTCCGCTATGGCTTGTGGGAAGAGGCCGCTTTGATGCTTCGAAATTGCGTACTGCAGGGAATCTGGTTATAATGGCTTATTCAGGAGTAGTAGAGTTAGGTTTCAAGGGTTTGCAATGGTGGCTTCTTCTAACAAAGGTCACATATACATTACACACTTTCTGAGAAACAAGTTAATGTTCACAAGATAATCAAAAAGTGACCCAAGAATTCATCTTTCAAATGTTTTCTATTGTAATCCTCTTATAATGGCAATAATAATAAAATCACTAATCAAAACGGCTTTGTTTTTCTATTGAAAAATGAAGGTTTGTTGCTCTTAATACCAGGCTTCAGACCTCTGTATTACTAGTTACACAGTTGGAGCAATCATGCTAACCCACTTAGCAGAACTGTAATCAAAACCTTGATTTTCAGGTAGTCATGCCACTGTGGTTATCTATGGGCTAGTGGTATGCCTCGGCAAGTATGGAATAGATGATTTTTGAAAAATGTATTTTGAAGGGCCAGGATTGGTGAAACCATCACAACATGCCGTTCATTGAAAAAGATTCCTTGACTACGTGTAATCTAGATCCGAGTTAAACGCAATTTTATATAATAACCCTTGCCATAAATGTAAGCATTCCCAAAATGTTTTAATGGCGAATTTCTTAACTTAAATATTATTGGAGTTCATAAATGATGAAAACGGTCCCCACAAAAAAGCTGTGCGGCTGATGGTAGTGGGTGAAAATGTTAAATCACTTTAATTAAAGGATACATAATGAAAAATACCATTGCAAGTTGAGATATTATGGATTTATATGCCATACATGATCGTGCCATTTAGTGTTTGGTTTTGGAAATAAACTCATTAATGAAAAGGTTTTATTTTTGATGAAAGTATGTTCATCCCAAGCCCATATTGTTCCCATTTGATTTTGTTAGCAAAGTGTCAAATACTTTCCTCCAGGGAACAGATCCGATTAGAATGACTTAAAGTCTTCTGTAATTTCAGGGCCCTGCTATTACTCCTATGCCCTGTCCCCTTTTTTACATACTTGGAAGGGGACAGGACCATAGTATAATGCGTATTATGTGAAAAAAAGATTCCAGGGCAAATGTGGAATCACAGCTCCCACACAGAAACTCAGTAACGCTTCTCCCTGGTCCCAACTGCCAATCCTTTTTTCCACTTGGATAGGACCAGAGAATCATGCGGGGCTGAACTTCATCATGTTTAAAATGTTGTTTTTTGTTTTATGGACCTCTGTGTTTGTCTGAGGAATGGGGTTCAGATGTTTAGTTTAGTGGGATAAGCAATTTTCACTTGCCAATCTACACGAGTTGAGGGTATCGGGCATGAACGCACCTGGGTGGACTGCGCTTTCTGCCAGATGATTTTGGTTCAGGCTTTACGAGTGCAACTGCACAGGTGGCAAGAGATCTTGCATAATTTACCACAGGTGGCATTGAAGTACTGCGTTGCTGGGGAAAAGGTTTCATCCATTTCTCTCTACACAGGCACCCTGTCCATGGCACATACCTAGAGTGTCACCAGAACTGGAGGGGGTTAAATTAGTCCTTTTGCACACTTCTGTACCGCACCAAGGTTCACCTCAACATGCCTGACCTGCCCAGTACCAGTTGACACACTATGGAGGATGCAGAGATCACTCCTGAGACTCATCCCAAAGTTCAACCTCTGCAGGCGAATGCTTGTGTAAAGGCAAGATACATCCACCTTCTAACGCCAGATCAGTGTGTCCATCTGAATATAAACCCAAGAAAATAGTCACTGGGCTACACCCCGGGGCCCGTCGGGTGCTCTGTCTGCAGGAACCTGCTTGCGTCACACTACCCTCCAGAGCATTCTTCCCCAAAGAACCCTGTAGCAACACAGTTTTTGTTGGAGAATAACCCAGCAAGGCTCCTGGTCAGACTTGAGTGCATCAAGCTTGCTTTCCATTTCACTTGTGAGCTAGGTGCACTATGATGGAACAACGTACCCCCACTGACCCTTTTTTTATTTTTAAAATCTGTGGGTCAGGCACAAACCACCCTCTAAGTGTTCGAGCCCTTGTTTACTGTTGAGTCGGAGCAAATTTCCTCTTATGGTTGAGCAGGAATCTTTGAAATGCTCACTCCCAGTGGCAGCCTCATTGCCAGATCCCCAAGATTTAGAGCCCAACACCCTGCGGTTAACAAGAACACCCCCGAGGCCCATTATTACACTGTTATAACTTTGGCAAATGGAGTTGATGATTGACCAGTGTACAAGAAGGAACTGCATTCCTTCTTTACAAAGAAGTGATCCAGTTTTTGGAACTGCAGTCACATGTATTCTCCCACCTTTGGAAGTGGGCCTATAAGTGGCGTTCTGTCCCCCAAAGGCGGCGGAGGGTGTGGGAGAGGAGAACTGAGCTACCGCTTCAACCCAATGTCATAGCTAGAGATGTGGGACACTCCACGGAGGGCCCCACAAACCAAAAATGGGAAGCCAAATTTTGCACGCCACAGCAGGAAATAATGTTGCTCAATGTTAGGAAAGATGCCCCTTTATAGCAACTTTCCCCCCATTTTTATGGACACCCACACTTTTTGCTTTTCATTTTTGAATCTGACCTGAACTTAACGCAGTGCAGTGAAGCTTCCTGCTTCCCTGCACTGGCTTTTGCTCATTGTTATGGGGAAACTGACATGTTCTTCAGGCTGTCAGTACTGAGAATTGTTTCTCTTAGCCTTGCGAATTTGCACAATGATAAATTGCTACTGGAAAAGTGGCAATAAAGTACCTTACAGTGCAATGGGACTATTGTGTTTTATGGCCCTAGACAACATTTGCTGAATTTTTGGTGGTTGTACAATGTGCCTTGGAACAGACTGGTGGCAGCAGTAACCTTTTCTTGTATTTTGGTAATTATTTACCGAGCCATACTGCGTGTACCGCGTTTGGCTTATGACTCTAGCTAGTGTCCAACAAGGCCATGCCACAAGGTTTATTTTCTGTTCCCTTGGCCATTTTGTCTCTGGACCTCCCCTTGGACTTTCACGTCCGGGACTTCCTCATTTGTGCATGCAGTGTCCCGCGTAAGCGGCTTCTTTCGCGGGTCCCTGCAGGTCATGTGTGTAGGCACCCAAGAAGTGGGCTGGGACCACATGGTCCCAAACCACAATACTGGTGCGAGGGTCTCTGGTGTGCATGAGAGCATGGAGACCCGAGAGGTCCTTGATTGGACCACCCCGCTGGCATGCATGCCTGGGGCAGATCTTCTCATTGGTGGGCTGTATGCGACCACTCGCCTAACTATGCATACGAGGAGGGTGTCCCCTGAATTCATTTTAGCAGCGATCGGGGAGACCAGCGACAGATTCGAACAGATATGCAGAAGTAACCAAGTATCCTGAAGAGACTAGCAAAACAAAGAGCGATCCTGAGATGCACTGAAGAGGGCTGGCAACCGAATCCCGTTGATGTCCTGGTCGAGCCCTGCTTTGCGCTTGATCTCAGAAGACCTGTGAAGGTGCTTCGACCCTTGGAGCGGTGGGACCAATCACTCTTGACGCCCCCTGGTAATCCTGCAAGTAAGTCTGTTAGGAAGTGTCCCTGGGCCATCCATTGGACTGCCAAGCTGAATCCTTGGTTACGGCGCAGGAGTGTTGCTGTTTCGACTCGAGGCTTTGGGGCACCTTGGCTTATCCTACAAAGCGTCCTTCTACTGTATTTCAATGTCCGCAGGTCCTTTGGGTCGCGAGATAGGAGGCTGCGTCGTACAGCGAGAGTTGGGTACCTCCTACAATACTGTCTTGACATTTGCTGAATGTAGTTTCCCTGTGATCCTTCCAGTGCCCTGAGGGCAGCTGCATCTGTTTCCTTTGTTCTCCATCTGCATCAAGAGTAGCAGCTCCTGTCCCATACCAGACCTGTTTCCGTGCCTGTGCATCTGGAAGCCGAACCGAGGGTGGGAAATCGAACCCCTGATGACCACCTATAGACATCGTCTGGACAAAAGTAGAGCTAAGGGCAGTGATTAGTGAAGTTACTTACCAGTGACCCTTTGTTCATCCATACACATTTACGCATTGACAGTCATTTTGGCTTTCCTTTTGGCTTGGGTAGTATTTGCTCCCTAAAACCCTCTGAAAGTCGGGAACAGCTTTCTTCACTGTAGCAGAAGCTCACCTGACATTTGGAATCCGTTTAACCCTTTCAGAATTATTTCCCTAACTATTTCCTGCATCCTCAGAAGTACTTTGTGATCTTTACTCATGGCCTGGTGCTTTTACGCGCGCATCGAACATTGAGCACATGGCTCTATTCATCTTAGGGCTGGACTTAGAGTTGCCGTCCCTGAAGGTTGTCTGTGCTATGCAAGTTATTTGACCTTTTCCTTTGCAGGTATTGGTGAAGTTATTCACTTTCTTGCAATGACTGCAGTGATTGGATATATGTTGCATAGTGTGTTGCTTGTGTGGTATTTTACTATTGCATTTCATGTTCGTGCGCGGTACAAATATCCTTTAACATTATCACCACCAGAGTGGTCCCCTGGCGCTCTGGCGGCTCTGAAAAGGGAAGGGGGGGCGGGGTAAGTTAGTGGGAATAAGCGGGAAAAGTGCAAGAGAGCAGTGATGTGCCGTTGGCTTCCTCAACCCAGTTAACGCTGTTCGCTAGACTTGGGGTGTTTTTCGGTTGGTCGCTGTTGTGCGAGTGTATGTGTGGTTTGTTTTGTTGTTGCGTGTAGTGAAGTTTGTGCGGTTTGTTGTGCTATAGGGTTGTGTTTGGTTAGAGTTTGAGAGGTGTAGGCAATGGGGTGAAATTGTTAGTGGATTGGTAATTGGCATTGCTGTTTAGAGGCAATGTGATAAATTTCCACGTTCTTTCTAAGTGTGGCGGGTGAGCATCTTTGCATTTCTATCTAGATCTGGCACCGGCTGATATTCACAATCCCTTCCCCATGTGATGCCCACCAATATTCACAACTGTCCAAAATTCGGGCGCTGCCCACCTTTGAAACCTGTCTATATGTGGGGTAGGTAAGTGTTCGTGATTCCATCCAAATCTGGCCTTGATGGCATTCTCAATGCAGTCCAGACGTGGCATCGGTTAGCGACCGCTAATCTAATGGCCGGCATTCACAGTCCTATCCAGCTGCTCACGCAGGCTACCGCTCACAACCCCATCCAAGTGTGGCACATACCAACACTCGCAACTTCGTCCAGGTGCGACACCTGTCATTATTCACAACTCGGTCAGAGCACGGCCATGTCAACGTCCAAAACTCTGTCCAATGTAGCAACTGCATTCACAATTCCATACAAGTATGGTACTTGGTAGCGTTCATGGAGTGGGTGAGGTTGTTGGATGGAGTTGGGTAGGGATGTTAATTTCTGTCCTCATGGGGTAGTAGCTTGTGTCTTATTCCACCTAGTGTCGTCTCTCTTGTTGTTGTAGGGGTTTCCCTTAGACGGTTCTGGGTGCTGTCTGTGATCCTAATTTCTGTCAACTTGTTATTTGTGTGTGTTTGGTTGTTTGTTTGATTCTGTAGTGTTGAAGAGCCAGGTTTTTAATAGTTTCCTGAATTGTTGGAGGTCTTTGGTGTTTATTTTTTTCAGGATGTTCATGTTTTTGCGACCAGGCGGGAGAAGAAGCCCCCTAGTTTCTTTCTTGATTTATGTTTTTTGCTCCAGATGGATGTCATTGCTTCATCTGTGGAGTCTCGTTGGCTTGTAGATTATTTTCTTTTGTAGAAATTCTGCTCCCTGTCTGCTGATTGCCCTGTGTGTTGTGCACATTGTTTTTAAGGTGATGCAATGTTTGACCGGTAGCCAATGTAGTATTTTTAGTGCTGGAGTGATGTGGTCTCTTCTGGATTGTTTGAGGAGGAGGAGGAGTCTGGCTGCTGCATTTTGGATGCGTTGTAGTTTCTTCATGAGGTATTCGGCATCCCGAGGTAGTCTGTTTGCGTAGTCGATTCTTGACATGAGTCCAATGATTGTGAGCTTTCTGTGGGTGAAGGAGAGCAAAGGTAAGATTCCTGTTGTGTGGAGGAGGAAGAAGCATTTCTTGATTTGCGTTTTATTTGTGGTGCTAAGGTTAGGGCGTTGTCCATCAGGGCTCCCAGATTTTTTACTACCTTAGATGGTGTGGGCACGGTTCCCATTTCCATCGGCCAGGGAATGTAGGTGGTGTTCTCTTGCTTTTTGGATATAATCATCATGTTTCTGTCTTTCCTGGGTTGATTTTCAAGTTGGCGGCGTTCATCCAGTTGAAGACTTCTTTTAGACCCTCAATTAGGGTTGAGTAACCGGCTTGAGTGGCTTCGATTTTGTAGATGATTTGAGTGTCGTCTGCGTAGTTCTAGCATGCCATTTTGTATTTTTTTTTTTAAGATTCTGATTACCGGAGTCTAGTAGATGTTGAAGTATAGTGGTGATAGTGACGATCCCTATGGTACTCCAGTCGTTAACACGTGGAGTGGATTTGAAGGGTTTTATCCATACGGCTTCTGTTCTGTCTGCTAGGAATGATTTAATCCAGAGTAGTGCCATGTCCGTTATACCTAGTATCTTCCAATCTTTTGGTTTAGGGTGTCATGGCTCGCTGTATCGAAGGCTGCGGAGAGGTCGAGCAGAATCGGAGCTGAGGAGGTGTTGGAGTTTGCGTTTGTTTTTAGGTCATCCCAGATGGATACTAGTGCTGATTCTGTTCCTCTTGCGGGTCTGAAACTGACTGTGCTTGGTCTAGCAAGCAGTGTTTTTTTACATGTTCTTGGGTTCGTTTGTATACGTAAGTTTCTAGGAGTTTTGCCGGGTATGGAATGTTTGAAATCTGTCTGTAGTTGGAGAGGTCTTCCACGTCGCCACTTGTTTTTTTTTTTTTTAAACTTTTCTTTATTGGCATGGTGAGAGAACAGACAATCAACACACTGTACAGCATAGCAAGAGTGACAGATATATACATAGTAGTGCAATACATGGGAATGTTAGGTAGATAATGGTGGGGCCATTGCCCAGCTCCAAGCGGCACAGCAGTGGATTAGATTACATCACCAGGAGGAGGGGAGGACAATAGTTCTAGGTCGTCTTTGTTATTTAAATATGTACAAAATTCTGTCCACACATTCCTGGGGCGGGAGGCTAGCGGGAGGGTATTGATGTAGTCCGCGCACGATTGAGTCCAGGTGAGGGCCCTCATCCACATCTCAAACGAGGGGGGCGATCAGCGCTTCCAACATTGTAATATGCATTTTTTGGCTATTATGGTGGCAACATTGAGAAACCTAAACCTTTTCCTCAACTCCGGGCTATTCCACAGGCCGAACAGTACAGCTAGGGGTTCTGCAGGGATACGGGACGCTGTGATGTCTGAGAGAGCTTCAATTATGGCCTTTGAGTATGGGCCCAGCGCGTCACAGGACCAGAACATATGAGTATGATCTGCAGCAGGAGAACCACAATTAGGGCAGGTGCGGGCCTGGGTGTGTGCAAACCTGTCCAGTCTTTGAGGTGTGTAATATAGTCTGTTAAGGAGCTTGTATTGCATGCACCCATGCCTGGCATTCAGAGAGGTGGTCCGAGTGTGTGTGCACATTTTCCCCCACATTGCGTCCGTGATGGGGAGGCCCAGCTCCTCACTCCACGTATCTTGCGCCTTGATTGGCACGTCTGTGGGTTCGGCCATCAACCGTTTGTACAGCGCGGACACTATCCCCCCTAGTACCATCCGAGTTGGATATATACTGAATCGCAGGTGAGTCTGGAGGCTCATCTGGGTCTAAGGGCCACCAGGCGCGGAACGCCGCCCTCCGCCTGTAATATTGTAGCAGTTCCAGTGCAGTACCTAGGTGTCCGGGGCGCCACGTCTGCGGAGTAATAAACTTCCCGTCAGGGTAAAAGTCGGTCAGGGCCCAATAGCCTAGATTATGCCAGTGTTCCATCAAAAGCTTATGTAGGGCTGAGGCCCGGGTAGGGCTGAGCCCCGGGAACTGCCAGATGGGCAGCCATTTGTAGTACGGGTGGTGGTCAGGTTGTATCTGCAAGATATATTTCCAGGCCCTAACAGTGGCCGCTACAGGGTCTGCCGGGGCGTCAGCGTGATATGTGTGATGGAGGATGAGGGAGAGGGTGTTAACGCTCTCGCTCGCTAGGTTCTCGAGCATCACATGCGGGGGGGGGTCGGAGAACGGGTACCAGTATGTGGCGTGTTGGGCCTGCGCAGCTGTCCAATATTTGGCAAAATCGGGGGCAGTGAAACCCCCGTTACCATCGGGAAGAGTCATGTGTTGCCATTTCTTACGAACCGCGCCCGAGTGCCACAGAAATTGGGCACATGCAGCGTGTAGATTCCTGAAATATCGCTTTCCGGGCCAGATCGGCACATTTGTAAAGACATAGAGGAATTTAGGGACCATAATCATTTTAATTATAGATAGTCTACCCGACAGAGAGTGGGAGGCTGCGCCATTTCAACATTTGAGCCTCAGCAAGCTGCGCCACAGCCGCATATTTGTCAGCCAACAGTGAATCTTTAGTGAAGGACACCTGCACTCCAAGGTACCTGATGCCTCCCGGTGACCATCGAAGGGGGAATTCGCAGGACGGTTGTGTAGTGGACGGGGTGAGCGGGAAGATTTCGGATTTGGAATAATTTATGGTGAAGCCCGAGAAAGTGCCAATTTTGGTTATGTCTTTCAATATCGGATCTAGGTGGGCAGCCGGGTCTCTAATATATAGGAGCACGTCGTCGCCGTATAAAGAAATGATCTCTGGAGTATCAGGGAGACGTATACGTTTGCGCTTATGTTTGTCCCTTACGTTATCGGCCATGGGCTCTATGGCGAGCGCAAAGAGTATCGGAGAAAACGGGCAGCCCTGGCGGGGTACCTCTGTGGAGAGCAAAGGGGGCCGAGGCACTGGAGTTGACCAGGACTCTGGCTGCGGGGCTTGTGTAGAGGTGTTTGATGTATGACCTCATGCGTGGGCCAATTCCCATTTTGTGGAGCACCGCCCACATGTATTGCCTGGACACCATAACAAATGCCTTCTGGGCATTGAGGGTGACCGCCACGGCCTGTGCGTTGGAGTCAATTCTAGCCAGAACATTGAACAGGCGACGGATATTTAGGAGGGTGGATCTGCCGGGCACGAAGCCACTCTGGTCAGGGTGGACTAGGTGGGGCATAATGGGGAGAAACCTATTGGCAATGATCTTGGCAAATATTTTTGTGTCAGTATTGATCAGAGAAAGGGGCCTATAAGACCCACATTCGTCCAATGGTTTGCCTGGCTTGGGTAATACAGTTATAAGCGCCTCACGCATGGATGGGGGTAGGATGTTTGACTCTAGGGATTCGTTCCACACCTCCAGGAGTCTGGGTGCCAGAATGGCTACATGCTCCCGATGAAACTCCGAGGTGAGGCCGTCGGGGCCTGGCGCTTTGCCCCTGGGGCAGTTCGAGATGACCTTAGTTATTTTGAAGGAGAGGAGGGTCATGGGGATCTGATCTAATAAGGCGTCAGTGTCTTGAAGGCTGTGTTCTTGCTGGGGGCCATATAGGGTCGTATAGAATGTGGTGAATGTCCCGAGGATTTCCTGGTCGGACCAGCACATGGCGCCTCGTGTGTCCTTGACGCAATCAATGCGGTTCCTGCCCCCCTCAGTTCGGACCAGTCTGGACAGTGTTCTACCCGGCCTATCCCCCTCACCATACTTCCTGGCCACCACAGGGCGGGCGAAGTACCGAACCTCTCTTAGGGCGTTGGACTCGAATGTTTCTAATTCCGCTCTAATCTGTGCCAGTGCAGTTTGGGAAGGGGAGGTGGCATATGCCCTCTCAAGCTCTTTTAATTTCGCTTCTGACTGTTGCAAGCTATTATTTATGGCCTTGAGGACCCCAGCCTCTCTAGATATGCACATCCCTCTGATGAAGACCTTGAATGCCTCCCAGCGCACTCCATCGGAGGTGTCCTGCCTGTTGTTGCACTCGAAGAAGGTGTTGATGTCAGCTAAGATATCGGCTTTAAAGACTATGTCTTGCAGGGCCTCCGACTTAAATCTCCAAGAGGAGCGGGGGGGCTGGTTGTGTCCCAGTGTTATCTGGAGTTTTACCGGTAGTATCTTGGTCACCATGACCCTGCCCATCATGCAGCTCGATATGAGGAACAGGTCGATCCTGGAGAGGCTATCGTGTACCGATGAGTAAAAAGTGTACTCTCTAACTTGTGGGTTGAGAGCTCTCCATGCATCTCTGAGATTGTGTGTCGATATGGGCATGTAACCTGTGGGCTGCGCGTGACGGGGCTCTGCGGGCCGTCCCAGACCTATCCAGGTCTTTTTCTAGGATCAAATTCATGTCCCCGCCCCAGATGATGGGAATCTCAATGTATTTGCAGAAGCGTGGTGGTGATGGCATCAAAGAACTCGGGGGGCATCAAAGTTCGGGGCATATGTGTTCACTAGGTGGCATTCCATATTAGCGAGTGAGCAATGGAGGATCACGCATCTACCCTCAGAGTCAATATGGCTGGAGCGCAGGGAAAACTGGACTGATTTATGGATTAGGGTTAGGACCCCCCTGGATTGGGTGGAGTACTTTATGTAAAACCTGTTGTCCCACGCGGGGGCGAGACATGATGCTAGGCGCCCGAGAGCATGGGTCTCTTGGAGAAAGAGGATTTTGGCGCCATGTCACTGGGCATAGGCAGTTATCCTGCGGGCCTTAGTGAAATTGCTTAGGTCATGAACATTCCATGTGACAATGCTTAGAGCCATAGCAATATATTATGGAACATCCCAGTAGTAGTAGTATTCATAAGGGTTGTCCCTCATGCACCTGCCGTGTGCACAGTAGTGTTGAGTTAAGGTCATGCGTCTCTCAGCCATGTTTTTAACTGTTAACCCCAATTACGCCACCCCCCACCCTCACTGCCCAACCCCAACATGCAGTGCAGATCTCCCACCCCAAAACACACCCTAAGCCCCTCGGGCCTGCTCCGACCGGAAACCAAAGGTCGGAGGACCAGATCCAACGTGGATAGGGCCACATCCTAGCCAGGGGCCAGTCAGTAGGAAGAACAAAATAAAAGTGAAAGCAAACATTGCAACTGCAACGGGGGCGCTGGTGCCGTGCGGCCGGCATTTGTGGCTTGATGTGGGGCAGAAGATGTTGTCCCGAGTGTATTGTTGCGGTAAAACAGGTATCATAGACAGCCTCCAAGACCAGAGAAGACGCTCTGGCAAGATGACATCACAAGAGAGAGCAGGGCACAGGGATAGCTCCAAGGGCCAGGTGAGGGAGAAGGCAAAGAAGTGTAGGAGCTAGCCTGTGGCCCGCATACACATGGCAAGAGGCCGCAGTTATTGAGTGGACACGGTGGGGTTGCCATCAACACATCAAAAGTCATGGATCTGTGGACATTTTGAGAACACCATAGGCTGTGTAGTCTATGGCGTGTGGTCGGCTCGCAGCCCGGGGAGAGGTATATGTAGTTCAATGAACTTCACCGCTTCGTCAGGGACAGTGAAGAAGATCTTACCATCATGGGTAATCTTTAGTCGTGCCGGGAACAGGATGGCGTAGGGGACGTTGCGCTCCCTGAGCATCTTTTTGACGCCTAGGAACTGGCGCCTTTCCTGCTGCACCGCCAGCGAGAAGTCCGGAAAGATTCTGACCGTATGGGCTTCAAATTGCAGGTCTCCCTTTTCCCGCGACAGGCGCAGGATGAGATCTCTGTCGCGATAGTTGAGAATCTTGGCGATAATGGGTCTGGGGATGTTGCGGGGTCTGGGCCGCGGAGCCAGGGCCCGGTGAGCCCGCTCGACCGTGAAATACGGTCCGGTAGGTCCTTGAGGAGTTTCTCCACTGCGTCCTCCATCCGCCCCTTGAAGGCATTTTCGGGGACCCCGATAATGCGCATGTTGTTCCTACGGGAGCGCGACTTCAGATCGTCACACTTCGCCTTGACTCCTTTCATGTCACGCGTTAGGGAAGCCACAGTGTCCTGGAGCGCGGTGATGCTATCTTCGTTCACTTAGATCCTATTTTCCGCCTCGGTGATCCTCGATCCTGCCTGGTCCACTCGAGCCTTAAGCGAGGCGACGTTAGCATTGATGTCGTCTAATTTTTCATGGAAGGAGGCAAAGTTTTTAGCCATGGATTCCATTAGTAGGGTGAGGTAAGGGGCCTCGACCGCACGGTGCAGGGTTAAGTCTGGCTCGTTCTGTGGCGATGATGTGCTGGCTGGCTCATCTCGAGGGACCGCTTTAGTGTATTTGTCCATTGAACCTGCTTGGGCCCCCGCCTTCATTGTCGTTGTGGTGGGCACGGTTGCAGTGAGGGCCCACTTATGGGTAGGATGGAGAGCTGAGATGGGCCAGGGCCGGCAGGCTCAAACACAGTGTCCTTCGGTGGCGGTAGGCGGTTAGAGGCAGGTGGGGAACCGCCGTGGGTAGCAGGGAGTCAGCAGTGGAGTGGCAAGGCTGTGATGGCGAGCGATCGCGGCCTCCTTGTGTGTACAGGTTGCGTGGGGGTGCCAGCGGGATCTTTCTTAGGGGGGCGCGGGCAGAGGCGGCGGCACTGTCAGCGGAAAAGTGGGCAGACAGTATGGTGAGGGCTGCTTCCTTATGATCATACAGGCCCGTAGTGTCGCAGACAGTGGGCAGAGGTCTCGACGCCCACCGCTCCAGCCCCCGCTCACCTGGTCCGCGGCAGCGGGATGATGGGATCCTCCGAGTCGTCAGCACCGGGGGGGTCGCGATGATCACTGACGCAGCAGGTGGCATCCACAGTGTGGCGGCGTGCGCAGCAAGACCCCCAGGCACCCGCCGCGATTTCACAGAGCGGCCGGGAGCGGGGAGGGGACCCAGGAGTCAGGCAGGCCAGGCGGGAGGGCCGGATGTTAGGCAACCGCTGGGGCCGGGTGGAGTGCTAGGCCCAAATCCGACAGGGCCACCAGCCAGGTCCCAGGTGGGCCTATCGAGACCAAAATCGCACAAAATGTCCAGTGCAGTGGCAGAAGCAACTCGGCCGGCCGATAGTCCTGCACAATATTGGGAACCGCAGATGGGAGCAGATGAATGCCGAGGCCGCAAGGAGCTGAAAGGCTAGGCAGCCATCTTGGGCTGCTCCACAGCGCCACCTCCCAATTGTGTTTTTTAAAGGCAGTTTGATGTATGCTCATTTGAAGGATCGCAGTACGGTTCCTGTTGTGAGTGAAAGTTTTAGGAGGTTTCTGTAGTATTCTGATGGCGTTCCTTGTGCAAGGATTGATTTGTAGATGTCAGGGGGGGCAGAGATCCATGGGTGATCCCACTTTCTTGCTGTTTGACCAGCTTGGCGAATGCCTCTGCTGATATTTCGGGAACTTTTGGAGTTTGTGCTGTGGCTCTTTGTTAGGTCCGGTTGGTTGGTCTGTTTTGTATGATTTGTCGGATGTTGTTGATTTTGTTCTTGAAGTGGTCTGCCAGGTCGTTGTAGAAGTTTCTCTGAGGGGGGGTTGGAGTGTTGTCGCAACCAGGTGGGTTTCTCATTTCTTTTTTGTTGTTGAACATTTCTTTTTGTGTGTTGGTGGCATTGGTGATTCTCTCATCATAATGCCTTCTCTTTGCCTTTTTGAATTTCCTTCTTGTATGCGCGGATTTATTTCTGGAACAGTGTTTTCTTGTCTTGGTTGTATTCTTTCCTCCATTCCAATTCCATCTTCTTGTTTTTTTCATGGTGCTTAGTAGTGGGGTGAACCATTTTCCATTGCTCTTTCTTTTGAGGGGGTAAATGTTTTTTCCGGGGCGATCAGCACTCTATTTGTTGAGTAGCTCCGCCATGATTTATTAATGATTAATTTGTGTCTATAATGGGTGATTAACCCTTTCTCATCTGTCCATTTGCGCGCTATAAGAACCTGTATTGCTCTGTTTCATTATAGCCTGCACATTTGCCCTTTGCTTTCTTCAGCTCAGAAAGTTGTGCATTAACAGTGATTCACCCCCCTTGAGTGGCAAAAGTGAAAATTACATTTTCCTACAAATACCATCCTTTTTTGTTTAATAGTTGTTAGTGAAAAAAATAGATTACTATAAATAAGCATGACTTAGATTTGTCATGCTATTTTTCATGTTTTGTTAAAGTTTAAATATTCCGCAACGAATATTTAAGTCTCCAAAAAACAATATAATAATTTAACAAATTTACATTTTTTAATGAACTTTTTTTTTCTTTGGCCATGGGTTCTGATAGCTTTTTGTAATGATATTTTTCTTGTTTATTTTTTAAACTTAATTATTCAATAGGGAATATTCAAGGCCCCCAAAAAACAAAGTAATAAAAAAAAAGTGTCAAATGAACTTCTTTCTCTTTGCCCATGGGTTCTAATAGCTTTATTGACCTTGCCCTCAGGCCGTACCGTCGTTCTGGGCAATCGTATATCGTTAAAGGTTAACTTGGTCTTCAGTGCCCATAATGGCCCTCGGGCGAGGGCTATAAAGCTATAGTATATATTTTCAAATACTGCTGTCTAATTATAGTTCTTGGTGTTTCACTGTGTGTGCTCATTGGAGACCTTATCATCCTCACCCATCCTGAGACGTAGCCTTGACTGCTCCGTGAATTTGTCTTGCTATCTTCTCAGAAGTGTTGCCCTGTTCCACTAACAAGGGTGTCTCCTAAACATATGTTCACCAGGACAGAGTTTAAAAATCCGTTCTAACACTGAACAAACTAGCCGGCTTACTCTCCAGTGGTAGAGGTTCTTCTACTCCCACCTCTCCCTCCTAAAATCCTACTGTGGCACACTTGGCGTTGACTTCTCCAGGTAAGAAGAAAAAGGCTACTGGGATGCCTTTGCCAAACCTGCGTCTGAAATGGGTCCGGGGCTTAGCCAGTGCTTTATGGCTCCGCACCCTTGTAATCCGGTCCCTGGGAGAGTGCAATGCAGAGATTGGCCCAGGGAATCGGGTGATCCCAAGAGCCAATGGCAGGCAGAGGAGAAAGATGAAGACTGGCCAGAAGAGGGGAGTGAGGGTTGTTCAGTGAGGTCAAGGTGCGAGGAGGCGGGCCAAGAGACCAGGCGGTGGAAGGATGAGGGCGTGGAGCATGGAGGAGTCTAGCAGAATGTGTTGAATGTGAGGTTTTCAATAGTGAGAGGAAGTTTTGTGTGTGAGACTTGGAGTAAGGCGACGATGGGAGGGAATAAGGGTCAATTGTGAGAGAAGGCTGCATTGAGTGTACAGGGGATTGTACTATATAGTAGTGGAGAGAAGGGAAGATGTAAGGAATGGAGGAGTGTGAATAACATTGGAGGGACAGAAAAGAGGGAGCAGGAATAAAGAGCGGGAGGAAGGGGAAGAGAAAAAGGAAGGGGAAGGAACAGAGTGAGTGAAGAATGCAAGGATTTGAGAGGGAGAAGAAGTTGGACATGGGTGATTGCCAGGCACCGATTTCTGGTTTTAAGGCACATTTCTTATGGGACCCATTCATAACATGCTCCTCAGTGTATGTTGGTACATTTGCAAACAATATCCACATTTCTGTTGCCCTGATAACAATTGTCTTGTTCCAATGGATTTGCAGAATAATTCTCTCTAGATACATAGGGTTACTTGCCCAGCCTTGATAAAGACCAACAGCACAGTCGAAACACGTGTTGGCAGAGGGGCAACACCAATGTAGTGGTAGATTGATAGACTCCAGCTTTGCATGGAGAATTATGCTGCAAATCCATTAATTGGTACCCGGGCAACAGAAATGTGGATATTGTTTGTAAATGTACAGGCATAACAATTGGAAACAGAATTCCAGTAAACACCTGTGAGTGGTTTCTATTCTCTTTCCAATTTTATTTAATGTCCTTTTCAACTACGTTGACATTCAAAGCAGCAGAGACCTTGATATTGTGCCACAAGTGAAACCCCTGAGACCAGTAATTCAGTGAAATGTTGATTCCTTTACTATTTTGATTTCCTAATCTTATGACCGTGTAAGAAATCAAAACTAACTTATTTTCATAAATATTTTAAACCCTAACTGATTTAAAATGATGCTTTGATTTTGTCCCTTTTAACATGTACATTTTAGCACGGTTTTCACAAAGAAATCTACCTATTGACAGAAGCTGTTTGTCTTGAATACGTAGCGCAAGTATATTGTTATTTATAGAAAGATAGAAGCAGGAAGACTATTATTTGGGGGCGGGGGTTATTCTGTTGGTCTTTAGTGTTTGAGCTGCATATCCACTGTATTAAGAGTGGAATGATATCTGTCAATTAATCTGCAGACTATTTAAATGAACAGAACAAGTGTCTGTATTAAGCTTATTTTTGTTGCAGGGGGTGGGGTGAGTGAGCTAGTGGTATGCACGACCATTAGACAGAGGGTACCAGTGTCTGTAAGAAAGGCTTCAATTAACTGTGTGAATCGTGTTTGGGGGTAAGTTGTTATATTTTCTCTGAATAAGGCCCCACACAATTTGTCATTTCAGTCCTGAGACTGAGGCCATGGGTCCACCCAGGAAGCACAAAGTGGGCACTTTGTTTTCAGATGCGTCCCAATGACACCAATTTGCCGACACCCCACCGTTCCCTCTACGCCTTTTGAAATCTGGTTACCACCACATCTAGTGAAGTTCCTACTGGTGATTGTTAAGGGGGTAAAAGGAACATCACCTGATGTATCATCCACTCCCAAAGCTTATTGTCAGGTTGCATAACTGCAAATTCTGTTCCCTTCTTGTTCACATAGAACTTGTCAACAGTATGGTCTGTTAAATGAGCAGCCCCCCCAACCGCCCTCCCCAAATGGAGGGAAGCTCCAAGTGTTAGAAATATAGCAATGACCTCTAGAAGGTTTGCAGTCCTGTTCTGGCTACAGATCATGGATGGAGATCCAACAGTCGCGCCACATTCTTCTGAGGTTACAGGAGCCTCTGCAAAAAAAAAAAACTAAATTGGCATTTGGCCTGTGACATCCTCTGAAGCCTTTCATGCTCTGAGAAATCTGAAGTTCGCATGCCTGTTCCCACAATAAGTCAATATGTGACTGTCCCACCTCATTCTGAGCATGGTGAAAGCGACAGCCAGAACATAGTATGCTACCGGGCTCTGTAGCCTCTGGAACCACTAGGCGTAGGTGCCATTTTTGGCAAGAAAAAGGTTGGAGCTGAACTCGTTCTCTTGGTTCCTTTGAGAGGGGAATTTTCTGGACAAGTCTTGCACAAAGCCTATATAAGTAATCCTACATTCTGGAGTTAAAGGACTAACCAGTCACCCCAGTTGAAGCTAGACTGGTGCAGAATATGAACAGGCTCACCTTGTGCTTTTTCTGTACTGTAAAATGTTTGCAAATGAACCCGCTCCTATGATCATGAGCGGGAACTGCTTCAAGTGTTAATTTCAACTGCAAGTTGTACGCTTTGGAATCTGAATGCTGGAAGACTGTATGATGAAGGGGGGCGGGGGGGAATGAAATGGGTTTAGAAAAGGTCAATGGAACCGTATGCCCACAACTGAGAGCTAATAGGAGTCCTCCAGCATTGGTTTGTTTTATAGATCCACATGCTTGAATATTCGCTGTTGGAGAGAATTCACTTTTGTAGGATGTCTACCTGATTTGTGGTCCGAAAGAGCTTTGGCTCCACCCAGAGGATCCATTTTTATAAATCTTCACAGCAAGTCTTATGACTGGGTATCCTCCTGAGCTTTTTTTAATTATTCGTCTTTTCCTTACTTTGTTAGTCTTTACTTGCATAATTGCTACACGTGGGTCCTGATTAACGCTGGCTACATCTAAACGTAAAACCCCCCCCTAGTGGAAATATCCAGGTATGCATCTAACTAAAATCTAATTTTGAACACTTATTACGTTGGTCTTGCTACAAACTGTTGGCAATTGGTGAAATAGTGTATGTACTGTCCCGGTTCTAGCCAACACTACACAGTAAAGTACTATGCTCATTATAATGTTCAATAGTCCCCTATAGTAAAGGATAAGGACAGCCCATTCCATTAGATATTGTCACACTCACTCTGTCTATTCCACGGGATGCTGTCCTAGTATGACTCCAGGTTGGGGAGATTCTTTCATACTCCCCTTTTCGTTTCTCCCAGCTTTCATTCCGCTTCATAGCCAGCTCTTGGCTCCAACATCTCTGTCCGTGGGCTCATCATCACCGGGTCTCTTGACTACTCCTCATAAAGGAACTAATTCCAAATATCTTTTTTTTTTTTAAGTCGCAACAACTCACAGGAACTCTTGAGCACATCTCAGGGCCATCACACATGCATAACTCTATTTAAAACAAACCCAACAACACATGGCACCACTAACTGGTAAGATAATTGATTTATTCAATATGGAGAGTTACTTATTAGTCTTGCCCATTTTTGGCCTAAACCAATACTACTATACACGTATCCCAGCAATCACTAGCACTCAACTGTATGTTGGCTTTTGTTGTGATCTGTGTCTGCCTTTTCTGTTCTGACTTTTTCCCCTCTTTTCAATTTCCGACTCACCCTTTACTGCTTTCCTTTTCACCCCACAGAACATGGTCTGGTTTACACCCTGGGTGGGGTCACAGTTCGCCTATAGGGACAGGATCTTGTGCTTTAGGACCACTACGGTGGTGATGTGTGCACCTTTTACCAAAAAAAAAAAAAATCGATTCCGCTCTACTTTCTGCACATTCTGTTCAGCTGCACGGTGGGCTGGGAAAAAGTAGTGTTTTCACACATTACATCACCATGGCTAAGGATGATGGGTCACAGGAAACCTACACATTAAAGGAGTGCTTCGTTACAGTTGTGGGAGAAAAATGTTTTTTGAGGGATCCCCTTCAAGGTGTGTATTTACTGTCTGCATCCTAATTATAATGATGTGTTATTTATATAGCGGCTTATCCAAAGCACTTTACAGAGCACATATTTACATACAAAATCACCCAACTGAAATTGGTACTCATTTATCGACCTCGGAAGGATGAAAGGCTGAGTTGGCCTTGCTGGGATTCGAACCTGTGACCTGCAGATCACGCTCAGATCGCAGCAGCGAGTGCTCAACCCGCAGAGCTATTTTACCGGCTCATAATACTGAGAACTGTACCATCTGCCAGTCCTTTACCCGAAAGACTCTCCAGGACAGGCATAAACGGTCCCTCCTGTTCTGGAGTACCGCAAGGGACTTTCCTCACAAGAGGTATCCAGCAGAACAGCCATGCCTCTTCCCACTCCTCGTAAAAAAAGTAGCGCTTCCTCAGTAGAGTGCTGCACCTCCCATTGCCAGTGGCAAGCACAATAAAGGAGATCACCACTGGTAATCCAGAAGATAAAATCCTCCTAAATCTACTTAGAAATACTCTCCATCATGGATGGGGCCATTTTCTGACAGAACGGCGGCTACAAACAAGACCGTCCATAAGGTGTTCGTTGATGGACCAGGCGGTAAGGAAATCCAGCCTGTCCACACGCAAATGTTTGTCCACGAGCCGATCTGCCATACAGGGGCCATCACCCCATGGAACAAATGCCGTCTGCAATGCCGTTGATGGATCTCTATCCACGGGGTTGGGTGTCGTCACTCTACTACCTATTTAGTAGATGGCCGATCTACCAGGTGTGATCCTTCAGGAAGAATACAACTTCTCAGAGCATGAGCAAGGCCTGCCTCCAATAGAATTTAAGGCAGACAGTCCAGAGTGACCAATAAAGCCACAGCCTGTAGACGAGTATGATGACCCATTTCAACCAAGTTTGATACAGTCTCTGCAGTGCATTTTGTCAGTTTCAGAGAAGGCAGTGACCACACTGTGCGGGCGAAGAGTCATGCAAGTCTGATGCACCAATGAAAATTCAGACTGCGGCTCCCAAGCTACTGCCAAGCTGACCTTCAGGTCAGCCTGAATGTACTCGCATTCACGGTCATGCAGAACCCCTGCAGAGCCACAAAAGAACCCATCCTTTTGGTAGGCACCATGGGTGATCCCTACCAGGCGTACTCAGATGAGGAATCTATCTGTAAACTGGAACAAGGGGAAATTCCACAAGACTCCCCTCAGAAGGAAGACAAATAGGAGGATTAGATCCTCCCTAAATAAAGAAAACCGTATGTAACCCCGGCACAAGTGGGGCCCGGTTAGAGAGTGGATTACTAATACAAATGTATAGAAACCACAAGACACAAGGTGGTTTTAAAAGCACTTTTATTAATGCGTGTGTGTGTGTGTGTGTGTGTGTGTCTGTCGACTTACCTGACCATACTAAGTTCCCCCCACACATGGAGCATTGGACTGTGGGATGTGTGGCAGATCTCCCCTGCACACAACAATACACTTACCTTGAGAACGTTTTGGAGAGGGAGAGTACTGTTGGAAAGGGACAGTTGGAAGAAGGAGAGCCAGGAGAAAGAAAGGCAGTGTTGGGCAAGATTGTTTTCAGTAACCCTGTGGGAGACTACTCCAGTCTTGCCCTTTTTGGTATTAGGTAACCCACCTATTGATATAGGTCTGTACTACACAAGTTGGTAGTGTGAATGAGCAGCCATAAGTATCTCAAGAGGGGTAAGTGTGAGCTGTAGCATGGAAATCCACACCTACAAGTATCCAAATAACACTTACACTCAAGGTTTTCTAGTAAAATAGTTATTTATTTAACGGTCAGTTTTAAATGAGCATTCTTTAGAAAGGGCAATGTGCAACAATAAAAATACACTTCATAACACATTCTCAGAATCAAGATAAGCAAGTAGATACTCTTTAGCGATGCTTCATACACACTTCCTACGCCGACTTCATTTGCTAGGACTGTAATGACATTTATATATCGGTTTTGCACTTTGTAAAATTCTGAGGTTGGTAGAAAAGAAAGTTTAAGGGAAGCAAAAAGGTTAACAGGTTCTCGGAGCATGTGAGCACTTTTAACTCTCCCATTGAAGTCTAGATAAAACCTTTCCCATCAGTATTAGTTAAAAACCAATGCATCACCTTTGAAGGACAGTTAGAATCAAAGTCAATGGATTAGAACAGTCTGCAGGGAGCCAGGAGCGCCAAAGTCAATTTGGAACAAAGTCTATGGAGATGAGGCACTTTTTAGATAGCAAAAAAGTCTTGCACAAATTTAGAGCTTTTGTTGTAGCAAATCACTGTTGGGCCACAAGCTGTTACACTTATGAAAAGTTAGAGCTGGAATCAACTCTAGAAAAGCAGCTACTGCACGTCTCCACTGAGAAAAGCAAGCTACGGACTACGAAGTAAGTACCCCTTAGTCAGAACATTACCTATGGTTAGAAGAAGAGGATCCATCTGGCTTCTGTCCTGGTTGCAGATCCTGTGTTCCTGGGCCTCAGTTGTGGGGACAAGCGGGAGGACGTCTGGAGGACTCCTGCAATGCAGTTCGAAGGTCGATGGCAGCTATGGGCTCTTTTGAGTTCAGCAGCACTTCATATCGTTTCAGCTACCGGTACATAGCACCACCGCAGATCTTGGACACTGGATGGGCTTACTCCACTCCTCGAGTCCAGCACTCTGGTGAGGTGACTCGAGCTTTGGTTCGTCCTGCTTCGGGAGCGTCCTCAGGATCTTTCTGGAGCTTTGGTCCTGCTTAGACATTGCACTCGACTACGGATTTCTCAACCCCTGGCACTCGGTTCCAGCAGCAGCAAAGAAGTACAGCCAGTGAGGAAGGTCTTCCAACAAAGTTTGTGTTGGGTTAGTTGGTCCCACTAACCCAAGGGAAGAAGTCATCCTCTCTGGAGCTTCTCTAGTCGATTAGCGTTTCTGCATAGCCGCATGGGCTTCAGCGGACAGTTCATTCGGTCCAGGAAGATGCAGTAAGCTTCTGTTCATGTTTCCTTCGTCTGATGTTTCTTCCAGTGGTCGACTCTCTTCAGTTCAAGAATCCTCACCTTTTATGCAGTTTTCTCCTATTCATGCACAGCCTAGCTGCCAATCGCACATCAGCCAGCCAATCATGACTGTGTGCATTCAGTTTACCAAGGAGACTAAGGACGGAGTTTCAGGCACCTCCCTCGCTTCCTGCCCTGCCAGACACACTGGAGCCAGAGGTGGGTTTCAGTACTGAAGCCAACCAAAGGCAAAGCAAACAAAAGGGTTAAACCTAGTTTGGCGTGCAGAGTAAACCCAAGAAAGACATCACAAACAAGAAATGGTGACACAATGGTCACCCATGGGTGCTACACTGCAGCTGAGGATTCAGCCTGTGGTAGAAAAGCACAGTGGTAGGGACATTAAACCAATGCCACCAGCCATTTAAAGTAGTGAGGGTAACATACAAAATGTTACACAAGTAAGTAGGAAAAGGGGCTACTAAGTGACGCCCAGCACTCCTTATAAGATGGGGTGTGTTGGACCTACATAGGAAAAAGGAAGTCAATTTCACCTTACTACTCTTGGGAACAGTAGTACACCTAAGAGAAGGTATTTCAACCTCAAGAGAAATCTAAAGGATTTCTCTGTGACACACTGCACTGAAGGTGCTCTGTGTCACCATTCAAAAAGTAGATGCCTATGGAGTTGGTCAGCCTCCCAAAACAAAGAATATACAGAATCCAAACCAGATAAAAATACACGAGTGAGAAAAAGGGCTCCCTCTCTCCCGGGTTAAAATTAAAAAGTCCTAAAGTCCAGCAAAAGAGGTGGGGGTCTCTTAGGTTGAAGGGAATTAGCACAGAAATGAAAATTCTCCCTAACAGGCAGTGAAACCAAAGCAGTGTAAAAAAGACAGAAAAGAGATGGCTGTGTTCCCTGGGGGAGTACGAAGAAGGTGGAAGTCCGGGGCTGCTTACCACTCGGCGGCCTGGGTGAAGAAATGATGCCGGCTTGTGTAGAAGCCCACTTGCCCTGGGGCAGGTGGTGAAACACCCGACGGCTCATGCAAGACCACCAGGGCCTCTAGTGCACTACCCTCTCTCCCCCAGGGCCAGACGGGCAGAGCGGGGGGAAAAAAGACTTAACCTGGAGGCCTGGCTTCATCGTGTCTGCTGCGGCCAGAGCTCAGCGCAGGCTGCCGTTGACTGCGGAAGGCCCCGCCTGGGTGGGCAGGGCCTAACTTCAATGAACCTCTCTGCTCAACGTACAATCCAAAGGTGCACTGCCATGGTGGAACCAAAACATTAACCCCTGCACTGCTAGCCAGAGAAGGAGAGCTTCCAAAGAAACACTTGTGTACAGGCGCGTTATAAATGCCATGCCATACATCATATTGATTGCGGACATCACCGCCACAGAGGAAAAAGGAAAATGAGGGTCTCTCAAAGCCCAAAATGGAGTATAAGGGCTCCTAAGGTTCTGAAGGGAGAATAAGGGCTCCCAAAGTCATAGGAGGAATTCAGAGACGGATGCTCTGTGACAGCCACCCGGAGCAGAGCAGGGTTTCAGTGCATGTGTGAAGAAAAGCATGAAGGCACCAACCGAAGGTACTGTAACTTAATGACGATGTTTTAGGACCGACCAATGGGGACTGTGGTTTTGTTTATAAGGACCAGGTTATTCAAAGTGCTGCACTGGTAAAGTATATGTGAAATGTGGTGAGAATGTAATAAGTGATACCTAGGGTGAAGTAATGGATAACCTGCTTAAGGTTAACATGCAGAGGGGTTTGTGCAATGGGTATCGGTTGCCTATGTTAATGCATCATCAAACGTGGAATGGAAATATAAATTGGGGCATGGATTGACTTGAAGGAATCAGCTGTGTTTAATAGTTGCATTTTATTTTATATAAAAGCCTGCAACGGCATCAATATTCCCTTCCGGTGTACTGTCTCATTAAGAACATTGAGGCCCATCTCCTGAATTAACATCTATAATCAGCAGGTTGCTCAGTGCCCCACCACAGCAGGTCTGGCATGGCATGGCATGGTGGTGTCAGTGTGGTCCGTTCCTGGCTCGGAGTATTTTTAATTCTGTGCTCTCCCGGGCCAGAGAAAGAAACCGGAGGCTACAATTGCTTCCCCCCGCCCCTCTGAGGTAGCTTTTCTCCGGTCGATATACTTACTTTCCATAACATGATATCCAAGGCTTCTGCCCTGTTCGACCTACAGGTAGCAACAGAAGAAAATAAGTCTGTCCTCTTTGATCGTAGAAATAAGCAGTCATACCACTACTATAATCCTCTTCTTGGACCCCATATGGAATGCAGGGGAAAAGGGGAGCAATTTTAAAGACCCCTCCCCCCCATGAACCCGATCACAGCAACACAAATGAAAACATAAGAGGCTACACGTACCGCTCTCTTGTGTTTAAGAGGGCATCCAAAGCCAGTTTCGGGCTTCACAGTGGCTGTCGGGCCCAAAGTGCAGAATCTAACTCCTGGCCCCGCCCCCCCCTCTATTGACTACCCTGGCAGATAAGGGTAGGATGCTGTAGGGCATCGAATGCTTCAGAGTACATCACCGTCCGAACAGCCAATGATCTGGAAGAGTTATTTCCACATCCCTATGCATGGAGCATACAAAGTATCTCGGTTTGGAATTTGATCCCAACATTTCCAATTCAAGGTCCTGCCTTTTGGACTACTGTAAACCCCAAGAGTCTCTACAAAGTGCCTTGCAATGGTGGCAATGCATGTTTGCAGGTCAGGGGTAGCTGTCTACCCATACCTCGGTGATTGGTATTCAACAGGTAATGACCACACCTGTGCTGCTTCGGAATATTTTCGGCAGAGGGTGACCTGTGTCGATACCTTTTTCCTCGAGGGCCTCCGTCGAGGGCCAACATCACCGGATGTTATATATAGGACGCACGGCGCCCGTAGCCTCAGTTCCGTTTTTTCCGCAAACATGTTTGCTTCGGAATCTCGCCGCACTCTATTCTTCTCTTCGATAGCAATGTCGTCTTCTTCTAGTACCCCAAAGGTGGGCTTTCAAAAATGTTGGTACTGCGGTTTGAAGATGTCCATCACGGACCCCCACGACATCTGCCTCTGGTGCGTCGGCGAAAGCCACGCCACCGATGATTGCCAGTCCCTGACGTCTAAGGCCTTGCGGGAACGTAAGAAGAAATTAAAGGTAGGGTGTCTAAGCCCCATAAATCAGTCTGCTGGGCTTTCGACCGATGAGTCGAGGGCGACTCTCCTCGTCGGCAAAATCCAGGGGGTCTCGGAGTGGTTCCCGCCATTCCTCTGCCTCTTCGAGTCATTCTAGGAAGCGCAGTCACTGCTCGACTTCCCCGTCCTCGTCGGAGGACTCCACCAGACGGTTGACTTGTCCCACCAAGTCTTCGTCGCAGGCCGAATGGGATGCATTCCGCCAGCAGATGATGGCGATTTTCGAATCGCAAGGCACAGTTCCGGCTGTGCCTTCGAAAGAAGCCGGCAGGAAACTGGCTCGGTCCATCGCTCTCATGCTATCGGGCTCGGGTGGTCGGCGCGATCATCGGGAGCCATCAAGGTCATGCTCGGACAAGGGAGATTGTCATAGCCGTGCCAGATCCAGGTCCCGGTTCTTGACACCATTGAGACCGTCGGAACCTGTGAAGCCTTCGATGAAGGCGTAGACGCATTAGGCGCAGTGTCCATCGAGGGACGCTCTCGGGGCTCCACACTTGAAGTCGTCGACGCCGATTCCCTCTATGCCGTTTGTGGAGGATTTTGCCGGAGGTGCCCCAGAGGGCTGTGGAAACTCAGAGGAAGGCTCTCACGAGGCCTGTTTTTGAGCCCTACTCTGTCCCTCCTCCCAAATCGGATTTGTTCCAACCTTTGGATTATATTTCGGAGGTGGAGGAAGGGTCTGATGTGGAGATGGTTGTGCCACCTGATGTCCCTGATGACCTTTTGTCTGGGCACAGTCAGATGGAGGAACTTTCAGTCCTTGCATGATGCCCGTGGTCTTGACACCTCTCCAGAGGTGTGGTGTTTGGCAGGCCTGAGCCTGGGGCACATGCCGAATCCTCCTATAGGCGTCTCATGTCAAGGGTGACTGAATAATTGGTGTGGTCTGCTCCACCTGTTAATTTTGATCAGGATGATCAGACGGACATCCTGGACCAAGGTCCACCCACTGACCCGGTGTTGCCTTTTCACATGGCTTTGCAAAGAAGAGTGATAGCGGCTTGGACTGCTCCAGAGTGTCTCCCGGCAGTGAATAAGTCTCTTCCGAAAAAATACCGCCCAGCCAGTAGTGACCCCTGCTACTTGTCGACGCACCCTACTCCGGAGAGTTTGGTGGTGCAGGCGGCTACGGCTCCCGCGAAGCAGGCTGCGTACCCTACCATCCCTCCTGATAGGAACGATAAGCGCTTTGATGGTTGGGCGAAGAAGGTATTTTCATCTGGGGGTATGGCTTTGAAGGCAGCCAACTCCGTTTGTGCCTTTGCGAGATTCACTCACACTCTGTGGAATTGTGCACCTTTGGCGGCTGAGCATTTTCCCAAAGGGGAAGAACTCGATGGTTTTCTAGCCTTCGTGCAAGACGGCAAGGATGCCATGTGTGAATCCGTTCAGTCGGGTTTGGACACAGCAGACTGTCAGCCGGTCCATGGCTGTGAGCACCGTGATACGCAGGTTTGCGTGGTTGCGGAAGTCGGGGTTTGCTCCTGATGTGCAATCCCGGCTTCTCAACATGCCCTTTGATGATGTCCATCTGTTTGGCAGCAAGGCTGACAAGAGCCCCGAGAGGTTGCAGATCTCCAAAGCTGCAGCAAAGTCTTTGAGCGGTGCAGTACGTCAACCTCTGCCTTTTCGTCCTAGAGGAGAGCAATGGAGGGGAGGTTCCTTTCGGTACTACTCTCTTTGGTAGATCAAGAGGAGCTTCCAGTCAAAGGGGCCACTGTAGGAGTACCAGAGGTGGAAAGCAAGGTACTCGAGGTGCCAAAGCTGCTCGGGCAGTTACCTCTTTGCCGTCAGGCACTGCTGCAGCTGCGTCCGCTCAGTCATGAGGCCATGTCCCATGGTTTGCCGGTTGGGGGCAGACTTGCGCAGCAGAGGCCTCACGACAATCCCCGGGGAAGCTCTCTTTTGAAGCGTCCGGATCCCCTCCTTGTGCAGGAAATCCTATCTCTGCTGTAGAAAGGCACCATAGAACTGGTGCCTGTAGCAGAGCGGAACAAGGGATGGTATTCCCCTTATTTTTTTTAGCCCAAAAAAGGACGGGAGATGAGACCCATCATGGACTTGCGTTGGTTGAAAAAGCTCCTCCGGAAGGACAAGTTCAAGATGGTTACTCTTTTTCAAGTCCTCCAGGCCCTCAACTTCAGGATTGGTTGGTGTCTCTCGACCTCAAGGATGCTTACCTTCATGTGCCGATTCATCCCAAGCACAGGAAGTACCTGAGGTTCGCGGTTGGCAACTCGCATTTTCAGTTTCGGGTCCTGCCGCCCGAGGGTCTTCACCAAGCTGATGATGGTGATGGTGGTGGTGGTGGCAGCGTATCTTAGGAAAGGGGGATTCATGTCTACCCCTACCTGGACGATTGGTTGATCAGGGCACGCACTCCCGAGGAAGCCCTGGATCATCTGTCCGTCACCTGCCACTCCGTTCACAGGCTGGGCTTCTCCCTCAACTTAAAGAAGTCCCATTTGACACCTACCCAGCGGCTCCGATACATCAGAGCAGTGCTCGACACATCCCTGGGGCAGTGTTCGCCTCCCCGGGTGAGGGCTCATCGCATTCTGCAGATGGTGGACAAATTTCAATGTGCCCAGAGTTTCCCGGCATTCGAGTTCTTGAGGTTGCTCAGCCTCATGGCATCCTGCGTTGGAGGCCAGACTCCACATCAGTTTGTTAGAGCTGCGGGCCGTCGGACTAGCCCTGAAGGCTTTTCTGCCGTCTGTGTGGGGGAAGAATGTCCTGATTATGACAGATAATATAGTGGCCAGGTTCTACCTCAACAAAAAAGGGGGGGGCATGGTCACTCCCGTTGAACAGAGAGGCGATGCAGCTCTGGTTCTGGGCCATCCAGCAGATAATTTCGATCTCGTCAGTTCATCTGGCCGGAGGCGTAAACACGGCGGCGAACCATATGAGCCGGCAGAGCACGGTCTCTCACTAGTGGGAGCTGGCTCAGGAAGTTCTGTTGGAGATCTTCGCCCTTTGGGGAACCCCACAAGTGGATCCCTCCGCCATCAGTGTCAACCGGAAGTGCGAAAAATTCTGCTCGCTGTAATTTCCTCCAAGAGGAGCCTTAGGGGATGCGTTCGTAGTGGAGTCGTCCGTCCCACTGCTGTACGCGTTTCCTCCAGTCCCCGTCATTCCGCGAGTGTTGCGGAGGTTCGGTTCCCGAATGATCCATGGGCCAGGAGAGCGTGGTACCTGGACCGTCTAGACCTGTCCATCTGCCCTTCACGCCGTCTTCCCTACCCAGACGATCTGCTCTCACGGGAGGGGGGGGGGTCGGGTTCTCCTTCCAGAGTCAAGTCTCTCAGCCTTCATGCTTGGTATCTGAAAGGTTGAGGTATAAGGATTGGGACCCCCCCACCCCCCCAAAGACGTGATGGAGGTGTTGCTTTCGGCCAGACGGCCCGCAACAAAATCCTGGTACCATTTGCCATTGAAGAAAGTTCTGTGATTGGTGCAGGGTACAGAATGTGGATCCTTTCCAGTGTTGCATTCCTTTGGTTTTGTCTTTTTTGCTTTCTTTAGCCCACAAGGGCCTGCAAGTGGGTACCATTAGGGGTTACCTGGCGGCGCTGTCCATATTTAAGCGCTCGTCTGAGGAATGTTCTTATTTTAAGATTCCTTTGATTTCTCAGTTTCTAAAAGGGCTAACTAATGTGTTTCCACCGTCGCCTTTCCAGGTGCCGGGATGGGATTCGAATTCGGTGTTAAAATTCCTAATGGGAGCTCCGTTTGAGCCCTTGCATTTTTGTCTGTTGAGACTGTTGTCTTTTAAAACTGTTTGGTTGCGGTTACTTCCGCACGCATAGTGAGTGAGTTGCAGGCACTTTCCGCCAAGCCACCCTTTACTGTTTTCCATAAGGACAGGGTTGTCCTGCGGGTGCGGCCTTCTTTTCTTCCGAAGGTTGTGTCGGAATTCCATTTGAGCCAGAAGGTAACTCTTCTGGCGTTTTATCCTCCTCCACATCCTGGTAAGGAAGAGGAGAGGCTCCATAGGTTGGATCCTAGGAGAGCTTTGAGTTTCTATCTCTAACAGATGTCCCGGGTCAGAGTGGACGATCAGCTCTTTGTTGGTTATGCTGCAAGACTCTTGGGTCAGGCTGTTTCCAAGCAGACCTTGTCCAGATGGATCATTTTGACGATCTCTGAGTGTTACCATTTGGTGGGAAAGGACCCTCCAGTGGGTTTACGGGCTCACTCTACTAGGGGTGTGGCTGCCTCCAGTACTCTGCAGAGGGGTGTTCCTATTCGCAACATTTGTGAAGCAGCCACATGGGCCTCTGTCCATACTTTTGTGAGACACTATTCCTTGGACTCCATCCATGGGCAAGATTTGGCCTTTAGTAAGGCAGTCCTCTATTCAGCCATTTGATTGGGCATTCTAAAATTCTAAATTCTTTTCACACCTCCATACGTTGGTGCAGCTTTGGGACTCTGTCATAGATGTGGAATGCGTCGGAGGACACAATCCCCTCGAACAAGTTACTTACCTTATCTGGTAACATTCTTTCGATGGGATGTTCCTCTGACATATTCCACATTGCACCCTCCCAGCCTGCCCCTCTACAGAATTTCTTATGCGATTGCAGCTTACGTTTCCGCAAGGCTTTTTGTAGTCATACTGGCAGGAGATTGGTGCCACACGTTCTGGGGAAAAAACTACAACTGAGGCTACGGGCGCCGTTCTTCCTATATATAACATCCGGTGACGTCGACCCTCAACGGAGGCCCTCGTGGAACAACATATCGACTTCATCGATGCAGGACGCCCTCTGCCGAACATTTTCCGAAGCAGCACAGCTGTGGTCCTTACCTGTCTACATGTGAAATATGTTGGAGGAACATCACATCGAAAGAATGTTACCAGATAAGGTAAGTAACTTGTTCTCCACTCTAGGATTCTCTATAAACTTAGAAAAGTCAATGCTTCAGCCAAAGCAAATAGCCCTGTTCCTATGAGCCAACGTTAATACACGGGTGCAATCACTTTCTATACCAAGGGTCAGCAGGTACCGTCTTCCTTCATTCATCCTATGCTTAAAATGTTCCTAAAAGGCGTTATCCGGCCATTTCGTCGGTACGATGTCCACCAGCACCCTCTTTAGAGCGCAACATGGTGCTAACATGGTTTAAATCTTACCTATCCCAACTGACATGTTCTGTTTCCGACTCCCATCTTCTCGCTCATGGTGTCCCACAAGGGTCGGTCTTGGGGCATTTACTTTTTTCTCTTTATACTGATCCTCTTGCCAAAGTTCTTATGGTCTCGTTACTTCTATGCTGATGACACCAAGCTCTTTCTGTCTTTTTCCTCCTTCTCATCTGATATTCATGCCCAGCTGTCTTCATGCCTAATGGCCATCAAATCATGGATCTCCTCCCACTACTTCACACTTAATACTACAAAAATAGAAGACTCTGCTCTAACATTTAAACATCACATTTCTATGCCTTCTTGAGCCTCCTGCTATCATCTATTTAATATTTCAAAAGTCTGCTCTTTATTAATTTTTGACACAACTAAGCTTCTTATATCCTCTTTAATTTCTTCAAGTCCCTTCTATTGTTCCACTACACTTTTTGGTCTCCAAACCTCAACTTGCTCTCTAAAATCCATTTTCAATGCTGCTATTCGGGTTCTCTTTTGACCTCGCGTGAATCAATATCCTCTGCTCTTCTCACTCTGGGCTGGCTTCCTTTTCTATGCACAGCTTAAATGTTATTGTCTTTGGTTGGTATTTAAATCACTTTATTGTCTTACTGCTGATTACCTTTCCTCACTGGTCTCATTCTACACTCCTTCCCTTCGCTCTAGTTCTCAGTTTCGTCTTGTAGTTCTAGCCCCTCCCTTTCGCACACTTGCTCACCTTGCCCCCCTGCACTGGAATCTTCTTCCTGTTTCTCTACGCTCTATCACCACCTACTCCTTATTTCTCAAATCGCTGAGACTACATCTGATACAGCAGGGTTGATCCCAGGCTTCCTATGTCAAGTTTAATTTGTTTACTTTTGTACCGTGTATACTTTTTGCTATGTTAAGCGCTTTGGATTAAGGCACTATATAAATACAAATACAAACATCCTTAATGAAACAGCCTAACGAGCCAATTCACAAATGCAATAGGAAATATCTGTCCTGGAAAGTAGGCTACCTCTTAGCCATTACTTCCGTTGGACCTACGGGAGAGCTTCAAGCGGTATGTATCGTGCCACCTTGCATGTTATTTCAAAGGATAAAAGGTTCTGAGACCACACCCCACGTTTCTCGCCAATGTCATTTCAGAAATGACTCTGGCAAAAGTCGGTAGAGAACCGTAATCATTCATTCACTCCACTGTGACCAAAGTTACACTGTATTCACTGGATGTAAAACGGGTGCTAAAATTCTACACCCAACGCACCCTATTCTTGGTGCTGCAACATCTTTATAAATGAGTGTATGGGCTGCCTTTGGCTCCGTTCTCCATAACTTTTTTACATGTGCATATCATTGTCCTGTTATGGAAACGTTTGCAAACTGTAAGGAAGGCATGGTACCGAAGTAAGACGGACACAAGTGATCACAGATCAGAAGGGTGTTTTTTAAACTGTAAAATGGGTGAAATAAACGCCTAATCTAAACCTAAATCTAAGATGGGAGCCAGCTACGACCATCAAAAAATAGTAATAATAATAATAATAATACAGTCCTAGTGGAGTCTAGACAAATAAAGGGCCTATACTAAAAAAAAAAATACACAAAATATTGCTAATCCTTACCGCTATTCTACAAAATAGTGTGGGATAAAGTTCACAAGTAAGTATTTACAAAATGATAAGTCAGATGTTATGGCCGGGGGTCTTCCTTCCCCGTTTTTAGCACGGGGCAAGACGGGATTCTCGAGCGCAGCACACCCCTGGGCTTCTCTGGCACAGGGTTACAGTTTTTCAATATCGGGACCTTCTGTGACCCAAGTCACTTTCATGTAAAGTCTTCAGAGGGCCTGATATGTGTCACAGCCCAGGTATGGTATCCCAGTTGTCGCAGATAACACTCTCCCAGTTATGGAAAAGTATCCTTCTCTCTTCGAACACGAAAAGTCTCTAACGTGATAGGCCAAAGACTTTCCCCCCAAGAGCTCAGCCTACATGAATCTATTCCACCTGTCAGGCTGAGGGCTTGAGTGAAAAGGCAGGAGCAGACTCAGCAGAGCTAAAGGAGGGAAGAGCAGAGCATACGTTCAGAATGCAGCCAGGTATTGCCAAATGAACAGCAAACAAGACCCCCAAGTACCCACTCTTACCTGTTCCGTAGGAAAATGTACCAGTAACCTACTAGTATTGGACACAGAGGGGAAACCTTATATCAACGGTGAAGGAGGAGTGCACCAGTGTAAATAGACTCAGCAAAGCGTCCCAACGAATATCCCAAAGCAATCCAATTCGGTTTCAGCAAAGCGTCCAAATATGTCCAAAGCAATCCAGAATAAACAGTGCCAAAAAAAATGTTTAAGCAAACAAAAATAAAGGCAGAGGAAACAAGCGTTACCCCACGCTAGTTCCTTTACTATAGTATTCGAGTGAGAAAGCGTCACAGCCAGAGGACTTTAACAAGTGGAGGTCGAGTTGCAAGCCGAGTTCAAGGATTCCGGGGAAAGCAGTCGAGGAGGGACGGGCGTCGGAAACAGGGAAGGAAAAGGCAGAGGCGGAGGCTTGAATTAAGCACAGGATTCAAGATCAAACAGGAGTCAGGAAACAGCGCTCGGAACTAACACAGTTTAGGAGCACTCGAACAGACAGTATTAAATACGATCTTCAGAAGGCACGGCAACGTGGTATGTGCGTGTCACGTGACTAACATAGCAGGAGGATGGGAATTGTAGTTTTAGGGGGCTCTGTGTGTTGAAGAGCGCTCATATAAACGCCATGGCAATTTCCAATAAAAACGGGATGTGACAATATGCCATTAAAACAAAACAAAAGTTCCTTCTCCAAATCTTCACGTCTGGTGATTACTCTTCACCCTTGGATCCCCCTCAGCTGGGCTCAGATCCATCTCTGTTGTTAGCCTCCCTCAGTCAGGCTCAGACCAACCACTCACTGTGGACATCCCTCAGGCTGGTTCATACTTCTCATCACAATGTTCACGGGTGTATTACTGCTCACCCTAATTTGCAGGCATCCCTCAACCGGGTTGATATTTGCCAAAATAACCGTTCAGTTAGCTTTACCACAATGCGGGATTCACTTCCCTTAGCTTTCTCCACGTATCCCTCTGTCTGGTTCACATTGCCATTTTAGCATAGTTCACCAGAAAGTCATTCTAGACCCCTTAACAAGTCTGGGTCTCAGCCCCCGGTCAGGCTTTACACAGCTCCATCACCACAATGAATTTGCAGGCATCCCTCAGTCTGGTTCACATTTGTCCTAGTAACACAGTTCACTTTGCTTCCATAACGTGTCAGAGACTTTCAACTGTACAAGAGGTTTGATTTCACCCTTGTAGGACCACTGACACATTACATCGGCCAGTCCTAAGGCCTCTGGGTACTTGTAGTTTCAATAACCTTCAATACTTTTTGTTCAGGAGAGGAGCACCAGCTAGAGACCTTCAAATGCCCACACACCGCTGGACCACTCTGTCTCTACCCATTTCACTCACAAAGTTCACCAGGGTCTCCCACTGCCGGCTCGGATCCCTCTGCCAAGCTTCACAAAGGGCCTCCCTTTGCTGGGCTCGGACCCTCTTACAACGCTCCCAATCCACAAAAAGGGTCTTGGGACTTCTAGTCCCAGAATGCACTGTCAATTTTGCTTCCACTTCTCAGCTCCCCAAAATGGCACTTCCTGACATTGGGAGCTGCAGGAGCTAATGGGGGATGTTGTTCTGAGGTCAGGGTCTCTTCTGCTGACCCTCGGAGACCTGGGTTCGCCTGACTGGCCCAGGGGAGGAGTCTTGCTGTGGGTACTGCCAGGCAACCCCAACTGCCGCTGGTCTATCCTTCTGGAGGTACAGGCTCCACAGTGCAGTCTCTCCAGGACTCGCAAGGCCAGTGTCCGGGTGGTTTTCTCCTCCTCCAGGTGTCCCACGATCTCTGCAGCTCTTCCGGTCTTCGTCTGGCATTGTGCACCTTCCAGCATCCCCAACTCACACAAAGTGTGCTTTCCTGCCCCACCTTTTATACTTCCTGGCAGTGGTGATTTGGTTCAGGTGTGCATGGTTGGAAGGGAATGCCTGACCCTACCTGTCCTCGTTAGCTGGACAACATGGCGGTCGTCCATAGTGGTTAATGGTCCAGGGATTCCTATGGGTAAGACATATTCCTCTTTGTTGCTTCCTCTTCTTCACAATATTTGAAGGACAGAGTGAATGAAGGGAATTCTGGGAAATGTAACGAGTTGCAGATTTTGGGACAAAATCGGCTGAATATTTAAAAAAGGTTTGTCAACAAATGAACAGGATTATGGGATTTGTAGTGTGTGACTGAAGAGGAGGGCAGGTTATTGTTTGAACGGGGGGTGGCAGATGTCTCGATGTGGATGAATGGGTTTTCTCCTGCCTTTTCTAAAAGGAAAACACTGGGGTAGGATGGGGATGTGGTGGCAATAACCTATAAAGCCTGCAGGGTTATCGGATAGGGGTGTATCGCAGAAAAGGGGATAGCGCGGCTTGTCTGATGGTGTTCCTTCTGCGGTCCCCAACGGCCCCTTGCCAAGGTGATCCTCCCTCGCTTGTCCGCCCCCAGGGTCGGGATCCAAGCGCGATGGCCCTTCCCTGGCCACCTGAACAAAGGATCCCCGGGGTCTACCAGTGAGAACACCCTCGCTTAGCTATACATCATAGTTCTCCAGCATTAGCATTTTTCATAGATTCACATGTGACCCCTTTTGGGGCTACACAATGCATAAGCCGAAGACATCAGTCATACGACTGGGGGTTTGAAAGTGAAAATGGCTCCTCTGGGTGTAGCTAATGCACAGTCTACCCCAATGGATTAAGCAAGAAGGACCATACATGAGGTGGAGAGACTACAAAAGTGAGATCTCTCTAAAAGGGAATATTCATGTCAGTCTATGAAGATATCAATGCAGGAGAACGACAGTTACACGCAAGTAACTAATTATTTTTGCCCAGGCCTTCAGGACCGGCTGCATTATCCTCCCTGTTTCTTTCTCTGCGAATGGGGCTATCTGCCCCAGAGTTAGCACTTTGCCGTGAAAGACTTAAGATTCAGCAGGAAAAGAACATCTCTACTCATTAGATTCATGCATTGGCTTTTTGGGCTCCATGGTGTTTGAGACTAGCGATTTAATTGACTGGGT
Organism: Ambystoma mexicanum; assembly: GCF_040938575.1. NCBI lineage: Eukaryota > Metazoa > Chordata > Amphibia > Caudata > Ambystomatidae > Ambystoma > Ambystoma mexicanum. The sequence goes on from NC_090926.1 coordinate 18,794,862, forward strand.
GATCATCTGCTTATTTAATTGTCGGTTGTGATGAAGGGAGATCCATTCCAATTAGGATTATGTCTTCGTTTACAGCGACCAGATTATCTAACATTTGCACTGGTGCTTAAAATTGAGCTAATGCATTTAGCACCAGTTGTTCGTTGTATAACACGAAATGGAGCAAACCCACTCCATATTACGTATGTATACAATTTGGCAATGGCACAATTGTTCATGGCTGAATTGACTGTGGTCCGTTTGGCCGCAAAGCCAATTTTGCCACGGCCAAACTGAAACTGCCCCCCCCCCCCCACCTCCTACTTACCTTTTCGCATCCGCTCAGCTTCTGACCGGGTCGGATCAGACCTTGCAGCGTCCACTTTTCTTTCTTTTTTTTTTTCTTCCCGTCCCCCGCCTCCAAACCTCCGGAAGCGGGGACACCCCTGCTACTCCCAAATGCCATCACTACCAGATATGGTGAGCAGGGGGCACCCTCGCAACCTCACCATGTGTGGTGGTGATTACCCTGATTGATTTTTTCCAAATAATCGAATGGTACTGGCCCAATTCGTCTAGATTTACCATACGTCAATTGGAAACAATACATTTGGATGCTACCCATATTACATCAAGGTTTTGTCCTATTTAGTTAAAGCACTAGATGGGGCGCAGAAGAATACCTTCCATCTGATTGTGACAGTGACATGTGGATCAGGGGGCCTCCTCCTGATCACACTTCCCCCTACTCAAAGGACTCATGCCTTGAGGCACCTGTGCAATTGCAGGTGCCTCAGAAGGTGACTTAATGTGAGCTAATAGGAGAGGGAACTGTTGGCAACAGAGGCGCAAGTCTTTAGGTACAGTGGGCCCCATTCCAGACACTGCATATTCCCTCGGCTGTCTGAGGAGCAACAGTGCTAACATCTTTAATCAAGCCTAAAAAGTACTTTCAAAACGCTGAATCTTTGCACCAAAAAAAGTCTTGCAGTTAAGCACACGAGGCGGGACATCCCACCAGGTTCTAGAAGTGTGTTTATTGTGAAACTGTCAGTCACCGCTAGAGCTTTTTGTACTGGAATGTTGTTGAATTGAAAGGCAAGGTGGAAGCCTTCCTTGTTGCTCGAAAGAGTCCCAATGCAAGTAAGGCTAAAAAGGCTTTCTACCAGCACATCTGAAAATAGTAGGACAGAGACAGAATCATGCCGCAAGGAGCTTTCTGCTGGCAATTTAGAGAGAGAATGGCTCTGCAGCAACATCCGAGAACCATGCAGGTATGCCTGATAAAATAGTTGCCACATCCTCCAAAATGTCTCCAGCTTGCACCTCAGTTGCCTTGGTGGTCTCACTTTTTTTCATAACCATCAAGTATGAGATTGCCCTCTTGAACACTATGACCGTACAACTGTGATGAAGATTTTATAAGCTCTGATGACCCCTGGGCAATAACCTAGCATGGGATGACTTTGAGGAACTAATCCCTCCATGGAGGTTACCACAATGGAAACTCGCATTGGTCCAAGACTGTGCCCGAGGCACATGAAGGCTAGCCCTGGTAATACTTTAAAAATTCCTCTACTTTCGAGTTGGTTGTACCCTCCTTGCAAGAGGACTTCACATTTATTTGGGTACAATGTAGGACAACCTTACTAGAAGCACTCTGGCTCCTCAAGAGGCCCTGGAAACTTGGAAAAGAATTGCCAGGTGTGAGAAACTTGAGGGCTCACTCCTACTGCCCCGGGATCCTCTTCTCGGGTGGCCAAGAAAAGGCTATTGCTTTTGGTTCTGGACCCTGGGGGTGGAGATGTGAGGGAGAATCACCTGGGTGGAGGGTCCTTGGGGATTTATTTATTGTTTGCTTGTTAGGTGCTTATGCAGGAAGGAAATACTGTTTCAAAGCGCCCACAGGGCAGCAGGGAGGGGAAAAGGGGATGCGAAAACGATATAAAATGCATTCAAATATTAAATACAGTGGCGGGTTGACGGGGGGGGGGGGGGGAGGGACAAGCCTAGTATGCCTTGTGAGTGTTCAGAATATGCAAGTGCCGAAGGGAGGGTGAATGGGATAGGTGCTGTGGTGCCCATGGGTAAGCAACAAGTAAAGGGCAATGTAAGGTAAGTGCGAGCCTCCAGCCAATGCAAGTGCTGCGGATAGACAGAAGCTGGGGCGGTATTCGGTGTTGGAGGTCAGGGCCTCCAGGTGGCGAAGGTAAAGGGGAAAGTCAGGAGGAGCTTCCAGAATGTTAGAAAGCCCTGCTCAAGACCAAGCGGGATGGGGAGGCTGTTCCAAAGAAGGGAGCCAGCTGAGGAAAGAGATGGACCTCCTGCAGTCTGTTTAGCGAAACACTTAACACACAGAGTTGATGCCAGAAGAGCGTATGGGTCTAGAGGGGGAATATTTAGTAAGAGAGCGCTGCAGATAGTGTGGTCCCTGGACTCAGACATCTTTGTCGATGATGGCGAGAGTTTTGAATTTAATCTGTGAAGCAACCGGGAGCCACTGAAGACTTTTTAGGGCAGTGGGGTACCCACAGGCGAGGCATGTTCTCCTTGTTCCCTAGTGAAAAACCAAACTAACCTTCACCCGGCCTTTATGGGCTATTGTCAAACATCTCCCCTCATTTTGCCACATATTTCCTATGACAGTACTGAGACGAGGAAGAGGCGACTAGGAGTAGTAAACACCAGTAACTCCTTTCACCACTCTTGTACTGGGATGTGAAAGATGCCTGCAGAGTACTGTGAAGGTCAGGCTATCCCTCTAACTATAGTCGGGCAAGTACAATTAATGGCTCACACCTGCAACCTGTCAAGTGGTTGTAGGTGTAGGAGACCGTGTGGGCAGCAAAGGGACCAACAGGTAGGCCTGTGTTGGAGAGGCCGGAAGGGGACCCTGCTTGTTAGGAGGCAGTCATGGTGGGTCCTGCAGAGACGCCAGGACGCCAGCAGACCATCCCAGAGACCTGTGGAGCCCAGGAGAAGTTGGGCGTTGGAAATCCTCAGATGTGGGAGCCTCCATGTTCTGGGAAACGCAGCTGGAGCTGAGAGCAAGAGCAAAGAAAGGAAACAGCCGACAGAGTCCAGGGAAGCAGAGAAGAGCTGCCCGTGATCCCAGAGAGGCATCGAAGGTGCGAGCGGGGCTCGCAAATCAATGCAAGCCGGCAGGGGGAGCAGAAAGAGTCCAGCGCAGGTACAGGACTGTGGGAGACTGGTGAGTGAAGGGGAGCATCACTCGACACCGGGGCGCTCCGAGTGAGATGGATGCAAGCGGAATTAATGCAGTCAGCCAAAAAGCATGTACAGAATGGGAACAAACCCAAAGTCAAGGGTGGCCTGGAAATTAAGTGGCATAGCAAATTATGATGGAAAAAGCACAAATTACGAACTGAATGAAAACTTTAAGATTAAAACTACGAATGAAAAGGAAATGAGAAAGCGCCCATTTGAAAGTAGCATTTGAAATACGAATGCATAATGTAAAAGAGCATGATAGAAAGGTGGGGAATAAGCCAAGACCACAGCAAAGTGAACTTTGTGATGTAAATACTGTGCAGCAAGGCCTAAATCTGGCATAGGATGTGGGACACACTGTGGCAAAGCCAAGAGGCTAATCCTGAAAAGCCAAGAGTGTGAAATTGCACATAAAACCACAAGGCTGATAAGAAGAAGCTAAGTGAACGTGATCTGTACACAGGTCAGATGCAAAAGAAGCTGTGTGGCCTGACAAGCCTAAGGTTCCTGGTTGCGCGATCTGTGGTGGGTGGACCTTGTGGTCTGACAACTGCACCTAGACAAGGGAACCCTCCATTGTGAAAGTTAAAGACATTATGAAACCAACCAAGAAGGAGCACTGTGAATGAACTGTTAATGCAATCCAGAAGAAGTGTAAATTTGACCTGGAGTTGTGTTGAACATTGAAAGACTGAGGAAAGTATACGTTGCTACATTGAATTCTTGGGGAAGGGAACCACGAGACTTGATGAACTGCAATGTGGTCTTGAGGATGGAGCCTCAAGACCCCTTTTCTTTTGACCTGCGTTGCCTTGAGCTTTGGGCAAGGGAACCCAGAGAATTCTGTGGAGCTGTATTGCCTTTAACTTGGGGAAAGGAACCTCAAGGATTTGTGGAACTTTCTTGAACTTTGGGATGGGGAGCTGAAGAGGAAGCTGGAAGAAGCTCGGAACTTTGTTGATCAACATTTTATTGACATCCCTACACGTTGTTTCGCTTTAGATGCGAGGTCAAGGATAGGTTTTGGACTCAGACTTTTAAGTGGAACTTTCTGACTCAGACGTTCCTTAGTTTTGTGCAGATAAGAAAATCCCACTTTAGCATAGGGCAAGTTAGGCCTTCAACCATCCTGATGTTTCATTTAATAAACCATTTTGAACTTTGCTTCTTCATGATGACTTCACACAGTGGATGGGTGCTGTGGTAAGAAAGGGAGGTTCACTTTCCTTCTGTTTTTTTCTTCATGTGTAATTATTCCAAGAATACTGGAGGATAGCCTCTCAACGCCAGAGGCACTCCCCCCCCACCCCCCCCCCAAAGGGCTGCAGAGGTACTGCATCACAGAGCAAGTACTCAGGTTCCACTTGTGATCAGGATCCAAGCACTATAAACTGTGTGAAGATTTGAGACCCGGAACTTCCTTTCACAGGACCTGCAAATAGAATGGTTTGTGTGGTACAAGCTGGAAACAAAGGAAACAAGCTAATTACAAAAAGAAGGCTTTTGAGCATGCAATGCGTGCGGTGCCACTGTGTCAGAGAGAAGCGCAGAAGGGCCCAGCCAAAGGCCTAGTTGGCTCCCTGAGCGCTATCTTCAGCTTCACCGTAACCTCTTGCGGGTCTTTGATGTGCAAATGCATAAACCTTTTGAGAGCTTTAGTTCCTAAACACCTAACCTCTAATTTACTAGAAGTGTAAGAATGATCTGGCATGGGAACGCGTTTTTCCTCTGGTTCCTACCTCCCATTAATTGGAAAGGACATGATCTTTTCCATTTTGTCCCTCCTCTCCGCAAAATGACATAACAAAGAAGACAATTACTAAATAATTATGAAGTTCCAAAATGGGGGTACGGCGATTGTAAAACGTCAGACTCTGGACAATAATAGAATTAGATGTTTCAAAGTGGACTGTTTTTTCCTGACATACAAGTGAGAATTGGCTAGGGTACATTTAAAATGATTTTATCAAAATATTGACCTCTTAGTCCAGCCAAAGGCACTCCAAGAGCTCAGAGATCAGAGTGGGAGAAATGCCTGGAGCATGTCTTACACAGAGGAAAACCCTGGGGGTTTTTCCGTTAAATGTGAAATTATGAAAATCTGCTTCGGACATCAGTAAATGCAGACAGAGATAAATCTTTAGAAAACATTGCATGCAGGGCATGTACGGAAAATCAAACCTTCTTGTAATGTGACAAAAAGATGTGTTTACCATCAACTCGGGTCACTTTACACAGCATATTTCTATTGAGAAAAGTGGCTGAAGTTAGTTTTTTTAATTCCTGAGTTCCTATCATAATAGAAGGCATCACATTGTCACAGAACAATGCATTGAACATCAGTTCCTGTGGCTGAAAGGTGTGGAAGGCAAGACCTTCCAATTCATATGACTTGCAAGCCCTACCTTTTGATTCACGAGGGGGTGAGAAATGCATGAGGAGCAAGACCTGTACCCTGATCCTCATAATGCCCTTTTGGCCAGCGAGATTCAGGTTCTCGACCCTCATCAGCTTGTCAAGACGCTGTTTGTTCTAAATCCCCAATTTTTACGTCTGAGCCAGGAAGGGTGTGATTCATCCCTATCCTTCAGTCCAGGTTTTGAAACTGGCAACTGCAAACCTTTTATCTCGACACCTACAAAAGAGTTGTGTTAACTCAACCAGATGGATCAGAGAACTGCAGGTTTTTTTATTCTACAAAATTATGCATAGAATTTCATGAATTAAAATCATTCTTCATACACAATGTGTTTTTCCTAAAGTTTATATAGTTTACATTAACCAAGAAAGATGCCTACCTTTTTGTTTTTCAAATCCTACATTGGATTCAGAAGCAACTCTTCATATCTTGGATATCAGCTGGCTGCTCAAGTTCTGACTTGAAAAGATCAAGTTAAGAAAATCGGACAGGTTATTTGTCAAGTATTGTGGTGGTCAGTCAGGCAAATGAGCAGCAAAGTCTATGATAGCCCAGTTAATTCTTTCATTTGTAGAACCATAGAGTGGTGAGGATTACCCCCCATAGGGGTGTGTGGGGTTGCAAGCCTGTGTGATGACAGTCCATAGAAGTCTTTGGCTTTTTAGAGTTTTGTTACAATAAGTTATGTGCAGCTACCTGGGCATCTATATCATTTTGTTCTCTTTACAGCATGGATGCAGCACCATTTTGACATGAAGTTTTTATAAGCCTGGTTGATAGAATTATGTTAATTCTTACACCTATCAAGCCTGCTACTCCTGATACAAATCCATATATGTTTCAGAATTCTGAAAATATTTGGAACGTTTGTAACCCAGAACCTCCTTTAGAGCACTTCTCAAAACCTGATTGTCTTTTTTTACTTCTAGATTATAGAGCTACTCCTACCTATGGTCCCCTTTCCGCCCTACTCGTGGGATGCCATCTCTGTGCGCACAGGACCTGAGCTTTTGCCCAGAAAAACCTTTCAAAAAGACAAGCCTGACGCGCCTGCACGATACCTGTGCCCAACTTCACTGACTGTGCTCTGGGTCTTCACTCACCAACCACCTTTTCTTCAGTAACCGGGCTTGACACCATTTTTCTAATTGTGACTTTAATCACACGTTCTATGTTTTGTTTTTTTCCCTTCTGCTGTCTTCGCATGTTTTTACTTCACTTACGCCTATAAAAGCAGGTTTTTCCTCTATGTAAGACATGTTCCCGGCAGTTCTCACACTCTGAGCTACCTGAGCTCTTGGAGTGCCTTTGGCTGGACTGCAGCAGATTTCTGCACCACTCTTTCTGCTGCATATGCTATCATCCATATTCTGGCCATTCACCCAAGAAGCGACCAGCTAAGTCTCCGTTTTCCTCGACAGCAACCTAGGCATAGGTGTGTTCCCAGCTCTGGGAGGGCCAACGTGGTGCTAGCAGCAGTAACTGAGGATCAATGCCCATGCGCTAACATCCGACCTTCTGCGACTGAGGGCTTGTCGTGCCTTATCACTGGGAATTTCCATTTAATGGCATGAAAGTGTTCCACATTTGTCAGTGCTAAAACTGGCATTTTCCCCAAGTGGCGTGGTCCAGATGTCACTGGGGTTTCCATGAGTTTGTCACCTGGATGTCAGTCAGTGCTTACACTAGCAGTTACCCTGAGTTCAAGTACTCCATCGCACCATCTTCTCAACAATTTGAGATATCTGGGCAAGATGGCGGCACATGCCATTTCTTTTGAGGGGATGTCCATTTGTTGACACACTGAAAAGGTCCTAGAAGGAGACCACCTTGAAACTAAGCCAAGCATTTACTGAAATCCCCCATTCCACCCCAGCATTTACTGAAATCACCCATTTCACCACTCCCTTCCAAAATTTGAATGAACTCTTCCCTGAAGCATTGCCATCTGCAATGCACACTCAGCTTTGACGTTCGGCTACAGTTCACACTTGCTTAGCATCACGTTTTACCACCTTGGTGCAGTGGCCCCTGGACTTTATGCTCCATTATTAATCTCCCTTTTTGTTGGCCACGCCCACCTCTCAATTGCCAGAATGCAGAATGCCATAAATTACCCATTCAGGGCTTCAGCTCTTTCTTGGGCTAAAACGTTTATATTACACAGGCCCTTAGAAAGCACTAACCCTGTTGTGAGTTGACTGCAATAGCCCTGCCTTTCTCACCAGGTCAGCAAAGGCAGGTTATATTCCAGCATCCAGTGACTTCTTCTCCAATGGATTTCTACTACATGGACTTCCTGTATTGAAGTCCATCCTCCAGTGCCTGCTTCCACGATCAAAGGTCCATTGCAGGCGTGCGTTTTAACCCCTGTCTCTCGGGTGCCTTATTTACCATTTCCGGAAGCTGCCTCTTCTGCGGATCGTGTATAGATGGCAATTCCCTCTTCCAGGTTTGCCTCTTGCAGCAGCCTCAGGACTAAATCACTGAGCGAGGAGCTTTTTTTTTTCCCCATGGGGCAAAATGTCTGCATAAGCCTTTCCATCTCTATCCCTCCTTTCCAAGGTTGTTCAGAAATTTAGCATGAATCTGAGCCCATCTCTTATCGTAGCCTCCATTTGCCAGTCAGTTTCCTGTTCTCGAACCTCGTGGGCTGTCTCGTCCCCATCCTCCACTTTTGAGAAGGCTAGATATTCTAACTCAAACTGCGACTGGTGTGTGAGCATGGTGACCCATTCCCCCTCCTCCATCACTGAGCATGGCCGCATGATACCTGAGCAGGGACGTTTAAGTCACCTGGTCTTGTCTCAAGACACCCAAGACCTAATTTAAGCAGACCATAACGATCTACTTGGTCCTTGTGCCATAGCAATCTTGTTTGCTGGATCTTCATATTAACCGAATCACTTGTTTTTTGGTTAACATTTAGTTTGTTTTTGATATGGCCGGGTATTGAGATAAAATGGAAGTTTGCAGATCGTATTTTGACACTCTGGGAGCGTTTTTAATTTCTGGTTAAGAATGTTTTTCACTTTTTAATCCATTTGCGAAGATACAATTTCACCTTTGATTATTCGTTCTGCTGAGGGCCAACCCTCGACACATATAATTCCTGCATTTTGCCCTTCATGGCCACTCGCAAGTTATTACGGCACATGGTCAACTCCACTTGAACTTTCCTTTTGAAACTGCCTCCAGGTGGCAATTACACCGACTCACAGAATCTGTGTTGGAGCTATATTCTGCCCCTCATAATAGGATCGTTCTCAACACCCACTCCTTAATTTTACAGAAAGTTCCCTCTGAGGTTTATTTAAATAAGAAGATTCTATTCCCCTTCTTTTTCCTGACTACTTCTAATTTCGAACACATACACAATCTGAATGTGCTTTTCATAATTTATTGTGAGGCCCCATGCAGTGAGCAGGTGCCTAGGCTTCCGTTGTTCGCTGGATTGTTTACTTCTGACTTTAGCCCTTTTCTTTACAGGGGCTTTCTGTGCCTAGTGTCCCATGGTCACTCTGTGCGAGTCCTGTCTTCTGTTGCTTTTCATAAGAAAGTACTAATTGGCTATCTGCAGGACGGTCATGTGAGCTACCCCGGTTTATTTATTTTATTTATTGCGTTTATTATATGCCCAAACCCTTGGGTGCCACAGCGTAGTTAGACATTTTAGCAAGCGTGGATACAGTTACAATCAATAACAATTACAATCAATAACATTTACAAGTAGGAGCAGCGGATTCAGTTAAATCAATAGTTTTACATCTTGCAACCACAGGATCTGAGTAGGTACCAGTCAGGTAAAAGGGCAGGTGCAGCGGTCTAGTATTTATTGAAAAGCCAGGATTTAGGGACTTCTTGAAGCAATGGTGCGAGGGTTCATTTCTGGTGGGTAATGGGAGAGTGTTCCACATTTTTGGAGCCATTACTGGAAAGCTACTATCTCCAGCTCTGGAGCATTTGTAGCATGGGACAGAGATGTGTACATATTTACTAGATCCAACTACTCTTGCTGTCTTATTCAAAGAGACAATTTTGTTGAGATATAGGTGCCTTCTTAGCAAAACATTTATGGGTGATACAAAGTGATTTAAATATTTTGGCTTTTATTGGTAGTCAATGGGCTTCCCTCCCGGTTGAGGAGATGTGATCAGATTTGTTTAGTCCTAGGGCTGCTCGCAATGCTTTATTTTGCAGTAATTGCAGTTTGTCTAGATTGGTGTTTGAAGTACCGAGCAATAGAAGATTGCAGTAATTTAACTTGGACACAATGAGGGCCCGGGCGGTACAGTTTTGTGCTGTAAGGAATTGACGACATAAAGCATTCATTTTAGGTGTGTAGGAGGTGGCTGAGGATAGCACATTAATGTGTTTGGCCATGGTTAGATTGGCATCTAAGTAGGCACCTAAAGTTTTGACCTGCTTTAGAACTGGAATGTGAGTTCCATCGATGTGGAGTAATCTGCATGGAGGGTATTGATTTCTGGCTGGGGAGCCTGCAATAAGTATCTGTGTTTTCTCATCGTTAAGACAGAGGCTATTTATCGCCATCCAATTTTGGATTATTGCGTAGATTTTATTAATCATGGTTGTATCCTGATCATAGTTGCTGTCACGGATCGCTCCCTTCGCTCCCGTTCCCGCCACTTGGGGGCATGTTTTGGGGTTTCTTCCCTACTGGACATTTCCTCCGAACCTTATGCTACAGTGTCCTGATGAATTGGGAGCGCAAAAACCTTATTTCCCAAATTACTTCCCTTCCGGATCCATTCCAGGTTTTTGGCAGCCAGCATGCTACTGCTACTTTAATCAAATGACTATGCTTCCCAGAATGCCTGGCTCACTGCCTCACCTCCTCCCTTGCAGGACAAGGCTGGGTGGAGGATAGGCAACACCTGTGGCTGCAGGTGCAGCAGGCGACACGCCTGAGGGGTGTGCTCGTTAAGCAGCTTTAAAAGCCTCAGTTTGCTTCAGTCCAGCGCTGGTCATTGTTGCAGCATTCCTGTCGTGACTGGTCCCTTGTTCCTGGTTCCTAGTTTTTGTGCCCAGTTTCTAGTTAGTGTTTCTTGTTCCTTGTCCTGGAATTCGTATTTGTATGCCTAATTGATTTCTGCCTTTTGGAAATCCCTTTCTCCCTTTCTCTGTCTGCAGGCAGCCTTTCTCTGAGCTTTCCTTTTGCTGTAGCCCAATTGCCTGTGTTCACTGTTTCCTAGAAATTGTCCTTTGCTACTGAAAGACTTGTTACAGGTTTAGTTTCCTGCCTTTTCACCTTGGATGGGTGGGAAGGTTTCCCTTTTGATATCGTTTTCACTGCTCCTGATCCTTGCCTTTTATTGGGATCCATGCCATGTTTTCCTTTACACTTTTACATTTTTCCTATTTTATCATTAGGTGTGGGAAGCTGTTGTAACTAGCTCCTATGTGATTATCTTTTGTTTTCCACACTGTACTATTCCTTCTTGCCTCTTGACTTGGGTTTAGGTATTTAGTTATCCTCACTCTTTGCCTTTACTGCCTTCTGGGTTCTTGTTTGATTTACAGGGTTGTGGGTTTAGTACTGACTTTTGAGTGGTCTTTCCGGTCCTCGTGAATACGGACATCCAAGTGGTCTTTCCGGTCTTCGTGAGTACTGGCATTCATGTGGTCATTCCGGTCCTTGTGAGTACTGTTTCCAAATTCTTTATTCAGTACCGTCTAGAGTGTCCGCTTACAGATTCTGTCCCTGCTTGCCCTCTACGTGGGCTTAGTGCTGTCAGTATCTGTAATAGCATAGTGGGTAAGGAGTTTGCCGACTTTCCTTTCAGTCATAAGGAGGTTCTAAGTGCTTACCCTACATTCCTTTTCATATAGTGGTATACACGAGTCTTGGGTATTGAATGCACGTTGTTAGATTCAAGGTTGTTTACTGTGTATTTTGTGCACATTTCCCCTGCCATATCCATCGCCTTCTTCCTTTCCTGACAGTTGCCAGTGATGGGGATAAGGATCAGGGTGACATCCGCGAAATTCATGTAAATGACACCCATGGCATCCAGTGCAGCAAATAGCTTAGTGTACACATTCTATAGCGTAGGTGGCAAGCAAGATCCTTGTGGGACTCCTAGAGGTACTGGGATAGGGTCTGCGGCCTCTTGGCCGATTGAGACACAGGATGTTCGATCAGCTAGGAAGGATTTACTCCAAGAGGTGGTATCCTCTGAGAACTGGAAGTCATTAGCTAGTGCGGCACATAATTTGTCATGATGGACTAGGTCAAATGCAGCGGCCAAATATAATAGCAGAAAAATGCATAGTTTGCCTGCGTCTCTTATGGAGTTCATCTGGATTTTAAGATCCAGGAGTGCCGTTTCAGTGCTGTGCTTCGGGCCAAAGCAAGTTTGTCGCGCTCCTAGTGGGGCTAAAGAGTTAATGATGGTTGTTAGGCATTTGGGGTAGATGTCGGCTAGCTGGCTAGGGTTGTCACTCACTCGAAAGGGTGTTCGAGGAGAGGGCTTCCTCCAGAAAGAGGGGTGATGCTGTCAGTTTTCAAATATTTCTTGTCTCTACCCGGGCCGTTTTAATAGGTGTGTGGTGGGGGTTTCTCAAAGCTGGAGAGGTTGAAACTAATGAGGTAGTAATCTCTCCAGTCAACTGGTACAGTGGAGTTTACTGAGATTGAGGTATTTAGTGTGAGTATCCAGTCTAGTATTCTGCTCTTATTGTGAGTAGGGGCATTGACTAGCTGAGAGAAGTTCATATCTGTGAGCGAGGCGTGGAAGGCATTAGCTTTATGGTCTAGTTTATCGTTGAAACCTAAATTCAAATTGCCAAGGATTATGAACTTGGTCTTGAGTTTAAGGTTGGGGGGGGGGGGCAGGTAAGGAGAAGTGGGATGTCTGATTCAGAGTGGGTGGTATTTGTAAGGAGCTCTGTAAATGATCAAAATATTAATAGTGGTTTTCGGGTTCATTGAGAGTTTAACATGGAGTTGTAGCTCATAACAATATATTAGATCCAGTGGGCAGGATATAAGTTGCAGGTCGGATTTGGCTATTATGGCCTCTCCGCCTCCCTGTCCATGCCTGTTAGATCTGTCAGTCCTTCTGCTAGATCCTGGAGGGATGGCTAGGGCTAGTAAGTGGCATGAGGCTTGGTGTAGCCAAGTTTGTTACGACTAATAGATCCTATTGTTGGTCTAGGATAAGGTAACGGGTCTCAATGTCGTGTACTCCTAGTGAACGTACATTTAGTAGTGCACTTCTGAAGCTCTGAGGTGGCTCTGGGATGGGGCGAGAGGGGATTGTGGACAGGGACTGTTGGGTTATGGGCAGAGTGTGTTGTTCAGGTGCGATATTGTACTGCCCTGTTAATTTGTTTGCTTGGGGTGTGGGGGGTAGCCTGGGATATTTCTCATTAGAGGGGCAAGGTGTGCAAGGTTTTTGCCTATGAGTGACACAAGGCCTTTAGGGTAGGATTAGCACTATCATAGTGGGAGGTGCAAGCTCGAAATCTGCTTAACCTAGCGATGACCCGAATAGGGCACATAATAATGGGGGGTTAGCGAGAGAATGGGATTGAGTATAATGTAGTGGTCCTCGGAGTTGTTTCGGGTGGTGTTGCCACAGGCCCTCTTTATTGAAGGTCACCTATAACCTGACTCCGTAGTAGTTACTGCCGCCAGCAAGCAGGCGGGTACTCCCCTAGCCACCTCTGAAGTAGCGTCAGATAGGGAGAGCAAAAAATGTATGCTCTTGGAAAGAAAGTCGCGACTTCTGCAGCGTATCATAGGCGTATTGCCAATTTTATGACCCTTCTGGCCAGCTTCAATAGAGCCCAATAGGATCAGGTGGACGAGCAGGTTAGTGGGGTGACAGAGCCTTTGCGCTCCCAGAGCATTAAAACCTTAGCTGAGGGCAAGCAAACTGCTAAAAACTCCCCTGATGCTGCAGACACTGCAGGAAGGGTGGTGACCGAGGGAACACTCATCAACTGCCACTCATGGCTCAGGAACTCTGGATTCAAACCTGAAACCCAAGCCGCGCTCCTCAATATGCCCATAGAAAACGTTCTGTTTGGAAAAGCAGTCAACAACGCTATGGAAACAGCTGAAAAAAAGCATGAGACCCTAAAAACGCTGGGTCAAATCGCTAGTAAGCCCTTCATACAGAGAGGGTCTTGCATCATTCTGCATACTTTTCAGCAGAAGGATGTGCAAGGTAAGCCCAGCCCAGCTATTCCTCAGGTGCGGGCACCAGTACATGGTACGCCAATCAAGGGCAGCTGCCAAGCTCCCATTCCTCCTTCCAGAGGCAATTTTGGCAGGTTGTAGTAGGGGTAGAGGGCAGACCACTAGGGTTTCGTCTACCACCTATGTATTAGTAGGCTTGTGTATGCCAAGTATGGGGTCTCATTTCTCACTTCACCCAAGCATCGGAGGGGATCACAGCAGACAAGTCGGTACTAACCACTGTGAGAGACAGACTTTGCAGAGAGTTCAGCAGATCCTTAAAAGGAGCCATAGAACTCATCTGTCCATCGAAGGTAAACCAGGGTATTCTGTGTACTTCCTTGTTTAGAAGAGGTAATTTCGTTACTAAAGAGGGGAGAATACATGGCAACATTGGATATGAAAGGTGCATACTTTAATATTTCAATGTTGCCAGCTCACAAAGTTCAAAAAGGGACCCACACGCGCACGGTACAACGTTCATCCATCGCATGTTTTTCTTTTCCGCAGCACCTTTTGGCGAAAAAATATTTTGCAGAAAAATTGAAAAATATGGGTGATGGGAGGAAGGGCATGTAAGGGGTAGGGTGGTGTATAGCAAATAAATAATAAGGGAGGGAAAGTTTTGGGAACCACCCTACCCCCAATAAAAAAAAAACAACATTCAATGCATTTTTCGGCAAAACATTTTCAGCAAAAAAAGCTGCAAAAAGGTGTCGGTGGAGGTGAAACCTTTCATGCCATTTGGAGATTAGCCATTTGTGAAGTGTGACCCATTGATGCTGAGGCCTCCTGCATGCTCTTCCCTCATCCGGAGTGCTTGCAGGTGAGTGACTAGGCCAGTGACCCGTTCCGGCCCTGTTTTGATCACTTTTGGCCACTACTTTATTTTTACCCCCTCTCGGCCCGCGCCCCTCGCAGTCCCCGGCACCCTTGCTCTCTCTCTCTCCCTCCCACCCTGCCCCCAGAGCCTGATTGGTCAGTTATTTCTATCTTCCTGGTGCATTCCACCAGCGGCCACCTGCACGCTCTTTCCTCCATTCGGAGTGCCTGCAGGTGAGTGACTAGGCCAGTGACCCTTTCCGGACCTGTTTTGATAACTTTTGGCCACTGCTTGATTTCCCTCCCCCCTCCCTCCCCCCTCCCGCCCTCGACCCACTCCCCTCGCAGTCCATCTTTCTCTTTCTCTTTCTCTCTCCCCGGAGCCTTATTGGGCAGGCCAGGACTCATTGCACACCAGGCCAGGGCAACCCCCTGTGGTTAAGCGCCCTGAGGCAAAGGGTGGCTCCAACTGAGGCGGCTCCATATAGTGTCTGCCGGTGTCAGCTGGGGGAGCCACTGGCCAGCCGTTGACCACCAGCTACTAGCACGGTAGGACCAGCCTAGGTGGGAAGTTAAACTCAATGTGCATTGTTAGGTCGCTGTGCTTAGTCTTGTACACAACTTGCATGGTTAGGTGTAGGCCTCTCTCCCCCTTTACAGGATTCTCAAGTCTAGCTGGGATTAGACTTGTACACAAACTGCATTGTTAGGTGTAGGACTCTCGGTTCCAGCTGTGTTTAGTCCTGTACAACAAACTGCATTGTTAGGTTGCTGTGTTTGGCCTGGTACACAGGCTGCATTGTTGGGTCGCTGTGCTTGGTCTTGTGCACAAATTGCATTGTTGGGGTCTCAAAGGTAGTCCTGTTCTGCCCTGCACTCAACCTGCACCCTGAAATGTAGTCCTCAAATCCATAACCTAGCCATCGAGGCACCACGACAGTCACTGGCCACACCTGTGCAGCTCCCTGGCACAACCCTGACCCCACTGAGAGCCACCACAGTGGCTCCTTAGCCCCTCTACCACACAGCTCACCACCCCCTTCCACACCACACATCCAAATGGTGCCCCTCATCGCCCCTTTCTCCCCCGCCCAACATTACCCCTCACTTCAGACTGTCACACTCTCCCCTACTCGCAGATCCTGCTCAGCACAATTAAGATCAGCAAGATGGAGAGAACGGTCAGGTAGCTCCCACCCTCGGAACATACAATCCCTGACGCAGCCTACTTACATTCCACCCAACCAACTACAGACGACTCCGACCTCCCTCTTCACCTCACTTATCGCAGCAACAGAAGCTCTAGCCAACAGCCCACTCACCAGAGAATCACCCACTCTCTCCTACACTCCCACGACCGCACATAATGCAAGGAAAGGGCGAGACCACTGACCCCTAGTGCCCCCTGTAGCATCTCCCACTCGCCGGCACAGTTCAACCACCACCACCACAATACAGGAGTGAAACCTCACTGCCCGCACCCAACCGAGTCCTGGCTCTCTTCCCTTCCTTCCCCTTGTCCACCCACTCCTCCATCCCCACACTCCCTCTCCACCCCCCCCTTCCTGCCCTCACTGCCTCTACCCACATCAGACCTCGCTCCCCCACAAAGGCGTCCCTCCAAACATCCTGCACCCTCATCAACGCCAGGTCTGTCTCCAACTCCACATCTACGACCTCATCACAGAAGAAAACCGTGACATCCTCTTCATTACTTAGACCTGGTTCTCGGATGACTACAAACCTCTTGCGCACAAGTCCTTCCCACCTGGCTACACTCACCGTTAGTAACAGATCTTGTAGGTGAGGTGGCCTTGCAATATTACACAAAGACCGATTTTAAGCTATTAACCATTGACACCTCCACCTGCACCACTGAATACGAATCTCTCCTGATAAGACTCTCAACTCGCACCATCCACCTCGCACAGTTTCCTTCTCATCTATAGACCTCCCGGCTATAACAAAAAATTTGCAGACACATTTGGCGAATCTCTGGCCGCCAATTTCATCCAAGACCCAACTCTCACTACCCTAGGAGATTTCAACATCTGGTTTGACCCGCCATCAAACCCCATGGCCAGGTCACCTACAGACATTCTAGACCCACTCAATCTGAAAAGTCGCACATCCACTCCCACCCCCACGAAAGACCACACCCTTGATGCAATATTCCGTACCTCAAACATATCCACCCAACCCCCGCGCACACTGTCATGGTCTGATCACTCAGCACTCTGTTTTACCATAACACTCCATTCCGTGGCCAGCGGCCAACACCCAACAAGCCCCCCACAAACTGCCCCCTCCATTTTCCATTATGGAACAAAGTGGTAATCACCCCAGATCTTGAACTCTCACTCCGCAACTCCCTCAACTCTTCCTAGCGGAAGGACCACCGGCGATTGACTCCTTCGACTTCTGGCTTTCCAGTGCCCTCAAACCCTTTACCCCGTCAAAACATTCCTCTCAGAGATTTGGACCATCGTTGAGCTGGTTTTCCCCCCAATCTCAAACCCCTCAAAACTCTCAAGCAATGTCTGGAATGGGCCTGGAGAGCAGGCCCTTCAGCCCAAAACAAAAATGCCCTAGCAAGGACGACCAGAACCTACAGATCAGAAAGCAAGAAATCATATTATGGTAACCAAATCCAAAATGCCTGCAATCCAAGTAAGGAACTATATAAAATCATAGCAGAATTCAAATCGCTGTCATGTTCTCGCCTGACCATCCCAAGCTCCCAAGCCTTATGCAAACCCTCTCGCTCCACTTCTATAACGCCACCAACGAAAGAAGCTACACCATCGCTAAATTAAAAATCCTACCACCACCGCACACATTGCCCCACACAAACCCCTCCCCAATCTCCAATTTCTTTTGACTTTCGCGCCCATCACACACCAAGAATTCCTCTCACTGTTAGCGGCCAGCCGCCCGTCAGGCTTCCCAGAAGACCTGTGCCCACCTACATTGCTCAAAATACTAGGCGGCACCTGTGCAGGCAACGTCGCCCACGCAATCCTTAACCACTCTCTCACCTCAGCAACCTTCCCGAAAGTCCTAAAAACATCCTACACCAAACCCATTCTCAAAAACCCGACGATTGACCCACTTCTTCCCCAAAACTACCGGCCTATCTCTAATACCCTTCACTGCCAAACTGATTGACTGCGCGGCTTACAAAAAGCTTGGCCAATTTGCTGAATCCAAGAACTACCTAGCTCCAGCCCATTCAGGTTTCAGACCACTAAGGGGAACAGAAGCCTCCCTAGTCTCCATCTGGGATGACCTAAAAAGAACAGCCGACACAGACGGCTGTGCGGTCCTCGTCCTTCTCGATCTGTCCCCAGCTTTCGATACCATCAATCGCATGTTTCTATTAGGCAGACTACAAACGCTAGGAATCAAACACACATCCTTGTCGTGGATCTCTTCCTTCATCTCTAACGGGTCACGAATCATGCACCTCGACCAATTAACATCCATATCACGTCCAGTCTACAAAGGTGTAGCCCAAGGAGCATCCACGTCACCGCTAATCTTCAACTTCTACATACAACCCATTCCCGCAATCATCCACTCGTACAACCTTACATGCTACAATTACGCAGATGATACCCAGAACTTCCTCAAAATCCCAAATTCGAAGGATCCGGCAGCCCGGACCTAGCATCGTGCCTCTCTGATATTGATCACTGGATGACGACCAGCCACCTCATCCTCAACCCTGGGAAAACCGAAATACTGCTCTGCAGGAAAACATCCCTCATCCCCCAACCTATGCTCCTGCACCCTCAAACGTGGTTAAAAACCTTGGATACAAATTCGATTCAGATCTTTCCCTCACCAAACACACCTCCAACGTATCCAAAACCTGTTTCTTTCATTTACGTATCCTCAGGCGGATTTTCCCCTACCTCCCCGATCCCCACCGTTTCTCGGCCATCAACTCCCATCATCCTCTCCCGCCTTGACTATGCAAACTGCCCCTACCTAGGAGCCCCCCGCATCTCAACTATGTAAAATCCACAACATTGGCCCTGAATTCTTGCGAAACAGAATTGTCCCTTACCAACCGTCCAGGAACCTTAGATCTCGCAATGCATTTTGCTTAGTGATCCCACTGCATAGTTCCATAAGGCTTGGCAGCTCCTCCTTCTCCGTCCAAGCGCCAATCATCTGGAATTCCATCCGCCTACACATTCGAAACATGGAAAACCACCTGAAATTCAGGATGGCCCTTAAAACCTTGCTCTTCCCAATACTCTCCTAAGCCACTGCACCCTGTGAATACTACACTAATATCTACCTGCGCTTTCAATCAGAACTCGGGGGCCAGCAGCTCTCGCAGCGGTTTACCTGACACACCACCACTCTCCTCTCAACAACACTGCCCCCCGTCTAGAACTCCAGGTAAGCTAGCAGTTTTCGTTGTGGCTTTCCTGATCCATCAACATTTCAACCCTACAATCACCGGAGCTACGCCAGTAGCCGTCGCTGTGGCTACACTCGCTTCACACTCACTGCGAAACCCTGCCCATCAGTCCACATGAGAGATCATTAATAATTTGATGGGGGCCCTGGCTCCCACGCACATCATTAACTATTCACTGCCACTGCTAACCCCCAATGCACACCCTTGGAAGCTCCCACCACTAGCAACCCTCCCCTCCACATCCCTATTCCCCAAGCTAG
This sequence comes from Ambystoma mexicanum, assembly GCF_040938575.1. Lineage (NCBI taxonomy): Eukaryota > Metazoa > Chordata > Amphibia > Caudata > Ambystomatidae > Ambystoma > Ambystoma mexicanum. Next base: position 18,814,217 of record NC_090926.1, read on the forward strand.
GTCCAACAAGGCCTTGATGACTGTCACATTACGGATATTGACTACACAAGAGGCTTTAACCTACGGCCTCTCATGCCTAGGCCCCCTCCACGTACACGAATCGTGGGGTAGCCCCTTCTGTTTTTTCCTTTTAGATGGAGACCCCCAGCGCTGCGAAACATGGGGGCCACATGCCGACCATAGAGGATTCTCAACTTTGGCACAGCCTCTCTTGGCTTACTATATGATGAAACAAACTGCAGAGGGATACCCGGGACTCTCTTCTCAAGGACTCCCTACCTAGCCCTCTACTCAAATTGCACTATTGGTGTAGGCTCGAGCTTGTTTAGCCTTGTACCAAATTGCATTGTCCGGTGTAGGCCTCTCTCCCACTATACAGGACTCTCGAATCTACGGTACGTATATCTCACACCACTAGCGTGGACACAAGCCGCAGGTACGGCCAAGCATCCATGCATGATAGAATACGCCTACGGCTTAGCACATCCGGCGTAGTGCGCACACAGCCGTTCAGACTGAAACACCTGACGATCAACACCTCTACCACTATCATGCGGCGACCGTCACCTGAAAGGAATTTGTTATAGCTGACCCATAGGGGTTGGAAACTTTACCTAGTAATATTAACCTCCAGTTTGACAAATAGGAAACGTCCTATTGGAAGCAAATGTTACATCTCCCTCACTCCACTCCAAATGTTTGGGTGAGATATGAACTGCTGGGGCTGGTTTCCCTTCGAGCACTCCATCAGTGGTGTGTATGTTCATTATTTAGGAAATGTCTGCTTGCAACAACTCACAATATAATCTTAAGAACTCTGGCTAATTATATGTTAACCTCAAAACAATTCTTTGCCATAGAATGGATATATAAAGTCTATCATACTCTTGCAGAAGCTAATGTATCAATTGATGAACTGTTAAATAATCCAGACAAAGCAAAATCAAAGATCTACAGTGTTGATTGGATTAAAACTACAGAGCTATGCTTAGCTCATAAAAAATGGCAACTCAATGAGATTACCACCATACTTGGTACGTGCACCTTTGTTGCAATATCGTTCTGGAATTCTGCGTTTACGTTTTGAACTGTGGCTTACAAAGTCGGTTTTGGTACAACGTAAGATCTTGCCTATTTCTGAAAATTGTTATCGCTTTTGTTCTGGGTGCAGGGTTTATGAAACTCTCCAGCATTTGATCACAGTATGTGTGGCATTGCAACCCGCCAGGGAGCTCCACTTTACACGGCATTATAAATATTTGGGAGAGTTGAACCAAAATCAATGTTGGGCCTTGATACAATCCTCTGCCCTTATGCCGTTACAAATCGCAACTTTTAATTTTTTAAGAAGCCTAGATTTAGACGCTGTAACAAAGGCTTAAAAATAAGTATAGTTTATTATTTTATTCTTCTTTAAGAAATGCAAATTTTACTTTTCAGTGTTTTAATGCCAACAGTATTATGTAAATCGAAATGCATGTTGTTCAGTTATATCTTTTATTTTTGTACTGAATTTATATGTATTTAGTTACATTTTCTATTTCTGCTGAATTCGGTTTTTTACTTTTTCTTGTATGTATAAACACTTTGACAGGTTGATCAAATTCAGCTAATTCAAATAAAAAGTATAGCTGACCCACATAAACTCCCTCAACAATGTGTCTGACCTCTCTCGGGCTGCTTAGTCGAGCCTTGCCAGCCATCCAAGTCCTAGAACGGCAACTTGCACACATGCATCCCCCAAACTAAACCCCCCCCCCGCCTAGAACTCCAACGACATTGACTACCGTCACCAGGGGCGTTCAACCAAGGAAAAAGCAGATTGAGGCCCCAAAAGTGGGGAAAGAGCGCTATATAAATAAGTACAATACCAGACACCCCTATCGGGCTTCTCTGCAACATTCACTCTCCGCTTGGATATTTTACAGTTGCACCTCTCTAGTAGCACAACCCTTGTTGACTTAAGTTGGAACTTGCACCAATCTCCCTCACACTGGCATCCGTTATGAATGTTTTTTCAAGCTCCTTCTGTCAACCTCTCCCATAAAGTAACTTGGCATTTGGCAATGCTTGTTCCTGGTTTCTCCCAATGACCTCTCATGTCAGGAGAATTATACCCATTTTGCCTCTTTCTCTTAGCATCTCTTTTGTGTCTCTGCAATGTTGGTTCCAGGTTTCTCCCAACTGACCTCTTATGTCAGGAGAATTGCACCATACTTGCCCCGTTGCTCTTTAAGCAAGGTCTTTTGACTTAGAGAATGCTAGTCACAGGTTTCCCCCAAATGACATTTCATGTCATGACAATTGCATCATATTTGCCTTTTTCGTTCAATTATATCTGTTTGGTATTCAAAAATACTTTGACAATGCTGTTTAGCATATTCGCACTTCCCGCGGCCCCCTTCGATACCAGGCTGACTCACCGGTTCTCTGTGCGTCGGCTGAGATGTGCTTGCGAAGGGCCAGCTTCCCTGTCTGGACAGATTCTCTCTAGATCTCCATGTCGGCTCTCCTTGCCTTTGCTGCTAAGACCCGGCAGTTTCGCAGGACTACGTCCGAGTCCCGCTGCGCGGCGTCTGCTCTCTCTCACAAAGTTTTCCTCCCATCCTGAATGATGCCAAACTGCTTCGGTCAGGCATCTCTCTCCCCACGGTCCTCCGTAGGTCTTACTCTGCGACTGGTCACGCTTCCCGCTCCATGCACTCTGCAGCCTCTCTCTCTTTCTTTGTTGCTGACATTCTCCTTGTCTCCATTTCCAAAGCTGATCTGGGGATTTAAATGTCCCGCATAATTGATTGGGTTGACAGCTAGACTGCGCATCATTTATAAAGTCACATTTCCCTCCACATTAACTCCTTGTGCCTCCTCCTTGTCACAGTACTTGAAGGGTGTTCTGGGACTGGAGTTCCCATACGTTTCCAATGATTTTGGATCACATTGTTGAACAGTTATTTGAAATACAATTATCAGATGCTTCATAGACTCGGTTCTTTATGAACACATGGAGATTGAATAGGGTTCTCTTTAAAAGTGTTTTTCAGAGTTTTACAATCAGATAGTTTTAAATAATGACAGCAAGTGTTATGCTCACCTGGTATCCATGGGGACGCCACCCAGCCCTGGTTGGATGATTTGCACTCTCAAGCCCTCTCCCGGTCCCTTGTTCAGGCCTCTGGTTAAAGATAGGTCTGCAATATAGAAGAGCTGGATTCAATACCAGATTGTCTTTGTTTTCCCACCTCCCTTGGCCTCAACTCCTTCCTCCTCCTTGGGCCCTGTACTCACCTTAATATTGTAAAAGGTGGCTTCTCCGTCCTGCTCCTCGTGGCAGGGGCGCGTAGATGTGGGGGGCGAGCAGCGACCAAGTTAGTTCACTGGTGCAAGCCCCCCTGTGGGAATCCAGGCCTGCTGCGGCTCTGTAGGTTTGCTGCTTTACAATCTTTATATGCAGTTCTTATGGTCCTCTTCGAATAATGTTTTGCTTCTTTCCTTTTAGGTATGAAAAGGTATTTTGGTGTTGTCATGCAGTTTGAAGATGAGCATGGGCCGGTAGGGGAAAGCACGGTGTGCGCGATGCTGTCCACTGTTTCGCCTTTTATATTGCTAACCTGTGTCTTTTCTCTCCTTGCAAGTTGCAATGTTCCTCGCCGAGTGCCGTAATGTTCCAGCAATGATACTGACCAGGAGATGACTACCCAGGTAAACATTGTGTGGCTTTCTTCATTCAGGAGGAAACGTGAGTAAACGCTTACTAATGCTGTCTTTCTTTCTCCTCTTTCCAGGTTATGGTATTCCAGGATGCATGCAGTGCCGGATGATGGAGTTCGTACCTTCAGGTGAGTGGAAATGAAGTCGGCGATGGACTGAAGACAGGATACTATTCCAGGTAAGTTTCGTAGTGTTCTTTCTCTCTCTGCAGGTCCTTCATTTCAGGTAAGCTGGCATCAAAGAACTGGACACAATGAGCGTTATGCTGCCCACAGCAGAATAACACAAAGCATGTGCTGCTGTTTGGGTGTGGTTTAAATAGTCTCAGGTAAAGTACTCCAGATAAAGTAGTCCCAGGCCTGCCACACCCAAAAGACTAGACCACATCGCTCAGTTCCTTGTAACTGGGCTAAGTGTGTGCCTCCATGTTGGCTGAACCTCCCCCAAGCCCCCCCAAGTTAAATAGTCCCAAGTAAATAGTCCCATTCTAATGTTGGTCTTCATGATGGTTATGAACCTGGCGCCAAAGGCCAAAGGCGCCAGGACTGACTCCACGAGAGTCTTGGATGAGGTTTTAAGGTTTTTGACCTGGCCTTAACTGGAAGGCTGACTTGCCAGTGAGGGCCAGGGGCAAGGGTCATGAAAGCATCCCTTATTGGGCAGGCCAGGGCTCATTGCACACCAGGCCAGGGCAACCCCCTGTGGTTAAGCGCCCTGAGGCAAAGGGTGGCTCCAACTGAGGCGGCTCCATATAGTGTCTGCCGGTGTCAGCTGGGGGAGCCACTGGCCAGCCGTTGACCACCAGCTACTAGCACGGTAGGACCAGCCTAGGTGGGAAGTTATACTCAATGTGCATTGTTAGGTCGCTGTGCTTAGTCTTGTACACAACTTGCATGGTTAGGTGTAGGCCTCTCTCCCACTTTACAGGATTCTCAAGTCTAGCTGTGATTAGACTTGTACACAAACTGCATTGTTAGGTGTAGGACTCTCGGTTCCAGCTGTGTTTAGTCCTGTACAACAAACTGCATTGTTAGGTTGCTGTGTTTGGCCTGGTACAGACTCCATTGTTGGGTCGCTGTGTTTGGTCTGGTACACAAGCTGCATTGTTGGGTCGCTGTGCTTGGTCTTGTGCACAAATTGCATCGTTGGGGTCCCAAAGGTAGTCCTGTTCTACCCTGCACTCAACCTGCACCCTGAAATGTAGTCCTCAAATCCATAACCTAGCCATCGAGGTACCACGACAGTCACTGGCCCACCTGTGCAGCTCCCTGGCACAACCCTGACCCCACTGAGAGCCACCACAGTGGCTCCTTAGCCCCTCTACCACACAGCTCACCACCCCCTTCCACAGCACACATCCAAATGGTGCCCCTCACCGCCCCTTTCTCCCCCGCCCCAACATTAACCCTCGCTTCAGACTGTCACACTCTCCCCTACTCGCAGATCCTACTCAGCACAATTAAGATCAGCAAGATGGAGAGAACGGTCAGGTAGCTCCCACCCTCGGAACATACAATCCCTGACGCAGCCTACTTACATTCCACCCAACCAACTACAGACGACTCCGACCTCCCTCTTCACCTCACTTAGCACAGCAACAGAAGCTCTAGCCAACAGCCCACTCACCAGAGAATCACCCACTCTCTCCTACACTCCCACGACCGCACATAATGCAAGGAAAGGGCGAGACCACTGACCCCTAGTGCCCCCTGTAGCATCTCCCACTCGCCGGCACAGTTCAACCACCACCACCACAATACAGGAGTGAAACCTCACTGCCCGCACCCAACCGAGTCCTGGCTCTCTTCCCTTCCTTCCCCTTGTCCACCCATTCCTCCATCCCCACACTCCTCCTCCACCCCCCCTTCCTGCCCTCACTGCCTCTACCCACATCAGACCTCGCTCCCCCACAAAGGCGTCCCTCCAAACATCCTGCACCCTCATCAACGCCAGGTCTGTCTCCAACTCCACATCTACGACCTCATCACAGAAGAAAACCGTGACACCCTCTTCATTACTTAGACCTGGTTCTCGGATGACTACGAACCTCTTGCGCACAAGTCCTTCCCACCTGGCTACACTCACCGTTAGTAACAGATCTTGTAGGTGAGGTGGCCTTGCAATATTACACAAAGACCGATTTTAAGCTATTAACCTTTGACACCTCCACCTGCACCACTGAATACGAATCCCTCCTGATAAGACTCTCAACTCGCACCATCCACCTTGCACAGTTTCCTTCTCATCTATAGACCTCCCGGCTATAACAAAAAATTTGCAGACACATTTGGCGAATCTCTGGCCGCCAATTTCATCCAAGACCCAACTCTCACTACCCTAGGAGATTTCAACATCTGGTTTGACCCGCCATCAAACCCCATGGCCAGGTCACCTACAGACATTCTAGACCCACTCAATCTGAAAAGTCGCACATCCACTCCCACCCCCACGAAAGACCACACCATTGATGCAATATTCAGTACCTCAAACATATCCACCCAACCCCCGCGCACACTGTCATGGTCTGATCACTCAGCACTCTGTTTTACCATAACACTCCATTCCGTGGCCAGCGGCCAACACCCAACAAGCCCCCCACAAACTGCCCCCTCCATTTTCCATTATGGAACAAAGTGGTAATCACCCCAGATCTTGAACTCTCACTCCGCAACACCCTCAACTCTTCCTAGTGGAAGGACCACCGGCGATTGACTCCTTCGACTTCTGGCTTTCCAGTGCCCTCAAACCCTTTACCCCGTCAAAACATTCCTCTCAGAGATTTGGACCATCGTCGAGCTGGTTTTTCCCCAATCTCAAACCCCTCAAAACTCTCAAGCAATGTCTGGAATGGGCCTGGAGAGCAGGCCCTTCAGCCCAAAACAAAAATGCCCTAGCAAGGACAACCAGAACCTACAGATCAGAAAGCAAGAAATCATATTATGGTAACCAAATCCAAAATGCCTGCAATCCAAGTAAGGAACTACATAAAATCATAGCAGAATTCAAATCGCTGTCATGTTCTCGCCTGACCATCCCAAGCTCCCAAGCCTTATGCAAACCCTCTCGCTCCACTTCTATAACGCCACCAACGAAAGACGCAACACCATCGCTAAATTAAAAATCCTACCACCACCGCACACATTGCCCCACACAAACCCCTCCCCAATCTCCAACTTCTTTCGACTTTCTCTCCCATCACACACCAAGAATTCCTCTCACTGTTAGCGGCCAGCCGCCCGTCAGGCTTCCCAGAAGACCTGTGCCCACCTACATTGCTCAAAATACTAGGCGGCACCTGTGCAGGCAACGTCGCCCACGCAATCCTTAACCACTCTCTCACCTCAGCAACCTTCCCGAAAGTCCTAAAAACATCCTACACCAAACCCATTCTCAAAAACCTGACGATTGACCCACTTCTTCCCCAAAACTACCGACCTATCTCCAATACCCTTCACTACCAAACTGATTGACTGCGCGGCTTACAAAAAGCTTGGCCAATTTGCTGAATCCAAGAACTACCTAGCTCCAGCCCATTCAGGTTTCAGACCACTAAGGGGAACAGAAGCCTCCCTAGTCTCCATCTGGGATGACCTAAAAAGAACAGCCGACACAGACGGCTGTGCGGTCCTCGTCCTTCTCGATCTGTCCCCAGCTTTCGATACCATCAATCGCATGTTTCTATTAGGCAGACTACGACTACAAACGCTAGGAATCAAACACACATCCTTGTCGTGGATCTCTTCCTTCATCTCTAACGGGTCACGAATCATGCACCTCGACCAATTAACATCCATATCACGTCCAGTCTACAAAGGTGTTGCCCAAGGAGCATCCACGTCACTGCTAATCTTCAACTTCTACATACAACCCATTCCCGCAATCATCCACTCGTACAACCTTACATGCTACAATAACCAGATGATACCCAGAACTTCCTCAAAATCCCAAATTCGAAGGATCCGGCAGCCCGGACCTAGCATCGTGCCTCTTGATATTGATCACTGGATGACGACCAGCCACCTCATCCTCAACCCTGGGAAAACCGAAATACTGTTCTGCAGGTGTCATGATGCCTACCTCCAAGGAGCCAGTTCCGACCCAGCAACCCCAGAGGCAGGCATTTCCCCCAGGTGAGTGCCAGCGGGCCCAAGCTGGGGCCCTTTGGACACAGTCCTGGTGCCTTAGGCGCCAGGCTCATGTTGGACCTCTGTCCTGGCGCCTTAGGCGCCAGGCTCATAAAGCTAGACATGTGTGCAAGTGTTTTAATGTGCACTTGCCTGATTCAGACCATGCTGCCACACCCAGGCCCTCTTGAGGCCTGAATAGAACTACTTTTCCTGTGGGACTACTTTCCACCCGGGTGTGGTCGGGGAAGGATACATACCTAATCGGTGGAAGGATACACACTTGGAACTTCTTCCAAAGCTATTTAAACCACACCCGATCAGCAACTCACGCTTCGCGTTGTTCTGCTCCTCGCAGCTGGACGCTCACCGTGTCAGCTCCTGCATCTGGACCTCAGCCACGCCTGTCAGTATCCTGGGTCACCTGCAAAGGGAGACAAAAGACCTTACCTGCTAAATCAGCACCACAGAGACATCACACCGACGATCCTGAAAAGGAAGACATCATTTTAAAAGCATTTCACTATGATTGCTGCAGCGCTGCATTTCACTCACCTCTCCTGGACGCCACCATCTTCAGCAGCGATCATCCGGATCCACAGCCACTTCCCAGAGCCTAGAGAGAAAAAGACAAGAAAAAGGTGAGGGAAGGAAGGGAATAGGAAAGGCTCAGTTTCCTTCTAAGTCTTACCTGTTGGGTCATTCCCATTTCATTTCGGGTCTTGCCGCTCCCAGGCATCCGGACACCGGCCCCTATGGGGAAAAAGACAATGAACATTATTATTAAGCTTGGACTTTTGAACTTGCAACAGAACTTTTACAGAGCCTTACCTGAATAGTCGAGCTTACCTGAACTCCCATCAATCCTCAATCCAGTGAAGTAACTGGGTTTCAACGTGCCCCTGCATCAGAAGCAGGATGGAGAGCTGATCCTTCCTGACCCTAAGGTGAGACTTCACGGGGAATCGTGGAAGGGTATCGTGGAGGGTTGGAAGAGAGTGGGAGGCTTGAGCATAAGTCAGTAGGTAATACTCCCTTTTCACACACAGGGGAATATTCCTGCGAGCCGGAGAAGCCTGAGTAGAGGGGCCCTTCCTGTCCATCTTCAGAGTCCTCCGCTTCACCATTGAAGAAGCATCAGCACTCGAAGCCAGACCTGCGCCTCCGTGGGAATCAGGTGAGCGTTCCAGAAAGCGAAGCCTACCCACAATTTCCTACCCGGGCGCTATGGTGACTTCCGGGACTGACCAGCTGGCCCAGCTTTTGGGGGAATTACGGGCGGAGGTGCACTCAGCCCGCCAGGAGACTTACGCTCTCAAAAGAGAACTGATCTTATCCAAGGAAAGAACAGATGACCTAGCCAAAAGGTTATTACAGGCCCAGGCAGGGCACACTCCTTTACCTAATTCCGGAGACATTTCTACATCAATGGGTTTGAGTAACCCGGTACAAATTAATCTACCTGGACACATGCCTTTGGCCCCGCCTGAACGTTTTGCGGGGGATCCCAAGAAATATGCCGTCTTTATGAACCAATGTCGTTTACACTTTCTATGCAGACCCGGAGCCTTCCCTAACGATCAGACCAAGGTAGCCTTTATACTATCTTACCTCAGTGGCAGTGCTGCCGATTAGTCTATTCCATTGGTAAATCAGGATGATCCCATTCTCCAGAATTTTCAGGGCTTCCAGGCCAGCATGGAAAGATTGTTCGCTCGACACTCTCAAGGACAAGCCCTTGATAACAAACTGCTATCCTTACGACAAGGTAATCAGGATCTTCTGCCCTACATTGCCACCTATAACAGACTGGTGGTGGAAACTGGATGGCCTGAAAACAAAAGGATCACATTGTTTCATCGAGGCCTGCACGGAGAGCTTAAGGATGTTCTAGCTCAGATAGTAAACCCACCCCCAGGTCTGCGCAGACTACATAGACTTGGTGGTTCAACTTGATCACAGACTTCAAAATAGAAAAGCAGATCGGTTCAAGTATGAAAACCGAGTACCGATCAAAACCCACGCTAACTCCAAGAGTACCGACGTATCTGAACCTATGCAAATCGCTGGTGTTAAAGGACCATTAACGCAGAAAGAACGAGAGAGAAGGCGGCAAAAGCAACTTTGTCTGTATTGCGGGACTTCCGGTCACTTTCTTCGAAATTGTCCAGTCAAACCACTTAAGAAGGTGGTTGGAGCTACTGATAACGAATTATTGACACCTGATTCGGGAAACGACCTAGCCCGACAAGCGTAGGGGTCCGCTTGCTGAGCTTGAAAACAAACTCTTTGACCTCGCATTTTGTCATGCCAATGGTGCTCGTGGACCCAAAACAGCCTCAGCAGTTGCATGCTATAAAAGCATACATCGACAGTGGAGCTATTGGAAATTACATAGACCATGAATTGGCTTCCAGGATTAAGCTTCCTCTCTGCCTGAAAGTAACCCAAGATGTCATTACTACAGTAGATGGAACCGAAATAGCCTCAGGGCCTGTAACGCATTCCACTGTTGAAGTGACTCTGGTGGGTCAGGATGGACATCGGGAAGCAATCGTGTTTGATGTGATCAAGGCCCCACAATTTCAAGTAATTCTTGGAATTCCTTGGTTAGAAACACATAATCCCAGAATTGACTGGCGAGCAAAGAAGATAAGTTTTCCTGATTGTGAACCAACTTGTTATCCAAGAAATCCAGCTATGGGTCTAGCCTCAGCATCTTCCACCCCTGTACAGCTACCGTCAGAATACCAAGAATTCCAAGACGTTTTTCAGAAAGAACAGGCTAACACGTTACCTCCCCATCGGTCTTATGATTGCCAAATCGATCTGGTACCCAATGCTCAACTACCTTGTAGTAGGATTTATGCTCTTACGGAACCTGAGAACCTGCATTTGCGTCAGTATTTAGATCAGTACCTAGCCAATTGTTTTATTCGCCCGTCCAAGTCTCCTGTCTCTTCAGGTCTGTTCTTCGTGCCGAAAAAAGAAGGCGACCTTAGAACATGTGTAGACTATCGCGCCCTAAATCAAATAACGATTAAGAATCGTTATCCTCTGCCCTTGATCCCTGAGCTTATCGACCTGGTGAAAGACGCTTGTGTGTACACCAAGTTAGATCTCCGAGGAGCTTATCACCTGGTGCGCATAAAAGAAGGCGACGAATGGAAGACTGCATTCCGCACCAAATTTGGGCTCTTCGAATATCAGGTGATGCCCTTCGGATTGTGCAATGCACCTGCCGCCTTTCAGTACTTTATGAATGATGTTCTTCGGGAACTTATCGCTGTGTGTGTCATTGTTTACATTGACGACATACTGGTGTACTCTTCTTCAGAATCTGATCACAGAAAACATGTTAGGGCAGTTCTTCAGAAATTGCGCCAGCACAGACTATTTGCAAAACTCGAAAAATGCGTTTTTCATACCACAGAAGTTGAGTTTCTCGGATTCATCCTGACACCTCAAGGAGTCCGAATGGACTCGCAAAAGGTGGACGCCATCCTCAAATGGCCATCTCCTAGCTCGGTGAAGGGAGTTCAGAGCATGCTCGGCTTTGCCAATTTCTATCGAAGATTCATCCTGGAATTTTCCCGAACAGTCCAACCCATCACCGCTCTCCTAAAGAAAAACAAACGCTTCGAATGGACTCTTGAGGCCGAACAAGCCTTCCAGGACTTGAAAACCAAATTCACCTCTGCACCTGTATTGAAACACCCGCACCCAGATCTCCCGTATATAGTGGAAACCGATGCATCCAGTTCGGCCATGGGAGCTGTCCTGTCGCAAAGAGACCCAAAAACTAACCAACTACACCCAGTGGCCTTTTGGTCCAGAAAATGTTCACCTCCTGAAATCAACTACGCAATTACCGATAGAGTTACTGGCCATCAAATCTGCTTTCAAGGCTTGGCGTCACTACCTTCTCGGGGCAAGAAACACCATTACCGTAATTACGGACCACAGAAACTTACAGTATTTAAAGACGGCCAAAGCTCAATCTTCACGACAACTCAGATGGGCTCTATTCTTTGCGGAATTTGATTTTGTAATTACCTATCGCCCTGGCTGCAAGAATGGAAAAGCGGACGCCTTATCCCAGATTGGCATGGAAGAACCTAATTCGAGCTTAGAACCTGTGCCCATCATACCTGAGCAAAGAATCTTAGGCTTAACTTCATTGCAAACTATTGAGGACATCCAAACGCAAGTAAAACAACTTCTAGACTCTTCAACCTTATTGGAATGGAGTCAGAAGGGTCCTCCTTACACCGTTAAGGATGACTTACCCTACTTCCAGGAGCGGTTGTTTCTGCCAAGTAAAGAATTGCAAGAACTTGTTATTGCCCATCATCATGAATCTTTAATGGAAGGACACCCTGGTATCGCTAAAACGGAGGAAAAAAATCAAACGTCACTTCTGGTGGCCTTCTTGGAGAAAAGACGTAAAGTCTTTTGTTCTGTCTTGCGGAATTTGCGCCCAAAATAAGGCTCAAAAGAAAAGGCCAGCCGGCCTACTTCAACCCTTGGATATTCCACCAGCACCATGGCACACCCTGTCAATGGACTTTATAACCGACCTGCCTCCTTGTGCTGGTTACAACACAATCCTTGTAATTGTGGACCTATTCACCAAAATGGCCCACTTTATCCCTTTAAAGGGTTTGCCTTCTGCTTCCACCGTGGCCATGGAATTCCTGGAGAATATAGTTCGCATACATGGTTTCCCTTCCATATTGGTCTCGGATCGTGGAAGTCAATTTATCTCCCATTTTTGGAAGAAGTTTTGCCAACTAGCACAAATAGATGTGCGGTTATCCACCAGCCCACCACCCCCAGACCGACAGACAAACCGAGAGAACCAATCAGACTCTCGAGCAATATCTTCGGTGCATGGTACACCAATCCGAGTTAAATTGGAAAGACATCCTTTGGATCGCAGAATATGCATACAACAATTCAGTGCATTCTGGAACCGGACAAACCCCCTTTTATACTTTGTATGGTCACCATCCTCGGACCTCTGACCTAGATCCACCTTTGACCCTGGAAATGCCCGCAGTGAATCATCTGCATTCCACAATAACCCGAGCCTACAAAGAAGCTGCAACTCATTTACAGCAAGCCAAGAAAAAGTATAAAGAAAACGCTGATTTGCACCGAAGTAAAACTCCTCCTTACCAAGTAGGAGACCAGGTATGGCTAGCAACTAAACATTTATCCCTCAAGGGCCCGCAAACCTTCAATCCCAGATTCATAGGACCTTATCCCATCAAGGCTATAATCAACCCAGTGGCCTTTAAACTGGATCTACCGTCCAACATGCCTATTCATCCAGTTTTTCATGCATCACTTTTGAAGCCCGTACAACCAGGAACCCGATTGTCCAAGCCTCCAGATCCAGTTCAAATTGAAGGGGAATTAGAATTCGAAGTGAAAGACATTTTAGACTCCAAGGTGGTAAAATCGAAACTCTTCTGTCTTGTTGACTGGAAGGGATATGGACCTCAGGAGAGATCATGGGAGCCTAGTAACCATGTCCACGCACCTCGATTAGTACAAAGGTTTCACCAGAGATTTCCGAACAAGCCAAAACCCCATGAGGGAAGAACCTTGGGAGGGGCCTTGAGGGGGGGGGGGGTACTGTCATGATGCCTACCTCCAAGGAGCCAGTTCCGACCCAGCAACCCCAGAGGCAGGCATTTCCCCCAGGTGAGTGCCAGCGGGCCCAAGCTGGGGCCCTTTGGACACAGTCCTGGCGCCTTAGGCGCCAGGCTCATGTTGGACCTCTGTCCTGGCGCCTTAGGCGCCAGGCTCATAAAGCTAGACATGTGTGCAAGTGTTTTAATGTGCACTTACCTGATGCAGACCATGCTGCCACACCCAGGCCCTCTTGAGGCCTGAATGGAACTACTTTACCTGTGGGACTACTTTCCACCCGGGTGTGGTCGGGGAAGGATACATACCTAATCGGAGGAAGGATACACACTTGGAACTTCTTCCAAAGCTATTTAAACCACACCCGATCAGCAACTCACGCTTCGCGTTGTTCTGCTCCTCGCAGCTGGACGCTCACCGTGTCAGCTCCTGCATCTGGACCTCAGCCACGCCTGTCAGTATCATGGGTCACCTGCAAAGGGAGACAAAAGACCTTACCTGCTAAATCAGCACCACAGAGACATCACACCGACGATCCTGAAAAGGAAGACATCATTTTAAAAGCATTTCACTACGATTGCTGCAGCGCTGCATTTCACTCACCTTTCCTAGACGCCACCATGTTCAGCAGCGATCATCCGGATCCACAGCCACTTCCCAGAGCCTAGAGAGAAAAAGACAAGAACAAGGTGAGAGAAGGAAGGGATTAGGAAAGGCTCAGTTTCCTTCTAAGTCTTACCTGTTGGGTCATTCCCATTTCATTTCGGGTCTTGCCGCTCCCAGGCATCCGGACCCCGGCCCCTAAGGGGAAAAAAGACAAAGACATTGAATGAGCGAATGCAAAGACATTACCCGAGCGCTCATCCAGAACTTACCTGTCATTTACTGGAACAGCACGTTTCACTTCGGGTCGGCGCCATATCTCCGGCATTCCGAACCCCGGCCCCTAAGGGGAAAAAGACAATGAACATTATTATTAAGCTTGGACTTGTGAACTTGCAACAAAACTTTTACAGAGCCTTACCTGAATAGTCAAGCTTACCTGAACTCTCCTCCATCCAGTGAAGTAACTGGGTTTCAACGCGCCCCTGCATCAGAAGCAGGATGGAGAGCTCATCCTTCCTGACCCTAAGGTGAGACTTCACGGGGAATCGTGGAAGGGTATCGTGGAGGGTTGGAAGAGAGTGGGAGGCTTGAGCATAAGTCAGTAGGTAATACTCCCTTTTCACGCACAGGGGAATATTCCTGCGAGCCGGAGAAGCCTGAGTAGAGGGGCCCTTCCTGTCCATCTTCAGAGTCCTGTGCTTCACCATTGAAGAAGCATCAGCACTCGAAGCCAGACCTGCGCCTCCGTGGGAATCAGGTGAGCGTTACAGCAGGAAAACATCCCTCATCCCCCCCAACCTATCCCTTGGCCTGAATCACTAGGACAAGCTCCTGCACCCTCAATCGTGGTTAAAAACCTTGGATAAGAATTCGACTCAGATCTTTCCCTCACCCAACACACCTCCAACGTATCCAAAACCTGTTTCTTTCATTTACGTATCCTCAGGCGGATTTTCCCCTACCTCCCCGATCCCCACCGTTTCTCGGCCATCAACTCCATCATCCTCTCCCGCCTTGACTATGCAAACTGCCCCTACCTAGGAGCCCCCCGCATCTCAACTATGTAAAATCCACAACATTGGCCCTGAATTCTTGCGAAACAGAATTGTCCCTTACCAACCGTCCAGGAACCTCAGATCTCGCAATGCATTTTGCTTAGTGATCCCACTGCATAGTTCCATAAGGCTTGGCAGCTCCTCCTTCTCCGTCCAAGCGCCAATCATCTGGAATTCCATCCGCCTACACATTCGAAACATTGAAAACCACCTGAAATTCAGGATGGCCCTTAAAACCTTGCTCTTCCCAATACTCTCCTAAGCCACTGCACCCTGTGAATACTACACTAATATCTACCTGCGCTTTCAATCAGAACTCGGGGGCCAGCAGCTCTCGCAGCGGTTTACCTGACACACCACCACTCTCCTCTCAACAACACTGCCCCCCCGTCTAGAACTCCAGGTAAGCTAGCAGTTTTCGTTGTGGCTTTCCTGATCCATCAACATTCCAACCCTACAATCACCGGAGCTACGCCAGTAGCCGTTGCTGTGGCTACACTCGCTTCACACTCACTGCGAAACCCTGCCCCACCAGTCCACATGAGAGATCATTAACAATTTGATGGGAGCCCTGGCTCCCACGCACATCATTCACTATTCAATGCCACTGCTAACCCCCAATGCACACCCTTGGAAGCTCCCACCACTAGCAACCCTCCCCTCCACATCCCTATTCCCCAAGCTAGGTCCAACAAGGCCTTGATGACTGTCACATTACGGATATTGACTACACAAGAGGCTTTAACCTACGGCCTCTCATGCCTAGGCCCCCTCCACCTACACGAATCGTGGGGTAGCCCCTTCCGTTTTTTCCTTTTTAGATGGAGACCCCCAGCACTGCGAAACATGAGGGCCACATGCCGACCATAGAGGATTCTCAACTTTGGCACAGCCTCACTTGGCTTACTATATGATGAAACATACTGCAGAGGGATACCCGGGACTCTCTTCTCAAGGACTCTCTACCTAGCCCTCTACTCAAATTGCACTATTGGTGTAGGCTCGAGCTTGTTTAGCCTTGTACCAAATTGCATTGTCCGGTGTAGGCCTCTCTCCCACTATACAGGACTCTCGAATCTACGGTACGTATATCTCACACCACTAGCGTGGACACAGGCCGCAGGTACGGCCAAGCATCCATGCATGATAGAATACGCCTACGGCTTAGCACATCCGGCCTAGTGCGCACACAGCCGTTCAGACTGAAACACCTGACGATCAACACCTCTACCACTATCATGCAGCGACCTTCACCTGAAAGGAATTTGGTATAGCTGACCCATAGGGGTTGGAAACTTTACCTAGTAATATTAACCTCCAGTTTGACAAATAGGAATCGTCCTATTGGAAGCAAATGTTACATCTCCCTCACTCCACTCCAAATGTTTGGTTGAGATATGAACTGGGGCTGGTTTCCCTTCGAGCACTCCATCAGTGGTGTGTATGTTCATTATTTAGGAAATGTCTGCTTGCAACAACTCACAATATAATCTTAAGAACTCTGGCTAATTATATGTTAACCTCAAAACAATTCTTTGCCATAGAATGGATATATAAAGCCTATCATACTCTTGCAGAAGCCAATGTATCAATTGATGAACTGTTAAATAATCCAGACAAAGCAAAATCAAAGATCTACAGTGTTGATTGGATTAAAACTAGAGAGCTATGCTTAGCTCATAAAAAAATGGCAACTCAATGAGATTACCACCATACTTGGTACGTGCACCTTTGTTGCAATATCGTTCTGGAATTCTGCGTTTACGTTTTGAACTGTGGCTTACAAAGTCGGTTTTGGTACAACGTAAGATCTTGCCTATTTCTGAAAATTGTTATCGCTTTTGTTCTGGGTGCAGGGTTTATGAAACTCTCCAGCATTTGATCACAGTATGTGTGACATTGCGCCCCGCCAGGGAGCTCCACTTTACACGGCATTATAAATATTTGGGAGAGTTGAACCAAAATCAATGTTGGGTCTTGATACAATCCTCTGCCCTTATGCCGTTACAAATCGCAACTTTTAATTTTTTAAGAAGCCTAGATTTAGACGCTGTAACAAAGGCTTAAAAATAAGTATAGTTTATTATTTTATTCTTCTTTAAGAAATGCAAATTTTACTTTTCAGTGTTTTAATGCCAACAGTATTATGTAAATCGAAATGCATGCTGTTCAGTTATATCTTTTATTTTTGTAATGAATTTATATGTATTTAGTTACATTTTCTATTTCTGCTGAATTCGGTTTTTTACTTTTTCTTGTATGTATAAACACTTTGACAGGTTGATCAAATTCAGCTAATTCAAATAAAAAGTATAGCTGACCCACATAAACTCCCTCAACAATGTGTCTGACCTCTCTCGGGCTGCTTAGTCGAGCCTTGCCAGCCATCCAAGTCCTAGAACGGCAACTTGCACACATGCATCCCCCAAACTAAACCCCCCCCCCCGCCTAGAACTCCAACGACATTGACTACCGTCACCAAGGGCGTTCAACCAAGGAAAAAGCAGATTGAGGCCTCAAAAGTGGGGAAAGAGCGCTATATAAATAACAAAATACAATACCAGACACCCATATCGGGCTTCTCTGCAACATTCACTCTCCGCTTGGATATCTTACAGTTGCACCTCTCTAGTAGCACAACCCTTGTTGACTTAAGTTGGAACTTGCACCAATCTCCCTCACACTGGCATCCGTTATGAGGGTTTGTTCAAGCTCCTTCTGTCAACCTCTCCCATAAAGTATCTTGGCATTTGGCAATGCTTGTTCTGGTTTCCCCCGATGACCTCTCATGTCAGGAGAATTATACCCATTTTGCCTCTTTCTCTTAGCATCTCTTTTGTCTCTCTGCAATGTTGGTTCCAGGTTTCTCCCAACTGACCTCTTATGTTAGGAGAATTGCACCATACTTGCCCCGTTGCTCATTAAGCAAGGTCTTTTGACTTAGAGAATGCTAGTCACAGGTTTCCCCCAAATGACATTTCATGTCATGACAATTGCATCATATTTGCCTTTTTCGTTCAATTATATCTGTTCGGTATTCAAAAGTACTTTGACAATGCTGTTTAGCATATTCGCACTTCCCGCGGCCCCCTTCGATACCAGGCTGACTCACCGGTTCTCTGTGCGTCGGCTGAGATGTGCTTGCGAAGGGCCAGCTTCCCTGTCTGGACAGATTCTCTCTAGATCTCCATATCGGCTCTCCTTCCCTTTGCTGCTAAAACCCGGCAGTTTCGCAGGACTACGTCTGAGTCCCGCTGAGCGGCGTCTGCTCTCTCTCACAAAGTTTTCCTCCCATCCTGAATGATGCCAAACTGCTTCGGTCAGGCATCTCTCTCTCTCCCCACGGTCCTCCGTAGGTCTTACTCTGCGACTGGTCACGCTTCCCGCTCCATGCACTCTGCAGCCTCTCTCTCTTTCTTTGTTGCTGACATTCTCCTTGTCTCCATTTCCAAAGCTGATCTGGGGATTTAAATGTCCCCCATAATTGATTGGGTTGACAGCTAGACTGCGCATCGTTTATAAAGTCACATTTCCCTCCACATTAACACCTTGTGCCTCCTCCTTGTCACAGTACTTGAAGGATGTTCTGGGACTGGAGTTCCCATACGTTTCCAATGATTTTGGATCACATTGTTGAACAGTTATTTGAAATACAATTATCAGATGTTTCATAGACTTGGTTCTTTATGAACACATGGAGATTGAATAGGGTTCTCTTTAAAAGTGTTTTTCAGAGTTTTACAATCAGATAGTTTTAAATAATGACAGCAAGTGTTATGCTCACCTGGTATCCATGGGGACGCCACCCAGCCCTTGTTGGATGATTTGCACTCTCAAGCCCTCTCCCGGTCCCTTGGTAAGGCCTCTGGTTAAAGATAGGTCTGCAATATAGGAGAGCTGGATTCAATACCAGATTGTCTTTGTTTTCCCACCTCCCTTGGCCTCAACTCCTTCCTCCCCCTTGGGCCCTCTACTCACCTTAATATTGTAAAAGGTGGCTTCTCCGCCCTGCTCCTCGTGGCAGGGGCGCGTAGATGTGGGGGGCGAGCAGCGACCAAGTTAGTTCACTGGTGCAAGCCCCCCTGTGGGAATCCAGGCCTGCTGCGGCTCTGTAGGTTTGCTGCTTTACAATCTTTATATGCAGTTCTTATGGTCCTCTTCGAATAATGTTTTGCTTCTTTCCTTTTAGGTATGAAAAGGTATTTCGAGGGGATTGGGTCCTCCGACGTATTCCATATCTATGACATGTAATCACCACAGCTGTGCTGCTTCGGAAACTTTTCCGGCGTCTGCGTCCTGTGTCGATGACGTCGATGCGCCGACGTCGAGGACCTCCTCCGACGTCCGACGTCATCCGATGTGATAAATAGGACGCACGACGCCCGTAGCCTCAGTTCCGTTTTTTCCGCGAACGTGTTGCTTCATGTTTCTCGGTTCTAAGACTCGACTCTTTGGAGTTCTGTTCTTTCTGGTTCTTC
This sequence comes from Ambystoma mexicanum, assembly GCF_040938575.1. Taxonomy (NCBI): domain Eukaryota; kingdom Metazoa; phylum Chordata; class Amphibia; order Caudata; family Ambystomatidae; genus Ambystoma; species Ambystoma mexicanum. The sequence continues at coordinate 18,833,846 of NC_090926.1, forward strand.
GAACCTGTTCGTTTGTGAATTTCCTTCGGCGATGTCTTCCACTTCGTCTTCAACCCCGCGTCCGGGCTTTAAGAAGTGCGGGGAGTGTGGGTCCAAGATGTCGGTGACTGACTCGCACGACGCCTGCCTCTGGTGCCTCGGGGAGGCCCACGACACGGATGACTGTATCGACTGCCAGTCGCTCACGTCCAAAGCCTTACGCGAACGTAAGAAGAAGTTGTTGGTAGGTCGGGTGTCCAAGCCCCGGAAGTCGAAGTCGGCGGGGCTTTCGACGGATGATTCGAGGGGTGACTCTCCGCGTCATCGTCGGAAGTCTCGTCGGTCTTCTTCTAGGAGTGGGTCTCGCCACTCCTCCGCCTCTTCGAGGCATTCTCGGAAGCGCCGTCACCGGTCGCCTTCCAGGTCCTCTTCCGAGGATTCTGCACGGCTCGTCGGTTACCCCACCAGCCGTGCGACGCCAGAGGAATGGGCTTCCTTCGGGAAGAAAATGTTGGCGATTCTTGAGTCGCAGGGTACTCAGCCGTCCGCGCCCCCGAGTGGGGTCGGCCGTGAGAGGTCGAGAGACACCGCTCGCAAGAGTGGTCGGCACGAGTCACGGGAGCGGTCCCGTTCGGACAAGGAGGCTCGTTCTCGCCGTACCCGTTCCAGGTCCCGGTCCTCGACGCGTTCGAGACCGTGTGCTCCTGTGAAGTCTTCGAGGAAGACATCTACGTCTGAGGCGTCGAGGGCGTCGACAGGCTTTCTCGAGGCTCCGGCTTCGAGGAAGTCGTCGAGGGACACGCTCGGGGCTCCGGCTTCGAGGGCTGTGTTGACGCCGCCGATACTGGAGGCGCTGCATCTGACGTCGACGCCGATTTCGTCGACGCCGATCCTCTCGGCGCCATTGCCGGTTTTCTCGACGTCGGCGCCGATTCGCTCGACGCCTTTCGTGTCGGAGGTGCCCCGTGTCACGGGTGTACCCCCTAGGAAGGCTCTGGTTAAGAGCAAGCACTCTCGGGTGCCTTTTCGCCACCTGGAATATATTTCAGAGGCGGATGAGGATTCTGATGGCCTGGTTCCTAGTCAGGTGCCAGATGAAATTGTCTCGGGCCATAGTCAGTTTGACGATTTGAGGCAGTCACTGCATGATGCCAGTGGACTGGACACCTCTCCGGAGGTGGAATTTTGTAGGCCTGAGCCTGGCTCCCATGCCGATTCCTCGTACCGGCGCCTTATGGCTAGGGTGTCTGAGTATCTGGGATGGTCTGCTCCCCCAGGGGAGTTTGTGCAGGATGATCTGACGGACATCCTTGATGTTGGTCCCCCAACTGACCCGGTACTGCCGTTCCATATGGCTTTACAGAGAAGGGTGGCGGCGGCTTGGACTGCTCCGGAGAGTCTCCCGGCGGTGGGCAGATCCTTGTCGCGTAAATACCGTCCAGCCAGTAGCGACCCCTGCTACTTGACCAGGCACCCCACTCCGGAAAGTTTGGTGGTGCAGGCGGCCACGGCCCCGGCAAAGCAGGCGTCGTACCCTACCATCCCTCCTGATAGGGACGACAAACGTTTTGATGGCTGGGCGAAGAAAGTGTTTTCTTCTGGTGGTATGGCGCTTCAGGCGGCCAACTCCATTTGTGCCTTGTCACGTTTCACGCACGCGGCGAGCACCGTGATACGCAGGTTTGCGTGGTTGCGGAAGTCGGGGTTTGCTCCTGATGTGCAGTCCCGGCTCCTCAACATGCCCTTTGACGGTGAACACCTTTTTGGCAGCAAGGCTGACGAGAGCCTTGAGAGGTTGCAGACCTCAAAAGCTGCAGCGAAGTCGTTGGGCGCTGCAGTTCGCCAACCTCCGCCTTTTCGTCCTTGGGGACAGCAGTGGAGGGGTGGTTCCTTTCGCTATTACTCGTCCTTCAGTAAAGCGAGGGGAGCTGGCAGTCAAAGAGGCCAACGCAGGGGTACCAGAGGTGGATAACAGGGTACCCGTGGTGCCAAGGCCGCTCGGGCAGTTGCCTCTTTGCCCTCAGGTAACGCCGCAGCCGCTCCTACTCAGTCATGAGGCCAGGTCCCATGGTTCGCCGGTTGGGGGAAGGCTGGCGCAGCATCTTGTAGAGTGGCAAGCCATTACTTCGGATGTGTGGGTTCTGGAGATCATAACCCACGGCTACTGTCTTCCTTTTCGGCACAGGCCTCGCGACAATCCACCGGGGAACCTCTCTTTGAAGTGTCCGGATCCGCTCCTTGCGCAGGAAATTCAAGCCCTGCTGGAGAAGGGCGCTATAGAACTGGTGCCTGTAGCAGAGAGGAACAAGGGATGGTATTCCCCTTATTTTTTGATTTCCAAGAAAGACGGGGGATTGAGACCCATCATGGACTTGCGCGGTTTGAACAACCTCCTCAGGAAGGACAAGTTCAAGATGGTTACTCTCTCTCAAGTCCTCCAGGCCCTTCAGCTTCAGGACTGGTTGGTGTCACTCGACCTCAAGGATGCTTACTTCCATGTGCCGATCCATCCCAAGCACAAGAAGTACCTGAGGTTCGCGGTTGGCGACTCGCACTTTCAGTTTCGGGTCCTGCCGTTCGGATTGACCTCCGCCCCGAGGGTTTTCACCAAGCTCATGGTGGTGGTGGCAGCGCATCTCAGGCAAGGGGGGATTCACGTCTACCCCTACCTGGACGATTGGTTGATCAGGGGGAGCTCTCCCGAGCAAGTCCTGGATCATCTGTCCGTCACCTGCCACTCCCTTCACAGGCTGGGCTTCTCCCTCAATTTAAAGAAGTCCCGTTTGACACCAACACAGAGGCTCCAGTACATCGGAGCAGTGCTCGACACTTCCCTGGGGCAGTGTTTTCCTCCCCAGGTGAGGGCTCTTCACATTCAGCAGATGGTGCACAAGTTTCAGCAGGCCCAGACGCTCCCAGCGTTCGAGTTCTTGAGGTTGCTCGGCCTCATGGCATCCTGCATTCTTCTGGTGCCAGAGGCTCGCCTGCGAATGAGATCTTTGCAGTGGGCACTCAAGACGCAATGGTCGCAGTCCTCCGGCAGGATGTCGGACCCGGTTCAGGTGCCGCCCTCGGTCGCCCAGGACCTTCTGTGGTGGGCCGTCGAAGGCAACTTGATGAAGGGGGCCCCATTTTGGCTTCCCTGGCCGGAGGTGACAATCGTGACGGATGCATCCCTCACGGGATGGGGAGCTCATGCCAACGGGCTGACAGTCAGCGGTCGTTGGTCTCCGCCAGAGTCCAGACTCCATATCAATCTGTTGGAGCTGAGGGCCGTCAGGCTAGCCCTGAAGGCTTTTCTGCCGACTGTGAGAGGAAAGAATGTCCTGATCCTGACGGACAACACAGTGGCCATCCACTACCTCAACAAAAAGGGGGGGTGGCAGGGTTACTTCCTCTGTGCAGGGAGGCGATGCAGCTCGGATTCTGGGCCATCCAGCAGGAAGTTTCGATCTCGGCAGTTCATCTGGCCGGAGACGAAAACGTGACGGCGGACGCTCTGAGCAGGCAGAGCGCGATCTCTCACGAGTGGGAGTTGGCTCAGGAGATTCTCTTGGAGATCTTCGCCCTTTGGGGGACCCCTCAAGTGGATCTCTTCGCCTCCAGTGTCAACCGGAAGTGCGAAAGGTTTTGCTCGCGGGAATTTCCTCCGAAAGGAGCCTTGGGAGACGCGTTCGTGGTGGAGTGGTCATTCCCGCTGCTGTACGCGTTTCCTCCAGTCCCCGTCATCCCGCAAGTGCTGCGGAGGTTACGGAAGTTCGGTTCCCGGATGATCCTCATTGCTCCGGCGTGGGCTCGGAGGACGTGGTACCCGGACCTTCTCGACTTGTCCATCTGCCCTCCACGTCGTCTTCCCTACCGAGACGATCTGCTCTCACGGGAGGGGGGTCAGGTTCTCCATCCAGAGGTCGGATCCCTCAACCTTCACGCTTGGCTTCTGAAAGGTTGAGGTATATGGATTGGGACCTCCCTGAAGACGTGATGGAGGTGTTGCTTTCGGCCCGTAGGCCAGCAACGAAGTCTCTGTACCGTTGCCGTTGGCGTAAGTTCTGCGACTGGTGCAGAGTTCGGAATGTGGATCCTTTTGCATGTGACATCCCCATGGTTCTGTCCTTTTTGCTTTCTCTGGCCCACAGGGGTTTGCAAGTGGGTACCATTAAAGGTTACCTGGCGGCGCTGTCCATCTTTAAGCGCTCGTCTGAAGAGTGTTCTTACTTTAAAATCCCTTTAATTTCACAGTTTCTGAAAGGGCTCACTAATGTGTTTCCTCCGTCACCTTTCCTGGTGCCCGGTTGGGATTTAAACCTTGTTCTTAGGTTTCTTATGGGTGCTCCGTTTGAGCCTTTACATTCTTGCCCTTTGAGGCTGTTAACTCTGAAAACTGTGTTTTTAGTTGCGGTTACTTCCGCTCGCAGAGTGAGTGAGTTACAGGCACTTTCAGTTAAGCCACCCTTCACTGTTTTTCACAAGGACAGGGTTGTCCTTCGAGTTCGTCCTTCTTTTCTTCCGAAGGTAGTGACGGAATTTCATTTAGCCCAGAAGGTTGTTCTTCCGGCATTCTATCCTCCTCCGCATCCTGGTAAGGAAGAGGAGAGGCTCCATAGGCTTGATCCTAGGAGAGCTTTAAGCTTTTATGTTTCACGCATGTCCCGGGTCAGAGTGGACGATCAACTCTTTATTGGTTACGCTGGAAAGCGTTTGGGGCAAGCTGTGACGAAACGGACTTTGTCCCGCTGGATTATTTTGGCCATCTCGGAGTGTTACCGCTTGGCGGGTAAGGACCCACCGGCTGGCTTGCGGGCCCATTCTACCAGGGGTGTGGCTGCATCTACTGCCCTGCAGAGGGGTGTTCCTATTCGCAACATCTGTGATGCAGCCACCTGGGCTTCAGTACATACATTTGTACGGCATTATTCCCTCGATTCCATCAGAGGGCAGGATCTGGCCTTTGGCAAGGCGGTCCTTTGCTCGGCTATTTGATTGGCTATTCTAAAATTTTGCTTCTAAATTCTTTCCCTCCTCCTTGTTTTGGTACTGCTTTGGGAGTCTGTCATAGATATGGAATACGTCGGAGGACCCAATCCCCTCGAAGAACAAGTTACTTTCTTACCTGGTAACGTTCTTTCGATGGGATGGTCCGACGACGTATTCCATATCGCTCCCGCCCTGCCTTCCCCGCTGCAGAATTTCTTTTGCGATTGCAGCTTACGTTCAGCAAGGCTTTGTGCCTGACTGGCAGTTGACTTATGTCACACGTTCTGGGGGGAAAAAACTACAACTGAGGCTACGGGCGTCGTGCGTCCTACTTATCACATCGGATGACGTCGGCAGAGGTCCTCGACGTCGGCGCATCGACGTCATCGACGCAGGACGCAGACGCCGGAAAGGTTTCCGAAGCAGCACAGCTGTGGTGATTACATGTCATAGATATGGAATACGTCGTCGGACCATCCCATCGAAAGAACGTTACCAGGTAAGAAAGTAACTTGTTCTTTGGTGTTGTCATGCAGTTTGAAGATGAGCATGGGCCGGTAGGCGAAAGCACGGTGTGAGCGATGCTGTCCGGTGAGTAATGCGCGATGCGCGGCACTGTTTCGCCTTTTATATTGCTAACCTGTGTCTTTTCTCTCCTTGCAAGTTGCAATGTTCCTCGCCGAGTGCCGTAATGTTCCAGCAATGATACTGACCAGGAGATGACTACCCAGGTAAAAATTGTGTGGCTTTCTTCATTCAGGAGGAAACGGGAGTAAACGATTACTAATGATGTCTTTCTTTCTCCTCTTTCCAGGTTATGGTATTCCAGGATGCATGCAGTGCCGGATGATGGAGTTCGTACCTTCAGGTGAGTGGAAATGAAGTCGGCGATGGACTGAAGACAGGATACTATTCCAGGTAAGTTTCGTAGTGTTCTTTCTCTCTCTGCAGGTCCTTCATTTCAGGTAAACTGGCATCAAAGAACTGGACACAATGAGCGTTATGCTGCCCACAGCAGAATAACACAAAGCATGTGCTGCTGTTTGGGTGTGGTTTAAATAGTCTCAGGTAACGTAGTCCAGATAAAGTAGTCCCAGGCCTGCCACACCCAAAAGACTAGACCACATAGCTCAGTTCCTTGTAACTGGGCTATGTGTGTGCCTCCATGTTGGCTGAACCTCCCCCCAAGTTAAATAGTCCCAAGTAAATAGTCCCATTCTAATGTTGGTCTTCATGATGGTTATGAACCTGGCGCCAAAGGCCAAAGGTGCCAGGACTGACTCCAAGAGAGTCTTGGATGAGGTTTTAAGGTTTTTGACCTGGCCTTAACTGGAAGGCTGACTTGCCAGTGAGGGCCAGGGGCAAGGGTCATGACAGCATCCCCCCCTTACCCCCCCAAGGCCCCCTCACACGGTGGCACTTCTGCCTGGTCCTGGTTTGGCTGGGTATTTCTGAAGGAACTTTTTAATTAAGCGAGGTGCATGGATGTATTCACTAGGTTCCCATGCTCTGTCTTGAGGGCTGTATCCTTTCCAATCAACTAAGTAGTATAGTTTGGATCTGGTGTATTTTGAGTCTAGGATATCCTTTACTTCAAACTCTGGTTCTCCGTCAACTAATACTGGTTTTGGTGGTGTTGTAACCAGAGTACCGGTTTGTACCGGTTTCAGGAGTGATACGTGAAACACAGGATGAATCTGCATAGTGGGTGGTTGGGCTAATTTAACTGCCACTGGATTTATTATGGATTCAATAGAATAAGGTCCCAGATATCGGGGACGAAAGGTCAGAGTTCCTTTTATGGGCACATATGTTGATGCTAACCAGACCTTGCCTCCAATTTGATAGTTGGGGGGGCTTTACTACGATGTTGGTAAGCAAATTTCTTTTGTCTGTTCTTGGCTTGGAGTAAATGTTCTGCTGCTTCTTTGAAGGCCTGGGAAATAGTTGTATGTAGGGTTTTAACCACTGGCATTTCCAAAGGGTTTAGGAGATCCAATTCTGAAGTACGTGGATGTCTACCATATATAGTGTAGAAAGGGGTTTGTCCAGTGCTGGTGTGTAATGAATTATTATAGGCATATTCAGCTATCCATAACAAGTCCTTCCGATTTCTTTCCACTTGATGTAACATGCAACGTAAGTATTGCTTGAGGGTTTGGTTTGTTCTTTCTGTTTGGCCATCTGATTGAGGATGGTGACTTGTGGATAGTCGAATGTCAATTTGGGCCATTGGGCCATTGAACAGCATTTCCTCCTGAAGTTGGATACGAACTGACTACCTCGATCTGAGATCAAGACCGATGGAAAGCCATGTAGCCGTACGATTTCCTCAAGGAATAATTTTGCTAAATTGGATGCATTTGGAAGACCCTTAAAATGAATCAAGTGTGCCATTTTAGAGAACAAGTCTACAACTACTAATAAGGTGTTGAATCCTTGACTGGGAGGTAGATCTGTAATGAAATCAAGGGACAGTGTGTGCCATGGTGCGGGAGTAATTTCCTATGGTTGGAGAAGACCAGCTGGTTTCTGCTTTTGGGACCTGTTTTGTGCACACAGACATACCGCAAGATTGGATAAATTGTATGATGTCTTTACGCCATGTGGGCCACCAATAGTTTCGTTTTACTTTAGCTAGAGTTTTGGCATTTCCAGGATGACCTTCAATCAGGGAGTCGTGATAACCCGAAATAATCTGCTCTTGTAAATCTTTACTTGGCAAGTATAGACCGTTCCTAAAGTACGGTAACTGGTCTTTAATGGTGTAATGTTCTCCTTGAGTACACCACTCTTGTGAGAAACTGGGATCCATTAAGAGTTGTATCTCGATTTGGAGTTCACCCTGTGTCAATGTTGTCGTCTGACACAGGAGTTTGTCTTCTGGAATGATGGCTACTGGATCTGGAGTTATGTATACCTTTTCATCAACACCCATGCGGGACAAGGCGTCAGCCTTTCCGTTTCGGACTCCTGGCCGCTAGGTGATCAGTCCATATTCAGCAAAGAAAAGAGCCCACCGCAGTTGACGGGATGATTGAGCCTTTGCTGTTTTTAGGTATTGTAGGTTTCAATTATCAGTTATGACAGTGACAGTATGTCTAGCACCAAGGAGATGGTGTCGCCATGCCTTGAAAGCTGATTTTATAGCCAAGAGTTCTTTGTCTGTGATAGCATAGTTGAGTTCGGGAGGTGAGCATTTTCGTGACCAGAAGGGCACAGGGTGTAACTGGCCAGTTCCTGGGTCCCTTTGTGAGAGAACAGCTCCCATAGCCATGCTAGAGGCATCTGTTTCAACTATATAAGGGAGGTCTGGCCGAGGATGTCGTAGAACTGGAGCAGAAGTTAATTTTCTTCTTTAAGTTCTTGAAAGGCCTTCTCTGCTCCTTCGGTCCAATGGAACTTTTTATCGTTTTTTCTCAATAGTGATGTAATTGGATGCACTATTTGGGAAAAATCTGGGATGAATTGGCGGTAAAAGTTTGCAAAGCCCAACATACTTTGGATTCCTTTAAATGAAGTTGGTGACGGCCAATAAAGAATGGCATCTACCTTGTGTCTATCCATTCTGATACCTTTTGGTGTGAGAATAAAACCGAGGAACTCCACTTCGGTGACATGAAAAGAGCATTTTTCAAGTTTAGCATACAGTTTATGTTGGCGGAGTTTAGTAAGGACGGAACGGACATGCCTGACATGGTCTCCTTTTGTAGCAGAATACACCAAGATGTCATCAATGTAAAACGGGGCGCAAACGTCGATTAACTCCCGCAAAACATCATTCATAAAGTACTGGAATGCAGCAGGAGCGTTGCAAAGTCCAAAAGGCATTACCTGGTATTCATACAAACCGTATTTGGTACGAAAGGCGGTTTTCCATTTGTCTCCTTTCTTCACTCAAACAAGATGGTACGCCCCCCTAAGGTTCAGTTTGGTATAGATTTGGGCGTCTTCGACTTGATCCATTAATTCAAGAATAAGGGGCAGTGGATAACTGTTTGTTTTTTACTGTGATCTGGTTTAATGCGCGATAGTCGATGCAAGTCCTCAAATCTTTCCTTCTTTGGTACAAAGAATAAGGGACTGGCTGCCGGTGATTTAGATGGGCGGATAAATCCATTTGCCAGGTACTGATCAAGATAAGATTTCAAATGGAGGTTTTCTGGTTCAGTAAGTGCATAGATTCGACCAATAGGAATTTGCGCACCAGGTATGAGGTCGATCTGACAATCATAGGGCCTGTGCCGTGGTAAAGTATTGGCTTGTTCTTTCTGGAAGACGTCTTGAAATCTTGGTATTAATTTGGTAGAGTACTAGTCACACCTAGTACAATCGCCACCATACTGGGAGTAGCAGATGTACATAAGTCTGTTTTCCCCTTTTCTTGGTAATAACAGGTGCAAGCACAATCATCGGAAAAGGCCAAATTCTTGGCACGCCAACCTATTGGAGGGTTGTGAGCTACCAACCATGGCATCCCTAAGATTAGTCAAAACTGAGGAGCTTTGATGAGGTCGAATGCAATAGATTCTCGGTGTCCATCCTGGCACAGTAGGGTTAGTGCTGCTGTGCTTTGGGTTACTGGTCCGGAAGCTATTTCTGTCCCATCAACTGTAGTAACTTTTTCAGTAGTCGACTTAGAGCATAAGGGAAGCCCCATCTCTGCTGCCAGATCTTGGTCTACATAATTCCCAACTGCTCAGCTGTCTATATATGCTTCGACAGCATGCATCCGAGACAGTTGTTGGTGATTGATCAAAATTACTGGTAATGCAAAGTTTGAGGTCTGTGGCTCATCCTTCTCGCTCGACAAGCGGACCTCTATGCTTGCCGGGCATGGTAGTTTTCCGACTCCTTGTTATTATGTTCCTTCTCTGTGGCTCCAACAGTTCTCCTTTTTGGTTTCACTGGACATTCTTTGAGGAAATGGCCTAATTTTCCGCAATCTAAGCATCATTTCTATTGCCTTCTCTTGTCACTTTCAGTTTAACTTAATGGGGGCCGTATACCCCCGATTTGCATGCGTTCTACCGTGTTTTCCAATGTGCATGGAACATTACCCTTTGACCGGACATACATAGCTCGAGTGTCTAACCTTATCCGGTCCGCTTTTCGGTCTTGTAATCTGTGATCTAATTGCACCACAATGTTGATGAATTCTCCAGTCTTTAGGTGAGTTACCACTTGAGCAAGGACATCCTTTAGTTCCCCTCGTAGACCCCGAAGAAATGGTGTGGTCCTTTTTTCCTCAGGCCACCCAGCTTCAACGACTAGTCTGTTAAATGTTGCTATATATGTAAGCAAGTCTTGACTTCCTTGACGGAGTGACAAAAGTTTGTTGTCTAATGCTTGGTCTTGGTTATGACGAGCAAAGAGTTTTTCCATTTCCATCTGGAAACCCCCAAAGTCATGTAACAAGGGGTTATCCTGACTTACCAATGTTACCGACCAATCCGCAGCACTGCCACTCACATATGACGAGACAAAAGCAACCCGCGCTTGGTCGTTAGCCCCAGATCTGCAAAGGAAATTAAGACGACACTGGTTCATGAACGTTGCGTACTTCTTGGGGTCCCCTGTAAATCATTCAGGTGGAGCTAAAGGAACTGCCCCAGGAAGGGTTATTTGTACTTGATTGGTGGAAGAAGTTGGTACATGTGCTGGCGGAATGTTTCCAGGCAATGGGGTCTGTCCTGCCTGTGATTGGAACAATTGTCTACTTATTTCATCGTTACGGTCCTTAGTAACAATCAAATCCCTCCTAAGAGTGTTGGTTTCTTGCCTGGCTGAATGTACTTCAGCGCGTAATTGTCACAACAACTGAACTAACTGGTAAGTCTCTGAAGTCTCCATGACGCCCAGGTGGATAATATAATTGAGGCTTTGTGTTCTGTTACGCTCACCTGGTATCCACGGGGACGGCACCCAACCCTGGTTTGATGATTTGCACTCTTGAACCCTCTCCCGGTCCCTTGGTAGGCCTCTGGTTAAAGATGGGTCTGCAATATAGGAGAGCTGGATTCATTGCCAGATTGTCTTTGTTTTCCCACCTCCCTTTGCCTCAACTCCTTCCTCCCCCTTGGGCCCTCTCCTCTCCTTAATATTGTAAAAGGTGGATTCTCCGTCCTGCTCCTCGTTGCAGGGGCACGTAGATGTGGGGGGCGAGCAGCGACCAAGTTACTTCAGTGGTGCAAGCCCCCCCTGTGGGAATCCAGGCCTGCTGTGACTCCGTAGGTTTGCTGCTTTACAGTCTTTATATGCAGTTCTTATGTTCCTCTTAGTTCGAAAAATAATGTCTTGCTTCTTTCATTTTAGGTATGGAAAGGTATTTTGGTGTTGTCATGCAGTTTGAAGATGAGCATGGGCCGGTAGGCGAAAGCACGGTGTGCGCGATGCTGTCCGGTGAGTATTGCGCGATGCGCGGGGCTGTTTCGCCTTTTATATTGCTAACCTGTGTCTTTTCTCTCCTTGCAGGTTGCGATGTTCCTCGCCGAGCGCCAGGACGGACTCCAAGAGAGTCTTGGATGAGGTTTTAAGGCCTTTTTACCTGGCCCTAACTGGAAGGCTGACTTGCCAGTGAGGGCCAGGGGCAAGGGTCATGACAGCAAGCCATCAAGAACTCTGGAATTAAGGGATTTTCTTCAGAACAAAGAGAATTGTACTTCTTCTTCTCCCTTTGGAGTCCCCACTCTCCACTGACAGCCATCTCCTCCCATGTGATCCACCCTCAGAATACCACCCCGAAGTGTCAGGATCTGGTAGTGGCTGTCTTCTCCTGGCCACATATGAGTAGACTTTAGGCCTGGGATCAGTGATGAGACTGCAGGATTCATCACAATAGCCAGGAGCTGCAAAATGTTCTGGTTAGTACCTGTTTAGGGCACACAATAGTCCAATGCTTCTCCCATTTATAAATCCCTTAGGCATGCTGTAGTTATGGGGAAAAGTTGGATATGTTATGTTTACCTAGCAGGTACAGGTGAAGCAGCCATCTGTGAGGGAACCCAGGGGACCTCCAATGAAGAGTAACAGCCCAGGCCAAGTAGAGCTGATCACAGTGGAAGGACAAGGCTAACATCAGAATATGGGGATCAACGGTAGATTGGTGGGGCTTCAAAACCCCTGAGCTAGGGGACCCCTAAAAACAGAACCAACTACCGGATCAAGTCTTCAGACCGGTTCTCATGGTGCTGGCTGTTATGATTTCAGCCTTGTGAATGATGGGTGGACAGGTGCGCTTGGGTGATTGGGTGTAAGGCTACTGGTAGTGGAGGCTTAGGGTAGGTATCACTCCATTCGCATAGGCGTCCCAGAACCCAGTCTAGGTGTCCACCCACCAGACTGAACACATCCAACTGATTTCCTCAGCACCACACCTATCGCTAGGAAACCGCTATCATCCAACAACTACACCAGATGCACACATATCCGGTCCACCCACGCACCTACGCGCCCAGATACCTCTGGGTCAGGCGCGCTCTATAAATAAAATAAACAAACCGTACGACTCTCTCGCTCTCTCTACTAACTTGAACTACGGTTCGCGAGGGCGTTCAACCTACCAGCGCTTCGAGATCATACCAATGATACAGAAGGCGCTATACAAATGGCAACTAACATGACATAAAATGATCCACCAATGACCCTGACGCAGAAATCCTAACAAAGAAGTCATCTGGTGAGATGAGAGGTGCAGAACTCTGAAGCATCGAAGACCACTATGGGAGCCCTTCAGAAACCACCAAGGACCACAGGTCTGCCCACGAGAGCAAGTAACAGCCAGCAACGAAATTCTCACAATTGAGGCAAAGGTTTGAGGTGATCAACGATTGCCCAATATGGGGCAGTGGTGGAGCAGCAGCTTGCAAGGAAGACCAGATGGGGACCCCCTTCATTAAGCTCTTGGGCCAGAAGAATGTTACCATGGATCCAGCAACTGCAGGCAAGCAAGTGCCCAGCAACGAAAACCCATGCAACCAGCTAGGAGAACTGCTAGAAGCAAAGGAAGAGGCCAGAACAGGATTTCACCACCGAGGAACAGGAACCCAGTGCCCAGCCAGTATGGCTAAACCATAGCAGCAAAGCGTCCGTGTTATGACAGTTTTTCTGAGGTCCAACTAAGGGCTTAGTAAAACCATTGAAATGAGGCAGCACAAGACTCCCCTAGTATAAGGCTGTACCACCAGAGTTCAGGGTAGCAAAGACAGAGCAGCCAGGCGTATCTTGTGAGGGAGAGAGGGCTGTAGAATCTGTACATAGAAATGGTAATACAAATGGTCCCAAGCAACACAAACACTATGTATTGTAAAAAATAAATGGTTTATTTTAATACAAGTAGCCCCAGATAAATCTTAGGGGAAATAAGTGCTATCACGGAATATATAAACACATTATAGAAAAACACAACGCTATGCTTGAAGGTACACAGACCAAAGCATATAACCTAATTTGGAACACCTAACAGTAGTTCTAAGGAAGTCAAAATCAATAGTTACTTTTGGATTACTTTCAGTAACACCAGGGTAGTAGACCCTATCAGTTGAACCGTGACACTCAGCAAGAAATCACATAGTAAGTCAACTGGACAATATACTTTTCAGAGTAGTGGAACACTTATTCCAGGAACAGTAAAAAACCTGTAACTCTGATTCTGGATAAGTTATTCTAGGGGAGTTGGACCTTTTGGGTGTAATATTCAATTACAGTTGCTTTTCAGTTCACAGACTAAGGGAAGCAACAAATTGTTAAATTATTTTTGGATGGTACACAGCTATGCAAGGCAAGTAAAACCTCTATATACTTTTGTAAGGAGCGACCAGCTGCCTTAAAAGATAAGTATGACCTAAGCGGTCTTATTCTGGACAGTCCAACGGCACGTTGGGGGGGGGGGGGGGAGAAAGCAAGACCCAAGACCTAGTAAGATTGTTGTTTGTCCTCCTTTTTGTTTCCCCCTCTTTGCTTTGTCGCGCCTAGAAACACTTGTGTACAGGCACCTTATAAATGCCATATCATATATCAATTGGGTACACTCATACACTTATCCCAACATGACTAATAAAGTGAAACCAACAGCATTACTATTGGGAAGAACAGCATTACATTTGGGAAGAGAGGAACCCAATTCACAGGTCAATAACTTAACCTTCAGTCTACCTTCAGTTAGAAATGCGAGACTTGGAAAATACTTATTTAAGAAAGCACGCAGCTTCTTCAAGGTAAGTAAATCCTATATGTACTTTTCAGAATGGCAGAACCTATCTAAGGTAAGTAATAACTTTTTGTAACTATTCACTCCGAGTTTAAAGTTGTTAGTTTCCAAATAACCCTTTTTTTTTTTTTCAAGTAAGTCAACTTTTCAACACTGGTTTTACTTTTCAAAGCAGACCCCTTAAAGTATCAAGCCTTTCCCAATTCTAAATTAGTTCTCTCCAAGGCAGAAGAGGGACCCTAGTGGTCTAGGAGCCAGCTGTAGACAGGGTGACAAAGGACTCTGTTGCAGGCAAGGTTCAGAGTTGCAGAGGAAGACTGTTCAAACAAGTAAGTATTCTACTTTAGAGTTAGTTGAGGGTCCAGCGATTTTGGAGAACACACCCTAGGAGGATTCCAGCAGTGGGCCTGGGTGAACTGTACGAAAGACATCCCAATCACAGAAAACACCCCAAAACTAAACAGGGAATCACAAGAGACTTAAGGTAAATAGATTCCCAAGCCAGCACAGTACCTCAGCATAGGAGATTTTGCAGCAGGAGGACTTCAGGATCTGTAGCCAAAAACCTTGTTGTTGAATTCTTTCATTAAGAAGACAGAATATTTTTCACATTGGGGCCGCAACGCAGCGCGTCAACACCATTCTCTGCAAACTCATCCATTGCTAATATAATATCTTTGTGAGGTGATGGGTACCAAATACCTGACAACCAACAAACTTATGTCATCACTGTATACCTAATGTGGTGTTCTTGCTGTGGTTGTTGTTTTTTGATGTAATGCACAGGATAATATTGTGTGCTGTTTTTCCAAACCCAAATCACATTGAGATATGTTTTATGTTGTGTATGTTTTAACATAAAAAAAGAAAAGAGAGACTCAAGATGAGTCAATACTAAAAAGATTTTGTTTTAACTGAAAACAATATGGACGGTCTGATTAGAAGTTGATATATGTTATGACTTCGAGGGGTATTTTTGGTCTTGACTATTGAAAGTCGGAAAACATGCAGGAGTAGGAGGTAGTTTGTGGTTCTTTTTCTTAAGACGACGGGACACTAGATGGACTTTTGCAGCAAGGATCACAGGAAAGACTCTAGGCAAGGTTTTCCTCGTGGCTGGATGCGGCTCTGTGGATTTTTTTGCCTTTTTTTAAAAGCACAGAAGACCGACTATATCGCTGGTCACATTCTCGTCATTTGCAAGGTCCAACACTCTTGGGGGATTTTCTTGTGGTTGATTCAATTCACATCAGTGGAGGTCCAGCAGGAGGCCCAGAGTTTCAGCGAGATTTGGAATTCTGAAGACTGTGCACCGCACAATGGTTCGATGTCCCAGGGTATTGCATCCATGCAAGGTCGCAGATTAGCGTGGGATGGCTCAAAATGCAGGTATTAAGTCTGGTGTTTATCACCAGGCTCTTGGACGTGCTTGTCGTTTTCGGAGTCCCCATGTCGAGTGGCAAGAAGGCTAACAGCAGGGGCGGTTGGCAATCCTTTCAGGACAGGCAGCCTCCAAGTCTGAACTGGATTCTCATACTCAGGCTGGAAGACAAAGGACTGCCCAGTTTTGGACTCCTCCCTCACTTCCTGCCTTCAGACACTCCGGAGCCTGGGTGGGGGGGTTCACAGGACTCCCGGCGAAGATTAAAAATCACACAAAGGAATTTCCCGCCCAGGAGGTCAGGGGACAGAACAAGAAAGGACAGGAAACGCTAAAATGGTGAAAAACTAATATAGGGACCATTTTGGTAAAAATGGGTGCCTTTACCAGGGCTGTGGAAACCGCCTGTGTTAAAGGTACACCGACTCAGTAAAAAGGTTCACTGCCACCAGCCATTTAAGGTAAGTTTGTCCTGGAAACATAAATGTTAACTTTAGAATGAGAATGGGGATACCTGGTATCTCCCCAGCCACTCCACATAGAGTGGTGGGGGGGTGCTGGTCTTGCCTAATAAAATGTAAACGGGATCCAAACATCCTTTCTACTCTTGGGAACTGTAGTTCTCACAAGGTTAGCCAGAGAAGGTTAAAAGGGGAGCCAAGATTCTGTGAGTGTGGAAAAAGGTTCCCACTCACAGAGGTGTAAGGAAAAATAATCCACCAGTAAAAGCAAAACGTTCTGGGGTTGTCACAGGTCAGGAAGATTTATCATTAATATGAAAATCTTACCTAACAGTCAGCCCATCTTCACAGTTCAGGAACGGATATGAGAAATGCCATTTCCCACTGCTAACACATTTGCTCAAGGTCGGACTTAAGCCAGCCAAACAATTACACTTGTGTCTGCACAAAAAGGGTTTGGAAGCCTGTCAATCAATCTGACCAGGCCCACAGCTCCAAGGCGCAGGAGTGGCACGAACCAACCTGCCGCACTACAGTTTTGGAACCTGCAAATCTAAGCTTACACAGGCCTCCGCAACCCCAGTAAGGAAAGAGGGTTAGGGTCTCGATGGTTGGATGGGTACGGGGGTTCAGGGAAAACAGGGAAATGAAGAAGGGAGAAAGAATGGATAGGTAGGGGGAGTTATGGTAAGCCTATCGAAAGCATACCTTCACGTACATCCTTGCACACACACATTTATCTGTACCCAACACTCCCCTACCCCCTCCCCCTCCATTGAGCTTGATGGTACATCCATGAGGCAAATGTGAAAAAAGCAGAGTGTAACACACCCTGCTAAGTGGTCACTCTCACTCATGTACCTCCAATAGACGCTACTTATTAGGAAAAACAATTTCTTTATATATACTGGCAAATAATGAAAATAGGATAACATCCAAGTACTGTATCTGTTTTTAGAATAAACATGAAAGTATTTGTATCTTGAATTTCAAACTGATATATAGTCTAACTGCTTCCTTAGTTATTGCCTGGAAGGTAGCAAACAGACCGACTAGGTTGATATAGTGATGATGAGAGCTTTAATTATTGCAAATGCATTTTGGGGAACACAATCAGAATCAGGGCTGTACTCTGTTTACAGTCAACAAATATATTTACATGATAGGTATATTTAACCATCCAAACGTAAAACAAAACACATGTATTTTCATTATGCAAATGCAATTGTAATTTTACATAGCACAATCCAAATTGTCGTTGTACAAGTAATTCGAAAAAGTAAATCAACGTTGCCTGTGAACATAACTATACTTGATGTGTTTGAAATCGCTAGTGCTCAGAGAACATTAATATGCAAATACCTTAACTCTGTGTTCCACTTGTGTGGAGTCCATTGAACTAACTGGAGTTCAAACGAAATTCCTAAAGTAAAATAATTAGAAAACGTAGCACCCAAACTACCTTTTAGCCTTAACTCCAGATTCCAAAAAGGTGTAGGACTTACTTCAAAGTTGGCATGCATATCGCACACGCTGTGCATTGGAAGTGATAGAGACTTTGACTTTCACCCTTGAGAAATGTACAAATATAGCGTTAACAATACCCGTTGTGTATGTATGTAGATACAGCAATCCTTTAGTAGAGCCCCTCGCACTGCAGAGCCCCCTGCTTACCATGCACCGCACTCGAAATCCTTGTAGCTGTGAAGAGCGCGCACGCGTCGCTCTAACAGTGATTTTATGCGTCAGCTGGAGACGCGGAGTCAGACCCGCTTGTGGGTGTCGTGACTCGGCCTCCTCGTATCCCAGCTCCGCTCAGAGAGTAGGGCCGGGACGTGCCGAAAAACATGGTGTTGCTCATGAATCACATACCGCTGCCAAAACTACTGTGGCCATGTTGTGTCATATTATTGTACATGTTTACATGAATTGGAGATCACTTACCACAACAATTGTAACATTACACCATATAACCAAATGGCAATGTAATGAGGGATAATAACTACCCTGATGCATATAGCAAAATGTTCATAAGTACACCTTAAACTCGTTTATATCAGTAAGGTACAAAAACATATTTTCACAAAAAGATGTAAAAGTAATATCGGTTCAGCTCTCACTTATATAACAGGATGCCTTTCACACGTTGGTGGCAATGAGATACAAATACATATTTGCACAAATAGATGCATAAGTGGTATAGATGCAGATTTCATAGCACTTTAAATTAAAACATGTCAAATTAAAGAAGAAATGTATTTACAAATAACATTGATAATTAATTAACCCATTAATGCCGAATGGGTTGAGACATCCTAATATGTCAATTTAAAATGTTTCTCTTTGGTCCAATTTGGTGTTCAGATCTTCATGTGGATTTCTAGTTTTGACAACTTCCAAAATCTGGAATCTAATCTGTGACAAATTATGTTTTCTCTCTAGCCAATGTTTCGCTACTGCTGAGTTCGTATTAGCGTTCCTTATGCTGGACCGATGCTCATTCCAACATGTTTTTGCCTTTCTTAGATTTTCCTACATAATGCACACCACATGGGCATTTAATCAAGTAGATTATGTTAATGTTGTTGCACGTGGCATAGTCCTTAAGTCTTATCTTTTGTCCAGTTTGTGAATGGATAAGTCTCACCTTTTGATAACAAAATTGCTGTTAGCACAATGTAGACCTGGAAATGTTCCTATTCTTAGTAATACGACTTTTGATCGGTGGTCTGGTAGAAACAAGTTCATCTCGCAGATTCCTGCTCCTCTGGTAAGCAAACGTTGGTAATTCTTGAAATGTTGCACCCTGGTATCACATGTCGGTATAGTCAATTTTCTTTTAATGATGTTCTTAATCCGTTTACTCTGAATTAAGAATTTAGACACATACACCAAACTTGGTAAATCCTTAATCTTGTCTGTGGTTGTCAAAAACGTTTCTTGACTCGGAGGGTTAACCCTCTGTTGCTTTACAGATATCACCATCTGTGTATCCATGTGCCTGGAATTTCTTGCACATATCTGCATGTTCTCTGTCATATTCAGAGGGATCACTAATAATTCTTTTGATGCGTAGCATCTGAATGAATGGTAGGTATTGGAGTAAGCTTGATTGATGAAAACTGGTGTAATAGGTTATTTCTGTCTGTTTCGTTTCGATAGAAAGATGTTTTGAATCCGGTTTTATCCATGCTAATAAGTACATCCAGAAAGTGAATCTGTGTTTAAGTAAACTGTATCCGCAGATCTATAGTGTTAAGTACTCAAATTCAATTAGTTCATCTTTTGTACCTATCCCGATCCCAAATATGTCATCTATGACTCTAGTATAAATCTAAACAATTAGAGTCAAAGGGCTTCCCCCTTGGTCTGTACCCTCAAATCTGTATCACAATATAGATGGAAGATTTCTGATTAATATAGTCCATAGGTGAATCGATTTCTTCCATCTTGTGTTTGTAAGTACATGATCTGTTTCAAACATATTTGGGATTTGGATAGGTACAAAAGATTAACTAATTAAATTTTATGAATACTTAAACACTGTAGATCCGCAGATACAGTTTACCTATGAATGTTCAACAATACAGATTCACTTTCTGGATGTATTTATTAGCATGGATGAAACCGGATTCAAAACCTCTTTGTATAGAAAAGAAACGGACAGAAACAACCTTTTACACAGTTTAAGTTTTCATTAACCAAGCTTACTCCAAAATCTACCTTTCAGTCAGATGCTACGCATCAAAATAATTATTAGTGATCCCTCTGAATATGACAGAGAACGTGCAGATATGTGCAAGAAATTCCAGGCATGTGCATACACAGATAGTGATATCTGTAAAGCAACAGAGAGGGTTAACCCTCTGAGTTGAGAAACGCTTTTGACAACCACAGACAAGATTAAGGATTTACGAAGTTTTATGTATGTGTCTAAATTCAAAATTCAAAGTAAACAGATTAAGAACATCATTAAACAAATTGGACTATACTGACATGTGATCCCAGGGTGCAAAATTTATTTAAAGAATTACCAACGTTTGCTTACCAGAGGAGCAGGAATCTGCGAGATGAACTTGTTTTTACCAGACCACCAAAAGTCCTATTACTGAGAGAATAGGAACATTTCCATGTCTACATTGTGCTAACTGCAATTTTGTTATCAAAGGTCAGCGTGTTAGCCATTCACGAACTGGACAAAAGATGAGATTTAAGGACTACGCCACGTGCGACAGCATTAACATAATCTACCTGATTAAATGCCCATTTGGTATCATTATGTAGGCAAATCTAAGAGAATGGCGAAAACACGTTGAAATGAGCATCGGTCCTACATAAGGAACGCTAATATGAACTCAGCAGTAGCGAGACATTGGCTAGAGAGAAAACTTAATTTGTCACAGATTAGATTCCAGATTTTGGAAGTTGTCAAAACTAGAAATCCACATGAAGATCTGAACACCAAATTGGACCAAAGAGAGACATTTTGGATTGACAGATTAGGATGTATCAACCCATTCGGCATTAATGAAGAGATTAATTATAAATGTTACTTGTAAATACATTGCTTATTTAATTTTAAATGTTTTAATTTAAAGTGCTATGAAATCTGCATCTATACCACGTAAGCATCTCTTTGTGCAAATGTGTTTTTTTTATCTCGCTGCCACTAACGTGTGAAAGGCATCCTGTTATATAACAGAGCTGAAGCGATATTACTTTTACATCTTTTTGTGAAAATGTTTTTGTACCTTACTGATATTAAGGAGTTTAAGGTGTACTTATGAAAATTTACTATATGCATCAGGGTAGTTATTGCCCCTAATTACCATTGCCATTTGGTTATATGGTGTAATGTTATATTTGTTGTGGTCAGTGATCTCCATTTCATGTAAATATGTACAATAATATGTGACAACATGGCCACAGTAGTTCTGGCAGCGCGGTATGTGATTTATGAGCAACACCATGTTTTTCGGCACGTCCCGGCCCTACTCTGAGCAGAGCTGGGACGTGAGGCGGCTGAGTCATGGCGCACCCACTGGCGGGTCTGACTCAGGTGTCTCCAGCTGAAACCATGGTGACGCATAAAATCAGCTGTTAGAGCGACGCGTGCGCGCTCCACACAGCTACGAGGATTTCGAGTGAGGTGCATGGTAAGCCGGGGGCTCTGCAGTGCGAGGGGCTCTACTACAATGGGTATTGTTAACGCTATATTAGTACATTTTTCAAGGTTGAAAGTCAGTCTATCACTTCCAATGCACAGCGTGTGTGATATCACGCCAACTTAACTTTGAAGTAAGTCCTTACCTTTTTGGAATCTGGAGTTAAGGCTAAATGGAGTTTGGTGCTATGTTTTCTAATGAAACGAAATTCCTAAAGAAAAATATGCCTTTAAACTCCAGTTAGTTCAATTGACTCCACACAAGTGGAACACAGAGTTAAGGTATTTGCAAATTAATGTTCTCTGAGCACTAGCGATTTCAAACACATCAAGTATAGTTATGTTCAGAGGCAACGTTGATTTACTTTTTCATGTTTTCTTTTTTTAATTACTTGCGCAACGACAATTTGGATTATGGTATGTAAAATTGCAATTGCATTTGCATAATGAAAATAAATGTGTTTTTTTGTTTTATGTTTGGATGGTTAAATATACCTATCATGTAAATATATATGTTGACTGTAAACGGAGAGTGCAGCCCTGATGAAGGAGATTATGTTCTCCGAAATGCATTGGCAATTAAAGCTCTCATCACTATATCAAGCTAGTTGGTCTGTTTGCTACCTTCCAGGCAATAACTAAGGAAGCAGTGTGACTATATATCAGTTCGAAATTCAAGATGCAAATACTTTCATGTTTATTCTAAAAACAGATACAGTACTTGAATTTTATCCAATTTTCATTTTTCTCGAGTGTATATATAAAAAATAGTTTTTCCTAATAAGTAAACTCTATTGAGGTATATGAGTGAGAGCGACTGCTCATCAGGGTGTGTTACACTCTGCTTTTTTCACATTGGTCTATTATGAGCCCAGGTGTCTGTGTTTTTCTCGGTCTGCTCCTTAAAGATAAAAAAAAATGTCTTGAAGGTTAAGAGACTTTATAACTGATTTTTTTGAAAATAGGTGGTGCCCACCTTTCCGGATTTTTCTTCTACATTCATGAGGCAACAACATCTGCTGGCCGCAGTGTCCCTTGTTGCCCCTGCTAGCTCTCCTAATCGGGCTGCCTAGTAGTAGCAGAGTAATGCTGCAAAAAAGCCCCACAATTGGTGCCCATAAAAGCAACCGCCGCACGTGGCTTCAAACGTGCATGCAGCTAGTCTGTTACTAGGCAACAGTGTTGGGTGTCGCACACGGTTAAACCGTGTGCTTATCACATACAGTACTCCTGCGGTGGCT
Organism: Ambystoma mexicanum; assembly: GCF_040938575.1. Taxonomy (NCBI): domain Eukaryota; kingdom Metazoa; phylum Chordata; class Amphibia; order Caudata; family Ambystomatidae; genus Ambystoma; species Ambystoma mexicanum. The sequence goes on from NC_090926.1 coordinate 18,856,254, forward strand.
GCAAGTGTCTAATTGACATGCAACACAATTCCGGTTTGGCTGCACATGGCCACTGGGGTGCAGCGCTAGGCTTTCTCGAGCGTTGTGTAAGACTTGAATCGGTGGCTCTGAGATCGCTCACAGTAATGACTATGGTGCCTTTCCAAGATAAGTAGCGCGATGCAGGAGCGCTGGTTATTGCAGTAATGCAGTGTAGTTCGAGTGTAATCAAAAGCATGCAGTGCGACTTAGCTCATCTTGGAGCAGGTGCCGGTGAACTGGTGGGTCTGGCCCCCTGCGCGTACCCCTGCTCCCGCAATGCAGATAAGGCACTGCAGGACGTATCTTTAGTGAGCGAGGGGCCTGGATGTGTCTGCGGTGGGGCGTGGCCCCTCGCGTGTGGTTCCAGGGCTAGAGCTGCTCTCTGTACGTCTTGTCGGGTTGGCGTCTAGAGCACAAGCCGCGGCCTTTCGTTATGCGTGTAGATGTGCCACACCCGACGTGGCCTTCAGATTGTAGTTTCTAGCCCAGGTGCTGCTGGGGAAAAGCAGTCTTATAGGCCTTAGCTCTGCAGGAAAGCCAGAGAAGCCTATTAAGTGGTTTTATTGTTGCCTGTTTGCACTTGCCCCCACCACTGCTGGTGCAGGGCACAGTCTGTCTTTACCCCATACCAGCCCTGACGGGGGTGGCCCTTAAAACTGCCAAACACACTGGCCCTGCCACACTAGATGTAGATTAAGAAATTCATTGATATTTAAACCTGCTTACACCAGTTTAAACCAACTAAGGCTTCCATTGGGGCTCACAATAAGACCACCTCACACAAACTGCGATTGTGCCTGTGTCTCATTGTCCACACAGCTAAAGGAATGGGCAAAAACAAAATGACCAGGAGCAGGGCTTAGAAAATACATTAGTACCATAATGGACAAGTAGGTGCATTGAGCTGCTTCTGTGGTAAAAATGGCTACAAACGTGGCCTAGCCAAAACTAAATCACAGCTGCCACCAGCCTACCCCAAAACACGCTTTAAGGGTGATAGAATGACCAAAAAAACTATTCTTAAGAGTTCTTCTGCCCTGTTAGTAATATGGTCTACTAAGGGCAACATGGTAGAATGAGAGTTAGCAAGGGGACTTCATAAGGACTCCTGGCCCAAGTTATGGAAACGAGCAAAACATTTAGGAAATTGTGACAAGGTCAGATATTTGGCCTTGTCAAGAGGGTTGGGGACCCATCTCAGTCTGGGGTAGGAGGCCTACTAGGTCAGAAACCAGAGCCAATGTGACCCCTGTAAGGAACTCATGGTGGCAACAGTAAAGACAGACACAAGTTATTACAGTTCAAGGGTGTTTATTTTTTTTGTTTGTTTTGTTTATTGGCTTTATATGGTTCTACAATACAGAAAAACCTTTTGCATTTCATTATCTCAAAATAAAATTCTTGTCATTCAAAGTCAGTATTGCTATCTGTTAAAATCTGGCACGTTACTACACCTCTCCCACTTGCGCTCTGATTTTTGCGATAGTTTTCATCAGTAATTTCACAAGCGCCAGGATGAGAGAGATTTAATTCCCCAGCAAAAGTTCTAGCCGCCAGTCTTCAATTGATATTGAGCCATAGTTTTTAATGACTTCTGTCATAATAGTAAATCTTGCTTCCTTCATTGCGGGGCAACACAGTACCAGATGATTTAATGATTCAAAGGAATTCTCTTCCTGACACAATCTGCTTGTTGCTCCAGTCCTCGAATTTCTTCTACTGGTCAAAATCTCCCTGGTTGGGAACAGGTTCAGTCTGAATCTCATAAATTAATCTCTGTAATAGCAATTTGGGTATTTTTCCACGTATTTCAGTAATGCGTTCAGTTTCCTCACTTTTTGGAGAGGTTTCCCATAGAATTTCAGGGCCTGTCTCGCCTCTGGAGTTGCGATCCAGTCCTGTATATAAAAAATATTTTTACTTTGTCCAGGTTCTCCCATAGGGTTTGGTTGGATTCTCCCAGATCAGCTATTATTGCTTGACAGATGGCTTTCCATTCTGACAGTGTCCTTTCGTTGTTAAGTGCTTCCCTTAAAGCCGAATAGCCACCTCTCTTAGATTCGTCCATACATTTCCTGTATAAGGATGGGGCTTTCCAGATCACTATGGTTTTCATAGCTGTTAGTCCTAATTCCATTCGGATTGCCTGGATCGGTGTGCTTTTTGGTAGACGAAGCACCCTTTTTCAGAATATTCCCTCTATCCTTGACTAGTTATTTGCCTGGAATGAGAAAGAGGTCTCCACTCCATATGTTAGGATCAGAAGAGCCTTCATCCCATAAAACGAAATTAGCGGTCTCAATGAATAGCCGCACAATCTTTTCAACAATAGCCTTCCTTGGCTCGCTAGATTTTTGTCACTAGCTCTCAGTAATTTAGATCTATGAACTGTCATGATCCTTGATTTTTGCTGGATTAATTTTGAGACAATTTGCATTCACGTATTTCTGTAACGCCTCTAGTTGTTGCTGTAGGCCCACCGGTGTCTGATCCAGCAGGACAACATCGTCCGAATGTAATAGTCGTCCTACTCCGACTGTACCAATCTTTGGTGGGAAACATATAATGTTTACAAATGCATCTTAATGTCCGATATGAACAGGTTGAACCTCTCTGGTGCGAGAGGACAGCCCTGTTTTAACCCTTTGTTGGTCGGGATTGCCTTTGACAAGAGGCCCGATCTGTCCATTCTAACCTTCATAGAGGTGCCCGAGTAAAGATCTTGAGTTACTTCCAATACATTGGTCGGGCATCCCCACTGGTGAAGTTTGTTACATAACTTTGGCTGACTTACAGTGTCAAAGGCCTGTGTGAGGTCTCTAAAGACCATGAAGATCTTTTTTACTTTGTTCCTCTCTACCTGAGCTTTGAGGATGTTGATAATGAAGATGTTTAGAGAAGTTCCAACACCTTTAACAAACCTGGCTTGCCATTCGTCCCTGTGGTTGGACTCCGTACTTCACTGCACCATGGTCTTCAGAATGAGTGAGGCAAAGACCTTGCCAGCCACGTCCAACAACGCAATTGGACGATGGTTACTCAGGTTTGATCTCGGGCCCTTCTTGTAGATGGCGATAGTCACCGCTGTTTTCCATGTGACTGGTATTGCCTGCGTTTTCATGATGTAGGCAAATAACGTTGTTGGCAATATGGACATTGTGCTGGATCTTGCTTCAAAAAAGCGTTTGTCATTCCATCGGGCCCCGGCGCTCTTGAGTTGTTCAATCTTGTATAGCCTCCTGAATCAACGAGATGTTGATGCCTAGTTGATCCATGCAGTGTTCTTTCTTGTCGACATGGTTAGTTCGAGTAGTTCTGGGCCCAAACATTTCGAAAAATGTTACCCATGTTGATGCTGGAATCAGATTTGATACCCGTGCGTCCTGTGGGGTGTCAAGATTATTAATCAAGGTCCAAATTACCAATGTGTTCTTTGTCTTTGTTTTGGAGCCTTGCCTCTGCATCTTGTTGCAAGAACCATTTTTTTTTTTTGTTTGTTTCTGCCAGTTTCGATATTGCTGTCTTAGTTTGTTAGCCGGTCAGAGATAGCACACCGAGTAGTGCGCTCGCTTTGACATCCGTGCTGACGCAGGTTCATATCCCAGCAGGACCAAACTCAACCTTTCATCCTTCCGAGGTCGATAAATGGGCACCACACATGGTAGGAAATGATAAGTAGCGCTCAGATGCCTGATTGTTCGAAATGCCAACCCCCATCTCTTCTCGGTTTCTCCTCGGGGTGACTTCTGGGTCAGCAATATATTTTTGTCCCTTGTTGTGGTATAGGATGGCCCAGACCAAGTTTAGGAGATTGTGATCGCTCGAAGACATCTCTTCGACTGTCAGGGTGTGAACTGCCATAATCATGTTTCGGGATACAGAAATGTAATCAATGATCTGACCACCTCTTTCCTTTCCAAATCCTTTTTCCCTCCTTGAGTAATACCGTTTAGGATCTGTATGTCTCTTGAGTTGATTGCATTTCTCCACCTTTGTCGCTTTTTTCGGGATTCAGTTATTGTTGCTAGATATTCTTCAGATTCTTGACCATTGGTATCGGGACATTGGGTATTTAGATCTCCACATAAAAAAATGAGGGTCTTTCAATTTTTCCCTTTGGATGTCGATCAGATCGATCACCTGTTCTGTTAAGTTATTTAAATCCTTAATTGCCGGATTAGATTTATGAAGGAGAGTATCTTCTCAGATTCATCTGGTCCTGCAGATGCCTTACCCACCACCATTTGGATACTTGCATTGAGATTAAGTTCTTCTAAAAGAGGGAAATGTAGACTGTTATTAATGTATCCTTCCAATATCGGGGAGGAGGGGTCTCTCAACCACGTTTCTTGTAAACAAATTGCGTCGTGGTTGCCTCTTGCAATGTCTCTTTTAACAATGAGGTGTGAGAACCCCCATAGTGTTCCAGCTAGCCAATGTGAACTGTTTCAACTGAAAATGTTTTTGGCATTATGGTTTATTTATTTTCTCAGCTAATAGCCCTGCTAACCATTTCCAATTCTCTTCTGATCCTTCATTCTCTTTGGATGTCTTCTCATTTTCCTTAACAGTTGATCTATAGGGTTCCCGTTATGTTTTTGTTCTTCTATCTACATCTCTAGTTTGTTGCATTCTCCTGTTCTCTGGTTCGAACCTCACTGCTCGTGTTGATTCTGGCTTTCGGGTTGTTGTATGTGAGGCCTCTGAATTCTCTGCTTTTTGCTCCATTAAATCACATCCCATGGGCCTCAGATGAAGGGCCTCCTCCATTAACAATTGTTTTATCAGTGGAGTCGATGGATAAAGAATCACCCTATCCATCCTCTCTTCATCTGGGAACTCAATTACCAGGTCATCAGTTGTTAAAGATCTTAGGATAGGGACGTAGTGGAGTAACCTGATCATGTTGACCCTGTTTAAAATGAGGCCGTCTTTCGATGAGATCAGTTTCCCGAGTACCAAACTTGGGGCATTTTTAGGTTGTTCTCTTCTCTTGGATGTGTCCATTCCTTCATGAATCTTATTTGATGAGATCTTGTTTCGATCTCTTCGTTCTGTTTTCCCATTTCTCGCTCTATAGATTCTTAAGGGAGAAATCGCATAAAGTTTTTCCTTGTAAAGTGTTCCTCTCTTCCGATTCATACCGGACTTTTATAGGTATCTCCTTATTTCGCTTTTCATGCATCTGTTTTTTTAGAGGCCTGCTCTGGTTATCATCTTTGTTCAACGGTGAGCCAGTTGTGTTTCCGTTACCAAATCCAGCAAAGTTCTTTTGAGGGTCCTGTTTTTTACTTGTCATTTTCATATATTTTCAGAGCGCCATAAATTCCCAATTCTTGACGTCGGACTTCTTTCCTTTGAGGTTTCTGATGCTCCCTCCTCTTGTTGTTTCATAGAAGAGTTTATATGAACACTGTGTTTTCCAATTTGATGTAAAGCTTTTCGACCTGATGGCCTCTTAGTCAATCTTGACTCTCTGCCCCCTAGCATGTCGGAGTCATTATCTGACGTTTCTTGTCTATTATTCCATTCTAGACCTGCTCCCTATCCTGCTACAAGATTGTTTATGTCGATAAGTCCAACAAGTCAACTGATGCCATATCCTCCTCTTCCTTTATTTGGGTTGTGGCTGTCTCATTTAACAGCTGGTCCTTGTGTGGTAGTACGATATTCTCTGTGGTTTTCAGTTTATTCACAATGCTTGTTCTTGTGTCCAGGTTTGTTTTTGGCAAAGTGATGTTTTTGATAAAAGCCCTACTTCCATTTGACTTCTTTTTCAGTTGGGGGGCTTGATTCTTGGTTTTCTTCACACTGTTTATCTTTCTTGTTTCAGGTTTCTCTGTTCCTCCTGTATCTCTCTGTCCCAAGCTGGGGGTAATATTGATTTTTTTCCTTTTGCATAGTCTTTGATTTCGTGAAAATGTAACATATTTTCTGTGGATGTTTTATGCCAATCTCCGTTGTTTTTTTAACTTTATTATTTGTATTCAGATCACCAGTTGTTAATTTGTGGGACTCTATTTCTCCTCTGATTCAAGTCTGCTGTTATTTCAATGGAGATGGGGATATTTCTCATATAGACGTAATGACTGAGGTGTAACAACTTGTTAATGTGGTTTAGATTTAGTTGATAATTGTGGTACTCGAAGTAGCCCCTCTTGGGTTGTCCGATCCACCTCCTGGTTTACCAGTTCCAACGCATTTTCGGAAAATCCAGGTAAGGGTTCCTTAATGCCTGTTTGCGTCGCCATTGAGGACGTCTGTTTTAAGGGCATCACTTCTAGCGTCTGTGTCTCTGCTATGTCAAATGCTTGTGACAATCTTCTTGTTTGCTTCTCTCTGTTAATTGGGTCTAGTATGGTGTGGAGTGTGGCCGACACTCTCGCTGTACTGTTATCCAGTTGAATTCCTGTGACAAATCCCTCTACATTCAGCATTTTCGAATGAAGCATTGCGAGCATCGTCGTTTGATCTTTTACTTGGTCACCCATTTGCTGGTACAGTTTCATAAATGGGGCCAGTAGTGCTGTTAAGGTTGAGACTGGTAGTGCTGTTAAGGTTGACACTGCTAAGAAGTCAAGCTCTCTTGAAGCTCGTTGGAGATTATCCCCTTTTTTCTTTTTCCAAGTTTGTTTCATCAGTTTGTGTGGTTTGTGAGACTTTCTCTGGTCTTGTCTCTCCAGACTCTTCTGAATTTTCTATTGAGTCTGGTCTCACTCTTTTCTGATATCCTTGTTGGTTTCTTAGATTAGTCGTCATTCTAGGGGTCTGGTCGGGTTTTGCTGTTGGATTCCATCTAGCTCCATGTGCATATAACTCTCGCCGACCAATGGGATTAGCTGATTCATTTGGGATAGCTGGGAAGACTGTTCCCTCTGGTGACTGTATACTTCCATCAAGTGCATCTGACTGGTGCCTCCCCGGTGTCTCACCAGCTGCTTCCACCACCATAGAGGTTTCCAGCAATAGTTGGTCCGAGACTTCACTCTCCGAATGTCCTCTATCCAGTTCACCCAGTCTTGTGTGCGATCAAGCTTCCCCCTGTTGTAGTTACTGCTCCTGATAAAAGAAGCGCATTCTGTTCATGTGATGTTTTGTTTTTAATCCTATGGGTTTCCAGATGTTGCTAGCTGTTTGCAGCCTCCTAGTTTGGATTTTGGAACCTCCCTTCTCCTGAGGGCGTTTGATAAGCAGATTTTTCTGGTTGACACTTTTTAGTGCTACCAAGTGGCAGTGTGATCGATTTGGCTGTTGTTTTAGACCCTTGTGAGGTTGGGGGTGCACTTCCCATCCGCTAAAGTTAGGGGTGGTCATATGACCACTCTCTGTTCTGGTAAAGTCACATTCTGTTATCTGAATTCCGGTACCTCCAGTTCTTTTTGACTGGGGTTCTTTCCCGTACACCAATTGCAATGTTTTCCGTCGAATCAGCAGACCGTAGGGTCTGGTCCAGCTCTGGGTACAACTCAGCAGGCTTTTCCCCTTCCTCTCCCCTAGAAGTCCTGAGGGGGGTAAGCAAGAGAGTTGCTGGAGGCGTTACAGCGTATGAGTGTGCAGGCAAGATGTCTGTGTAGGGCTGTACTCGCCGCTATGCAAACCTCCACGTTGAACGGTTGTGGGGACTATCGCCCGCTGACAAACGCTTACCTTCCCAGGATACAGTTCACCCCCTGTGGTGTTACAGCTCTCTGTCGTAGAGTTGTCCTCCTTCATTCTGCCTGCGGTTGTACTCCGGTGTGTTAGGAGTGTCCACATCCTTTTCCTTCGTGATCATGGCTACACGTATTTCCGGATTAGTTAGCATGTCCATCTGCAGTCACTGTCCTGCACCGTCCTGCCCACACTGCAATCACTCAGTCTCACTCAGTGTTTATTGAACTTTATAATGGATGGGATAAATGCCTAATCTAAACCTAAATCTAAGATGGGAGCATGCTATGACCATCAAATATTAATAATAATAATAAGGCACTCCTAGTGGCATCTTGTCAAATAAAAATGGCCTATACTAATATATAAAAAAATGTAAAAAAATATTGCCAATCCTTGGTACTAGTTACAAAACAAATGCGGGATAATGTTCACCAGAAAAGAAAGAAATGTTCCCAAAATGATAAGTCAGGATGGTATGGCTGGGTCTCCCTTACCCACGTTTGAAGCACAGGACAAGGCGGGACTCTGGAGCACAGCACACTCCTGGGCCTCGACAGCACGAGGTACGCAATTAAGTTCAACAATATCTCTTTCCTGCAGAAGTCTCTTGTCTTAGAAGGTTGGCTGATTGGAAGTAACAAACAAAATTCTCTGTGTTCTTGCACCTTGGGCGATTGTTATTTACCCCTAGGGTCTCCTTCCACCGGGACCAGATCTTCCTTGAGAAAACGGGCTTCCCTTTGGTGGGTTCACTACGGCCTCTCAAATATTGCTTGTAATCTTTAGGAACATTAAAGTTCATTTAGACAAGCAACAGGTTGACACTTTTGTTGATACACTGTTCCTGGGTGTATTCTTCTTCACCCCTTTGTGTAAAAATGGCAAACAAACAAAAGTTCTTTGGGTGATTGCTCTTCGCCCCTGGGATCTCCCTCTGCCGGACTCAGATCCTTTCTTGCAAAAACAGGTCTCCCTCCGTCGGGTTCACTATGGCCTTTCTTTCACACAGTATTCCTAATACCGTTCATGTATTGCTCAATTTTGATCAGAAAGCAGGGTTTCTTTCAGTTTAACTTTCTTTCGGCATCCCTCTGTCTTGTTCACATTTGCCAATTATCCCAGTTCATTGTTCACCATCGTAGTGGAAAGCAGGGTTCCCTTCCCCTCGCTTTCTTCTGGCAACGGGTCGGAGACTTTTGATTGTACAAGGGATTCAGCGTGACCCTTGTAGGACCACTCTGATGCCTCACACCACCCTTTCCTAGGGCCTTCCGGTTGTTGTAGTTTCAAAAACAGTTCCCGGTCAGAGCCTTTTGAAAGAGTGCCTACTTGGGGCCGGACCACTCTGCACCTGGCCCTCAACTGAGTTTTCTTTCAAGTCCAAACATACACACACAAGTCCTTTCTTCTTGTGTTCAGAATGTTGCTATTCGCAACCTTGGGCTTAACACAGTTCGGTTTGATAACCGCTGCCTCCGACTCACCGGCTGGGCTGAAACCCGTTGGCTTCTTAGTTCTCTGGAGTTAAGGATAGTACCACGGTAGCCAGTTTGCCTCTCCACCTGTGTTATCAACATTGGAGGCCCCTGTGTACCATTGACATCTGTTGCTTTGCATGCCAGCTGTAACTTCCGGTCTTGAGATTTCCCTTCTGGAGGCTTTGCATATCTGAGTGGAAAAGGGCAAAGGCAATTCCCCCTTTGTCGTCCTTCCAGGTCTCCCTGCTTTTTTCTTTTCCGTTTGTACTGCTGGTTTGATGTAGCTGTCTCCTCGTGCGTTTGGCTTTACTCTTAGTGTGCTCTCCTGCTACACCTTTTATCCCTGTGGGGGAAAGCAAAGGGCTGTCAGGTGTGTGTGATTCTGCTCAATTGCTTGACCCTGGTGTTGGGACATGTCAGGTAAACTGCTTTATTGTTAGTCCGTTGTCTGTAGAAAGTATTTGTGTTTGAAAAGGGGGGGGGATAGAAAGTATCCTAAATGGTAGGATGTGTAAAAAGTGTCATAAGGAAGGGGGTGATTGGTTGACTCAGAAAATTGAACGTTGGGGGGGGATTTGTAACTTGAATAGGGGGCATTACGGGAACAGTGGTGTTATGTCAAATCTGATTAGGAGTTCAGAAAATCCTAACCAAAGGGACAGGGAGAAGAATGACTGGGCGTATCTGGGTATGTAGCAGAAAAACAGGGATCCTGGGAGATGTAGTTTCCCACAGCACTGGGGTTCCTAAAGGGCTTACCATAGGCAGATCGTTTGTTGGCTTTCAATAAGGGAGATTCATTGGGTGGAAGGGGGTTAGATCTGGAACAGCCTACAAAAGCTACAGGGACTTCGCCCTCCTCGCCTTCTTCCTCTGTATAATACCGCGTCTCCCCTGGAGTATTCCCCAGAGCATAACCCTGGGTTCCCCTACCCAGGTGATCCTCGCTCGACTAACGCTAGGGTTGGGATCTGAGAGACCCAGTTCTTCCCTGGCTACCTGAATAAGGGATTCCCAGGATCCACTTGGGAGAATACCCTCGGGTTTCTCACCCCCTCCCACCCCCGAGGGGCAACGTGACAGTTGGGAGGGCCCAGGTTCCTGTCCCCTCCCGAAGTACCTGCATGTGTATCAACGGCACTGCTGTGGATCACTGCATACCTCCTGAAGAAAATTCCTGGCAAGTTTTTCTTTTCATTTTCGATCACAGCAACATACAGCCAAGATCTGGGCAGACCATCTGAGCCCATTCAGCTAATAACTCCAATTGTCCAAGTGTTACCACCAACAAAAATCTAGAGACAAGGAAAGTCTGCACAGCTGCCAGGGACACCAGTGCTCCAGGATATTGGCGTGAGAGTATTTTACTCCCAATGTTTATAATTCGATAGTAAAAATGTTTCCTCCTTCGTAATAGAGTAAAAAGTGTTTGACAACTATTGGATTTGTGCGTAAAATTAAAACTGTGTTTGAAAACATTTGTGACAACTTGTAGGTGCGTACTTCCCAGCTGCATCTTCATTATACATGGACACCAAAACTCTGAGAACTACTACAGATGCCAGCTGTGAGAGTGTGAGAGAATTTACCCCAGCTTCCCTTCTCACTTTCTTTGTTCCCGCTCCTATTGCTCATTGGTCTCTTTTCCTGTTGCTCGAATGGCCTAGTATTATGTTCTGTCCTCCTCCCGCCCCCAACTTTATTCTCCTGTATAGCTAAGGTTCAGAGTTGCTCTTCCTCTCCTATTTTTCTGCCTTTGACATAACATCAGTAAATATCCCAAAAACCGAAAATGACTTTTAATAATTACAAATCTAGTTCAACTCTACTATTGGGTGTTCCTTTTGGCCATTAGGCTGGGAATTCTAGAATTGGATGGTTGTCTCATTGGATGCATCACTTGCTTGAATGCCATTACAAGTATAGCAGTCCAGGTGAGCTGTTTGTGGCCTGAGCCATCACAAGTATAGCAGCCCTCATGGGGTATGCATGTTCGGAGCCATTACAGGTATATCAGCCTTGATAGAATGTCTGTGCTGAGCCATTACAAGTATAGCAACCCTCATGGGATGTGCATGTACTACTTCTCGTTTACAGGTATAGCCGCCCTGATGATGTGTGTGTTCTGAATGCCTGAATGTTTAGTGGTCCTTTTGGATAAGTCAAAAGCTAAGTCAGTGCTGTTACAGTCGAATGTTACCTGCATCTTAAACGCATACCTGTGATGAAGACGCATTAACTCGCCTATTAGCAGGATCTAAACTAACCTGTACACAATCGTCTCTGCAGCAGGGTTATTGAGCTACCTTTTTGACTCTAAAGGGCACATAGGGTAAAGGTACTGGCAGTTCTATGTGAGGCTTGCCTGACAGAATTGGCTTGTCAAAAGCTCTAAGCCTGTTTGGACTGTCCGTGACTCGGGAGATTCATGAGGCTTTGAAATGTGCTAGACCTTTGGCAATCGGACTCTGTAATCTGACATGGGAGAAGCAGAGGTTTTGAAAAGCACGACCAAGTAGGAGAGATTGAAGTATATGACAGCAATGTCATCTTCTCACACTGTCTGCCAGTGTGCATCACACCAGCTCGATGGGTTGGTGGGAACAGCTCGGACACTGTTCTTGCTCAGTACATTAGCTCTCTTGAGAAAGCACTAGCACATGTTGATGCTGTGTCATTACAACAGCTCTGTTAAGAAATGCAGGTACTGTCCCATAACCTAGCAGTCCTTCTAAGAAATGTGTGCATGTTGTAATCAGCCCTGTTGTGAATAATTAGCACTGTATCATGACATGCCTATATCGGCTCTGTTGATAATAAGGCTACTTTGCCTGAATATATAGCAGCCCTGTTGAGCGGTAACGGTACAATCTGTGCCACTGAAAAAATATCCCACAGTGCTTCTACCTGTATGCATTATACCTGCTGCGGTGGGCAGTTAGAAAGAGAGTTAAAATAAAGTTTAGAGCACATGCCTAGATCTTCCCTGCTCTCTAAGAAAACCACCTATGTATAGTGCCCTTTTATGCACTCGTCATGCACGCAACACATGCAATCTTAAGACAAATAAAAATATAGAACACCAAAAGCTTTTCCTTCTCACAAATGCCAAACAGCTGTTTGCTGCGAGGTTTCCCATAAACTTCGAGACACATGAACCCGATGCCCTTGCATGCAATTGGCGTGCTTCTGTGATGAAAAGAAAAAGTATGAAATGCCCATACTGCTGCAACTGCGTTGCCTCTATTAAAGCAGATTAAAAAAAGAGAATTAAGCAGAAATGCAGCCTGTTTAAGCCAATTTTCATTGTACACAATACTACCTGTGTTCTAAAGCAATGTGAAAGTCGTGTTCATAATTCAAAATGCTTTACTAACACTGGAATCTACAAAATGCAAGTAGTTGAACAAAGTGAAAAAAAAGGTATTATCTTGATAGAATCATTAACAGAGGGAGAGTGTTAAAAAAAAGAAACGGACAGAAGAGTTGTTGTTTTCAAGGAACTGTGTGCATTGCTAAAGTAAAGAGTGGATTTGTAAGCTGCTGCTGTCCAGGCTGTCACCAGTGAAATCCATGATTTATGGAGCACTGCATAAATGGCCTGAATAAGTGGTACGCAAGGAAGAACGAAAAGGGCCGTATTGACAATTTCTGTGCCTAAAGACCACTGATACGCACCTTATGTGGAGGGCTGGGGACACCGTTGGCCAGCTTGTGTGCACCACACTCTACTGTCACAAAGGAGTCCTCTACGTGTGGTCACGAACATCTTGCGAATCGACTTCCAAAGGAAAGACTTTTACATATTTACCTCCGACATACCCACTACACGGCCCCCTAAAACAAACAGGGACACTCTCCAATGCAAGCAGCCATTGTTGCAGGATGTTTTCTGACCATTGTAATACCTACCCGGGGTGGGTGTGGGGGGTGTGGAGGAGACGGTGTCTCATGTCGCGATTGGTTTGTGTAAAAGGCCCTATGGAGGGGGGAAAAGGAAGGAGAAGAAGGGCAACGGGAAGATGGTGGTTGTTGGAGTGAGGTCAGAGGAGATGGCAGACAAGACCCGAAGGAGAAAGGACTGGAATGTGCAGGCATTTTAGAGAGATGTTGAGGTATTGGTTGGTGAGAGCAACTGGTGCTTTGTTGTGAGTGTGCATGTAAGGTCAGTGACTGAGAATGTTGCAGAAAGTGTAGTGGATGAGTGAACGGTGACAGAGTGAAGAAGGGAGAGTAATAGTGGTGTGGAGAGGAGTAGTGGACAGGAGAGGGAAGAGTAGTAGTAGTAATAGAGTTGAGAGGGGCAGGAAAGAGGGAGACAAACATCCGAGGGTGAAAAGGAGTAAGAGCTACAGCTCGGCTGCTTTGGAAATTTTTCAGCAGAGGGCGCCCTGCGTCGATTGAGTCGATGTCCCTCGAAGGCCTCCGTTGAGGGTGACGTCATCGGATGTTATAAGCAGCACGCACTGTGCCCGTTGCTTCAGTTCTGTTTTTTCCACAAACGGGTTTGCTTTGTGACACTTGGTGTGCCTCGTACTTATTAGTATTTGCTGTTGCAATTGTTTGATATGTCTTGGTGTTCCCCCTCGATGACGCCTCGGCCCGGGGTCAAGAATTGCCAGCACTGCGGCTACAAGATGTCCATCACGGATCTGCATCGTGTCTGCCTGTAGTGCCTCGGTGGGGGCTATGACACGGATACGTGCTCCGAGTGCCAGTCGATGACTGGAAAGGCCTTGCGGGAACGAAAGGGGAAGCTCAAGGTAGGCAAGGTGTCCAAGCCCCATAAGTCCTGACCTGCTGGGCCTGAGACTGAGAGTCGAGAGATGACCCTCTTCAGAGGAAGAAGGCCAAGCGTTCAAGATCCCAGAGTGGTTCCCACCACTCCTCCTGTCAAAGCGCTCGAGGAGAAGGCCTCGCCGGTCGCCTTCCTAGTCTTCTTCGGGCGTCACTCCCGAGAGGGTGAGTTGCCCTTCCAAACATTCAACGCCTGCTGAGTGGGAAGCTTTCTGCGTGGATATGCTTAACATTTTCTAAATGGTAGGGCAAGGCCCCGTCCGCGCCTTCTGTTGAAGCCGGCAGGGAACGGTCTTGGCCGGATAAACTCGCACCTTCGCGCCCCGGTAAACGGCATGATCCACATCGGGATTCTTCGAGGCCTCATCCGGACAAAGTATCCAAGGATCAATCGGGACATATACAGGTCGTGGTCTTCATCAAAACAGTCCAGACCTTTTGAAGCGATGCCTTTGACACCACGCCAGTCGATGGTGCCTGTCGGGTCCTCCACCCCAGTCAAACCCATGATGCCGTTGTCGGCGCCAATTTTGTTGGCGCAGCTCCTGGTAACGGTGGAGCCGCCACAAAAGGCAGTATCCAAGTCGAAGGCTGTTGTTGTTGCCAAAGAGACTTTTTTTTTTTTTTCCTCCACTCCATTTTCGAGGGGGAAGAACATTCTGAGGTGGATGAGGCTCCTTTTGGTCTTTAGTTTGGGACTCCTAATGTGCCAGAATGCCTCATCTCGGAGGAGAGTAGAATGCAGGATCTTCGTTATACCTTGCATAATGCAAGTGGCATATACAGCTGGAGTTAGACACCTTATGTCTAAAGTTGTGGAGTATTGGGGCTGGTCCATGCCTAATACTCATTATATGATAAGGATGATCTTATGGACATTTTGGATCGGGGTCCTCCTACAGATCCCCTTTTGCCGTTTTGTGGCTTTGCAGAACAGGGTGGCCAGAAATTGGGGAAACCCCAGAAACTAATCTGGCGGTGAACAAGTCTCTGACGAGGAAATACTGCCCTTCAGTAGCAACCCTGGCTACCTGTCATCTCACCTCACTCTGGAGAGTCTGGTGGACCAGGCAGCCACGGCTACCTCAAAACAGGCTGCATACCCTACCATCCCTCCAGATAGGGACAGCAAGCGCGTGGGTGGATGGGCGTGCAAGGTATTTTCATCTGGGAGTATGGCGTTGAAGGCGGCCAACTCCTCTTGTGCCTTGGAAAGATTCTCGTTCACTCTGTGGGATTGCATATTTATGGTGGCTGAGCATATTCCCAAAGAGGAAGAAAGGGAGGTTTTCCTAGCTCTTGCTAAGGACTGCAAGGAAACCATGTGTGAATCCCTTGTCTGGGTTGGATGTTGCAGA
This sequence comes from Ambystoma mexicanum, assembly GCF_040938575.1. Classification (NCBI taxonomy): domain Eukaryota; kingdom Metazoa; phylum Chordata; class Amphibia; order Caudata; family Ambystomatidae; genus Ambystoma; species Ambystoma mexicanum. Next base: position 18,871,561 of record NC_090926.1, read on the forward strand.
CCGTGTCTGCAGGTCCATGGCTACGAGCATTGTAATACGCAGGTTTGCGTGTTTGCAGAAGACTGGTTTTGTACCGGATGTGCAGGCTAGACTTTTGGCCGTCCGTCACAGCTCACCGGTGGGGGGGCAAGCGGTCTTTGCATCTGGAAGAATGGCGAGCCATTAATTCATATGCTTGGGCTCTGGAAATAATAGCCCACTGGTACTGTCTTCAATTTCTGCGGAAGCCTCCCGACAATCTACCGGGAGTACACTTTGAGGGTTCCTGAGCCTCTCCTTGTGCAGGAAATATTAACCCTGCTAGAGAAAGGCGCTATAGATCCAGTGCCTGTAGCGCAGTGGAACAAGGGCTGGTACTCCACTTATTTTTTGATTCCCAAAAAGGACTGGGAACTGAAACCCTTCTTGGACTTGATACTTGAACAAGTTCCTCAGGAAGGACAAATTCAAGATGATCACTCTTTCTCAGATGCTTCAGGCCCTCCATCATCTGGATTGGTTGGTGTCATTGGACCTTCAGGATGCTTATTTTCATGTGCCAATACATCTCAAGCACAGGAAATACCTGAGGTTCGCCGTTGGCGGCTCACACTATCATTTTCAAGTACTGCCATTCAGGTTGACCTCCGCCCTGAGGGTTTTCACCAAGCTGATGGTGTTGGTGGCAGCACATCTCAGGAGAGGGGGGGATTCATATCTACCCCTACCTGGACGATTGGCTGATCAGGGCGCTTTCTCCCGATCAAGCCTTGAATCATCTCAACGTTTCCTGTCACTACCTTCGCTGACTGGGCTTCTCCCTCAATTTCAAGAAGTCCCATATGACACCTTCCCAACAGCTGCAGTACATCAGGGCTGTTTTAGACACGTCCTTGGGGGGGAAATACTTACCACCCAAGGTGAGACTCAAAACATTCTTCATATGGTTGCCAAATTGCCCAGAGTCTTTGGGCCTTCGAATTCTTAAGGTTTCTGGGCCTCATGGCATGCTGCATTTTTCTGGTGCCAGAGGCCCGTCTGAGAATGAGGTCCCTTCAATGGGTGCTCGGGACTCAATGGTCCCAATTCTTGCGTAAGATGTCGGCTCACCTTCAGGTTCCGGTCAGGGTCTCCCAGGATCTTCTATGGTGGGCCCGCGAGTACAACCTCCTGAAGGGAGAACCTTTTTGGCAGCCATGGCCGGAGGTAACTGTAGTGACAGACGCTTCCCTCAGCGGGTGGGGAGCTCAGGCCAGCAATCTGACCATCAGCGGTCGATGGTCTCCATCGGAGTCCAAACTACACATCAATCTTCTGGAGCTGAGAGCAATCGGGCTAGCACTAAAGGCTTTCTTGCCGGCTGTACGGGGGATGAATGTCCAGATAATGATGGACAACACGGTGGCCATGCATTGCCTCAACAAGAGAGAAGGTGTAGGGTCACTACCACTGTGCAGAGAGGCAATGCAGCTCTGGTCAATTCAAGAAAGAATCTCCCTAACGCCAGTTAATCTGGCCGTGGGGGGGGTGGAGGAGAACTCTCTGAGCAGGCATGGCGCAATCTCCCACGAGTGGGGAAATAGCGTAGGAGAGGTCTTCGTCCTTTGGGGAACCCCGCAGGTGGATCTGTATGCGACCAGTGCCAACTGGAAGTGCAAGCATTACTGCTCAAGGGAACTTCCTCCAAGAGAAGCTGTAGGAGATGCGTTTGTGTTGGTTTGGGAATTTCTGCTACTGTACGTGTTTCCTCCAATCCCCGTCATTCCTCAAGTTCTCAGGAGGTTAAGACGTTTGGGACTGGCATGATGCTTCTGGCTCCGGATTGGGCCAGGAGATCGTGGTACCAGGAGCTTCTGGACATGTTCATCTGTCCTCCGATACATCTTCCCCAAATAGAGGATCTTCTCTCACAAGAGGAGAGTCGGGTTCTCCATCCAGCGATCAAGACTCTCAGCCTTCACGCATGGTTTCTGAAAGGTTGAGATACAAGGATTGGGACCTCCCGGGTGATGTAGTGGAGGTGCTGCTTTCTGCCAGGCGGCTGGCAACAAAGTCTCTGTACCATTGCCGTTGGTATACGTTCTGTGACTGGTGCAGAGAAAAGAATGTTAATCCTTTTTCATGTTCGACTCCTGATGTTCTATCCCTTTTGCTTTCTTTAGCCCACAAGGGTCTTCAGGTGGGAACCATTAAAAGTTACCTAGCAGTACTCTCAATCTTTAAGCGCTCATCCGAAAAACTATCTTATTTTAAGATTCCTTTGGTTACTTAATTTCTAAAAGGGATTACAAATGTGTTCCTGACATCACCGTTTCAGGTTCCGTTCTGGGACCTTAACTTGGTTTTAAAGTTTCTGATGGGTGCTCCATTTGAACCATTGCACTCATGTCCATTGAGTTTAACATTTAAGACTATTCTATTGGTTGCTCTTACATCTGCATGTAGAGTGAGCAAGTTGCAGGCACTTTCTTCAAGCCACCCTTTACTGTATTCCACAAGGACAGGGTTGTATTCCACAAGGACTTAGGTAGAAAAGTCGGACCCTCGTTTCTACCTAAGGTAGTTTCGGACTTCCATTTGAGTCAGAAAATTGTGCTACCTGTCTTCTATCCGCCTCCGCATCCTATTAAGGAAGAGGAAAGGCTTCATAGGTTGGACCCTACGAGAGCTTTGAGCTTTTATATTTCCAGAATGTCCAAGGTGAGAGTGGACGACCATCTCTTTGTGGGGTATACCAGGCACAAGCTAGGCCAGGCTGTCTCTCTAAACTGACCTTCTCTAGGTGGATCATCCTCACGATTTCTGAATGCTATACTTTGGCGGGCAAGGTCCCTTATGAGGGCTTGCATGCTCATTCGACCAGAGGCATGGCTGCAAAGTGGTGTCCCAATTAAGAACACATGTGATGCTGCAACGTGGATTTCAATACACACATTTACTAAGCATTATTCCCTGGATACTTCCCATGCTGAGGATGTGGCGTTTGTTAAGGCAGTGCTTTACTCTGCCCTTTAATGTCCCCTTTAACAAATTCTTCTCCCTCCCCCACTCAAGGATACTGCTTTGGGAGTCTGTCAAAGATGAGGAATATGTTAGAAGACGCAATCAATTTGAAGAACAAGTTACTTACACCTGGTTACGTTCTTTCGACTACAGCTTTCGTTCCAACAAGGCTGAGTATGATCAGGCTCGATTTGTGACCACTTCTGCTACACGAGGAGGGGTGGGAAACCAGAACTGAGTCAACGGGTGCCGTGTGTGCTAATTATAACATCCGATGACGTCACCCTCGACGGAGGCCTTCGAGGGACATCGCCCTGAAGCCATCGAGGCGGGGGTGCCCTCTGCTGAAAATTCTCCGAAGCAGCCGAGCTGTGGACACTACATGTCAAAGATGAGGAATACGTTGGAGAAACATCCAGTCGAAAGAACGTTACCAGGGGTAAGTAACTTGTTCTTCTGTTTTTATTTTCTGAAAACGGCAAAGGCGCACAGGATTATCTTTTGGGCAATTCAGAATGTCGCTCCCTAGGCTGAAGGCTAAGTGCCACATTTGTTCCTTGCTTCTGAAAGACCAGGTGGTAGGAGCCCATGTTTTCTTACTTGTTTCTCTGGGGGAATTGTGAATGATGAGGATTTCTTTTGAAAAGCAGTGGCGCCTTATAGATCATTTCTTTATTTAAATGCCCAAGTTGACCAGAAAAAAGACTAGAAATCAGTACAAAGTAGTAGGACTATTTGCCATCATCAAACAAACAAGGGGATATTTCAATGGTTGGACATTCTGTTCTGTGTTGCCACCCCACATTTTAAACTGCTCATGGCTCTCTTTCAGGGAGGAGAAGGACCGTGCATCAGGATGCCGGAAGAGAGGACCTAAACCGAAACGTCGTGTCCTGCAGGTATGTTTTGGGAGCTTGCTCATCAACCCATGGTGATCTGTTACCGTAAAGTGGCGGCTGTACAGGAGTTGTGTTGGGGCATTTGTCTTTTGAAATGGCATTTGTAATCTAAGCTTGGCGAGGCATGGGTGTAGCTCAAGACAACAAGCTGCACTTTGTTTATCTTATGGCTTCTTATGGAATACCCATGCAAACGATGGGAATCTTCAGACTGTTGAGAATAGCATACAGTCACATGGGGACTAAAGGAAAATGGAGAGAAAAATGGAGCAAGATATAGTGGAGCGGGGGGGGGGGGAGATGGCATCCACATGGGTGACTGACTACTTAAAAAGAGCAAGAAAAATTATTTTGAGGGTGCAACAGAGGAGGTAGTATTCTCTTTCTGCCAAAGCAGTCGTGGGCAAAGCATTCCAGAAAGTGGGGGCCATGACTTTACCAGAATTGCTTAGAGAACTTTATGATGACGAACACGAGGCACCCACTGCTTTTGAGGATTGGTGCATTCAGTAGAGCTTGATGTGGTTCTCAAGATAGGTTTGTATTTGGTTGGCAGTTACTCTCTGGGTTAGGCAGAGGGTTTTGAATACATTTCTGGAGGGTATGTGAAGCCATTGAAGTTTAGGACTGTCATTGTGAGGTGTTTACAGGGCTTCTGATTACATATATGTGGTGAAGCCTCTGCTTGGCCCTGTGAACCACCGGAACAGTAACTAAGGGGACCAGGTACTAATCTGAGCAAGTGGTTGTTGATCTGGAGGAAGTATGGAGAGAATCTCTGTGGTCACATTGCTCTGGTGGGGGCTAGTCCCATTCCATCACTGCAAGCCATGCCAGGGCCACACCCTCACCACCACAGTGGCCAATCGGGGCAGAGAGACCTATGATCCTAAGCCTCGGTAGAAACACTAACAGAGTCTGCAGGCTAGGGGAGAACGTCCTTCTCCTCATCATCACGCCCTAGCAAGATCCAAATTTTGTATACTGAGAAGGAATGCTTCCCTTTAAAAGACAGTCTTTCTGTGTTACTGTTAGACAAAGTGTGTATGCGGTACCCTCTGAGAACACTACAAATGACTTTGACTACAGGTATAGGAAACCCAACCTTTGGTATAAGCTTATACTACACAGTTTCGGGAGCGTGTTTAGCAGCCAAGCTCATCTCAAGAGGGGTCAATGTGAGCTGTAGTGTAGTTACACAGAGATTTACAGTGACAAGTATTCAAATAAACTTTCACTCAAGGTTTGTTGAATAAACAATTATTCATTTATTTATCAGTCAGTTAGAATAAGCCTTCTTCAGAAGGGAGCAATATAACAGTAACACACAAATACACTTCATGAAATACACACTCTTAATATCTCCAAATCAGTAGATGCCCTTTTGGGATGGCCCACAGACACTACCTATACCCTCGGGTGACTTCAGTTGGTAGCTTGCTGGGGACATTAATATATCACTGTTGCATTTAGAATCATATAGTAATAAGTCAAAGGGAAAAGATTATTTAGAACAAACAAGAGACCACAAATATTCTTAAGCTGGCAAATGCTTTCAGATCCCCCAATAAGAGTCATACTCCTATGTCCCGTCCCCTTTCCTCCATACTTACGGGGGACATCTCTCAGTCCTGTGGGACGGGACCGGAGCACTTTGTAAAAAGCATCCCAATATTTTATTTTTTAAATGTGTCCTTCCTCTTTCTGCGCGGGGCCGGTACGCGGCCGCAACCCCGCCCTCCTTGGCTCCGCCCCGCGCATCGCCCATCAGTCCTTTTCTCCGCTCGTTCGGGACTGGACGCACTTGCATCCTCAGAAGATTTTCTTTCCTTTTTCCTCTCTGGCTCTCGCTAGCGATCGTGGACTTGTCCGTCTATGTCATTCAAACTAGACTTTCCAGATTGTTCATCGTGTCACCATCGTTTCGCGAGGGCGGATCCCCATCCTCTGTTTAAAGTGCTTGGGTCTGGATCACTGTTGGGACTCCTGTTCACTTCAACGTCGGTTGGAGCGGTGGGAGGAGGTGTTCCGACGAACTCCTTTCACATTTTCAGGCGTTCCTTGACAAGAAAGAAAAACGCCTGGTAAGTTCTTTACTTTTCAGAGCACCCCGGCCGGGGGATACCTTTCCGGGTTCCTCTCGGGCCGGGAGGAGCGTTGATCGCTCTGTCACCGGGCTTCGCCCTGAGGTGCCCGTTGGGCCTAATAAATGTACCAGAGTTTTCTCCGAGGGTCTCCGTAAGGGGCCTGTGGATACCAGAGCACGCTCCGAAGCCCCTCCTGTGGGAGCTGTTTGTAGACCCAGTTCTACTGAATCGTGGGATACCGGAGCTTGCTCTGAGGCCTATCTGTCAGCTTCCCTCAAAAATAAGACCGGGGTGCGCCCCCGAGGCCTTGGCGGGGCATGCTGTCTCCGAACGGATGTTCGAGGCCCATGCGGAGAAGGCGGTTACCGGACGTGGGTCCGAGGTCCCTCTTTCAGAGGCTAAAGTTACCAACATTTCTGAGAGGCCTGACAAGGCCTTATCGGTGAAGGCGGTTACCCACCGTTCCCGCTCGTGTGGTGATACCAGATCTGTTGAGAGGACAAAGAAGGAAAGTTCTTCTTTAACCGGCAGTGCCAAGGTCCTTCTTGGGAAGGCTAATTTGGCAGTTGGTATGTCGCAGAAACATTCCAGGCCTCATAGTACCGGCTCTGCCGAGGTTCCTTATGTCAAGGCTAAAGTTAAGACCCCTGATCCATCGACGGGGACCCCGGCCTCACTTCCTCACGTGCCGCAGCTCCCCTCAGGTGATGACAAAATGGCGCCCGTGCCTGACACGACCGCCCGGCCATTTTGGGTGCTACCCCTACAACTACGCCATCGCCTCAGGTGTAGGGCTTGCTTCCATGGGTGAACATAGTCCTTTGTGCGCATCCTTATCGGCCAGTTTACAATTGGAACGCCTTGATGCCTCTTCCGCACAATGTTTCGTTGATGCCTCTTCCGCACAATGTTTCGTTGCCTGCGGTGTCGGGATATGTCGATGGAGGGGCCTGTGTGGCACCCTTCCCCGTTACGTCCCTGGATTTGTCCACCTCATGTGAGGCCTCCTCAGGTTCCGAAACAGTCCCGGGAGGATGCCTTTTTCATTAAATTTCAAACGCTAATGCGTACCGACCCCATGAGGGAGTATTTCAAAGGGCTTTTTAGGGAGATATGTCCGCCCGCTCCTCCTGCTCCACCCGTTCCTCTGGTGGTTCTGCCGTCGCCTCCCTTGCCTGCGCTGCCTCCCCTGACTCTTCCGCCTTTGCCTCCATTGTCCCCTGTGGACAAGGCAGCGCCCGACACGGCTCAGCAGGATCCTGACCTGTCGGATGACACGCAGTGCGATCAGGACTACGAGGACCTGCCCCGCTCTATTAGAGCTTTTCATGACCGGGTTTTGGACATGATGTGCTTCTTAGATGTTCCGGTGCCCGAGGCACCCGCTCCGCAGGAGGGCGTGCTTTCTGGGGCGTTCACCCCGTTTCCTTTGGAGCGTACCGGCCTGTTCTTGCAGGAGGACGTTCTGGCCAAGGTCCGCAGGTTATGGGAAAAGTCACACTCTGGACTTTTTGTCATTAAGAAAATTGACGCGAGATACAGGCTGCATTCTTCGGAAGAGGTGGCCCTGTCGTCTTGTCCGCTACCCCCTCCACAATGGTGGCAGCGGCCACTTTGCAATCCAGGCCTGCAGCATCCTCTTTCACGACAGCTACTCAGGTTCTGGGAAAGGAGGACAAGCTCCTTGACTCCCTTGGGAGGAAAATCTTTGCCAACTCGGCCTTGCAGCTCAGGCAGGCCAACGCCGAACTGGTGTTAGCGGGAGCTAATCTGCGGATGTGGAAAGGTCTGTCGGAGTTTGAGGAGTTTATCCTGGTCAAGAAGCTGGAAGACTTTAAAGGGGGTTTATCCGACGCCAGGGTCTTGGCCCAGGATCTCCTGGCGGCTGCGGCTCATCACATAGACACCTCGGCTCAGGGCCTCATGCTGAGGGTTGATACCTCACGGCAGGCGTGGTTCCATGCAACTAAATTCTCAAAAGAAGTGCAGGACAAGGTGTTGGACCTTTCGCTCAATGGGAAGGAGCTCTTTCATTCTACAACAGATGTAGAGCTCACCAAGACGAAGGATAGCACTCAGACAGCTAAGTCCTTGTCGGTCCTTGTTAAGACTCCTTTCAAAACCCAGAGACTGTTGTCGCAAAGTCTACCTTCCTCTGGCTTTAGGGGCTTCCTCGACTGAAAATCTCACAGAGGGGATACCCCTGCGGGGAACAACCGCCATAGGCAACAACGGACGCGGTTTTTCTCCCGCTCCTCAGCCTCCTCCTCAGGTTCAGGTGGCAACACCACTGAAAAACCTACTAAATGAGGGTTCTCCGCGCTCTCACGAGACCCCGGGGGGAGGATGCATTGTCTCATTGGGAGGCGTGGCAGACCATTCCAGAAGACAGATGGGTCTAGTCAGTCGCTCGGGCGGGTCTCCGCTTACCACTACCTCCTACCCCACCCGTCAACCCTCCTTTTCAGCTATCTGGCTCGTTCTCCCTCAAAGCCGAGGTTCAGAAACTTCTGGACCTCAGAGCTGTGGAACCCACTTCGGGGAATGAGGGGAGGGCTTCCACTCCCGGCTGTTTACAGTGCCCAAAGTCAACCAGACTGGCCTGCGCACCATCCTAGACCTTTCCCAGTTCAATCTTTTCCTACCCCCAGAGAAATTCAAGATGATCACGCCCAGCCAGATTCGGTCCTCCTTGCAGATGGGCGATTGGCTCAGTGTAGTGGAGCTTCAGGATGCGTACATGCATTTTCTGATTTGGAACCCACACAGGAGATCTCTGTTTCTCTCTGGGAGAGGAACACTTCCAGTTTCGAGTGCTCCCTTTTGTCCTCAGCTCGGCGCCGCGTGTCTTCATGAAGATGTCGGTGATTGCGGCCTATCTTCGTCTCCAGGGTATCCATGTGTACCCATATTTGGACGACTGGCTCTTACGCAGCCCTTGTCCGCTGGAAGCAGCGGGCAATCCCCAGACTCTCCTTCAGCTCCTGTTCCATCTTGGGCTGTCGGTGAACTGGTGGAAATATTCCATGACGGTCTTGCAGGACCTGATTTTCCTGGGTTTTCGCTGGAACACGATCGACCGCAGAGTGTACCTGACTGGGGACAGAATGGCGGATCTGTTAGCCACGTGTCAGATGTTTGCGCAGTCGGAGAGCATGTCGGCCTGGTGGTTCCAGAGGCTTCTGGGCCACATGGCCTTGTGTGTGCTGGCTCTGCCTCTTGCTCGTCTCAAGATCAGATGGGCCCAGATGGCTCTTCGGAGTTCTTGGCGTCAGGCTGTGGACCCGGATTCCAAGCTGATAATGATTCTGGCTTCCATGAGAGTGGACCTGGAATGGTGGTCATATCTCAGCAACCTGTCGGTGGGTGCGGGGTTTCAGGACCCAGCGCCTATGGTGACGATCACAGCGGACTCCTCCTTCCTGGGGCGGGATGCAACGTTATATCTTCTCCAGGCCTCGGACCTCTGGTCACCTCTGGTCACCTCAGCACAAGCTCCTTCACATAAATCATCTGGAGCTTCTGGCGATCTTCCTAGCACAGATTCAGACCGATCATTGCCAACAAGGTGGTCCGCATACGCACGGACAATGTGTGTCGATGTATTACATCAGCAAGCAAGGGGGAACAAAGTCTCCCACCCCAAGCCCCCCCTCGTGGACCTGTCGATCCAGATTTTGAAGTGGGCCGTGCTTCATGGTGTCTGGCTGCTTGCAGTGCACATCCCGGGCCAGCTGAATGTTTCAGTGGATGCCCTCAGCCGGCAGACAGTGGTCAGCTGCGAGTGGGAGTTGAAGGCGGAGGTCCTCTCATGGATCTTCTTGCGTTGGGGCACACCGGAGGTGGATCTTTTCGCTACGGCGGTGAACAAGAAGCTTAGTCGGTATGTCTCCAGAGGGGGGCTGGGAGCCTCCTCTCTGGGGGATGCTCTCGAGATTCCATGGCACAACATGAGAGCTTATGCCTTCCCGCCTCTGCCTCTAGTCCATCGAGCAATTTGGAAGCTGAAGAACTCAGTGAACTGTTCCCTTCTACTCATAGCCCCCTGGTGGCCTGCCAGGTTTTGGTTCTCAGAACTTCAACACATGTCGGTGTATCCGCCGATCAGGTTACCAGTGACACCCGATCTTCTTCATCAAGGGGAACAGCAGATGTGGCACCCCTCCCCACATTCACTTAGCTTGACCACATGGTGCCTGAGTTCAGGTCTTTAGAGCATCTTAACTTGTCTGCGGATAACATGCGTATTATCCAGGCAGCCAGGAAACCCTCGACCAGATCCCAATAAAGGAGTAAATGGCTCAGATTCTGTCATTGGTGTTTGGGAAAGCAGTTGGACCCAAGGGTGGCTATGATTGACACTGTGCTGTCCTTCGTATCCTTCCTAGCAGAGTCGGGTGTTCACGTTCTGTCATGCAGAACTTACCTTTCAGCGGTCTCCGCTTATCTTTCGACAGACTAATATTCCTACTCTGTAATCCAGTGGTTAAGAGGTATTTTGCAGGCTTAACACACCTCTACCTTCCAGTTCTTAGTCCGCAACCGCCGTGGGATCTAAATGTAGTCCTGACGGCGCTGTGCCATAAGCCTTTAGAACCCATGGCCACGGTGGACCTCAAGTACCTATCCTGGAAAGTGTCCTTTCTGGTCGCCGTTACTCAGCAAGGCGGGTGAGTGAGCTCCAGGCCTTGTTGGTGGAGCATCCCTTCTTGGTCTTTCACAAGGATAAGGTAGTCCTACGGACAAATCCTGCCTTCCTACTGAAGGTGGTAACTGAATTCCATCTGAATCAGTCAATCTCCCTGCCTGTCTTTTTTCCGAACCCTATCGCAGAGGCAGAAAGGGTTCTGCATTGTCTCAATGTCAGAAGGGCTCTTAAGTCTATCTTGACAGGACTTCCGAGCTTAGGAGTTCTTCTCAACTTTTTGTGACTTTTGGTAACCCTCAGGGTAAGCAGGCGTCTAAGGCGACTATCTCTCAGTGGATCGCCGCCTGCATTACGGAGTCTTTCACCGTTCAAGGGCTTAAACCTCCTAAGGGTATTCATGCACACATGGTGCGGGGCAAGGCAGCTGCGATTGCTTTTCAGAAATATGTCCCCTGGGAGTCCATCGCTAGGGCAGCTACTTGGGCCACCCCATCTGCTTTTTGTAAGCATTATTGTCTTGACATGAGTTCGAGAGCTGATGCTCAGTTTGGTCAGGCTGTGCTGAAGAACCTTTTTCAATAAGGGGTATTTCCATCCACCCGTAGTTCCTGTTAGGAGTGCTTGGGAATCTCCCATAAGTATGGAGGAAAGGGGATGGGACGTATGAGTATAACCAGGTCATTCACCATAGTGACCACCTTACTTCTAGTCCATAGTCCCCTTTCCGCCATACGCCTGCCCGCCGTCCCCTCTAATAAGGTTCCTGTAACGCTCACCTGATTCCCGTAGAGGCGCCGGTCTTGACTGGGCGTATACCGTATCTTCAAAGGTGATGTGTAACTCACGGCTGGCTCTTTGGGCTGGACCTCTGTGCACTGTATGTCTGACTCGAAGGGTAAGATGTCTGCAGATAGAAAATATGGGATTAATGAACTGGGTTATTGAATGTCTCTCTCTTCTTCCCTTTCTCTTCTCCTGTAGAACCCCAAAGGTTAACGCTCTCACCTTGGGTAAGTGAACGCCGTGCTCTCCATCTGCCTCGGGGCAGGGTGCTGTAACCAGTTTCTTCACTGGATAAGGGGAGCAGGCCTCTTGACTTCAGAGGACTGCTGTCCGTCGTTTACTGCACGAACGGTAAGTTTCGAGTAATTCTAATGTCTTTAAAAGTCTTTAGTAATGATGTCTCTTGTTTTGCAGGGTTCCGGCGATGGCGGATGACGGGCTGAAGTGAGTTGAAGATGGAGCCTGTGTGATGAATAGAAGCGCCTGGAAGCACGTAAGTAAGCGCTTGTTGCCTGCTTCACGATGCGCTCTAACTGTCTTTTTTATTTTGCAGGTACAAGTTCGGAGCGGCTGCAGGGTGCCGGAATACCCACTGGGTTAGATGTGGAAAGGAGTAATGGCACTTAAGTATTAAAGTTCCCCAATGTCTTTAAACGCACCTTGTTTTGTCTTTCAGATGCGGGATGCAGCGCCGAAGGCCTCCGGAGCGTGCGAACAGTTGGTAAGCTTTTATCTTTCAGATGCCGGAATGCAGCGCGAGGCGTTGGTGACAGCCGATGGACCAGGTAAGTGAAGCGCTGTCACTGAAGACCGTAATGCTAACCTGTTCTTTCTTGTCTTTATAGGTGTTGCTGAAGACTGGATTCAGGATGGTAAGCCTTTTTCCTTAGGCCCAGGATCAGATGCAGAAGACACGATGAGCGTTCTGCTGCAGAGGATGCAGAATAACGCAAAGCAAGATTCATCCATCGGGTGTGGTTTAAATAGCCTCCTGTAGTGCTTAGGTGTCTCCTTCCACAGCCACCCCTAGGAAAGAAAAGAGTTCCTGCTTTCCAGAAGAGTTCCAGTGTTCTGAACCTAGGGAGTGGCTCCTGCCCCACCCAACAGGAAAAGTAGTTCCAAACAGAAGAGGATCAGAGGCTCAACTGGCAGGCAAGTAAGCAGCATGGTCTGCTGCAGGTAAGTCCACCCAAGCATTATGAGCCCGGCGCTTCCAGCGCTGGGACTGGGCATATTTATGAGCCTGGTGCCACTGGCGCCAGGACTGGGTCCAAAAGGTCCCAATTGGGACTGGTTGGCACTCGGAACCTGGGTTATGGATCTGCTTCCAAGGGAGTTGGGAAAACCCTGACCTTTTGGAAGCAGAGATCATGACAGTACCCCCCCTCAAGGCCCCTCCCAAACCGGGCTTCTCCGGGGGTTTTGGTTTGTCAGGAAACGTTCGGTGAAATCTTTTGATTAGGCGAGGAGCGTGGACATATTCAGCAGGTTCCCAGGATCTCTCTTGGGGGCCGTAGCCTTTCCAGTCAATTAGGTAAAATAGTTTAGATTTGGAGATCTTGGAGTCCAGAATGCTTTTGACTTCAAACTCGAGTTCTCCATCAACTAGGATGGGTTTAGGAGATTTATTTAGTCGGGTTTGAGGTTGCACGGGTTTTAATAGAGAGACATGGAAGACCGGATGTATCTTCATGTGCGGGGGCAAGTCCAACTTGACCGCTACTGGGTTTACTATGGTAGTGATGGAATAGGGACCAAGGTATCTTGGGTTGAATGTGCGTGGCCCCTTTAGAGGTAGATATTTGGTGGATAACCAGACTTGATCCCCTACTTGATATTGAGGGGCTTCCTTCCGATGTTGATCTGCTCCTTTCTTGTATTGTTCTTTAGCCCTTTGAAGGTGAGAAACAGCTTCCTTAAAGGCTTGGGTGATTGTAGAATGCAGGTAGTCTACTGCTGGTGTTTTAAGATCATGGAGGGGATCCAACTCCAAGGTTCGAGGGTGACTGCCGTATAAAAGAAAAAACGGGGTTTTTCCAGTTCCCGAATGGACAGAGTTATTGTAGGCACATTCGGCTATCCAAAGGATGTCTTTCCAAGTCTTTTCAGTTTGTTGCAGCATGCAGCGTAAATACTGTTCCAGAGTTTGATTAGTCCTCTCGGTTGGTCCGTCGGTCTGAGGGTGGTGACTGGTCGACAGTCTCACATCAATTTGATCCGACCGACAGCAACTTCGCCAAAAATGAGAAATAAATTGACTACCTCGATCCGAAATTAGAACCGAAGGAAAACCGTGCAGTCGGATGATGTTTTCGAGAAATTCTCGGGCCAGAGTTGCTGCTGTTGGCAAGCCTTTGAGCGGAATGAAATGCGCCATCTTGGAGAATAAGTCCACGATTACTAGAATCGTATTGTATCCGGAGTATGGAGGTAGATCGGTGATGAAGTCCATAGAAAGCGTATGCCAAGGGCGAGGTGGGATGTCAATAGGGCGTAAGAGGCCTGCTGGTCTTTCCTTTTGACTCTTGTTTTGGGCGCATACTCCACAGGACATTATAAAGTCTCTGATATCTTTTTTCCAAGACGGCCACCAGAAGTAGCGCTTGATCTTTTCTGAGGTCTTGGCCATACCGGGATGTCCTTCCATTAAAGAATCGTGATAACAAGAGATTACTTTTTTCTGTAAATCTGTGCTGGGCAGGTATAATAGTTCTTGGAAATACAATAAGTTGTCCTTTACTGTGAAGTCCTTTCCCTGCAGATGCCAATTCTGTATGTCTGCTGGAGTTACAAGTTGCCTGGCTTTATCGTTAATTTCCTCTATGGATTGTGTGGCGATTACACCCAGAATTCTTTGTTCGGGAATGATTGGTACAGGTTTAGGGTTGATCAAGTGTTCTTCCACTCCCATCCGAGAAAGGGCATCAGCTTTACCGTTTTTTGTACCAGGTCGATAGGTAATTATGAAGTCAAACTCGGCAAAGAATAATGCCCAACGGAGTTGTCTAGAGGATTGGGCTTTTGCGGTTTTCAAATATTGCAGGTTTCGGTGATCCGTAATCACAGTAACAGTGTGTCGGGCCCCCAGCAGATAATGCCGCCAAGCCTTAAAGGCAGACTTGATAGCCAGAAGTTCCTTGTCAGTAATCGTGTAATTGATTTCAGGAGGCGAGAATTTGCGGGACCAAAATGCCACGGGATGCAACTGATTGGTTACCGGGTCCTTTTGTGATAGAACTGCCCCCATGGCAAGGCTTGAAGCATCAGTTTCCACGATGTAGGGGAGTTCGGGGCGAGGGTGTTTTAAGATTGGTGCAGAGATAAATTTAGTCTTCAAATCCTGGAAAGCTTGTTCCGCCTCGGTAGACCATTCAAAACGTTTGTTTTTCTTTAACAAGGCAGTGATGGGCTGGACTATTCGAGAAAATTCGGGGATAAACCTGCGGTAAAAGTTAGCGAAGCCTAACATGCTTTGCACACCTTTTACGGAGGATGGTGATGGCCATTTGAGAACTGCATCGACCTTCTTTGAATCCATACGCACTCCGCTAGGTGATGTTATGAATCCCAAGAATTCAACGTCAGTCACGTTGAAAACACATTTTTCCAACTTGGCGAAAAGTTTGTGTTGACGCAATCTTTCGAGGACCATTTTCACGTGTTTCCGATGTTCAGATTCCGATGAAGAATAAACGAGGATGTCGTCAATGTAAACAACAACACACACATCTATGAGCTCTCTGAGGACATCGTTCATAAAATATTGAAAGGCGGCCGGGGCATTGCAAAGTCCGAAGGGCATGACCTGATATTCAAATAGCCCATATTTGGTGCGGAAGGCCGTCTTCCATTCATCGCCCTCTTTTACTCGTACCAAGTGGTAGGCTCCTCTAAGATCCAGTTTTGTATATATGCATGCTTTTCTGACTTGGTCCAGGAGTTCAGGGATCAAAGGTAACGGATATCTATTCTTGACGGTGATCTGGTTCAGGGAGCGATAATCTATACAAGTTCTAAGGTCTCCTTCCTTTTTTGGAACGAAGAACAAAGCTGAAGAAGCAGGGGACTTGGAAGGACGAATAAACCCATTTGCCAGGTATTGATCCAGGTATTGTCGAAGGTGAAGGTTCTCAGGCTCGGTGAGGGCATAAATTCTACTACAAGGAGGAGTAGATCCAGGTATCGGGTCTATCTGGCAGTCATAAGACCTATGAGGAGGTAGAGAGTTAGCCTGATCCTTCCGGAAAACATCTTGGTATTCTAGGTATTCGGGAGGTAACTGGGGAGTCTCTGAAGAAATTGCTGCCAGTGCAACACCAGGTGGAGGGTGACAAGTAGAGACACATTCTGGAAACTGGACCGTTCTTGCTCGCCAATCGATCAGAGGATTGTGTTTCTCTAACCAAGGTATTCCTAGAATAATCTGAAACTGAGGAGCCTTGATCACATCGAACACGATCTTCTCATGGTGTCCATCTTGACTTACTAGCGTCACTTCTTGAGTGGTATGCGTTACTGGTCCGGAGGCTATCTCCGTTCCATCCACCGTAGTAATGACGTCCTTTACAGCCTTGGGACAAAGAGTTAGATTCATCCTCAAAACCATTTCATGATCAACATAATTGCCGATGGCACCGCTGTCGACGTAAGCTTCAATTGCATGTAATCGATCCGGATTATCAGGGCTAATGAGGACCATAGGTATCACGAAATGCGAGGTCACGGAACTGGTTTTCACGCTCGGCAAGAGGACCTCTATTCTTGTCGGGCGAGGTCGTTTCCCTGCTCAGAGTTTGTAACTTTGGTAACTGCAGCTCCTACTGCCTTCTTGGCAGGTTTCACCGGACAGTCTCGAAGAAAGTGCCCTGAGTTTCCGCAATAGAGGCATAATTGCAACTGTTTTCTCCTTTCCCGCTCCTTTTGTGTTAGAGGACATTTCAGGCCCCCTATTTGCATGGGTTCCCCAGAGTCTACTCCTTTGGAAGGAGTTGGCGGTTTGGAAAATACTCGAGCATCAAACTTGGAACGATCGGCCTTCCTGTTCTGCAGTCTGTGATCTATTTGAACGACTAAGTCTTTATAGTCCGAACAATCTTGTGGGGGATTCACTACTTGGGCTAACACATCTTTGAGCTCTCCACGTAGACCTCTATAAAACAGCGTAATCCTTTTGTCCTCAGGCCATTGAGTTTCCACTATCAGTCTGTTGAAAGACGCAATATAAGCCAAAAGGTCTTGATTACCTTGTCGCAACGAAAGAAGCTCATTGTCCAAGGCCTGCCCCTGTGAATGTCTTGCGAACAGTTTTTCCATACTGAGCTGAAAAGCTTGAAAATCATGGAGGACCGGATCATCTTGATTTACTAGAGGGATCGACCAGTCTGCCGCATTTCCACTAAGGTACGAAAGCACGAAAGCTACTTTAGCTTGATCAGTTGGAAAGGCTGCTGGCCGGCATAAGAAATGCAACCGGCACTGATTGATAAATACTGCAAACCTCTTTGGGTCACCAGAAAATCGTTCGGGCGGAGCCAGAGGTACATTCCCAGGTAGGTTGATCTGCACTGGATTCATAGAGGATGTAGAAGGAAGATTTCCCCCAGATGCGGGTAACGGGGTCTGTCCGGCTTGTGACTGTAGCAATTGTCTAGCGAGATCATCTGTTCGCTCCTTGGAAATAATCAGTTCCCTTCTTAGAGCGTTCGTTTCCTGACGGGCTGCATGCACTTCTGCCCTTAGTTCCCCAAGTAACTGGGCTAGCTGGTCGGTATCCGAGGTTTCCATAGCGCCTGGACGGGAGTTTTGCGGTAGGCTTTGCGTTCTGTAACGCTCACCTGATTCCCGTAGAGGCGCCAGTCTTGACTGGGCGTATACCGTATCTTCAAAGGTGATGTGTAACTCACGGCTGGCTCTTTGGGCTTGACCTCTGTGCACTGTATGTCTGACTCGAAGGGTAAGATGTCTGCAGATAGAAAATATGGGATTAATGAACTGGGTTATTGAATGTCTCTCTCTTCTTCCCTTTCTCTTCTCCTGTAGAACCCCAAAGGTTAACGCTCTCACCTTGGGTAAGTGAACGCCGTGCTCTCCATCTGCCTCGGGGCAGGGTGCTGTAACCAGTTTCTTCACTGGATAAGGGGAGCAGGCCTCTTGACTTCAGAGGACTGCTGTCCGTCGTTTACTGCATGAACGGTAAGTTTCGAGTAATTCTAATGTCTTTAAAAGTCTTTAGTAATGATGTCTCTTGTTTTGCAGGGTTCCGGCGATAGCGGATGACGGGCTGAAGTGAGTTGAAGATGGAGCCCGTGTGATGAATAGAAGCGCCTGGAAGCACGTAAGTAAGCGCTTGTTGCCTGCTTCACGATGCGCTCTAACTGTCTTTTTTATTTTGCAGGTACAAGTTCAGAGCGGCTGCAGGGTGCCGGAATACCCACTGGGTTAGATGTGGAAAGGAGTAATGGCACGTGAGTATTAAAGTTCCCCAATGTCTTTAAACGCACCTTGTTTTGTCTTTCAGATGCGGGATGCAGCGCCGAAGGCCTCCGGAGCGTGCGAAGAGTTGGTAAGCTTTTATCTTTCAGATGCCGGAATGCAGTGCGAAGACCTCCGGAGCGCACGAAGAGTAGGTAAGCCTTTGTCTTTCAGATGCCGGAATGCAGCGCGAGGCGTTGGTGACAGCCGATGGACCAGGTAAGTGAAGCGCTGTCACTGAAGACCGTAATGCTAACCTGTTCTTTCTTGTCTTTATAGGTGTTGCTGAAGACTGGATTCAGGATGGTAAGACTTTTTCCTTAGGCCCAGGATCAGATGCAGAAGACACGATGAGCGTTCTGCTGCAGAGGATGCAGAATAACGCAAAGCAAGATTCATCCATCGGGTGTGGTTTAAATAGCCTCCTGTAGTGCTTAGGTGTCTCCTTCCACAGCCACCCCTAGGAAAGAAAAGAGTTCCTGCTTTCCAGAAGAGTTCCAGTGTTCTGAACCTAGGGAGTGGCTCCTGCCCCACCCAACAGGAAAAGTAGTTCCAAACAGAAGAGGATCAGAGGCTCAACTGGCAGGCAAGTAAGCAGCATGGTCTGCTGCAGGTAAGTCCACCCAAGCATTATGAGCCCGGCGCTTCCAGCGCTGGGACTGGGCATATTTATGAGCCTGGTGCCACTGGCGCCAGGACTGGGTCCAAAAGGTCCCAATTGGCACTCGGAACCTGGGTTATGGATCTGCTTCCAAGGGAGTTGGGAAAACCCTGACCTTTTGGAAGCAGAGATCATGACCGTTCCTCTGTTATTGCTAACAGGTCTCTGACCTGGTGATAGAAAAGGACTGATGGGCGATGCACCTGGTACCGCTGACCCTCACTGAGGATCCCTGCAATGGGGCTGTGGAGTTATGAGCTTCAATAATGCGGAGTAAGCTTTCAAAACGATCAACTTTATTGCTAGCATTGTGCCAGAAAGCAGTTTGATACTTTGTTTTGCTAGAGTAAGGTTTGGTAGCCTGGGAATGCTAGAGTTGAAACACTGATCCCAGAGTCAGTTATTTCACATTTGTGGAGTCGCAGGCATAAAGATTGCATCCATGGAACAGGGATGTTTATTGCCGACTCCACAGACTTTCAACCAAAATTAATCTGAAGTGGTAAAAGAAGTATTGCACGTGGTACCTCTAATGATAACATGTTAGGGAGAATTCTCAGAAATGTGCTAATTCCCTCCACCTTAGAGACCCCTAGCAGCTTTGCTGGATTTTGAGTACTTGATTTTTTTTAACCTGGAGAGAGTGAGACCCTTTTTCCCACTCTCTCATGTATTTTAATGTGATTTTGTACACTGCATTTCTTTTGGTTACGGTGTCTGACAAACTCCATAGGCATCATCTTTTACATTGTGTCACACAGCACCCTCTGTGCAGTGGCACACGGAATTCTTTCAGATTTCCCAAAGGTTTAAATACCTTCTCTGGGATAAACTGTTTCCCAGAGCAGTAAAGTGAATTTGACTTTACTTACCATTGTAACATTCTAGACCCAGCACACACCATCTTGCAATAGGGTGCTGGAGGAGTTACCCTGGTATCCCATTTGTCTAGCTTCTCATGTAACCTTTTTATGTTGCCCTTTTCTCACTGAATGGCTGGTGGCAGTGGTTTTGTTTTAACTACCATGGTGTGCATTTACCGCGGGCTGCGTTCGCAGCTGCAGTAAAGCACCCAAGGGTGCCATTTTTGTCAAAATGGCCCGATCATCTCCCCCCGCCCCCATTTCTTTGTGGAAAGGTCCTTGAGATTTAATCTGTGTGCCAAACGAGGTTTGGTCCCATTGTTCGCTTTGCCTTTGGCGGGATTCACGAGTGAAGCCCGCCTCTGCCTCCAGGGTGTCTGGGGTTGGCAGGAAGTGAGGGAGGTACCCGAAACTCCATGTGCTTTGTCTCCTAAGAGACCCAAATGCACTCTGTTGTGATTGGCCGGCTGACTGTCCAGCAAGGACAGCCACCCTGCTGGGTGACTGACAGCTGGGCTGGAATTAATGGGAGAGAACTGAATAAAAGGCGTGGCTTTGGGCTTGGAAGGCAGAGTCGGCCACTGGACGAAGGAACCGAAGAAAAACTTCAAGAGGATGCCTGCTGCAACTCCTGGACCGTTGGTTTGCCCGGCAAAGCCCTGCTGCTGTGCTGAAACTCAAAATTCATATCGACAGAGAAGCCCCTGCAAGGACAACTTCTTCCTGACATCATGAGATGGAAGAAGAGTAAAGAAAAGAACATTAAAGAGTGCAGTAAAGGGAGAGGAAGACCAGAACTCTGATGCCAATTTCAGCAGGCCAGGTCGGCGTTTGGAAGGACCAGACGACAGAAGAACGAGTTGGGGGCAGAGGGGGTTGTGCTTAGACCAGAGAGGTGAAGGAGAAGAGGTCCAGAGGTATGGTAAGCCTCTCTCCAACTCTACCTGCTGTTGTCGACCATGGATGCATTGACTTGCAGGACTTGGTAGTCATTTGTTGGGTAAGGGACCCCGTTAAGCCTGCATCTAGTCAAGACAATAACGCCTATGTCCACACACCCTCCACTCCCCAATTAACCTGAGACTGGGAAATCTGCTCTGTTTCCTCCTCTGGTTGCTTTTAGATAGATCCCTTGCTGCCAAATTGCCCACGCTCCCCCACTGTTGGCCTCCTGCCCCCTTCTATTGAACCCTTGCAATCTGGTTCCCTCCCTTTGTATTTGCCCCATGACTTGTGCGGTGCTCTGTCGCTTCCCAAAGCTGGGTCTGCGCTGAATAAATACCCTAATAGTATTAAAAATAATTATGATAATTATAACAATAATGTTTTGAAACCCCTGTAAGCACTCAATACCATAGTGGTGAGGCAGCCTCCAGTGAACACTAGAGATCGGAAATTGGCTGTATGGGCCCAAAGGCCTGACTAACTTCACCCAGTGGGAGACTCATTCCCACATAGTCTGTCGGATATCGCAGAGTTCCTTCTTGGCTATCACCATCACTTAGAAAAATTAAGCTTACAATATTCTTTCTGTCCTTTTAATATCCGTCCACTGCAAGTTTCTTCAGTGACTGCATCGAGGACGAATTACCATCGTCGCCGACTACGACAACTTGTCTCGACAAACCTTTCCACGGCCTCGGAGGCCTCATCGGGCCTCTTCCCTCACAGTAGGGAGAGCAGGGGGTGGTTAATTCTTTATTCTCACTAAGAGACTGCATATTCCCCTCTCCACCCACTTATTTCGCTAGGCAGCCTTCCCCATGCATAATAGAGAATACACAAGTTTTGCCCCTCCTGTAATCAAAATTCCCTTTGACTTGCGCCGAGTGTGCAAGTCTCCCAAAGGATCACGCCGAAAGGACAGTGCAAGTCATGCAAACTGTTAAGGCCCAAAACACTTGAGGACCGCAAAACAAAATGCTAGGCCCACCACGCCGTGCAGGCAGAGGGCACCATGGATGTCGAGGGAGGCTCTTGCGACGCAGCATCGACATCTACAGTGACGCAAAGGTGATTGTGATCCCCATGTGCAAGCCCCCTGACACCAAGAGGCAGGCCGGCGGTTCTGCTATGGGGACGACACCTGGCGGCACTAGCACGACCAAGTCGCACCACACAAGACACTTCCCATGGCTTAAAGTTGACCACAACGCCGACCAGAAAGCCATACACTGAGGAAAGGGCGAGGTCTGAAAGTTCGCTGTCCTCTGGGCCATTGCGTTCACGGTCGCCACATGACGGGCCCCTGAAAGACAGGCAAGTGAAACAAGTTTGTTTCTGACACCGTGTCTAAAGCAACAAAGCCCTCACATGCCGATGACTGGGCATCGAAAGACGTGGCGACGGCTCCCTCACATGCCGACCAACGTCGAAGTCAGCCTCTTCGAAGACTACACTGAGTTCGAAATGAGCAAGCTCATTGAAAAAAAACACAACCCAGACACACTGTTAAAGAGCAGGACGTCGGAAAATCGTAAATCTTCTAAAACACAGAGGGATCTTTTTCGGGAACTATGACCCAGGGTGAGGGCACCATTTCAAGGGCTGTGCAGCATAAAAGACCCCATGCACCAGAACCAATACCCACCCCTCGCCCCTGCTCCCTCAGTAATCCCAAGTTCATCTCATTGGACAGCAGATCAAATCGATAGTTATGAGGCGTATGTCCTCCCTAGCTAATTTCTTTGACCACCCAGAGGTCTTGCAAAACCTTCAAGGTGCCCCGCACAGCGGGCCAGCTGTAACCCAGCCTTCCACCAGAAGAGCCCGCTCAGACCTCGCTCAGGCTTCCACCTCGCAGCAGGACTTAGGGCAGCATGCTTATTGTTACACCATGCAAGACACCCAGGACCCTGGAACTTACAGACCCAGACGACCTTGGGCGATGTCGACCAATTTTATGATGACAAGCATGTCTGACATCCAGTCACCATATCACTCAAACCCACCGGTGCAGACTCGTCAGTGGATAACCAAATGCAGTATAATGACCTGCTCCTAAAGGCGGCAGAGTATTTCAAAACACACAAGACACAGATGGATACAGATTTTGTTGAGGACATTCTAGGGGATAAAGGGTTAGTTACCCCATTTATCCCCCTACTTCAATCAGTACAGAGACGCATTCAACTCTCTCTGATTATTCCTAATTTAACATGGGCAGTGAACCCGCGCATTGAGACAGTTTTCCGGCCAGCACCCTCAGACCCCCTCTACATCAGGGCACAATTGAAACCTGAATCCTTAGTGGTAACAACTACTAGAAAGAGAGCAGGAACACCTCTGGCCTCTTCAGAAAGCCCCTCCTGATGATGTATAAAGATGTATACTTTTGGAAGAAAGGTAGCCTCTTCGGCAGCTTCCCAGACTAGAATCACTAGTAACACCACTGGATTAGCGAGTTACAACTGTCACAAGTGGGATGAGATGGGCAAGCAAATAGCTTCACTTCCAGAGCCCCTTAAAACACAACTGTCGCTCTCCATTGCAGAGGTTAAACATAAAGCAAACTGCATCCTTAAGAACAACTTAGATGCAGCTGAAAACGCAGGAAGAATAATAGCAGAGGGCACTTTGATGAAGTGCCATGTGTGGCTCCGCCAGTCTGCCTTCAAGCTTGAGACTCTGGCTACCCTCCTTAATAGGCCTATAGAGCCCAACGTGCTGTTGCGGTAGAGGACGCTCTAAAGAGCGCAAAAGAAGAATGACACCCTAAAATCATTGGGCCAGCTCACCAATAAACCCTCTGGACAAAGAGGGGGGGCTATAATTCTTGCCGCTTTAGAGGGCAAAACTCTAAACGTGCATCTGGTTACAACCAAGGTCAAAGCTCGCCCTGGGGTTGAACAAAGGGACAGTCCTCTCAACAGGGGTCTCAAAGGGGCCAAAGAACACCCCCAAGCAATGACCACCCGCTGCAGGTTCCCTCCCATGCTACTTCAGTAGGAGGTTGCATTTCATACTTTACCCACGTATGGGAGGGATCACCACGGACAAGTGGGTACGTATAACCGTGGCGGCCGGCTATTGCATAAAACTGATACAGCAACCAACCACCCGCCCTGACAAAGGAACACCTCCCAGGAAGAACGTATCCTGTTGGAAGAGGTTCTTAAAGGACGCCATAGAAATCGTACCGCACGACCCAGATAAACAAAGGTATTTATTCAGTGTACTTCCTTGCACCAAAAAGGACCTTACAATGCGCCCTGTCTTAGACTTGCGCCCTGCAAACAACTATGTCAAGCCACAGAAACTCTGCATGACAACGCTACAGGATGTAATCCCACTGCTAAAGCGTGGGGACTACATGGCAACCTTGGATATGAGAGATGCATACTTTCATATTTCAATGTTCCCCAGCGCACAGAAGATTCTTGCGGTTAAAAATAGCAACAGCACTACCAATTCAAGGTGCTACCCTTCGGCATAGCCTCTGCTTCAAGGCTATTAACCAAGGTACTGGCGGTGCATCTACGCAGGGAGTCAATCTGGTGTACCCTTACCTGGACGACTGGCTGATTACAGGGGAGGACCAACCAAATTTGCAAGCAAAATACCCAAAGAACATCAGTCTACATTTTCAGTTGGGTTTTTCAATCAACGAGAAAAAAAATCAAGATTTGTACCAAACTAAGACCAAACGGTTCCTAGGAGCTGTCCTAAAAACAGAACAGGGTTTTGTCTTTCTGTCAAACGAAAGAGTACAAGAAATAATGCTGCAAATACCTCAGTATCTAGCCTGTCGTCCGATAACTGTACGCAAAGCAATGCGCCTGCTCGGGATGATGGCATCATGCATTTACCTGGTCCCACGCGCACGATTGCGCATGTGCCCGATGAAGGAGAGGTTGGCGACAGTGGTCTCAGGCAAGCGGTCAGTGGGGACGATCTAGTGGTTGTTTCGCCAGCCCTAGTACAAGCTCCATGCTGGTGGACAAAGGAGAACCTGTTAAAGGCAAAACCCTTTCACGGTCTGGCGGTGCAGGCGGTTGTAACCGACGCATCACTCACCGTGTTGGGGGGCCTCTTAACTTCATCTCACAGCACATAGTATGTGCACTCAGGTCAAAGCCCAGAATCACATCAACCTTCTGGAACATCTAGCCTTACAAGCCTTCCAAGCACACCTGAAAGGTCAGACAGTTTACATACTCACAGTTAGCACCACTGCTATGTTTGATATAAACAAGCAGCGGGGCACACACTCCAAGTCTGTCCAGGCTAGCACAAAAATTCTGGAAGTGGGCACTCAAACGGGGCATGTTACTAACGTCGCAACATGTTCCAGGGGAGCTCAATTCTCTAGCAGACTCACTAAGCAGAGATCCTCTACCAGAAGAGCATGAGTGGCAACTCGACAAAGATATTGTAGAATGCATCTTCACACAATGGGTCTCCCCCAGCCCTCCCCCTCTAGACTTCTTTGCCACAGCACCAACAATGCCCAGACTTCGCATTCAGGATCCCCCAACATGATTCCAAGGGCAACGTTGTGTGGATGAACTGGTCGGGGAAATTTTGCCTAAGCTTTTCCCCAGCTCCTCTAATGAGCAATGTGGTGAACAAAATGCACAAAGAACAAGTGACATTAATCCTAGTTGCTCCCATCTGGGAGAAACAACCTTGGTATCCACATCTGTGCAAACTGGCGATGTGCGACCTGATCAAACTCGTGCGCCCGTTCAGCACGCTCGCACATCACGTGGGGACAAAATTACAACCTGAACCTCAGTTTATTAACTTGGCAGCTTGGCTCCGGAATCATAGTTTGGCCATTTCAATCTACCTCAAAGGTGTATGGAAATCCTCAAGGGGGCACGTAAACCAAACACTGGAGACTGTTACTTTAACAAGTGGAAAAGATTTGTAATTTGGTGCCAGTCAAAACAAACCCAATAGAATGTACTCCATCACACTTTCTTCATTACATGCTTCACTCACTAGACTAGGGGCTAGTATTTAACTCAAAGTTCACCTGGCGGCTCTATCCGCGTACACCATTTCTCAAAGTAAGGTTTCCTGGTGGAAAATACAGGTCATTAAGGCATTCATGGAGGGAATAAAAAGACTCCACCCTCCTATTTCAAACCCGCCTCCAGGGTGGGACCTAAATGTAGTGCTTGCAAAGCTCATAGGGCCCCCCTTTGAGCCTATGCACAAGTCCAGCCTTAACCACCTCACTTATAAGACGGCTTTTCTGGTTTATCACCTCCATAAGGAGAGTCAGTGAGCTGCAAGCTTTGTCAGTGCAAACCCTTCCTTTATTATCCACAAAGACAAATTGGTATTAAGAACGAATCCTAGGTTTTCACCTAAGTTAATTTCAAAGTTCCATGTCAATCAGGCCAAGGAACTAGCAGTTTTCTTCCAAAATCCATCAGGCTCGGCTGAGAAGAAACTCCATACACTAGATATAAGGAGAGCAGTCCTTTACTATGTAAACAAGATCAGACCGCTAATGAAACAAGACAAACTTTTCATCTCCATAGCTGCAGGCAGGGAAGGAGACCGCGTGTCAAACTCCATCGCAAGATGGATAGTCGGATGCATACAACTCTGCTACGCTCTGTCAAATAAAACGCTGCCTTTCACACTAAAAGCTCACGCCACCAGGGGTACAGGAGCTACCTTGGCTGGACGCCATTTGCAAAGCAGCTACATGGAGCTCTATCCACACTTTTACTCAGCACTCCTGCATTGACAATCACTCTAAAGCAGATTCCCAGGTGGGACAAGCAATGCTAAAACATCTATTTGCCGCTGTAACAACACACCACCTTCTCCAAACTCTGCTGACTAATCTATGCATAGCATGTGATCTAAGCAGATTCCACAAGCCTCAGAAGGTATACATTACTCACCATAATCGTATTTCGGATGTTTGTATCTGCTTAGATTCACATGCGCCCACCCTTCCTCCCCTTGGAGTAGAAGGTGCATAGATGTTTTCTGGGCTTATCTGATACATAATCTGCTTTACTACACCTGTACCTAAGCTACACTTCATGAAACCTTGTATCAGAAACAAAACAATCTGAGGGACCTTAACGCATGAGGCACCATGGGTACAATAGATCACACACTATGGATGGTATTACTGGTACTCCCTGTCAATGTCCCTTTTCGAGTTTCGAAATACTCAGCAGCTTCCACTGGATGTGGATGTATATGTGTATATATATATATATATATATATATATATATATATATATATATATATATATATATATATACACATACAGATGCTTGTTAATCTGCTTAGAATCACATGCTGTGCATATGGTCCGACATCCAGTGGTAACCGTGGAGTATTGCATCTAGTCTTTCGGGGACCGAAAGGGGACATCGGCATAGGTGTGTCTGAAACACTATACCTATCGTGACGTGTGTAGTACCCAAAATCCCTCACGCACCGAGGTCCCTCAGATTGTTTTTTTTATGCCCAGATAACTGGTCGCCCTATAGCGCAGCTCTTCATGAGACATTGTTTATCTTACCGAATTGTCGTTTATTCCCCGTTAAGTCACATCGCCCATCAAGAACATCTTCGACGGAGACCACGGGGGAATCGTCTACGGCTGTGGGTTCCGGCGCCTAAGATCCGGCGTTCGGACTTCCACGTGGTCGGGCCTTCTGGCTGGCTTACACAGTAGGGAGAGTGGGATCGGGGTTTGCCATACTGCCACACTCGGATGACCAAACGTCCAACACGGAGGTTATAGACCTTGAGGCGGACTATTCTAGGGCCGCCACGCCCGTCCCCGACCCTTCCAGGCTCGACTCCGGTCTTGCTACAAGGGACCACACCCGGTGACGGGGGCGTACAATCGCACCGCACAAAGCACACAACCCAAACGCCCTCCTCGACGACTTCGTCGAAGAAGGCGAAAGCGCCAACGGGTCCGGCAAAAACATTTCGGCAGTGTCCAAGGATCAGTCTGATCCGAAGTCTGCCCCGCATCCGCAGCAGCGCATGACTGGGCATAGCAAACATAACAAGGGCGCTACTCCCCAAATTACATGCGCCGAAGTTTCCGTACAAGAAACTTTGACGGTTTCCAAGGCCCGTACAGGCCGGAAAACTACAAGTAGGCCTCTACCCGAGAAGCCATCCGCTGGCCCTTCTGGAGCCGCGGAAGACATTTCCCATGCCAACACATCATCGGAGGCGTTGTCTCCCGAAGATTCGGTGACTATAGGTAAGAGCATCAATAGGATTGCTACGGCGGTGGGCCTAGTTCCGGTTCCGCCCAGTTATGGGCCAATCCGCCAAAAAGTTTTCCGCGGATTTGGAAGACAATCCCGAAGACTCTTACGAAGAAAGCCAGGTACCCCTCTCGAGCACCCTGAGGAGATCCTCTCAACGCCTTAGGGCGGAGGACACGGTTCCTACTCAGCTAGGTCCATTTGGGTGATCCAAGTGGACCACGGAGCAATTTGAGGGGTGTATGGATCGGCTGGAGCAGTTTTTCAGGGTTTCTGATCAACCTCTGCCAAAAAAAGCTCTGGTAGACCCTGACCCTCAAACACAAGATGGTCAACTTGGTGTTGGACATCAAGAAGATGTCCAGATGGACACGTATAGACATCTAAGCAGAGTCCTCTTTTCTGGACAACTAAGGGGAAGATCAAGGAGCAACGGAAAACTGGGAGGACACCCAGCAGGACGATCACAACTCTGATATCGTTTGCCTCGACTCTTCCCCATCCATGCCGATTCGACAAGCTTCCCCAGTGGATGATCAAATGGCTTTCAACAACATGTTGAAAAAAGCAGAATTCTTTAAAATTGCCATGCTTGTAGCCTTGCCCGAACAAGATTTTGCAGAGGACATTATTAATGAAAAGCCTCCGGCAAGCCAGTCTATCCCTCTCTATAGCTCTGTAAAGAGACAGCTGGCCCCTTCCTTACTCACACCCGCTCAGACTAGGGCTGTGAACACAAGGGTCAAAACTTTTCTGACCCTCCCCCACCGACCCGCTTTATATCAAAGGACACGCAATCCCAGACTCGCTGGTGGTGACCAACACTCGCAAGAGAGCAGGGGTTCCCCTTGCCACGGGAGAGTCACCCCCGGACAAGGAGTCCAAAAGGTTGTATGCCTTAGGCAAACGGGTTACGTCGGCGCGGCCTATACCGTCCGGATTGCCAATAACATTACTAGCAAGCTACGTCGACGCCCAATGGATCCTACTCCAGAAAGGCCTTCAAGAGGTTCCAGAACCAACCACAGCCAAGCTTCTTGCCATTGTCTCAGAGGGCAAACTTGCCAATCAGAATGTGGTAAAGAATACCCTGGACATCGCAGAGACAGCAGGCAGGTCTCTCGCACAGGGTACTCTCCTAAAGAGGCACGCGTGGCTGCGCACGTCGGGCTTCAGGCCTGAGACCCAGGCATCCATTATCAACAAACCCATCGAAGAGGCCAACCTTTTCAGGAAGGCGGTAGACGATGCGTTGGAGATAGCCAAGAAGGAGCACGAGACTATTAAGTCGCTGCACCAAATTTCCCAGAAACCCTCTTCACAGAGGGGCGGTAATTCTCGGCGGTCCTTTCGAGGACAAGCCCGCGCCGCTCAAAACAATTTCGGCACGGGCAACTTCAACTCAAGTCAACCGGCTGAAAGCCCCACTTACTACTCCCAGAGGGGTCAGAAGCGCGGAAAGAATAGAGGCAGAGGCTCCAATTCCAGAGGAGCGTCAACTTCGGGTCAGAAATGACCAAGTCCAGGTCCCCTCCCATGTCTCCCCGGTCGGGGGGTGATTAACATCTTTCCTCAAGGCATGGGAGAGGATAACTTCAGACCAGTGGGTCTTAAAGACGGTCGCCCACGGTTACTGCATGGAATTCGCCCGACCTCCACAATTCAGACCGCCGACACATCGACACCTTTCACCGGAACATCTGCAGATCCTGATCCAAGAGGTGGAAGCGCTGCTGGGAAAGGACGCCATAGAAGCCGTCCCGATTCTTCAGGTAAACGAGGGTATCTATTCAGTGTACTTCCTTGTACCCAAAAAGGATCTCACCATGCGTCCTGTTCTAGACCTGCGCCCAGCGAACAAGTTCATAAAGCCCCAGAAGTTATGCATGGTAACACTGCAAGAGGCGATCCCATTGCGGTCATGGGTCATGCCCCTAGATTAGCCTCTAAGAATTCGTGGACCACGGCTTATCATGCTTGGTCTGTAACAAGGGAAAAACCATGTCTAGGCTATATTGCAGAAGGCACTTCCTCATTACCTAAGATGGCGGCCTAGTGGTCCTATGGGAAGTGATAGTGATGGTATAGTGATTCACACTCACTGCACATATAAGACCCTCCCCGCTCCCGCTTCGCGGCGTCTGCTTTGCAGTGTACGCTTACCGCGGTGCCAGCTTCAGTCAGTTTCCTCAGCCCATTCTTGAAATCCTTCACCTTAGTTTTCCATTGTTCCATCTGAAGTTAGCCTTTGTAACTTCCCAGTCATTACCACAGTATTCCATAGTGTTCGTTTTCAGTCAGCATTATCGGCAGTTGCCTTCACGTCTTCCGCGGCACTGTTGCTGCGTTCATTCCTGTCAGCGAAATATTCTCGTTGAATCTCCGTCAGCTGTTTGGAGTTCGTTTGTCTTTTCAACCTACATTATCGCAAGTATTGGCTGCTTAATGTTTATTGTGCGCACTTGTTTGGCGATCACTAGAAGGTGCAGCATACATTTTCCAGTCAGCTGAATTACCTTGTTTTTGTGTCAGCTGTAGGAAGTTGTTTCCCTGTCAGTCAGCCTTTTACACACGCCGTAGGGAACGGCAGCCCTGTGACAAAGGCGCGCAAGTTGTTTGAGTTATTATATATTGGGTGCTACATTCATTCCAGTCAGCGGAACTAACTTGGGTCATAATAGCTGTTGGAATTGGTCTCCCTCTTGTTGGCATTCCACACATGCTGCACGTAGCCAGTGTTTTATGTGAAAAAGGCAAGCACATTGTTGAGAGTGTAAAGGTGTAGTTCACCTTGGTTGGGAACGGCTCCAATTGTGCTCTTCTTGTCAGGGATAGTTTCTATCTCCTTTCCTTTCCCAATAGCTCTCTTGCTCTCATATCACGCACACTAGTGGTCTTTACTCCCTTCAGAAAATACCATTTCATCTCCATTCTTCAGAACAAGTGCCCCTGCGTAGAAGCAGGATGGAGAGCTCAGCAACAAATAATAAAAGGTAAAGATTCTAGAGAGTTAGAGAAGTAACTTCTGAATTGGTGCATTTTTGACCGGTATATTGAGGATTGCTGAATGTTTTTTCTTAGTTAATATGACTGCATAGATTTACAACGCACACTAAGAATAGTACAACCGATTTTCCAGAGAAGTGCTCCCACAGAGTTTGAGGTAAGCGTTACAATTGCTAAAACAGGGGGACTTCATGACAACATTGGATATGAAAGATGCATACTTTCATATTTCAATGCTGCCAGCGCACAGAACATTCCTAAGGTTCCTGATTCAGGACAAACACTACCAGTTCAAGGTACTCCCCTTCGGCATAGCCTCGGCGCCAAGGGTGTTTACCGAGGTCCTGCCAGTGGCAGCGGCACACCTGCACAGACTTTCCGTTGGCTCATCACGGGGGACCCGCTCGACATTTGTTTTTCGAACACCCAAAAAACAGTACACCTACTGTTCAGCCTGGGATTTTCTATCAACAAAAAGAAATCCAGCTTAGTCCCCAGCCAAGTAAAACAGTTCCTGGGAGCTCTAATTCGTACGGAAGACGGTCTAGTCTTCCCTTCCAGCGAGAGGGTTCAGAACATGCTCCCTCAGGTTCCTCAGTATGTAGCCAGTCGAGAAGTGACGGTACGCAAAGCTATGCATTTGCTAGGGATGATGGCGTCATGCATATACTTGGTTCCCCACGTGCGGCTGTGCATGCGTCCCATGCAAGAGTGGCTCAACAGCCAGTGGTGTCAGGCCAGCGGACAATGGGAAGATCTGTTAGTTGTCTCACCAGCCCTCGTTCTCTCTTTGCAGTGGTGGTCGAGGGAGAACCTCTTGAAGGGGAAAACCATCACCACCACTGCAGTGGAAGCCACTCTCACGACAGACGCATCTCTCACGGGGTGGGGGGTGCTCACCTGCTTCAACAGACAGTGCACGGAGTGTGGTCCCCTCAGGTAGCGTCCAACCATATAAACCTCCTGGAGCTACTAGCAGTGTTCAAAGCATTGAAAGCCTTTCAGGAGCAACTGCAAGGGAAGACAGTGCTGGTCCTAACCGACAGCACAACAGCAATGTATTACCTGAACAAACAGGGGGGCACTCACTCTCCATGGCTATCCAAGCTGTCCCAAAACATCTGGATATGGGCTCTCAAGCACAAGATGTTCCTGATATCCCAACATGTTCCAGGGGAACTCAATCTTCTGGCAGACGTACTCGGCAGAGATTTTCCTCTGCCAGAAGAGTACGAATGGCGACTGCACGAAGACATTGTATCCAACGTCTTCGCAGAATGGGGGTTTCCAGAGATCAACCTGTTCCCTACTCAGGAGAACGCCCAATGTCAAGATTACGCCTCCAGGTACCCCCAGAACTGATGCAAGGGGAACAATCTCTGGATAACTTGGTCGGGGAAATTTGTCTATGCTTTTCCCCCCCCCGACTCCCCTTCTGAACAAGATAGTACACAAGATGCACCAGGAACCAGTCACCACGATTCTGGTGGCTCCCATGTGGGCCCGCCAACCTTGGTTCGCGCACCTGATGTCCCTCTCCCCACCAGTCAAGCTGCCCTGCCCGTACAACATGTTGTCTCAGGACACGGGGGAGACTCTGCACCCATGCCCACAAACTCTGAATTTAGCAGCCTGGCTCCTGAGGTCATAGAGTTTGGACATCTGGAACTCCCGCAAAGATGCATGGACATACTGAGGGAGGCAAGAAAGCCTAACACACGTTATTGCTATGCCAGCAAATGGAAACGCTTTGTCATCTGGTGCAGTTCCAAAGGCGTCAATCCCACCGATTGCTCGCCTTCACACTGTTATATCTAACCCATCTGTTGGACTCTGGGTTAGTCTTCAATTCCTTAAAGGTTCACCTAGCGGCGTTGTCAGCCTACACCACGTCACAAGCAGAAGGTGTTGTGGTGGAAAATACCTGTGATTAAAGCCTTTATGGAAGGGGTTAAAAGAATTTATCCCCCCATCACTCACCCAGCCCCTGGGTGGGATCTAAATGTGGTTTTAACTAGGCTCCTGGGACCCCCTTTTGAGCCTATGCATAAAGCTAGTCTGAAAGACCTGACTTACAAGACAGCCTTTCTAGTAGCTATCACTTCTATCAGAAGAGTTAGCAAACTACAGGCCCTCTCGGTTTTGGACCCCTTTGTTACAGTCCACAAAGATAAGGTAGTTCTGCGCACACATCCCAGATTTGCGCCAAAATGTATTTCAAAGTTCCATGTGAACCAGTCAATCGAACTACCCACGTTCTTCCAGAGACCTACTAACATGGCCGAAAGAAGCCTTCACACACTAGATGTGCGCAGGGCAGTCATGTTCTACATGGATAGAACTAAACCACTGAGGAAAAATAAACAATTCTTTGTTTCAGAGAAGGGGACCCTGTCTCTAAATCGGCAATATCAAGGTGGATTGTCAAATGCATCACACTGTTTCTCTCTCTTGCAAAGAGAGAACTGCCCTTCAAACCTAGAGCACATTCTACTCGAGGCACTGTGGCATCCATAGCATTCATTGCAAATGTTCCCCTAGAGTCCATTTGCAAAGCGGCAACCTGGAGTTCTGTACACACCTTTACAAAACACTATTGCCTATACACGCATTCTAGGTCTGATTCTCAGGTGGGACAAACAGTACTAAGACATCTTTTTTTTCTACTGTTCCTTCTCACAACCCACCTCCAACTGCGGTTACTGCTCGCTAGTCTATGCACAGCATGTGATTCTAGGCAGATTAACAAGCATCAGAAGACATGCATTACTTACAGTAAAAGCATTTCTGATGATTGTATCTGCTTAGATTCACATGCGCCCTCCCTCCCTCCCCGCTCGGGGTGGGAGGAACATAGACTTCTTACTACTTTCTCTCTTCATGTACTCCATCACTATAGCCTTGGCCTCCCTCATGGCAGAAAAAATACAATCGGAGGGACCTCGGCGCTTGAGGGATTTTGGGTACTACACACGTCACGATAGGGATAGTGTTTCAGACACGCCTATGCCGACGTCCCCTTTCGGTCCCCGAAAGACGAGATGCAATACTCCGCGGTTCCTACTGGATGTCGGACCATATGCACAGCATGTGAATCTAAGCAGATACAATCATCAGAAATGCTTTTACGGTAAGTAATGCATGTCATATATATATTTCTGAGGCTTGTGGAATCTGCTTAGATCACATGCTGTGCATAGGCCGACATCTAGTGGAAGCTGCGGAGTATTACAGTTTGTTTTTCGAAAGTCGAAAATGGGCGTCGACACAGGCGTGCCAGTAATACTATCCCTAGTGTGACGTCCACTGTACCCAAGATCCCTCACGCGTGTAGGATCCTCAGATTGTTTTTTTCCGCCATACTGGTCGGAAGCATCTTGCGGAGTTCCCTGGCCTTAGCCATACTTTTGCTGTTATTATAATTTTAATTCTTATTCATTCCCTTCCCCACCCCAACGTCGACCCTCAACCTCGACGACGGCTGGAGAAGTCATCGACCGTCGACTGCTGCACGACGGATCTGGGCCTCGGTAGGCCGCTGGCCTCGGCCCGGGCCTAGTAGGCCGCTGGCCTCGGCCCTTACAAGTAGGGAGAGTGGGGGGTGGTACATACTCTTCACTCTTGATATATAGTTACATTTATATATATTCCTACACTTAGCAGCCCGCTGCCTTAAGGTGCGTATGGAGGGTACCCCTTTTCAATTCTGCCCCAAGTGCAATCGCAAATACCCTTGGGTCGACAGGCACGCCACGTGCAATCTCTGCTTGCCGAGGGATCACCCCGAAGCGAACTGCAGAGCGTGTAGTAGGTTTAAACCTAAGACACTTAAGGACCGTTCGACAAAGCGTTGGGCCCACCACGCCAGGCAGGAGGCCATGGCAGCGGAGGGCGCCTTCAGCGATGGCAGCGACGCCGTACTTTCGGACGGCGAGGGCATTACGGCGTCGAAAGACAGCCGACGAGCGCAGGTCCCCGACCTCGGAAGGTCGTCCGGCAAGGCGGCTATGGGGAAGACCCCCGGCGACGCAAGCGCTACACACCTAACACACACTAAACACACTAAGACCAACCGGACCTCGACGACGTCGACTTCCCGGAAAGAGGCACAAAAAGAACGGTCCGACTCGGTGTCCTCTGGGCGCTCTCGATCGAGATCGCCTCACGACGCAAGGCAATCATCCACTCTTGCCAAGAGTGCCTCGCTACACACACTAACGGAAGTTCGATCGTCGGGAGACGAAGACGACTTCCACCCCCAGGCCGCGCTCCAAGATACCGAGACCGCGGTTAACACCAGTGAGGCCCCACGCCCGAAGCACACAGATACCTTTCCAGACCCTCGACGCCAGGCGTCGAAAGTCTCTGGGGCCCCCAAGGGACAGGGAAAACATTTTTCCACGCACGGAGAAGGGGGGAAACAGCGGAAAGCACAGCCTTACACCCCTGTAAAGCCTAAGCAGACAAGCAAACACAAGTCTACCCTTGAAAATAAATCACCTGCTAAAGTAATACCCTGTTCCAGGGAATGGTCCAGTGAAGACATAGACAGGGTTATGTCTAGGATGTCTTCCTTGGCTGATTTTTATGATAAGAACCCAAAACACTTTCTTTCATATAACCCTCAAGGGGCCACACCCTCAGGCTCCTCCGATCCTATCCCGCTAAGTAAAAAGCCCCGGGTCGAAAGACCTGAACCCTTCGAGGTTCAGCCTTACTCCACTCCATATTCTACTCCACTCCCCAGTTATCAGGGACAAGTTTTCCCTGAAGAGGACCAGGAGTTTGCAATTATGGAAGAACAAACCGGGACAGATTACTATGCAGAGGATGAGGACCTGGAGGAGGGAGAAGATGAGCAGGAAATTTACAGAGTAGATTCCCCAGTACAAAGCGAAGCCCCAGTTACTGACTCTCCAGTTGATAACCAGCCCCTCCTTAACGAGGTTCTCGCTCGAGCAGCGGAACACTTCCACATCGACACCCACGGTGTACAGGAGGAAAGGGACTTCGCGGAGGAGTTTGTAGGAGAGAGAAGACCGGTCGCTCAGACCATCCCTATCCTCAAATCCATCCAACGAAGAATAGATCCTTCCCTGGTGAATCCTAACCTCACCAGAGCTGTCAACCCCAGAATTGAAAAGATTTTCCGGGCAGCCCAGTCTGACCCTCTGTATATAAAGGGACATCTTAAACCAGATTCCCTAGTGGTGACCAACACTAGAAAGAGGGCTGGCACGCCCTTATCTTCATCAGAAGCTCCTCCCGACAAGGAGAGCAAAAAACTTTACGGGTTTGGCAGAAAGGTAGCCTCAACGTCCGCCTACCAAGCAAGGATTGCGAATTCCACCACCCTGTTGGCTAGTTACAATTGCCATCAATGGGAAGAAGTCGCGGCGCTCATTGCCTCTGCTCCAGAACCGTTAAAGGGCCAGCTGGCTCGGATCTCGGCAGAGGGGAGAGCCGTGTCTGGTTGCATTTTAAAAGCAACTTTCGACGCCGCTGACAACGCAGGGAGATTGATAGCAGAAGGTACTGTTATCAAGAGACATGCGTGGTTACGGCAGTCGGGATTCAAGACAGAAACCCAGGCTTCTTTAATAGACAAGCCAGTGGAACCCGACCTATTGTTTGGGAAAGCGGTCGAAGACGCACTTAAAAATGCCAAAGATGAATATGAGACTCTCAAATCCCTTGGCCAGCTTACCAACAAACCCCCTAACCAGAGGGGGAACAATAATTTTCGTCGCCCACGCGGCCAAAATTCACAAAGAGGCAACTATGCCCAGGGACAAGGTACACAATGGAATAACAACCAGCAGTCTACCCAGAGTTACGGCAGGGGTAACAAGAGAGGTCGTGGAAGAGGCAGAGGCAGCCCCAACAAGGGCGGTGGCACGCCTCCACCAAAACAGTGACGCTCAGTTCAGGGTCCCTTGCCACGCAACCCCAGTAGGGGGACGCATTTCCACCTTCACCCAGGCTTGGGAAGGGATCACCTCAGACAGATGGGTGCTGTCAACAGTATCCGCAGGATATTGTATAGAACTACTGCAGCGTCCCCGGAATCATCCTCCACGACAAAGAGTGCACTCCCTAGAGCATCAAAGGATCCTTCTCGAGGAGATCGCCATTCTGCTAGAAAAGGACGCGATAGAACTCGTCCCAGGACACCAGGTAAACAAGGGTATCTATTCAACTTACTTCCTTGTGCCAAAGAAAGATTTGACAATGCGCCCAGTATTGGACTTACGGCCTGCCAACAAATATGTCAAGCCCCAAAAATTCCGTATGACCACGCTACAAGAGGTAATCCCCCTCCTAAAAAAGGGGGATTACATGGCAACCTTGGATATGAAAGATGCTTATTTTCATATTTCCATGCTCCCAGCGCACAAGAAGTACTTGCGCTTCAAGGTGGACAGTCGCCACTACCAATTCAAGGTACTGCCCTTCGGGATAGCTTCAGCACCAAGGGTATTCACCAAGGTACTGGCGGTGGCGGCTGCACACCTACGCAGGGAAGCAATCCCGGTGTACCCTTATCTGGACGACTGGCTCATAACGGGGGAAACCCCAGGAATTTGCAGGTCAAACATTCAGAGGACTATCGACCTCCTCCACGAATTAGGCTTCTCCATCAACGAGAAAAAGTCAAGTCTGGTGCCAAGCACCTCAAAACAGTTTCTAGGAGCTATCCTAGATACTCAGAAAGGATTGACCTTCCCTTCGGAAGAGAGAATTCGGAATATACTTCTGCAAATTCCGCATTATCAGTCAGGTCAACAGATAACAGTACGCAAAGCTATGCGGTTACTGGGCATGATGGCGTCATGCATTTACCTGGTCCCCCACGCGCGTCTGCGCATGCGTCCCATGCAGGAATGGTTGGCGAAACAGTGGTCTCAGGCAAGTGGTCATTGGGACGATCTAGTGGTCGTTTCGCCAACACTCGTACAGAGCCTACACTGGTGGACAAGAGAGAATCTCGCAAAGGGGAAACCCTTTTACGATCCCGAAGTACAAGCCGTGGTGACTACAGATGCATGCCTGACTGGGTGGGGAGCTCACCATCTCCACCACACAGCTCAGGGTCTCTGGTCTCACTCAGTAGCCAAGAACCACATCAATCTGCTAGAGCTTCTGGCAGTATTCCGAGCGCTAAGGGCGTTCGAGCCCCATCTACTGAACTTGTCGGTGCAGATCAGGACGGACAGCACGACAGCCATGTTCTATCTGAACAAGCAAGGGGGGACTCGTTCGCCAAATCTGTCCAAGCTTGCCCAGAAAATATGGATATGGGCACTCAGACGGAACATCTTCCTGTCATCGCAACATGTTCCAGGGGAGCTCAATTCCCTAGCGGATGCTCTAAGCAGAGACTCCCTCCCAGAAGAACACGAATGGGTCCTTCACAGAGACGTAGTAAGAAATCTCTTCTCTCAGTGGGGTTTCCCCACTATAGACCTATTCGCCACAAGCGAAAACAAACAATGCCCAGGATTTGCATCCAGGTTCCCCCAGCCGGACTCCCAAGGGAATGCCCTGTGGATGAACTGGTCAGGGATGTTTGCGTACGCTTTTCCACCAACTCCTCTCATCAGGAAGGTGGTGTACAAGATGAACAAGGAATCTATGACGCTCATCCTAGTTGCTCCCATGTGGGCGAGACAACCATGGTTTCCACACCTACGCAGGATGGCGGTGTGCGAACCCATCAGACTCCCAGCCTGGTACAACCTACTGTCCCAGCAACAGGGTCAAACAGTGCATCAGGAACCCAACTCTATGAACCTAGCAGCATGGCTCCTGAAGTCATAGAGTTTGGACATCTCAAATTACCACAGAGGTGTATGGACATTCTAAAGGAGTCCAGGAAACCAAATACAAGGCACTGTTACTTTGATAAGTGGAAAAGATTCGTTATCTGGTGCCAGAATAAACAAATCAACCCGGTTGATTGCACTCCTTCCAACGTTGTGACATACATGCTCCACCTGCTGGATGCAGGGTTGGTTTTTAACTCGCTGAAAGTACACCTGGCAGCCCTCTCGGCTTACACCACATCCCATAACAAGGTCTCGTGGTGGAAAGTACCAGTGGTTAAAGCCTTCATGGAAGGAGTAAAGAGACTTCACCCTCCTATTTCGAACCCACCGCCAGGATGGGACCTCAACGTGGTGCTAGCTAAGCTCATGGGACCCCCATTCGAACCCATGCATAAAAGTAGTCTCAAACACCTGACTTATAAAACGGCCTTCTTAGTAGCCATTACCTCCATAAGAAGGGTCAGTGAAATTCAGGCTCTGTCAGTGCAGGATCCTTTCTTTACTATCCACAAGGACAAACTGGTTTTACGCACACACCCTAGGTTCTCACCTAAATTCATATCCAAGTTCCATGTAAACCAGTCCATCGAGCTTCCGGCTTTCTTCCAGAACCCGCAAAGCTCGGCTGAGGTGAAACTACACACCCTAGATGTGCGTAGGGCGGTCCTATACTATGTAAATAAAACCAGACCGCTAAGGAAAACAGATCAACTGTTTGTCTCCGTAGCTACAGGCAGAGAGGGGGATCGCGTCTCTAAGGGCGCTATCTCGAAGTGGATTATCAACTGTATACAGCTGTGTTACTCTCTTTCTGACAAGACTCTGCCTTTTACGCCAAGGGCCCACTCTACTAGAGGCATTGGTGCCACTCTGGCTTTCATTGCAAATGTTCCCCTCGACACCATTTGCAAAGCGGCTACTTGGAGCTCTATTCACACTTTTACTCAGCATTACTGCATTGACACTCATTCCAAGACAGATACACAAGTGGGACAAGCGGTTCTAAGACACCTGTTTGCTCATGACCCTTCTCACATCCCACCTCCTTCTTCTGGTACTGCTCGCTAATCTATGCACAGCATGTGATCTAAGCAGATTCCACAAGCCTCAGAAGGGATACATTACTCACCGTAATCGTATTTCTGATGCTTGTATCTGCTTAGATTCACATGCGACCCACCCTTCCTCCCCTCCGAGAGAAGGCGCATGATTGCTTGTAGTCTTACCTTTTCTGTCTATCTGCTTGGATTATCTGTACTCACGCTACTCCTCATGCTTCCTCATGTCAGAAAAAATACAATCTGAGGATCCTACACGCGTGAGGGATCTTGGGTACAGTGGACGTCACACTAGGGATAGTATTACTGGCACGCCTGTGTCGACGCCCATTTTCGACTTTCGAAAAACAAACTGTAATACTCCGCAGCTTCCACTAGATGTCGGCCTATGCACAGCATGTGAATCTAAGCAGATACAAGCATCAGAAATACGATTACGGTGAGTAATGTATCCCATACACGCACACACATATACACATTACTCACTGTAACCGTATTTCTGATGCTTGCATCTGCTTGGATTCACATGTTATGAATAGGCCGACCATCTAGTGGAATCTGCGGAGTATTAGTTTGTTTTTCGGAACTCGAAAATGTGCATCGACTTAGGGAGTGCCAGTAATACTATCCCTAGTGTGACGTCCACTGTACCCATGATCCCATACTTGTCGGAAGCATGTTTGCGGAGTTCCCTGGCTTTCAGCAATTTGTCATTAATTATTCAAAAATTCCCCATTCCTCTTATACCACGTCGAGACCCCGACGATCGACGCCAGTACTGAATAACGAATAGAACGAATAAGAAGGAATAGCGTCGAGACTGCATGACGGACTTTGCGCCTCAGAAGGCCTGTAGCCTCGGCCTTGGCCTCGGAAGACCTCTGGCCTTGGCCCTGCAAGTAGGGAGAGTGGGGGGTGGACATACTCACTCATTTATTTCCTACATACACTCGCCCGCTGCCATATATTAACATATGGAGAGTACTCCATTTAAATTCTGCCCCAAGTGCAACCGTAAGTTCCCTTGGGTAGATAAGCATAACACTTGTAATCTCTGTTTGCCTAGGGACCACCCCAAAGCCAATTGCAGAGCGTGTAAGCTCTTTAAAGCTAAAACACTTAAGGACCGCTCCACCAAACGTTGGGCCCATTACGCCAGGCAACTCGAGGCCATGGACGCTGTGGGTTCCTTCAGTGATGGCAGCAACGCCACCGTTTCGGACGGCGAGGGCACTGGAGTGTCGGTAGACGCCCAAGCGTGAGCCCCTGACCTCAGAGGACTGTCCGCTGGGGCAGTTATGGAGACTATACCCGGTGGCATGAGCGCTACCCATACACCTACATCTAAGCACACTAACCCCTCCCGAGACTCGACACGTGTGTCCAGTGATCGGCAGAAAAAGGCACAAAGAGCGGTCCGCAGAATCTGTTTCCTCTGGGCGTTCCAGGTCTCAATCGCCTCATGACACAAGGGTGCCATGCTTCCTAAAGTCACAGAGGTATGGTCGTCAGAAGACGAATCCGACCTCCACCCCCAAGCAGCACGTTCAAAGTCGACTCCGGCAGTTCATTCCACGTCTGAGTCTTGACGTCCCCCGTTTAAAACTCTAGACCCTACGGAACCCACCTCCGAATCTCGACGCCAGGCGTCGAAAGACTCGGGGAAGACCAAGGAGTCAGGAAAACATGCCTCCACACATGGTAAAGGGGAAAAAAACATCTGAACACCATGTTCAGAAGGACAAACATAAATATTCTGAAAAACCCAAGACCCCTGACCCTGTTACTAGGCCTAAGGTTGCCCCTCCCACTACACACGATATGGGAATAGAAGAGGAACCTCAACAAGAGGTCTTCATTCCCAGTTCCAAGGAATGGAGCTCTGAAGATGTCGATAGTGATGAGGAGAATGCCTTTTAATAGGCACATTTTTACGAGAAAAACCCTGATTACTTTCTGAGCCATCAGAATAGTCCTGCAACCTCTACTCCTTCCGGATCCAAAGACCCTCAGCCTCCTAGTAAGAGACCTCGTACTGAGACTCCAGCTAAAGCTGCAGAGCACTTTCAGATAGACACTCAAGGGGCTCAAGAAGAGAGGCACTTTGCAGTGGAAATTATGGGAGATGGGAAATCTGTGGCCCAAGCCATACCAATTCTGAAGTCCATTCAACGCAGAATTGACCCTTCCCTCCTTACCCAGGCAGTCAACCCAAGAATAGAGAAGATATTCAGGGCCGCCCCCTCAGACCCACTTTTATATAAGGGGTCAGCTTAAACCCGACTCTTTGGTAGTCACAACCACCAGGAAGAGGGCGGGTACACCCCTAGCATCCTGTGAAGTTCCCCCAGACAAGGAGAGCAAAAAGTATATGGGCTAGGAAGGAAAGTGGCTTCCACCTCTGTTTACCAGGCAAGAATTGCTAAAACCACCACTCTGCTGGCAAGTTACAATTTTCACCAATGGGAGCAGGTAGCTGCCCTCGTTGCCTCCGCACCTGAACCTCTAAAGGGCCAGTTGGCCCAGATTGCGTCAGAAGGGAGATCGGTGTCTGGATGCATTCTCAAAGCGACTTTTGACGCAGCAGACCATGCAGGACGGCTCATCGCAGAGAGCAGTCATCAAGAGACACGCTTGGCTGAGGCAGTCGGGGTTCAAACCCGAGACCCAAGCCACTCTAATCGACATGCTGGTGGAACCAAATGTCTTGTTTGGGAAGGCGGTGGAAGAGGCACTCAAAACAGCCAAAGACGAATATGAGACCCTTAAGTCCCTTGGACAACTAACAATAAACCCACGAACCAACAAGGGAATAATAATTTTCGTCGCTCTCACAGGCAAAATTCCCAGAGAGTGTCTAATTACTCTCAAGGGAAAGGGGAGGCAACCAACAGGCTACCCAAAGTTTCGCCAGAGGTCAGAAAAGGGGCCGTTTTAGAGGGAGAGGCAGCCCAGGTAGAGGCGGTATGCCTCCCAACAAACGGTGACACTCCGCTCAGGGTCCCTTCCCATGCATCCCCATTAGGGGGGGCGCAGTTCCACCTTCACCCACGCATGGGAAAGGATCACCTCAGACAGATGGGTGCTGTCCACATTGTCAGCGGGATACTGTATCGAACTGTTGCAACGCCCCCACGACCATCCTCCAAGACA
Organism: Ambystoma mexicanum; assembly: GCF_040938575.1. Classification (NCBI taxonomy): domain Eukaryota; kingdom Metazoa; phylum Chordata; class Amphibia; order Caudata; family Ambystomatidae; genus Ambystoma; species Ambystoma mexicanum. Next base: position 18,914,212 of record NC_090926.1, read on the forward strand.
GAAAACACACTCGTTGGAGCACCAAAGAATCCTCCTCGAGGAAATTGTCATTCTTCTTGCAAAGGACGCTATAGAACTCGTCCCAGGCAACCAGGTAAATAAGGGTATTTATTCAACTTACTTCCTTGTGCCAAAAAAGATCAAACAATGCACCCAGTATTAGACTTGCGCCCTGCAAACAAGTATGTCAAGCCTCAAAAATTTTGCATGACTACACTCCCAAGAGGTAATCCACCTACTAAGAATAGGAGATTACTTGGCAACATTTGATATGAAAGATGCCTATTTTAATATTTCCATGTTCCCAGTGCACAGAAGATTCTTGTGCTTCAAGGTGGACAGTCAGCACTACCAGTTCAAGGTGCTGCCCTTCGGTATAGCCTCGGCTCCAAGGGTATTCACCAAGGTACTGGCGGTGGTGGCGATGCACCTACGCAGGGAGGCAATCCCAGTGCACCCTTACCTGGAAGACTGGCTCATCACTAATGATGGGAGAGCCCAGTAATTTGCAGATCCAACATCCAAAGAACGATCGACTTCCTCTTCGAATTGGGCTTCTCAATCAACGAGAAAAAATCAAGCCTGGTGCCAAGCACCTCCAAACAGTTCCTAGGAGCTGTCCTAAACACTCAAGAGGGGTTGGCCTTTCCATCAGAGGAAAGAATTCAGAATCTATTACTGCAAATTCCTCAATATCAGTCCGGCCTTCAGATAAGGGTTCACAAAGCGATGTGTTTGCTAGGCATGATGGCGTCCTGTATTTACCTGGTTCCCCACGCGCGGCTGCCCATGCGACCCATGCAGGAATGGTTGGCGAAACAGTGGTCTCAGGCAAGTGGTCAGTGGGATGATCTAGTGGTCGTTTCGCTAACACTAGTACAGAGTCTTCGCTGGTGGACAAGAGCGAACCTGTCAAAGGGGAAACCCTTTTACGATCCAGAAATACAGGCTGTAGTCACTACCTCCTTCACCACACAGCTCAAGGTCTCTGGTCTCACACAGTAGCCAAGAATCACATCAACCTGCTAGAACTCCTGGCAGCCTTCAGAGCGCTTTGAGCGTTCGAACCCCACCTATCGAACCTGTCAGTACAGATCCTAACGGACAGCACTACAGCAATGTTTTACATAAACAAACAAGGGGGCACTTGTTCTGCAAATCTGTCCAGGCTTGCCCAGAAAATTTGGAAATGGGCACTCAGACGGAACATGTACCTGTCATCTCAACATGTTCCAGGGGATCTCAATTCACTAGCGGGCGCTTTGAGTAGAGACCCCCTTCCAGAGGAACACAAATGGTGTCTACACGAAGAAGTCATGGGAGACCTCTTCTCACAGTGGGGTTTCCCCTCTATAGACCTATTTGCCACAAGCGAAAACAGACAATGCCCCGGATTCACATCCAGGTTCTCCCAGCCAGGTTCCATGGGGAACGCCCTATGGATGAACTGGTCGGGGATGTTTGCCTACGCTTTTCCACCAACCCCTCCGATGAGGAAGGTGGTCAACAAGATGCACAGGGAATCGATGACGCTCATCCTGGTTGCTCCCATGTGGGCGAGACAACTGTGGTTCCTGCACTTGCGCAAACTGGCATTGTGTGAACCCATCAGACTCCCGTGCTGACGCAACCTACTATCCCAGCACGAAGGACAAACAGTGCATCCTCAACCCAGCTCGATGAACTTGGCAGCATGGCTCCTGAAGTCATAGAGTTTGGCCATCTCAATCTACCACAGAGATGCATGGATATCCTGAAAGAATCAAGGAAACCAAACACAAGACACTGTTACTTTGATAAGTGGAAAATATTTGTTATTTGGTGCCAGAATAAACAAATCAACTCAGTCGATTGCACTCCTTCCAATATTGTTACCTACATGCTCCACCTACTGGATGCAGGATTGGTATTTAATTCACTCAAAGTACACCTGGCGGCACTATCAGCATACACCACCTCCCATAACAAGGTGTCATGGTGGAAGGTGCCAGTTGTTAAAGCCTTTATGGAAGGGGTGAATAGACTACAACCACCAATTTCCAACCCACCACCAGGGTGGGACCTTAATGTGGTGCTTGCTAAACTCATGCCCCCCCTCCCCTTCTGCCTTCTTAGTAGCCATTACATCCACAAGAAGGGTCAGTGAGATTCAGGCTCTGTCAGTGCAGGATCTTTTCTTTACTGTTCATAAGGATAAACTGGTTCTACAAACTCACCCTAGGTTTTCACCTAAATTAATTTCGAAATTCCATGTTAATCAGTCCATTGAGCTTCCGGACTTCTTCCAAGAATCCAAAAGCTCTGCTGAGGTGAAACTACACACACTAGATGTGCGAAGACGGTCCTCTACTACGTAGACAGACCAGACCGCTAAGAAAAACAGATCAACTGTTCGTCTCCGTAGCTACAGGCAGAGAAGGAGATTGCATCTTTAAAAGCGCCATCTCTAGATGTATAGTCAAATGTATCCAGCTGTTACTCCCTTTCAGAAAAGACACTGCCTTTTACACCAAGAGCCCACTTTGGCTTTCATTGCAAATGTACCCCTTGACACCATTTGCAAAGCAGCTACATGGAGCTCTATTCACACCTTTAATCAGCACTACTGCATTGACGCTCATTCCAAGACAGATACTCAAGTGGGACAAGTGGTTCTAAGACAATTGTTCGCTCATGACCCTTCTCACATCCCACCTCCTTCTTCTAACACTGCTCGCTAATCTATGCACAGCATATGATCTAAGCAGATTCCACAAGCCTCAGAAGGGATACATTACTCACCGTAATCGTATTTCTGATGTTTGTATCTGCTTGGATTCACTGAGAGAAGGCGAATGGATGCTTGTAGTCTTATCTATCTGCTTGGATACTCTGTACTCGCGCTACTCCTCATGCTACCTCATGTCAGAAAAAATACCATTTGAGGGTCCAACACGCGTGAGGGATCATGGGTACAGTGGACGTCCCACTAGGGGTAGTATTACTGGCACACCCTAGGTCGACGCCCATTTTGGAGTTCCAAAAAACACACTGTAATACTCTGCAGCTTCTACTAGATGTCAGCCTATGCACAGCATGTGAATCTAAGCAGATACAAGCATCAAAAATACGATTACGGTGTGTAATGTATCCCATATATATCTCTGAGGCTTGTGAAATCTGCTTAGATCACATGCTCTGCATAGGCTGACATCTAGTGGAAGCTGCAGAGTATTACAGTTGTTGTTTTCAAAACTCAAAGGGACGTCAACAGGGCGTGACAGTAATACTATCCCTAGTGTAACGTCCCCTGTACCCATGATCCCTCGCGCATCGAGGTCCCTCAGATTGTTTTTTTCCTCCATGCTAGACGGACGCGTATAGCGGCGTTCCTTTCGGCGATAAGCCATTGACTTTTATACAATTACGATAATTTTTCTTTCTATCCTTTCATCGACTGTCGAAACACCATGCCGGTGAAGAAAGAAGAATGCCCGCCGGAGACCACCGCGACGATCTGTGCGGCCATGGAAGGCCACCCCGGGCCTCGGCCCAGACAGTAGGGAGAGAGGGGGGGAGGCCATTTTAGGATACCATTTTAGAATGCATATTCTCCCCTTCCTACACTTTGTTCGCCTGGCTATCATTTCCATAACCCATAATTCTGGAAAATACACCTTTCAAATTTTGCTGTAAGTGTAATCGTAAATTCCCCTGGGTCAATAAACACTTAGTTTGCAATTTCTGTCTCCCGGGAGACCATTTCGAAACGTCTCGTCGAGCGTACAGGCTCTTCAAGCCTAAAACGTTAAAGGACTGCTCCACGAAACGCTGGGCCCATTACTCCAGGCAGCTCAAGGCCATGGAGGTAGAGGGAGCCTTTAGCGATGGCAGCAACGCCGCACTTTTGGATGGCAAGGGCACCGGAGTAGCTTCAGCTACTCAAGCGCAGACCCCCCAATGCCGTAGGACAGGCCGGTGGTCATGTTGTGGGGACCATACCCGGCGGCGGCAGCGCTACAAAAGCACATACCACCAAGCACATAGGCCCCATCGACATTCCACAGATGAGTCGAATATTCGACAACGTCCGACACCCCGTGAAAGGTCCACCTAGTCCCAGTCCTATGGGCAATCACGATCAAGATCGCCACACGATAGGGTTCAACCGTCGAAAGACGGCAAGGGTGTCACACGAAAAATTCCTTCAGAAGGCCTATCGTCCGCGGACAAAGCCTCGACTCCCACACCCAAAGGTCGGCGTTCTTCGTCTGATAAAACCGCAGGCCCCAAGAAGTCTAAACACTCCTGGGCCCCAGGGTGGGCAAAAACACCATAAAAAGTCCTCTTAGATGCCTCATAGGGACAAGAGCCCTCCTAGGGAGAAGACATCACAAAAGGGATTATTATCCAAGCTCATAGAGAAACCTAAGGACTCTATACAAAAGGTTATACCTCCCACTGATGAGGATATGGGTATTTCACCTCAACCTATTGTGATCCCAAGTTCAAAGGAATGGTCTTAGCAAGATATTGATAGGGTTATGCGAAAAATGACCTTCATGGCTAATTTTTATGAAAAGGACCCAGATTACTTTCAAAGCTTCCACTCCACTCCACTCCTCCGACCTCAGCCCCTTCAGGCTCTCGAGCCTCTGCCTTACCCTCTCAACCCCCTTCTAAAAGGTCTCGCTCTAATGTCCCCTTACAAGGAACAGTCATAGATCTATATGATCCAGAAATAGAACCAGAAGACCAGGAGGATCTATCTTTTGTAGAAACATCTGACCCTCAACTTAATGAAGAGGATACAGATTAACTTTATTATGGGGATGAAGAAGACCCAGACGCAGACCAGGAGGCTAACATGTACTCTATAGATTCTCCTCTTAATCAGGACACTCCAGTGGTAGACTCCCCTGTCGATAATCAACCCCTCCTCAATTAAGTCTTGGCCAGAGCGGTGTACAGGAGGATAGAGACTTCACGGAACAAATACTGGGGGACAAAAAGACAGCAGATCAGTTTATCCGACTACTAAAATCGGTCCAACGCAGAATACAGCCTTCCTTAGAAGCACCCAATCTCACACGGGCCGTTAACCGGCGTGTGGAAAAACTATTCAGGCCTGCACCATCAGACCCATTATATATAAGAGGCCAATTGAAACCAGACTCATTGGTTGTTACCACGACAAGAAAGAGAGCAGGCACACCCCTTGCTTCCTCCGAGGCGCCACTGGATAAGGAAAGCAAAACGATATATGCCATGGGCAGAAAGGTTGCTTCCTCTGCGGCCTATCAATTAGAATAGCCAACAACGCAACACTTTTGGCTAGTTATAATTTCCATAAGTGGGAGGAAATTTCTGCGTTACTTTCGTCCGCCCCAGAGCCACTCAAATCACAACTAGCTAAGGTGGCAGCAGACGTAAGGGCCGCATCTACCGGTCTCCTCAAATCAAATTTCGATGCAGCGGACCATGCCGGAAGAGTCATTGGAGAGTGCACTATTATAGAAAGGCATGCATATCTTCGCCAGTCAGGCTTTAGGCCAGAAACACAAGCCAATAAACACGCCAGTGGAACCTAACGTGCTCTTCGGCAAGGCTGTGCAAGATGCACTTAAGACCGCAAAGGACGAGTATGACACTCTGAAATCTTTAGGTCAGATCACAAACAAGCCTACTGGTGAAAGGGGTACAGCAATTTTCGCCGTTTTCGGTGCCAAAATTCACAGAGTATCTGGCTACAATCAAACCCAAGATTCCTATGGCAATGATCAAGGACAAGCCTTCCAAGGCTATCCCAGAGGACAACACAGGGGTTGTGGTCGGGGCACAGGCCATGCGCGAGGTGGCACCCCACCTCAGAGCAAGTGTCATTCTGCTCCAGGTACCCTGCCATGCATCTCCAGTAGGACGCATTTCCAACTTCACCCACGCATGGCAGGGTATCACCTCGGACAGATGGGTGCTGTCCACGGTAGCAGGGGGCTACTGCATAGAACTACTTCAACGTCCTCACAACCACCCCCCACGACAGAAAATCCACTCAGAAGAACATCAGCGGATCCTTCTAGAAGAAATAACAACGCTTTTATTAAAGGATTCCATAGAAGTGGTCCCAACCAACCAGGTATTTATGGTATTTATTCAACTTACTTCTTTGTACCAAAGAAAGATCTAACAATGCGCCCTGTGTTAGATTTACTCCCTGCAAACAAGTATGTCAAGCCACAAAAGTTCTGCATGACTATGCGACAAGAGGTAAACCTGCTACTAAAAAAGGGGATTACATGCCAACACTGGATATGAAAGATGCCTATCTTCATATTTCAATGTTCCCAGCGCACAGAAGATTCTTGTGTTTCAAGATAGCGAACAAGTACTAACAATTCAAAGTGCTGCCGTTTGGAATAGCCTCAGATCCAAGGGTATTCACAAAGGTAGTGGCTGTAGTGGCAGTGCACCTGTGCAGGGGAGCAATCCCAGTGTACCCTTAACTGGACGACTGGCTCATAACAGGGGAATCGCCTATGATTTGCAGACAAAACATCCAAACAATCAACCTCCTCTTTCCATTGGGCTTCTCAATCAAACCTACCATCCGTCTCACCTGCTGTTTTACAGCCATGCACCCAAGAATCTAGCCACTGGCCACAACCACCACAGAATAATACCGCCACGCACCCAAGTATCTGGCCACAACCACCACACCACACCACACCTTGCCCTGAACCTCCCAATTCAAATGACGTCTGCAGACATCGAAATGGACCGCCAACCCGATTTTTCATCTCTGAAAATATCTCCATATCCCCAAGCACTCTTGCAGTAACAAAATAACCCCAAATGTGTGTTTGAAGCAGTCCACCCAAGCCCTCTTTAAATCAGCCAAAACATCAACCCCGTCGGCCCCTTTCAGTCATCAAATAACCTCAAATGCGTGTCTCAAACTAAGCCCTCTTTCAGTCACCAAATAACCCAAGCTGTCCACCCAAACCCTCTTTCAGTTACCAAATAACCCCAAGTGTGTATCTGAAGCTTCAGGGGGTTCAGGAGTTGTGGTGTCGGGACCGACGGTCCTCTGCGCACCCTCTCTTGTTGTTAGTTGCTTTTTAGCCTGCCGCCTGGCACGTGGTTTGACATGGGAGCCACTCCTAGGTTCCCGATTGGTTAAGAACTTGGTGGGGAGTCCAATTGTAAGAAGGGTCAGATATTAGATTGTCCAGTCCTCGGGTCATGCAAGTTGTGATTTTGTTGGTATCAAAACAACATAGATGATATCTATAGTTTTTCTTGTACCAATTTTGTGTTACAAAAAACGGCCAACGCGCGTTTCAACCTGGCTCTTTATCAAGACAGTTTCCGGTGGCAGCAGAATTGCTGTTAGGTGCTTGCGGCTGGTGGCCCAAGTAAGGGTTCCAGTTGGGGCTGGTTAGCCTGACCTCTGGCCGGGGTCGGCGCTGCGTGGTGGCTTGTTCGGTCCGAGGTGCCGCACAAGCCATCACGCAGCGCCCAACCAAGTGTATCTGAAGCTGACTGTATCTCTTCGACCAAGGACCAATCGGAGGCCCGTCCGCAGAGCGAACAGTTAAGTGAGTGTGCGGACCGTACCCAGATGTCACACATTTTGTTTGACCTACTTTTCAGCCATTTAAAAAAAACTACTGGACGGATTTACAGCAAATTTACAAAAGCACGCTTACAGGACAAAGCCGCTGCCGCAAATATGATGAAAATCCGTCGAGCGGTTTGGACTGTAGACCTGAGCAAAATTTATTTTCCAATGAGTCTGTGGAAAAAAAAAATGAAATTTTGGGACCAAGCAACAACTTTGCCGACCCACGCCCCTTAACGAAACCTCACCAAACTTCCCAGACTAATTCTGACTGGACCATATACTTTATTTGCAAAGTTTTGTAAGGATTCGTCCAGGGGGCAAGGTTATAAGCTTCCCAAAAAGTGTTCTTCCTATGGGTTGAGCAACTTAACCATAACTACAGGGCTGCTACCGCAGGTGCTGTAAATACTTTTTTCCTTTGGGGGGAGGGGGAAACTTTCATTGCAGAAACATTAAGGTGAGAACTCGACGCAACAAAACCTCTGAAATTCAGCTAAAACCACCTTAACTTCGCGCCCCCTGTTGCGCAGCCTATGACTGCAATGATGACATCACTAATTACATGTTGTGTGAGAATACTGATGGCATTACAAATCACATCACTGATCCCATCACTGGTGACACTAATTACATTGAATATAATGGATTACATCAATAATGGAATTGGACATAAAATCATTTATAAGTTAGCTCATGTAAATTTTGATTAATAACAGTTTAGGCTGCAGTCTTGGCCATGACAAAAGTTAGGGTCACCGGCCAGCACCAAAGGCCAAAGCTAGTGGTCGGTTAGTGTTAATAAACACCATTGTGCAAGGTTAAGTAATGCCGATTAGCCCATCACTGTTTTAAAATATACAGTGGGTAACATTGAAAGCTGTAGTCAGTGGCCATGGCTAAAGGCCATAGCTATGTTTAGAATATACAGTCTCCATAGCCAAAGGCTGTGGCCACTGGCTAGTATTGTGTTGAAGACCATGGCTAGTGGCTGGTTAGTGTATATAATATAGAGTAGGCCCGGCCGAAATCCATAGCTAGTGGCTGGTTATTGCTGTATAACCCACAGAAGGCTCGGCCGAAGGCCATTGCTTATTACATCTTTTTTTTTCTTTTTAAAAAAACTACAATGGACATGTCCAAAAGATGTAGAAACTGGTCAAGGTCAAAGGCCCTGGCAAGTGGCCCATTTACATGATATAATATATAGTAGTCACAGGCAAAAATTCGGGCCAGTATTGTCCATGGCTAGTGCCTAATCAGTGTAATATGCAGAGGACACGGTTGAAAGCTGTATCCACTGGTAAAGGTCAAACTCTATGATTCGTAGCCTGTTAGTGTTTTAGTGCACATGGTTGAAGGTTGTGACCACTGTCCATAGTTGAAGGCCATGACTAGTACCCATTCATGTGTTTAAAATATATTTGGCCATGGACCCGGACCATGGCTGAAGGCCACACTCAGTGGCAGTTACTGTTGTATTGTAATTAGTGATGTCATCAGTGATGTGATCTGTGATGTCATCATTGTGGTCATAGGCTGCGCTAGGTATGAAACTTGTGAGAATCCAAACAATAACATCATTGTAGCATAATGGTTAAGTGCTGCATCTCAAACTTCTTCAGTCCAGGGTTCTCTGATTTCAGCATATGTGATTTTTTATTTTTTATTTTTTGTTTTTCTTTCTGCTTTATAATGTTGCCCAGAGACGGTCTAGTCCTATTTTTGACTATATGGGCAGTGTAAGGTGGAATGTGTGGTGTGAGGGTGTGCATGCAATGTGTGTGTACATAGTGTGAAGTAGTTTGTGAGGGATTGTGCGTGCAGTGCGCATTTGCTCTGTGAAGGCGAGTTAGTGTGTGTACCAGTGTATGTATGTGAGCATTGTGACATGCAAGTGTGTGTGTGTGTGTGCGCGCGCGCATGTGTCTCGATGTAATTCGGAAGATGCCCAACCAGTTCTTTTTTTTTTTTTGCTTTGTCCATCAAATGTCCTGTACTGCAAGTCCCAAAATGCAAAGTAAAAAGAAATCTGAATTATCTTACAAATAACAAGAGACGTGTGGCATATAACAATATATACTTGGCTATATTCATGATTTCTCCTGCACCTCTATCTGTTTGGGTTGAATGGCAGTAGGGGATCTGTAAATCATTGAAGGAGGTGGTACATAGCGTAGAATCGGGAGAGGGAGTGTGGGGGGGGGGGAGTAAGATATGTTTGGTTTTTTTGCTGGGGAAATTGAGAATAAGGGGCTGGAGAGAAGTGATTTCTACTTGCCCCTGCTGTTTTCAAAGTATAAAAGTAGCGCAATATATTAAGGGAATAATGGGACTGTGTGGCGAGCAGAACGGCTAAAAAGATGCCCCCCAGCACCTCACCAAGTGTCCCCCCTAATCTGTGCCAGCACCACCCACTCCCCAGATGGCCTCCTCACCTCCCCTCTTCCCCCCCCCCCCACTCCCTCAACACTGTGACGCAGTTTGCTTTCAGATGTCGGCTATTCGCGGCTGTAGCTGAGGCTACAGAAAGCTTGGTTCTGCAAACTCAGTACCTAGACCCCCTCCAACTCCCAAATATCACCCAGTGCCTTCTAGCCATCCCCCCACCTCTCCACTGATGGCATTTGTATGTTTTTTTGACTTGCAAATAGCTTTTTACTGCGTTTCATTTTCCCATAACCTCAGCTATAGCCGCAAATATCTCTCGCATCGAGAGCAAAATAAGTAGGCGTTCGTTTAATTTCTGAAAACCATGATCCTGCAATGCACCCTGGGCGATTTCTCTGTTTTTGAGGTACAAGGGGGCATCCCCTTCTCTGTCAAATATTTAAATAAGTACTGCACAGAATAACCCCAATCCAAGCAAAGCACTCTTTTGACTGCTTTGTGCCCAAGTTGTTTCAGGCGTTGTCCAAATCCGTCCAGCGGTTTGGGCTGTGCGCTTTGGCAAAAATTGACTATGGGAAAATGAATGGGAAGTTGTCCGCACTTTTGGGACAAACATTTTTTCTTTTTTTTACGCTTAACTTTTTTATTTTTTAACAAATCTTTACGAAACTTTGCAGTCTGCAGGGGGCCCTTTTCGGTATGTTACATAATCAAAAGTTTAATAGAATTTTGAGGGATTCCCATTATCCCTGACTCATCTTAACTATAGGTTGACGACTGCCGCCCCAATAATATATATATTTCTGGAGCTTGTGGATCTGCTTAGATCACATGATCTGCATAGTCCGACATCTAGTGTTAGTCGCATAGTATTACACTATTTGTTTTCGAAACTCGAAAATGGAGGTAGACAGGGCGTGTTAGTAATACTATCCCTAGTGTGACGTGTACTGTACCCATGGTCCTTCACGTGTTGAGGTCCCTCAGATTGTTTGTTTCTGCCATCGTGGTCAGTTGCAAGTTGCAGAGTTCATTTCCAGGCTGATGCCTTTTGATAAGTTGAAAGTTTACTAGTAGGTAGACTTTACTTTCTTTCCTTATTGTCCTCTTTTGCTGCACGGACAACTTTATCGTCGACTCCCTGACTGAATCGATGACCAGACGCAGCATACACAGGCCTCTTCTTGCTTCGCCCCTTACAGTAGGGAGAGAGGGGGGAGGTTCTTCATACTGACCTCTTTAGAGAATGCATATTCTGCCATCCCCTTTCCCTTTTTGTTGACCAACTGCCCTTTCAATAAATAATGGACAAAACTCCCTTTAAATTTTGCCCTACCTACCATCGAATATTCCTGTGGAAGGACACGCATCGAGTGTGCAATTACGGTCTCCCTACGGATCACCCCGAAAAGACTTTGCAAGTCTTGCAAACTTTTTCGACGTAAGATGCTAAAAGATCGACGCACCAAATGCTGGGCCGCTCACGCAATGCTGGCCGAGGCCTCCATCGACGCGACAGAGGACTCCAGCAAGAGCAGTTTCGGGTCCTTAGTGACGCCAAAGGTGAGCATGGTTCGCTGGAACACCATTTGCGGGCCCCCGACTCCAATAAGCGGGCCACCTGCTCTGTGACCGAGACGACACCCAATGGCCATAGCACACACAAGTCCAAAAACACATGGCACAAAACCCACGGCTGACTTTTGGCGAAATCTTCGAGCGTGGAGGCCCACGTGGTGTCTGCAGAAAAAGCCTCTGTTTCTTCCCTGTCCTCTCAGGCATTGCATATGCTTTCGCCTCATGACAGGCCTCCGAAACCAGACCCCAAGGTTGGTTCGGGCATCACACTCAAAAAGGCTCTCCTTTCGCGCACTGAAGATCAGGCGGCAAAAGTCGCATCAGTCTCCCAAAGAAATGCTAAAAAAATGCAGGAATTTTTTGTTTTTTTTTTAAAAACACGTCGGTGCTACCCAGTTAAAAGCAAAGTCACCAAAAAAGTCAAAATCTTCAACGCCTTTGTCTTCCAAAAGCACTCGGGCTGTACTTTCTTCCTCCCCTGTAGAGACACTCGGGGGGGGGGGGGGGGGGGAGGGGGGGGGGCGGCTATGCACCACAAGAACCAGACTCCCTCCCAAGCCACCCCTACCATGCCAGGCTTCCCACCTTCGTGTGACTATACTCCTGAACAATTTAATAACATTTTTAAAAAGGATGTCATCTTTTTTGGACTTTATGGCGAACTAGCGTCCCTTAGAGATGCCTCGCAGCCAGAGGCCTCAACACAACAACCCCCTGCCAGAAAACCTCATCTTGAGCCACAGCCTAGCACCTCTGCTCCGGCTTCGAACTACCAAGACCCCCTTCTCAGGACATGTACAATGCGGATTTCACAGGGCCACAAGACCCTTGCTCTCAAGGGGACCTTTATAGTCTGGATCAATTCTGTGATGACGATTATGGCAAGCTCTACTTCATCCATTCGCCAGACCACCAAGACCAGCCGGTAGCAGATTCTCCTGTTGATGACCAACTGCAGCCCTCCCTACTTGCGCCTAGTCTAACAAAGGTAGTTAATCCCAGAATAGAGAAACTATTCAGGCCTGCGCCCACTCACCCTCTGTATATTAGGGGTCAGCTAAAACCTGATTCACTAGTAATCACCACTACCAGAAAGAGGGTGGGGACCCCCCTGGCATCGGCTGAGGCCCCGCCAGACCAAGAAAGCAAGAAAATCTATACTTTCTGGAGAAAAGTTGCCTCCTCAGGGGCATACCAAGCCAGAATCGCGAACAACACTACGCTTCTAGCTAGTTACGGCTGTCACAAATGGGATGACCTGGAATGTCAAATTGAAGCTGTCCCAGAACACCTGAAGTCACAATTGTTTGTTTTAGTACCATTGCAGAGGGCAAGCAGGTATCAAACCGCATCCTCCAAAAACAATCATTTTTAAAAAAAATATTTTTTTATTTGTTTTGGTTCTCAAATTGAGAGAAAACCTTTACAAACATTAGTAAAAAAACAATCGCATATAACAATACCTAAAAACTGAAATACCAAAATGACATATTATTCTTCTAGTATCTGATATTACTACAAAACAAACCACAATCTAAGAATCAAACCCAACACATCTTGTAATAAAAAATATTTCTTCTCATAAATAAATACTAGAAAGAAATGAAACTACCAATAAACATTTGTTTAATCGGGTTTACTACCTAAATTCAAAAACATAGTAATCCATTCCTAAAAAAAAAAAAAAAAATTCATTGTGAATAACTTTTTCTAGGAGATAGTTGACAACCCACAAACTTCGGTAAAAAAAATCTCGCAATTGTTAATTTTTAGTGGCACAGATTTCCCATGTAGCATTTTCCACCATAAAAAAATCGGAATACATTCATTCAGGATTAGAGACAAATTTACCGAAAACACTGCGCTGTTGCGCCCTGATTACATCACAGTCCCGTAATAAGTGTCTGAAGGTTTCCTGTACCGAATAACTTTGACAGAAACAACAAGGGTAGTCTTTACCTTCATCCCCCTCTCTAATTTCTTTGATTTCACCTGTAAACAAAACGTTAAAGCAAAACCTCAAGTAAACAATTCGATGCTGGGGATTCGGAAAACTCAGCAAATGGGATTCAGAATTTCCCATTGGTTTTTCATTAGAGTCTGTGATGGTAGATGGGAGACTCACACACCCTGTTCATCATTTTTGCTCAATACTTATTTTGAAATAATCATTTTACTCTTACAGGATTGACCATAAGGGCATTGTGAGAAGAGCCAATACCATCCAATGTCTTTAAACAGTCTGTTTGTAAGAGCAATAACCATACAGAGTCTGAGCCACCCATTTTTAGTTTTGCTCCTAAATCTGCATAGACTGTTTCCCTTACCCAACATTACATTCCTGTACAAAGTCATTCTTTTCCATTGAACCATACATTCCAAAGATAGTAGGCCCAATTCAGAGCGCAAGGTGGCAAAAGGTACACATTTTGGCAAATAGAACAACACTTCTCGCCACATTTTAGATTCAAGCTTCTGTAGATAAGATGGGGAATAGAACTGTAGTATTTCCAGGCCATAGCTTAACTTCGGGATCACTTTCAATTTATAGAACCTAAGCAAGTGTATCGATGAGTATTTGCAATATTTCTGTGCAATCTTCTTCATTTGAGATATCGGATAAAGTGAGCGCTCAACTATACAATTCCATTACAGATATGTCTTGCGCGTGTCAAACACAGGAAATCCAAGATATCTCATTGATCTCATTTTCATACATTTATGAATGTTTAAAATCCATCTAAAAGAGGGAAGCTTTTTACGGTTTGTTGAACTCCTAGTAACCGCTTTCTTTTTGTTTATTGTTAGACCGTTTTCCTTAACATAAGCAGAGAATGCATTGATCTTTCGCTGAAGACCTATGGGTGTCCGATTTAATAAAAAATCATCGGCGTACGCACACACATGAATTTTCTTTTTTTACCCTCAATTTTTGGGGAGATCAATGATGCCACATCAAGACTCCTTCCTGCGTCTGACATACAAATTAAGAAGTGTTGGAGCAAATATGCATCCCTGACATAGCCTGTTAGTGGGTTTTATTGGACTAGATAAACTTCCTTCGGTATTTAGTCTCACCTGTACAACAGAACCTTCATGCAAATGCATCAGGATAGTTCATAGACCGTGAGGAATCCCTAAATGTAGGAGTTTTCTCTATAAGATTCTATCAACCTGATCGAATGCTAAAGAGAGATCAATTGCAGCTGTATAGATCGGGGCCTCTTCTCTCCTGCAGGCCTTTTCTTGAAGTAAAGTAAATACCAGTCCCCCTATTTCCGTCCCCATCATTTTACAAAAACCAAATTGTCGATTTGATAGAATATTATTTGAGTCCGCCCAATCTGTTTCAGAACCAAACCTGCGAAAATCTTTGACTATACGATTGGGCTGCCATCTGAGAGGACTCGATTTCATTTATCAAACTCAAAAACTGTCGTACCGAGTTCTGTTTTAAAGCCTTCATCATGGTGTCACTATCCACTTGCAGCATATATGCCTTATGTCTCCTAAGCCAATTTTTCAATGCCTGCCTTACACAGTGAATTATTATGCTCTGGATGTCCCATTCCAATACACTATTCATTCTTCTTCTAATTAACCGTCTACACCAAATGTTCTGTTGTCTCCCCAAAGGGTCATAGACATGTAAGCGGGGAGCTGTACCCGATCTCACTCCAATGGGTTTGACTGAACTTTGGATCAATAATTTTAAATAATCAGGAAAAGTGGTAGTTGTAAATAAGTCACCTTTTACCCCAGAACATTCTTATGTTCAGAAACAAAGGTCACATTTTACTTTTCTACATTTCCAACATGCCAATTAATCCTATTCCCTGCCAGATTCACATCTATTCTTGTGTTGAACTTTTCTCTCAGAGGGGACTTGCATAGAATTTTCAAGGAAACCTCCAGAATCTTATGATCACTTAGATCAGTGTCTACTATCTGGAAGTTTTCACAAACTCCATGCAATCTCTCAGATAAGAAAACATGGTCAATGGATGACATTTTAATTCCATTAGACCACGTATAAGTGGAATTACTAGGATTTAGGAGGGCATTTGCATGTACCAAGCCTCACTTGTCAAATAGTTCATGCCATACGTGACCATGAATTATTTTCCTTTGCATTCCCCATGGGTCCCTTTCAGTTGTTTAACATCAGCATTATAGGACGTTATAGATTACAGATTATCAGGGAACCTTAGACCATATTTATTTTATCTCCGCATTCAGGTCACATGGAATCACTATATGTAACCGATTTTATATTTCAATATCATTGTAGTCAAACCTTCATTTATTCTAGAAATGATGTCTGCCAAATCCTGAAGCGGATTCCAATAAATATTTATAACGAGTACATATGCTGGAAAATAATCGACGTATGCTTCTAGGACCACTGCCATCGCGCCAGTTCCCATATCATGAAATTCTAGGATCTTGATACCCGCGTCCTTTTTTACTGCAGTAAGAAGACCTCCAAACGGCCTGCCTCGAGGGCCTTTTTTTGCCAGTTGGTGCTTGCACTGAAAACCATCTATTTCAAGGCACAAGGTCATCCAAGACTCTTGAATGCATATAATCTTACACCTACTGAACTTAACAGCCGAATCAACAGAAGAGAGGGGGTTGGAACAGCCTCTTGATTTCCAAGACATTATTGCCATTCTGATTGCTGGTAATTTGGGTTAAAGGTTTTGTCTCAACAATTTTATTTAAGATATAGACTCCCTCGGGGATACGGCCAGCAACCTCCACCCTTGCTCATCTTCTCCATGTGGCACAGATCTTTCACTGGACATACTGATGTTTTCAATGTGGGTCACCGTAGGGCGAGTTAACCCATTCTCTCGCTCCCCTTCATTCCTAAAATCTGTGCTAAAAATCAATATGTCATAGCCCATACGATTAAACTGTTCTGCCTCCCGCAGGATAGCCTCAAATATCTGTCTTGAGTAAAGGGTGACCCCCATGTGTTCAAATCGTGAAGGATGGATAAAGTCCACAATCTTTATATTGGCAGACGAAATCATCCTAAGTGTTGGTATTTCATTTAACAAAGCCAAAACACGTGAACGATGTAATGACGTCTGCCCACCTTCATCAAATAGATTATAGAGTAGAACGCTTGGTAGCTCAGGACATTTTTGTTTCCTCCATTGCACATTTCTAAGATCACTGTCCTTTGTGGTCCCCCTCCCTTCTGGAACTGGGTAGCCCCCAAATTCTTTCTCCTTTGTCATTTACATCCTCCTGCGTTTCTTGACGTTCCTGAACTTTTAACGAAGCCTCTCTGATATTTGTCCTAATAGGTCCTTTATTCTTAGGTTTGCTGACTGCTCCTGAACCCACTTCCACCTGTGCAGTAATTAACCTACTCCTCGACGGGTCCACTATTAAATCTGTTACACTTAATTTAGACAAAGTCAGTAACAGTTCCAGCATAGTTGTCTTAATCAAATTCACCAGTACTTTATTATTTGTCCCAATTCCCTCCATCACCAAACCATCTTCTGCTGTCTTATCCAGGGAAGCAACTTTTGGGCACGATAAGACACCGAAGTGTACTTCCTTTGCCAAGTGTCTGTCTATCTTGCAAAGAGTACCCTTCCACCATTTTCTCCTCATCTTCTACATTCTCCCTGTTAGTCCCCGTTTGCATGAGACTCCCCTGAAGCTTTTGCACAACTCTGGGGATATCTGTTTTTGTAGCGCCTAGTGTTGGTCCCTTGAATGCTTTCGGATCTAGGTTTTTTGTTTTTTCTACCAAAGGGTAAAAGGCTGAAAGCTGGGACTGTTTAAGCTCTTTGACTTCATCCATAGTCTTATTGTCTAATTGGTTGATAGACACTATCTTACTACTAGAGTCTTTCACCCGCTTGGAGATCTTTATTTGCTTCTCCACACTCCATTTTTTTTTCTTTTTACATTTTTTAGTATTTTTTGTTTATTAATGTTTTTTTATCTGTAATGGCAGGAGGATCAGAAATATTCTCATGAAGCTGCATAGCTTTACGACTCTCTTCATCCAACTGTACAAGATCAGATATTACATCTTCGTTTGAACATCTTTGCACATTTTGAGAGTATTTAGATTCTGAAAGGGGATGTTTCCAGTATTTTTAATACTTTCCATCGTCCATTAAACGCACGCGAAAACAAGCTGCAGGGTGCAGCCATTTTGTGATAATCCTATCACTTGCCCCATCGCCCTGGGTGACCTGCTTTTGCGGCACTAAATCATATCCCCCGCCCTGAGCCTGACATTATCAAGACATTCATATTCCCCGCCTCTCTCTGTGACGTTACTGTGCTGCTTAGGCAAACGCGCCCAGTCGTCTTCTACGCGGCTTCACACAGAACCCAGAAACCAACACAGATCAACTCACAACACAGCGCGCCACAATTCGGAATATGAAACTGTACTTCAAAATCAAACAGCAATACGGTACATTTGGTAAAGTACATTTATTTGACAGTAAATGTTTAGAGAATATTCAGCAATTGGCATATTAAATCAGAATGGAATTTTTTTTCTTTGCTTTCGATCCGCAAATCCTCTAAAGTTTATCGTGAGTCACGTGCTGTTCCTTTATGGTACACAGGGTGTTGGTTTTTGTTAAAAGAAGCACTTTGGTCGCACGGTGAATCGCAAGGCTGTTCCATCAACTAGGCACTAGGCCACCGTAAAGGTTGATATGTTGCTTCTAGCCACTAGTACTGCTTAAGGGCATATGGGCCCTTGGCGATCGTCCCATAAGATAGTCAATGTAGTGCAGTTGTTTACAAGAAGCCATCGGCCGGGGTCTGGAATAGGTGGCAGTCGCAGTACGGTAGGATGTACCTGTTTTGAAAACATAAAAATTGAAATTAGTCTCGTCAGCCGATCTTTATTACTATTATTCATTTTATTTATTAGAGCAGAGTTGAAATGGATAGTGCAATGGAGTATGTTCGGCTCTAAAAGCAATGCGAAAACTGACAAAAGAAATCGAGGTTAACACAATGTAATGATTTATTAGCGTTGAACCACTGAGAAACGACTGTCTACATGCGTGTCGAATGGGCACATGCATGCCCATGTGCCTGGTAGAAATACGATCCCACAAATGTTTTACTTGCTCTTCATTGTAGTATGCCACACAGAACGAACAAGCACAACTTAACCTGCCTTTAACGGTACGCTATTGGTATTATATTCCAGTATAAAACTGTCTAAAGAGTTACTTACATTATATTTGCCATTTCCATTATGTCGGTGTAATGCAGTCCGTAAAGCCCACTCTGTTTGTGCAAACGATTTTTCATATACTGAACTAACATGAAACTCTGTGTAGTTTCAGAATTTTCAGCTTTATCGTCTTACGTTATTGCACCCCTCCTTCAAATGAAGTCCTTTCGGAATGGTCCCTGTCTCTCAAGGTCAAAAAACAAAAGAACCTTATACTGCCAGTGCGAGTTGTGGGCCTCTTCAGCCCGCGAGCAAAAAATCAAAGCCGCAGACCTTCACTCTGCATGAGCATACATTCTTACTTTGCAACATCCCGTGTAAAGCCATCTGTGAGAACTTGAATTTTCGACTCCATCTTTCTACTAGGCCTCAATGTGCTAATGCGAACTGGCTTCTCTCCCATCTGCAACACCTCGCTTGGCGCGTTCTAAGACCCCCAATTTTGTCCTTGTTGTCCACGAGCTTTGCAGCCCTAGAGAACCATAACTATGGAGACATTGACTTTTTTTGGGGAAGGTCGGGAAAAGTATAAAGTACCCAAGGAGTTGAGTTGAAAGTGAGATTTATTGTTTCTTTGTTTTATTTGCAATGCGCAAGCCTCCCCTCAGTTAACAGTGTGCAGCATTTACATGAGATTGCGAAGCTTAGTTACAGCAACAAAAATATATACATACACATACTGACAAGGTCAGCGATATGAGGTGAATAGAGAGAGAAGTCAAAGATGATACCCAGGTTGTACGCCACCCAGGATGGTGAAGGGAGGGGTTAGGGTTAGCATACTTTGTATGTACACTGTACAATAACATTTTTTTCAAAAAGACAATCAGATTACAATGATTTAAACCGGGATTTGTACTTGTCAACGAGCTCTGCTTTGGGTGGACATGGCACAGTGGCAATGTTTGGTGGCAATCCATCAGTGCTCTGCACAGAGTCGCTCAAAATTCTATGTCTGTGCTTCTCTAGTACACTAACAATAAGGCATGTAACAAAGTCGAACTCCATTTCCTCATATACTGGTTTCACCACCCATTTCTTACTACTTTTTGCAAAGGCCGTAGTGTAGCGAAGCATCCCTACATTTCCCGTAGTCCTAGATTGTTCACGGCACACATTCTCGTTGTGGGCCAAGACCGCTAGTAGAGTCCTATGTTTCATGCCCTGTATGCCGAAATGCAATCGCTTTGGCCTGTACTTTAGGCACATATTGTGGAACACCTCCAAACCTCCTGTGTGACAGAATTCTGTCAGTCCTCTCAAATCTCTTGATAGTTTTATCAAAAACAATCTTCTCAATGGCTTTGTGTGTAGGTGGAGATGGAATCAACCACTTCTTCTTCCGTGCCTCTTCTGTGGACAAAGGGCCATGTTCACATTGGTGCAAATGTTGGTTTTCTGTCCAGCGGTGAACGTTGGTACAGTGGTGCATTTTTTCGAGTAGGATTTCCACTGACCGTTCACAAGTTTTGGAGCTCCACCAAATATGGTTGCTGTAAGACTGGGACCACTGTGAAATACTTTCCAAACCTTTTTTTTCCCTGCAGCCGAGATTTTCTTATTGATTGATTTAGCAAGATGCCATACGTCAAATTGATGTTTAATATGTGGGAACTGCTCTCTCATTGTCTTAGCTATTGAAACATATCTGTCTGTGGCTATGAGGTCGATGTGCATTCCCCTTGATTGTAGATATTCCAATGATTTTATAAATCCTAGTTTCTCCATGGCCACTGAGGATTTACATTGGGACACTTGCATGACCACCAAACTCACAATTTTCTTACTATCCATGTCCTGAAAGTGGTAGGTACAGTATTTGGCAGAAAATCCAGGGCTGTCGCACTGTCCATCGCTGGCTAGCCTAAATAGTTTGCCTTCGAATGTACTTTCTAGAGCCAATTGTTCAATTTTCCAAGCATCACTAATGGCCGGAAATAATCATGTTGGAATTTGTAGTACTGCGTTTTAGAAATGAAATGTAGTCCCACAAACTGAAAGAAAGACTCTAACTTTCTAAAACTGGACCCACTAAAAAGTGAGGCAGCTGCACACAGTAGATTGCCTGCTGGCAGTTTCCCCAGCATCGGTTGTGCAGACCATGAGAACGTATGATGTAATGTACAGGCAGCATGTATTTTGACGTTACTGCCTTGTGTTTGACGAGTCACATGAATCAATGGCTTCCCACATACTTCCCCTCTAACAGACTACCCACATTTCAGCATACTTACAATATCAAACAACTGTCGAATACTATGTATTTGCCCTCTTTCATTAGACTGTCAACCTGCATCACAGTTGTTTCGGACTGCATTGTTGTGGACATATCACCAGAATTGAAACTAATATCGCTGATGTCAGGTTCTGATGCGTCGGTGAATAGTGCTGCTGGGTCATTCTCTGTCATTTCAACATCTGTTACTTGAACATTGATGGGAGAACACAACAATGTCGACAGCTTTTTGGGTGGCATTTTTTTGCTGGTGTAGATTGTGTGAATTGATCTGCCACTACTTCAGAGCTATCTTCAATACATCCAGTATCATCTTGTGGTGGTGCAGTCGCACTGTAGCAATGGTCCAATAAAACTTTACTGGATTCTCTGGACACAATCAATTCATGTTCTGGCCATTGGACATGAGCATCTCGAGTCTGAACACGCCGCGCCTGAATTAATAGTTAATCCATAGTGTAAATGGTCTGGTAAGCAACATCTCTCATTTGCTTCACTGTCTGTGTATGTATAGTTCGTACGCCCACGGGTAACTAGAGGACAGATTGGAAAAGGGATGTTCAGTTTAAACACAAGATAAGGTATAGTACAATTGACAGAAAAAAAACATAATATAGTCCCCAGCACAAAACGATTTCTAAAAATATGACCCGTTTGTAACTAACATTATTTTTGTTTCTTTTCTTTGCAACTTTCTTGACTCGAACTTCCACATCTGCACGCTGTTGCTCCAATTCGTTTCCGCATGTCTTACCTTCCTCTTGCGCTGCAACGACTATATTTTCTGGATCCGCATAGAGCGCAGGGAATGACGCTCTATCGACTCCCTGAAATATAGTACTTTCATTACTATGCATCACAATATTGAAAACATAAAACACACGTGAGGACGACCACACAGGTACATCTCAATAGCGAAACACGAATTAAACATTGTGTAGAACAATCAAACAACAAGTATTTGAGCTCTGATGATCTAGTTCGATGGAGCTGTCAGTATCCATACCTCGTGCTGCTGAAGAAAATCTATGGATGTTGTCAATGTGGTGGACGCTTCAGCATCTCCCTGAAAGACAGTACTTGCATTAGTATGGATAACACTAACTATAACTGAAAACGAACACCAGGGGACGACAACTAAGGTGTATATCAATTGGAAAGCACTAACCAAACATTCAGTAAAATAATTACACGATACACAAAAACTATTACTTGACATGCATAAAATAAGTCTGTAGCGGAATAGTTAAGTAAGATTACCTGATACGTGCTAGAAGTGGTTGATAACTGCGGACACGTCACGGATGAAGAATGTTCTTGCTTCAGATTCAGTGGATAGTCAAGAAGTTGTAAAGGTAAATTATTGTTTGATAATGGAATGCCAATATTAAAAATCGCCATGTAAGCCGACAGAATACTTGAGAATGATGCTATTGAAAATGCGCAATATAGCACAGTTCCCTGTGCCCATAAATAGATTTCCTTTGGGGGTTATAAAATCGAAAAATAATGTATTCATAAATGTCATTATTCAAAAAGCTATACACTCATATCAATATCGAAAGTATTACAAGGGACACAACACCTAAAATATCAATTAATCCATTCGGCTTCCTGCACACTACTGCAAGGCCTAAAGCTAAATCCGGACACTTGACTCACCAGTGGCGGAATATGGACGAATAGAGTTGGAGTAGCGTTTGCAATCAATTTTCGTGTCGTTCGCCGTTTATTCTTCTTTGTTACCCAAGATGTTGTGTACATGTTCGAGGAAAAGTGCCGGCTGCAGATGCGGTTTCGATCACCCCTCTTGTCCTCAAAGACTTGTTGGACTCTACTTTCAAGCTCTTCCGGTGGATATCCGCAATGTCTGACCCATTCTCTTATTCAATCAACAGTTTTAGAGAATACATGCATTGTAGTGCCTTCAGATTTAGCATGGGTCTTCGAAAGGGCAACCTTCTAATTGAACAGGCAGGCATTGTTAAAAATTCTGAAAAGTAAATATATAGATTATTATAAAACCTTGATGAATAAAAATGTCATAAAAAAGTTAATGAACCATACCATGTTCAATACAAGGTTTGTTTTGGTCGCCTGAACTATACCAGTTCATCAAGTGCAGCTTAGTATTTGCATTACTTTCACAAATTAAAAAATGATGGAACTAAACTCTGAACATGTGACTCGTCCCTTGGATGTAC
This sequence comes from Ambystoma mexicanum, assembly GCF_040938575.1. Lineage (NCBI taxonomy): Eukaryota > Metazoa > Chordata > Amphibia > Caudata > Ambystomatidae > Ambystoma > Ambystoma mexicanum. The sequence goes on from NC_090926.1 coordinate 18,937,458, forward strand.
TGTCTTGCACGAGAAGGAAACATGCTTACATTATAGACACGACCCGCGAAGGATGCAATTCGATGACAATTTACACAGATGAAAATAAATAGATGTATTGATAGCAGAACAATTGAAGCTCAAGTCAATAGCAATGAGACCAGTGACCATAGCACTATTGAGTACTCTACTCGCAAATAGATAGAAATTTAATAATGACCGAAATATGACTGCGATACATGGCCTTAACTTGACCAACAAACAGTTAGATTCAGCAAGCCCAGTAGTTTGTGGCAGGAGAACAGGTAGATGGTCACAGCTAGCACACTGGCGAGTTTGCTCACAGAAGTTCACAGATAGCACGACGACGAGCAGATTAGCATCGATCTCAGTGGTTCTCGGGTAGCACGTTCAGGAGTTGACTTGCAAAGCACAAAGATGTTCTTATGAGACATATTAAGTGGTTTATAAAGTATTAGAAACAGAGGTGTGTTTGTGAATGAATGACGTGTATATGTCGTGGTATCATGCGGTTTGCTGGGGGGCGGCCAGCGTGAGGGGGGATCCTGGCCGGAGACACGGGGTCTGAGGAAGCCATGTTAGCAATGGCCCCTGGGTGTGGGATACCTTTTGAAGTGTACATGCTGTTTGGCACCTTGGCCGTTTGCACCCCTTACAGCCACCCAGGGCAGCACGCATCCACTGGCGCGAAGCGCCTTTGATAGAGGGGGGTGGGATGGATGGGCCTGGGGCGTGCAGATAAGGCACAGGAAGACTGTTGAATGGAGACACACTTATGTGGATTGCAGGGGGTGGCCAGCGTGAGGGGGCACCCTGGCCGGAGACACGGGGTCTGAAGGTGGACATGGGAACAATCGCCCATGAACGATAGACAGCTTGGAAGTGTACATGGTGTTTGGCACCTTGGCCGTTATCGCCCCAGACAGCACACCATGGCAGCGCTCATTCCTGGGTGCGAACTGCCTTTGATGGGAGGGGGGATGGATGGGCCAGTGGGCATGCAGTCAAGGCACAGGAAGACTGCCGAATGGAGACACACTTGATTCATTTAAAAAATCGAAACAACCGTTGTTAAAATATATGTGGTGTTTTATTTTGTTTCTTATTTTGATGGCACAAAAATACAAAACTTTACACATTGTACAGGTTAGGTTGCAGCACAGCGAGGGGAAAATCCCCTGTACTGACCACTGTCACTGGGGAAAGTTTGTCTTATGGCAGCAACAACACAGGTGGGTATTACTCTTCGAACGCGGTGTCCAAGCCTCCCGTGAAGCTACCATTTAAAGGAACGATAGGCCACCAGCCTGTACCACCTGCGAAAAAGAATGATACAAACTGTTTTTAAATGACCAAGATAAGTTTATTAAACCTTTGTTGTCAATGACAATTCTTGTAACTAATGGCATTCTGCTCGGACAAATGCTATCTAGACACTGCACACTATTGAACGACTTTCATGCGTTACAATGAAATTTATATGTAATTTTGAATATAGGAGACGACCATGAAATAGTAGCGGCATCACAACCAGAGTATACTTACTCGGATTACGAGGACGGACAGTTGCGCGAGGTTCGTGCATAAGCACCATCATTATTCTCAACACGGACCGTGTAAGGCAGGCTGCCCTGAAGTCTGGCAGCTCGGTGATGCATTGTGGTCGTGGCTCGCCTTCCGAAATGTCGGTCATGCATCCCGAGTTTTCACAGCAGCAGCAGTTCTCGTCCTCGGTTGGCATTAGCTCGCACCGATTGCATGTGCACCAGGTGGAAACAATATCCATGCGACTAGGTCCAGTGTCTTCATCCGTTGATTCGTCCTGCCAACTGCCATCCGAAGCCCCATCGTTTTTGCATGTTTCCCTTTACAGTAGTTCCTCTTCGGTATGCTCGGGCTCGTAGATGTAGGGCATTATTGTAGCCATTAAACAAACTAAAATAATTTATAGCGATGGTACAGGTGTTCACACGGGCTACAAGCGGCGAAGGTAGCTGACCAGAGCACAGAAACAAGTCACAGAATACTCAAAGTAACACAGAGAGGAATGGAATCGAAAAACTGCTGCAGTGTGTTGTCAAACGCTCTGTTTATACTTATTGAGTAAAGGGGTGCCCTGCCATTTCCATGGCGACACGTCATTAGTTGAAGCACAGCGAATGTTGACACGAGACGTGCTTTGGCGTTGTGAAATGGGCGGTACGCGTCTGCTGATGACGGGCTTAGGGGCGGGGGGGATATGATTTAGTGCCGCAAAAGCAGGTCACCCAGGGCGATGGGGAAAGTGATAGGATTATCACAAAATGGCTGCGCCCTGCAGCTTGTTTTCCAGTGCGTTTAATGGACGAAAACTCGGCTAAGGTCCATAGGAAATTTTTATAATATCTAGCGACTTAGGCTTAAAAACACATGGCTGACCCGTAGAGCCAATAAAAATTTCTGACCGAACCATTCCTTTAAGTCATTCTTTTCCTTGCTCTTAAGTCCAGCCGTTTTTGTCTTCTAGAAAAACATACCGTAAGTACCCCAATCATTTGCTCTGTTTCCACTTCATGATTTATTACTTCCTCCCCCAATTCTTTTTTTTAAACGTTTGTTTATTGGCAGGAGGTTAGGACAGGTACACTACATTTTACACAGAGAAAGACAAGCATCACAAATTACGTTTAGGCATTACATCATGATCTGTTACCAGCAGCTCGGATTCGGGGAGGTGAAAACATCGTAGCATGAGGGATCGTGAGGTGCACGGTTCTTATAACGAGTCGGGCGGGCCCGGCAGGGGGGTGGAGCTCCACTCCACATCGTCTTCTGTTTAGGTAGCTACAGAATTCAGTCCACACATTCTTGGGGCGGAATGGCGCGGGTAATGATCCAATATACTCTTCTTCACATGTTTGTACCCAAGTAAGCCACATCTCCAGAATGAGGGGGGAGCGCCGCTTCGAACATTGTAATATACATCTTTTTGCAACACTAGTACTCGCATTTAAGAATTTTTACATTTTTTTTTTTTTTTTTTTGCCCCTTCACCCGCCCACACTCCAAACAACGAGGCCAATGGGTCGAGATCCACCGGGGACCCAATTATCTCAGAGCGCTTTCGTCAGGTCCAGCCAAAAAGCGTTCTCTAGTTTCCCCAGCTGCATTTTGTATAGGGAGGATATTATGCCTCTACCTGCTACAGAATTTGATATGTATTGAAGTTCTGGTGAGTCTGGGGGCTCGTCTGGGTAGGAGGGCCACATTTCACGGACCGTCGTTCTTAGCCTGAAGTATTGTAGTAGCTCTAGCAGTGAGTTGGAGTGTTCAGGCCGCCATGTTTGAGGGGTAGTAAATTTACCATCGGGATATAGGTCAGTTAGTGCTCGGTAGCCCAGATTTCCCCAATGTCGCATGAAGTGCTGGTCGTGTTTGGGGGAGAGAGCAGGGAATTGCCATATGGGAAGCCATTTGTAGTAAGGGCGATGCTCTTGTTTGAATCCAGAATGCTATTCCATGCTCTTATCGTGGTGGCCACAGGGTCCGCTGGGGCATCCGACTGGAACGTACGGCGTAATACTATGGTCATGATGTTGTTCCCCTTGCCTGCCAGTTTCTCTAATTTGACATGTGGGGGTGGATTCAAGTGTGCGTACCAGTGTGTGGCATGTTGGGCCTGTGCGGCAATCCAGTACAATGTTAGGTCAGGGGCTGTGAAACAACCTTTTTCTTAGGAAAAGGAAACAACCTTTTTTTTAAGGCAAGGTCATATGTTGCCACTTCTTGTGGACGGCTCCAGAACGCTAGAGGAATTGGGCACACACCGAGTGGAGCCTCTTGAAATAGTGTTTCCCCGGGCCACACAGGAACATTAGCAAAGATCTAGAGGAGCGTGGGAACTACGATCATTTTTATTAGGGACAGCCTGCCCGCAAGGGACAGCGGAAGATTGTGCCTTTTGAGCACTCTGGATTCAATGACCTGTGACGGGGTCTCCTAGTTATCCGCCACTAAAGAGGCCCTGGTTAGAGATACTTGCACTCCGAGGTATCTGATGCCACCTGGGGACCAACGAAGGGGCAATTCACATGATGGTTGTTGGGTTGCCGCTATGAGAGGGAATATTTCTGATTTAGAATAGTTGATAGTGAAGCCAGAGTACGTGCCAATTTTCGTTATGTCTCGGATGATTGGGTCTAGATATGTGGAGGGGTTTCTAACGTATAGAAGTACATCATCAGTGTACAGTGAGATGATTTCCGGTGTGTACTGTAAACAAATACCTTTTATTATTCCTGACATGGTCCGCCATGGGCTCAATGGCGAGCGCGAAAAGGATAGGGGAGAACGGGCATCGCTGGCGGTACCCCTATGTAGCACGAAGGGAGAGGAGATATTGGAGTTGACCAGCACCCTCGCCATAGGTCCTGTATATAGGAGTTTTATATAGGCGATAATATTTTGTCCAACACCCATCTTCTCCAGCAGGCCCACCAGTATTGCCATGAGACCATGTCAAATGCCTTCTGGGCGTCTAGTGTAACTACCACTGCGTTCGCATCTGGGTCAATTCTGGCCATCACATTGAATATACGGTGGATATTAAGTGCTGTAGAGCGGCCGGGAACAAATCCATTCTGGTCTGCATAGACCAGATAGGGCATGAATGGGAGGAACCTGTTAGCTATTATTTTAGCTAAAATGTTTGTGTCCGTATTGATAAGCGATAAGGGCCTATAGGAACCGCATTCGTCTGGGGGCTTACCTGGTTTGGGAAGGATGGTGATCAAGGCTTCTCTTAAGGAGGGAGGGAGGGAGGGAAAGTGGCCGACCGTAGTGATTCAGCCCAGACCCCATGTAGTACGGGAGCCAAAATGGCAACATGCTCCTGGTAGAACTCGGTGTGAGTCCGTCTGGACCGGGGGCCTTGTTCTTGGGAAGGTCTGAAATTACCCGGACTATCTCATCTAAGGTGAACAGGGCAACAGGCAAATTGTTCCTTGGTGCCTTGGGATATGAGACTCCGAGGGATGCTTTCTAGTAGGTCATCTAGGTCCTGGGCTGTGTGTTCCTGTTGGGGTCCATATAAAGTGGAGTAAAACCTAGCAAAGGTGTCAATAAAATGGTTTGGTCCGCCCAGTGTCGAGAGCCCTGCTTATCCAGAATGCGATCTATCCGGATTCTACCCCCCTCTGCACGTACCAGTTTAGCCAGGGTCCTCCGAGGTCTGTCTCCCTCCTTTGGGCAGCCAAGGGGCGAGTATAGTATCGCACCTCACTCAGGGCATGAGATTCAAATAGTTCTAGTTCCGCTCTGATTTTAGCTAGGGTTGCCGGGGCTGGTGCCGAATCATATTCCTGTTCCAGTGCTTTAAGCTTAGCCTTGGAATTGTTTAGGGCCTGCCTTATGGACTTGAGAACCCCGGCCTCCCTTGAGATGCACATCCCCCTGATATATACCTTAAATGCCTCCCAGCGGGTCCCCTCGGCAGTGTCCTGTGTGTTGTTCTTCTCAAAAAAAATGTTTATATCCGATAGGATCTCAGCCTTAAAGACCATGTCAGACAGCGCCTCAGATTTAAAGCGCCAGGGGGGGGTCGAGCTGTCATGGTTCTACCCAGTTGGATCTGTAGCAATACAGTAGAGTGATCAGAGAGTGTACGTGCAAGGATCTTAACATCCGTCGCCTTGCCGACCTGGCACCCAGACAGTAGAAACAGGTAAATTCTTGAGGAACTATTGTGTACTGATGAGTGGAAAGTGTAGTCCCCCTCCTGGGGATGGAACGTTCTCCATACATTTTAGGGAGCCCATGTGCGTATGAAGTTGTTTGGTGGCTCGGGAGGTGACCCTACGTGAGGTGGTCGTCCTATCCAGGACATTGTCGAGTATAAGGTTCATGTCCCCCCACCCCCATATAGTAGGGACTTCTACATATCTCGCTAGGATATCGGTTACTGCATCTCTGAATTCAGGGGAATCTGTGTTGGGACCATATGAGTTGGCTATCAAGCATTCCTCGTTATCCAGGGTGCAATGGAGGATCACACATCTGCCCTCTGTGTCGATGTGGGCTGTGAGGAGCGTGAATTTAACCGATTTATGGATAAGAGCCAGGACTCTTCTGGATTGAGTAGAGTATAGAATCTGTTGGGACCCCAGGTCTGCGCCAGGTTTGATGATAGAGGAGTTTCAGAGCGTGATTTTCCTACAGGACTTCGTGAAGTTTGTTAACCCCCGGAAGTTCCATGTCATCAGTTTAATAGCCATGGTGACAATTTATGGAACATCCCAAGTAAAGGATCCATCTGTCTACAATCATGCGTGTCACGGTGGCGCACACACGCCTCTCTTCAAATCCAGTCGTAGCCTTCCTGACGATTTTCGTAGAACTTTCCTCAACTTCACCACCCTCCCCGCCTAGTCCAGACGGTTCTACGTGATTTCATCGCCGCACTTTTCATCGTAGGGTTTTTTGCTGCGCTTTTTTTTCGAAAAAAACATCGAATTTTTTTTGGGGGGGGTGGGATCAAACCCCCCTTTCTTTTTTTTTTTTCCTTTTTTTTTTTTACATCCCGAACACCCAAACCCATTTTTTAAAAAATGTACCCCCCCAAAAATGTTTTTTTTTCGGAAAAAAAAAAAATCGCGGCAAAAAACCCTGCAATGAAAAGTGCGGCGATGAAATGACGGTATACCATCCAGACTAGCAGTGTGATAGTACCCACCCCCGGAATGACCAACTGCGTGCCTTCCCCAACTTGGCACCGCTTGACCAGAAGCCCAACCGGGGCTCAAACATAAACACTGCGCCTTAAGAGGCATTTGGCACCGCTTGACCAGAAGCGCAACCGGGGCTCAAACATAAACACTGCGCCTTAAGAGGCATTGCAGCTGCAGTGGGGGCTGCCGCTGCCGACTGACCCACAGTATTAATGCATATTGTGATTAGAAAATCTTCAAACAAACGGCTAGATGGAACTCAGGTTACAATGAGGCAAACATATTATTAGGTAGCGAAATCAAAACAAATAGTACCGTAGACCGGCGTCAAAAAGTAAAGCTTGGTTTCCAAAGTTCAGGTCCAGTTAATGACGTTGTGAACCGGCCAATTGGGGATGTGCCCCTTCCACCGGCAGTGTCCTGAAATGTTGATGCAGGGACTGTATTAGGCCCAGGATAGTGCAAGGAAGGGGGGGGGGACAGGTTGGCCCAGTAGAGGGCCGTTAGTGGATTGGCCATGGCCTGAAGGGGCTACCGTTCCGACTCGGGAGCCCGGATCTTAGTCATCATCCATTGGACCCTCCAGGGGATCCACCAGGGGGATTTGAGCTCGATGAATTAAACTGCCTCGTCCGGGACAGTAAAAAAGTACAGTTTGTTTCGGTAACTGAATTTGAGGCGGGCAAGGAAGAGCATTGCGTATTCACTTTTCCTGTCTCTTAGCATTTTTTTCACACCTCCAAATTGGCGTCGCTCCATCTGCACCCCTACTGAGAAGTCGGGGAAGATCCTGATGATTTGTGAGTCTAGCCTCAGTTCCCCCTTTTCTCTGGCCAGCCGAAGTATGAGGTCTCTGTCCTTGTAGCTTAGCAATTTTGCGATTATTGGCCTGGGGAAGCCCCCAGGTTTAGGCCGGTGTGCCAGTGAGCGATGTGCTCTTTCTACAGTGAAAGATGGTGAGAACTCAGGATTATCTAGGAGGTCTTTGAGAAGGTTTTTGACCGCGAGCTCCATCCGCCCCTTTAGCGCACCCACAATGCGAATGTTATTTCTTCGCGACCTAGATTCGAGGTCATCGCACTTGGCTTTGACTTGCTTCATGTCGCGGACCAGCTCCGCGACTGTGTTTTGCAGGGTGTGGACATTGTCCTCATTAGTTCCTATTCGTTGTTCCATTTCGGTGATCCTGGCCCCATGTTGGTAGAATTTAGCTTTTAAGGAGGCAACATTGCATTAATATCGTCCAATTTTTCATGGAAGGCTGCAATATTTTTGGCCATGGTCTCCATCATTGCAGACAAGGCAGGCTATGGGGGGTCCGACAGGGTATCTCCCTCATCCTGTAGCGCGGAGGAGGACGCTGAGTCTGCCCTGGGCGTCGCCTTGGTAAACTTGTCCATGGCACCAGTTTTGTTGGTACCCCGCATTCTATTGGGCATTATAGTGATAAGGAGCAGCTCCCAGCCTGTCAGGTTTGGTGGAGATCGCAGATGAGGAGGCCCGGGTTGACATGTGGTTGTGGCGTGCAGAAAAATGATCTCGGTAGTACAGGTGTTTGCCCCAGCTGGTTGGGTGTGGCAGCCCGCGCGCGGGCAATGGTCTCGAGAGATCAGTGGGCCAAGGCTCCTCAGGAAAGTCGTATCCTGTTGGGCAGAGCAGGTGACTAGCACTCTCCACAGGCGCAGCAGGAGTTAGTGGGGGAGCTAGGAGGACTCCTACATAGACAGGCACGCTTTACATGTTACTTGGGCCCACTGGGCATCTTGCAGATGATGGGTGGGCCACAAAATGAAAAAAATGTTTGAACTGCATATGCTGAAACAGCGACGTGTACGCAGCCTTTACAGCGCCCCGCACTGCCGCAGCTACCACACAGCAGTTTGGCAGCACATGGATACGTGGGCCCCCCTGATGTGGCGGCAGTCTAGTGAGGCGATACTGTCACAGCATGAAGGCCGATAAGTAGTATCTTCCCCAAACGCACCCGCTATTCAGCATTTATGTGCTCCCGAGCAGCGGAGCACAGGGACAGGCAGTCCATCTGATGGGGGATCCAGGACGCCTATACGTGTTTTCGCAGGGGGGGGGGCGCGGTGAGCACTCACTCATGCCGCTCGGGCAGCGCGGCCCCAGAACGCCGCCACGCTTTGATAGAGCGGAGAGCCATGCCAGGGAGGAGGGAGGAGTGGAGGCGGCTCACGGCCCCACCGCCAATGTGTTGGAGGCCCGCCGGGGACCAGGCGAAGCCGCAATGGAGACGGCAGGACCGCAGCCCCCATCCCCACGCACCTACTGTCACCGCCTGCCACCAGAAGGTCCCGCGGCGGCAAGGCAGAAGACAGCCCAGGCGGAGGCACCGATCAGCAGTCTCGTCCCTCCGCAGCAGTTCCGGGGTCAGCAACAGGTTCAAGGGGGGCTCCTCAGCGGGGCGCCGCGTTGCATGCCAGCGCAATCTCCGGGGCCGCCATAGTCCAACCGCTCTCCGGATCTCGAGAGAGCGGGCATAGCGGGCCTGCATAAGCTGCAGACGTTCACTGCCGTATCTCGTGAAGCACAGCCGCCAACAGCAGTTTTCTCACAGTGTGTGTCCTGTGTGTAGGGGGCACTCGGGCCAAGTTTATGAAGGCAAAGATGACAGGATTCCGCCGTTTATCGCTGATTGTAGTCTGTGGGTCCCGGAGCTTTCGAGCTAGGCGGCCATCTTGCTGGCTGCTCAACAGCGCCCCTTTCCTCTCCCAATTCTGCTTGTTTCTGATTTATTAAATTCGTTAAGGGAGTAGGGTTATTGGAGAGTCATTAGATGATGCCCTCCCTCTCCTCCCTCTCCTCCCTCTCCTCCCTCTTTCCCTCTTTCCCTCTTTCCCTCTTTCCCTCTTTCCCTCTTTCCCTCTTTCCCTCTTTCCCTCTTTCCCTCTTTCCCTCTTTCTCTCTCTCATATATAGTTAGGAGAGGTAGTGATATTAGAAGCAAGTTCGCAAATGCACTTTTCAAGTTTCATGATTTTTACAGATCTATCCTCTATATGTTGTAATAATATTGAGAGTTCAGTTTCTTTTATTGAAGCCTCCTTTACTAATGATGTACTCGCTGCTTGTGCATATGATGGCTTGGCCTGCAGATCCTGTTTTGAAGGTAAGTTCAATGGTGCATTATTAAGACCCAGCGAGGAGTCCTTTGTCTGGGACCCTTGGGTTCTCACAGATCAGAGTTGCCTTGTGGTCAGTCCGGGCATTTACATACGCCTCTCCAGACATAAAAACCTTCCAATTTATGTACCTTTGCGAGATAGCTGGGCATGATCGCTTAAAATGTTCGTTGTCAGAAGTAAGAGGTGAATTACGCGAAGGCAATATTAGAGGCTTCATGTGAATTAAAGGACGGCTGCTTCAAAGGCATCGGACTCGAGCAAGTTTGCAGGCACAGTGCTATCGCAGTCCCCCTCTAACCTCTGCTGCTCCAGATCAATATTCTGCACTGTAGATTCCTCAGGAGGGGAGCATTTAAATAAAGGTGCAGATGGGAGCGATAAGCTGCTCAGCAAACCCTGCAACGGATGTAACAAATTCCTACCTTCAGGGTGCCTGTTGCTAAAGAAATGTACATCATCTATGCCATCTCGATTTCCATTGACTGGGGTGGATGGGCCAAGTGAAGGCTGGGTACGCTTTCCCAGCTTTCAGTCCTGACGGCTGGTGCAAACATGGATACATCGGATATGAATCGGTTTGGGATTTCTGGGCTCCCCTCTTCCATAGAGATCTGGCTCGTGTTCTCTCGCATTCTCAGAAAACTACTCTTGAGTCGGAAAAACCTAATCCTAAGTTTCCTTGCAAGGTAATGTCAGTTTTTCCCGCCCTTCTACGCAAGTGGCATGGACCTGTGCACAAATTTTACTGTGCATTAATGCAAGCTCCGCCTCTTGTACCACATCTTGTTCCATTCCATTTCTATCTGCCTGAATGAAACCCTCAGCTAATGCGAGATTTGATTTAGCAGAATTCAGTATCACTTGGCTTTCATTGTTCATTGACCCTTCGTTACTATGTATCGGGCTGTCAATACGAGTATTATTTAAAGCTTTTGTTACAGGCATACATATCTTGCCACTTCTTAAACTTGTAGCCATTTTATTACAAAGTAAACACCCTGCTGGTGTAGAGACGAGGTACGTTTGATGCTTTTTAAGGAACTTTACTTATATTTCAAATGTTCGTGACCACAGAATAGAATGATATAACCTCAAGAATTAACAGGTAAGGGGATAAATATTACCCTGATATCCGAAACTACTCCTCTGCGCCAGTGTGTAGATAGACCATACGCTTATCCTTAGACTTGCCTATACAAAAATCTATATACAAGCAGGATAAGTGTCAGCACCGGCTCCCGGCCCCGCACTCCTAAACAGCACAACAGCACAGGCACTTTTGAACACTTCCGGATTCACGTGCCGATGCGCATGCACCGTGCTCTATGAAGAAGTGCCTGAAGGTTGGGGGCGGGGCCCAGGCACGCACTTCAGCGCTGAGACAAAAGAAGAGAAATAACGTAATCAGCGTGCTGAATGGGTAGCACTCGGACCCAAAACAGTGTGTCCCACTATCACTTTATAAGTGAGTCCCAAGAGTATATTTAAAGATTTACTGGTTATTGGAGTCCTTAGTGGCGTTTTGCCACGGAATGGAATCACGCAGCTTCCTCTTTAGCATACGCGATCTGAATGACACCTGGCATAGTAAGATTGTTGTCTGTCGTCCCTTTTTTGTTCCCCCTCCCTTGCCTCGTCGTGCCTTGAAACACTTGTAGGCACGTTATAAATGCCATATCATATACGAGGTTGGAGCATCCACTAATAATTCAATGTTTAGTGAAACTCGGTGTGCAGCAGAGTTGGGCTGCAGTCGCAGCACAACAGCGCATGCACTTACGAGCACTTCTGCAATTTAATGCAGCTGACAATGCAGGACGCATCATCGCAGAAGGCACGCTCACCAAGCACCACGCCTGGCTCAGACACTCTTATTTTAAGTTAGAGACTCTGGCCACCCTCCTTAACAAGCCGGTGTAGCCTAATGTACTCTTAGGTAAAGCTGTCGAAGACACCCTCAAGAGTGCCAAGTAGGAATATGACACTCTTAAATCCCTTGGCCAGTTGACAAACAAGCTCTATGTACAATAGGCTCCAGAAGATTTCAGAGTCAGGGTTTCCCAGGCTCTTCCGGCTATACTCAGGGCGGACAGTCTTCATATTGTGGCCCATCGCAAGGACAAACTTCCTCTTCCAGTTTTCAAAGAGGAAATAAAAGGGCCGGGGGTAGAGGCAGAACCTCACCTGGGAGAGGCTCCACCCCTCCCAAACAATGACGCACCGCTACAGGTCCCCTCCCATGCCACTCCAGTAGGAGGCCGACTGTCACACTTCACCCAGGCATGGGAGGGGATAATTTCAGACAAGTGGGTGTTGTCCATTGTGGCAGACGGGTATTGTACTGAACTGTTATAAAAACCACCTAACAACCCACCAAGACAGAGTAAAATGACTGTTGGAAGAAGTAAGTGCACTACTGGAAAAGGACGCCCTAGAGATCCTCCCAGCAAATCGAAGTAAACCAGGGTATTTATTAAACGTACTTCCTTGTTCCAAAGAAAGACCTTTCCATGTGCCCAGTACTAGATCTGCACCCTGCGAACATATGTCAAACCCCAAAAGTTTAGCACAACCACGCTCCAAGAAGTAATACCCCTCTTAAAACTGGGGGACTACATGGCAACATGGATTGATTATAAAAGATGCATATAATGCTCCCTGTACACCGAAAATATCTGCAATTCAAGATAGCAGGAGTTTACCAGTTCAAGGTACTCCCCTTCGGCATCGCCGAAGCACCAACTGTATTCACAAAGGTGCTCGCAGTAGTGGCAGCACACCTGCGCAGAAGGTCCATCCCAGTATATCCTTATCTGGACAACTGGCTAAATACTGGGGAATCTCCTCAAATATGCAAACAAAATACACAAAAGCCAATAGACCTTCTTTTCAGTCTGGGCTTCTCCATCAACAAAAAGAAATCCAGCCTAGTCCCCAGCCAAATAAAACTATTGGGATATTCTGAAGACAAAAGAGGAGCTGGCTTTCCTGTCAAATGAGAGAATACAAAACCTGCTGTTGCAAGTACTTCACTACAATACTGGTCGCCAGATAACTACGCAAAGCAACGTGCTTGCTTGAGATGATGGCCTCATGTATTCACTTGGGTCCACACGTGCACCTGTGCATGCACCCAATGCAGGAATGGTTAGCGACATGGTCTCGGGCAAGCGTCAGCGGGATGATCGAGTGGTTATTTCGCTAACCCTGATACAGGCTCCAGGTACAACCTGCTAAGAGGAAAACCCTTCTGTGTTCCAACAGCACAAGCGAGCCTAACTACAGACACCTCACTCGCTGGATGGGGATGGGGGGAGGGCTCACTTCCTTCACCACACAGTTCACGGCCAGTGGACACATGCTACAGCCCAAAGACATATCAACATCCTAGAACTTCTGGTAGTCCTCAAGGATCTTCGGGCTTTTCAGGAACATCTTGCAGGTCATACAGTGCAAGTCCTTACCGACGGCACCACTGCCATGTTTTTACCTAAACAGGCAGGGAGGCACTCTCTCAGTCTGTCCTAGCTATCCCAAAAAATGTGCAAGTGGGCACTCGAGCGGAACATGTTACTGACCTCTCAACATGTTGCAGGGGAACTAAATTCTCTGGCAGACACTCTAAGCAGACACCCTCTATCAGAAGAACGCAAGTGGCAACTCGACAGATATCCTAGACTGAATATTCTCACAATAGGGTTACCCCCCATTAGACTTGGTCGCCACAAGCCTAAACACACAATGCCCAGGCTTCGCACCCAGGTTTCCCCAACCAGGGTCCAATGGGAATGCCCTGTGGATGCACTGGTCAGGGAAATTTGCTTACGCTTTTCCCTGGCACCACTACTTTGCGAAATAGTGCACAACATGCACCAGGAACAAGTAATTCTAGTCCTGGTTGCTCCTATGGGGTTGAGACAAACTTGGTTTCCACATCTGCTCAAACTGGGGACATGAGACCCAATGAAGCTCCCGTTCCCGTACAATATGCTAACACACCACAAGGGAGCATCTCTTCATCAGTGCCCTCAATGAACTTGGCAGCTTGGCTCCTCAAGTCATAGAATTTGCCACTTGAATCTTCCACAAAGGTGTATGGATATCCCAAGGGAGGCATGAAAACCCAACACCATACACTGCTTTTTCAATAAGTGAAAGAGATTTGATGGTGCATGTCGCAAACGCTAAACCCAACAGAATGTTCCCCAGCTAACATTCTACATTACATGTTTTACCTAATAGACTGTGGCCTAGTATTCAACTAAGTACATTTTACAGCCCTGTCAACTTAAACGACTTCACAAAACAGTGTTCCGGTGGAAAGTTCCTGTCATTAAAGAGTTCATGGAAGGGGTAAAGAGGCTATTCTCCAGCATGGGGTCTGGCATGGATTCACATGCTCATGAATATTCCCCGTCGTCAGGCCGGGAAGCCTCGGTATAGAAAAAATCAGTATCAGTTTTGTTTCTGATCGGTCTTTCTTAGTAGTAACCAATCACTGGTCTCTGGGTCATACTGCCCCCAGCCATTGACTGCCCTCTCCCCAAGCCCCGCCTCTGGCATCCATCCTCAGATTTTTACCACACGTTCAAGTGTTGGGAGTCCTCGTGCTGTAGCTCTCGAGCTTTTGCTGCGTTTTTGCGTTTTTTCAGGAGATTTTTCTCATTTTTCGGTTAAAAAGAGCCTCAAGGTCCACCGTTTCTACATCCGATCAACGGGGACCCGTTTTTGAGTTTTCTACACCCCTCAAGGGTGAAGATTTCGTCGAGTTACGCTTTTGGAGGATTCCAGAATTTCCGAGGCCTACCCCGGACATGGCCCAGGAGAAAGGAAGCTCGACGCCCGGAAAGCTGTTCAGGACCTGCCCTGGATGCCAGCTTCAGAATGTGTTCAAGGAGGACGAGCATTCGTTATTCGTTATGCCTCTACTGTCTCCATGAGGACAAGACGCACGTGGAGAAGGACTGTGCGTTTTGTGGGAACATGTCGGAGCGGACCATGAAGGATCGCCACCTCCGTTTCGCCTACTGGCTGGAAGGTAAGAGCCCGTCGGGCGAGAAGAAGTAGTAGTCCGAGCGGTCTACTAAGTCCTGCGAGGGCGCCCCGGCGACGGGGGCCCAACAAAAGGCCAAACACCGCGAGTCCGCGGGCACCGGGAGCGCCGAACGGTCGGGCTCCTTGGCTGCCAGGCAGGGCGCATCCTCCCCGGCGCCATCAACCACGAGCCAACGCTCTGGCTTGGGTAAGAGGAAGTCTGAGAACCCGGCAAAGCTTCTGGAGAGGCCCCGGTCGATCTCGAAGATTCCGGCAGAGGGGGAGCGAGGCTCAGACCCTCCCTCCAAGGTGAAGGCCCCAGGCGTGCATAAAGGTGACAATGGCCTTAATTCACCTTGCTAAGACCTAGATTGAGGATGTCGCAGCGGCCCTGGCTCAGCCTGTGGAGGCTACGCCAGTGGAGGCGACCTCAGGATCCAGAGTCTCCCTGCCACGCGGAGGGGGGAGTCTTTCAGGCCCATCGAGAAGACACCCACGAAGTCCCTGTTGGAAAAGGAGGGGGAGGGGCAGATGGCCATCGTGGATACGGACACGACCTCTGAAGAAGAGCTCATCAAAGTCGTGGAGGAGGCCCAGCCCATCGGGAGCGATCCCGACGACGAGAGCGACGGTGTCGCCGACAAAGTTCCTCAAGAGCCCTCGCGCCCGTCGTTTCCGGTGCCGTAGGACACTTCGGCAGCCATTTTGTCAGTAATTCAGTTCTTATGCTCGGAGATGAGGACAAGGTTGCCCCTCCCCCCGACGGAGGTACCTGAGCCAGACCCGACGGGGGAACCGGAGCCAGGACCTTCGGAAAGTCCACCGCATAAGAAGAGGAGGACGCATCCTCCACCACCTCTCCCACCTCTGCAGCCCGCTCTGCCTTCCCCCCGGTCAACTACCCACGGGGATGATACAGGCACGGACACGGCTACGACAGGTACAGATGACGACGGAGGCGACGACGGGACGTGTCCCCCATCGCCCCACTGCTCGGGCGTCCCTGCCCGACAAGATTGGATCCTTCCATGCCATGATTTCCAGGGCATCCGAGCTCTTCCAGCTCTGCCCCGAAGAGAAGAAAAAGGAAGGGTTCCTTTACCAACGGCGCAAGGCTAAAAGGAAGACGGTCCTCGCCGTACCACTTCTGGATGACATCTGGGATGAGGGGCTCTTCCCTCCTCAAGAACACTGCCACGGCGCCTGCAAAGAGGGACTGGTACGAGAAGAAGTACCGGGTCCCCGACGCTGCCCCCTTGTGCCTTCGGGCACAACCTACCCCGGATTCGGTCGTCTCAGCAGCGGCAAAGAAGAAAGCTGGGGGGGGGGGCATCGGCCTCGACATCAACTTCCCCGCCGGACGACGAGGGCAGGAAGCGGGACACGATGGGACGACGGGTCATCTCATCCGCAGCGACGACTATCAAGGCGGCCAACGCCCTGGCTATCGTAGCCCGCTACGACAGGGAGTTGTGGTTAAAATCGCCCCTCTACTGGACTTCCTTCCGGATGCCAAAAGGGCTGAGGCCCTTGAAATCTTGCAGGAACGTGAGATTGCTTCGGACCACGCCATCACGGTGGCAACAGACATCGCCGACACCGGTTTCCGTCAGTTGGGCAACAGCGTTTGCCTGAGACGACGAGGATGGCTCAAGGCGACGGATTTCCGCCAGGACGTACAAGCCAAAGTTTTGGACATGCCCTTCGACAGGAACAACCTGTTTGGAAAGGCGGTTGATGAGTCCCTTCAGGCTATCAAGAAAGACACAGGCTCTGCCTGGGCACTGGGAGTGTTCCAACAATGATGGCCGTCCTTTCGGACCAACGGAGGCAGACAAGGTACCTCCAAGGGATCCGGCAGTGGCTCCTCGACGTTCCGCCAAGCGGCAAGATCTTCGTCTCAGGAGGCCTACAGGGGACAAGCGGCAAGTCAGGCGGTGCCCGTCGTCGTCGACATTGAGGTCAAGGAGGCAAGGCGGCCTCCAAACAAGATTGAACCGACCGTGGGGTCGGGCCCCCGCCGAAGCACCCCGGTGGGAGGCAGGCTGACGAGGTTCGTCAGCATGTGGGAGTCCATCTCCACCGACCGTTGGGTGCTGGACGCCCTGGCCCAAGGGCATGCCCTCGAGTTCTGGAAGAAGTGCCCTCGCATTCCACCCGTGGCCAGGAAGGAAAATCACGTCCCTCAACTACTGTTGGAAGTAAGGGCGATGCTCAAGAAAGGTTGATCAAGCTTGTCCCAAAGAGGCTTTGGGGCTCCGGAGTTTACTCAAGGTAGTTCCTCGTAAAGAAAAAGACAGGATGATGGCATCCCATCCTGGACCTGCGACGACTGAACAAGTACACCAAGGCACAGAAGTTCCGGATGGTCACCCTCAAGCACGTGCTGGGACAGCTGGAGGAGGGCGATTTCCTGTCGTTGTTGGACTTGGAGGATGCGTACTTCCACATCCCCATTCTAAAAAGACACAAAGTTCCTCGGGTTCGTGGTCCAAGGGCGCCACTACCAGTTCAAGGCCCTCCCGTTCGGATTGAAGTCGGCATCCAGGGTGTTCACCAAGTGCCTCGCACCGGTGGTGGCGCGGCTGCGCCTACAGGGGATCCACGTCTACCCCTACCTGGACGACTGGCTCATCAGGGCAAAGACGAGGGAGCTCGCCGTGGAGCACACTGTGAAGACCGTCCAGGTGCTCACGGACCTGGGGTTCTCCATCAACTTCCCAAAATCCCCCCTGTTCCCGTCGCAAGTCGCCCTGTTTCTGGGAGCCAAGCTCGACACAGTGGCGCGGCTGGCCTCGCCGTCGGAGGAAAGGACCAGGACCATCCTGGGCAAGGTGCAGCGTCTGCTGGACACGGACATGGCCAGGGTAAGATCTATCAAGTCCCTTCTCGGGATGATGTCCTCCTGCATTTATCTGGTGCGCCTTTGCAGACTTCGGATGCGCCCTCTGGGTCCAGTCGACGGGCAGCATCGAGGACAGGATCCCACTCAACAAGATGTTCCGTCAGGTGATCCGGTGGTGGGGAACCCGCTCTTATCCGTCGGCGGGCAAGCTCACCAGACCCCAGCTCACCAGGTGACGGTGACGACGGATGCCTCCCTGGAAGTTTGGGGAGCGCACTCCGAAGATCTTCACGCGAGAGGCCTTTGGCTCGCGGAGAAGTCACTCCACATCAACATCTTGGAGCTCTGCGCAGTGTTCTGGGCCCTCAGGTCTTTTCTTCCGTTCTCAAGGGCAAGGTGGTGAGGATCTTCACCGACAACACCACCACGATGTTCTACATCCGGAAGCAGGGCGGAACCAGATCCCCTGCTCTATCCAAGTAAGCCCAGGATCTGTGGCATTGGGCCGTCGCCCAAGGGATGTTTCTGGTGCCTTTTCATCTGGCAGGAATAAAAAACACCATCGCAGACTCTCAGCAGAGAGCTACACTCGTGCCACGAGTGGGAACTACGCCAGGATCAAGTGGATCGACTCTTCCGACGATGGGGCGAACCCCAGATCGATCTCTTCGGGACGGCAACGAACTCCAAGTGCCGGAGTTTCGCCAACAGGTTCCCCCAGCCGAGTAGCATGGGCGATGCTTTCTCGTTCCCCTGGGAAGGCCTATTTCTTTATGCGTTCCCGCCATTTCCGTTGCTGCTCCGGCTCATCAACCAGCTCAAGAGGTCCCGGTGCAGGATGATCCTCGTCGCACCGGCGTGGCCGAGACAGATCCGGTTCCCGGACCTTCTGGACTTGTCAGCGTCCACACCAGTCAAGCTGCCGTCGGACGCGTATCTTCTCTCCATAGGAGGCGCCATTCTTCATCACAAACCAGAGTCGCTGAACTTGCAGGCCTGGCTCCTGCAGCACTAGAGTTTGGAGGGTATGACATCCCAGCCGACTGCAGAGAGGTTCTTGCAAAGGCCAGGGCGTCCTCAACTCTCAAGTGCTACGGACATAAATGGAAGAGGTTCTCTGTCTGGTGCCTTGCACAGAAGATTAACCCTCTGCCAATTACGGCCCCTCAAGTATTGCCGTACCTACTGTCATTGGCCAAGGCTGGACTAGCTCATGCTTCCATCAAGATACATCTGGCCGTCATCTCACGATACACCAGAACTACGGCACGGGCGTCCTTGTGGTCTCATCGACTGGTGAAGGAATTCATGAAGGGACTATTCCGATCGTTCCCGCCGGTGAAGGCCCCTGCCCCGGTGTGGGAGTTCAACGTGGTGCTGACCAGGCTCATGGGGGGCCCCATTTGAGCCTATGCATTCGGCACCGTTGAAGTTTCTGTCGTGGAAGACAGCATTTTTCGTGGCCATCACCTCAGCACGACGAGTGGGAGAGATCCAGGCCCCATTTTGCAAGCCACCATACTTGACCTTTCATGACATGAGGGTGGTGCTGAGGACGCACCCCTCCTTCATGCCCAAGGCGCCTTCGGACTTCCACCTCAACGAACCCTTGGTGTTGCCAGTTTTTTTCCCCGTCTCCTTTGTCGCCGGCTGAGAGGACTCTTGCACTCTCTGGACATAGCTAGAGCGCTGAAGTTCTACGTGGACCGCACTTAAGAGTTTTCGGAAGACATCACAGCTGTTTGTAAACCTTGGACCTGTGAATCAAGGGAAGGCTCTCTCGAAGGCTTCCATTTCCAGATGGCTCTCCGGCTGCATCATGCACTGTCACCGGTTGGCGAACCGACCGCTGCCCGGCCGTCCGAGAGCCCACTCGACCAGAGCGATCGCTGCTACCACGGCGTTCCTATCTGGTGTGCCCCTACTCGACATCTGCAGGGTTGCGACGTGGAGGTCAACGCACACCTTCACGAGATTCTACTGCGTCGATCGGGACTCCAGGGAGGAGTCCAGGGTCGGCCAAGCAGTGCTGCGCAACCTGTTCGCTTAAGGTGAGCCTGGTGAGGAGGTAAGAGATGCTTAATGTGGAGTTTTTTTGTATTGTTTAATGTTGAGCCTGTTGCCACCTCCCGTGGTTGTGCATGTGTATACTGCTATGTATTCTTATATTCATGAGCATGTGAATCCATGCCAGACCCCATGCTGGAGAAGGAACAAGTTACTTACCTGTAACTGTTGTTCTCCAGCATGGGTCTGGCATGGATTGGCATGGATTCACATGCGAACCGTCCCGCCTACCCCTCTGCGGCTCTTCACTTGGTCATACTGCCACTTTACGTGCGTCCAAATCTGAGGATGGCTGCCAGAGGCGGGGCTTAGGGAGAGGGCAGTCATTGGCTGGGGGCAGTATGACCCAGAGACCAGTGATTGGTTACTACTAAGAAAGACAGATCAGAAACAAAACTGATACAGATTTTTCCTATACCGAGGATTCCCGGCCTGACGGCGGGGAATATTCATGAGCATGTGAATCCATGCCAGACCCATGCTGGAGAACAACAGTTATAGGTAAGTAACTTGTTCCAACCCTGCCCCGGGTTGGGATCTTCATGTTGTGCTCTCCAAGCTCATGGGTCCACCCTTTGAGCCTATGCACAAGGCCAGTCTAAACCATATGACTTGCAAAACTGCATTCCTAGTAGCTAACACTCTATAAGGCGAATCCGTAAGCTACAGGCTTTGTTCGTACAAGACCCTTTCTTCATAATACACAAGGACAAGGTTGTCCTCAGAACGCAGGTTAGGTTTTCACCTAAGTTCATTTCAAAGTCCATGTCAATCAATTCATAGAACTTCCTACCTTCTTTCAAAATTCATCTAACTCTGCCGAGAGAAGCCTCCATACACTTGATGTACAGAGATCTTGTACTATGTGAACAAAAGGAAAACTCTAAGGAAAACAGATCAACGCTTTGTTTCCATAGCACCTGGGGCAGAGGGCGATCACATATCAAAAAACGCCATCTGCAGATGGATAGGCAAGTGCATACAGCTCTGATATTACCTATCCAAATAACTCTTACCTTTCACCACCAGGGCTCACTCTACCAGAGGTACACGAGCTACCTTAGACGCCATTTGCAAAGCTGCTACATGGAGTTCCATCCATATGTTCACACAGCATTATTGCATTGATGCTCGCTCTAAAGCAGATTCACAGGTGGGACAAGCGGTTCTAAAACATCTCTGCTGCTTTTCCTTCTCACTTGCCACCTTCTTCTCAAGATACTGCTCGCTAATCTATGCAGAACATGTGATCTTAGTACACAAGCTCCAGAAGGGATACATTGCTCACCGTAATCTTATTTCTGGTGCTTGTATCTGCTTAGATTCACAAGCGCCCACCCTTAGTCCTCTACTGGAGTAGAAGCGCATAGACGTATTTCTGGGTTATCGCTGTTTCTGCTTTATCACATGTACTCACACTACACTTCATGCAACCTCATGTCAGAAACATACAATCTGAGGGACCACGACGCGTGAAGGACCATGGGTACAGTAAACGTCACACTAGGGATAGTATTACTAACATGCCCTGTTGACGTCAGTTTTCGAGTTTCGAAAACAAATCTTGTAATACTCTGCGACTAACACTAGATATTGGACTATGTTGAGCATGTGAATCTAAGCAGCTACAAGCACCAGAAATACGATTATGGTGAATAATGTTTCCCATATAAATATTTCTGAGGCTTGTGGATCTGCTTAGATCACATGCTATGCATAAGTCGACATCTAGTGGTAGCCGTGGAGTATTACATTTTTTGTTTTTGAAACTCAAAGGGATGTCAACAGGGCGTGCCAGTAATACTATCCCTAGTGTGATGTCCACTGTACCCATGGTCCTTTACACGTCGGTTCCTCAAATAGTTTATTTTCCGCCATCATAGTCTGATGCAAGTTGCGGAGTTACTTCTTCTGGCTAATGCCATAACTTATACAAAGTTTAAAGTTAGACTTTCTTTCTGTCCTTTCGTTTCTTTCTGTAGGGATCATTCTGAAAAACAGTGCATGTCCCGCAGACTGTTTCAAGGACTGGAGAACCAAACGCTGGGCCCACCACGCCATGCAGGCCGAAGCCACCATGGATGTCTGTGAAGCCTCCAGCGATGGCAGCATTGGCATCCTAAGTGACACTGAAGGCGATCGGGACCCAATGGTTTCCCACATGCAAGCCCCCGATTCCAACAGGCAGGCCGGTAGTTCTGCTACGGAGATGACACCTGGCGGCTCAGGCACTCACTACACACCACACTAATCACACACCCCCATGGTCAACCGCGTCGTCGACCAATGAGCCACATGCTGTGTCAAAGGGAAGGTCCAAAAAATCCATGTCCTCTGGGCCATCGCATTCGCCACATGACAGGCCACCGAAACAGGCACCAAAGTCTGTTTGCGACACAGCGAGCAAATCAGGAAAGTCCTTGTGTTCTGGCAAACATGCTTCCAAAGACGCATCGACGGCCCCTGCAAAAAATTCAAAGAGGAGTGAACTTGTTAAAACAACTTTCCAAGACGCTCCTTAGAGCAAAGATGTCAAACAACTCTAATCTTCAATGTCCCTAGCCTCCAAATCGCAGGTTTCAAAGGATAAGGAATACTGTAACCGTAGGGACACCCTTTCAGGGGCAATGCATCACACAAACAGCCCCCTTCTCCAGAGCCGTTGCCTGTACCTGCTACTATAGTGTTACCAACAGTTTCAGAGGGTTATGAGGAGAATGTCCAGTTTTGTTGATTTGCCAGGAGGCACAAGTGGATAAATACTTCGTAGAGAAAGTCCTCTGGGATAAGAGATCTGCAGCACAGTTCATTTCTCTGCTCCAATCTGTCCAAAAGGCACATTCAGCCTTCTCTACTTACCCCCAATCTGACAATGGAAGTCAATCCTCGCATTGAGAAGATGTTTAGACCGGCCTCGTCAGACCCATTGTACATCAGGGGGCAGCTAAAGGCAGACTCTCTCATGGTGACCGACACAAGGAAAAGAGTGGGCACTCCTTTAGCCTCTGCCGAAGTCCATCCTGACACATAGAGCAAAACGATTTACACCCTAGGCAGGGAAATTGGCTTCCTTGGCTGCTTACAAAGTGAGGATCGCTCACAACACTAAGCTACTGGCAAGTTATTATTGTCACAAGTGGGACGACATATCTCCACAGATAGACTTGGTCCAAGAGCCCCTAAAGACAGAACTTTTACAAGAAGTAGAGGAAGATAAACGGGTGGCAAGCTGCATCCTGAAAAACAATCTGGATATAGCAGACTATACAGGCCGGATAGTAGTTAAGGCTACCCTCATCAAATGCCATGAATGGCTATGCCAATCAGGTTTACAGCTGGAAACCCAAGCCACCCTTTTAAATATGCCAATTGAGCCTAATGTCTCATTTGGTAAAGCGGTCAAAGCTGCACTGAAATGAAAGAGGCGTGTGACATGCTCAAATCCCTGGTACAACTCACAAACAAACCCTTTGTGCAGAGAGGTGGGTTTAATACATGCCGTTTTGGAGGACAAAACTCCCAGCGGTCCTCCAACTACAACCAAGGTGGGCAAAATTCATCTTGGGGTTCCTCGCAGGGACAGGCCTCCCAACAAAATATTCAAAGGGGGCACGGAAGTTCAAGAAGTAGAGGCAGATACTTCTCCAGAGGAGGCTGCATCCCACCAAAGCAATGACCACCCGCTACAGTTGCCCTCCCATGCTTCTCCAGTAGGTTGCATTTTTTAGTTGGCCCACGCAAGGGAGGGGGAATCACGTCCGACAAGTGGGTACTTCCCACCGTGGCAGGAAACTATTGATTAGAACTCATACAAACACCTCCCAACCACCCGCCAAGACAAACCACGCAGGAGGCACAGCGCATTCTGCTGGAAGAGGTAAAAGCATTGCTGCTAAGACACGCCATAGAAATCGTCCCGGCAAACCAGGTAAACAATGTACTTCCTTGTGCCAAAGAAAGACCTAACAATGCGCCCTGTACTAGACCTGCGCCCTGGGAAGACTTATGTCAAGCCTCCGAAATTTTGCATGACAACGCTATAAGAAGTAATCCCACTTCTAAAACAGGGGGAACTACATGGCAACCGTGGACATTAGATGTTTACATATTTCAATGGATCCCAGTGCACAGAAAATTCCTGCACTTAAAAGTAGCGAATCAACACTACCAATTCAAGGTGATACCCTTCAGCATAGCCTCCACTCCAAGGGAATTCACCAAGGTACCAGCGGTATTGCCAGTGTACCTACGCAGAGAATCAATTCCACTGTACCCTTATTTGGATGACTGGCTGATAACTGGGGAATCCCCTAAAATTTGCGAGCAAAATGCCAAAAAAAACAATAAATCTTCCGTTCCAACTGGGATTTTCAATCAACAAGAAAAAATCAAATCTCGTTCCAAGCAAAACCAAAGCGTTCTTGGGAGCGATCATACAAACCCGAGAGGGGCTAGTCTTCCCATCAACTGAAGGAGCACAAAACCTACTGCTGCAAATACCTCAGTGTCTAGCCAGTCGCCAAATAACCGTACGCAAATCACTGCCCTTGCTCGGGATGATGGCTTCATGCATTTACCTGGTTCCGCACGCAAGGTTGCTCATGCGCCTTATGCAAGAGTGGTTAGCAAAACAGTCGTCTCAGGCAAGCCGTCAGTGCGACTATCTAGTGGTCGTTCCGCTAACCCTAGTTCAAGCACTACGCTGGTGGACAAAAGAAAATCTGTTAAAGGTAAAGCCATTTCACAACCCTACAGGGTAAGCGATTGTTATAACAGATGCAATACTCTCCGGATGGGTAGCCCGTTACCTTCACTACACAGCGCATGGTATGTGGACACAAATCACAACCCAGAATCACAAAACCTTTTGGAGCTGCTAGCAGTGCTGAAAGCCCTACAACCTTTCAAGTGCATCTAGCGGGTCAAACAGTAGAAGTCCTCACAGACAGCACCACTGCCATGTTTCACATAAACAGGCAGGGAGGCACACACTCTCCAAGTTTGACCAGGCAAGCCCAAAGTATTTGGAAGTGGGAAATCAAGCGGAACATGTTCCTAGTGTCCCAACACGTTCCAGGGGAACTTAATTCTCTAGCAGACTTGCTAAGCAGGGATTCCCAAAGAGCATGAATTGGGCTATCCTCCTTTCGACTGGTTTGCCACATGCCTAAACACACAATGCCCAGACTTTGCATCCAGATTTCCCCAACCTAGATCCAAGGGGAATGCCCTGTGGATGAACTGCTCAGGGATATTTGCTTACGCTTTTCCCCCCCCAACACCGCTCCTGAGCAGGATAGTGCACAATTTGCACCAGGAACAAGTAACTCTAATCCTGGTTGCTCCTATGTGGGCGAGACAACCTTGGTTTATGCATCTGTGCAAACTGGCGATATGTGATCCAATCAAGCTCCCTTGCCCCTTCAACCTGCTCACCCAACACGGGGGGGGGGGACAACGTTACACCCACATCCTCAATTTATGAACTGGGCAGCTTGGCTCTTGATGTTTGGTCATTTAAGACTACCTCAAAGGTATATGGAAATCCTCAGAGGCACGTAAACCAAACACCAGACACTGTTACTTTAACAAATGGAAAAGATGTGTAATCTGGTGCCAGTCAAAAAATGTAAACCCTATCGAATGTACCCCATCACAAATTCTTCAGTACATGCTCTACTTACTAGGCTCTGGCCTAGTATTGAACTCCATCAAAGTTCACCAAGCAGTCACCACTTCTCATAACGGGCTGTCCTGCTGGAAAGTCCCTGTTAAAGCGTTCATGGAGGTAGTAAAAAGGATTTACCTCCCGCCTCCCATTTCAAACCGGACTCCGGGGTGGGATGTCAATGTGATGCTCGCAAAGCTCATAGGTCCTCCCTTTGAGCCCATACACACATCCAGCCTTAAACATCGAACATACAAAATGGCTTTTCTCGAGGCCATCCCCTCCATAATAAGAGTCTGTCAACTACAAGCTTTGTCAGTGCAAGACCCTTTCATTGTTATCCACAAAGACAAGTTGTTTCTGAGAACATACCGTAGATTTTCACCAAAGCAGCTACATGGAGTTCCATACATACTTTTACAAAGCATTACTGCATTGTCACACATTTTAAAGCAGATTCACAGGTGGGACAAGCAGCGCTAAAACATCTGTTTGCCGTTGTACCTTCTCACAATCGGCTTCTCTAGACGCTGCTTGCTAATCTATGCATAGAATGTGATCTAAGCAGATCCACAAGCCCTAGAAGGGATACATTACTCACCGTAATTGTATTTCTGATGCTTGTATCTGCTTAGATTCACATGTGGCCACCCTTCCTCCCCTGTGGGGTAGAAGGTCATATCTGCTTTATTACATATGTACTCGCGCTACACTTCATGCTACCTCATGACAGAAACAAAACAATCTGAGGGACCTCGACTCGTGAAGGACCATGGGTACAGTGGGCATCTGGCACGCCCTGTCGTAGTCCCTTTTCGAGTTGTGAAAACAACAAAATGTAATGCTCTGCAGCTACCACTAGATGTCGGCCTATGCATAGCATGTGAATCTAAGCAGATATAAGCATCAGAAATACGATTACGGTGAGTAATGTATCCTATATATTTATTAGTTATTCAGACTGTGGTTGCGCGTCCCCCTGGACATGAGGCTGCGGCCCCGAGGTGGTCACTCCCCACAGTTTGAATACCGCTGGCATAGGCAGGGGCATTCCTGTAATACTATCCCTACTGCTATCTGTACAGTACCGATGCTCATTCATACGTCAATGTCCTAATTTCCTTTTCCCACCGTCAGTTGGTTGCTATACGTGGAGTTCATTAAGTAATTATGAAAATGTGCGTTCGACCACTTCAACACTAAATTCAGCTGTGAACATGGAAGACTTCACGAACAACGGAAAGATCTTGCATCAGCGTGACAAATTCGGAGGACCGACAGTAAACCACACCTCTGGGCAAAAAGACACACAGTAGGGAGAGTTTGGGGGCTGTGGGGAGACACTGTTACATTTTAGAATGCGTTCTTATGCATTCTTCTCCACTATCGGCTCCCTGTCGTTCAACGGTGGCGATTGAAAAATACTTCATTTAAATTTTGCCCCTCTTGCAATAAAGAATTTCCCCGGAAAGACACTCACCGGGTGTGCTATTATTGTCTTCCACAGGATCATCAAGAGAAGTCTTGAGCTTGTAAACTCTTTAAACATAAGGCACTTAAAGAATGCTGTACAAAATGTTGGGCCACCTATTCTGTGCATGCTGAGGCATTCACTGAGTCTTTACTGCTGCAGCAAATTTCGGGGACGACGAGGACAATATCTATTTTGAAAGTGAAACTGAAGGACAACAGACGGGTAAGCTTCTGGTTCCCATCAGCCTGTCCCCAGCTCCATAGGGCAGGTGCCTGGCTTAGCTTTGGAGACAACTGCTGTCGACAAGAAGGATGTACATAATAAACAAAAACACCATTCACACGCGGGGCAAACTAATTTGACTGCCCAATCTTCAACGCCGGCTAAATCAAAAATTGAAGAAACCCAGCCCCTTCGGCCGACAGTGAAAACAAAATTGGAACAAAATAGCTTAGCCTCAAGTGGTGAACACTCTTCTCACTTTCAGAAATGTTTGGATGTCTCAAAACATACCTCCTTCAAAGCCAGAACATGGTTCAGAAAAAATAAACCAAGACTCTGCGTTGACTGAAGGTCAGGGATCCCTATCAGATATCCTAAAGAAGAAAGGAATGGTTCAACATGCAGATGGGGTGGAGTTTACTATTTCAACTGCCTCCACCTGTAATGTATGGACCAAGGAATGGTTCCAAAAGACTATGGACAAAATGTCCTCATTAATGGAATTTTTGGAGAAAAATCCACTTAAGGAAAAACTACCGAAAGTGAAGATCGCATCGCCATTAAAAAGACCAGGCCTCGCATCACACCTGTAGAAGAGTAACATATTGAAGCAGAGGACTATTCTGAAGAAGAGGGCACCTTTTGAGGAAGGTCAGGAAATAAAAGTTGAGGACTATCCAATGCCTTTACCTTACATTGATATTCCTATTATATCAACCCTGTCAGATGATCTGGGGGTTATAAAACAATCTTTTAAAGGTGGCGGCAGACATGTTTAGGATTGGGATTAATGACTCTGAAGAGGATACAGATTTAAAAAGATAGAAAACAGATGGGTTAATATATTTCTCTTTTAAAATCAATTAAAAAGAGAATCACGCCATCCCTTGTCAGCCTAGCCCTTACTAATCAGTCAACCCACTTGTTGAAAAAAGATTTTAGCTTGTGCCAAGGGACACATTAAATATAAGGGTTCAACTCGCACCAGACTCACTAGTTGTAACAACCACATCAAAGAGTGCAGGGACACCTTTAGCATCTACAGAGTTTCCACCAAATAAATGAAATCAGATGGACAACTCCAGGAACCCCTCCAGAGCAAAATGTTCGATTCTGCAAGATGGAAAACAATCCACTAATGTGGTGATTTAAGAATGCGCTAGATTCCACAGAAACAGCAGGAAGAGTTTTTGCTGAAGGAACTTTAGATAAGACACACTTGGCTGCAAGGCTCTGGTTTTAAGCCCGAAACAAAAGTCCCAATACTGTACATGTCGAAAGAAAATGTTTGGGAAAGCAGTGGATGAGGACTTGGAGAAAGTTAAAAAGGCACATGCAACTATCAAGCCCTTGGAGCAGATTTCAGGCAGACTCTCTTAGTAAAAGGGTGTTGCTACCAATATACACTTTTCATTCCCAATCCTATTCAAGAGCATCTACACAAGGCACATATGCAGCTGGCACAGGCACTAGGTTTTTTGGCCAAGGTACACAAACCTCAACCTCAGGTTCCCGGAGACAGAATAGGCATGGTAGGGTCCATGGGAGAGTCCTCTCCCGCAAAATGACGCTGTAATACACGGTTCCTCCCTGGTCAATCTGGCAGGGGGTCGATTAACCACATACGCCCATGCATGGGAGGTTATAACATCAGAGAAGTGGGTTCTATCCACCGTAACAAAGTGGTATTACATAGAGTTCCTGTTAGCCCTGCACAATCCATCCCCCAAACAATTGAATAATTCAATGGGTGCATCTGCTTCTTCTACAGGCCGAGATCCAATCGAAAAGGGAGAAATAGAAGAACTTCCTCAAGTAAATCAATGTATTTAGCCACTGGACTTCCTTGTGCCAAAAAGGGACAAGACAAAAAAGACCCTTGTGGGATAAGACCGACAAACAAATATTTAAAGCCACAGAATTTCAGAATTATAACCTTACAGGAAGTCAGTCCTCTACTCAACTGAGACAATTATATGGCATCTCTGGATATTAAGGATACATACTTTCATATTTAATATGCCCAGGCTATCGAAAGTATCTGCATTTCAAACTAAATTGGTACATTACCAATTTAAAGTATGTCCTTTTGGAATTGCCTCAGCACCTCAGATGTGATATGTTTAGGATTGGTATTAATGACTCTGAAGAGGATACAGATTTAAAAAGATAGAAAACAGATGGGTTAATATATTTCTCTTTTCAAATCAATTAAAAAGAGAATCACGCCATCCCTTGTCAGCCTAGCCCTTACTAATCAGTCAACCCTCTCGTTGAAACAAGATTTTAGCTTGTGCCAAGGGACACATTAAATATAAGGGTTCAACTCACACCCGACTCACTAGTTGTAACAACCACATCAAAGAGTGCAGGGACACCTTTAGCATCTACAGAGTTTCCACCAGATAAATGAAATCAGATGGACAACTCCAGGAACCCCTCCAGAGCAAAATGTTAAAGATTCTGCAAGAAGGAAAACAATCCACTAATGTGGTGATTTAAGAATGCTCTAGATTCCACAGAAACAGCAGGAAGAGTTTTTGCTGAAGGAACATTAGATAAGACACACTTGGCTGCAAGGCTCTGGTTTTAGGCCCGAAACAAAAGTCACAATACTGTACATGTCGATGAAAGAAAATCTGTTTGGAAAAGCAGTGGATGAGGACTTAGAGAAGTCCAATTCAAAGTACGTCCTTTTGGAATTGCCTCAGCACCTCAGATGTTCACCAAAGTGCTAACCGTAGGGGCAGCACACCTTCACAGAGAAGGCATTCCACTTTACCCTTATCTAAATGATTGATTAGTAACAGGGGAATGCCCATAACAATGTTGGCTTCATACACAGGCCACAATCAACTGCACAGCCGAGGGTTCTCAATCAACGAGAAATAAATCCAGTCTCTTCCGAAGCTGGTCCAGAGGCTAGTGGCCGGTCATCAGATAAGTCATGAAAGTAATGCGACTGCTCAGAATGATGGCATCATGCATCTTCATTGTGCCTCATGCCAGACTCAACATGCGTTCAGTAAAGCAATAGCTAGCAGAAAACTGGTCAAAAGAAAGGGCAAATGGGATGATCTAGGCACTAAAATGGTGGTCAAAGGGAAACCTTTTGGCAACTTGCCACTACACGTAACTATTACATCGGACGCATCACTAACTGGCTCATTGCCTATACCGCACCGGTCATGGAGCATGGCCAGTTACACTGATAAAACTGCACATAAATGTACTGGAACTTCTAGCTATCAAGATGGTGTTACACACTTTCCAAGATCAGGTGAAGGAGGAAAACATCCTTGTTGCAACCGACAGTACAACAGCAATGTTTTTCCATCAACAAGCGGATCAAAGCATATTCTCCAAAGTTGTCCGAACTCGTACACAATATCCGGAAGTGGTGTCTTCAAAGGACAAAAGGACAATACACCTGCAAGCATAACGGGTTCCAGAAGAACACAACTGTCTAGCAGACAGTTGACGGAGGACACAAGTGCAAGAACACGAGTGGGAGTTGAACACAAATATACTTGAATACATTAATTGCTCAATTGCAGTCAGCCAACAATAGATTTTTTTTCCCGAATCACAAAATGCCCAAGTTGTTCCTCCAGGTACCCACAGTGGGAATTCCTGGGGAATGCACTATGGATCAGTTTTGGTCAGATATTTGCTTTCAATTCCCATCCGCCAACCAACGGCACCCCTTCACAAGATGCATCAACATCACATGAGAATTATACTCATCACACCAATGTGGGCACAGGAAACCAGGTATTCTCATCGTTTAAGAATGCCTTTGTGCCCACTCAAAACGTATTGAGTGTCCGGGACAGGTTTTGCATCCACTTCATACAACCAACTTGACAGCTTTTCTCCTGCGGTCTTAGATTTGGACACCTCAACTTAACAAGATGTATGGGAATTCAATGGGAGGCATGCAAACCCAAAACTGGACACAGCTACTTTAATAAGTGGAAGAGGTTCGTCATATGGTGTAACAACACAAAAAGACCATATTGGACATCACTTTTGATTGCTCACCATCACACTTTCTTTTGTACCTCCTGCATTTACTGGACTGAAGTCTGGTATTCAGTTCCTTAAAGATAGCTCTGTCTGCTTATACAACATCATAGTAAAGTCTCGTGGCGAAGAATACTAGTCATCAAAGCCTTCATGGAAGGAGTAAAATGGTTACACTCACCAGTAGCTAAGCCGCCATCAGGTTGGGATCTTAATGTTGTACTAAGCAAACTAATGGGCCATTTGAACTAATGCATAAAACGTCCTTGAAAGACATCACTTGCAAGGTAGCTTTCCTTGTAGCTATTGCTGCTATTTGCTAAATCAGTGAGCTTCAAGTATTATCAGAGTCACAATTGAATAGAAAAAGGTTGTCTTAGGGACGCACCCACGTTTCTCTCCAAAATAAATATAAAAGTTTCATGTTAATCAGTCAATTGAGCTACCAGATATATTTCAAAATACAACGGAATGGGCAGTCCACTCATTGGATATTCGTAGGACAGTCATGTACTACCTCAACAAGACAAAGCAACTGAGAAAAACAGATCAGTTTTTTGTGTCTTTTGCAGCTGGAAGGGAGGGTGACCTTTTCTCAAAGGCTATCATGGCCAGATGGATTGTAAGGTGCTGTGGCCGGTGACAAGGAGGAGCCGGACTATGATAAACAATTTTACATTCAGATGTATTGAAGAAAAAGGAAAATACCCAACTTTCCCTATTCTAAACGGCGCCCCTACCTAGCACAACTAAGGTGCTTATCAGTGAAATGCCTTCCGCCCAAAACTAACCTAACCGACCCTACCACTATAAAAATAACTAAGGACAGGAGAAGGACTCCCTTCTCCTGTTATGTATTTTGCTTAAATAATTAATCTTCAAGTTACCTCTGGTTACGGTTTTGATTAGTTCATACAGTTCATATGACTTGATTTGGATTAATCTTTCTTAGATTATCTTTTAGGATTCTGTCTCGTTCCTCTAGATTTTTCCTATTGAAACATATGTTTCTCTCTTCGTGGGATAAACATTTCCACCATTTATCATTCTCTCTCCAATTTCCTCTCTTGGGCTTTACTCATATGACACTGAATAGTGTGGTATTTTATCTTGTACACTTCTTTGAGTTTTACGATTTTATTTTCTGTATCTTGATTGAAAAGAGTCTCTTCATTCTTACTGGCTGACTGGGACCAGTATGATCAATCCCATAGCGGTTACCATTCGCCCTTCTGGGTTCAAATATCAGTCTCCTTACCTTGACTGGGACAAGTAGGATTAATCTCATAAGGATTATTCTTTCCCCTCCCGGGCCTCCCGTTTTCCCCTTTACCTGAGACTTCTAGGGCTAATGTGACTGGGGCTTCTTGTGGATCTGCGTTGTTTCTCTGTCATGTTTTTCTCTTATTCCATTCAGGCTTTCTTTTCCCTCTTGATGTCGAGGACCATAAGGTACTTCCTTTACCGTTCTATTCCGTGGTTTTGTCTGCGTACCGATTTCCCCATTCTTTGGGGAACTCCTGGTCCACCATGAGTCTTTTGTGGTCATGCCACCACCTTATCTCCTTCTGCACTCCAGGACGCTCTGTGCCTGTCTGCTTCGCTTGCTTTATTCCAGGTAAGACACGTGTCTGTGTAGGCTTCACTGTCTCTTTTGGACAAAGGACACTGAGCATCCAATTCTCTCTCACTCTTCTGTAGATAAGACACTGCATATCTAATTCTTCTCCTTCTTTCTTCCAGGCAAGAAGCCTCGTGTCTGCCAATCTGCCAGGTAAGATGATGTGCGCCCACTTCTCCCCCAGCAACTGGCAAAAGCTTTGCATTATAGCTTGCAGGCATTTTCTTTTGCCAGTCTCCTCCCTGTGTATGCCTGGGACTTCCCCGGCGTACGTCCTGATAGTTATTACTCTTGCTTGGTTTCTTCGTCCCAGTGGAATGGGATATTTCGTTCATGGAGATATTTTTGGTTTTTGAATGACAAAAGCAGATCCTGGTTTCTTCCTCCTAAATGGTTCCACAGTAGATGTTCCTGGAGGCATTATGAGGAGGGTTTTTAGGGAGTTCCTCATCAGAACCCAAGTCTCTCCCGGTGAGGTTCAACATGCCTCTACCCCTATGGAGGGTATTGCAGAGCGGGCACACCTCCCTACTCACAGTGGCGGCTCCCCCTTCAGGAGAAGGGACGAATTCCTGTGATTTCGTCACAGTTCACACAACAGTGTTATAGCCTTTCAAGTAGAGCACCTCCTTTTATTCCTAAAACTCATTCCACACTTAGTAACGGGGCTAAGCTTGCCTACATGCTAATGTGCAACATGAAGCTATTTGCAAAGCGGCAAAATGGAGTTCTATTCACACATTTACACAGCACTATTTTGTTGACACTCAAGCAAGAAATGATCCTCGGGTGGAACAGGCAGTTCTATAACCTTTTTCATGTACTGATTGATAGTCTATGCAAAACATGTGATTCAAAGCCGATCCACAAGCTCAGAAGTCAAACATTACTTAACAGTAATCATTGGTCTGGGGCTTGTATCGGCTTAGATTCACAGTTTTTTTGTTATACACATTACTGCACATAGAGATTACTACAAGCTACTACATAACCTCAGGTCAGAAAAATAACAATCTGAGGACGTTGACACATGACGGAGCATGATTACTGTACACATAACAGTAGGAATAGTATTACTTGAACACCCCTGTTGACGACCTTTTTTGGCTTCAGAAACAGGAGAACGTCATACTCTGGACCAACCACTATGTTGGTCTATGCAAATAACGTGAATCTAAGCAGATTCAAGCCACAGAAAGATGATTACTGCGAAGTAATGTTGGTCGTATATATATATTAAAATAGACAATTGAAAGAATACTTTTAAGGATTCTCTATCAAAAATTAAAGACTTGAACGGTGGAAATAACGTTAAGGTATAAACACTCCACACCAAATCCAAACTTCCTTAATACTCGCTTGAACTATGTTATTGATGTAACCCGTCTAATATTTAAACTGAGTGTTGAGATTGGATTTGTAATGGTATGAATTGAGTGTTTATACTTTGAGTTCCATAGACCGATTTGTTGTGGTATAAAATGAGTATTCTTTTCAATTTTATTTCAGTGTTTTTGTGTGGAGAGTATACCATGAGTGTATGGAGTGTGGCTGGTGTATGTCCGCAAGGTTTAATAGTAGGCAATGAGCCATATACCTATTCCTTGATAACAATACATTGCAGCTTAAGTGGCGATATATAGCTAATACGAGTGCAAGGGATTGGCTGATTTTAATTATTGACGCAGCCAAGGACGTACCCCAAAAAATAGAGAGGTTTTATTAAAATGGGAGAAGAAATAAAAAAAACAATGTCATTGGAGGCTTACAAAAAGACAAGGAGATCGAGAAGGGAATTGAAGAATTCAAAAAAGTAGCGACATTGGAAATAATTAAATGTTTAAAGAAAGATGAAAGTAATTTTGAACATACAAGAGTATTTCCATATACTAAAGAGAACTGCACAAAAATAACAGGAAAGTATGCTGCAGAAGTAATTCTTAGAAGCACTAGTGATCACAGCAGTCACAATGATTTTGAAGTAGTTAGTGATGAATTCGCCATGAGATACTCCACGATTGGGACCAATGGAACAGGAGAGAATAATCGGACAGTAAGGAAAAGTAGGAACAAATAAAGGTCGAGATGCCAATTTTTGAAGAGAAGCCCAAACGGGGGTGACTCGGAAGAGTATCGACGAACCACCCAGAGCAGGAGACACTTGTGTATTTGTCTCAATATAATTTGTCCAACGTAGAAGGGAAGGCACTCAACAAAAGTTTGGGGTATGGTTTCTTTTTCTTTTTCTTTTTTTTTAACTGATTTTTATTCAAGGTTAAGAATACAACAGTAGGCCTAACAGCAATATAGTATACCAAGAACAAATAAAGAGCATTGAAATAGGTATAGATCTAATAATGATTGTAGTGAACTACATTATATACGACAACAGACAGGGGAGGACAACAACCCTTTTGAACTCCATATAGAATTTCAGCAACTTGTGAGAGAAATCAGAATTAAAGAATTGTTTGAGCACCAAACCAGTGACATACGCCATTATTGTATGGGTCTTGGAGAACCCTCTAAGTTTATTCCTTCTATATAAACATTCTCTCCTGAATCTATTGTGTTCAAGAAGAAGGTATTAGAAGAAGTAGAAACATTGGAAAAAATACACCAAAACTGTTTTAGGAATATAACAAAACGAGAGATGTTGTTATTGAAAGTATTAACTGGAAATGAAGATATTGTAATAAGGAAAGGGGATTAAGGAGAAGCCATTGCAATACTGGCTGATAAACAGTTCCATAAACAAATGCCTAAGACTCTTGAAAGATGAAACCAGCTATGTAAAAGTATCAGAGGGTCCTACCAAGACTCTTCTAAATTTAATTGAGGTAAGAGACAAAAGCCCTGGAAAGACACTAGATGTGTCATCAAGAAGGTTTTCTAGTTAATGCAAATCTCAAACTACCAACATTCTATGTTCTGCCTAAAATTCATAAGACCTTGGAAAACACACCGGGACACCCTATAATATTAGGCATCAACGCAGTACTAGAAACCTTGTCCAAAATGTGCGGACCATTTTTGGAGACCTTTTGTTAAGAACATTAACTTGTATATTAGAGACACAATGGATATCGTAAGGCAACTAGAAAATAAGGAATTTTAAACTGAAGTACATTTGCTAATAGGGTTGGACATTATAATCCTTGTGCACCAAGATAGCACAGTCAGCCACTCTGGAAGTGATTGAACATTTTTATGGTCGAGGGATGATGGAGACCCAGTTGGTATACAATTCATTCATTATGTGATGCACTGAAATGGTACTTGTCCAAAACTATTTTTAGTTTATGGGTATGATTTATAAACCAATAGAAGGCACAGTGATGGTTGCAAGGGAGGCTCCTTATTTGGCAAATGTAGAACTAGAATCCTATGAGAAGGATGTAATCTGTGCAGACTTTAATCCATTTGTTAACAATATTGTCATCCGGAAAAGATGTATTAATATCTGCATTTGTAAAGGCCCTCGATGTGAAGCATTGGCGTTTATTGAATACATTTACCAACAAAATAGGCTCTCAAAATGTACACACCATGTAGATGATGCTAAAATGGATTTCCTGGATATAACCCTTTTCCATGAAGGAGGATTACAGGTGAAAACTTATAAAAAAAAAAAAAAGTTAGGAGTGCATAATACACCATCAGCCATCCTGCTGCACATCTACAAGAGCCTACAGTTTGGGTGTTTTTTAAGGCTCAAACGCAACAGAAATTCTAAAAACATTTGAGACCGAGGCAAATGAACTGAGTAGTAAATTGCAACAAAGAAGCTGTCCAAAAAGAATGATTGCAAGATTGCCAAAGAGAGCGTTCAACAACAGAGAAGCATTTTTAGACCTGAATATGGGACTGAAGATGATAATAGTTTGGTAAGTGTTAATACCTTCACCACAGTATGCTACAAAATCAAGAACATTATCAGTAAAAATGTGAGAATTTTCCAAGAAATGGGATTATCCATTTTTTCCATACAAAAGAAGCAAAGACATGAGAGAGAATGCCATAAGAAATATCAAAATGAATAAAATAACCCAATGAAGCATATGTGAAAGTTGGGGATTAGCCCCCATTGTCGGACACCAGTCATGTGGTAAATGTGGCGTTTGCCACCTTATTAGGAAATACAAGGAAATAGACATTGAACTGTCCAAAAAATTGACACAAAAAATGTCTCCAATTTGATTCCACATGTGTAATATACATATCACATGTCCATGTGTTCAGAGGTACCTAGGGAAAACGATAAGGAAACTGAGAATAATGGAACATGGGAGTTGTTTGAGAAACAAAGTAGAAAATGCCCATATGGTCAGACATTTTATAACATTGATTCACAAATGATGACTTCATATGGACAGTGGTCCACCAAATAAAAGGAACAAATGAAAGTGAAGTTCAAAGAAGACAGTTAAAAAGAGATCACACATTTCCTAGACCAAAAGTTGTCAAGTCGTTTAAATGAAGGCATTGAATGGTATAACGTACCAAGGGGAAAAAAAACCTTTTAGAATAAAACCAATTATGGAATTCAAGACCCTGATGTTGATCTGAGAAGCAACATCCTAAGCAATATTTTGGTAGCATGACACCTTTGGCAACACTGGTGGGAGAAATAACAAATGCCACTGATCGTTGCAGAATCTGTAAGTTGACATTCAACCACGACAAGTGTATTTAAACCCACAGATGGAGTGAATCTAATCCTTGGTTTGCATCGTACTCTCATACAACAGTGGCATTTCTCAAAAAGACTGAGAAACAAGATGGAGATTATATGGAACCAAAGTCAAGGTCTAGCTGTTTTAGAGAACGGGTAACAGCCATGATTCTGAGCCATAGCGTCGGTCTATGCAGGAAACACTGAATTTCCAAACGAGCAGAAGCATGGTTAGAAAGACCCTGCTATGAGAGGTAAGGGGAAACTCAGTTTTAAAATACATTTGAGGCATGACGGCTATTGTGACTATCTGCCCGGTGGGCAGGCCGCCTGTGCACCGCAGGACGCGTCTCTGCATCCAATACCTGACTGTGCCAAGGATGGCAGGGGGACCGCTGCATCGCTGCAGCTGCCCCAGGACATCCTCTGGGAGAGAGCATTGTGGCGCCCCTCGGGGGGATTGGGAGGGTGGGGAGGGAGAGAGAGCGAGCGAGCGAGCTCGAACCAAGTGGAATGTGTCTTGGCATGTTAAAGGGAACCTTGAGGCAGAAGAAGTGCAGTGCAAGGACGGAGAGGGACTCCAAAGAATGCTTGGCCCAGGACATTGGCATTGAGTTGTGTCTGCAATGCTGTAATTGTAACCAATCTGCTCCCTATTATAAATCCAACATAGAATATCTTGTCGTGTGGAATGATAATTTCTGGCCCAAATGCATGACCATTATTGTTGGGCGTGGGATTGTGACATCGCCTTGGAGAACCTGACCGAGTGACTGCAGCGATTGCAACTGGCCTTACAGCTCCAGAACCAACATGCTTCAGCAGGCCATACAATTGCAGCAAGCACAACTGCTAGATGCTACTACTTTGCAACGCCAACCACAGTTACCTACTACAGTGTTGCAGAAGTATACTCCGGGTGAAGGCCTGTCACACTTCTTTGAGAGGGCAGCCCAGAATGCACAATGGCCTCCTGATCGAGGGGGCCAGTATATAGCCCCACTGATGACCAGAGAAATGCAGAGCGCATACCAGGCCGCTAACCCCATGGGTGACTTACACCAGCCATGTAGACATGAAAAGAGTGCTACTGGAACATCTACGACACGCTGAAGAAACATACCAAGAATGCTTCTGGGAAACCCGCCTGCATTCCGGGGAGACCCCCGGACAGCTGTTCTGCAGGGTAAACGACTTGGCAGACAAATGACGCCAGGCAGCAACAACCTCTACCAATGAAATGCCAGGTTGCATAGTCCTGGAACAGTTTGTAGAAGCCTTACCCAACTGTATACAGAGATGGGTAAAACAGCACTGACCCAGCCAGGTAGAAGCAGTGAACATCGGCTGATGCTATCAAAAGGAACCACTGAAAAGGGTCTTGTCATTTGCTCCAAGCAACCAACTGACTGTGTATCTACCAGCAACAAACCCCAGACCTTGAGGCTGGAGACCTCAGATGGCCCAGATATAACGAAGGAGACGTCTAAAAACCAAGACCTGGCAGAGGGAACCCTGGGGTTACAACGAAGCCAAGTAACATGTTGCCCCGATAGCCATAAGATTATGAGTGTGTTGACTACGGGCATATTGCAAGACATTGCCCCAGTAAAACAAAACCAAAGCAAATGGATATTCGATGCCCGACCTGAAGAGGAAAGACCTGATAGATTCCCAGGTCAAAGACATTCATTTTTTCTCTATACCTGTGAACCAGAAGTAAAGAGATGAGCTATGGTGGATTCAGGCAGCCTATGAACGGTGCTCAGTGAAATGTTGGTAGGTACTAATCTAGCAAACGGGGCCAGGATAAACATCAGGTGTGCGCATGGAGACATAAAATCTTATCCCATCAGACATGTAAATGTTAAAATGGTGGGTGAACATGTTTCTGAAAGCCACAGTACTCCCAGAATTGCCTGAAGACCTGGTATTGGGGTCTGATGCACCAAACCTGCCTGGGGTAATAAAGAAGATGAAGGAAGGGTGGTTCGAACAGGCTCCTTTTCATGGTATTCCGATAAGGAGTTACCCACCGAAACCCTGCAAAAGTCAAAGGGAGAGACGGTTGATATAAAAATAAAATGGCAGGACCGTGCTATGTTGGCGGTTGCTGTAGAATGGTGGTTAGACGAACAAGGAGATGAGTTTCAGAACAGCCCAAGAACTAGACTCCACAGTACAAAATGCTTGGGCCACCGCTAACCGAGTGGGAGTACAAGAGACGTATCTACATTTAGTGAAAAAGAACAGATGTTATTATCGCATTGTCAACAGTCCTGATGGGGAATGTGTTTCTCGATTGTTCCTACCAATGAAATATAGGTGGCATATGTCCAGATGGGGGAAGGGCATCTAGGTTCCGGAAAAAAAACATCCAGAACATCCTCTGACTTTTCTTTTCGCCTGGTGTACACTGCGACGAATCATGGGATTCAGTCACTTTCCCCCAAGAGGGAAGCCCCTTCCTGGGAGGCGAGCCTGCTATGTAACATTCCCCTATGGGTGACAGGAAGCGGGCCCTCACGGAGAGACTCCCCTCTTGGGGAGAAAGACTCCCTTTCCAATAAGGATCTTCCCTTGTATTCCTCAAACACTCAATACAGTTCTATCAAGTGACAGACACCAAGACTCCTCAATACATATGCTTTTGTAATGTAATTACTGAAGACCGAAATCTGTATGATACTGTGAAGAGTAATAATACAGGAGTAATGAAGAATGACTGTCAACCACTGAGACGAAGAAACAATACAGAGGTATAAAGAACACAAGTCTAACACAAAGAAGGGACTATGGTGAGAGGCTGGGGAAGCCTCAGCGTTGTGTGATAGGTGGGTGGATCCAGAGAACCATGAAGAGAAATCCAGGAGGTTCAAACCGTCTGGCTGAGGGAAGCTGGGGATTCCTGAGACAAGCAATGCCCGAGGAGCAATACGAAGCAAGCAACCGACAACAGTCTCCAGTGGATGGTACTTCCAGGAGGGACTGTTGACCAGGGCTGTCGGAGAGCCCCAACTTGCTGTGATAAAGCATGCCGACTGCAGACCACAACCGGTCTGCCAGACTGACTCATATCTCCAGAGGGAAACCAGTGCAAGAGGTAGTGGCCAACAGGGAGTGGGAAGAGTAGAACCCTGATGGAGCCGATACTGCTTTCAGTGACTGGAACGTTTCCCCGGAGAAATCGGAAGAGAAAAAACAATCCTGAAGAATAGGGGGGAGAGCGGGAGACCCAGGAAAACTGGCGTGAGTACGATCTATGAATGTTGTGAAACCGAACATAAAGAGTGGAGTAATCCTACTCGTCCCAGTGAGTGGGGAAACATATAATCCGAGCCGGACAAATCATGTTCATCCCAGTCAATGGTAAACTTGTAAGAAGAGTGAGAATCATCGCGGGACTAATCCTACCCGTCCCAGTTAGTGGCAAACTTGTAAGAATGCAGCTAACATGGGGTTCCTGTGAGACTCTCTGCCAGACATGAGTCCTGGTTATAAGAGCCTTAGCCAGAGTCTTTAGCTCCCTATCTTTCACAGAGAAGAAATATCCCAAACATATCAGTCTTTGTCCTGCCCTGGGGCAGTCCAGCGCCGAAATGCTAGGCAATTCGCCTCTGAACAAGAGTACCAACAGCAACCCCAGACACGTGTTATTTGCAAACTTGTAAGAATGACAGCAAGACTAATCATATTCGTCCCAGTGAGTGGCAAATTTGGACGAAGGTCAAGAATCACAGCAGGATTAATCATACTTGCCCCAGTGAAGGGCAAATTTGTGAGAATCCTACAGACTGATAAGAGGAGTGGAGGTTGAACAAGGACTCAACCTGTATTGTTTAGTGAGAAGAAGACTATAGAAGACAACTTAGAAAAATAAAAGGAACATGATTATTAGTGCCTGGAGGAGCCCCTTTGAAGAACTAGAAGACGTGTACACTAAGTGGCAACGGACTACCTGAAGCTTTCCTGTTAGGGGAACTGTGGGAACTGAAAGTTGTGCTGAAAAGGCAACCCAGGAGAAGGGAATCATTCTTCTGGTCTTTTCTGTTAATTAATATAAGTTGTAGGGTCAGACTAGGTTTGTTTTGGGATGTAGGACTTAGTTACAGACTTCACTGCTGACAATGAGCACCCTAGTTGTTTGTGTTGGGAGGGAACCCCTTATGTTAAGGAAAGTTAGATGTTTTCTTTATTTTATAATGAATCTTGTTGGAAATGACATCCATTGGTCTGTCGCCTCCTTCTGACCTACCACAAACAGGAGAAACCTCTATGTTTTGTCAACAATGTTCAGAATGTCAATTGAAGAACAGGGCAAATGTACCGAAATCTCCACTGCAACCCATGCCACTGATCACCAAACCTTTCCATCAAATTGGCATGAATATAGTGGGCCTCTGGAGCCCTCGCGTCAAGGCCACAAATATCTCCTGGTGATAGTTGATTACACTACCAGGTATCCAGAATCCTTTCCATTACGTGGCATCACTGCTCATCAAGTCTGACTGCCTGAACAGATGGGTTAGTCGAAAAATATATCGGATCATTTATTTATTTATTACATTTGTTATATGTCCAGACCCAGAGGTATCAAGGCATAGTTACAATGTGTAGTTACAATCATATTACACAATGAACAACAAGAAAAGCATAAGTGAAAAAAAAACGAAAAAAAAACATTCATTTTATATACATGAGGGGGTCTGGTCAGTGTAGGTAGGGGTCTTGGTTCAGGTTAGTATTGGTTGAATAACCAAGTTTTCAAGGATTTTTTTGAAGACAAGGTAGGATGTTTCGTTCTTGATAGTGGTAGGTAAGGCATTCCAATGTCTAGGAGCGAGGACTTTAAAGCTGCTGCCTTCTGCTTTCTTTCTTTTATAACGTGGGATTTCAAGGTGAGCGTTGTTGTTGGATCTAAGGAGTCTGGTGTGATGTTTCTTCATGACGGTATTAATGAGATATTTGGGGGCTTTGTTTGTTTGTAATGCATTTTTGTGTGATGCTTGGTGTTTTGAATAGTATCCTGGCTTTGCTGGGGAGCCAGTGGTTGTCTGTCCTGATGTTGGTGTTCAGACTTTTTTATGCCTAATGCAGCTCAGAGTTTGGCAGTGTTTGGTTTTGGAGGTGCCAAGGAAGAAGATATTACAGTAGTCGTGCCTGGAAAGTATGAGTGCTCTTGCTAGTGTGACGCAGTTTTCAGATGTGAGGAATTTGCGACTTAGGGAGATGAGTTTGGATGTATAGGAGGTGGAAGAGGCTAGGGTGTTGACTTGTTTGGACATAGTTAGGGTGGCATCTATATCGACACCTTGTGTCTTGACTTGTTTGAGCACTGGGATGGCAATGATGGAGGTATAAACAGGCTATAGAGAGTCAATTTTGGAGGAGGATCCTAATGAGTAGCTCTGTTTTGTCATTGTTAAGGAATAAACTATTGTTGGCTATCCAGTTTTGGATTAGGGCATACATTTGGTCGATGAGCATTGAATCTTGTTCATGGTTGCGTGATAGTGAAATGAGGATCTGGGTGTCATCTGCAAAATAAGTGTAGATAACACCCATGGCATCCAGAACTGCAAAAAGCAGCTTGGTGTATGCGTTGTAGAGAGTGGGGGACAGGCAAGATCCTTGTCGGACACCAACGGGAACTGGTATGGGGTCGGCTGATTCTTTACCAATGGACACTCTTGAGGTTCTATCAGCTAGGAAAGATTTGATCCAATCAGTGGCCTCTTTGGATAGGTTGAAGTTATTGGCTAGTGTGGCACAGAGTTTGTCATGATCGACCAAATCAAAGGGCTCTGATAGAGCTAGTAACATTAGGCAGAGTTTGGCCGCTTTTCTGGTGGCATCCATTTGGATTTTCAGGTCTAGAAGGGCTGTCTCTGTGCTGTGGTTAAGTCGGAATCCTGACTTTGTCCCCCAATAGTTGATGGTGTTCTAAATGGTTTTGTATTTGGGAGTATGCTATTTTGTCAATTATTTTCAAAATAAATGGGACCATTGTAATTGGTCGATAGTTGGTGGGGATGAAGTATCTAGGGTGTTTTTGTTTTAGGAGTGGGGTACCCAAGCTGTTTTGATGCTGGTCGGGACTGTGTTTGTGTTGAAAGAGGCATTAACAAGTTCGGTAATGATGGGTGGTAAGGTGGGGGTGCAGAGTTTGACTAAATGGGATGGGAATTGGTCTTCTTTGCAATTGGATGCTTTGAGTTTGGCTATTGTGTCTAGCACTTCTTTGTGAGAGACTGGGGTGAAGCGGAATGGAGGGCATGAATTGATATTTGATGAGTCCACTGTTATGGTGGGAGGAGTTTTTTCTGCTAGTAGTGTTTTTTTACTATCCATTTTCTTTTGTAGCACTGAGATTTTAGAAGCTAGGGGGTCTTGTATTGTGGTGCACCAGACTTTGCTGGGATTGGTGGGTACTGAGACTTGACAGGGATTCTCTAGCTCTCTGAGGATGGAGAATAATTATGTGTTGTCGGAGGTGGATTTGGTGATGCGATGGTTGAAGGCATTGGCTTTATGGTGTATTATAGCTGATTTATATTTTTTGTTGGCTTCTTCAGACCTCTGCTGATTCTGGGGTGTCAGATGTTCTATGGAGGTGCCCAAATGATCTTTTTATGCGTCTCGGGGATACCAGTTCATTGTTGAACCAGAAGCAGGAGCGTTTGTCTGATTTCCGAGATTTGGCAATGATGGGGGCGAGTGAGTCTATAGTGTGGGCGAGGCTTTGTTGGTAGCACTCTGCTAAGTACGCTGGGTTATTTGTGTTTGGAGTTATTTTGGCTAGGGTTGCACTCAGCACTGGGGATAGGTTATCTGCTGAGAGCTTTTTGATGTGTCTAGTTTCGTAGGAGTCTGTGGTTTTGAGGAAAGGGTGGTCAGTGGTGTTATCCAGGGTGAAACTGATGATAGTGGTCGGACCAGTCTACGGGAAGGATGCAGTCAATAGTGATTTGAGAATTGAGGTTGAGAATCCAATCCAGAGTTCTCCATTTGGAGTGGGTGGGTTCTTTGACCAACTGGGCGAAGTTCATGTCTGCATAAAGCAGATGCTATGCATAACCATGGACCCAGCAGACAGGAACTGGGATCGGTTGATACGCTGACTACTAATGACCTTCCGCAACACCCCCCAATCCTCTACCGGCTTTGCCCTCTTCATGTTTCAATTTTGATGTCAACCAAGATCCCTTTTGCACATACTAAAAGAAGAATGGGAAAGGCAACCCCACAAGGAGTTCT
Source organism: Ambystoma mexicanum (assembly GCF_040938575.1). NCBI lineage: Eukaryota > Metazoa > Chordata > Amphibia > Caudata > Ambystomatidae > Ambystoma > Ambystoma mexicanum. The sequence goes on from NC_090926.1 coordinate 18,982,199, forward strand.
CCCTCGTGGCGAGTGCACAGAAACTTGCCGAGCGGGTGGAGTTGCTACAAACAGTGGCATAAATGCATCTACATCAGGCTCAGCAGATAAAAGAAATGCACTATGGATAAGGGTTCCAGACTTTGAACCTTCCAACTTGGCAACAAGGTAATAGTGTTATTGCCAACCTCTAGAAACAAAGTGCTGGCATCAGGGTCAGACTGGGACAAGAAATGGGCCCGGTCACCCAAAGAAAAGTGTCCACCCCTCGCCTCACGACCCTTGACCTATGATATCACCAGAAGTCATGTCATTTGACCCCACCCCAAAGTGACATCCTGGGAAGCAATGAAACACGACCTTTCACCCATTGACAAAACAGGAAGCGTCAACAAATAGCATTGTTCCTAAGTGCACTTAATTACTGTGAATCCAAGCAGACGACCGAGGCCAAACGATGTTGTTGTATAGCACTTATGCTTAAGCTCTCTTTTATAGAACAAATATGCTTACAATATCACCCAACCTGTGTTGGTACTCATTTATCGACCTAAGGATGAAATGCTTTTTGGGAAAAAAAGATTTTTTTTTCTTCTTCTAAACCAGCCCAGGTATGGCCGGAAACCGGCCCCCACTTCCCAGGGATGATTTCGGCACGGTCACGGGCTGAAAGGCTGAGGGGCAAATCCGACCGTGGCTGGCATAATGGAGAGGGCCCTATACTATTCAAGACGTTATGGGACGAGTAATCTACAAAATATCTCAAGCATATTGGAGGTCCACGGTGCATACCTATGTCGATCTTCTGAAGAAGTGGGTAGAACTCTCAACCCTGATAGCCCTGATTAGCACAGAACTACAAGACAGTCCAGATATGCACCAAGAGATGGGGGACATTTGGGTAGAGGACCTACACGTAAATCCAGAGCTCAGTAAAAAACTAACAAAGGAATTAGATCAGACTTAAGGGTACCTTCTCGACCTTACCAGGGCGTACAGCAGAAACATACCACAGCATACCTACTCCACCTGATCAGAGAGTGCGGATGAGACCAAATAGGATCCCAGAAGCCCGAGTCCGAGAAGTAGACAAATCCAATCCATATTAGACATGGGAGTCATCAAGCCCTCCAGCAGTCAATGGTGTTCCCCCAGTGTACTGAAGCCAAAACAAAATGGGAGAATACTGTTATGTATGGACTTTACGAAACATAATAGTATCTCCAAATGTGATGCCTATCCAATGCTGAGTATAGAAGACTGGACCAACTGGGTTCCCCTCGTGTTATAACCACTAACAATCCCACAAAAGGGTACTGTCCGATTCAACTACGACCTGAGGACAAGGCCGCATTTGCCACCCTAAAAGGCCTCTGCCAATTCACGGTCCTCCCCTTCGGCCTTCTTGGGGGGGCTCAGCCACGTTTCAGCGACTTATGAATGGAGTATTAAGGGGGCACAACAGTACGCTGCAGCCTACTTAGATGACATTGTTGGCCAGTGTGTGTCATGGGAAGAACCTCTTAAACACCTTTTTGAGCTGTTTTTCAGACTTAAACACAGATGGGTCTGCAGATTAACCTGAAGAAGTCCATTGAGGCCTTTCAGACTAAGTATCTAGGGTATTAAGTGGGAGAAGAAATCCTACGACCACAGAAAAACAAAGTCCAAGCCATTTGGTCCTTACCGTTCTCGGTGACACCAAGGCAAATCTGAGCTTTCCTTAAGTTTGTTGGATACTACAGGCAATTAATTCCACACTTCGCTACTCTAGCCGCACCCCTAACCGACATATTAAAGAAAGCACTGTCCAAAGACAGACCCAGGAGACGAGGCTGGGATGGCATTTATGGTTTTGAAGACAACCCTGGATACTCGTGCAGTTATGCATTGGGCAGACTATAGGGCTCCCTTATTATTCCACATAGATACATCGGGGACAGGGCTCGGCGCAGTCCTGTTTCACAACACGTTACGCTGGAACATCCAGTTTCATCACCCGGAAACAGCTCATGCATGAACTCTGTCGCATGTTTGGCAGTGAAATGGGCCATTGAATCTCTCCGTTATTACCTGCTGGGTCATCATTTCACCTTGGCTATGGACGATGCACCATTGATGTGGATTACACAGCACAAGGACATGAATTCTCCAATTTTGCATTGGTTTCTCACTCTTCAGCGTTTTTCATTCACAGTGGTGCATCATCCAGGTCGCCTGATGACCCAAGCAGATTTCCTCTCTCGTTCTTCCACCATGCCCGAACGTCAAGACTTGGTGAGGGAGATCTGTGATGGTCTCTCCGGCGGTCAGCGCACCTCGGCACCGCAGTCTGGGTCAGCACCACAGGTCGGGTCTCTGCATCTGACACCTGACGGTGCTAAAAATGATGGTGGGCAGACCACTGCCTCGCTGCGGTTGCCCAAGGACATCCGTAGGGAGGGAGCTTTGCAGTGCCCCCTGGCCATGCACTGCCTTCCCAGCTAGGGGGGGCAATGCTGCCCGCAGTTCGTGGCTCCGGCTGGAACACATCACTGTCCTGCTGGAGCGGTGCAATCCCAGCAGGGACAAAATGCAGAGAAACTCTGTTGCTGCCATGCCAGTGCTTTATATCACCAGCTGGAATGCGGCGCTGGCATCAGACGCTGCAGCCCTGCCGGGGGCTCACTACCTTGGTGTGAAGAAGGTACCTACACCACCGGAGCCTCGCGGTCCTGACATGTATAACACAGCAGGAAACAAGCCTGTTGAGGGAGCAACAGACACAATCCCCAAAGTGTTTACATTCCCCACATTACCATTGCGAGGCAGCCATGGTATACAGGTACCACAAGGAACAACGGGAACAAAACTGGCAGCATCCACTCCACCATGGTCAAAGGGGGCGAAGGAGCTTTTTGGGGGAGTAACAGAAAGAAGGGAAATCGCCTGGGTTGTGATTGGTTGGGAGAAGCCCTATTACAGCCTTTTGGGCAAGGAAGCCTGGAAAGAGGGTTTCACCTAAATGAATAACCAATCAGACAGGGGTGACGGAGAATGAAAAGAGGGTTACCTAACAGAGACTTGTCATATGCTTCTTGTCTTTGCAACAGGAAGCAGCTGAGGAAGCAGACCAAGTGGAATGTGTCTGGGCGTAATGATGGGAAACCCAGAGGCGGAAGACGTTCACTGCAAGGATGGAGAGGGACTCCAAAGAACCCTTGCCCCAGGACATTGAACTTGGGTTATGTCTGCAATGCTGTAATGCTAACCAGCCTGGTCCCTATAATAAAACCTAAATAGAATATCCCGTCGTGTGAAGTGATCATTTCTGTCCCAAAAGCTTGATAGCTATTTAATAGGCGCAGAGGTAACCAGTGCATTGTGCATACTTTATTAGGAACGACCTTAAGCATGTTGAAAACAAATAGAAAAACTGCAAGAAATTAAAACAGCAAATGACCATGCAGACCATGATTTCGGTAAGTGGAGATGATCGTTAGTCATTAAGAAGTAAAAATAGAACGAACCTAGACAAACAGTTGTTCGCTCTGTTTTTTTTAAAAAGGATCTTTTATTTGTTTTGACATAGTTTTGAAAAAGGAACGAAGAAAACATCCATCCATGCAAATTAAGTATTTGGAAAGAATCACAAGAGACTTTGCCACCCTAAATCAAAAAAAGAAAAAAACCTGTTCGGAATAGCGGGTTCAAAAAGGTAAATACATTTAAAAATGCATTGTGATATAACGTATAGGATTCATATTTGAGCGGTAGCACTTCAATGCCAATAATTCTGCAGCATTAATGGCAGAACCGTTTGTTTTTTAGCAGAGGTCTTCAGTAAAAGATGAAATAGAATTAGAGAGTTGGGAGTGTTTCCCATAAGGTAATTATAACCTTTTCCTGAATATCCAACTCAACCAGACATGTAAGGAAGGATCTAAACAGATGAGTAGTAATAACTGTCTGATCATGTTATTTGCAGAAGTCTACACAATGGTACTCAAACCCAAATTACAAAGGGCAGATACATATGAGGGCAAGTTGAAATAAGTGAAAAGTAATGCTTTTTACAAGTTTCATCTATATATACAAAGCTCCTAAAAAAACAATGGATACACTGAAAATGACTCCTGATGAAAGTTCAACATTTAATGTGTACACTGAACTGAAACATGCTGAGTAGACCGACATACGATGTATAATTATGTTGTTACAATTATTAACATTTATAGTGTAGGAAAAGTAAAAGCTGTTCGTACTCCGAGGTCTTGAGAATATCGGAAGTGAGAAGAAAACACAAATTGGTAGGTAGGATGAAAGCTTTTCATCTTACGAATGCATATTTTAACCTCTTTGATTATGAAATGTGTGTTTAATGATTCGTTATCTGATTTAATAAAGATTTGCAATATTGTATAAATGTTAGTGGACCTGGTGTAGAATTCACAATAACACACTACAGACAGGTTCCATTACATTTGCTGATTAACTTATCCCAGAGTTCTCTATTGGTCTATAGAGTTGGTGTATGGCGTATGACTAGTGTATGGCATCCGAGTGTATGCTACGTCAATGGCGCGTGAGTGTTTGGTATGTAGCGTCTGGCATAAGAGTGTGTGGCATGTAAGTGTCAGATGTATAGCGTATTGTTGTGGTGTATGAGTTTTTTGTGTAAGGTTATATATATTATGTATATAGCTCAAACAAACTATCATAATACAAATAAAAACAATGAATACATTACAATTAATTTAGAAACAATAACATACGTTACATTACATTTAAAAGAATTAATCACAGAAAATGAAGGAAAATGAGAACAATCCATGTGCACGCTGCAATTCCTTAATTTCAGATCTCCATAATTTAAATGAGCAATTCAAGAGAATAGAGCGGGTATCACAGAATATAAAAAGAAATATGATCAGGCTCCTCACAGTTAAATCATCAAACATCTCGCAGTTTAAATCAATTTACCCACCTTTCCCAGCTTAAGTATTGCGTTCCAGATATTAAATAGCGCAATATGTACAGATTTTTGTCCCAAGTTCAGGCAGTACCGCCAAAATGCCTCTCTTGATGCTGTTGTGATTTGATGCTTATGAACCCAGCATCTTCACATAGATTGGACCATATTCGCGGCACTCTGTCAACACATGCTGAGCAGTCTCTAGTTTTCCAGATAGACCAGAGGAACGGCACCCTCTTCCGGGATATTCAACTCAGATCCAATGGATGCCAGTAACGTTAATTTGCCAATTCGCAGTACCAATACAAACCTGCGTAATTCTGGTAGAGCATAGCTTAATGTAGCCTTGAAGTGGTTTATATTTGTGAACCAAGTGGTCAATAAAGGGGCGATAGCTGCTCAGTGTGGCAAGATGGTAATAATGTGCGTACCAATCCTGTTGCTTGAGCTTGTAGGAAACCTTCTTGATTAGTTCCTGTAAGCTATCCTCCCAATTAGGGTTCCAGCCCATATTTTCAAAACTCGCAAGTACCAAAGATGCCATTGAGTCGCGATGGGCAATAGGCACTAGTTGACCTAGCGGCTACAACAGTGGGCATCTTGATGCTTTGTGGGATTTAATAAACAATCCAATTCTCCTTCTCAATGACATAGTAGACAATGATGTGAGACCCAGTTAAAGGCAAATAATTTCGACGGGAACACTAGGACCTAGGCCCAACATTTTCTGCCAGAATTTGCCCTCCAACACATCTAACCAAGAAAAGTATTTCATGCAAGTGTTTCCAGGCCATAGAGAACTGCGTTACAAAAACACTGCTTGTAAAGAGTGATGAGTAAGATCATATAAAATACACCTCTTATGCCTCCTCTGTTTGAAAACTCTTATGTGAGGTCAGAGTTTGATGTGAGATTTTATGCCTGTCTGAGGCATACAGGAGTTTTAAATTTCGTACATGTGCACAATTTACATTTCTAGTGGACTATGTCCTCCCACAGATTCTTCACCTTATATATATTCTCCCGCCTTGCAGCGCTCTTTGAAGCTTTTTTTTTCCCCATCATGGGATGCCAAAGCGGTCCGTCGTCTAGGATCCTCAATTCCTTGTCTTCGTACTGGATGCGAGGTCGACATTGGTACAAATCGTGCGCAAGGCACCCTGTGACGTGTTCCTTTTTTCTTCATGCCCAGCATGCTACTTGGGAACAGTCTGAGAATTTCTGATGCATTTTTTGAAACATTCTTGTAATTTTTCAAACATTTCTTAGACTTCTGTCGAATATGAGTCTCTGGTCTCAAAAGGTGCTGGGATTGCAACGCCAAAATGTCTTGACCGACCGCCTCAGAATTTGTTTGTGATGCCTAGGTATCGACCGTATTGTGGCAGACTGCGGCTTATGTGAATACATTAAAAAAAAGCACTAAAGGAGAGAGCCGCCAAATTGGCCCTTGGTTGTGGTATTACCCAAATTGTTCAAACACAATTGTTCGAATGACCCAATTGATCGAAAGTCAAGGGTCCGAATTGACCTTTGCACAATTGACCGCATATATATAATATATATATAAAGGGGGTTGCGGGGGGTTTCCCCCCACAGATATGTAACAATTGACCTTCACAATTCGGTCAATTGTGCAAAGGTCAATTGTGAATCGAACAATTGTTGTTCGAACAATTCGTATACATCCTTGGTCCTTCGGCTTCAAAGTCACCAAGCATGATGCCATCTAAATGTAAACTCGATGACAAAAGCTACGCGGACGAAAAATTGCTGACAGTCGAAGAAGCACTGTAAGAGATCTCACTTGGGCAGCGACTCTCGTCATGGTCTACTTCCTCATCAAAGAAGCATAGCAGGAGGCATTTGTTCACGGACTCCTGAAAAACAGGTACGCTTTCCATCTAAAACCGCTTAGGCAGACAAGTGGGAAGAATTTTGCATAAAAATGATGCAGGTCTTTTAGAAAACCGGCCTGCCCGTTATCTTTTCCTCCATGTAAAAGACCATATAACCCACAGAGCCTGAAAAAGTTGTCGGGGTCTAGGTTCACCAGATTCCTCGTTCACCGAAAAGCCAGAGAGCAGTGAAATCCTTTATTCGAGGATTGTCGACGCCACGGATGTCTTCGATCCTCTGCCAGAGCCAAATTAGAAGGAGCGATCGCTAGCTGAAGACCCCTTGACTAGGTTCACCGTAAAATAGACAAGTGAGTCAATTTCCTCAGTTTAGGCCATCTTCCACAGAGAGGACCTAGTGCCCTTCAAGTTTGAACGTATTGATCCTCCTTGACAACTTGAGGGGTTTCAGGCAGCAGAAAATAAATCAAGTCCACCCTAGTGTGGCATATAGAAACATGATGGCAAAGGTAGCTGATGCCTTAGGCGGGCGACCTCCAGCAAGGGAAATAACCAGAATGTGACCTAACAGACATTCTGGATGAAAGCACAAATATGGAGCCTGTCCTTCCCTTACATAATGCCAGAAGAAAATCCCCTCTTGGAGCTATGGAAAACCCCCTTCTCAGTGTCAGCAGTCCACAAGAATTATGCTTGGAAATACAGGCCAGCCTTCTCTGACCTGGAGTATCACACCAGGCATGCATCACACGACAGTCTGCTGGTACAGGCAGCTAGGGTTGGCAACAATTAAAGTGCCTACCCTTCATTAACCCCTGTCTGGGATGTCAAACATTACAAAACTCTAGCTGAACATTTTTGCCTCGGGCTGCATGGCACTTAAGGCAGTAAATGCCTCTTGTGCACTTGCAAAGTACACGCACACCCTTTGGTCTGTGATGGCTGATGCAGCAGAGCATATCTCTGAAGGAACAATTGGGGATGGATTCATCAACATGGTGGAAGATGGGAGGAACCTATGCGCCAAGCCCTTCAGTTAGGATTCGAAACTGCTGTCTGTTGGAAGGTCCATGACGGCGAGTTCCGTCACAAGAAGATTCACCTGGCTACGGAAATTAGACTGCGCAAGACGTTCAAGCAAAATTGCTTGATATGCCTTTTTACGGGTCACACGTTTTTGGACCAAAGGCAGATGATCGCCTTCAGAATTTACAGGCTTCCAAGGCAGCAAAGTCCCTAGGGGCGGATTATAAGACAGCCTGTTCAACCTTCTTCACAACGGAAGAGTGCGCCCTTTTGGTGCAATGATTACGGCCAGAAGGGTAAGAAAACCACCGCCTGTCAAGGTCGGAGACGCTTCTCTCGACCTTCCAGAGGTAGAGGTGGTATAGCACAGGCCACTCCTGTGTCTGTCTTCTGCAGTGTGGTCCTTGCCGCAAAACCTCTTTAAGAATTTCTGCCATACAACAACTGGTAGAAGCGCGTCTGTGTCACCTTTTTCAAGAATGGTGCGTACTACTTCAGACGGCACTTCAGGTGGTCTGTCAGGGTTACTGCCTCCCTTTTTTTTGTTTTTTGAAGCACCTTCCAAATTTCCCCTCTGGCCAGACTACCTCCTGTTCAAGACCCACTTCTCCTGCAAGAGGTTTCTTCTCTCATGGAGAAAAGTGCCATCTATAGAGGTATTAGGTATACCTCTATAGTGAAAGTGAATTTATTTTTTCTTTTACTGAGGATTCCCAGCCTGACTGGGAATATTCATGAGCATGTGAACCCATGCCAGACCAATGCTGGAGAACAATAGTTACAGGTATGCATCCCATCTTGGACCTACCTGAAGTGCTTGAAGGAGTTCCTTAGGAAGGATGGGTTTAAGATGGTAGCAGATTCTCCAGGGCCTAGAAATTCAGGATTCACTCGACCTACCAGATGCTTACTTCATGTGGTGATCCATCGAAATCGCAGGACGTACCAGATGTTAGTCATAGGCAACACTCACCCCGCTTTGAGTTATGCCTTTCAGGCTTACTACTGCCCCGAGGATCTTCACCAAGCTGTTGGCTTTAGTGGCAACCAGTCTCAGAAAAGGGGGTGAGGGGGCTTCATATCTTTCCCTAACGGGATGATTGGTTAGTCCGGGTGCGGTCTCTGGATTATCTCACTTGCACCTACCAGCTCTTCCACAAGCTGGGCTCTGCCCTCAATTTAAAGAACTATCAGCTGACACCTTCTCAAACGCTCACGATTGGAGCGGTTCTGGATGGACCGGGCTCTGCACATCTTGCAGATAGTCACCAGATTCCAGAATGCACAATATCTGCCTGCCCTAGACTTCCTATGGTTGCTTGACGACCTGGCATCTTACTGGTGCCAGAAGCCCGATTTGAGAAAGAGATCGCTCCAATGGGCCCTCGATTTCTGTGTCTGCCGTTCTCTAGCAGTATGAAGGACTTGATTCAAGTAAAGTCTTTCCTCCACATAGTCAACCCTGGAGGCCAGACCTTCTCTGTGTGTCTCTCTCTCTCCCTCTCTCAGGAGAGGGGGCTGGTTTATCACCACATGTTAAACCTGCATGCCTGGCTACTGAAAGGCTAAGGTACAGGAATTGGGATCTTACTAAAGACGTGATGAAGGTGTTGGTTTTGGCCAAAAGACCAGCAACTAAGGTTCTATACTGCTGCCGTTGGAGAAAGTTTTGAAGCTGGTGTAGGGCACAGGATGTAGATCCCTTTTTATGTGACTTCATCTACCAAGAAAGGGCCTCCAGGTCGCCACCATCAAGGGATATTTAGCAGCGCTGTACATTTTTAAGCGCACACCAGAACAAGGGTTTTATTTCACAGTCCTGTTGGTGGTTCAATTTTTAAAAGGTCTGATTAACACTTCCCCCTGACCCTTTTCCTGATCCCGGCATGGTACCTGATTTTTTTTCTTTTGGCGTTGCCATTTGATCCGTTGCATTCCTCAGGCGTTCCTTGTATGCTGTTGCAAGTCCTCCTCTTTTGTGTTTCCTGTTTGCCTGTGAGCATTTGAAGTTTTCAGGGAGGCAGTGGATACCGGTTGTGGTGGTCTGGGGGTGTGGGCTACGGGATGGTAGAAATATTATTATTATTATTATTATTATTATTATTAAGAGAGGACAACCCCATTTAAACAAACAAAAAAGAATGGTTGAATTCATGTCAACCAAAACTGTAAAATTAAATAGCACGCTTTAAAAAAAATAAGGTTATGAAAACACATAGAACCCATATGAGTGTGTAGTGTCTGGAATGGGAGTACAGCGTAAAAGTAGGATATGAGTGGTGTAAATATATAAATGCACATGTCCTATATGCGTCCTATACATTTGAAAACTCACATTAAAGTGAGTTTTGACTTTGATGTGAATTTTCATACATATAGGAGGCATGTACGAGTTGTAAATTGCATACATGTATGAAATGTAAATCACCTGTACATCTCATATACATGTGAAAACTGACGTCAGTCCTTCTTTGATGTGAGCTTTCATATGTATACTTGCATGTACAAAATTGAAATAGTCTACATGTAGGTATGCAGTTTGTATAAATGATGTGCTTTCATTCTTTGCATGTCTTATACACCTACTGTACAATATGCAATCAAAAAGCACTCTGGAGAAGTAAGTATAATGTATTGTGTCACAGTAGGTCTAGATGTTCAGATTGGATGGAACTGTTGATCGCTACTTTGTGTAAACATTTCATTAGAATTGGGTATTTATTATGCAAGGGGAAAGACAAAGTTCAAGACTAAGGGCCTAATTCAGAGTGTTTTCCAATGGGGTTTTTCCATTAGAAAACACTTTTGTGAATTAGGCCCTAAGAGTTCATAGCTAAGTAGCAGCCAGAAAATTAGTCAAACGAGGTTCAAAATTGAAGTTTTTGCACTCTTTCAGGGTAGCTGCTATACAGCAACAGGTTAAGATAACATATCAAGTAGTTTGGGATCAGTACATGAGTTGAGTCCCAGATGCACATATGTAAACAGTAGGTCTCAGAATTAGGTTTACCATCAAAAGCATTTGGCTGTGTGATGACGTACATTTTCAGAAGTGTACGGTGAAGAGTCAGGAATGAAACCCAGACATAAGTCAGCCATGATTGTGGTTAAAGATTCGTATTGAAAATTAAAAGCGGTGGGAAAATGCCTCTGACCCTGTCCTAAAAGGAATTTCCCCACTTAAACCAAAAACGAATGATCTGTCTGTGTCCAAATGTCCAAACAAAACTGTCACGTGTCCAAAGTTCTATTCTGACCCTCGCACTATAAACGTAACTCTAATGTGAGAAAGGGAAAATGTCTTTAACCTTGGACTGTTTCGAAAAGTGTTCCTAAAGGAAGAATAAGTGGCTCCAAAAAAGGATAAAGGTCCTTGCTCCAGAGGGTAGCTCCCTTCCCCTGGATTTGTTTTTACTCATCGAGTCCTTCAACGGTTCCTGGCGCTCCTGCAACGTGTCTTGGTGCAGCAGCTTCCTTCTTCTCCGTCAGTGAGCCGCTTGGCTCCACCATGCCACTCACAGCCTTTCCGTTCTCCATTCCTCCAGCCTTTCCGTTCTCCATTCCTCACAGAGGTGTAGCTCTCACTCGCAAATTGCCACAGCAGCTGTCCCTGATTCTCTGTTCGGCCTGCTTACATTTCCCGACACAGGTGTGTGCCAAAAAGCACCTCATTGAGCTTGTAGTCTCTTTTGCTCCACATTGCTTGATCCCTCTTTGTCGTCCCAGTATTTTGAGAACTATGGGAACAAGTCCATTGTTAAGGAATTCGGATAAGCATTTTTAAAGGGTTTTGATTGCGAATGCGTTCTGGTTGATTTACAAGTAGAATTTAGAAAGGTGCTTTCATCAGATTGACAAGGCAGAGCAAAGTTGGAAGGTTGATTCATATGTTTGATGAAAAGGTTTTCCTTGTTCTTCATAGGAAAGGGAGTAGATGAATGACAATATGCCATGAGGGTTTCAGACGTGGGAAGGTTATTTTCAAGGGAAAATGGGGGATACCATGTCTTACCCGATGGAGCTATGACATATAGCTGACCCAGGATCGGGTACTGGCTGCCGCCCCCTGGCCACATGGGAGGAGGTCCCCACCGGGAAATAAGTGGTGACTCTGCCAGATTCATCACAGTATTATCGTGCTTGTCAATACGATCGATGCCCCTTCCTCTACACATTTAAATATAGTGTACACTATGGATTTAGGTAAACTAACCTAAACTGAACTTTACTGAAAAACGTAGACACAATGCATAGTAGCCGTACTGTCAATAGACATTATGTTACAAATTACATTCTTGCAAAACAGACTTTAGCTGGCTTTAAAAGTATTACCCTAATTGCTACTGTTGGCAATTATTTGAAAAAGGAACAACCTTTCCTGGATACCACCCCAATACAGGTCCTCTTCACTTTCAAGAATGGAGGTGATAATTACTGCTGCACTTCCTTAGTCCCATTCAACTTGCAGTGTCCAAAGGAAGTAGAGTGGGGACAATGTGGCTCTTTCCTAGAAAGAGATCTGAGGCTGTTTAAATAAAGCCTCCAATTACCCATTTTGACGTCTGCCCCTAATACAAAGCAGGGGTTGATTTTGAGCATCCAGAGGATCCGCCTGATGGTGGAAGAAGGTGGCTATGAGCAGAGGCGTTTCTAAGGGGGGGATAGTTAAGGGGGCTATAGCCCTAGGTTTTTTGGTTGTAGCCCCGGATAGAAGCTCTGGGACTAAAGCAAAAGGCCATGCTAGCCCTGAGTTCTAACAGTCCCGGCATTAGCTTAGCCCCAGATCTTTTCCAGACCTAGCAACACCCCTGGCTATGAGGATCAGGAAGAAGTGATTCCCCCAAATGAGGCGGATATAGGGAAATTGTAAGATTGCAGCACAGACCCTCCTGAACAAATTGAACCTCACAACTTCCCCCAAAAGACCTTTTGAGAATGCTGTTTTGCTCAAGCCGGCAGTTTTGAGATTGAGGCACAGGAATCATATTAACATATAGACCTCATTGAGGATTACCTAGTTGAACATAAAACCTGTGTTCTGTTGTATCCCATTAATGCAATAGGACACAGGTACTATGCAAAGCAAGGAAACCAAACGCAAGACACTTCTACATCAATAAGTGGAAGTGGTTTGTAATTTAGTGTACAAAGAAACCAAGGGAGCCAATCAATTGTTCTCCTGCAATCTTTGTAATTTACCTGCTTTTTCTCCTCGACTCGGGCTTAAAGTACACTTTGCAGCAGCAGCATACCTCCACCTGTTTGGGATTTAAATGACTCTTCATAGTCGTATGGCACCTCCCTTTGAACTCCTGCACAAAGCTTCTGATTTTGCAATGTGCTTTAGTCATCTTGTATTTTGACCGCCGAGTCAGATTTGCCATAAATGCTTAGCCCTTTTCCAGGCAAAGCGACAGTATGTTTGTGGCCAGATGTGCAGCTGGGACTGTGTAGTCCATGTCCGATTCCTGGCCAATGGGTGCCTGTTGCTGGGCAGATGTGGTGGCTGGAGACCGTTGATAATTGGACTGCCCCAGCCAGTTTGAATGGTGCAGATTCTTGCCATTGGTGGGCTCGGGTGAATCCAGCTCAAATCTGGGGTGAACGGAGGCACTCCTGCAGCTATTCAACAGATTGTCAATAGAGCCTTGACCCCTTTGAAGAGAGTCATCCTGCTGAAGACCTGGAACTGGTTTCCACAAAAGCATTCCTCCAGCATTGCTTCAACCGTCCAGGTGAAGCCCTGCTCCTTTGCTGATCTCCACAGGGCCTCCATCAGTACTTTAGCCCTGCACCCATGGGAGCAAGCAGTCTCAACCCCTGCTTCGTGATCCTGCCTTTTGAAGCGTCCTTGGACTACTGTGTGGACTGAGCAGCTCTTACCTGGGCTACCTTGCAGCATCATTCACCATTCTAGGTTCGGACTTGGGAATCTCCTTGTGGAACAACTAGACTCCCCTGCAGTTTCCCACGAGGGCCACCATCCGCCGTTTGCACATGGTGGTCATCGGTGTCTCCAGTCTACATGTTCTGGAGTTGCTCCTTGTCCTTTCTTTGCGCCAGGGTTGTCCAGAACACGACTTACATCCTGAAGCTGGAAGTGACCTATGTGCACCAGTGACCCTCTTGGCCTCCTCAGATGGAATAAAAGCATGAAGTAAGTGGGCCCAGAGAAATCGGGGAGTCCTAGAAGTGCTACGTGAGAAAATCTGAGTACAGGGGGTGAGTTAACATACCTATTTCAAACATCCTTAGGATTTAATGTGCAGTCCTAACAGTATCTCATCTGACCACGGTTGGTAGCGTTTGCTTCCCCTAAGGTGGTGGGATTACCGAAGTCTCCTAGCTTCCTACAAAGAGTTCCTTTGGCACTTCAGAATTTAAGGGCATGAGGCCCCATCTCTCCTAGCAAGGAAGGATTTTTAACTTGTAGGGCCACCTTTTTTCACAGTGCTGTGTGTTGTTGCAATGCCTTTTTTTTTTTTTATTCCTACACATTCCCAAATTGGTTGAATACCTTCTTTGGCTTTTCTTCAATTATCTTTCCATACTACAGTGTTTTATATTCTGATCAAATTGTAAGTGTTGGTGCATTGTACCCCAATGTAAGTGTGTATATTAGTATATATTAGTAGTGTATGTTTAGTGATTTACTTATCATTGATTGATTAGTCAAGGGCGTAAATAAATATACCTGTTTTTATTAGGGAGTTTGGCTTAGAGTAGGTATTTGTCTGTCTGAATTCCTCACTGAAAATGTATATATTTGGCTTCGGTTGAATACCTAATTATCACTCAAAGCAAAATAGTTTCCCATATAAAATACATTAAGTACTGTTTTGACTGCGTGCCCTGAACCATTCAGGCATGACCTGATTATCTTTAAAAAGGATCATTAAACAAATGCTTCTGTCACTTTTATATTCAATACAGGCAGAGCAGATGTGTGAATGTGCAAACAGTCTCAGTCGTTCATGTGCTGGACAAGCCGACTTTAATCTGGTGGTTTGCTGAGGAGGGTTGAGCTGAAGCAAACCTCTCAATATTTTGAATGTGCATTGAGATGTCTCTGGTTGTCCCTGTATTTTTCTGTTGAAAACCATTGAGCTGGAACAATAGTTTACAAAGGCGCTATTGGAAAATCGGATTTTCTTTAGCGGCTGGTTGATTTGCTGATGACCTGTGTGAGTAATATGAAAGTTACAAGTTAATATCCTACCCAATCCAAGTAATATATGATAGTGTATTAATATAATTGCTGCAGAGATCACAGGAAGTTTCAAACTGAGTAAAATAGCTCCGCAGGTAGTATGCCTGCAGCAAAGAACTTTACTCAGCCTGCAGGCCAAGGTTATAAAGCAAGTAAGATGGCTCAGTGAGGAGTGTCCCTGTGGCGGGGATGTGCCTGTAATATCGAAACATAGGTTACAATTCCTGCCCTCAACTGCCAAAATGAGTCTTTTTGAATTGGGTAAAAGTGACAGATTTTACTAAAGAATGTGGCTTTCCAATATATTGAGTTTTACAAGTACATATGTTTAACCAAAACGCCCCAGTCTGTGTCAGCAAATACTCCTCCCAACATTAGAGTTTTTAAATGAGGAACATTTGTGGAATAATGACGAGGTGATACAGGTTTACAATTTAGAAACATTGGACCAAATTAATGTAAAACTGAAGCAACTAAGTAAAATAAACATGCACATGCCAATTAAACATTTGAAAATCAGCACTATTCCTTTTCTTATAGGGTCAGCTGAAAACCCTGCAGGACTCAGCATTTCCTGTATATTGTTGTCTGGTGTCTGTTGCAATGCACCAAAATACCACAAACATCACCCACCCACAAAACAAAAATACTCTTGATCAATGAAAAGATCATTTCCAAATGCCTCATCCTCACTCAGTATCACAGGTAGAAAGCATGGCTTTAGATCCCAAAGTTTTGTATTCAGTAGCACTTAAGCAGTCCGCAGGGTGCTAATTGATGTCATCACTCATTTCATGTTTGTACCTTGCTGGAGCAAGAAGTCTAAAGGAACATTTGTCTCCCCTCACAGTGATTGCATGCATGCATACTATACTTTTGGGCTAGTCTTAGTTTCTTGGGTTCTGCCCAACAAGCGACACATATGAATGCACAAAAATACAAACTGTGCTGTTATTGAACTGTTTTTTTTCTGATAATTAGCTCCTTAAATGGTTTACACAAACATCTTCTGTAGACAACAAAGAGAAAAGCAATAAAGAATGGATATACATATTTTAAATTGTGTTGATCTACAGAGTGCAGCGAGTAGAGAGGGCATGGGGGTAAGTGCTGGAATGTCCGTGCTCGTCGGTGAGCAGCAGATAAAGTGCATAGTATGGTAAGTGGTATGCGGCCTGGAGAAAAAGTGCAAGCCAACAGGAATGAGGCCGGTGGGTGCTGAGAGGTAGGTAGAGGCTGGGGCGATTGGGTATGGGAGGTCAGGTTCCCGAAGGGATACATAAGGGCCCTGGTGACCAATCGCAGCGACTGTGAGATTAGCAGAGGAGAGAAGAGGGGATAGAGGTGGTGAAGAGGAAGGTCTTGAGAAGCTTCCAGAATTTGAGGAAGTCCTGCTTAAGACGAAGAGGAAGGAAGGAGGGAGGCTGTTCCCTAAGAGGGACCAGCTGAAGAAAGTGTTCGGCCTCAGGTTCTCTGTTTAGCGAACTCTGGCACCAACTCTGTGTGTAAAGAGGACTGCAGAGGTCTAGAGGGAGAACATTTAGTAAGAGAAAGTTGCATATAGCGTGGTCCCAGGGCCCAGACAGTTTGAATTTAATCTGTGCCGCAACCGGGAGCCAGTGAAGAGTTTTTAGGGCAGGAGAGATGCAGTCCCTGGGCATAAGAAGTCTCGCTGCCCTATTCTGGATTAGCTGGAGGGGCCATAAAGCAGAAGAAAGTAGATTCAGGAGAAGGCTATTGCAGTAGACTAGAGTGAACCGGGGCTCGGGTAACATTGAGCTTCTGGGGTAAAGTGAGGAAATGATTAATTCCTTGTATAAGGAAGAGTTAAAAGTGGGACTTCTTGGCAATGTCCCGTGTGTGAGCGAGAAAGGAGAGTGAGGAATCGAAGTTGACTCCAAGGTTTCTGGCTTCAGAGGAAGGCAAAGGGGGGGGGGGGAGAGCCCATGGAGGATGGCCAAAGTGAGGGGGGAAAAAGAGGGAGCAGAGGGTCCAATGGGAATTCTCAGACTTACCGGCATTGAGGGGGAGATCATTGGAAGTACACCAGGACTGGATGGCAGATAGGCAGTGAGGGATGAAGGAAGATGCAAGAGTATCAGCAGGAAGTCTGAAAAAGAGTTGTCTCATCTGCATAGCACTGGAGGTTGGCGGAGAAGGAAGAAATGAGGAGTGCTAGCTGAGTAAGGTAAGTGTTGAAAAGCCAGGGGAGAGGTTTGAGTCCTGGCAGACACCACAGGTGAAGAAGGAAGTAGGTGAGGAGAAAGTGCCCAAAATGACTTAGGACGAACAGTCAGTTAGAAAGGAGGTGAGCCAATTCAGTGCCCGCTTCGAGATACAAAGTGTACCCTGGAGCAGTTTTATGAGGATGCAATGGTTAACCGAATCGAAGCCAGAGGAGAGATCGAATAGGATGAGGACAGCTGGAGAGTTATAGTCCAGAGAAGCAAGCAGTTCATCACGGGTGTTCAGAAGAGCAGTTTCGGTGCCTCTGGATGCTCAGATTCCCGATTGATAGTTGTGGAGACCACCAACAAGTTGTCTGGGAGGGAAGTTGTGAAAAGGCCAACTTCTCCAGCAGTTTCCCAAGGAAGTGGGTGATGGAAATATGGCAGTAGTTGATAGGACAGGTGGGATCTGCTGAATGTTTTTTCAGGGGGGGGGCGCACAAGAGAGTGCTTGAGGGAGGATGGGAAAGATCTGGTGGCGAGAGTGGCTGCAGAGATCAGCGAGTGCAGGGGTCAGAGTGCCAATATTGTCCTTGATGGTTCTGTAGGACCAAGGGGAAACCTGTTTGGAAGAGACATTCATGGAGCGGCCAACTCTGGTGACTTCTTCAGGTGTGACAAGATGGGTGGCGGGGAGGGGATAGGCCGTAGGAAGGGAGGCAGGGAGGGACGGAGGTAGGGAGGGAGGGAGAGGCGGGGCGTGTGGCAGGGTAGCAAGGCTGCTCAGTGGGCCTTGAGTTTTTGTGTCCAGTTGGTTGAAGTTCAGCTGTGTTGTTGGATGCACACGATACATGTGCCTGGATGTGGACCCTTTTCTTGGTATGGATGGAGAGTCTGTATTGCCTTTGGAGCAGTTGACAGGCCAGTTTGTCAGAGGGCGAGTCTGAGGTTTGCCACTTCCGCTCCGCAGCTTTACACTTCCTTTTCAGCGCTGCAATTTTGGAGTCCTACCAGTCGTTACGTTTGTAGGCAGGTTTCAGGCGGTTCCTTGAGACTGGGGCAAGAATGTCATGGGTGCTGGTAATGGCCAAATGGAGGTTGCTGAGAGCACAGTCAGTGGTAAAGCCTAGGGGAGAGAGAGGGGTGGTATGTAGGTGGATGCGAAGGCAGCAGAAACTTGTTTCATCGGACGGATGTTCGTAAACTAGGTTGGTGGGGCCTTTGGCTGGTCAAAGGAACGAGGGGCCCCAGGTGCGAGGAGAGGAGAGAATAGTCTGACCAAGAGTGGAGTGGCCAGAAGGAGGGAGAGGGGGAGAGAGTGAGCGGGAGACAACGATCAGAATGGATGAGGTATCCAGAGTGTCCAGCCGAGTGGGTTGGGCCAGAAGAGAGAATGGAGAGGGAAAGTGATGTGCTTAGGTCAAGGAAGAGAGTGAATGCTGTGACGGGGGAATCCAAGTGGATATTGAAATTGCCCATGAGGAGATTAGAGGTGGTTGAGAGTAGGGAGGAACAAAAATCAGCCCATTCAGAGATGAAGAGGGTGGTAGTGTCAGGAGGCCTGTAGATAGTAATGGTCAGAGAGGCAGAGGGAGAGATGACCAGCTTGCAGACCAGGCTCTCAAAGGAAGAGAAGAGCTGGTTAGGTATGACAGAAGAAGGAACCCATCGGGGAAGATTAAGGCAACCCCACTGCCAGCACTGTGAGGCCATGGCTTAGAGATGATCTTGAAGCCATCAGGGAGAAGGGAGTCAAAAGCAGTGACTGAGCTGGCATTGAACCATGTCTTGGTAAGAGCGAAAATGTCAAGGTTAGTGTCTTCAAGAAGGAGGCAGATGTCAGCGGAGTGTTTGTTGGTTGAGTGGGTGTTAAGAATAGGTCACTGCCGTTGAAGGTTTTCTGAGGCGGAGTACAGGGACTTGGTACACCAGTCAGGGGGAGGGACATAGAGAGTGGTAAGGGGAGAGGCAGGTGAGGGAAGAAGTTAATGAGGACGAGGACCAGGACGAGGACCAGGACGAGGACCAGGACCAATGCAGCGTGATAAGCTGGCCAAGAGGACTTTCCACTTGGTGCCACCATTAATGGGAGAGGATGTGAAAGGGAGATGAGATGAGGCGTCCATAGATCTGGACAGAGAAGAGGATATCAGTGAAGATCTGTCTGGAAGTTGCACTGACGCAGGTGTCTGCGAGCGGTAAGCCAGGGTTTGAGGACAGGATGTCTTTTTGTGCTTTTTCCTCCCGGACTTCGTGAGCGGAGGGATTGGTAGTTTAGCAGTTAGAGAATATGGGAGGAATGGTGAGAGCCATAAGGTGGCAGAGCTTGGTAGAGGAGAGAGGAGTGGCAGCAAAGCACAGTTCCAGCCAAACTCACCAAGTGGCCCAGTAGTCACAAAGGGCGCAAATGCACTTCGAAAAAGGAAATTCGATATACAAAATAAGGCACAAATGCAATGCAAAGAGGGTGCAGAGATGTAAATGCGATTTTCAAAAATAAGGCACAATTGCAGTGAGAGAAGAAGTAGGTGAGGCAAGGAAGGAAGAGTAAATGGGCACAGTAATTGGTTTAGACAGTTGGAGGAGGCAATGGGAGAGTTCAGCCCTCACGCAATGGTAGATCTGCAGGGAGTGTAGAGGCCCATGGGTCGAAGTTGATGGGGTAGCAGTGTGTAAGCCTTGAGGCTGATTCATAGTTTGAGGAGAGGTGGGCAAAGGGGAAGGGCCTCTGGGCCCTACTCAGCCAGGACAAGCTCAGACAGGGCCTTAGATATGGGCCGGCGTTCGCCTGCCGGCTTTCCTGGGCCTTTTGCTGAAAGAGGGGCCAAATCAGGAATGTTCTTCGTCACCAAGGCAGGCACTCCGGGTGCCTAGTAGTGAGGGGCGGCCATGATGAAGGTGCTGGTTTGCAAGTCTATTCTAAGCACAAGCTGCTAAAAAACAGAACGCAGCAACAATGTTGTTGCAGATGGGAATGCTATTTTAAAGTACTATTCTTATTGCCTCCTGAAATATGGAGCGCACTGTTCTCCATGCTGTAATGTAAATTGGAGATGTTTGTTAGTATAGAGTGATCGGCATCTGCAACCATGAAAGCTCCCTTGTATCTAGAAATAGCCAGTTCTTTCTTTACAGAATTTAAGAAATCGGGCTTTTATATCTAAGCACTCCTAATTCCTAAGCCCCTTTCCTCTTATCAACTCGAATATGTCTGATCACGTTAGTTTGCCGTGTGCGTTTTAGGGAGTACCAGGTTAGACTATCCTCTTGTGTGGGAAAGGATTGCATTTGGGCTACAAAATACATAAGACTTGCATTCTTTGGGTTGATGTCTGGAGTTGCTCAACATTGCCAGATCTTTGAGTAGCTTGTATTCAACTTCTAGCCCTGTCCATTCAATGGGCAAAAGCCCTTTCCTCTTCCTGATGGTTTAGGTTTTGGGGGCCCACAGCGACATGCATTGATTCTTTATGTAGTCCCTAAGGGTTTCCCAGCACATGGGCCTATTGTGACCCCTTCTTTGCAGTTCATAGCCCCAAGGTCCACAGGATCTCAGAAATGCCAGTTCTAACATTGCTAAATGTAGGCTCCAATTGGGCTGGGGGCCTGGGTTTCGATGGGAGTTCTATGCACAGCCGGATCCAAGCATAATCAGACATTAGCATTGGTAGAATTTGTCTATTCTGTGATCATAAAAATCCATTTAGACCAGGTCTTGCCAACAGATCTAGGTTGTGTAGTATTGGAGGTCCCTCTGCTTCCTAGAATGTATTAACCAGAATCCCAGCATGGATGCAATTGTGTTGCCACCCAGTGTTGTAAAGTGGAATCATTGGGTGTTTGCTGCTGTAAGAGCTCCAAAAAGAACACTGACCTGTCCTTCATCAGAGCATAGACATTAACCCTTTCTCTGCCGGACGTCAATGCTTTCTACTGAAATAAAAACATACATCTCCATCCTAAAGACAATGGCAAGATTTGAGTAAAGGAATCCTCCACCAAAAAACGTTCCCTCATTTGCCAAGTCCTCTTTCTGATGGTTATCCACCTGTTTAGCATAGAGTACATACTTCTGTAGCACTTTCCTATACATTTGATAACCATACAGCCTGATTAGAGATGGCACCATGCATCTCCTCGAGGAATGTGCTTCTCTGTTTACTTTTCAGAGTGCCAGTTTCTTTGACATTTCAAGATACTAAAGACAGTTCAGCCATAAGATAATGGCTAAGAGATCATTCTTCTAACAGATTTCCTTGAGTTTTGAGGACCCATGGAGGTCGATCTATACACTTGCATAGGAGCAGCCTGTGCATAACAGGAGCTCAAGGGAGTGAAAGGCAGTTCACAACATCACAGGAAATAACATTAACATCAGAACCAACTGCTCTGTGGGAGTGCAATGTCCCAAAACAAATCTGAACCTTTCTAATACTACCTGCCCTTCAATCGTGTAGGTGCAGAGGAAGGAAGAAAACGAAGTCGGAATACAGCTAAATGGTGAAGTCCCATGCTAGAAGTGGGAAATCTGCTCATTGTAATCTGTTGGGGGAGATGGTATGGGGGAGTGAGGTGGCCGTGCCACCATTAAACCTCTGGGAATGATCTTCACCAAATAGCCATGTTTCTGGGGCTTAGCTTCCCCAATCTCTCAATCTAGGACAAATACTGAAGAAACATTAATGATGGATTGTTGTCTATGCCATTTCGGATAGTGCTCTGAACACCTGACAAAGATAGGTTTGAGCCATAATCGTGCTTTTGACAATCAGATGACAACAGTTTAATCAGGTATGTTAATTTTACTCTTGGATTGGCGATATCGCTGGCACTTTTTGGAGGTTAGCTGATTGATCCAGCGATTGAGCCCTTCCACTTTCTTCGCCTTGGCCCTTTGTCATGCTGAGATCTCTTGGGGGTTTTCAAGTCCTGTCTGATCGGGGAATCTAAGGAAACATCCCTTACTACCTCCCTTATGTTTTAAGCAAAACAAGATGATGGCTGGAAGGCTTTTAATCTCAACCTCTGGTGCAGCTCTGGGCAACTTTTCAAACCATCGTTCTTTAGCCTGCCAAGCCATTTTTTGTTTGAAGACCGCAAGTTGTGAAACCTTATGCAAGTGAGGGCTTCACCAGGGTATTTAAAACTTTGCAGGAGGAAGAAAGCAGGACACTTTGGGAAGTATCAGAGTTGCTGAGCTCTTTGGAGAGTCAAACACCTTACTAAATGTTTTCCTATGCTGGAAATCCTATGGCCTCTGTATAGTGACTCTGTGGGCTTGCTGGTTGGCGATTTCGTCCACATTCTTGATCTCGAGCACGTCTTTCAAACTTACTCTCATGTAGACAGTAGTGTCTTGCCCCTCTTCACCTACTGGAAGGCCAATAAGATATGTTCCATCTTGGCAAAGAGCCTTTAAACTTCACTAGCCTTGGTTTCATAGTTGTCTTCTGTTGCACGGATGCATTGCTTGTTATCTTCTAGTTGAGGTCTTTGTTACACCATTTTAATATTTATGTCCTGGGTTTCTTGAACCATCCCTTGGACGTTTTGTTTGAGGTTTCGAGACTTGTCTTGTTGGTCTACCATTGCAGATGCATTAGTGAGTCTTGTCTTTCCTGATTTACCCTCACCTCTAAGTGCCAAGGTGGATGAACGCCTAACAGATGCAGCAATGGTGTATATTCAGTCCTCCACTCATCTATTGGTTAATTACGGTGGCCAATCTCCTTGTTCCAAAGCGACAAAAGCTATTCTAGCTCACAGTTGGATGGATTTTCAATTTCATAGTTTTTTTTACAAGTGCCTCTCAAAGCCACATGTTTTACGTCTGTCTTTCTGCAAGAAATATTCCATAGATTCAAAAACTCAGGATCCGACATTGCCTTTTATTAAACATTTCTCAAGAACCTCTTTGGTTTAGTAAATTGACACACATTGCACCTTTACGGATACTGTTGCCATTTTATGACCCATTATTATGGGATAATGTTCAATACTGTTCTCCACAATTCATATCCACCATATGACACACTCTTATGACCAAAAAGTTTCCTCCAATTTATTAAGTACGCAGAGATGTCCTGACGGTTGCTGCCGGGGATATTTGGACTGGGGATGATTATCACCAGTGTGGCGGCTCATGCAACCCAGTTGCTGTTCAGTTTTTAGTAGCCAAGCCCGTCTCATTTCTGGGGGCGACATCACATTAGTTTAGAGAAAAGGGGCTTTTCAACTAGGAGTAAAGTAGT
The DNA here is from genome assembly GCF_040938575.1 of Ambystoma mexicanum. Lineage (NCBI taxonomy): Eukaryota > Metazoa > Chordata > Amphibia > Caudata > Ambystomatidae > Ambystoma > Ambystoma mexicanum. The sequence goes on from NC_090926.1 coordinate 19,005,646, forward strand.
CAGTAACTTTTCTTTTCTAGCTTTGCTTGGTGGCATCAGCAGCAGCTTCCTCATGGTGTGCATTGTATCATTTTAGGAGCTTGACTTTTTGACAGTGAGATATTGTTGATGGATGCTGTAATAGTAGCGATATATCATTTTGGTGGCCTGATACATGATGAACAACAATTTTGTCTTTTCAATCACTTTCCTTTCCACAATTTCCCCCTCTTTGATGATTATCTTTCTCTCTTCCCAGAGACTTTATGGCATGGACCTCCGTAGTGCTCACAAGAAGGTGAAGGAACGCAAGCTCTGCTTCCATCTCTCGCGGCGGTTCAGTGCAGTGGTGGACCCACCCAATCCCATCCACGGGGTGGAGCGTGTAGAGGCCACAACCAAGCCCCACCCCCTGAATTCTCGACGGCAGCGCAAGAACCGGAAGTTTCTGCGCCTCTCCCGCAAGCTGGGCCGGGTGGCGGCACTGGAGGCCCTGAAGCGACGTCGTGAGTACTTGGCCAAGGAGTGTGAGGTGACGGTAGCCAAGATTGACCCTCCAAAAACTGCCATTGATTGGCCGGAGATGCCTGCCAAGGAAAATGGTAATAACATTAATTTGTTTAATTGTTGGTTTAGCCCTCTAGTTCTTTATCATTGTTGTACTGTAAGTTTGTGAATGAGCAGTAACCTTTTGCTGTCACAAACATTAACCAAATGGTTCAATTTGCAGACAGTTTCTCTCCAAAAACAACTAGTACTGAAGTTGCGGTCTACCTGGTATCTTGCAGATATGGTGTAACGCCATTATTCAAATCTTTCACTGATGAATAATTACTGTCAAGGTCTTAATCTGTAGTGGTGTCTGCTCATTAATGCATTGTGGCAGTTATGAGTTGGTTCTTTGGGAAAAAGGTCTGAATCTATGGCTATATGTCTCTTAAATTCGTAGATGACAGTGGCTGATGGGGCCTGTTGGATCCATCTAGTCTTGCCTGTTTCCCCTTCTTGTAATACATTTGACACTGCCTAATCTATATCTGTCTTCTGTTTTTTAATTTGCCTTCATTTCACCAACTGGTAGGTGGTTCTGTAAATGTACCTTTATTTCTGTGAAGAACTTCCTTGTGTTGCTTCAGGGTCTCCCCAGGAAAGTCCAATCTATTAACCCTTTGTTCTCAAACAATGATTCTTTTGGAATGTGACCACTTCCTCGACCTATTCTGCTGACTAAATGTCCTTCCTCTAACCCTGGAAAACCCCACCCCTTCTGCTTATCTATGTATACACTGAGGTACTCCTAGGCCTCCATCCTAGATTAAGATCCTGTGCTTCTTGTACTTAAATATTTGGGAGCATGCATCAACATTAAGGAGTTTCGTATAATATGGTGCTCAAAACGGAACAAAGCCTGCCACTGTTTCATTACCAACTTCCAGAGCACTAAGCAAAGCAAATTACTTTCCATTTCATCACATATAGGCTCTTAACTACAACCACACCTTGGACCTTATTTTGCACGCCTCAGCTCTGAACTGCATGCTTTGAGCTGCAATGCATTTACATCCAGTTGACCTCTATCGACCTCAAGTCAGAAACTTCAATGCTCCTAATGAGCATAATTTAAACGCTTTGATGCTTTAAATCAGCAGTGTGGTAAAGATGCTAGAAAACTGGAAACACCCCTCATGTCCTGTGAGATGTCAGAAAGCGGAGATAGGGAGGGCACTAGGAGAAAACACAGACCATTACCTTGTTGCATCCGACCAGTGTAGTATTTGGGCATTTGGAAGTCAAACAATTCTTAATACGCTGGACATCTCTACCCAAGCATGCAGGCGTGATCAAGTGATGTCTGAAAGAGCTGGTAAGCAGTACATGGGCATAAAAGATATAACTGGAGTCTGGCCATGCTCTGTTTTCAGCTCTCGTTTTTGTAAAGACAGTAATTGCAAGGTGATTCAGGCACAATAGGCCGCATGATCTGTAATAAACCAAGCACAAGAGTGAGTCAAGCTTGCAAGGCTTTTCATGAATTCACATTTCACCTTTTAATACCTTTTGTGACTTACACCTATAGAAGCTGAATGCACACATTAAGATTGGGCTATGGAATAACTGGACATGACATCCTGAAGGATGGGGTAGCAGTAGAAGCAAAGCTGAAGGATGGGGTAGCAGCAGAAGCGAGGCTGAAGCATTTACAAAAGTAAAACCTACCTTAAACATTCTTTCTTGGGAGAAACTATAAAAATTAATACCTGGCAGGAAATAAAATAAGCTGTTAATGTGCCGTGGAACATTACTTTTTCAGAAGTGTTCAGTGGGGAACTTCCTAAGCGGTGTATGGATGATTAGGCACCGTACCAAATTCAATTTAATGTGTTGAGGGATAAAAAGCTCACGTGAAGTAACAAAACGCTTTACTTAACTGAGTTTTGCAGACTGATATCAGGTTTTGAATTGCATTTTGCTCACATCCCGCAAGATGTCAACAGGAAGACTATTCCTTAGATTGTCGAGACAGGTGGATCCATTGCGGTTATCTTTTATGTTCTGAAAGAAAAATGAAAAAAAAAATGCTAACTTAGACTACATTTCCTCTTGTTCCTTCTATACTCTGCTTTCCAATACTACTCCACAATTGGTGTTGCGTCTCTCCTTCCACTCTTACTTGGTAGATTTCTTAGTATAGAGTTTTGTTAATCCGATGGGGCTCCTACTCCTTCCTCAAAGGGCTTGATATTGGTATTGTTAGGTGGCAGGCGAAATCATTTTCCAAAGGATAGGTTTTCTTTGTTTTCAGGTGAAAGCTATTATAATTGAGTAAAGAGTAACTGTCGGTTGGTTCCCTATATGGTATTTGAGAGATATTCTCTTCCTCATAAATAGTGATCTCCAGAAAATGTATCTGTTTATTGCTAATAATGCTTGAGTAAACTTCAGCTGAGGGTCCAGAGAATTAAGCCAGTCTACAAAAGTGTTGTCTTCCACTATAGTGCCTTCTGAGCTGATCATCATAAAGTGCCTCCATAGCAGGTGACTCTGTTTGAGTATTGTATCCTCACTCCTGTCTTCCCCTCCTTTTTGCTCTCCTACTTCCCCTCCTCTTTCCCTTCTGCCAGCTATTGCTCCTTTTCCTCCTTAACCTTATAAATAGGTTTCCTCCTTCCATCCCCTCTTCCCCTATATTTAGCTGTTTCACTTTCTCCGTTTCATCTTGTGTATGTTTCACCACTTCCCTTTTCTTCACCTTCTTAGAAGCCCCCAGGGAGCAGTTTCCTGATTTGGTTAGAATGGTTGATGACTAAATATTCTCCAGGTGGACCCACTTCTTTTGTGGACTGTCATGCAGCTTTGCATATCAAGACCTCTATGTGGTCTTGCACTGTCTTTCAGTCACAGTGTCTGCGTTTTGCTGGCCCAACACCAGAATGGTGCACCAGCGGTATGCTGATGCACCATTCTGGTGCAGTCTTGTCTATGTATGCTTTTGATAAGACTGCAAGCACTCCTGGACATGAAGGGACTGGCTCATGCAACCTCCCATTGTTGATGTGAGATTCTCTTCAGCTAAATTCCATAAATGTCATTCTGCCACTAACAGAGCTTTTGGCTATGCAGGGCCTTTAGACCATGGGCTTGAGTGGGGCTCCCCCATGATTGGTACTTATTTGTAGATTACATTCTGTTGACCATGATAGGATAGGTATCCTGGGATGCCAAAAGTGCCATAACAAACTAGGTTAGGCATATGGCAGAGGGCCGGGGGTGGACGGGTGTGGGTCCCTGTCCTGCAGTGTCTTTAAAGCCCATACCCTTGCCTCTCAACTGTGACTTTGTCACACATCCTTTCAACCTTGCATACATCCTCAACCAAGCATTTAAGTAAGAAGATAGACTTAAATCTCATCTAGAATGAAACTGGAGTTGCTCAACTCTCATGCCCATCTCTCAGATGCTCAGTAGGAACTTGGAGCAGGGGTTGCAAGCTGCCAACCTTCTGACACATTTTTTCTTCATTTCATTTATTAAATGTATAGAGTGCCTTTCAACAAAGGTGCTGCACTGAATATATCAAATAGCAGTACAATCACAAGAAAATGGAAACAAGAGTAAAAACAGAAGAGGGAAATGGCAGGCAGAATTAAGTGGCGAGAGACCAAAAAAGATGAGTCTTTAGGTTTGATTGAAAAATACGAAGAGATGTGGCAGAGTGAAGTGAGAGAGTTGCAATGTTTAGGAGGTAGAAGAACAAAGCAATAGAAACGAGAAAAGGCACAAGGGGGTTTAGGGACAGTTACGAGAAATGCATTCTGTGATCTGAGAGCGAGACGGAACATAGAACGAGACTAGTGAAGAAAGATAAGAGAGAACCAGACCATGGGTACATTTGAAGACAATTGAGAGAAAATGGTAGAGGAGACATGATTCAAAAGGGAGCAGTGAAATAGAGAGTAAAGAAGATGTAATGGAATTCCGAGCAGATAAAGAAAAAAGATGAATCAGAGTTATAAACCGAATGAAGGGGTATGAGATGTGAGGCAGGGAGACCAAGCAAAAGAGATGACCAATGTGAGAAAAGATGAGAGAAAATAGTTTTGTATCATGAAAAGAGGGATGGGGGGGGGGGGCGAGCACAGCAAATATTAAAAAGTGCATAATGGCAAGAACGAGCAAAAGAGATGTGAAGTGAGAACGAGGGAGAAGGATCAAAATTGGCGGCAATTACGCGCTGATGGTGAAAAATGGAGGCAAAGATAGAGAGGAGGTAAAATAGGGCGAATAGCGAGGCAGGGAATAACAGAACCTCCGTTTTATAAGGGTTGAGGTGGAGGAAATGAGAAGACATCCACTTTTGAACAGCAGAAAGAGTATGAAAAAGTATGCAAAGCAGAGTCAAGGGAAGAAAAGGAGAAAACTATCTGAGTCATCTGCATTCAGATGAAAGGAAAGATTGAATGAAGAAATAAGAGCAGAGAGAGGAGCAGTAGCAAGAGAAAAAGGAAGAGGGCCAAGTACAGCGCCGTGAGGAATGCCATAAAGGAGAGGAAATGAAGAGGATTGTCCGGCTCAGGTTAGAGTCGGCCCGTTGAGAAAGATGGGAGCGGAACCATTTAAGAACAGACCCTGAAATGCCCATGGTGGAAAGAGAAGATATAAGATAAGAGTGATCAACAGTTTCAAGCGCCATAGACAAGTCAAGAAGAATAAGAATAGACGAGACCTTGGAGTGACGAGCAGACGGGAGAGAGAGACATGTAAAAGAGCAGTCTCTAAAAGTGAGAGGGATGAAGGCCAGATTGAAGAGGAGGGAGAAGGGAGTGAATATTTAGATAGTGGGTAACCTGAGCATGGACAGCCTGCTCAAGAATTTTGGAAGAAATGGCAGAAGTGAGATTGGCCGAAAGTTGGCAGTAATAGACGAGTCAAGAGTATGTTTTTATCAAACTGGGAAGAATAAGTGCATGCTTAAAAGTTGTTGGAAAGCAGTTTGCAAAGGAAGGATTAATAAGAGAAGTAAGATAAGGAAGGAGATGAGGATAGACTTGAGGGATAAGAGAAGAGGGAAGAGTGTGAGCCAGAAGAGCATAAGTATTAGAATTAACAAGAGGAGAGTATGAAGAAAGAGAATATGAAGGCGAACAGGGAAAGAGGAAGAAGAGGGGGTAACAGAGAGTAAAAGCTGAGAGGAGATTTGCCACTTTAGATGTAAAGTAATTTGCAAAATCGGAGGAGGAAAGAGACGAGAAAGCAGATGGATCAGGCTCTTTAGGAGACAAAATATTCTGAAGAAGTTGATAATGGCGATGCAGTTGATGGAAAAGAGAACGTGCGAGTTCCTAGAAATCCGATTCTTTGAGCGGCAAATAAAGCAGAGTAAAAGCAAGAGTGCAGATATGAAAGCACATCAAGGTCAGAAGTGGATCAAGAGCGTTTCCGTTGCTGTTCGGCTTTACGCAAGCCGCGACAGTGGGAAACATGGTCAGGAGAAAGCCTGGGCTGAGGAGTTTTAAGAATAGAAGAATAAAGGGCACATGGGCGAGACTGAGTCAAGCACAGATGGAACAGACGTATGCAGAGTATTCGCAGCCGTATCAGGAGAAAAAGAAGAGAAGATAAAAATCAATGCAAGAGATTAGTGCAAAGAAGAAAGAAAAAATGCAGAGTCAAAAGAAAGACGAAAGATAGTCAAGGAAGAAGAAAAAATCTGCGGGACAGGAGTAGAAAAAATAATATTGAGACAAGAACCAGACTGATGAGGAAGGGAGAAAATGCAAATGGGTAAGAGTCAGTGAGTGAAAGCAGCAAAGGGAAAAACAATTTAGAGGAGGGGAGATTGAAGTCCCCAAGCAGAAAGGCGAGGAGGATGGAAGAAGGTAGGTTAAGTGGAGATTGAGATGTTCAAGAAAATCAGTAACTAGATCAGGAGGATGGTAAACAAGGAAAAGTGAAACTGGGAAAGGATTAGAAAAGGAAAAAAATGATATTCGAAGGAAGGAAAAATTGGAAGGCCTGAAAGAGGAGGTAGAAGAGTCGAAGAATTATACAGAATTCCAGGGCCCCTGCCAAGCTGTCTTGTGCGAGGACTGTTTGAAAATTAAGTAGAAGCAGTGTGAAAGGAAGCAGGAATAAACTAATTATATGGAGTAAACCAGGTTTTGGTTAAGCAGAGAAAATGAAAATTACAGCGAACAAATAAGTGAATAGACAGAGATTTGTTAAAACTGAATGAGCATTCAGAAGACCAAAATTATACTGGGACAGGGCATCGGAAGTGATTAGGGGACAGAAAAGATTAGAAAGATTGCGTGCCTGAGCAGAAGATAACTGAGGAAAAGTATGGTGGGTTATCCTGTATGGAACAGGGCACGAAGACAGAAAATAATATGAAAAGAAAATAGACTAATAAGTCTTCGTGAAAAGAATCCCGTCCCACACTGTCACTCTGAAATTCTTACTGCTGGGGTGGGGTGCAACCCTCTGTAATCTCTCGCTGCACTTTGGTCAGCTCTCAAATCGAAAAATAGCACATCCACTTCTTATAGCTGAAGGCTTTATTTCTGTTTTTTCTTCCTGCAATCCCTGCTGATCCTGATGGACAAACCAACAGTTCCTGTTTATGTAAACAAACAAAGGCCCATAATATTCCTTCAGTTCTAGCCATCAAGATTTGGAAATAGTCCATTGATGAGGTAGCCACCTCGATGTCGGTCACTTAGCAGGCATTCCGAATGAAGAGGCAGACCCACTGAATATACTTTGTAGTTTGAATATGAGTGGGAACTCCATAAAGGACCTGTGAGGTCAATCTTTCACACCCGGTGGAGTTAACATGCAAATATATTTGTGACTCGCCACACTGCTAAATGCCCTCAGTATGCTTCCTTGGTATGCTCAGGGCTTTATAGCTCTTTCCTGAAACATGAGGCCTTGTGTATTTCTTCTTCTTCCGCTGTTGCACAAAGCACTAACCAGAATCAGTTTCAGGCATGACTGCCCCTTTATTCTGACCTCCCCCTCACTGGTTGGTGAGGTTTTGGTTTGCAGACCTCATTGATCATTTGTCCTTTTATTGTTGAGGTTCTCTGTACCTCCCTGTATCCATAGATTAAGCAGCCTTGTTTCTTGGGGACCTCATCTTGGGTTTCCTAGTCTTATGTCTGGACGTGTCGGAATATTATTCAAGCGACAAGAAAGAAGTCCACTAGATCTCATCACTGTATCAAATTGTTTCTTTGGGTTATTGATCCCTGGAGTGGCAAGTTAAACTGTTTGATAGACAATGTTTTATCCAGGTTGGGTATTGAAGTTCTTGTAGGTTTATTGTCGCAGCACAAATTGCGTCCGTCATCATTTTTGGCTTCAGACCCTTTGACTCCCAGATATCTTTAGTGGGTCTTCTTTTTGTATCTAGAATTAGGTCCACTTATACAAGTTTGGATTTAAACACTGCTGAAGGCATCGGCCCACAAGCATTTTCACAATTAGGGCCATGGTTGATTGCATTTGGGCACGTGAGTGGAAAATTGCCTTTAGTTGCATTTGTGGCATTGGGAGCCTCAAGCTCTGTCAGCCTTATGCTTACAGTTTTTCATAAACACAATATTCCTTCGCCCATCCCTTCTTGCAAAATTACTTTCAGATTTTCATATGGACCAGTGAGAGCGCCAAACACAATTTAGCAATTAGTCTATTTCTCCGACTTAATTGAAAGGAGTAAACCGGACTTCACTTTAAACTGATACCTTTTTGTAAGACATACTTCGTTACACCTAGCAATTGATGCATTGTTTAAAGTGCCTCGTCAGATTATGATAATGGAGCTCTTTTCAGCCTCCCTTTTCTGCCCTGCTGGTACCATTGATCCAAACAGTGGTGCTCCCATCAGTGGAAGATGCAGGGGCAGCTCTTGTGTAAATGTTTCCTAATTTATGAGTCGGCATTACTAATTCCTATTTTTTTTTCTTTGGAAGTATTCTCCTATTTGTAGGGAGTAAAAGTGGCTGGTATGTTATTGAGCTGTAGGGCTAGTACCAGGAGATGTCTACCTCCCTTCTTTCCAAATTCTTTCTGAGGGAGAAAGATCTGTGCACAACCCAGTTATTCACAGATCTCTCGAATTTTATCTGCACCTCTAGACCAAACAAAACAGATCCAGTCCTCGGACTGCTGGTTACTTATGTTGGCAAGCAGCTGGGCAGACCTGTGCCAATTGATGTTGGCTGTAAAACGGCCAAATAGAATTCAGTTTCTTTTTTCTGTTAACTACAGGGATGTCAATTTTAGGCTGACCCTCTGTTTGGTTGGGTGGTTCTTCATAGCCACTTTGACCAGTCTAAGTCTTGGGTCTAACCTCCTTCAGGGTTTTTCATGCTTTTTTGTATCCCTGAAGCAGGTGGAAGAAAAAGGACAGAACCTAGAAATATGTGATTTCTTTACTTCGCTATATAGCTTGGGTATGACCGGATGGAAATTAACTGATTAGACAGCCATATGGCAGAGTCATTGTGAGTGCGTCTGAAAGGGATGCATCCACCACATCTCTGCTAGAGATTCTCCTGTGCAAAAGCTCTGTGCTATCCCCATATGAGGAACATCCCAAGATTATAAAGGAAAAGATCCTATTGACTAGGAGACCAATAATAACTGTAGTGAACAACCTTTCATTTTCCCTATTATACGGTTATGTTATGTTAAAGATTCTTGTATTGCGCACTGCTGCCAACTGCGTGGTCTCTTGGTGCTCTGGCAGATCAGCACTGCAAGGAGGGTAGCAGGGTTTGTTAGAAGGATTGAGCAGTAGACGGGCATGAGAGCTGTAATGTGCTGTTGGCAGCTCCAGTTCGGAGAAACCGGTCACTAAGCGAAGGTGCTTTTTCAGTTGGTACGAGTCATGTGGTGTTGAGGTGAAATTGTGTATGGTTTCTATCATACTTCAATATGAACCAAGAGATAACCAAGAGATATCATTGCCAGTTTTCTGGCTGAACAGGTCATCGGAAGCAATCTACATAACTTGGATGTCCTTTTGTACTTCACCCAGGTTGTTTATCATTCTCCTGAAAAAAGGAAACTGAATCCTCAAACTTTTGGATATTTTTATTCTGCTTTTAGAAGCCACATCCTTTTATGCTGTCTTTCCTCCAACCATGCTAATGCGGTGTAGGTGGCCCCTGTCAACTTGAAAGTTTGTCAGTACACAAGTCATACGTAAAGCTGCTACTCATCTTGCATTCTGCAACCACTATGCAATTGACGTGAGATCAAAAGCTTACTCTGTCTGTTCAAGCTCTTCTCTAAAACTTAAGTGGTGGTTCAGTTTGGGCTCATTCTTTGGTGTTCCTACTTGTTATGGTGTGTAATATATGTATGCATTGAACTGAAGGGGGTATGATTTAAGAATAAGAAAAGGTTACTTACTTTAGTAAACATTTCTTGCTTCTGGTGAATATTATCAGTCTGTGCGCTCTACCCACTGTTCGTCTGTCTGTGTTCCTTTGTGTTCTTGTATTCACTTGATACCTGACTGATCCAAGTTAGTTGGAGGTCAGTTGCTGCATGGCTTCATAGAGACGAATACCCCCTGTCGGCCTGTTTTTTATGTGAGAAAAAAGGGGGTTTCCTATGTGAGCCTATGTGCATTCAGAATCGGTAGTCCTCACAGATTCCCAATACTGTAATGATTGTGAGGAATATACTTTTTGGTGTTTTTATACAATGCTACGTTTTAATTCAATTGTTTCCACATTCATCATAGAAAAGCAAAATTCTTCACTTTGTGTTATTCATTATTGCATTTGTGCTTGTAGTGACTTTTTAGGTGAATTTATGTCTTCTTAAATACATTTTTGTCTATCAGCCTTTAATTGGTTCCAGGCTAGTTTCTCATTCTTAGTTAGATTTTTGTTCCTACTTGTCTTGTTTATGTCCCTTCCTCTTTCGATGTCTTTGAGACTGCTTTGTGGAATGCAACGATGCAGTTGCCCTGTTGTATAATGGGGATGAATCTTGATCTTGGTTTCAGTTCACTTTCGCTTAGTGCTCTGTGTGTATGCCCAGGTGGTTCAATAGGTCTTCTTCAGGTATTTCCTTGTCTTCTTCCAATGATAATAGGAGTCCAGTGTAGGTCACTTTTTGGCAAATCAAAAGATTCTTCTTCTATTCTTGGTTCTATGTTGTGGAAGAACTTTTTTAATTTGACTTTGCTTACGAATTTATAAGTGTCAATTTGAAGGTTTGTGTAGTTTGGTTCAATGCTTAGTGCAAAGGACAATCCTTTGTTCAGCGCGCTTATCTCTATTTCGTTCAAGTTTTTGGTTGACAAATTCATTACTAGGTTTGTCGTTTTTCTCTCGTCTCATTCCTGTACTCTGATCGGGTTGTTATTCCTTGTCTGTCTTATTCTTTCCCCTTTTCCTCTTCCCCTGTTGCACCTGCTGTGGGTGGTGCTGTTTGTCCAGTACTTGTTGCTGGGGTGTTTAAAATAAGTGGATTTCGGAATCTCACTTGCTTGGTGTTCGTGACCGTTTCCTTGGTAGCGTTTTATTTCCTCTAAAAAAAAAAAAATCCTTTTGGTAGGTTCTTGGTTGTCTGGTAGGTTTTTTGTGCTTTAGTTCTCACTTTTTCCATCTGTACCCTAGGAAAGGGCAACAGCATTATTTATTTTTTTTAAAAAAAGAATAATTAAGGGTGGATTCACCCAAATTCTTTTTGTTTTGCAACTTCTAGGCTTATGCCCTAGAAAGAGGTACTTCAAAAGTGCACAGTAGTGACATATTTTCAACTGGTTGTTCCTCGCGAGCTTAGGCGTTGACTACACCTGGGTTGTATGTGTGTTTTGTGATGTGCTTTCGGTTGGATCAGTAGAGCTTTGTCGAGCACAGGCTGATGGGTAGGCCTCTTTGTATTTCACAGGCACCCCAGCCAGGTTACGCTTTCTCAGCGCTCGTCTGGGTCGGTTGGAGATGATGGTATCCCTTGCAGCCCTGCAATGCCAGTTTTCCCAGGATTTTTATCCTGAGGTAACTGCAGGTTAGAACACTAGCCAAGAGACCCATTAGGGACAGCCTAGCACAGGGACATGTCTCGCTAGTCTGTGTAAATGGGCTTTCACTGGCCTTGAGGCCGCAAACTCATTGTGGTCAACAATAATAGCCAGCAGTACACCTAATCCCTGTTTCAAGACCCAAGGGTTTGCCTAAGCTTCTGTCAAGAGCACCAGATTCCTTTTCGGATGGCACCAAATACAAGTACTCCTGAGGGAGAACACTGCAACTGCGTCATCTCTTAGGGGAGGGGCAACTTGCAGCACCCTCTTTGTCATGGTGAATGTTGTGCACCGCACCAAACCATCTCATCTGGTCAGGATGCACAGGAAGGAGGATACCAGTAGACCTAGGATCTGAGGACTGGAGCCTCCTCCCGACACTCGCTCTTTCAAAGTTGGGGCCTCGGCCCAGATGAAATAACCTGACCAGTCTCATGCTGGAGGGGGTTTTGAACCTCTAAACTCTGGAGAGGATGAGACATCTCTGAAAGATGAGGTCTTCACAATTGAGGAACCGCAATCTACCCACCAAGTCAGATGGGGTTCCCAATCGACTCCAATCCAGAGACTTAGGGTTGCCTGGTCGATGCCCTTTCTGAGGCAACCTTATTTCCTGGTGTACCTCCTAAGTGGCTATTCTGGTTTTTCAGATCTAGGCATGATCCCGAGCCAGACTCGTCAACCTCATCATACACCCCACCATAATGGCTGGATGACCCTATGGTGGCCACAAGGAAGCCTCCTTGTTGGTATGATTTAATGCTTCTATGACATCACCAACAATGCAAAACATCTTTAAGGATGTAGTCCCAGGTCATTCCAGTATACGTCCAGCTCTTGCACTGCCTCCTCATGTTCCACTCCAAAGCCTACAACACCACCACCAGTGCTGCCCAAGTCTCCTTTGTCTTCTTAGGGGGGGGGGTGTCTACTCCACCAGCTGGACCATCTATGCCGGTGGCACCCCTGATTCAGACCCCTCCATAGCACTAAGCCATGCATGGGGGACTTAGGTGAGAGCAACCATGATCCGGCCTTGTCTTTACACTGTTTTCTTTAGAGGAGTTTGGTCACATTGCTGCACCTCACTCTGGAGGTCCCATCCAAGGTTTTGATGCAGTTCCATCGTCCCTCCAACCTGATGTTCTTAAAGAGACTAACATTTGTAGTTGAACACATGTTTATTGTAGCCAATTCAATAATTTCCTCAACAATAAAACACAATTCCTATCATCTCATAGAAACATATAAACACAACTTGATAAAACAATACTGAATTAATTACATTTGTTTTATGCAATTCAATGCATATTCAAATTGGTGTCAGAACATACAAAACGTACAAAACAAATTTCACACAAACACTACAGCTGGCAGTAATAATACATTTAAGAATTGCATTAAAGGCTATTGAGCTATAAGATCTTCTTTGCCCTCATTTTCAAAATAAATTAAGTTCTTAGGCCGTATGTCAACATGAGGTAAGCAGCATGACAATTTAAAATGGAGTACTTCCAATAATAGAATTAATACCTGGTTTAAGAACGGCATACCATTTGCAACAAACAGGAAATGGTTATTCGATTCAATTGACCAGTTTTCATATGAACAAATGTACTTCTCTTTCGAACTTCCAACTAGCTTAAGGGCCAAAGAAAGGTGATTAGTGCAATCTTGAACGATTAATACGTTTTCCAGCAAAGCGGCTATAAATCCAAGAAAAATATAGTGCAGAAGAAGTCGGAAGCTAAATTTATGAACAGTGAAATAGCTTTCGCCATTGATTTAGATCATTGTACCTCAAGCAAATCGTTTTCTCACCACAATTGAAGCTAAGTTCTTAGATTGCCTGGTAAAGCTGGTTACATTATTCATGAAATTAGGCCGCCCACACACCTGATCAGACATAACCAATCCATACCCAACCCGTTGGGAGTTTAAACTATCAACTAAGGATAACAAATTATGTATTATAAGCAGAGAAAGAGCACCCAGACTGTTCATCCAAACTGCTATCCACAGCAGGGCTTGAGGCCAGCTGTGATCCAAGATCTAAGAGCTTCACATGTGTTTCATAGTTCACAAATCTGTTAGCAAAGGACTGCAGTACACCCAGCAGGGATCTTCATGTCCTGCCTCTTTGGTGCACCATAACGTGAGATTTAGAGATATTATCATACAGCTGGTGTAATATTATAAGAGGCGTAACTATTGAGAGTTTTAAAAGGCTTGTAATGTCCTACCAGCGAGATATGCATCGTTCGGATAGGCGACTGGGTAATCGGCCTACGTGACATGCATGGGACATCTTTATATAAGCCCATAGGGTGATCTTCTAAGCAATTAAAATAAGGATTGATCAATATTAGGCGGCCATGCTACAATCCCAGGTGTATAGTAAAAGTTGGGGTACATTCCACATTTTCCCATTTTCCCATATGCCACAGAAGCTACTGTCCCAGTATGAAGCAGAGTAATAATGCTAAGAAGCTGCTTATCAATACCATTATGACTAATGCAAACAGCTGCTGTTCCATATTGTCGAATGCCATCAACCATTCCATAAAGGCCAAGTAGAGCAGAACCGGCTTGACCCCATAGTACTTGCATACAATGAAAGACAGATTTAGGCAGTGTTCAGTTGTTCCCAGTGAAAATCTATATCCGTGCTGGGAATCCAATAAGGCACTGTTTTCATCAACCCACTCGTGGAGTCTTTTTAAGAATATATTACCCTTGCTCTTAAGGTTGATATCACTCCAGGAGGTGGATCTATAACATTTCTGGGTCACTACATGAATGAACCCTTTTTGAAAATGGAAATGATTGCATAAGTTGACCAGGTTTCTGCTAAACAACGGTTCTCTAAGACCGATCTTAACACAATAGTTGAGCTGAAGCCCACAAACTGGGCATTTTATACAGATCACCTAGGGTGCAGCAAGGTCCAGATGCTTGCAGTGATCATGGATCACCCAGGATGTTCATCATTTCTGTAGTTTCCAATTCCTCTGCAGGAGCCTTCAAAATGTTTGTGGCACTGAATACTACCATCACTGCCATAGACCTCTAAAATGGCTGAACCACTGGTAATTATTTATATTGCCCACCATGACATCATCTACAGAATTTGTAAGTCGGCTATAAGCTACCAATCTCCAAAATTGCTAGGAGTCGAACTAGAACTATAGATCTGGTTTTGATTCCACGCCTCGAGGCCTTCTTGCTATTTGGCTCTCGTGCTGTTATTCCTATAGTCTAAGCAAGCAGTAATTCTTTTTACGGCTGTTGGCCTGTGTTAACCTCCTGTCCGTCATGTGTCAGGAATATCCTGGCCACGGATCTCATCTCATTGTCTTGAGTGTCTATGCCTGCGATATGCATGTCGGGTGTAAAAATGTCAAGTTGCAGGCTACTAGCCACAGATGTCTCCCACTCAACTCTCCAATTCACACAGCACACTATTTCACAGTGCACATTTTGTGGCCTGATACGTGGGATGTTTGCAACTTCTGCTATGCATTGATAGCGTGCTCACTTATGATTTACATTTGTTTGGTAGGAGGTGATCTTCAGGAAGGCGTCTCCAAGAAATCTCCAGTAGTACATCAAGGGCAAGTCAGGAATCAGTTAAGGGGATTACATCTGTTTTCTCCTCTGCATCTTTGGGCTGGTAAAACATGCTGCCTACTGTGGGACGGTTCCACCACTATCTGGTACAACTAACAACCATTCCGGTGACTGAGGATCCCCCTAGTCAGGCTAACATCTGCCTTCAGGCTGAGGTTCTGCAGAGTCTGCTACTGAAGTTCAGCCAGAGGTAGCAGAGCGATGCTCCAAGCTTTGCAAAGGGGCTAGGACAGTTCCCTGGGCCTGTGCTATGTTATGCCCTGACAATATCTGTGATACGTCAGCTGTTCCTCTGCACACCAGGGAGAGGGACAGCTGACATATCAGTGAGCCCTGTCCCACTCAAGCTCATCTGACTCAGTCTTTGCAGGAGCAGGAACCTCTAGATTTAGCAGGAATATGACTTCTATGGATTACTTGGTTTCTGATGCTTGTTAATCTGCTTAGAATCACATGCTGTGCATATAGTCTGACATCCAGTGGTAACTGCGCAGTATTGCATCTTGTCTTTCGGGGACCGAAAGGGGACGTCAGCATAGGCGTGTCTGTAACACTATCCCTATCGTGACGTGTAGTGTACCCAAAATCGCTCACGTGCCGAGTTCCCTCAGATTGTTTTTTTCCACCCAGATAACTGGTCGCCCTATAGCGGAGCTCTTACAAAAGAGACCATTGTTTATCTTATACCGACTTGTCGGTTATTCCCCGTTAAGTCACTTCGGTCACAAAAACATCTTCGACGAAGACTGTAGGGGATTCGTCTACGGCTGTGGATTTCGGTGCCTGAGATCCGGCGGCTGGATTTTCCACGTGGTCGGGCCCTATGGCCGACCTGTACAGTAGGGAGAGTGGGGCCGGGGTGGCCATATTGTCGGAATGTCTTTCCTCCTTCCCCTCTTTACCCTTTTGATCTGTTCATCTTTCCCTTTAGCTATGGAAAGGACTCCTTTTAGATTCTGCCCTAAGTGTAGGGTCAGATATCCTTGGAAGGACGAACATAGGACTTGCAACGCCTGTCTCCCCCTAGAGCACGACGAAAAGCGGTATGCGGCCTGCAAACTCCTACGGCCTAAGACCCTTAAGGAGCGCCGTGTAAAGCAGTGGGCCGCGTACGGTATGTCGCGGGAGGAACCCACCACCACACCCGCTGAGAGTGACGGGCATCTCAGATGACCAAACATCCGTTGCGGATGTTAGACCTCGAGGCGGACATTTCTAGGTCCGCCACACTCGTCCCTGACCCTTTAAGGCCTGACTCTGGTCTCGCTACAGGGACAACACCTGGCGACAGGGGCGTACAAACGCATCACACTAAGAAGACAACCCCTACACTGCTTTCAACGTCTTCATTGAAAAAGGTGAAAGCGCCAACAGGGCCGCCGAAAATGTCGACGGTTTCCTCAGATCGCTCAGATCCAAAGCCTTCCCCGCATCCGCAGCAGCGGCTTGCGACTGGGCAACCAAAATTAAGTAAGGGCGCTACTCCTAAAACTTCACACGTCGAAGCGCGGAAATCCGACGCAACTCTCCGGAGGGCCGCGGTAGGCCCGAAAACTACGACTAGGCCTCTACCTGAGAAACCAACTGCTAGGACCTCTAGCGCCGCATGGATCGGCTGGAGAAGATTATCAGTTTTTCTAATCATCCATCTCCAAAAGGGTCTCGGGTAGAGCCTAAAATCAATTTTCCGTCTAATTTTCAAGAAGATCAGTCTTCTGTCCCCGTCCAGCAGGAAGACATTGTCCACATGGACACATATAGGGACATTTATAATGAAGAGGAAGAAGCTTCATTTCGGCAAAATTATGAGAAGGAACAGCAGGCTACCACAGACAACTGGGAAGAAACTCAGCAGGAAGGAACAGACCCATGGACACAGCAAGATCAGGACACTGGTGTTTTGTGTCTAGATTCTCCTCCGTCCACTCCGGCTCGCCAGGCCTCTCCTATAGATGACCAAATGGCGTTCAACTCCATGTTGAAAAAAGCAGCTGAACACTTTTAAATCTCCACTCAAGCGGCTGTGCATGAGCAGAATTTTGTAGAGGATATCCTTAAGGAGAAGCCTCCATCTAGCCAAGCCATCCCCCTCCTTAATTCTATCAATAGGTTGGCCCCCTCACTGGTATCACCAGCTCAAACTCGGGCAGTGAACCTAAGAGTGGAAAAACTATTTTGCCTTCCCCTTCTGACCCTCTATACACCAGAGGACACGCCATCCCAGATTCATTGGTAGTGACTACCACCCAGAAAAGGGTAGGAGTACCCCTTGCCACAGGGGAAGCACCTCCGGACAAGGAATCCAAAAGACTATATGCTCTAGGCAAACGAGTCACTTCGGCTGCCGCAGACACTACGCTTATTGCTAATACCACACTATTGGCAAGCTATGCTGACGCTCAGTGGTACCTGCTCCAAGAAAGCCTCCAAGAGGTTCCTGAACCCGCCAAATCCAAACTTCTCAATTGTAATCGAGGGAAGACAAGTTAACCAGCATGTGATAAAAAAAAAGCTGGATACTGCGGAAACAGCAGGCAGATCTCTGGCCCAAGGGACCCTACTTAAGACACGATAGGCTGCGTACTTCAGGTTTTAAACCGGAAACACAAGCCTCCCTCATCAATAAGCCTATTGAGGAATATAACCTCTATGGGAAAGCAGTGGATGAGGCCTTGGAAACGTCTAAGAAAGAGCATTAGACCCTTAAGTCTCTGCAACAGATCACACAGAAACCTTCCCCCCAGAGAGGTAATAACTCTCGGCGGTCCTTTCGAAGGCAAGCCCGTGCTGGTCAAAACAACTATGGCACGGGGAACCTCAACACAGGACAACTTTGGGAAGGCCCGCATACTACTCTTCAAGGGGTCAGAAATGCGGCAAAGGCAGAGGTAGAGGCCCCAATCCTAGAGGAGCCACAGTCTCTGGTCAGAAATGACCACCAGATCCAGGTCTGTCGGAGCGTTGAATCCTCTTCTCCTGGCACAGAGGCAGCACAAACTCCTGCCTCCCCATTAGGTCTTGGGGCCTGGGATAGTACTACCGTAGGCTACCGCGACCCTTCGGAGAAAGAGGGTTAGGGTCTGTTGAGTGGCTAGGTAGGGGGTTGTAGGATCACCGGATAGAGGAGTAGGAAGGTGTTATGGGCAGGTAGAGGGGAGATCAGGGTAACATGCTCCTTGGCTCCTGCTTCTTATCGTAGAGTTCCAACCAGTCACTTTTGCACACTTCACAAACATACAATGTGCCCAACTTGAACTTGAGGGGACCTTTGGGCTGGAGCCCCAACCAGTATGCTTGGTGCCAACACTGCACTAGTGCGTATGCTACCTGTACACAATAGCTTGGTCAAAGAATAATGCCCCTAAACATGTCTCACATTACCTCACGTAAGCTCAGGCTTTACCCCACATTACTTCATGCAAGGCATTGGTTAGGTAAATCGCGATGCAATTGGAACAGACCCTCACATTAGCCCATGTTAGGATTGCCCCCTCAACAGAAAATAACAGAAGTAAAACATAGACTTAGCTTCGTCTGTGGCTTCTGGCCGTTTTGCGTAACTGGTCTACGCACCGTCCTGCAGCTTCGTTTCCACAAAAATAAGGAAATGTCAGAACTGGTGCGTGTACATAGTTTTCCCCTTAATGGGTTAATGTCCAGAGTTCAAGCCATCCGCGGCTCGCGACCGCCTCACAGAGTTCTACTGAGTTCTGATAACTAAGTGCCCCCAAGATACATGCAGAGAGTTTTATGGGAACTGCCCATGCAGGGTTAATGAATGAGCTCAAGGAATCAGTTTCGTTTTGTTCGCGTCTCCGTTTTCGAACTGTTAACCGATGCGCAAAGTATTCATGCTGTGCTACTTATCTCCGTAGTGTACGCGGGGCCCGGTGGTGTATTTGCAGGTGGTGTGGTGCCCCGCTGAGGCTTGCCGGCAGGAGCTCGGGAGGAACACGTCTGCTTTCGGTGTCATCAGGATTGCGAGCAGCGCTCGTGGGGCGTGGCTCGCGCATGCGCACAAGTGCGGGTGCGGTCGGGGGCGTGGCTGTCTTCTTCCCAGCAGTCGCGTGCTGCGCACAGGCTGCTGGGTGATGTCATCTCCTGGCTTTTCTCCACTCCTGGTCTCGAGTCCTGCAAAAGGGATGGAGAACACGTCTGGAGAATCTTGTTGGATGCCTCAGGGTCTCCCATCTCCCTCCAAACCCATCACAGGGGTCACCACTCCTGCCACCACCCTTACACTTGCCTGGGACTTGACAAGGTCCCCTCCCATGTCACCCCGGCCGGGGGGGCGATTAACATCTTTCCTCATGGCAAGGGAAGGGATAACTTCAGACCAGTGGGTCATAAAGACGGTCATCCACGGGTACTGCGTTGAATTCGCCTGACCTCCACAATTCAGACCACTCCGCTGCGCTCATGGTGCCTTTCACCGGACCATCTGGAGATCCTGAATCAAGAGGTGGAAGCACTGCTGGGAAAGGACCCCATAGAAGCCGTCCCTATTCTTCAGGTAAACAAGGGTATTTATTCAGTGTACTTCCTTGTACCCAAAAAGGACCTCACCATGCGCCCTCTTCTAGACCTGCGCCCA
Source organism: Ambystoma mexicanum (assembly GCF_040938575.1). Classification (NCBI taxonomy): domain Eukaryota; kingdom Metazoa; phylum Chordata; class Amphibia; order Caudata; family Ambystomatidae; genus Ambystoma; species Ambystoma mexicanum. The sequence goes on from NC_090926.1 coordinate 19,025,397, forward strand.
GCGAACAAGTTCATAAAACACCAGAAGTTTTGCATGGTAACGCTAAAGGAGGTGATACCATTGCTGAAACAGGGGGACTACATGGCAACATTCGACATGTAAGATGCATACTTTCATATTTCAATGTTGCCAGCGCACATGAAATATCTAAGGTTCATGATAGAGGACAGGCATTACCAATTCAAGGTACTCCCCTTCGGCATCGCCTCAGCGCCAAGGGTGTTTACCAAAGTCCTGGCAGTGGCTGCAGCACACCTGCGCAGACTGTCGGTCCCAGTTTACCCATACCTCGACGACTGTCTCATCATGGGGGACTCATTCGACACATGTTTTTCGAACACCCAAAAAACAGTAGATCTTCTCTTCAGTCTGGGTTTCTCAATTAACGAAAAGAAATCCAGTCTAGTCCATAGTCAAACAAAACAATTTCTGCGAGCTCTAATTCGGACGGAAGACGGTCTCGTCTTCCCCTCCGAGAGGGTTCAGAACATGCTTTTTCAGATGCATCAATATGTGGCCAGTTGGGAGGTGACGGTACGCAAGGCCATGCGCTTGCTAGGAATGATGCCGTTGTGCATATACTTGGTTCCCCACACACGCCTGCGCATGCGTCCCTTGCAAGAGTGGCTCAACAGCCAGTGCTGTCAGGCCAGCGGACAATGGGAAGATCTGGTAGTTGTCTCGCCAGCCCTCGTTCTCTCGCTGCAGTGGTGGTCAAGAGAAAACCTCTTGAAGGGGAAGACCTTCACCACCCCTGCAGTGGAAGCCACTCTAACTACAGAAGCATCTCTCACGGGGTCGGGGGCTCACCTACATCAGCAGACAGTGCACGGAGTGTGGTCCCCTCAAGTAGCGACCAACCATATGAACTTACTGGAGCTATTAGCGGTGTTGAAGGCTTTGAAGGCCTTTCATGTGCAACTACAAGGGAAGAAGCCATGTATTACCTGAACAAACAGGGGGGCACTCACTCTCCAGGGCTATCCAAGCTGTCCCAGAACATTTGGATATGGGCTCTCAAACACATGTTTCTATTGTCCCAGCATGTTCCAGGGGAACTAGATCTTCTGGCAGACGTGCTCAGCAGAGATTTCCCTCTGCCCGAAGAATACGAATGGCGGCTACACGAAGACATTGTGTCCAACGTCTTAGCAGAATGGGGTTTCCCAGAGATAGACCTATTCGATACTCAGGAGAATGCCTAATGCCAAGACTATGCCTCCAGGTACCCCCAGAACCGATCCAAGGGGTACGGTCTCTGGATACTATGGTCAGGGAAATTTGTCTATGCTCGCCCCCCCCCTCCCGCCCCCGACTCCCCTTCTTAGCAAGCTAATGCACAAGATGCACCAGGAACCAGTTACCATGATACTAGTGGCCCCAATATGGGCCCGCTAACCCTGGTTCCCTCATCTGATGGAAATGTCCCTCTCCCCACCAGTGAAACTACCCTGCCCCTACAACATCTTGTCTCAGGACAGGGGGAGACCCTACACCCATGCCCCCAAACTCTGAATTTAGCAGCTTAGCTCCTGAGGTCATAGAGTTTGGACACCTACAGCTCCCTCAGAGGTGCATGGGCATACTCGGGGAAGCTAGGAAACTAAGAACATGTTATTGCTATGCCAGCAAATGGAAACGTTTTGTCATCTGGTGCAATTCCAAGGGCGTCAATCCCATCGATTGCTCACCCACACACGTTGTGCTGTACCTAACCCATCTGTTCGACACTGGGTTAGTCTTCAATTCCCTAAAGGTTCATCTGGCTGCTCTGTCGGCCTACACCACACCACATCACAACAAAGTGTTGTGGTGGAAGATACCAGTGATTAAAGCCTTTATGGAAGGGGTTAAGAGGATTTATCGTCCCATTTCTCACCCAGCTCCTGGATGGGACCTAAATGTGGTTTTGACCAGGCTCATGGGAGCGCCTTTTGAGCCTATGCATAAAGCAAGTCTGAAAGACCTGACCTATAAAACAGCCTTCCTAGTGGCTATCGCTTCTATTAGATGGGTTAGCGAACTACAGGCACCTTCTGTTCTAGACCCCTTTGTTACAGTCCACAGGGATAAGGTAATTCTGCGCAATCACCCCAGATTTGCACCTAAATTCATCTCGAAGTTCCATGTGAACCAATCGATTGAACTACCTACCTTTTTCCAGAATCCCACTAGCATGGGCGAAAGAAGCCTACACACACTAGATGTGCGAATGGGCAGTCATGATTTACCTGGAAAGAACTAAACCACTGAGGAAAATGAACCAATTTTTCGTTTCAGTGGCAGCTGGTAGAGAAGGGGATCCTGTCTCTAAATCGGCTATCTCAAGGTGGATTGTCAAATGCATCACACTATGTTACACTCTTGCTAAGAGAGAACTGCCCTTCAAGCCTAGAGCACATTCTACTCAGGGCACTGGGGCATCCATGGCATTCATTGCAAATGTTCCCCTCGAGTCCATTTGCAAAGCGGCAACCTGGAGTTCTGTACACACCTTTACAAAACACTATTGCCTAGACACTCATTCTAGGTCTGATTCTCAGGTGGGACAAGCAGTACTAAGACATCTTTTCTCTACTGTTCCTTTTCTCAACCCACCTCCAACTCCGGGTACTGCTCGCTCGTCTATGCACAGCATTTGATTCTAAGCAGAGCTGTCCCGGGAAGATAGCTCAGCGGCAACATGGTCGCCTTGGAAGCAAGACGATATGAAGCAACACAGGTTCAATCCCCGGGTCCGCGCTTAGAAACCTCTGGGTATTTAAGCGCGTTATAAATACGTAACTAAGATAAAAAAAAAAAATCCTGTAACAGCGCCTCAATGCCCGCGGGCTGTGTGAAACCTTTAAAAAATGCAAATAAATAAATAAACTAGCATCAGAAGACATGCATTACTTACTGTAATAGCATTTCTGATGATTGTATCTGCTTAGATTCACATGCGTCCTCCCTACCTCCACGGTGGAAGGGACATATATGACTTACTACTTTTTCTCTTTATGTCCTCACTTACTATAGCCTTGGCCTCCCTCATGGCAGCAAAAATCTATTGGAGGGACCTCGGCGCGTGAGGAATTTTGGGTACACTACACGTCACAATAGGGATACTGTTACAGACACTCCTATGCCGACGTCCCCTTTCGGTCCCCGAAAGAAAAGATGCAATACTCTGCGGTTACCACTGGATGTCGGACAATATGCATAGCATGTGAATCTAAGCAGATACAATTATCAGAAATGCTATTATGGTAAGTAATGCATGTCTTAGACTATTGAGGCCTTCGGGGTAGGCAATTGCCCCCTTCTGTCACCAAAAGGGTTGAGTGGACCCCAATTTCTACAACCAGATTTGACCCCTTTCGGTCTTCTTTGCCATTTGTGTTCTCTGACCACTGGATTAAGGAGCCTTTTACATCTTGAGGCTGATGTTTTTCGAACATGGACATGGCTTCTTCCAATGAAGACTTGTTCTATACATAATTTCAGAGACCTATGACGTTGCAAGCAATTAGGGGTTATTGTACGAGCCTAACTAAGGCCATAGGACCCTGCATAGCAGTTCCACCAGCTCCAGTTGTTCACCCTCTTCTGCTTTGTGTGGCCTTCTGGATGGTTTGGCCTACAGTCAGGGGTGAGTGATCATGGGAGTTGTGAGCTGCAGCATTTTGAGGAGATATGGTTTTCCCACTGTTCTATGCCCTCAATACAGTCCACCTAGAAACCAACTAGCTCGCAGTTCCCAGGTTCTTTCAAACTGCACACATCAACAAAGCAGCAAAGCTGTCTTGATTTATTTCTCTCTCGTTGCTAACCTGACCCACCCACCCCTCTTTCAGATCCATTTGTGAGCCTCGAAAACAATGTAAATAGAAGAGGTGCAGGGTATATACCTCAGTAACATAACATTATCGAACCAGGAGTGCTTGAATCTGGTCTTTAGAATTCCATTTCTGATGATTAGACTATTTAATCTTATTCAGTACTTCAAAGGATTTAAAAGTTTTCTGTCACAACTATTTATTGTTCTTTGTCCTGTTTCTTAATTTCAGAATGCTAATAAGGGGTAGTGACTGTGTTTTTTGTTTTCTTTTTTAATACAACTGTATTCTATAGTATGGCACCAGTCACTTAAGCTAGTCATCTATATATATATATATATATATATATTTCTGAGGTTTATAGAATCTGCTTAGATCACATGCTGTGCATAGGCCGACATCTAGTGGAAGCTGCGGAGTATTACAGTTGTTGTTTTCGAACCTCGTAAAGAGACGTCTACAGGGCGTGCCAGTAATACTATCCCTAGGGTGACATCCACTGTACCCATGATCCCTCACGCGTCGAGGTCCCTCATTGTTTTTTTTCCACCATGCTAGACGGATGCGTATAGCGGAGTTCCTTTCGGCGATAAGCCATTGAGTTTACATAATTACGATAGTTTTTCTTTCTATCCTTTCTTCGACTGCCGTAACACCACGCTGAGGAAAGAGAAAGAAAACTTCCCATCGGAGACCATCGTGACGGACCCTACGGCCTTGGAAGGTCGCCCCAGGTCTCAGCCCAGACAATAGGGAGAGATGGGGGAGGCCATTTTAGGAGGCCATTTTAGAATGCATATTCTCCCCTTCGTACACTTTGTTCGGCCAGCTGCCATTTCCAGAACCCATAATTATGGAAAATACACAATTTAAATGTTGGCCTAAGTGTAATTGCAAATTCCCCTAGGTCGACAAACACTTAGTTTGCAATTTGTGTCTCCCGAGAGACAATGTCGAAAGAAAACGTCTTGTCGAGCGTGCAGGCTCTTCAAACCTGTGACGTTGACGGACCGCTCCACCAAACGCTGGGCCCACCACGCCAGGCAACTCGAGGCCATGGAAGTAGAGGGAGCCTTTTGCAATAGCAGCGACGCCGCATTTCCAGACATTGAGTGCATCGGAGTAGCTTCAGCTACTCAAGTGCAGACCCCCGACCCTGTAGGACAGGCCAGTGGCCATGTTATGGGGACTACACCCGGCGGCAGCAGCGCTACAAAAACACACACCACCAAGCACATAAGCCCCAGTCGACATTCTGCAGATGAGTTGAATACTCGACAATGTTCAACACCCCATGAAAGGTCCACCAAGTTCCGGTCCTCTGGGAAATCTCGTTCAAGATTGCCCCACAACAGGGTTCAACCGTCGAAAGACGGCAAGGGGGTCGCGCAAAAAAAACTCCTTCCGAAGGCCAATCATCCGCAGACAAAGCCTCAGCTCCCATACCCAAAGGTCGATGTTATCGTCTGATAAAACGGCATGCCCCAAGAAGTCTGTTAAACACTCATCTGGGCCCAAGGTTGGGGAAAAACATCATAAAAGGTCATCTAAGACCCCTCATAGGGACAAGAGTCCTACTAGGGACAAGTTCTCACAAAAGGGTATACCGTCCAAGCCCATAGAGAAACCTAAATTATACCTCCCACTAATGAGGATATGGCTATTTCCACTCAACCTATTGTAATCCCAGGTTTAAAGGAATGGTCTTCGCAAGACATCGATAGGGTTATGTGAAGAATGACCTTTATGGCAAAGTTTTATGAAAAGAAACCAGATTACTTTCAAAGTTTTCACTCCACTCCTCCCACCTCAGCTCCTTCCGGCTCTCAAACCTCTGCCTCTGCACCCCCTGCTAAGAGGTCTCGCTCTAATGTCCCCGTACAAAGCAAGGTTGTAGATCTTTATGACCCTGAAATAGATCCACAAGACCAAGATGACCTTTCATTTGTGGAAACATCTGACCCTCAATTTATTGAAGAGGAAACAGATTAACTTTATTATGGGGATGATGGAGACCCAGACGAAGACCAGGAGGCGAACATGTACTCCATAGATGCTCCTATTAATCAAGACCTCCCCCAAGTGATAGATTCCCCTGTCGACAATCAACCCCTCCTCAGTGAAGTCTTAGCAAAAGCGGCGGAACACTTCCGTATTGACACACAGGAGGTACAGGAAGATAGAGACTTTGCTGAACAAATATTTGGGGACAAAAAGACAGGTCAGTTTATCCCACTGCTAAAATCGGTACAACGCAGAATACAACCTTCCTTAGAGGCTCCCAATCTCACATGGGCCGTTAACCCGCGTGTGGAAAAACTGGTCAGGCCTGCACCTTCAGACCCCTTATACATAAGAGGCCAATTGAAACCAGACTCATTGGTTGTCACCATCACAAGAAAAAGAGCAGACATCCCCCTTGCTTCATCCGAGGCACCAGCGGATAAGGAAAACAAGAAGATATATGCAACGGGCAGAAATGCGCCTCTTCTGCGGCCTACCAGACGAGAATAGCCAACAATGCTACTCTTTTGGCAAGCAATAACTGCCATAACTGGGAGGAAGTTTCTGCGTTACTTTCGTCCGCCCCAGAGCCACTTAAATCACAACTAGCTCAAGTGGCAGCAGACGGAAGGGCCGTATCTACATGGCTCCTCAAGTCAAATTTCGATGCAGCTGACAATGCAGGGAGAGTCATTGCAGACGGGACCGTTATAAAGAGGCATGCATGGCTTTGCCAGTCAAGCTATAGGTCAGAAACACAAGACAATCTGATAAATATGCCAGTGGAACCTAATGTGCTCTTCGGCAAGGTGGTAGAAGACGCACTTAAGACAGCAAAGGATGAGTATGTCACTCTAAAATCTTTAGGTCAGCTCCCAAACAAGCCCACGGGTGAAAGAGGTAACAGTAATTTTCGCCGTTTGCGGGGCCAAAAGTCAGAGGATTCCAAGGCTATCCACGAAGACAACGCAGAGGTCGTGGTAATCTGGGCAGAGGCCCAGATCGAGGTGGCACCCCACCTCAGAGCAAGCGACATTCTGCTCCAGGTACCCTCCCATGCATCTCCAGTTGGAGGATGCATATCCAACTTCACCCACGCATGGGTGCTGTCCACGGTAGCACGGTGCTACTGCATAGAACTTCAACGTCCTCACGACCACCAAAACATCCCTCCCCTCTCCCCCCAGACAAAATGTCCACTCAGAGGAACATTAGCGGATCCTTCTGGAAGATATAACGGCCCTTCTATTAAAGGACGCCGTAGAAGTGGTCCCAATCAACTCGGTTAACCGGGGTATTTATGCAACTTACTTCCTTGTGCCAGAAAAAAAATCTAACAATGCGCCCTGTATTAGATTTGCGCCCTGCAAACGAGTATGTCAAGCCACAAAAGTTCTGCATTATGTCAAGCCGCAAGTTCCGCATGACTACGCTACAAGAGGTAATCACCATACTAAAAAAGGGGATTACATGGCAACACTGGATATGAAAGATGCCTATTTTCATATTTCAATGTTCCCAGCGCACAGAACATTCTTGCGTTTTCAAGATAGCGAACAAGCACTAACAATTCAAAGTGCTGCCCTTTGGAATAGCCTTGGCTCCAAGGGTATTCACAAAGGTACTGACTGTAGTGGCAGCGCACCTTCGCAGGGGAGAAATCCCAGTGTACCCTTACTTGGACGGGCTCATAACGGGGGAATCGCCTCTGATTTGCAGACAAAACATCCAAACAACAATCAACCATCTCTTTCAATTGGGCTTCTCAATCATTGAGAACAAATCAAGCCTAGTGCCAAGCACTTCTAAACAGTTCCTAGGAGCTATCCTAAACACAGAGGAAGGATTGGTCTTTCCCTCTGAGCAAATACCACATTATCAGGCCGGCTGCCAGATAAGGGTGCGCCAAGCAATGCGTTTAATTGGCATGATGGCATCTTGCATATACCTGGTTCCTCACGCGTGCCTGCGTCCCATACAGGAGTGGTTGGCGAAATGGTCTCGGGCAAGCGGTCAGTGGGACGATCTAGTGGTCGTTTTGCCAACACTTGTACAAAATCTTTGCTGGTGGATAAGAGAAAAGCTGAAGCGAGGGAATCCCTTCTACGAACCACAGATACAGGCAGTAGTCACAACGGACGCCTCACTGGCAGGGTGGAGGGCTCACTACCTTCACCACACAGCTCAGGGTCTGTGGTCTCACACTGCAGCTCCGAACCACATCAATGTGCTGGAACCTCTGGCAGTATTGAAAGCCCTTCAGGCATTCAAACCCCATTTAACAAACCTGTCGGTGCAGATCGTAATGGACAGCACCACAGCAATGTTTTATATTAACAAAGGTGGGAGGGAGGGGTAACACGCTCTCCAAATCTATCCAGACTTGTACAGAAAATCTGGAATTGGGAACTCAGACGGGAAATGTTCTTGTCATCACAACATTTTCCACGGAACTCAACGCTCTAGCAGACTCATTGAGCGGGAATCCCCTCCCAGAGGAACACGAGTGGGGTTTCCCAACTATAGACTTATTCGTCACAAGTGAAAATTGTCAATGCCCAGACTTTGCGTCCAGGTTCCCCCAGCCAGGCTCCAAGGGGAACGCCCTATGGATGAACTGGTCAGGGAACTTTGCTTACGCTCAAGCCCCCCCCGCTCCCCCGACTCCTCATGAGGAAGGTGGTGAACAAGTTACACAAGGTACCGATGATGCTAATCCTGGTTGCTCCTATGTGGGCAAGACAACCGTGGTATCCACATCTGCGCAAACTGGTGATGTGCGATCCCATCAAACTCCCATGCCAGTACAACCTACTCACCCAGCATGGGGGACTAACAGTGCACCCACAGCCACACTCAATGAACTTGGCAGCCTGGCTCCTGAAGTCATAGAGTTCGGACATCTCAATCTACCACAGAGATGCATGGATATCTTGAAAGAATCAAGAAAACTAAACACTAGGCACTGTTACTATGATAAATGGAAACGATCCCTAATTTGGTGCCATAATGAGCAAATAAACCCCATTGATTGTACTCCAACTAACATTCTAACCTATATGCTCCACTAACTAGATGCAGGGTTGGTGTACAACTCCCTAAAAGTCCACTTGGTGGTTTTGTCAGCCTACACCACTTCCCATAATAAGGTCTCATGGTGGAAGGTACCGGTCATCAAAGTATTTATGTAAGGGGTAAAGAGTCTCCACCCTCCAATATTTAACTCACGCAAGGTTGGGACCTTAATGTGGTACTCGCTAAGCTCATGGGACCCCCATTCAAGCCTATGCACAAGTATAGTCTCAAACACCTCACTTATAAAACTGCCTTCTTAGTAGCCATCACTTCCATAAGAAGGGTCCGTGAAATCCAAGCTCTGTCATTGCAGGATCCTTTCTTTACTATAAATGAGGACAAACTGGTTTTATGCACTCACCCTAGGTTCTCACCTAAATTCATCTCTAAATTCCTTGTAAACCAGTCTATTGAGCTACCGGCTTTCTTCCAGGAACCCAGGAGCTCTGCTGAGGTAAAACTCCACACACTAGATGTGAGGAGAACGGTCCTCTACTACGTAGACAAGACCAGCCCGCTAGGAAAGACAGATCAACTGTTTGTCGCCATAGCTCCAGGCAGAAAAGGAGATTGCATCTCTAAGAATGCCATCTCTAGGTAGATAGTCTGATGTATCCAACTGTGCTATTCCCTATCAGATAACACTGCCTTTTACGCCAAGGGCCCACTCCACAAGAGGTACTGGAGCCACTCTTGCTTTCATTGCAAATGTCCCCTTAGAGTATTTGCAAAGCAGCTACATGGAGCTCAATACATACTTTCACTTAGCACTACTGCATTGACACTCATTCCAAGACAGATACACAAGTGGGACAAGCGGTTCTGAGACATGTATTAGCTCATGAACCTTCTCACATCCCACCTCCTCCTTCCACTGCTCGCTAATCTATGCACAGCATGTGATCTAAGCAGATTCCACAAACCTCAGAAGGGATAGATTACTCACCGTAATCGTATTTTTGATGCTTGTATCTGCTTAGATTCACATGCGACCCATCCTTCCTCCCCTTGGAGAGAAGACGCATGGATGCTTATGAGCTTGTCTGAAATGTATCTGCTTGGATACAACTGTACTTGCGCTACACCTCATGCTACCTCATGTCAGAGAAATAACAATTTGAGGGACCTCGACGCGTGAGAGATAATGGGTACAGTGGCGGACGTCCCTTTTAGAGTTTTGAAATAACAACTGTAATACTCTGCAGCTTCCACTAGATGTTGGCCTATGCACAGCATGTGAATCTAAGCAGATACAAGCATCAGAAGTTATGTTTCGATGGAATTGGGTCCTCCGACGTATTCCATATCTATGGCATGTAATCACCACAGCTGTGCTGCTTCGGAAACTTTTTTCGGCGTCTGCGTCCTGCGTCGATGCGCCCTCGTTGAGCACCTCCGACGTCATCCGATGTGATAAGTAGGACGCACGACGCCCATAGCCTCAGTTCCATTTTTTCCACGAACGTGTTGCTTCGTGAATCTCGGTTAACGCCTCGACTCTTTGGAGTTCTGTTCTTCTCGGTTCTTCGAACCTGTTCGTTTTGTGAAAATCCTTCGTGTGAGGATGTCTTCTACTCTTCTACTTCGTCTTCGACCCCGCGTCCGGGTTTCAAGAAGTGCGGGGAGTGTGGGTCCAAGATGTCGGTGACAGACTCGCACGACGCCTGCCTCTGGTGCCTCGGGGAGGCCCACGACACGGATGACTGTATCGACTGCCAGTCGCTCACGTCCAAAGCCTTACGCGAACGTAAGAAGTTGTCGTCGGTAGGTCGGGTGTCCAAGCCCCGGAAGTCGAAGTCTGCGGGGGTTTCGACGGATGATTTGAGGGGTGACTCTCCGCGTCATCGTCGGAAGTCTCGTGGGTCTCCTTCTAGGAGTTGGTCTTGCCCCTCCTCAGCCTCTTCGAGGCATTCTCGGAAGCGCTGACACCAGTCGTCTTCCAGGTCCTCTTCGGAGGACTCTGCCCGGCACGTTGCTTACCCCACCAGCCGTGCGACGCCAGAGGAATGGGCTTCCTTTGGGAAGAAAATGCTGGCGATTCTTGAGTCGCAGGGTACTAAGCCGTCCGCGCCCCCGAGTGGGGTCGGTCGAGAGACACCACTCGCAAGAGTGGTCGGCACGAGTCACGGGAGAGGTCCCGTTCGGACAAGGAGACTCGTTCTCGACGTTCCAGGTCCCGGTCCTCGACGCGTTCGAGACCGTGTGCACCTGTGAGGTCTTCGAGGAAGACATCGACGTCTGAGGCGTCGAGGGCATTGACAGGCTTTCTCGAGGCTCCGGCTCCGAGGAAGTCGTCGAAGCCGTCGATGCTCAGATCGTCGAGGGACACGCTCGGGGCTCCGGCTTCGAGGGCTGTGTCGACGCCGCCGATGCTGGCGGCGCTGCATCTGACGTCGACGCCGATTTCCTCGACGCCGATCCTCTTGGCGCCGATGCCTGTTCTATCGACGTCGGCGCCGATTCTCTCGACGCCTTTCGTGTCGGAGGTACCCCGTGGCACGGCGGAATACCCTAGGAAGGCTCTGGTTAAGAGCAAGCACTCTCGGGTGCCTTCTTTTCGCCGCCTGGAATATATTTCAGAGGCGGATGAGGATTCTGATGGCCTGGTTCCTAGTCAGGTTCCAGATGAAATTGTCTCGGGCCATAGTCTCATTGACGATTTGAGGCAGTCACTGCATGATGCCAGTGGACTGGACACCTCTCCAGAGGTGGAGTTTTGTAGGCCTGAGCCTGGCTCTCATGCCGATTCCTCGTACCGGCGCCTTATGGCTAGGGTTTCTGAGTACTTGGGATGGTCTGCTCCCCCAGGGGAGTTTGTGCAGGATGATCTGACGGACATCCTTGATGTTGGTCCCCCAACTGACCCGGTACTGCCGTTCCATATGGCTTTACAGAGAAGGGTGGCGGCGGCTTGGACTGCTCCGGAGAGTCTCCCGGCGGTGGGCAGATCCTTGTCGCGAGAATACCGTCCAGCCAGTAGCGACCCCTGCTACTTGACCAGGCACCCCACTCCGGAGAGTTTGGTGGTGCAGGTGGCCCCGGCAAAGCAGGCGTCGTACCCTAACATCCCTCCTGATAGGGACGACAAACGTTTTGATGGCTGGGCGAAGAAAGTGTTTTCTTATGGTGGTATGGCGCTTCAGGCGGCCAACTCCATTTGTGCCTTGTCTCGTTTCACACACACTCTGTGGAACTGTGTTGCGTTAGCGGCTGAACATATTCCCGAAGGGGACGAACGGGATGGTTTCCTTGCTATGGTCCTGGATGGTAAGGATGCCATGTGTGAGTCCGTTCAGTCGGGTTTGGACTTAGCTGAATGAGTCAGTAGGTCCATGGCGGCGAGCACCGTGATACGCAGGTTTGCGTGGTTGCGGAAGTCGGGGTTTGCTCCTGATGTGCAGTCCCGGCTCCTCAACATGCCCTTTGACGATGAACACCTTTTTGGCAGCAAGGCTGACGAGAGCCTTGAGAGGTTGCAGACCTGAAAAGCTGCAGCGAAGTCGTTGGGCGCTGCAGTTCGCCAACCTCCGCCTTTTCGTCCTAGGGGACAGCAGTGGAGGGGTGGTTCCTTTCGCTATTACTCGTCCTTCAGTAAAGCGAGAGGAGCTGGCAGTCAAAGAGGCCAACACAGGGGTACCAGAGGTGGACGACAGGGTACCCGTGGTGCCAAGGCCGCTCGAGCAGTTGCCTCTTTGCCCTCAGGTAACGCCGCAGCCACTCCCACTCAGTCATGAGGCCATGTCCCATGGTTCGCCGGTTGGGGAAAGGCTGGCGCAGCATCTTGTAGAGTGGCAAGCCATTACTTCAGATGTGTGGGTTCTGGAGATCATAACCCACAGCTACTGTCTTCCCTTTCGGCACAGGCCTCGCGACAATCCACCGGGGAACCTCTCTTTGCAGAGTCCGGATCCGCTCCTTGCGCAGGAAATTCAAGCCCTGCTGGAGAAAGGTGCCATAGAACTGGTGCCTGTAGCGGAGAGGAACAAGGGATGGTATTCCCCTTATTTTTTGATTTCGAAGAAAGACGGGGGATTGAGACCCATCATGGACTTGCGCGGTTTGAACAAACTCCTCAGGAAGGACAAGTTCAAGATGGTTACTCTCTCTCAAGTCCTCCAGGCCCTTCAGCTTCAGGACTGGTTGGTGTCACTCGACCTCAAGGATGCTTACTTCCATGTGCCGATCCATCCCAAGCACAAGAAGTACCTGAGGTTCGCGGTTGGCGACTCTCACTTTCAGTTTCGGGTCCTGCCGTTCGGATTGACCTCCGCCCCGAGGGTTTTCACCAAGCTCATGGTGGTGGTGGCAGCGCATCTCAGGCAAGGGGGGGATTCACGTCTACCCCTACCTGGACGATTGGTTGATCAGAGGGAGCTCTCCCGAGCAAGTCCTGGATCATCTGTCCGTCACCTGCCGCTCCCTTCACAGGCTGGGCTTCTCCCTCAATTTAAAGAAGTCCCATTTGACGCCAACACAGCGGCTCCAGTACATCAGAGCAGTGCTCGACACTTCCCTGGGGCAGTGTTTTCCTCCCCAGGTGAGGGCTCTTCACATTCAGCAGATGGTGCACAAGTTTCAGCATGCCCAGACGCTCCCAGCGTTCGAGTTCTTGAGGTTGCTCGGCCTCATGGCATCCTGCATTCTTCTGGTGCCAGAGGTTCGCCAGCGGATGAGATCTTTGCAGTGGGCACTCAAGACGCAATGGTCGCAGTCCTCTGGCAGGAGGTCGGACCCTTGTTCTTAAGTTTCTTATGGGTGCTCCGTTTGAGCCTTTACATTCTTGCCCTTTGAGGCTGTTAACTCTGAAAACTGTGTTTTTAGTTGCGGTTACTTCCGCTCGCAGAGTGAGTGAGTTACAGGCACTTTCAGTTAAGCCACCCTTCACTGTATTTCACAAGGACAGGGTTGTCCTTAGAGTTCGTCCTTCTTTTCTTCCGAAGGTAGTGACGGAATTTCATTAGGCCCAGAAGGTTGTTCTTCCGGCATTCTATCCTCCTCCGCATCCTGGTAAGGAAGAGGAGAGGCTCCATAGGCGTGATCCTAGGAGAGCTTTAAGCTTTTATGTTTCACGCATGTCCCGGGTCAGAGTGGACAATCAACTCTTTATTGGTTACGCTGGAAAGCGTTTGGGGCAAGCTGTGACGAAACAGACTTTGTCTCGCTGGATTATTTTAGCCATATCAGAGTGTTACCACTTGGCGGGTAAGGACCCACCGGCAGGCTTGCGGGCCCATTCTACCAGGGGTGTGGCTGCATCTACTGCCCTGCAGACGGGTGTTCCTATTCGCAACATCTGTGATGCAGCCACCTGGGCTTCAGTACATACATTTGTACGTCACTATTCCCTCGATTCCATCCGAGGACAGGATCTGGCCTTTGGCAAGGCGGTCCTTTGCTCTGCTATTTGATTGGCTATTCTAAATTTTGATTCTAAATTCTTTCCCTCCTCGCTCTGGTACTGCTTTGGGAGTCTGTCATAGATATGGAATACGTCGGAGGACCCAATCCCCTCGAAGAACAAGTTACTTTCTTACCTGGTAACGTTCTTTCGATGGGATGGTCCGATGACGTATTCCATATCGCTCCTGCCCTGCCTCCCCGCTGCAGAATTTCTTTTGCGATTGCAGCTTACGTTCCGCAGTTGACTAATGTCACACGTTCTGGGGGAAAAAACTACAACTGAGGCTAAGGGCTTCGTGCGTCCTACTTATCACATCGGATGACGTCGGAGGAGGAGGTCCTCGACGACGGCGCATCGACGTCATCGACGCAGGACGCAGACGCCGAAAAAAGTTTCCGAAGCAGCACAGCTGTGGTGATTACATGTCATAGATATGGAATACGTCGCCGGACCATCCCATCGAAAGAATGTTACCAGGTAAGAAAGTAACTTGTTCTTCTGTACTTAGCTGATGCAATTTATCAGTGTTGGGTGGCCCTCTGCTGTCCAAATGGCAAAGTGAACCCACTTTAACAACTATCATTTCAACATATGAATGTAATTTATCAGAGTTTTATTTATTGGATATTCATAATGCGCCTATACACAATGTGTTTTGAGGCATGTTAGGATGCCCTCCGATGTCCAAATGGCAAAATGCACCCACTTCAACAAACAGAATGAGCATGTTTCTACGCGGTCATCTTCACCTTTCACTATCGCAAACCTTCGGAAGTTACTTAACAAGGGACACGGCGGTTCCAGTGTCAATGAACAGTTTGTTACCAGCTCATCGTTTCAGTCTTTAAAGAGCAAAGCGCTCTAGGACGAATACCTCCTCAAGCTGAAACTGAAAGTAGGTGCTGTAATTATGCTCCTAAGCAATCTTATGCCATCACAAGGACTCTGCAATGGAACAAGGCTGACAATTACAAATCTACAAACATGTATCATAGAGGCCCATGTGACAGATGGAACCTGGATACTGTTCTTATACCGCACCTACCTCTCATTCCACCTGATACGTTTTAGCCTTTTCAATGACCATTAAAAAGTCACAGGGACCTACACCCCCTTCCTGTAAGCGATCAGTGGTAAGTCCGATATTTAAGAAGGGGGACAGAAGTAACCCTATGAATTACCGACCAATATTGACCTTTAAGATATGCTAGAACGGCGTATGTAACGTTGTGAACAGCTTGTAAAGTAAGCAACTGGTAAAAGTACCCCACCCAGGAATGCCAGACGGTGTGCGACCATTCGTTTTACAAAGTTTATGATCAAACCAGAGTTTACTCCCACACTTTGCCTACTTTTACAATTAGACTGCGAAACCATTACACAGCACCCCATGCCTCAATTTTGTTAGTCCTAGTCAGCGAGTTTCAAATTGTCCCCAACATGAGCATTAAAATCCCCTCCCAATATCACAGTGAAGGGAATTAGGGAATTAGTCGTACATGCCATCTGATTATCCCCAATAATATTAACACACTTATGGTACAAATTATCCAAACAGGATGAGAGATTATCAGCAATTGTTAAAGTATTAAAAAGGTGTCCCCACTCTTTACCAGTCTTGCTCAGTCTAGACAATTGACTGTTAATTGTAGAACTAGAATCAAACTTGATATCCACCGGCAGTGAATTTGTAATCCAGCACATAATCCCACCCTTGGCTCTTCTGATGATTCTGATTGATGGAGTGGCTGGTCTAATATAAGTTGCATAACCAGGAACGTACAAGGCAAATAATGTTTTCTGGAATAATACTAGATCATAAACCGATAACAAGGAACACTGCTTTGGATCATCCATCTTCTTCCTTAAACCGACAATGTTCCAACACAATATTGTCCAAGTTAAGGTCCCATGGGTTTGTTTTGTGGTTACAACCGGGTCTTGGTTAAGTGCCTTGTCGGCCACCACTTCCCGTCCTATAGGTTTGACCAAAATCATCAATACATGGCTTGTCTCAAAATTAGAACAGAACAATGTCTAAGCTTCGCCATCAATGTTGCAATCTATTGCTGTGTTATTATATGATTGGCCCACATATGAAGCAGGAAATCTTTTAACTGCATGCAGATCATCCATAGATGCCAAAGGAGAATCTATTGGAAGACGGCACTTAACAAAATTGGTCTGCTAATTGCTTCACCCTTTGGATAACATATGAGAAGCTTTTTAGCAAGTCACCACCAAGCATCTAGAGATGAAGCTCTGGTTAGGTAGTGCAGAACAATTGTTTGACATCAAATTTGCCCCGTCACTCAATAATGATATCGGCCGCTTTGGCCCAAGGAAGGCTTTTGTGCTCTTCGTCCTTATCTGGACAGTCATCCCTTACTCCATCTGATTATGAGGAGACCTTTCTGAACAGCTGCGGGGGGGGGGGGAATAAATGCACACAGCTCGATACGTCTCAGGCAAGCCACATAGATGCCATTTTGGCAGTGGGCTACACATGGCTATAGAAAGATGTATCCAATTTTGTAGGTCTGTTTCGCGAAGAGCAGTTTCTGGTGGTTCTTAAATTAGTTGCAGGTAACATGATTGCGGTTGCAGCCAGCCTAGTTAACCCTGCCGTCCAAGGAATGTGTCTTGGTTTAGATGTGCACAGTGGGGGCTCGCTATATGGAACAACACTTATAGAATGTGCCCATAACAAGGTGAACAGTTTTCCCTTTGATAGCCCCCATTTTATCGACTCATTAACACATGAAGTGTGGATTAAGTAGAGGCAAATGCTATCAATTCAAAATACATTTCAAGCACTCCACTAGTCTATTTGGCTTTTTTTTTAAATGGGCTAAAGGTTGAGTCTCACAAGGCTTTAGATGCTTTCACTCATGAGCTCAAAGCGAGGAGTAGTTGGGATGCCCACTTCTGGACTCCTTCCAAGTGGCAAAGCAAACGTCCTTAATTTCCCAAAGTTCCTCTGCTGAAAACCAGAAGAACTGACCTCTTTGTGAGCCAGTTCCGACACTCGCGACTGCATTTCCTTCAACCAGTGGTTCTTGTAGGTTTCCAAAGGCCTCTCCACACTTGCTGACAACACCCACCTACCCCCAACTTATCTAATCGAAACAAGGAGCTATGAAAGCTTCTCTAGTTGAAGGCAGCAAAGAGGGTTCCTGCTTCTGAGGCCTCTCTGTAATTGGTCTCTAAAGATTGGGTTGAGGACACTCTTGGTCCCTTTGGATTTTAGTGAATTTCACTTTTGTGGGGTGGGAAGGTTCAAGATGGACATCTTGCACAGATACATGGGTCTCTGAAGGAGGGAGAGTGGATTACACTCCGGACCTTCAAGATGTGTACATGCATATTTCGATTTGGACTCATTGTAAATTTCTGATTGTCCATCCAAACCAGCCATTCCAATTCAGGGTTATTGTGTTTGACCTAAGCTCAGCGGCAATGGTATTCCACAAGCATAAGTCAGCAATCTGTTTAGCTTGGGGTTAAAGGAGTGCATATTTTCCCATACCTGGACTATTGGCTCACTCAGAATTCTTCTCCCAAAGAGGTTCTTGTTTGCCTTGAGTTTACCCTGGATTTAGTCTTTCTAGTTGGCATGCCTGTGAACTATATAGCAATCTTAATTGATTTTAGAGGCTTCTCCATCATGGACAGCGCTTTCCCTTCCCAGGAAAAGGATTCAAGACATAAATGTCATAAAGGTCTTGGGTCTTTTTATGTTCAAGACATTGCATGTAAAGGGGCTTTGGGTCTGGTGGTCTCATTGCAAGGCTGCACATGAGATACTCCATTTTATCTTGTGCTTCATTTGTCTCTTGTGTTCATGTGCCACAGTCTTTTCAAGCTTCAGTTGTTTACAGAGTTAAATATGACTCCCATCGGTGAATGAACAAGCACACTAAATAGGTGTTCCTTTCTTTGTGGCAGACCGCTTCTGCCTCCGCCACAAACTCCTCACTTTCATGGTAGTGTGTGTAGTAGACCAAGAAATGAAACACAAGGCATTCAAATAAGATTGTATACCCAATAGGGTATTTGCTGGACAATTTTCTTTAGGTTGGGTATGAATAAAAACCTATAGGTTTCTAGGGGAATGCATTAGAACCTATATCAGACAAACTGTACAGGATGGGACAACAAAGTGGGGTGCTCGTTGGGTGTTGTAAAGAAAAGTCCACAACCTATTTTTATTAGTCTGTCCCTTGTTTAGAATGGGAAGTCTCTTTACTCTGTTGCTCATTGTCTGAGTGACCCTTCAGGCTTCTCCGCTTTCTCCGACTGGTCAAGACCTTACCCCTTTCATTGATCTTCAGTTTTTGAGCAATTGGATATCTGTTCCCCCGACGGGTGCTTCTTGGACTTTCTGGATGAAATGTTGTATGCAGTCGCCCTGGACCTGGCTTCTTCAATTTGACAAGCAATCCCTTGTGGTTCACAGTGTATTAGTCTCTCCCACCAGGGTATCCAGTCTTTCCATCGAAAAATGTTTAATCTAAACATTTTCCATCAAATATTTTCTAACGAAAACATTTTCATCAAATGCATTTTTGTGTGGGGGTTAAGGGATAATTCTGTTTGCAAAATGTTTGGAGTGGGGTTTTAACAGTCCTAAAGGTGGGATGGGGGAGACACCCCAAAAAAATGCATTCGGTGAAGATGTTTTCATTACTAAATATTCAATGGAAGTTTTTTTAGATGAACCATTTTTGATGAAAAGGCATGGAACCTACTGGCAGACCATATGGCTTCAGGACTTTGGGTTTTAAGTTAGCGCTAGGTTCCTCTCCACACACACTCCGCATCTGGTCATCTGATTTGCCTTCCCTGTTGAATGGGTATTTCTTCTCCCTTCCCCGTTCTGGACACTTTTCAGGCAGTCAATATTGTACTAGCCAGGGACATCGATCCTTCTGGATATCTTAACCAAACTGGTTTGTTCCGCTTAACATCCATTTCTCTCCAGGTTCTCTCTGGTTCCACAGGGAGTTTGGCTAGGCATGTCTGCCTCCTCTGGCACTCTCATGCATTCTGGCTTTGGACAAAATTTGACCCTGCAGGGGCTGGGGCTTGGCTTACGACCTTGTTGTGAATAAGGTATGCCTTATTGCATTTTGAATGTCCCCTTGTGGCGAGTTCTTCCCAGGTAATTTCTGATATTTTGTTTCTCACACTCCACAGATACAAGGGTTTCTTTCTTTGCTCCCATTTCAGCTGAGTTAGCTGTCCCCTGTATTGTAGGTACCCTAAGAAAGATACCCAGGGTTTCGTAGTCCCTCTATTCTGACTTCCACTACAGGACCTTGGAAAAAGGATACCACGTTCCTGGGATAGTAGCAGTCCAAGGCAACCCACCTCATCCACTCTCGAGGAGGCACATTGGGTAGAGGCTTCACCAGCCCATTCATTGGAACTGTCCACAGTGGGATGCAACCCCAGGAGATCCCCAGGTGTCCAACCTCAAGGGACTCCAGGATTCACATGTACACATCAGTGTGCTGGAGCACAAGGCAATTTGCCTGGCTTTATAGGCCTTCCTCCAAAGTGGGTCTTAGGGTTCTGATTCTCACAGACCATTCAACTGCTGTGGCACCAGGTGGCCCACCCATTGCCCATGCTATCTGGTCATCGATATTTGCATCCTTCCCAATGTCTTTTTGCCTTTACAATAGCCGCTTGTTTAGCAGGATAACTCCCATGTTAAGGCAAAGGATTTCACAAGAAGTGGGACCGTTACCTTCTTTGGCAAGTCTTCAAGTACTAGTGTTCATGACAAGAGGGTCAGTTTGCAAAACATGTCAACAAGAGTGTGCTCTTCATTGTTGTTTTTCTGTGTTTTTGGTTAAAATGTATATTAGATGTTTTAGCAACTGAAGAAAACACAGTGAATTGTTTTGAATGTCTTTATATAACCTGTGAGTGTTTTTAGGCGTTTCTATCATAATTCTCAGCTATTTATCACAAGTGTCTTTCAGTGGTGTCTATTTTGGTTTTGCTGCATGTAATTTGTTTTTTTTACATTAAAATAAGACATGTTTCAATATATATCATTTCTGATGTTTGTGAATCTGCTTAAATCACATGCTGTGCATATAGTCTGACATCTAGTGGTAATCGCGGAGTATTGCATCTTTTTTTCCAAAGATAGAAAAGGGACGTTGACATGGGCATGACTGCAACACTATCCCTAACGCAACGTGTAATGAATCCCAAATCGGTCACGCGTCGAGGTCCCCCACACCATTTTTTCCCCACCTGTCTATTCGGTTGCACGTAATGCAGACCTTGCAAGTGTTTTATTTTGCTGTTTATTATTTCTTCAGCGGTTCGTTTGCCTTAAACGACTACTAGACGGGTGTTCAACGCCTAATCTTGTCCGCTGTTGATCAATCCAGTAACTGCTCAGCAACTGTTTCCATGTGGCGTGGGCCCTCCGACCTGGCCTTCACAGTAGGGAGAGTGGGGCCCTGTTCATACTGTCTTCTCTTGAGAATGCCTTTTCTCCAGCATTGGATCTTTCATAGATTCACATGCTGTGAATATTCCCAGTCGTCAGAATGGGAACCCTCAGTAACCTTAACATAGCGTTTTCCTATGTAAAACTTCGACATTGAGTGTCCTATCGACGTCTTTTTGTGTGCTTTAGGCTGCACCAATAGGACGTCTTGTATAAATAGCCCCACCCTGTGGCTTCCCTTCAGAGTTCAACAGTCTCCAAACTGTTGGGGTCACCTCGCGTTTTCTCTCTAGAAATTTGCTCTTCGTGTTCTACACGTGCTTTCGCTGGTTGTTTATTTCCAGGCCCAGTATGTCATCAGTGGGCCCGGAGAAATCATTGTTTCAGCCGTGTGCGACCTGCGGCCTAAAGAACGTCTACGATGAGGATGGGCATGCAGACTGCCTTTATTGCCTATATCCCAATCATTCCACGGACAACTGTGAGGTTTGTCAAGGCTTCTCACAGACGCTGAAGGACCGCATCAGCAAGTCCTCTACTACGGCAGAGAAGGTGTTGCCTTCAGTCCCGAAGACGCGGTCGGTAGAACCCCATCTAAGAAGCGGCGCACGGCAGGGCTGGTGCCGGAGGTGGGGAAAGGCGGAGGAGTCATCGGGCACAAGGTCGGTGCAGCAGAGTGTAGGGTTGAGTGGTCTCTCTCAGGACAAGGCTCCCAGGATTGACAAGTCGAAGGACGTCCGTTCCAGGCCGGAGAAGTCAGCAACGCTGTTGCACAAGGCCTCGACGGCTGATAAAGAGAAGCCGAAGTCTCGAGCGTTCTCCTCGTCAATGAAGCATTTGTTGTCCAAGGACCGGCACCATTCCTCTTCAGGCCGAGTCGTCCAAACATCAATCCAGCTCCACGTCCACACAGTCCGCTTCGCCGGAGAAAGCCAGGCCGGTGGTAGCCTTGATTCCCTAGCCGAGGGGCTCATCGACGGAAGTCCCTCAGTCGACGGTGGTGGTGCTGCCCCCTCTTTCTTCGCCGACTATGGTGACGACTGTTCAGTAGTCGACCGCACTGGATTCTTCGTTAACAACTAATGCAACTGGTGCCCCATTGACTTCAGAGGTGGCGTGGCAGTCGGGGTCTGGCCTTAGGCCATTGCTCCCGTTGGAGATTCTGCAGCAAGGCCCCACGACGTGCGACTTGGACTCAAGTCCGGAAGAGGAAAGTCATCTGTTTTTCGATCCGTAGGCGATGGATCTGCAGCCGGCAGTGCCATCCACGTCGGCAGGCCTGAGTACTGTCCTGCCGCAGTACACGCTGGTGAATCTGCACAAGTTACTGTCCCTGCAAGTGCTGATCAAGCTACAGTCGTCATCGGGGCAGTTGGATGTACGGCTCCCAGTCCCGCTGAGCCCGGTGGGTCCTATGGAGGAGGTACGGGTTGTGCCGTGACAAGATGCAGGTGCCAGTGCCCCTTGCCTAGGCCTCCCGCATAGGTCACCTATGTTTCAGCCGCTGTGGCCGTCTCCCGGTTGTTTTCACCCCTCCCCGGACACATCCAGAGGAAGGGGAGCTGGTGGATTTGGATCCTGATAGTGTTCCGCATAACACTCTGTCGACGTCGCCCTGCTGGGCGGATACCTGGGATACCAATCAAGGGGTGGATACCCCCAGCAACTGGACTCTGCCTTCTCCTCCGGATGATGTTGGCGCTTTTCATGCAATGATGGCCAAGGCATGTCAAGAGTTTGGCCTTACTCCAGAGGAGGAGCGTAAGGACTTTTTTTTTTGTCTGATCACATGGGGAAGAGGCGGAAGGCGGTCTTTTCTGTCCCCATTTTGGACCACGTGTGGCAAGAGGGGCTGCGCATGTTGCACCATCTGTTCACAGAGCCTGCGGTCAAGGGCCGCTTGGAGAAGTTGTTTAAAGCGCCGGAGTCTTCACCCAAGTGCCTCATGTCACAACCCATGCCGGAGTCGATGGTGTTGGCGGCGGCAGGTCGGAAGGCGCAAAGTCAGTACAAGTGTGCAACGCCCTCGGACAATTAGGCCTGAAAGCAGGATGCGTTCGGCAAGAAGGTGCTTACAGTGGGGGCCACAGCTGTCAAAGCAGCCAACTGTTTGGCCATTGTGGCTCGATATGTCGGAGATGTGGCAACGGTTGGCTCCACTCTTGGATCATCTGCTGGAGCAGGAAAGGGAGGAGGCCATGCTGCTGCTTCAAGAGGGGGAGGAAGCCTCCATCCACAGCATTAACATTGCGGTGTACTTGCAGAGTCGGGGTTCAAACAGATGAACAAGGGTGTGGTTCTCTGTAGACTGGCCTTGCTGCGTTGTTCTGATTTCTGGCCTGAGGTGCAACACAAAGTGGTAGACATGCCATGTGAAGGGGAGCAGCTGTTTGTTGCAAAGATTGATGAGGCGTTGAAAGCGATGAAGGAAGACTGATACAGCGAGGTCACTGGGCACGCTGCAGAGTGGATGCTCTTTTTGCCCTTTTCGTGCCTTTGAGGAGCCTCAGGGAATGCCAGATTTACAGGTTCCTGCGACAAGGGCTACAGGCCACCAGTTATTCCTCCCAAGTGTTCCGACATTCTTTGCAGTACGCACAAAGGACCAAGGACTTTCAAGAGCATGGGAATAGCGGGAAGGCGGTATTGGCTGGTAAAGGCTGGCAGTCAAAGCATCAGCAATGACTGCCATATAGGCAGCCAACTAGGGGGCAGGGTGCCGCACCATGTTGACAAGTGGCATTTAATGACGACGGACAGATGAGTGCTGAATGCAGTACGTTATGGCCACTCGTTGGAGTTTCAGCGCCCGCAACACCCTATCCCGCAGCCACATCTGTCATCTTGCGACAGGAGGTGCGCCTGATGTGTTGGAAAAAAGGGCGATCGAACCGTTGTTGGAACGGTGACAGGAGGTACGCCTGGTATTTTGTAATCAAAAAACCGAATGGAAAGCGGCGCCCTATTCTGGACCTTCGGCCGTTGAACAAGAATCTGCATCGAATGAAGTTCAAGATGCTGACGTCGCAGGATGTCATACGCTTGGTTCAGCCAGGAGAATTCTTGGTGTCCTTGGACACGACGCCTACTTCCACATCCCAATGCTTCCCAAACATCGCAAGTTCCTAAGGTTCGAGGTCGGTTTCGATCATTACCAGTTTCGGATTCTCCAGTTTGGCTGAAAGTCGGCTCCTAGAACCTTCAAGTGCCTGGCTCTGGTGGCGGCCTTCCTCCGCAGGGAAGGGCATCATGTTTACCTGTACCTGGACGATTGGTTGGTCAGAAGTGCATCTCCTCAAAGTACATCCAAGTCTCTCCAGGCAGCAGTGCTCCTGCTACGGCGGCTGGACTTTGCGATCAACTTTACAAAATGTTGTCTAACGCCATCCAGGGACTTGGTTTTCTTAGGGACCCAGTTTCACACGCAGCTTAATCTGGTGAAGCCGTCTGATGACAGAATACAGAAGCTGATCTCCTGGGCAGCCTCGTGGGGGCCAGGAATGTTGGTCACTGTCCGAGGGTACATGTCTCTTTTCTGATCCATGGCGTCCTGCATCCCTCTCATCCCGAATTGTCGTCCATTTATGTGGCTGGTGCAGGAGTTTCTTGCCTCCAGGTGGTCAGAGTCTTGGTTCCTGGTCCGAAAAGGTGGTTGTCTCCTGGGCTTTGGCAGAGGCCCTGCGGTGGTAGACTTGCTCAGACAACATTGTGATGGGCATGCACCTGGTGGAACTGGACTTTCGATACACGATCGTGACGTACACGTCCCAT
The DNA here is from genome assembly GCF_040938575.1 of Ambystoma mexicanum. Classification (NCBI taxonomy): domain Eukaryota; kingdom Metazoa; phylum Chordata; class Amphibia; order Caudata; family Ambystomatidae; genus Ambystoma; species Ambystoma mexicanum. Next base: position 19,049,941 of record NC_090926.1, read on the forward strand.
GTGGGTTGGGGTGCGCCCCTCGACCATCTTCAGGTTCAGGGCATGTGGACTCTCAAGGAGGCGTCCTTCCACATCAACGTTCTGAAATTGAGGGCAGTGCACTGGGCTCTGAAGTCTTTTCTGCCATTCAGGGTACAGTGGTCCGCATTCTGACAGACACCACCACCGCAATGGTTTACCTGCGCAAGCAGGACGGCACACACTCACAGCTCCTGTCCTGGGAGGCTCAGGCGGTCTGGCATTGTGCCTTTGCTCACGGGATTCATATCACTGCTTACCATCTACTGGGAGTGCAGAATGTTCAGGCGGACGCTCTCAGCAGCTACACGGGTCCGCTGCACGAATGGAAGTCGAAGGACGCCCAGGTGGCAAAACTTTTCACGAAATGGGGGTCTCCCCCTCTGGACTTGGATCGCCAGCCTGGAAAACGAGCATTGCCTGCTTTTTGCCAGCAGGGCGGGTCATCCAGTCTCGAGGGGGGATGCGTTCCTGTGGAGAACGATACAGATGGTCCTCAAGATCCAGTGCAAGGTGATCCTGATGGCCCCATTTTGGCCCGGCAAACGTGGTTCTCGGATCTGCTTCACCTTGCGGTGGACGCCCCCTTCATCTGGGGTCGGAGGATAATGGAAAGGTGTGGCATCACGACCCAGGTTCTCTTCGGCTTGCGGCGTGGCTCCTGACCACTCTGAATTTGGACATCTAGATATCCTGCAGGATTGCAGTCGGATCTTGGCTGGGGCAAGGGCGCCGTCTACCAACGTGTCGTACAGTCGGAAGAGGACCAGGTTCTGTGCCTGGTGTGCAGAGCAACCAGACTTGCAGCCATTACAGGTGTCACCAGCTCTGCTTCTGCCACATCTTCTACTGCTGGCAAAGGGTGGGCTGTCGTCTTCGATTAATGCCATTTGGCAGCCATCTCCAGGTTCACGAGACGGCGCAACTCTACGCCTCAGTTCACTGACAGGTTGGTCAAACACTTCCTCAAGGATCTTTTCAGGACGTTTCCCCCGGATAAGAAGATTGCTCCGTTATGGAGTCTCAAAGTGGTTCTCTCAGCTCTAATGAAGCCGCTGTTTGAAACAATGACGGCGACAATTAAGTTCCTCACGTGGCAAGTCGATTTTCTGGTGGCAATTACATCGGCCAGGAGGATCTCTGAGCTTCAAGCACTGGTCATCGATTTGGTGTATCTGAGGTTCATGAGGGACAAGGTTTTCCTGTCTACTAAACCGCACTTTATCCCTAAAGCGCAGTTGGAGTTTAACAAGAACTCTACAATTGCCTTGCCCACTTTCTTCGCTAAGGCTGCCACTTCTCCGGAGAAAGCGCTGCATTCTGTGGACGAACTCTGGTCAGTCAATTTCTAAGCAAGGCCTTACCCGTTGATTCTCCTCTACGATTTCCTTTTGCCAAGGGAAGGCTGGCAAGCCTTTGTGGGCCGCTCCTAAGGCCCATTCTACAAGATCCAAGGCGTCGTCAGCGGCACTGTGGGCGGGTATACCGCTCAGTGACATTTGCCAAGCAGCATCTTGGGCGGTGCCGCATACCTTCACCAGAAACTGTCTGGGGAAACAACATGTGGAGGATGTGCAGGTGGGCCGTGTGGTCCTACAACGCCTGTCCAATTAGGGAAGCCCCGCAACTTCCGGGGTTTGGTTTGTTCTAATGGTGTTTGTTTCTCATACTGATTGTTGGATTGTTTTCATTATGTAGTTGCTATGGCCTGGGCGCATGGGGCTTTGTTTACCTGTCATGATCCACCAAGATGTCATACTGCAGTGTAATCTATTCATGGATTCACATGCGCACACCGGCCGCCCCTGCAGGTAAACCTTGGTTCGGGTTTCCTCTTCTTTGGGGGGTTAAAATCCGACTCGCACTGTGTTCAATTTTTCCATAGGAAAACGCTATGTTAGTTACTGAGGAGTCCAAACCTGACGAAGGGGAATATTCACAGCACGTGAATCCATGAAAGATACCAATGCTGGAGAAATGGAGCTACAGGTAAGAAACTACTCCCTTCTTCACCCCATCTCTCTCCTTTCCTTTGGTCTGGCTGCCGTTTCCCTCTGCTAGGGAGATGACGCCTTTTACAATGACATATTTCGGCACCCATCGCCAATGCAATTGATGTTTCCCTTGTGATCACGACAAGCGTAATTGTAAAGACTAAGTTCTTTCGGCCTAAGACCCTGAAAGACGGGTGTATGAAACTGTGGGTGGTCTACGCTATGCAGGCCGAGAGTCACTCTCCTGCCAGCGCCTCAGACAAGACTCTCTCAGCAGCTGCGTCTCCGATTTGGAGGCAGTCCACTTTACCATGGAGCCCTCGCGCTCTCCTGTGTCCGTCCCCAGCCCCGACCAGCATGCCACCGGCCATGGGGAAGATTCATCCCGGCGACAGACACACATGCCACCCACTCCAAAGCAAACAACTCCTTGCAACCACAGACCCATCGAAGTCCTAGGCGGGGCCTTCCGAACCTCACGGTTCGCCCTATGCGTACACGCCCTCCTAGCCTACGCATGGAGGTAAATCCTTCTCTGTAGCGGGCAAACCCACTAAATCTATGGCCTCCGGCGCGATATTGTTGAAAGACTCACCCAGACGGATTCACTTATCAGAAACGCTCCCAAAGGTTGGGGAGAAGCTTTCCAAAGCGGTATCTCATATTTCGGACCGCAAGAAAGGCTTTGGTCTGTGGAACATTCTTCAGCCTCTACTCCCTTTTTCAGAACATCTGCGCCAGGACCCAGTGCCTCCTGCATCGCCTTTTCCCCTCTCCTGATCTTTCAGACTGTTTTGAATGGACCAGGGACAAGTATGAGGCTTGTATGAATAAGATACCAGAGTCCATTCATTACTCGGGCCAATTCGATGATATTTTGAAAAGACATAGGGATGTCGACCCCAGTCCTGTCCCTCATAAATCAGAGGCTTCACTCCCTAGGTGCTCAATTCTCATCCCTGGTTAAATCCCATCTGGACCCCCAGGTGGATATGTTTGTAGATGACCTATGTGACGCTAGCCAAGACATTTTTTTTATTTCCAAGACTCTGGCCAAGGCAAGATTCTACTTATCAGGACTCCAGTTGGAACCCTGTAGATGACTGGGCATGTGGCCTGCCACTCCTCATAACTGTGACCCAGTAAACCTTCTTCTAGACGCTTCTCCTACTCCACAGACCAGGGACTTGCATATTGATGACCAGATGATGTTCAATAACCTCTTAAAGAGGGCTGCTGACCACTTCCAAATTGCCACACAAGAAGCCGCCGTCCCTGATTCGGACTTTGTGGAAAATATCTTTAAGGAAAAGATCCCAGTCTGCCAAGCCATCCCTTTGTTGAACTCAATCAAGAAGCGTCTGGCTTCCTTATTGCTCACACCATCACTCACATGTGTGGTTAATCCCTGTGTGAAGAAAATGTTCTGCCGGGCTCCTTCATACCCGATGTACATCAGGGGCCATACCATCCCCGACTCCCTGGTCGTCCCTACTGCACGGAAGAGGGCTGGGGTACTACTGTCCTAATTGGAATCCCCTCCCAGCAAGGACTGCAAGAAATTGTACGCCCTTGGCAAGCGTGTCACCACCTCTGCTGCCTTCTCCACCAGAATAGCCAACACCATGCTCATAGCAAGCTATAGTGACGTTCGGTGCGGTCTCGTCAAAGAGGGCCTCCAAGAGGTCCCAGAACCTGCTCCTACCCTTATTCTGGACGTGGTTGTGGAAGGGGCGGCAAGTCACCCAGAATATTCCTAAAAATACCTTGTGGACCCTTCTCAAATGCCACGCCTTGCTCAAACTTTCAGGCTTTAAACCGGATATCTAAGCCTCCCTGGTCAACAATCTGGGGTACCTTTTCGGGAAAGCGGTTAAGGAGGCTCTGGAGGACCACCAATAAAGAGAGCATAAGTCTTAATAATCGCTCAATCAAATCTCGGCCGAGCTGTTAGTCCACAGGGGCTGTTTGAACACCCATCGGCCCTTTCTCGGACAGTCCTTCTCCCTCTCTTCCCAGGGACAATCTGGTTCGGGGGCTCAATCTGGACCTCCGAACAGGGCTCCCCCACTGGTTTCCAATGCCCTCAACAAAGAGGATTTTGTCAGGGAAATGTCAGAAGCAGAAACTCTGCTTCCAGAGGCTCCCCGGCCTCCGTGATGCCGCGGTACAGGTACCCTCCAACACTTCCCCGGTTTTTGAACGTCTGTGTGGGAGGAGGGGGGGTCATATCAGATCAGTGGGTGCTCAAGACAGTCGCCAACAGGAACTGCATCAAATTCCTCCATCCACCCGGAAGCAGACTTTCATCAGACCTTCTGCGCATCCTGTTGGACGAAGTCCAGGTCCTGCTGGAAAAGGGCGCCACCAAAGTCATCCCTCATTTTCAGGTAAACAAGGAAATGTATTCAATATACTTCCTTGTACCCAAAAAAGGATTTAACCATGCACCCTATTTTAGAGCCACGTCCTGCAAATTAGTTATGTCAAACCTCAAATTCAGGATGACGAGTCTTCAGGAAGTAATCCTGTTGCTGCAGCAGGGGGATTGCATAGCCACATTGGAATACTTTCATATTTCAATGTTGCCAGCACACAAAATACCTCCAGTTCAAGATACGACACACACACACACACACACTATCAGTTCAATGTTCTCCCCTTCGGCATAACCTCAGCCCCGAGGGGGTTTACAAAGGTACTAGCGGTAGCAGTGACTCACCTGTGCAGGAAGTCCGTCCCAGTGTAGCCTTACCTCGACGACTAGCTCATAACCGGAGACTCGCACGAAACATGCCTGGGAGATACCCAAAAGACAGTAGACCTCCTATTCAAGCTAGAATTCTCTATCAACGAGAAGAAGTCAAGTCTGGTCCCCCGCCAAGTCAAACGGTTTCTGAGGGCCCTGACTCGGACAGAAGACGTGCCTGTCTTCGCCTACAACAAGAGGGTTCAAACATGCTGTTCCAGATCCCTCATTATCTAGCCAGTCACTGCATAACACTTCACAGCTGCTGGGGATGATGGCTTCCTACATCTTACTTGTTCCTCCCGCTTGTTTGCGCATGGGCCCCATGCAGGAGTGGCTCTCAAGCCAATGGTGTCAGGCCAGCGTCCAGTGGGACGTTGTAGTGATTTTCTCGACAACCCTCATTCAGTCTTTGTAGTGGTGGTCAAAGTAAACCTTCTGCAGGAGAAAACCTTCACCATCCCGCAGTAAAGGCCACTCACAACACGGACGTAGCTCTATGCGTGGGTGGGGCCTAACCTCAAACAGACGGTGCACAGCGTATGGTCCCCATCAGTAGCATCCATTCATATCCATCTGTTGGAACTGCATGCAGTGTTCAACGCACTGAAAGCCTTCCAGGATCACCTTCAGTGGAAAACAGTTCTTGTGCTTTCAGACAGCACCATTGCCATGTACTACCTGAACAAAAAGGGGGGTGTACTGAAGGCATGTGGTATCAAAGCAAGACAGACACAAGTGAATACAGTTCAAGGGTGCTTATTAAACTGTAAAAATGGGTGGGATAAACACCTAATCTAAACCTAAATCTAAGATGGGAGCAAGCTACGACCATCAAATAGCACCGTCCTAGTGGAGTCTAGTCAAATAAAAGGGCCTATACTAAGAAAAACGTATTGCCAGGCCTTACCTCTAAATACAACAGTGGGATAATGTTCACAAAGAAAGAAAGCAGTGTTCTCAAAAGGATAAGCCAGGATGTTAAAGCGGCTGTCTCCCTTCCCCACGTTTGAAGCATGGGACAAGGCGGGACTCTCGAGCACAGCAGACTTCTGGGCTTCTCCGGCCTGAGTTTACAGCTTTTTCCAATATCGGGGCCTTCTGTGCCGAACTCTTTTATGAAAAATCTCTTGCTTCAGAGGGCCTGATGTATAACAAACAAAAGTTCCTTTTATTTCTCTTCAGGTCGGGCGATTACTCTTCACCTGAGGATCCCCCTCAGCCAGGCTCTGATCCCTTTAACATCTTCAGCCTCCCTCAATCGGGCTCAGACCAACCACTCACTGTGGACATCCCTCAGTCTGGTTCACGTTTGTCATCACAATGCAGTTCACCTAGTTTTTCAGTTCACCACGTGTCAGACTTGCGACTGTACAAGGGGTTTTAACTCGACCCTTTTATGACCACTTTGACATCTCTCGCTGACTTCCCCTGGGGCTTCTTGGTTATGGTAGTTTCATCAGTTCAACATATCCTCCTTGTTCAGGAGGGGGCTATTTGTTAGTCTTTCGAATGAGCGCCCAAGCGGTCCCGTACCACTCTAACCATAATACCTCGGTTGCTAACAAACGACCTTCGTCTATTATCATCTTTTCTTTTTGTAAATGTTGCTACTGCAACCATGAACTTAATACAGTCCAGTATACTATCAGTTTCTTCCGGCTCACCGCCTGTGTTGAACTTGCTGGTTTTTCTTCCGCTGGAGTCAAGGATTCTGGTGGCACCCCCATTGAAACTGCCATGCCCGTACAACATGCCATCACAAGACCAAGGAGAAGCGCTGCACCCATGCCCCAAGCACTCAATTTAGCAGTTTGGCTCCTGAAGTCATAGAGTTTGGGCACCTCCAACTCCCTCCGAGACGCATGGACATACTCAGGGAAGCATGAAAACTCAACACCCATGCATTGCTATTCCTATAAGTGGAAACTCTGTTATCTGGTGCAATGGTAAACATGTCAATCCCATTGACTGTTCCCCCAAAGATATTGTCCTGTACCCAACATGCCTATTAGACTCAGGACTTGTTTTCAATTCCCTAAAGGGCCACCTGGCCGCTCTCTGTATATACTACATCCCAGAGCAAGGTTTTATGGTGGAAGATTCCTGTCATTAAGGCTTTTATGGAAGGGGTTAAAAGACTTCACACCCCCTATTTCCAACCCAACTCCCGATTGGGACTTAAATGTTGTCCTCACAAGATTAATGGGACCTCCTTTCGAACCAATGCACAAGGCTAGCCTTAAGGCCCTCACCTATAAGACTGCCTTTCTAGTTGCCATCACTGCGATAAGGAGGGTGAGTGAACTGCAGGCCCTCTAAGTTCAGGACCCATTATTTACAAATAACATAAATAAAAATTAATAAAACTATTCACAAAGACATGTTAGTTTTGCGCGCTCACCCATGTTTTGTGCCTAAATTCATCCCGAAGTTCCATGTGAACCAATCAATCGAACTTCCCACTTTCTTTCAAAACCCCACTAACTTGACAGAATGAAGCCTCTGTACACTAGATGTGAGGAGAGCTGTAATATACTACCTTCAAAAGACTATAAGCCACTAAGAAAGACAAACCAGTTCTTTGTCTCTGTGGCAGCTGGTAGAGAAGTGGACCCTGTCTCTAAATCGGCTATTTCCAAATGGTATGTAAATTGCATCACACTATGTTCCTCTAGATTCCATTTGCAAAGCAGCAACCTGGAGTTCTGTTCATACTTTCACCCAACACTACTGCTTAGACTCGCACTCCTAAGTCTGATTCTCAGTTGGACAAGCGATTCTAAGACACCTCTTTGTTACTGTTCCTTTACACATCCCAGTAAAACACACAAGGGGAAAACAATGTTGTAATTTCAATGGACCTCTACGAGTATAAGGACCTTTCTGTAAGATTCAATCGCACTATCACACAAGACAGAAAAAGGACTGTGATTATTAATACAAATGTATTTTGTTGGCAATACTGATGTTGTGTTACCTATTCCGACCCTGGCCAGAAGAACACCCTCACCCTGGAGAGTGTTCCTAGTATGGCCCTAGTATGAGAGTGGCGTACCACCTATCTAAAAGAGGATAGAAAGGGGGGGGGGGGCTGACACTAACCCTATGATGGGTAGTTGATCAGTATTGCCAAGTTGATATAAGGCTTTCCCAGAAAAGACGCCTACTAGAGGCCTAAAAAGGAGAGTGTTTGGAATAGCATAGACAGGGGGATTCAAGTATTTTATTCACCCTCCGAAATGTGTGCTAAACCCACCAATAGACCTCTTTCAACCTAATTGCGGAAATCTTTTTTCATAACATTTGATAGACCATTATAGCATCATGTAGATCATAGGCAATAAAAAAGGAGGTTGTTCTTGACATGTCTCCTGTACGCTTGGGACATCAGTATTTTCTGTGGTCTACCGGTTACGATGATGTATGTTTTTCAAATCATCTTCTTCAGGACCTATTCCTTTATCCTTTGAGTCAATCTCCTCGTCCGATGTGACGGTAGCCCATATCCTACCTAGGGAATACAAAAATCTATTTCAAGGCCGGGTTCGAAGAGGCAATTTAATTTAGCTTGGTTGTCATATGCGGTCAGTGCTAGACACCCATTAGATTGTGCATGGACATTTTTCAATGGTAGCCCTGCACCCATAGTGCGAAGAACACCCCACACTCCCAGTGCATCTCTCCATACATTTCATAGTTATGTGTCGTACGATGGCCCCGTGCCACCCGGGCCCCTGAGTGGAAGAGGGAAGGGTGGGACAGAACCACTATATCTATACATATATGTATATACACTCGCGTGTCTCCAGTGCGTGATTTATTTGGTAAATACCTTTGGTGTTTCAACGTTCACTTTCTCTTAGTACATTTCATGATGGTCTCCGTGATATGAGTAGGAGCCCCCAAGGTGTTATTGCACGCTCAGTTGCTGTTGAAAATGGGCTGTGGGATGGAAAAAGCAGAATTACATTTTTGTCTTTTTGTCCCATAATCTGTATAAGCCTACTTGTTTGTTTAGGCTTAATTGATGTTGTAAACAACCTCTTAAAATCAAACGGACCTGGTGCTTATTTAATGACCCGATGGACAAATGACAAGCTTGTGTACTGTACGCTAGAAGTTATTTGTGAAGGATTCTCTTAGCGTACTATTGATAAGGACAAGCCGATGGCTGTTTCGAGTGCCACAATGAACACTCTGCGTTCCGTTTCGGAAGGGCTGTAGTCCTCATATTGTAATAGGCGGTACCCTGAAGTGTCACATTGGGAATTCACGGCTTCAGCTACAGTTCGTAGCTAAACATTACTACATGGGGAAATGTCATTTTTCAATCATACGAGTTGAAACCCACCTGCTCCTTTGTCTCAATCGGCGCATCGTGGCGAAGTTATAGTTCCAATTCTCCCATACACGGTGAATGCTTGTGAAGCTAGTTATCGTAGTTTGCTTTGCTATATAAGGGAGGACCACCTGTGGGGAGGTGACTCTAGGAGAAATTCGATGACGTCCTTGGAGGAAACCACATGCCCTCCTGTCCCTATCAATGGCATGCTGTCACGCTCCCCACCTCTGTATAAAGCCAAGGTGTTTAAACCCCAAACTCCCATTAGGGAAAACATACTGGTGACTGAGACGAGAAAGAGGAAGGGAGTAGTGAAGATCACTCCCCAGGATGCTCAGTATCCACTTCACCCAAATCATGAAGAAACCAATTACAAGACAACTGACACGAAGAATAGTGGCCGAGTAATGATGATTACAAGGACCTGGTAGCGAACGCTACACTCTAGTTGGGACTTGAGAAAGCAGACCGGGAAGTTTAAATGCGGGCTGATCACAGCTGACAGTTATAGATGCTGAATCACTTTGTGAACTGTAAGCTTGCTGAGCACTGCGTTGAAGGCAGGACCTTATGAAGGAACAGAGAAGCAAAGGTGTAAGCAGTGCACAGCTTAAACCTGTAGAAACTGCATCACGAAAACTGACTACACAGGACTGCAGTGCTTGAGGAGGCGCACGTGAAAGCAGTACAGCAAGGCGGAGAGGAGCGAAGAGGCACAAAAGACAACCGGTAAGCCCTGGCAAGAGAGTAGGGTTGCCAGGTTGTCAGTTAACGAAGGTTGCTCAGTAGCAACAACAGAAATAGCTGGTGGACCTAGAAGAGATGGATGGGCTACCGAGTGGTTAAGTAAAGGGAAACTCTCTTCTTAAGAACGCTATGAACAGAAAGCAACAAAATCATTAAAGAAGCCAGAGGATTTAGTATGCAAGTTATTAATGAATTATTATATCCCAATTGGGGGAGGAAAGAATAACCCATATGACAAACACCTGGCAAGCATCTATACTAACTGACAGTGATGGAAAAGTGTTGCATAAATCAAAGTCCTGGAAAGCAAACACACCAGGTGAAGTTAAGTGTTTGAGTAATGGACTGTATATGTAATCAAGAGCTGGCACAAGAATGCACCAGGCAAAGCTAAACATTTGTGCAATAAAGTATTTGAGTAAGTTGAATATCTGTAAAGTAACAGTCCATGGCAACAGAGTGCGCCAGATGAAGTTAAGGAGTTGTGCAACAAACTGTTTATACAACAAAGTCCTGGCAGGAGAGTATACCAGGAGAAGGTTAATGTTTAAGTAATGAAGTCCTGATAGGAAGGTACACCAGGTGAAGATGAATTGAGTGTGCAACATGACCTGGCAGAAGTATGATCAGGTCAGATTGATATTAAGAATATTGTAAAGACTTCCAAGGAAAGGTCTGTGGTGCAATTAACTATTGGGAAACTATAAAGAGAAGTGGGAAGTCCTTAGGAGAAGACATATCCCTAATAGAACTGTAAAGTGTTAAAGAAAGAGAAAGCTTGGGCAAGAGAGCCAATTCCCTGCAAGTGTTGAACAACTGAAAGTTAAGGAGTCTAGGGAAGGACATCCCTGGGAAAAGGAGCATTGTTATTGAAAAACCCCTTTCTGTTGAGTTGGAACTTTTAGTGTTGAACTTGAACATGTCAGCACTTGGAAAAGTCAAGAAAGAACCCTCTTTACATCTTTAGAGTTTATTTAAAGTGTGAGGACCAGAATAGAATTATGGACGCAGGACGAATCTTTGTTTGGACATCTTGATACTGGACAGACTCCTTAGTTTTGGTTTGCGGTAGGGAACATTATTCCTAGAATAGGGATAGTGAGGCATTGTGTAACCCTACCTATTTTAATAAAAGTTTATTAGCAAAAATAGGTCTCCTCATTGTCCGCGTCTCATTCCTGCCTTCTCACACAGATGAACCCTAGAATTAAACACTTCGGCAGGCTTTTGAAATTGCAACCTCCCTTTTAGTGCACCCACTTTAATTTAGTCTGAATGTTGTACTACATACCTGCTTGCATAAGCAGTTTGAACCAGCGACCTCTGCAAAATTGAGACTAGTCGCTTGGAAGAAAGCTTTTTTAGTTGCAGCCACCTTGGCCTGTTGAGTCGGTGAGCCTAAAGCTCTCTGCTGCTCCTGACCCTTTCCTGAAATTATGCAGAGACTGTGTTTTGTGTACAAATCCTTCATGTGTACCCAGAGTAGTCTTTGACTTCCATATTAAGCAGGAGATTGATGTTCTGGAAAAAAGAAACCCAGCCCAGTCAGAAAGCAGAAGGGATATTACACAGACTGGATATTTCCAGGGTGTCCCAGTTGTATTCGGAGCACACAAATATTACACATTTCGTAGTGTTTATTTCTTGCTTATGGTGGCTCTTCTCCACCTCCCCCCAGCCCCTTACCTCAGCTACTTTAGCCTGTTCAGTGTTATCCTGCATCCTTGAATGTTAAAAATTGAGAAGGTCTCTCTGTTCCACGAGGGGCATGTACCCACACCTGGTGAGGGCTAAAGAGACTTACTAATGGCCCTGTTTAATATTCACAGCAGCTATGTGGGCCAGGCTACACACGTTCTGTAAACCCTACTCTTTGGATTCTAGTTCCAGGGCTGGTAGTCACTTTGGCCAAGTGGTGGTCAGGAATTTGTTTGGCAACTCAACAGATAACTCTTCATCTGCCCTTGAATTGCAGGTAATTTGTTTCTCTCCTAGAAGTATAGAGGAATGGGGGCCAGTACATACTTACATACAAGTAAGTTAATGCTACTCACCATAGTGACTATAGTACTCCTAGTCCACTTTCCTCTATAAGCCCCCCCAATACCTACTAAAGAGTACATTTCCCCATGTTATTAAAAGGACTGGTGGTTTAGTTAGGGTTGAATGCTATGTGCATGCGCATGCAGCTCACATACAAGTGGGCATCAGGCTCCATTCCTGTCCCTTCCCATAGACCATAAGTATGGAGGAAGAACAACTGTGGACTAGGAGTAGAGTAGTCACTACAGGGAGTAGCTTAAATCTTTTTTAAAACCCACTCATCTGAGACAGAGGGGTCTCTAAAGAATATGGATTTTCAGAGAGCTCAGCCTTTCTATCAAGAAAGATCTAAAGCATACTCCCATCTTACTCTTATGCCTTTTCCCTCCCATATTGATGGCATATCCAGGCTACCATGCTTGGGAACGCAGAGTGTCTGTGCGCGCCATAGGTTTGTCTCGAATTAAAGCATATTCTTATAAGGCCCTAGTCATATCTGCCTCACTACCTTTTTCACACACTTGGAACTGGATGTGCCTTCTACATCTGGTTCTGTATTAAATTTGCATCGAAATAATCATTTTTCTGACCCCCATCGTCCTCCCCAAATAACCTTCTGCTTTTCCACCAGCCACGTGGCGTAGGCTTATGGTCTCGGATTCAAGCAATGTTGGCAGTAGGCACTTTTACTCACTGTTGGCCTCCCATAAACTGTTCTCTGTGCCTGGGCCCAAATTATGCTTGATTCCTGTGTCTCATGCCACACACTTTCCTGTCGCTTCTGACTATGCTTTTATGGTGAAAGAAGCTTTTCGGATGCTCTTCCTCGATCAGTGTTGAATGATTTAGTTACTCTAATGAAAATGTATCCAGTAAGATACCTCTGTTATTACACACCTCAGACCGGGGCCATATTTCATAAGTTCGGTTCCATTATGGGCTCCAATAGTCTGAATTCTGTTGCTTGAAACGGTTATAACAGAGGGCCAACCAACTGTGCCAGTCAGGTATAATACCAGGTGCAGCTGTTTCGCTCACACTCCGCAGTGCCCTGACCTACCTACCGGTGCAGGCATCATGGACCCCCTTAAGCCAAACTACTGTTTTACACCAAGGTCCCAGTAGAGCTTAGAGCTAGCAGTATGAAGTGCGGCAAAAGCATAAAGGGGGCCCTAAGGTACAAACTGTGTAATCACTGTTGCACGTGAGGATTATTAAGAAGTAATGAGGCGAAGAGAAACAAAAGGCAGACAAGGAGGCAGCAGTTGAAACTGCGACCCCAAAGACCTCTAGTTGGCCTTTTGGAAGACTGGCCCCACCTCACAGCTAATGCAAGAAAGCCCTTGATTTTGCTAAAAGGGTTTCATGGGCCATAAATGGAGCTACAGACCTCCACTCACCATCATGTTTAGGTTTTACCTGGGGATATGTCACAGCATTGATTCCCTGGAACACCCTGGGTTCGGAGCAGCAATGCCACTTATGAAATCTCCATGGCAACAGCCACAGATTTCATTGGCGTCGATGCTGTCTACCATGCCATGCCATGTCATCAATGGCAATTCAGGCATGCCTAGTTTGTGTTATTCAGGAGAATTTATTTATTCTGGTTCCAAAGGCAGTCACCCAGAGTGGGTTCGAACTACCTACTTCACCAAAAGCAGTCACCCTTCCACTGTTAGCACCTCAGTCTTTTCTGGAAAATGGGGTCAATGTTGGTACAAACAATGATTCTAGATACGGGGACTCAAAGCAACCTATGTGGTACTCGGGTGGACCCATTTGTTTCACAATACAGCAAAGGTACCCACTGCACGCATTGTTGGGGGGCAGGGAGCTCTTCTCTCTGGAAGATGCCTTCCACCTTCAGCTGGATCATCTTTTGCTCTGGGCCAAAACTGTGCAATCAACATTGTTTCTCGGAGCTGATGGATATCTCCCTCTTCAAACATGGGAGGTTCTCCCGTTACAACAGCAGGACAGACTCATTTAACACCCTCTTTCATTGTTATCCTTGACAGCATGGAACTTGATTACCTCTCTGTAGGTTAGATCGGTCTCTCAGGTTGCCCACAAGCAGTCACTTATAGCTGCCAGAAAGAATCTACCTTGAAGCAGTATACAGTTTTGCCACTTCGCCTTGGATGAGGCAATCTATTTTGTACTGCCTCAATGGATTCATGTTGTTTTGTTAGTTTGTCGATTCTGGCATTATAGTTGAATCTTGTCAGACTTTGCTGCCTGCTCCAAGGGCATGTGCCCAATTAGAGACTTTTTTTCCATCGCTTGTGAAATGTCCAAACAATATTTTCTTGGGTTGCTGCAATTGCATCTTCCTAATTGGGCATCACACACAAAGGTTAGCATTGCTCACAAATCTTCTGAGCCCATTGATTTGGTTTCACTCAGACTGGTTACCATAGATACAGTGCTCTTAGGGACTGTTATCTTGGCCAAGACCGTCAGCAGGCTGTAGGCCTTGTCCTCAGAAGAACCAATATTGATTGATTGAAACACATTGTGTATAGGCGCTATATAAATAAACAAAGCGCTTCAAGGCAGGGAAGGAACATGGGAAAATACAGTGACATTCTTACAAGTCCTTGTTAAACCGTAGGCGGGACAGCTGATGAGAGTGAAACAAAAGTCCTTTATTCAGGTTCACAGTCTCCTCGTGACACACAAAACGAAATCAAGATGCAGATGGAAACGTGGCGTTGCTCAGCTTTTCGTCAACTTTCCGTTCTGGCTTATCAGAGAATTGGGCCAAACGGTTTTCCTCTCACACAGGCTCTCTGCTTCATAGTATGCCCAGTGAAAACCTGCGTCCTCTCCACTGTTCGCTGTTGGTCGTGGCTGGTTCCTTCGAAAAACGGAGAACAACCTGGCTTCACTCTCTGCCCACGCTCCTTCCCCCCTTCCCTCCTCAGGTGTTCCTAATTCACGCAGCTGTTCCTGTCTGAGTCCCTCCCTCTTCAGTCATCTGTACCATGGCAGTCTTTCCTATGTTTTAACTGAGGTCTGGCCATGCCCTCCCTCAGTCCTTGCTTCTCCATAACCCCAGGCATAAGGTAATCTTAATTAGCCTGGCGACATTTCAGATGGTGCAAGTGCTATAGACAGTGATGAGGAGGGGGTGTGGGGTGGGAAACGAATGAGACGGACAAGCAGCTACATTACTATGCCTGCCGACAATTGAGGTAGGGCCAGAATTTAACAAGAGGAGGGGGGAGGGGTAGGTGGGATTGGAGTAGAGGGAGAAGGAGAAGAACAAAACAAGCGACTAACATACTAGGCCAGACGACATTTCAGATGCAGGAGGGGGCGAGATATGAGAAAACAAATGGGTTAAGGGGTGGTGACAAACGGGCAGCTAACCGGTCAAGCGACATATCTGAAAAGCATAAGTGCTAAGGATAAAGTGAGGGGGGAGAAGGGAGAGGGTGGGACAGGGACAGCAAGAATAAGCAATTTCAAGTCAGAAGAATAACACGCCAGAGGGGGACCTGAGGGGTGGGCGGGGGCACAGGCACAACAAAGGGGGAAAAGGGGTGGGAGGAGAGAGGTGGGTAAACAAGGGAGTAGAGTGAAACAGTTGCAGGAGTCAGAAGTAACACAATGTTACAAGAGAACAATCCAATGCGAAACAGGATTCTAAATGAGGAAGGTCACAGCATGATTCATGGACACAATGCGAACAAAAAGAAGTGGACGTCCAGCATAAAGAGTTGAAAAGGGTGTAGCACCAAGGGTCCATAGGAAGTCAAAAGACCCAGTATAGGGCATAAAACAGTGGCAGTGAGCAAATATTTATCATGACCGCTCCAGCAAAAAGGGGTTTGGAGGACAAGGCACAAGGGACAGGAGTGGGGGGTGAGGGGCCCAAACCCGCAGCCCCAGGGACCAGTGGCCGGTGGGGGGGACACCACAGCATAACGGGGGGAAAGAGGTGGGTGAGGGGCACAAGGGAATAGCAAGGGGGGGACTGGAGGCAGGGAGGAGGTACATGGGAACTTCACAGTGGATAGGAGGGGGGGTGAAGGACACAAGTGAACATCACAGGGGACCGGGGGAGCGAGGGGGGCACAGGGGAACATCATGGGGGTACTGGGGGAGGGGGAAGAAAGCGCACCTGAAGTGGACAGGGAGCTGACAGGGGCCTTGGGAGTGGGCCTTGGAGGGAGGGCTGGCCAAGCCTGCCGGCTATCCCATAGACAAGAACCTGGCCCCAGACACAAAGGCCCAGGCACTCCGGTGCACGTGTGGGCGGCCATGTTGGAATGGCCAAGGAAGCACCAACAGGAACTTCAGCAAGCACAAAGAAGGCCAGCAATTTGCCAACCCAGACATTCATCCCAAAGGGCAACGGAGATCCGCTGCTCCAACAAATATTAGTTATTATTTTTGATTTTCGTAGATTATTCTGTAAAGTCACGCTCGAGCATCTCTTAATGTCGAAGTGCTGTTGAGCGCCCTTCTCCTTCCCAAGGATTTCACATCAGTCAAAAAATTGGTCCTCCAATTTAATTTTTACTAATCCCCTCAATGACTTGGACAAATCCAAGTATGTCCTGTCTTTGTGCAGATGTTTTAAGTTTACTCTAAATCATATCAAGAATTTGAGAAAAAAACAAAGGAACTGTTAGTTTCAGTGTTGGTAATTGCAGAGCTGTTCTGAGCAAAACAATCTTGATTGTCTTCGACCTACTGCGAAATAGTGTCTGATTTCTCACTGGTCTCCTTACTCCCCTCGTATGGATAAGACCTTGCTTCAACCTCCCAAGTGCCTTTCATTTGGGTGAGGGATGGTCTGGCGCACAATGTCCCTCTGTTCCTTACCCAATGTCGTGGATTAGGCCTTCCACTCCAAGATTATCTTTGATCAACTGCCTGCCGTAGAGTCCGGGAACTCCACTGGGAAAAACTTGAACAGCCTGACCCATGCTCCAAGTGTTTCTTCACCAACACTCACACCCAGTTCTGAATGGAGATGGTTCTGAAGTACTGTAGCAAGCAGAGTTTATTAAAGAAAATCTAAACCCCACAGGTAGGCAAAGTGGGACCTCCTAGTGATGATGTTCCGCCCTCTCTGCCTTGCTCCACCACTGTACATGCTAATTATACTGGACACTGCCTTAACGTCATCATATCTCTTTTCATCCTACCATTTATTTATAAACTGAAGAGGTGGAAGCATGATGACTGAATAGCATTATCACAAACTAGTAATGCATTAACCAAAGGAAAGTATGCACCAGGCGTCATGTTTGAACTGCCTCATTCCGAATGAGGCAGCCCTCCACTCTGCGTAGCTCCTGACCCCTCCTATTGGAGATTTCATTGCACCGTCTACACTTAGCTGCACAACCTTTGAAAGGGACCCATCTCGTATCATGCATTTCAAGGAGCAGCAGAGGTCTGTGTAAATCCTGCAACCAAGGCAGACTGAGCAGTCTCTGAGGGATGATTCGGGAATGACCGGGAGCGGAAGCTACCAAGCTGTGTCCTTGACTCGGGAACGATACCAGCAGCCAGTCTGAACTGGACCTCCGCCTTCTCACTCTGAGCTGACCGGCTCCTTGCTGCTGCGTGAGCTTCCATTGGTCATTGAGTCTGACTTTGAAGAACACATTATTGTCCTTTTTTAATTTCTGACTTGATCTTACATGAGACCATGAATATCAAATAAGTCATAAACCTATACAATTCCAAAAGAAGTACTAAAAGAACATCAATACGTCATTTAAACATATTCACACATCAACAACTCAAAAGGACCCACCTATCTTGGATCAGGGAGATAACCTAATTTCTCTATTTTCCTTCTATAAGCAACTGCCTTCATCAAATATATCACTATTCGATGTACAGAAATTCAAGGCATTTCTAATATTAGAACAGTGATCATCCTGTGTACAGGGAATCAGCTGTTTTGTGCATATAATCGAACACCACATACAAAAGAAACCGGATGTGTCCTCTACCATCCCTCTCATGAAGGAACAGTTTAAAGGTTGATTTTAATTATCTTCCCATTGACTGATGTCCCTTTTTTATATTAAATTTGTCCGATTAATAAAGTAAGGTGGGATTCTTCCCACCTCCACAAGATCCTATTGTTTTGGACATATGCGCTGCCCCAGCCCAATGGGCTTCTCAATCTTCTGAAGGCAGGGTTGTTTTCAATAACTGCTTTGCTTCCCTCTGCATAGAGGAAGTCTCCTGTATGAACTCTCCTTTCCCAATTTGATCAACACTTTCTGAGCTATGGTATAAATCCCCCGATTTTGGAGGCCTATCTTCAACAATATCTCTACATAGTCACTGTCCTGTCATCGTCCATATTTTCACACATGCTGTCAACATTCACTCACCATTTTCAAAGAGGCACAGCCCAAGTCTCTCTATAGAGCCGTTAGTGCCACAGCCGATTGCCTCATTTTAATCTGTGTTAGGTACATGAGAACTCGAGGAAAAATAATCCGAACCCTGAGGTAACATACGCTTTTGTCGTTTCCAATGGAAAATCGTTTATAATTTACCTAAAACTGGGGCTTTCTTTTTTCTAAACACATTTATTTTGGATTTTGATTTGATAATTGAGCCAAGAGCATTACAAAAGTTAGAAAAGTAACTTTAACACGATTTCTGTTTTAACTAACAGTTTCAGAGTGAAAAGTCCCTTTGCTAGAAGAAAGTCCAATGTTACAAATTGAAGCTGTTTATCAAACCGGTTAATATATAAAATAAAGAACAAAGGGGCAAGGATGAAACCTTGGTGCGCCCCTCTAGTTATGGAAAAGGTTACATGAAATGTTGGGGTAACCAAGCTCTACTGCCAAATGTAACCAGCAGTATAAGGCCTTCATGCGAGTTAGTGACCTTTCTGGGATTTCTAGGTGAAGCGTCACCCTATGTATGTTTCCTCGATACTAGGTCAAAAGATGTACTTAAATAGAGGAAAGGAAATCTACAAGCAGCTTTTGCTTCCTAGTAATACACACCTTGGATATAAGCAGGTGCAGGGTAAGACAATGATCTCTCATTCTGCTGGAAACTCAACTGAGAAGGTACAATACGCTTGTTGTGGATTAAAACATGTTTGCATGTCAATCCATGCAGGTGGTGAGAGCCATTACCTTCTCTGTGAGTTGCTGCCCCTATTTCACATAGGGTCTGTGTAAATATACAAAAGATGTCAGTTTAACTGACTCTCGTTACAACCTCCTGAGTGTCTCGATTACATGTTCTAGATTACCCATTAAGGCCCTGGGAACTTGCAACAATAAACATAACACTACTGTTTGTATGTTGCCACTACACCCTAGTACATGGCTATAACCTCCAACATTTAGGGGCTCTTCTCCCAGCACCCAAGCCTCAAAGGCCTCTAGTTCTTGGTGGAGGGTCTTTGCTGTTACAAATTGCTACTCGGGGGTCCTCATCCCTCTAAAAAGCATCAAGCTCATTCTGTCAGGGGAAGAAGCTGCCTCAGCTTTTTAGATGCACCTCCCATTACAGGCAATCTTCCAGGCAGCCACTTAAGCTACCACCAGTACCCTGACACCTTTTGCAAACATTATTCCTTAGAGGCTTGCTCTAGAGGAGATGCCTAGATTGAGCATGTTTGTTTTGGAAACCTTTTTGGCCAAGACTAAGTTCAGGCATACTGCAGAATATACTCCTCCTCACACAGTCATTCTGGGCGAATATATCCCATCCACTAACAATATAGAAATCTGATGGCAAAGATAAATCTGATTGCATTGCCATTGATTCTGAAACTAACAGGCACAATAATGCAATCATCTGGCCTGCGGGAAACATTGATAGGTTGAACACTTATCTACTTCTCAATTCTGAGCAAATTACCAATAAGCATGAAAGACTTCAGTATGATCATTGCCAAATGCAGCTCACAATTTTGGTAAGAGAGATTTAATATGGTCTGTGATGTATCGCAGGATACAGTCACATTTCCCCAGGGTGGAGCCTTTCCTTGTGAGGCTAGGAAGGTGAGCCTGCTACCCAAAACCCTCCATAAGGGTAGAGGCACACGGGACCTCACCGGGAGAGACTCCCCGCTTGGGGACAAGGACTTCTGTTCTGACGAGGAACCCCTTCATCAACCTACCCATGGCCCAACAAAAATAACATCTGACAGAAGTTGACCAGAAGAACAAGCTGAGATTTGTTATTGTCAAATCAAACCTTTGTACAATCCTGAATGGAAATACTTTTGATACTGAGACGAAGAAAACCCATGGAGTTATGAGTAAAAAGGTAACAAAGAAGAAGGACATTGACGTTGTGCCAGGGAAAGCCCACAGCAGTGTCCTAAATCCAAGGGGAGGCGACTTGGAAGTGAAAAAAGCCCGGGAGCTACACACCATCTGTGGTTGTGAAGCTGGGAGGAACAGAGACGCGCTGCCTCTGATGCGGGAAGGAGGCTTGCATGTGATATCTAGTGTGCTAAATGCTAGAGAAGCCAAAAACAGAGAAACCAAAGGGCGAGTGCAGAATCTGAAGAAGAGAGTGTAAAGTGGTGGTGTGATCAAAGCCAGGTGGACTGGGAAGTCTGCAAATGACGCTGAGACAACTTATTTGAAGGAACTGTAGAGCTTGCCAAATGCTGAGGAAGAACCGACAGACACCAAAGACTACCCAGACAGAATCATAGATCTGGTGATGTGCCCCTAAGACCCAAAGGTAAAGAAGAGAGCGGGGGACCTGGATGAGGAACCAATAATAACAAATTGAGTAATCCTACTCTCCCAGTCCCAGTAAAGGACAAGTATTGCAGAAAAGTTTAAACGTTTATTGGAACACTCCTCAACCCAGTAAAGAACAAGAATTGTGTGACAATCACAAGGTCTTGTCACTTCTCCCCAGAGGGGGAGCCCTTTCCTATGAGGCTAGGGAGGTGTGGCTGCTACCCAATAGTCCCTCTACGGGTGGTAATATGTGGGAGTACCTCATAGGAGGGGGACTCCCCTCCTGGCGATAAGGACATACATCTGGGGAAAAGCCTCCCTAAAACCCTGTTACATAACCCCCAAACCTCATGGTCACACTTTTCTCCCCCCATTGATAGTGGAACCATGTATTATTGTAAAGCCATGACTGTGACAAATGTAAAACATGAGAGGCAAATTAAATAACCATATGCAAAGTCTTCAAAGTACTGCCACAAGGTTGCTTACTGGAGGCATGAAGAGTGCCAGCGAGACCAGTGCCCAATCAGAGTACTTCGGGAGCCATCTCCCTTGTCTCTGGTTAGTCCAATGCCACTGCTCAAGCAGAGTGAATCAGGAGTCCTCTCCCTCGTCACAGCTGTTTATCCAATACTGCCGATCAAGCAGACTGTGTCAGGAGTCCTCTTCCTCGTTGCAGTGGTCCACCTAATACCGCTGCCCAAGCAGAGTGGAACGGGAGCCATCTCCCTCATCACAGTGGTTCACCAAATACCTCTGTTGAAACAGAGGGCATCGGGAGTTGCCTCCCTTGTTGCTGTAGCCCAACAAATGTCATTGGAAAGTCCAAGAGTTTCAGCAAACAATCCCCTCATTGCGATATACAAACAGTAAAGAGACATACAAGAAAGATTTTGAGAATGCCTGGAAAATATATCCATCATCAGCGTGTTAAATTGAAGCCAAATAAGGCTGAGTTTTTGTACTTCCTGGTAGGATTTGGAGACTATTCAAAGTTTTCTGCAAGAGCGATTAAAGACCTCTGTGGCGAAAGACCAGGAGAAGGGAGTCATTACCCTGGTCCCTTCTGATAGGACATTGAAGGAGTTACTTCTACTAGAAGAGTGAAGCAGCCAGGAGAAGGGAGTCATTCTCCTGGTGAAGGAAACATAAACTTCACTTTAGTTAAAGGCTTATGTTTATAGTGTTTGGGTTAAATTAGTTGGTTTCTGACGAAGGACGGAGAACATTTTTTGTTGTCTGACATTCTGACAGCTCACCAAGGGTTTTCTAGGTTTAGGAAGGGCAAGCCCCTTAGAAGTAGGGGGGGGAGAGAGGTTTTCTTGAGTTGCACAATAAAAGTTTATAACCCACAAAATGATGCCTCCTTGTCAGTCTCCTTCTTCTACACCCTCACAGTTGCTAAAGCGTGAGAATTATTACTTTAACACTCATCCTCGCCCCAGTAAAGAACAGGTATTGCTAAAGAATAGAATCATTACTGGAACGCTTGTCCTCGTTCCAGTACACGAACAAGTATTGCCAAAGAGTGAGAATCATTACTGGAACACTTGTACTAGTCCCAGTAAAGACCAGGTGTTGTGAAAACATAAGAAGAGTGAGAATCAGTATTTGAATCCTTCTATTAGTCCTAGTGGAAATCAAGTGGTGGAAGTGTACGAGAAGAGTGAGAATCCCATTTGTCTCAGAAAAGATGGAGATAAAAATCAATAATAAAAGGGAAAATCAAAATCAGAGCAATCTCATTACTCCTAGACAAGAAATGTATTGCACATTTAGCCAAAAGAAAGAATCCAGTTAGGCTTGCAGGGGGAAAAAGAGAAACCCTTCCCAAGGAAAATTGATAAAAATACCAAGTCACAAGAGAGTGAGAGGAAGAAACAGGATGTAAAAGACACCAATGAGATTCCAAAGAATCTAATATCTGAACTATACGACTTAATAAGATTGGTTGTTTAGGTCTATCTATGAATCGTTTACTAGACTGAACTTGCGAAGAAAGCCACTGAGTAATTCTCCTGTGCCTTAGTTGGTTTTGGTAGTGGTAGGGTCAGGTTAGATTAGTTTGGACAGTGGACAGATTGGACTTTAGGACAAATAATAAGCACCCTAGTTAGTTTTTGTTGGGTAGGAAAAACCCATAGGGAAAGCTAGGAGCTTGGTTTTGCTTTTAATAAAGAATATACCTAAAAATGGAAGATCAGAGTCAATGTCCTCCTGACTTGCTACAGGTCATTGACCCTAGTAAAAGGGTTTTTGATGCAGTTATCGCCAAGCGTAAGCGGTCTATAAAAGCATTGTTAAACAAATATACAGTGCCTGATCACAAATGGCAGAGGGCTATAGATAACCATCAATTCTGAACATTTGTAACACGCAGATAACGGACTGGACCATATAAAGGTGCAGCTGATGCATAAAAAGGAACCACCAGAGATCTATGCCGAGATCCAGTTACTGGAAATAAAGGGACCTCCAGCTTCCCCTTTTTTGAAAAGGTGGGTCTTAAGGGCCTTACGAAAATGATAAAGACTCAAGGGCTCTGATATCTCGAGGAAGGCTATTCCACAATCTGGGGTGATAGACGGCAAACCTTCTAACTCCCCTTGAAACAAAAAAGGAAGGAGGGACCAACAGCAACAACTGATGATCTGAACATAGCAAACTTGTTGGCTGGTACCAGCTAATTTTAGCCCCCAGATAGGCAGGGGCAAGTCTGTTCAGGCATTTCTAAATCGGACACACCACCTTAAATCTGATTCTGTCCTCCATGGCCAGCCATTGAAGTGTTCGGCAAAAGGCAGAAACTTGGGCGCACCTGCCTAGTTGGCAGACCAATCTTATGACAGCTTTCTATGCTTTTTCTAACCTTTTCAGCTGTTTGGCAGGAATACCAGCCAAATGCTGTTACAATAATCCAGGTGTGCGTTCACCAAAGCACCAACCACCACTGCTTGGTCCTCGCCTGGAACAAACTGTAGAACCTGCTGTAAAAACCTTGAAGAGTAAAAGATTGCCCGCACCCTGACACTAACCTGGCCTTCGCTGCCAAGGTAATACTGCTAGATGCAGCCCAGTTTTTTTTTATCTTGGTAGCGAACTTCAACCCTGTGCCCAGAAAACTAGGGGCCAGAGGGCACTTCCCAGCAGCAAGCAGATGTTTGGGTCCAAGTAACGCCACCTTGATCTTTGTTTCAGTTGAGTTGGAGATGGATTTTCAACATTCACAAGGCATAATTTGACCCTGAGGAACATTTCCACAACATTTCCTATTTTAATGACTACCTGGGTGTCATCGGCATAAGAGCGAAAGTTTAATCCATGAACTCCTCAGGATATCAATTATGGGCCGCAAGTATAGATTGAAAAGCAAGGGCGATAATGAGGAGCCTTGTGGTACTCTGCACCCCAACGCTATGGGTTCCAAAATGAACCTCTGCTAGTTTAACGTGTTGATGATCGAATAGAAAAGAACCAAACCTTTTACTTGCTCTCTCTGAGACATTGCCTGTCTGTCAAGTGGCTGAGCAGGATGTGATGGTCGACTGTATGAAAGGGCTCAGATAGGTACAGCATTACCAACAGTGATGACTCCCCTCCATCCGCAACCTTAAAAAGATCATCCTGCAAGGCCAACAGCGCTGTCTCCATTCCAAACATATAAAGTATCGGAGCTGAATCCGTGCTATAACGAATCTTCCAAAACTGTATTTATTGGATACTTCATTCAAACGACAATAAAATGTTTGGGCAGATATTCTGGAAATTCTGGGACCAAAAATCTATTAATGAAATGGATTTGATTACTGAAATTATATGGATTCAGCATATACTACGAACATATAGTAATTCCAAATCCAATTCGCTGTAAATGGTTTGTATGTCCTCTTGTAAAATGTATAACTATAGTTATACTGAGGAAACCATCTATAATACGATTGTTTCTCTCAAATCTTCCAGAGCAGCGTGCCCTGACGGGCTAGCGAACAGACCATGGATCTCCTGCGTTCAGTGCGCAGCACACCTTCCGTCCTCCGCGGCTCCCAGAGACTCAATGTTTAGTCCATTGTCGCTGTTAACACAATGTTGCCATCGGTGTCTGGGCCCATTGTATAAGTCCTTTATCTCTTTCACATGTTTTATCTTTATTGTTCCGCTGGGCCAACTCGTCCCAGTACTTGGATTACTTGGGTTCTTGTTTTCTTCGTCCCAGTACTTTCCAGAAACTTAGTTCTGTATTACAACAGTACATAGGTCTACTATCTACAAAGAGGAAAGGGGTTTAGTAGAGGAAGGAGAGGTTTGAGTATGTGGGGGTGTGATTTTCACATAAGGGCTGTACCCTTGCTGGTCGTACTTATCCCTACAGGCGGAGTCTCACTGTGGGAGATCCTTTCGCATTATAACACCCCCACGGGCACTATCGGGTAGCATCCTCAACTCCGTGGACTCATGGGAAAGGTCTCTCCCTCGGGGGAGGAGGGGGGCCTAAAGATTCGTCACACCAGATACTGTCCCAAAAAAAAAAAGACAAGCCAATGGAAATAGGCTGGTTATTAGCAGATCCCACGCCGAAGATAAAATAGGAACTGAAAAGGAAGTCGAAGACACAGAAAATTGTGTACTCCTCAGCCCCTCGGAAAAATAAACCTGAGCCAATAAGAGAAAAGGGCTTACCTGCAATAGCTATGATAGAATTGGGGAGTAAACCAATGGCAGTCCAAGCATATTGGGTGAATCAGAAAGATCTAAAAGTCAGACGACCCGGAAGAATCACTTGTGTCCACAGGGATGCATAAATGTACACCAAAGTACCTTTAACCTTACAGGTAAGAGTTTGACCCATCCGCATTAAGTCTGTAATCGGTGCAGACTTCCCAGATGTTAATGATCTTTTAAGAAACTCCATTAATTTGACCCCAAGATACTCTCCTTTGGACATTTGGAACTCAGAATTTGAGAATACAGACCCTATATGGAACTGGAAGACCGAGACAATAGTCCAAAGTCAGAACACAGATGTGCAAGACTTTTCCAGTTGGTTCCCATTAAAAGCAGAAGGGGAAGGCAGTCTCCTAGAAGAAGGGATATTTGATGAATCATCGGAATCGGTCACTCCTCCCCAGAGGGGAGCCTCTTCCTGTGAGAGTAGGGAGGTGAGCCGTAGGGTGGCGGAAAGCATGATCTTGCAGGGAGATACTCCCATCTTGGAGATAAGGAACTCCCTTTTTTATCTTGCACGAGGCAAAGAAATATTTATAACGCCAGAATCCTCCCATATGTGTTACTGCAGTACTTGTCTTGAAGAAAGCCTATATGGTACTGACTTGAGTAAACCTCAAGGAGTAGGAAAGAATGAACAGTTGCCTGACACTGAGACAAATAAGCTCAATGGAGTTAGGCCGGGCCAAACTCAAAGACAAAGAAAGGAATATTCCTGGATCTTGGGAAAGCCTCAGCCTGACCTCATAAAACTGGGAGGAGTTAGGAAAACATGGTGAGAGAGCTTCAAGCGGGTTCTGCAGAGACCAAGATGTCAGCCTTCCAAGTGATGAGAAGAGTGGAGAAGAGGGTGTCAGAGAAACCTCTGTGTGCAGAGAGCCTACTGAGAGGCCCTTTCCGGAACGAGCATCCCCAGATGGGTTGGCTCATAGGAAGCATCAATCAAAGTACGGAGAGGGAAGCGAAACCGCTCTGTACCGAAGCCATTGAGGTGGTCATACCCCGAGCGGTATGGACGACAGAAGAGTAACCAAGAGAAGTGAAGGATACCTGCCATATGGTAAGAAGGAGAAGGTGGAGGAGAGAGAAACTGTCTGCGGACTGGTACCTCTGCACAGTCTGGTACCCCTGCACACAGTCTGGTACCTGAAGGTCCCTGAAATGAAGCCATCCTGCAGAGATGAAATGAAGAACCAAGGGAAGACGCCAACCCGGAGACGCAAGCCCAAACTCAAGAATGTAATGGAAAGAGTGGGAAACCCGGGTGGCTGTATCAAATGGCTATGAGGAGGAGGAAGAAGGATAGCTCAGACGACAGCGGGTTTGTCTTGAAAGCAAGACAACGCAGCGCAGCACAGGTTTGAATCCTGATGCTGCACTTAGAAAGCACTTGTTTGTATTAAGCGCACTATAAATTAACAATTAAAATAATTACCCTAGTTGGCATAAGAAGAGTGAACCGGACTAAGGGACCCATCCTACTCATCTCAGTAATACCTGACGGCATAAAAAGAGTAAAGATAGCTATGGGACTCCTCTTACTCGTCCCAGTAGTAGTGAAGAAGGCATTGGAGGTGGAGTTAAACCTTAGGCGCATCAAAGTATAGAGATCCAGAGACCTAAGACGTCTCGTAGAGGAAGAAGCAATAATACCAAAGGAGAAAGAGACTGTTCATTGACCAGTACAAGACACAGATGAAGATGGGGTGTCAATACTCCAGAGAAGGAAACTTTAAGAAAGCCAAGAGGATTACAAATTAAGATGTGGGCAAGTTCTAGGAAAAGAAAACTGAAGGAACTGGTGAAGAAAATAGCTGAATGTTATTTAAAGCTTGCCTATTGAAAAGGAACACTTAAGTAGGCAAAACATCGTTCTCCTGGTCTTTAGTTGGTTAGAGTTAGTGGTAGGTCAGGACAGGCAAGTTTTGGAACTAAAGACAGACATTTGATTTTGGACTTGCCTCCACCCCCACACACTCCCTCCCTCCTCCCCCTCGCGATGAGCACCCTAGTTTTAGTTGTGTTAGGTAGGGCAACCCATAGATTAGGGAAAGTTAGGCCTTTTCTCTTTATTTTGAATAAAGCATGTTTAAATCCTGGTGAACCCTAGTCTGTCTCATCCTTCTGACCCACCATAGCTCTCAAGTCCTATGCTTGGCATACTATATAGATCACCTGCATGTTGGTATGAGGTCTGTGGACTAGGAATACTTTAGTCACTATGAAAGGGGCCCCTAGGGGTCCCTTACGTCTCTGGAAACCAGGCGAGTCACCGCACACAATAGATACGCCAGACACGAGGTTGTATTCCCAAAGCTAGGGTTTATTGCAAAGCAAAAGTCTCAGTTGGCCAACTCGGTCTCACGCCCCGCGACGTGCATCTCTACACCTCGAGGGACGCAAGAGAGTGAATTACGTACATCAGTTACATATATACAAAATGCATATCAAACAATCAGCTATGACATGTTTAACACCCCCCTTTATTGGGTTTCTTTGAACTTGGTGTGATAATGGACCCTTTCGACAACTATGACACCTTCAAATATCTATTCTAGTAACAATTTGCAATTTGTGAGTGCGGAGGCATCTTTCAGTTGTTGAACAGAACACCGCGCTTCTGTTCCTGGAAGCGAGCAACATACGGGGGGAGAGTTGCATTCCAGACCCTGCTATCTATGAGGTGCTATTCGTGTCCTGGGAGCCGACACACTCTAACGGGGCTCAGCAAAGGGGGGGCTGTAAGAAGAGTATAATTCAAGCCTTTAGCTGCTTTATTCTAACATATTCTATCATATAACGAGACTGGCTAGCAGCTGAGAAATGATTAAATGCCCTGCAGCTCTGCTTCAAGGCTACATTCGGGAGGGAGCCGGGCGCTGCCTACGTTGTGTTTCAACGAACTCTTGTTATCCTCGCGGCCCTGCGGCCTTGTCCTTTTACGTGCAGACAACAATGTTTTACAGTCGAGCAGTGTAAGCAGAAAATGTACTGTGAAGCAATAAGAAAAGAAAGCAATGAACAATGGTTAGAAAACAAAATGGCGATTCTTGTTACATCAAAATGGCCGTTCATTGGCAAACTCGGAAACCTATATTCTGTCATATTGTGCATGAGACGGTTGGCCCAAGGCCATCAAAATACGTTCGCGGTCACATATGAGAGGTATCCATTTTTCTAGACTGACAAACCCTCCTTTGGCCGTTTGCCAAACGTCTCATCTATTTATTGAAACCTCATCTAACGATGATAAGTCTGAAGTACTTATGTCTGAAACATCATCATTTTCATCAATATCTATAGCCATCAATTCTTTTACCGTTTTCATCTCATTTGTGTCTTGGTCAGCCCGACCATGAGTTTGTTTTCTTTTTGTCATCATATGCATGCATCCCTTAGTACATCCCTCAGTTACCTCAGCGCAAACTATTGGTAGGCAGTGTTTGCAACAACAGCACATTATGAATATTCCACACACCACTACTAATATTGAAATCAACTTCCATCCCCAAGAACGCAGTATTCCCCTAAACCAAGACCCTATTCCCCAGCTTCCTTCTCCAGTAGGGAGTTTGGAACTTAGGACTTGCATTTTCTTTATTGCTTCAAAGATTGTAGGGGAATAGTCATCTACATATACACAACACGCTGATCCCACTATTTTGCAAATTCCCCCATGATCTACCAGGATCACATTGAGAGCCATTCTATTTTGCAGCGTCATTAACCTGATTCCTCTTTCTTCCAACGTCATGTTAAATAGTATATCTGTCGTTGTGTTTATGGTATTTTTTAGTATTCTGGACAGCTGCCTTCTATTATAGGAGTTCACTATCTGCCCCAAGAATGAAATGAATGATTTTGCTACATCAGTTGCTATCAAAACACCTTTGCTAGTCCTTTTGACTCTAGCTCGGGATAGTCTGGCCATGTCTGCTGTTTCTAATAGGAATACTTCTGGGAACAGTAGACCTAGGTAACCTGTACCTCCCCAGTTTCTGGGCAACCAAGGATATGCTTTCTCTCCACATATAAAATAAACTGGATCTCCCACATATACTGGTTCTATTTCCCATTTCAATACCACTGTATTCATGCATCCAGTATATGTTCCGACTGAAAAGGAGCCTTTCTTTTGTAGACAAAAAGGGACAGTTCTTGGGCTATAATTCACTGTGTAAGAAGGGGGGGATTGCATCTTTGTCCCCGTCTGTTCTTACACGAAACGTCATCACAGATGTTTTTTTCTGGTGGGGATAATCTATCTCGTCTATTTTGTCGTGTTCTCTTTCACGTACTTTTCCTCGTGGGCTCTGGGGCCATTACTTGTGCTTTATGGAATATGGAACAACCCACAGGCTTCATTATTATTTCCTCAAACTCATTCATTTTGGTTCTGTCTAATTGACCCGTACTACTCTCATTCCATTTCCCATAGAACATTGCACTTAAAGATGCACTACATGCAGAACTTAATGGTAATGGCTGTACATACCAACCTATCCCCTTCCCAGCATGCTGCGGTAAATGGGCACATACCCAGCAATTTGTTTTCTTCAGAATTGCATGTGTCATGTTCATAATTAATAACGTGTTGTTACCAA
The DNA here is from genome assembly GCF_040938575.1 of Ambystoma mexicanum. NCBI lineage: Eukaryota > Metazoa > Chordata > Amphibia > Caudata > Ambystomatidae > Ambystoma > Ambystoma mexicanum. Next base: position 19,079,877 of record NC_090926.1, read on the forward strand.
ACCCTTCCCTGTGTCTGTCTTCCATTGGGGACAAGGTATAAGTAATCACCTGAACCGGACTTTCAGTAGTTGATATATTAACTATTGTAAATACATTTCTAATTGGTGTATCAATTCCATATACCATAATATTAGGGCTGACGTTATTGGTGCTATCACGCTCATAAAGCACATAATTGTTAGTGCCAGCATACAATTCATTTTTAAAATGCGTTTTTCTTAAGCTTACAGTCTTTATAATTGACTCATTCTCAGCAGTGGTGCAGGAGGAGGCTGGAACCGGTCCTGACATGTTTCTCATCGTCCTTCTTCCTTATTACAGTTCGTCGTGGATGTCTCTCTTCGTTGCACTTGCTCTGATGTCAATAAGTTCAACGGAATTGTCACAGTTCAGTTCTGCCAGTCGTTTATAGCCTGGATTTGCTTATTTATTTTTAGGCAAGATCACTTGTCCTTTCTCATACTGCTCAGAGGACCTTTGATCAGTTATCTTATTGCCTTAGTACCATGTGCGCCCAGCTTGTCCACTCTGGTTCAGGACACATGTACTTTTTATGATCGCACAGAGGAGCCGCGAATCTTGAATTGTCCGATTTGCACAATTCTCACGCTTCTCTCCTCTACACCTCTAGTTCCTTCTCCGTCCATGAGCAGAACCAGAGGTTGATATAAACGCCAAAGAACTGTGGATCACTTTGTCTTTCGAGGCCGCAAATTGTATCGCCTCACTCCTGGTATTGTGTGATCCGTGAACAGTGCCGGTGCACTTCCAGATTCAGGCTCAATGTCAGCCTGTGGCGCTACTGCAGGTGCTGGTGTGCGCCGCGCCAGTGATGCAGATTCGGTCTTTGGCGTGCTGGCAAGTGCTGGTGGGCGCCAAAGGGGTACACGTTTCGTTTCTGCTGATATTTGCAAGGCAGATTTCGTGTCGGCCAGCAGTGATGTCTGCTGGGCAACGTTTGGGCACTCTTGGCCCTTTCCCCTTTTTGGCAATCGTCTCAGGCTTTGTTTCGAGTTTCACTTCTCGTTTGGGCAGATTTGGTGGCTGCTTACTGCCAGCGGTTTCTTCCGTTTCTGGAACCGCTGTCTTTCCGGTCGTCTGGGTAAGGCAAGTCTTTCAGTGACGTTGGAACCTTTTTTCCATGGGTGGCATGGATCCACGACTTCCGTCCATCCACCCGTATCGCCGTCTGCGTTGCCAAGAGTACTCGATAGGGGCCGCGCCACCTGGGTGCTAACGATGACTTTCAAAATTTTGAAGCAGCACCCAGTCTCCTGGCTCCAGCGCGTGCCCCGGACCGGTGTATCACACTGGTAATGCCTCCTGCACCTGCTGATGAATCAAACGCAATTTCTGCATTAAAAGGCCACAATAAGTACTAAGCACAGGATGTTCTACCTCTCTAAGTTGTTTTGGCTGAGGTGCGCACCAAACATTTGCCGGCCTCCCCATTACGATTTCGTACGGGGAGAGCCGAGTTTTAGCTGTACAGACGTACGCATGCATAACGGCGCTATTGGTAATGCATCCACCCAACTCAACTTGCTTCCCGCACATATTTTACTGATCTTTGACTTGAGAATCCCATTGTGCCTCTCCACAAGACCGGCCGAACTCGGATGCCTTGAACTATGGAATCTCTTATCAATTTGAAGACCCGCACATATCTGTAACACCACTGCACCCACAAAATGCGGGCCATTATCGGACCATAAGACACGGGCAAGCCAAAACAGGAAAAATATTCTTTAAGCATTACTTTTGCCATGCTCATTGCTGTGCAGTCCTTTAAGGGATATGCCTCCACCCTCTTACTGAATGCACAGATCACCACTAAGATATATTTCAGCTTTTGGCATCTCCATCTCTATGAAATCAAAATGGATCACCTCAAAAGGCATAGAGGGCGGGCCAAAACTGCCTATTGGAGTCACTGGTCTCTTTCCTACATTGTGTTGTAAACACGTGATACAGTTCTGCACCAACCTCTCTGCATTCTTCTTTGTTTACATTTTGCCATACTGTAGATGGGTGCTGTATTATCTTTTTCGCACAGATATGGGTAGGGCTGTGGGCCACCGTGACCATTGTGGTCACAGGAATTTGGCAACATCCAGTTTCTAGTTCCCTTGTCCACCCAACAACCTTCCAGATCTAACTCAGCAGAGCCCTCTGCCCACCCTTGTATTTCATCGGCCATAGCTTCGGCCTGCATTTCTTTGACAGTGGCAACTCCATTTTCTATCATACAGGGTACTTCCTCAGTCTGAACCGTTATCATTTTGGTATTTAAATCAGTGGCAATTTGTTTCGCAATTCTGTCTGCAAACACGTTTCCCTCTCCTACTTTCCATGTTACCTTTTTGTGTGCCTCGCATTTCACTATTGCTAGGCGTTTTGGAAGCGTGAGTGCAGACAGCAATCGTACAAAGGGCCATGTTGAATTCTGGCACCATGTGATATCAAAAACCCTCTCTCAGCCCAGAGTCGACCAAAGTTATGAACCACTCCAGAAGCATACTGACTATCAGTATACATATTCACATTACATTTTTCAGAAATCTCACAGAAATCTCACAGGCTCTGGTTAATCCTATTATCTCTGCGGTTTGTGCCGAATTGTAGGGGATTCTTTTGCTTTCTACAGCGCTCTCTAGGGTAGTGATAGCGTACGCGGCAGTTGTCGTGCCGTCAGGTAATTTACATGAGCCGTCACAAAATAACTCCATCTGGCTCCTTCTGTGGGGTATCACTTAAATCAACTCTCCCCTTGGTTTCTTCCTCAGTGACCATTAAGCAATCGTGGGGGCGAGGGTGATTCATTCTCCCCAATTTCTTTTATGGGTAGTGGCATTCATTCTGCAGGATTCAAAGCGCTACACCTCATAATTTGGAAATGGGGCGCAAACAAGATAATCTCATATCTTGTCAATCTAGCAGAGGTGAGGTGTTGCGTCTGTGTCCTATTTAATAGATCGTCTATGGCATGTGGCACCATCAGAATTAAAGTATGCCCCAATACTATCCCTTCTGTTTGTTTCACTGACACAGCAGCCGCTGCGACAGATCTCAAACATCGTGGTAGTGCGCGCTACAGGGTCCAGCGCAGAAGAAAAATAGCTGCATGGCCTATTTCTTCCACCTTGTTCCTGTGTCAAAACCGCCAATGCACATCCTTCACTTTCACACACAAACAGTCTAAAAACCTTCTCATAATTCGGCGTGCCCAAAACTGGAGCCGAACATAATGCAGTTTTCAATTTATCAAATGCTTTCTGACATTCCTCTTCCCACTGTAAAGGCTTAACCGCATCCTTTCTAGTCAAGTTCACCATCGGTTTCACAATTAACGCAAAATTACCAATCCATTGTCGGCAATATGAAGCCATGCCTATTATGGCTCTGACTCCTTTCTGTGTCTTTGGAATAGGCATACAAGAAATACTTTCTATGCTTTCTGGCATTAGTCTTCTCCCTTCTTTCGAAAGTAGGTAGCCCAAATAGGCCACCTCCTTTCGATTATATTGAAATTTCTTCAAACTAGCTTTATGGCCATGTGCCGCTAGGTGTGACAGTATTAATACAGTGCTTTCTTTACAAATCTCCTCTGTGTCAGCAGCTAACAATAGATTGTCTATGTATTGCAAGAGTACACAACCCACTGGTAATTATAGCATGTCTAGCTGCTCTTTCAATGCTCTACTGTAAATACTCGGACTTTCCGTGTAACCTTGCGGAATCCGCGTGAATGTAAATGATCGTCGTCCTAATGTGAACGCAATCAAATATCTGCTGTCCTTGTCCACTGGGATGCTGAAGAACGCATTTTTTAGATCAACTACACTAAAATATTCTGCTGAAACAGGTATCATTGTCAATATTGTAGTGACATCGGGCACTAAAGGAAATTGTGGATCTACTACCTTGTTTAGCGCGCGCAAATCAATTATAAAACGGTATGGTACTTCATTGCCTCCTTTTTTATAAACTGGAAGAATCGGGCTGTTGCATGTTACTGCCTGTAATTTTTTCAATTATCCCTAATTTCACCAAATCTGTAACAATACTCTTCGATCCTTTCTCACCTTCAGCCGAAATTCTGTATTGGGGAATTCGCGGTAGGGTAACACCTTCTTTCAAAATGATCTTTACTGGCTCTATTTTCAAGCATCCTACATCGTTGTCATGCATTGCCCATTTACAGGTTGGCACTTTACTTGGCTCTCCTGGTAAAGTTTCAGACATGAATTCTGACACAGGGACATCTTGTGGCCAAATGGTTAGGAACACCCCGTCTGCCGTGCAATGTATAACGGAACGTAATTTTTTCAACAAATTTAATCCCAACAGGTTCTCCCCACAATTGTCTGTTAAAAGGAAAGGACAGTGTTCAGTGAATGGTCCTACAGTAACTGGGACTGGTTGGGACACTGGGTTTATGACTGGTGTACCTGCGAACCCTACGGAAACATTCTTTTGCCCTGACAGTGGTATATCCGGAACCAAGTGGTGATCTATTGAACACTTTTGTGCTCCTGTATCTATAAGAAAGCGGTGCTCCTCATTCCCGACTCTCATTTCTACGTAGGGTCCTCTCTGATTCACAGGAATAGACATTGGTTCCGACGCCTGTCCTGGGCTGACCTATTGGGGAAATAACACATCGTCCGATGTGTAATCATTACTGTTACTGTAATACGTGTTTGGCTGTGTATCAAAAACGTTCCCACTCTTTCCTCTATTTCCCCCACTCTGGTTTCCATACTGTTGGTTTTTTGCTGTCCCTAACTCTGGTTAGGGGCACTTTGGTTTTGGGCTTGGTTCTGATTACCTCCATTATTGTGGTGCTGCTGCATATTATTCCTATTTGGTCCATTCGCTCCTTGGTGTCCTCTATGCTGTCTCCTCTGACCAGACCCATTTCTATTCTGCAGATGCGGACATTGCGCTCGCCAGTGTCCTTCCTCCTTACAATATGCACACTGATTTGGTCCCACTGTTCCCCCATGCATATTCAAATTACTCCTTCCTTGTGCGTTCCCTCTCCCTCTATTGTGTCCTACTACTTGCTGCAGTAGTACCTGTGTTTTCAGATTTACCCTATCCTTCTCCTCTTTCTCTTTTTCCGCAGTCACTCAGTGCTCATAATATTGGGCCATGTGTAATACTTCACCCAGCGTTTTTGCTTGCCATGCACTCTCTGATGTCATTATTAGATCCTGGATTGGAAGTTTTAACCCCCTCACATATTTGTCAACAAATAACCTCTTTCCCACTTCCGAGCTCACATCCTGCCCACTTAAGTATGTAAATACTTCTTCAAATCTGTTAAAATAATCTGTAGCTAACTCATCCTTGCCTTGTACGCCTGCAGTCAATTTGTCCCATTGAATTCTTTTCTCTGGGACAATGTCTTTTAATTTCTGTACTATGCGTGCTGGTAATGCTACCAGGTTCGGTTCCGATGTTCCTCCAACTGCTTTATTCCTGTCTTCTATTATCAAGTCCGCCCATGTGGCGCCAAAGGTCGTTGTCATCCACCTTTATTTGCTTCCATGTGTCTGTTGGCAGGATCACTGGGAATATTGGGTCTATGTCACCCATGGTAAGCACGGATGATTGCAGGCAGGACTCTACTTCATTGTAAAACCCTGCAGGATTCTTTCTTATATCAGGAATCGTCTGCTTTGTTGTTCACCTCCTGTCTGGAAAAGGGGATATGCACATATTGGGTGGTATAATGGGCTGGTGTTACCTGCGCCGCTACATTGCCCGCTGCGGGAACCTCTACTTTGGGCACAAATGTAGGTGCAACCTCTCTCATAGGAAATGACCCGCTTACTGTCCCTCCCCCTTCTCTCATGTGTAACAATATTCCCAGATCAAGCGATACGGCTGTTTCTCCTCTCCCTCGCTCTAGTGCTCTTTTATATACTGCCATTATTTCGGGTAGGCTGGCCTTATCGTTTTTTATATCTTTGTCTAATAAATGTTCAGCCATCGACTGCAGTGCTTTTCTTTTCATGGGCATGGAATATTCATTAAATATCTCATGTATCTCCATTGTGGGGATACTGGGATCTGACAAACATCTAAACATTTCTCGTATACATATGTTTAACTTGTCGCCCCTCTGCATTGACGACATTGAATGTCGTTGTATATACGGCTCTACAGTTTCCTTCCTATGTCTCCTGATATCCCTACTCATGTACCCAGGTGTAAACATTTCGCCATAATCATTATCTAATTCATCTTGAAGTTCAAAAAGTCCATATACATGTCCTCTCACTTCTTTTTTTTTAATTTTTTTATTTTATGGTTGATAAAATCAACCTTTCAATATACAAAATGCCAAGAACAGTGAATTACAGTCATTAAAATATATATCTTTTTTTTACAGTTAAATGAAAGAAAAATACAAATACGACACGTGGCAAGCAAAAATCAGAACATTAAAATTCAGCATTAATAAGACAAGAAAAGAAATAAAGAATCAAAAAACTTAATGTAGGTCACAAAAAATTGCATCCAAAAACTGTACAGTTGCTATCTTAACACCCAATGATACGGATGAGAAAATGCATTGCCACATGTTTTTTTTTGTATGTTAACATTTTGCTCTTCAAAAAACTTCCCAAAACATTTTACCCAAATGGAGACCAAATTTGGGCAATGCACCAAACAATGTTCTACTGTTTCTTTTTGGTTAACATTCTTACAAAATCGACACCGATTCTCAGCCTCTCCAATTTGCTTCCTTCGGGCCAGAACATCTAGAGTCGGCCAGAGATTTAAACGAAGACATTTCTGTCGAGTCTTTGTACAAGGAAATTTGGCCAAATAATCGGCCATTACTCTTAGTCGCTTATGGCCAAATAAAGTGCGATCGAAGTCCTTATAAGTTAAACATTTATTTTGGGTTGTAATCCAATCATGATGATATATTTTCTCTTTGGCTCGATTTTCATTTGATAAGAGCAAGTCTAAATCCACAGATGCGTCGGACAGTGCATTCATAACGAACACGCACCATTTTCTCGAGAATGTCTCATTTCGCATAAGTAGATGACTTGCCACCTTTCCCAGGATATCTAAACGGTTCAAAGACAAGAGACACTTCCGAAAAAAAACACAATACTTCCAGATGACAAAGGAAGCCATGGGAAGAGATCCCAATTCAAAACGAACTAGAGGCAAAGGAGTGCACACGGACAAATGCAAAACCTGTTTCCAGAAGGATGATTCCAATTTATCCCACCACTCAATGGGTCTGGGGGAGAGGGCTTCAGATCCATAGGTCAAAACCGGGTGCACCTTCTGGAGATAGAATGTTAATACATGTCTAACAGTGAACTTGCCAAATTTGCCCATAAGAATCTTTGCTTGGGTGACTAGAGATTGTAATTTGCCAGTGGTTGCTAAATCAAGCTCAAGAGTTCTGGGCCTATCAGCCACTATAGTGCCCAAATATTTGAAACTGGGTACCTGTGCTAGAGATACATTATGTAGTTGCCAACTGAAGGGTTTGTTTTTGGTGCCTGAATGACTTTTGCAAATCATTATTTGAGTTTTGGAAGTATTGATTTGTAGATGATTTAGATCCACATAGGACTCTAGGCCATCCAATAATTTTTGGAGACCAGAATGAGTTTTTGAAATGAGGATCAAATCGTCAGCATAGAACAGATAAGGAATTCTGTGCAAGCCCAAACTGGGAGGGTCACTTAAAATCTTGCTTAGATTAAGGCCCAAGTCGTGTATGAAAAAATTGAAGATTGAGGAAGCTAAAATACACCCCTGCTTCAACCCTCTGAACGTCTGGAATTTTGCAGTCAAATCCCCACCTAAATTAAGGCGAACTTGCATAAAGGTGTTAGAGTGAAGGAGTACTATTAGAGATACCAAAGATGGTGGGCATTTCCGATTGACCAATTTATGATAGAGTAGGCTACGATCAATTGAATCGAATGCAATCTTAAAGTCAACGAAAGCCAAGTATAAGGTCTGTTAACGGGCCGCATGATCAGAGAGAAGCATGTTGAGAGTGATTATATTGGGAGTGGTGCCTAAACCTGCCACAAAGCCTGATTGAAATGGATCATTGAGGTGGACTTCTGATGTCCACTTTTGAAAGTCTCTCAGAATCAGTCGAGAGAAAATCTTCCCAGGGGCATCTAGTAGCGCTATTGGCCGGTAGCTGCACGGATCTTTACTGTTCCCCTTTTTGTAAATGGGGACGACGATTGAATGGGTCCAGGTTGGGGGCAGTTTTTGTGATTTCATGATGAGGGTGAAGATAGAAAACAAAATGCGCCCCCACACCACCGGGTGGGCTTTAAGCATGTTATTAGACAAGCCATCCGGACCACAAGCACCTGATCGACCTAGCTTTTTTGATGAACATTAAAATATCATCTACATCAAAGTCTAGGTGAAAGGTATTCAGGGCATAAGTGGAAGCTAGGGCGATACTGCCATCAGGCACTTTGTATAAATCAGAAAAATAGGCAATCCAAGCAAATTCGGAGACTTCATTGGCTTGTGTAACAACTTGCGATCCAGTTGTAGCTTGGTTAAGATGGGACCACACTCTAGCAATATCTTTGCTCTGAACTGCAGCCAATAGAAGTTGGCTATCAAGGTGATAAAGTTTGGTTCTCCTTGCTCTGACCCAATTTTTGTATTTAGTTTTGAGATTAATAAGATGCTTGGGCTGAATGTTAATGGGAACTTTCAATGCTGCTCTTTTCTGCTGATGAAAGAGGCGCTTGCGATCACTAGTTTCCCTGTCAAAAACATGTAAAGGTGGAATAGAGCATGTACGCTTAGACAGGGAACTAGACGCAAGAGGCTGAAAAAGATGAAGCATGTCAGAGTAGCAGACACTTGAAGTAGTGGAATTTAACACTGGCAACCTAGCTGCATGAGACAAACAACCATGAAGGGAGACTAGGGCTTGCTCCGTCCATCAGAGTCTATTACCCGCGTTACTGACCTTAAATTGACACTTAGCAATATTATCTCTGCGCAAAATGGAATTATCACAATATTGCAAGACAGCAGTTACTTGCTTATGATCACTCAAATCCGAGTGCACAATTTCAAAATCCAACACATCACAAAATAAGATGGCATTTGTGTACATATAATCAATAATAGATGCAGAAGAGCCCGTAGACCAGGTTGAAACTGGAGGGATATCGGAAGAAAATGCTCCATTAAGCCTATTGAGACTATGGTGTTTGGCAAATTGTTCCCATTTTTTAATGCAAGATGAATTGGTTCTACTGTTGGAATGAACGCAGTCCAGATTAAAATCTCCCGCAATTAATAATTTGTGAACAGAACCATCCAATAAAGTTAGAGACAGCATATCACTCAGGGCTTTAAGGAAGCATTCGTCCGTGATCCCCACCGGATTCCAATAGATGTTAATAATGGCATATGATGTTGATGACAATATCAATCTCGACATTTAAATGAAAGCATTAGGGGGCGCCCAGGGAAAGAGACTAGAGTTACTATCAGCTTGGATTGCGGTCAATAACCCACCAAAGGGACGGCCACTATGACCTTGATGAGCCACTATGGTGAGTACATCATGGGCATCCCAAATAGGATCAACAGTAAGCCATGTTTCCTGCAATAAAATGAATTTATATTTTGACAAAAAGCTGGAATCATTGTTCAGTAACTGCGAATGCCCCCTTGTGTTCCAGCTAATAACAGTGAAATAACTAGGCTCCACAACTTGGACTAGTTAGTGCTGGGCAAGTGGATCAAGAGCAGAACGTGGACCTCTCAGCTCCTGAGAGTGGGGACTATGGTTAAGATGGAGAGCTGACCTACTTGACAACTGCTGTTGGAGAGGAGAGGAGTCATCAGCCGCTTCCAAAGAAATCTCAAAGCTCAAATCACATAGTTGTCTCCGTGCTGCCCATATTGCATTCTGAATGACTCGTGATTGCATCCATAATCGAACCGAGCGCATGTTATGCTTGTCAAAAAAGTCAACTAAAGCTATGTCGAGTGAGTTAATGTCTTCTAGAGCAGAAACATCAGAAAAAATGCTCAAGATTGAACCGCGATTTAAGACATATTGAGGACACGGAAGTGGCCTGCATTTTAATTGTAGGCAAAAATTGGCTGGACGCTTAGGGGTAGGCCTGGAGACTGAGGATCCTTTACTCAACGCCGAAGAAACTGGTGCATTTATGGCAGATGGTTTGGACTCCTTTTGACAGACAGCTTGCAGTAATTCAAGCAGTTCCGGGGCAATTTCCGCTCACAGTGAACGTCTGGAAAAGCCAGCGGATGCTTGTAAGTCTTAGGGAAGCAGGGGCTCGGCATCTATCATGGGAGGGCGAGCAAGAGAGCTGGCGGCAGGAGCTGCTATGGAGGCAGTTGTTGGTGGTGGCAGGTGGGTTGTGCTCAAGGGGCATTTAGTTAAGGATGACTGAATAGGAAGAAATACTTTTTGGCCAAGGTGAGCATGGCCAGACATGTAAGCATCAACAGCATGACGAATTTCCTGCCGATGGAAGTCCACAGGCAAGATAGTGTCACTAACGCCTGTGGAAGGCCCTTTGGGAGGGCGAACAAGTGAGCCGGCGGCAGGAGCCGTTATGGAGCCCATGTTGGTGATGGCAGGTGGGTTGTACTCAAAGGGCATTTAGTTAAGGATGACTGAATAGGAAGAGATACTTTTTGGCCAAGGTGAACATGGCCAGACATGTAAGCATCAACAGCATGACGAATTTCCTGCTGATGGAAATCCACAGGCAAGATAGTGTCACTAATCTGTGGGATGCCCTTTGGAAGGCACTGTGGAGGGTTGGGAGGTATTGCCCATTTCAGTTACCATTTCTACCAAAGTGTCAAGCGGAGCATGGGGAGGAATGATGGAGGAACCCTCAGCATTGGATGCTGGAATACGTACTATAGACATTTGGTGATATTCCTTTGCCACAGCAGAGGAAGCAATAAGAGCACTTTTTTTGGGAAGATGAAGTTGACGAAAGAAGCTTTTCGTTTTTGAAGTTATCTTTTTTTGTGGCTGGAAGGTTTTTGGATTTTTTACACTGAGACTTTGCAAGGTTTGAGGGGCCAGCACACGAGCCAATTGGAGTGGAAATAGTGTAAGGAACACTTGGGGGAGGTAAAACTCCAGTATTGGGTGTGGGGGGACAACTGAGATAGTTGAAAGAGCCGGCGCCGTGGCTGCGTTATCCAAAATGATGCCTTCAATGAGTGGCACTGCAGGTAATAAAGAAAGGGATGCCAGCGAGGGATGGGCTTGGTTAGAACAGGTTACTAATTGTACCTCAAACGAGGTTTGAATACCTAATGATGCTGTAAACCAGAGGGCGATCACTTGCATCAATTAGCCCAGGTACAGGAGAATGTGTTTGTTGTAACAGTGAAGTAGCATGCTCTTGCCAGGCTAAAATCGTATCCAACTTTTGAGTGATCACACATTTTTAATCACCGAGTCAAAAAGTTTGGATAACGTTTGTAGTGAGACATGCATGGCAGATAAAGTGAGATTGACCATATTATTGGTCGTAGCTTCCGCATCCACTTTGCCAGAAGGACCTAGTGGTGCTGTGCTACGTCGTGGAGTCGGTGCAAGGTATGAAGCTTCAATTTCAGAACAGTTGAGATCGATGTCTGAAAACATGACTGGAGAGCGTGACAAGTTTAGAGAGGATTTCTCAGGCAAAAGTTGTTGGGAAAAGCCTGATGGATTCAAATCCAAATTAATAACTGCAGCTTCAGCAGGCACATAGGCAGCCGACTCGGTTTCAGTCACTGCCGCAGATGAAAGCGGTAAGTTGTGGAGTAGCATGCTGTCGGACAAGGAAATACAGGACACAAGACTACCACAAATCGAAGGATTTAGAGAAACAGGAGTTTGGCCCCGCGCTTCAGTAGCCACTTTGGTGTAGGGTAGAGGTAATCTATCGTTTGAAGTTAAACAAGGCGCAAATGTGGCTTGTGAAGCTAAGGGAACTCGCAAATTATCAAGCAAGGGGGCCGAAGTTGTTTCTTTACAAAAGGGCCGAATATCAGGCAATGATGGACCTCTAAAACAAACTTTGCTGCCATTACGACCACGGCTCAAAACCGGCGTTGAACAGCGTGATAGTGCTGGCTGTGTTTTTTTTTTTTTTTTTTTTTTTTTTTAAATTGTTGTGCATTATCTAACAAAAAATTGCGAGAAGGATTGGAGCCCCCAGGTTGGAGAGCTGGGGGCATCCCCATAGTCAATGTTGGCAGTCTGGCCTGCATAGTGGTTAAATCTGTAGCCCACTCGGGAACAGAGGAAACACACAAAAGCTTGCTATACACAAACAGCAGCAGAAGCAATTTGTAAAACAAAAACTCCCAAAATAATGCCTCGCTGAAAGCTCGAAAGCTAGACAGCGAGACAGCACCACTCAGCTGAACCACTCCTCTGAACTCTCACTTCTCCAGCATGGGGTCTGGCATGGATTCACATGCTCATGAATATTCCCCGTCGTCAGGCTGGGAATCCTCGGTAAAGAAAAAAAACAGTATCAGTTTCGTTTCTGATCTGTCTTTCGTAGTAATAACCAATCACTGGTCTCTGCGTCATACTGACCACAGCCAATGACTGCCCTCTACCTAAGCACCGCCTCTGGCAGCCATCTTCAGATTTTTACCGCACGTTCATGTGTTGGGATCCTCGTGCTATTGCTCTTGAGCGTTAGTGCTATTTTTTCACGTTTTTTTTCTCAAAACTTCGTTTTTTCCGGTCAAAAGAGCCTCAAGCTCCACCGACTCTCCATCCGATCAACGGGGACCCGTGTCGGATTCGTCTGCGCCCCTCAAGGGTGAAGATTTCGTCGAGCTACGTTTTGGAGGACTCCAGAAGCTTCTCAGGCCCGGACATGGCCCAGGAGAAGGGAAGCTCGACGCCCGGAAAGCTGTTCAGGGTCTGCCCTGGATGCCAGCTGCAGAACGTCTTTAAGGAGGACGAACACTCCTTTTGTCTCTACTGCTTACATGAGGACAAGACGAAGGACCGCCACCAACGCCTCGCCAACTGGCTGGAAGGGAAGAGCCCGTCAGGCGAGAAGAAGAGGAAGAAATCCGAGCGGTCTTCTAAGACCTTTGAGGACGCCCCGGCGACGGGGGTCCAACACAAGGCCAAGCACCGCGAGTCCGCTGGCACCGGGAGCGCCGAACGGTCGGGCTCTACGGGCGCCAGGCAGGGCGCACCCTCCCCGGCACCTTCAACCACGAGCCAACGCTCTGGGTCGGGTAAGAGGAAGGGCGAGCACCCGGCGAAGCTCCTGGAGAGGCCCCGGTCGAGCTCGAAGGCCCCATTGGAGGGGGAGCGAGGCAGTGTCCCCCCCTCAAGGATAAGGCGGTGAGCGCACCTAAGGTGGTGAAGGCCTTAATCCATCCGCCAAGCCCTCTATCGATACTGTCGCGGCGGCCCTGGCTCAGCCTGTGGAGGCTACACCAGTGGTGGCGACCTCGGGGCTCAGAGTCTCCCTGCCACCTCGGAGGGAGTCCTCTTTTGTGCCCATCGATAGGACCCCCGTGAAATCCCCGGCGGGGAAGAAAAAGGGGGGTCAGGGCGTCGTCGTAGATTCGGCTTCAGAGGAAGAGCTGATCGAGGTCTTAAGCCACGGCCTTGGATCCCGACGCAGGTGACGACATCGTCGAGGGTGCCGACGGGGCCCCTGATCGCCCGTCGGATTCCCCTCTGCCAGCGCCGCAAGACAACTCGGCGGCCATTTTGTTGGCTATACAGTCCTTATTCCTTATGCTCAGAGATAAGGACGAGACTGCCGTTGCCGACGGAGGAACCTCTCCCGTCTGGGGATCCTGAACCGGGACCTTCTGGTGTTCCCCCGCCCAAGAAAAGAAGGATTCACCCTCCACCTCCTTTTCAGCCGTCGCGACCCGTCCAGCCCTCCTCCCCGTCCACCCGAGGGGATGATACGGGGACTGACACGGCAGCGACGGGTACGGACGACGAGGTATACGACGAGGATCTCCCGTCGTCACCTCCCACCAGGGCTTCTCCGCTCGACGAAATTGGATCATTCCACTCCATGATCGCCAGGGCATCCGAGCTTTTCCAACTCTGCCCTGAGGAGAAGAAAAAGGAAGAATTCCTTTATCAACGGCGCAAGGCCAAGAGGAAGACGGTCCTCGCGGTGCCTCTACTGGACGACATTTGGGATGAGGGCCTCGCCCTCCTCAAGAACCCTTCCACGACGCCAGCTAGAAGAGACCGGTACAAGAAGTAGTACCGGGTCCCGGATGCAGCCCCCCTGTGCCTCCGGGCGCAGCCTACCCCGGACTCCGTCGTCTCCGCGGCGGCCAGGAAGAAAGCGGGGGGGGGTACGGCCTCCACATCGACTTCCCCACCGGACGGCGAGGGAAAGAAATTGGACGCTATGGGACGCAGGGTCATCTCGTCTACAGCGACGACGATTAAAGCGGCCAACGCCTTGGCTATCGTGGCCCGCTACGACAGGGAGCTATGGTACAAACTGGCTCCCCTGCTGGACTTCCTACCGGACGACAAGAGGGCGGATGCCCTGTAGATCCTACAGGAAGGTGAGGTGGCGTCGGACCACGCCATCACTATTGCGACGGACATCGCCGACACTGGGTTTCGCCAGTTGGGCAACGGCGTGTGCCTTAGGCGGCGTGGATGGCTCAAGGCTACGGACTTCCGTCAAGACGTACAGACCAGAGTCCTGGACATGCCGGTCGATGGGAACAACCTGTTTGGGAAAACAGTGGACGATTCCCTTCAGGCCATTAAAGCGGACACTGAGACGGCCCGGGCCCTTGGGGTTCTACAACAACAACGGACGCCCTTTCGGAGCAGCGGAGGCAAGGGCGCCTCCAAAGGTTCCGGCGGCGGTTTCTCTACCTACCGTCAAGCGGCCCGCTCGTCGTCTCAGGAGGCCTACAGAGGACGAGGCAAGTCTGGCGGACACCGCCGTCGTCGCCAAGGAGGTCAAGGCGGCAAAGCCTCGTCGAAACAGGATTGAACCGGCCGTGGGGTCGGGCCCCCACCGAAGCACCCCGGTGGGAGGCCGGCTGGCGAGCTTCGTCAGCGTGTGGGAGTCCATCTCCACCGACCGTTGGGTGCTGGACGCCTTAGCCCGGGGCCACGCGCTCGAGTTTCAAAGAAGGTGCCCGCGCGTCCCCCCCATGGCCAGGAAAGAGCTTCACGTCCCTCAGCTTCTCCTGGAGGTAAAGGCGTTGCTCAGGAAGGGCGCCATCAAACTCGTCCCAAAGAGGCTTCGGGGCTCCGGAGTTTACTCGAGATACTTCCTCGTGAAGAAGAAGACGGGAGGATGGCGCCCCATCCTAGACCTGCGACGTCTGAACAAGTTCATCAAGGCGCGGAAGTTCTGGATGGTCACCCTCCAGCACGTCCTGGGTCAGCTGGAGGAAGGAGACTTCCTGTCGTCGTTGGATTTGGAGGATGCCTACTTCCATATTCCCATCCTAAAGGGGCACCGAAAATTCCTCAGGTTTGTGGTCCAAGGGCGTCACTACCAGTTCAAAGCCCTCCCCTTCGGACTACGGTCGGCACCCAGGGTATTTACCAAGTGCCTTGCACCGGTGGCGGCGCAGCTGCGCCGCGAGGGGATCCACGTCTACCCCTACCTGGACGACTGGCTCATCCGAGCCAAGACGAGGGAGCTCGCCGTGGAGCACACGGCAAGGACCGTCCAACTTCTCACGGACCTGGGATTCTCCGTGAACTACGCCAAGTCCCACCTGGTACCCGCGCAAAACGCACTGTTTCTGGGAGCGAAGCTCGACACAGTGTCCCTTCTGGCCTCCCCGTCGGAGGAAAGGACCAGGTCCATCCTGGGCAAGGTACAGCGGATGTTGGTTTCCGACGCGGCCAAGGTGAGGTCCATCAAGTCCCTCCTCGGAATGATGTCTTCTTGCATCTACCTCATTCCCATGTGCAGGCTCCGGATGCGCCCGTTGCAGGAGTTCCTGGACGCGCGCTGGACCCAAACGACGGGCGGCTTCAAGGAGAGGATCACACTTGACGAGAGTTTCCGCCGAGCGGTCCGGTGGTGGGGCACCCGCGCGCATCTGACGGCGGGCATGGACTTCCAGACCCCAGACCACCAGGAGACAGTGACCACGGATGCCTCCCTGGAAGGGTGGGGAGCGCACACCGAAAATCTGCACGCGAGAGGCCTGTGGCTCCCGACGGAGAAGTCCCTCCATATCAACGTCCTGGAGCTCCGTGCCGTGTTCTGGGCCCTCAGGTCCTTCCTTCCGTCCCTCAAGGGCAAGGTGGTGAGGATCTTCACCGACAACAACACCACCACCATGTTTTACATCAGGAAACAGGGCGGAACCAGGTCCCCAGCACTGTCCAAGGAGGCGCAGGACCTGTGGCATTGGGCCGTCGCCCAAAGGATGTTTCTGGTGCCGTTTCATCTGGCAGGGATAAAAAACACCATCGCCGACTCACTCAGCAGGGAGCTGCGCTCGTGCCACGAGTGGGAACTACGGCAGGATCTACTGGATCGCCTCTTCCGACGGTGGGGCACACCCCAGATCGACCTGTTCGCGACGACGACGAACTCCAAGTGCCGGAGGTTCGCCAGCAGGTTTCCCCATGCGAGGAGCATGGGCGATGCTTTCTCGTTCCCCTGGGAGGGCCTGTTCCTCTACGCGTTCCCTCCTTTGCCACTGCTAATCCGGCTCGTCAACCAGCTCAAGAGGTCACGGTGCAGGATGATTCTCGTCGCACCTGCGTGGCCGAGGCAGATATGGTTCCCGGACCTTCTGGACTTATCAGCGTCCCCGCCAATCAGGCTGCCGGTGGACGCGGATCTACTCTCCAGGGAAGGAGGCGCCATCCTCCACCACGACCCGAAATCGCTGAACTTGCAGGCCTGGCTCCTGCAGCGCTAGAGTTTGGAGGATACGACATACCGGCCGACTGCAGAGAGGTTCTTGCAAAGGCCAGGGCGTCCTCGATCTCTTAAATGCTACGGACACAAATGGAAGAGGTTCTCTGTCTGGTGCCACGCACAGAAGATTAACCCTCTACGGATTACGGCTCCCCAGGTGCTGCCGTACCTGCTGACGCTGGCCAAAGCTGGACTGGCACACGCGTCCATCAAGATTCATCTTGCTGCGATCTCCCGATACACCAGGACCACGGGCCGGACGTCCTTGTGGTCTCATCGTCTGGTGAAAGAGTTCATGAAGGGACTGTTCAGATCGTTCCCGCCGGTGAAGGCTCCGGCCCCGGCGTGGGAGCTCAACGTGGTGCTGACCAAGCTCATGGCACCTCCGTTCGAGCCTCTGCACTCGGCCCCGTTGAAGTTTCTGTCGTGGAAAACAGTGTTTCTTGTGGCCATCACCTCCGCACGACGGGTGGGAGAGATCCAGGCCCTTTCCTGCAAGGCCCCGTACTTGACTTTTCACGACACGAGGGTAGTGCTCAGGACGCACCCCTCCTTCATGCCCAAGGTACCGTCGGACTTCCATCTCAACTAACCCTTGGTGTTGCCTGTGTTCTTCCCGTCGCCTTCGTCGCCAGCTGAGAGGACTTTGCACTCGCTGGATGTGGCTAGAGCGCTGAAGTTCTATGTGGACCGCACAAAGTGTTTTCGGAAGACGTCACAACTCTTTGTGAATTTTGGACCTGTCAATCAGGGGAAGGCTCTCTCGAAGGCTTCCATTTCCAGATGGCTCTCTGGCTGTATCATGTACTGTCATCGGTTGGCAAACCGACCGCTGCCTGGCCGTCTGAGAGCCCATTCCACCAGAGCGATCGCAGCCACCACAGCGTTCCTTTCTGGTGTGCCCCTGCTGGACATATGCAGGGCTGCTAAGTGGAGGTCGACGCACACCTTCACGAAATTCTACTGCGTCGATCGGGATTCCAGGGAGGAGTCCAGGGTCGGCCAAGCAGTGCTGCGCAACCTGTTCGCCTGAGGTGAGCCTGGAGGTAAGGTGCTTAATGTTGGGCTTGATGTAATGCTTGAGCCTTTGCCACCTCCCGTGGTTGTGCATGTGTGTACTGCTATGTATTCTTTATTCATGAGCATGTGAATCCATGCCAGACCCCATGCTGGAGAAGGAACAAGTTACTTACCTGTAACTGTTGTCCTCCAGCATGGGTCTGGCATGGATTCACATGCGAACCCTCCCGCCTTCCCCTCTGCGGCTCTTCACTTGGTCATACTGCCACTTCACGTGCTTCCAAATCTGAAGATGGCTGCCAGAGGCGGTGCTTAGGTAGAGGGCAGTCATTGGCTGTGGTCAGTATGACGCAGAGACCAGTGATTGGTTATTACTACGAAAGACAGATCAGAAACGAAACTGATACTGGTTTTTTCTTTACCGAGGATTCCCAGCCTGACGACGGGGAATATTCATGAGCATGTGAATCCATGCCAGACCCATGCTGGAGAACAACAGTTACAGGTAAGTAACTTGTTCCTTCTTCATCCCTCTCCCTACAGCGTGCTAATGCATTCAAATCTAACAATCGCTGCGGTGGTAATTTCCCAATTAACTGTTTCCATTTCTCCACCAAATATTCACCCATGCATTCCAACACTACCTGTCTTTCGTTGCTTCTTCGGAAGTCCTACATCGAGGCCAATGCTGCTGTTCTATCATTCCCGTCTATATACATTTTTGCCTGTTGCTGCAATTCCACCTTCCTTTCTTTGCTGATCGCGGTGGGAGTTACCCTCGTGCATCCTGTTGTTCAGTCCCGCATCTCGCCCCTGTGGCTTCAATTTCAACCCCGAGGAGGAACGGACGGTACCGAGTCTGCGTCTAAGGCGGGAGGTGTGGATGGGACAATGGGAACAGGGAGTGTCTGTTGTGGGCCTGGTTGGCTAATAGAAAGTGTTATGTGCGCGGTCTGTGGCTGTGGGAGGGCTTGAGCTACCGGAGGGAAAGTTTGGGCTACGGGCGGGGTTCGGGCAATTGTTACTGACGTGGTTGGCCTCACTTCTGATCTTGGGCCTTGTTTTGTATGAGTCAATGTTTTCTATCAATTCATTTGCTATATGTAATTCTCGTTGTGGGTATATTCTTTCTATATTCAACTGCTCATGTCTACCTGAGCTTCTTAGACTCTCCGTCCACTCCTCCTCTTCCGCTACTTCACCTTTCGTTTTATGCCTGTGCGCATGCTTCGCTCTACTTCTAAATCGGAGCATTGCTTCCCTTCTCCAGTCTTTAACGATATCAAATGCTGCAGGACGCGCTTTCTTTCTTATCAACACCCTTTCCAAATTAGCTATTCTCGCTATCTCAAAACTACCATTAATCGGCCACTGATGGTCTTGTTGCTTTCTGGTTTGCCTATGCCAAGTCTCACAGAATATTATTGCACCCACACCATACTTCACATACATCTCATACGCCGGCGTTCCCGCACGTGGTGCAATTTGGCCATCTTCCAAAGATATGTCTACCACAGCGGAAAGAACCTGCTATGATGAATACCCCAGGCATGTTTCAACCTTCCCCCTGGTTAATCAACCTTACCTAGGGTGTTTGATTTTGCAAAGTCAACTCTCAACCAATAGCAGGATTACTTTGAATCGGGGAATGACTCGCCTGATAAATCAAGTCGTCTGTATACTGACGCACCAAATGACGTCGTGTCTGCGTTTCTTGGCTTCCGCCTCGTTTCGGGACTCTCGCCTCCTTGTTCTCTAGCCAGGCACGTCGATCAGGGATCAGATGTGTGCAGATCTGCAAAGGAGTCTCATCACTTCTACAGGGTGCCCAGAACACCTCTTGATCCTGGCTCGATCGTCCCATCCTCGTCGTTCGCCGCCATACTCAATTACAACGTATGCGATGGAACAAGTGGGGGAGGGTCCCTATTCGGGCGCCATCTTGAAAGGGGCCCCTAGGGGTCCCTTACGTCTATGGAAACAAGGCGACTCACCACACACGATAGATACGCCAGACACAAGGTTGTATTCCCAAAGCTAGGATTTATTGCGAAGCAAGTGTCTCAGTTGGCCAACTCGGTCTCACGCCCCGCGACGTGCATCTGTAGACCTCGAGGGAAGCAAGAGAGTGAATTACGTACACCAGTTACATATATGCAAAATGCATATCAAACAATCAACTATGACATGTTTAACACCCCCCCTTTATTGGGTTTCTTTGAACTTGGTGTGATGATGGACCCTTTCGACAACTATGACACCTTCAAATATCTATTCTAGTAACAATTTGCAATTTGAGTGTGGAGGCATCTTTCAGTTGTTGAACAGAACACAGCGCTTCTGTTCCCGGAAGCGAGCAACATACGGGGGAGAGTTGCATTCCAGACCTTGCTTTCTATGAGGTGCTATTCGTGTCCTGGGAGCCGACACGCTCTAACGGGGCTCAGCAAAGGGGGGCTGTAAGAAGAGCATAATTCAAGCCTTTAGCTGCTTTATTCTAACATATTCTACCATATAACAAGACTGGCTGGCAGCTGCGAAATGATTAAATGACCTGCAGCTCTGCTTTAAGGCTGCATTCGGGAGGGAGCCGGGCATTCTTCCTGGCGCTGCCTACGTTGTGTTTCAACAAACTCTTGTTATCCTCGCGGCCCTGCGGCCTTGTCCTTTTATGTGCAGACAACAATGTTTTACAGTCGAGCAGTGTAAGCTGAAAATGTACTATGAAGCAATAAGAACAGAAAGCAATGATTAGAAAACAAAATGGTGATTCTTGTTACATCAAAATGGCCGTTCATTGGCAAACTCGGAAACCTATATTCTGTCATATCGTGCATGAGACGGTTGGCCCACGGCCATCAAAATACGTTCGCAGTCATATATGAGAGGCATCCATTTTTCTAGACTGACAACTACAGTGATTGACTTTTATAGTGTTTGTCAGTTCTCCAAAGCTTACATACCACTTTCATTCCTACGATGGAGAGCTGTACTTTTCATGATATTTCTCTACCTACTAGTTTTCATATTTACATAGTGTAAACCAAGATAGACTCTTGAGGTTTTCGGAGGGATGTTGCCATTGATTTTACCTGCAAAACAGCCAACTAAGGTACTCCATGTTCCTGCGGTAAACATTATTGTTGGATGTTACCTTGGCCTATCTGAGCGTCTTCCCTTGAACGATCTTCAGAAATATGTTCAACTAGTATGTATAGTGTCTCCTCAATGTAATAATCATCCCCTATGTTGGTCTGCATAGGTAGGAGACATAAAACATAGCAGACTAACTTCTATAGTCGTATTGCTTCAGTCATGTGATCTTATAACCCCAACACCCCAGTATCACCAATAAAGACCCCTGTATTTTACACTCACAAACGTATAGTAAAGGACTGAGGTGATGTGAAGCTGATGGGGATAGATGAGGGTGGTGTCACCCTGCCCGCCTTTCCACATTAAGGTCTGTAAACTGATGTCTGCTGCTAATGTTGCTGAAAAAGGTTTCCAAGATGTTTGATAATGCATGCCTCTATCAGAAGGGGATAATTATCAGCTTGTGAATGTACGGAACATGTAAACTCTACAGAATGTGTGTTGCAGGCTAGTAACTTTGGCTTTGAGGGCACTTGTATACAAGGTTGGCACATGTAATTTTTGATTGGATAAGTTAACAGCGGGTGTGTTTTGGCACCACTCAGTCAAATGTCAGTTTAACCTTGGCTCGGTCATTTTTCCTGCTGCACACAGAGTGGACGAAATGGGCAGGGCCAGGGCCCCTTGGAGTCAGCATATCCCGCACTTGCAGCAGAGCCGCAAGATTCAACTTGCTGAAACCAATTTACAGGCTGTCATTAAACCACTGTTCCCTCCCCATTCACTGCCCACTTCCTAAATGTACATTTTCATTTCCTCGCCTAGTTCACCGGCTAGGTTACATTTTAATTATGTATTGGTTAGAGCATTCAGGAAAGGCTTATGTCCTTAAAAGATGCCTTTACTCTGCAAAGTTATTTCTTTTGGTAATCTTTCTTCCCTCAACATCCACCTGTGTTGCCTTCCCTGATCTATTTCAGTGCAGGGTGATGTGGCAGTTTTGCGTCATATGGCCATTTGGTTCATTTTTTTTCCATATCAGAATCAAATAAATGACGTCTTTGTTTTGTCTCTCGCTCGTCTGACTGCAGGCAACATCTGGACCATGGATAATTTCACTGTAGTAACTTCAGTCTTTATTTTGTTAAGAAAACATTGGAGTTGTTTTCCCACTGGGGGCGATGAGAATAATGTTATGGGGCTGGTCCATGCTTCTGAAAATATGCTCCCCTTCCCTGCATGTTGGGATACAGTTGTGCAGCAAGAGAAATGTGAATCCAACCCTTTTCCAATTTCTTGAATGACTCTGGATGGAAGGGGTGGAATGGGTGCTGCTAGCTCCCGGGTTGTACGGTTGGGAAGGGATTTAGTTCCTGAGGTCCTTGGCAAGTATTATGTGCTGGAGAAGGAGGGGCAGAGGTGCAAAATTAGGCCATGTTATGGGCAATTCTCTTATTTTGGTGTCAGCGAGTGTGGAAGCTTCACATTTGGTGGCTACAGTGGGATCCTGAACGAGACTCTGGAATTGTGGGTAAGTTCCTTGGAGATTTGATGATTAGAACGGTTGAGGGGTGTTTAAGGTGCAGTTAACTCTCCTTTTGAAGTTGAGGGGTCAACCCCTTCAGTTTGGGGGTAGCATCAGATCCACAACATTGCTCTTTTTGCACAGAGGGAGAGACTTTGGAATTGAGCAGGTGTGACGTGAAGGGCTGCATGTTTATTTAAAGGGTTGGTAAATGGAGACTATAGTCTATCTCACCAGGCATGCTCCATACAGTAACTCTACAAGGAGGTGGACATTTTTTGACTACCAGTCATGCTCCAAACACCCAGGGAGACGCTCTACATCGTGGCCATCCTCCCTCTCCCCCGCCCCTCCGTCACACCCGACACGAGTGATGCCACCCTAGTGTTTAACAAACCATTTCCTCTTAGGTGGCACAACACAGGTAGTGACCCTCAGACCATTATGTACCCAGCTCATCACACCAAAGCATGTAACCTTACAGATAATGTAATAGACTTAAATATGTACTCAGTATGTTCATTCCAGGAGTCCCTTTAGCAAGTAGTGACCCACCCATGTGCGTGTCAAGCCGGTCTATTCAATGAATATTACATACAGTGATTCAAACTAATGTGACTAAGCTCTTTTGCGGGCAAGCCCCACACATATAGATACCTAACCTAGCATTCACCAGCTTCTCTCTCCCAGGCACACTTCTTAGTGTTCCGCTTAAGAGTGTGACCAGCCAATTCTGGCCCAGGCATGTACCATACAGTGACCCACCTTAGAGTCTGGCTTAAGGCATGTTTTGTGCAGATATAGTGCCCCACCCTAGTGTGTGCCCAGTCTCTTATGTCCCCAGGATAAAAATACACCGGCCCACTCTTGACTACCCAGGCATGGTTATAAAAGTATAAGAGCCCATCCAAGCAGTTTGCAAACCATATTCTTTAATGCGTTCATGATATGATATGATATGATATGGTATTTGTAACGCGCCTATACACAAGTGTTTCAAGGCGCGACGAGGCAGGGAGGGAGGGAGACAAGGGGAAGACAGACAAACGATCCTACTAGGCCAGGTGTCATTCAGATCGGGCAAGTGCAGAGGTAAGGGGAAAAGGAGAAAGTGCAGGGGGAGGAGGTGGGGGGGGAAAGTGCAGTACACGGTAAGTAGCGTAATAATAATAAATAATAAATAAAAGGGCCAGCTGGTGGCAAGTGCGAGGTAAGTGCAGAGCAAGTGCTAGGAAGGGGGCTGTAGGGATACAGTGACAGTCCCACAGTGCAGGGGGCGCCAGGGAGGCAGTGCAAGTTGAGAGTGGCTGGGCCTTGGACCGAGGTCGCTGAGAGGGCCAAGATGCAGGTTTAGTGCAGAATTTAGTGGGGAGTTAAGCAGGTTTAGCAGGGGAGAGGGAGAGAGAAGGCAGAAGCGAAGAGGAAGGTTTTGAGGTGCTTCCGGAACCGGAGATGGTTCTCCTCAAGTTTCAGGGAGGCAGGAAGGCTGTTCCAGAGGGAGGCCCCTGCTGCGGAGAGAGATCTACCCCCAGCTCGTTGCTTCGAGAAGCGGCTGACCATGAGGGAGTTGGAGATGGATGAGCGAAGGGCCCGTGAAGGAAGATATTTAGGAAAAGAGAGTTGAAGGTATTTAGGCCCCAGGCCCCAGAAGGCCTTGTGGACAATGCAGAGGGTTTTGAACTTAATCCTCGCAGCCACTGGGAGCCAGTGAAGAGATTTCAGCCCTGGAGAGATACGGTCCCTGGGCTTGAGGCCAAGGACAAGTCTCGCAGTTCTGTTCTGGATAAGTTGCAGAGGGCGGAGAGTGGAGGCAGGCAGATTAAGATAGAGGCTGTTACAGTAATCCAGCCTTGAGAGAACCAGGGCTCGGGAGACAGTGAGCTTCTGGGGGAAGGAGAGGAAGGGAAGAATACCTCTGAGGAGGTGCAGCTGGTAGTGTGACTTCTTAGAGACGTCAGATATATGAGGAGAGAAGGAGAGTGTGGAGTCGAAGATGACCCCAAGGTTTTTAGCCTTGCAGGTAGGGGCAGGAAGGGGGCCAAGGGAGGCCGGCCAGAGAGCTGCAGGGAAGGAGGGAGTGGGTGTGCCGATGAGTAGAATCTCAGTCTTACTGGCATTAAGGCAGAGGTCATTGGCGGCACACCATTCCTGGATAGCAGACAGACAGTCGGAGATGAGGGAAGAAGAGGAGGCGGCCGAGGGTAGCCTGAAAATGAGCTGGGTATCGTCCGCATAGCACTGGAAGTGGGGGCAGAGAGCGGCGATGCAGTGGGCAAGGAGTGCCAGATACTGGTTGAAAAGCCAGGGAGAGAGGTTGGATCCCTGGGGGACACCACAGGTGGAGAAATAGATGTCGGAGAGGAAGGAGCCCATTTGGACCTGGGATGGTCGACTAGAAAGGAAAGAGGTCAGCCATGCCAGAGCCTGACCAGTGATACCCAGGTTATCACGGAGACGGTTGAGCAGGATGGAATGGTTGACAGTGTCAAAGGCAGAGGAGAGATCGAGCAGAATGAGAACACAGGGAGTGTTGGAATCGAGGTTCAGGAGCAGGTCCTCACGGATGTTCAGGAGAGCAGTTTCCGTGCTTCTGGCCGCTCTGAAGCCGGATTGATGGTCATGAAGGTTACCAACATATTCAGCATGGAGGTTAAGCTGGGAGATGGCCAGTTTCTCCAGGAGCTTACCCAGGAAGGGGGTAATGGAGATTGGGCGATAGTTGGCCGGGCAGGAGGGGTCGGAAGAGGGTTTCTTGAGGAGGGGGTGCACAAGGGAGTGCTTGAGGGGGGATGGGAAGACTCCAGAGGCGAATGAGTGGTTGCAAAAGTCAGCCAGGGCAGGAGCCAGGGAGTCGATGTGGTCCTTGATGGTTTTGGAGGAACAGGGGTGAACCTGTTTAGACGAGGCTTTCATAGATCGGACTTGTCTGGAAACCTCATCAGCAGAAAAAGGTGGAAAAGCAGAGAAGGAGGGCGGAGGGGCGGCTGCAGGAGAGCAAGAGGAAGAGCCGGGAGGAGAGGGAGGGAGGTGAGAGGAGGAGAGCGAGGACAGGATGTCCTGAGTTTTTGAGATGAAGTGCGAGGCCAGTGCAGTGCAAAGGGCCTGGGAGGGGACAGGAGAGGTAGAGACTGCAGCAGGGTTGGCCAGCTCCTTGCAGATTTTAAAGAGTTCGGCCGAGTTGTTAGATGCCTCAGAGATGCGGGCTTGGATGAGGGCTCTCTTCTTGGTGAGAACGGAGAGCCGGTATTGCCTTTGGAGCAGGCGGCAAGCCAGTTTGTCAGAGGATGAACATGAAGCACGCCATTTCCTCTCTGCCACCCTGCACTTGCGTTTTAGGGTGACGAGATCCGAGTCATACCAGGAGTTACATTTGGCTTTGGGCTTCAGGCGGATTCTCATGACGGGGGCAAGGATATCGAGAGTATCAGATATAGAGGAATAAAGCATGGAGAGGGCTGTGTCAGGGTGTGAGTCAGCCGAGGGGGGAGAAGGGGGCGAGAAGGTAGCAGCGAAAGCCTCAACTGACACGCGCTTCATGGGTCGGATGACCGAGAAGGTGGGAGGCAGTGAAGAGGGTGGCTTTGCCTGTGGGTTAGGGAGGGAGAGGTAGGAGGATAGGAGAAAGTGATCGCTCCAGGAGAGAGGAGTGGAGAGAGGGAGGGAGAGGGGAAGGTCAGAAGAGATCAGAGCATCAAGAGTGTGCCCTGCAGAGTGAGTAGGCCCAGACGGGAGAATAGAGAGTGAGAGAGAGTTGCAGAGTTCGCGAAAGAGACCAGTGGGGGGACAGGAGGCATCGAGGTGGATGTTGAAGTCACCGAGAAAGAGGAGTTGGGTGGTTGAGGACAGGAGTGAGGAGGAGAGGTCAGCCCACTCAGAGAGGAAGGAGGAAATTTGACCAGGTGGCCGATAGATAGTGGCCACGGTAAGGGAATGGCTAGGAGAGAGAGAGAGACGGCAGACAAGACATTCAAAAGAGGAGTAGGTCTGCGTAGGAGTGACAGTGGCAGGAATCCACTCAGGGAAGATAAGGGCAACACCACCCCCTGAACGGTTAGGCCTGGGCATGGAGAGGATCTTGTAGCCATCAGGTAGGAGTGTGTCGAAGCTGGTGGCAGAGCTGGCAGTGAACCAAGTAGTATTCCCATTGATGTGCATTTTTCCATTGGATGCATCTTGAGACAATTCCACGCTAAACCCTGTATGGAAACATAGAAAGATAAGAAATGGTCTTTCAGAGCGTTTGATTTCCTTTGAGCACTTAACCCTGTTCTCATTAGAATTTTTGTTTCCCCTTGATCGTTGAACATTTTATAATATTGTACAACTGACCCTTCCATACAGAGTTGCACTGACCCAAACTCATAACAATTGTGTCTCTCTTTGTAGATGTTGTGGATACCACGAACATCCCTCCCTGGCAGCCTGCCATTCTGCCACCAAGCGAGATCACGGTTACCGACATCACTGCCAACTCCATCACCGTCACATTCAAGGAGGCTCAGATGGCTGAAGGCTTCTTTCGCGATCGAAGCTTGGAGACTTAAGTGGAAGAAAACATTTTCGTTTTTAATAAAAAAGCGAGAATTATGTTCACACGAGGTATAGATGTTCTGTCCTCCCCATTCCCCCTTTCATCTGAAAACTACAACAGGAGAGGTCATTGTATGTACTTTAAGATGGGAAGTGATGTCACTGCAATGGGGCTGATGTTGCTCTACCTGCAATGGCAAATTGCAGTCTTCTGTCAGGGAATGTCACTGCTTTCGGGTATTGGTGTCATCTGGAAGATGAGAAGTGGTACTTGTGGTTGGGGAAATTACTTTGAACCTTAAGGCAAAAAGTGATATCACTCAAGTGAAATTAGTGTCACCTTATGACACATGATGTTGCTACGAGAGGAAATAGAAGCAGGAAATCGAGTGAATGGTTGAGAAAATCAGTGATGTTCTTTACACCAGAATTACTGTCATTGCTAGAAGAAATTGGGACAGGAAGTTGACATTCTTGGTTAGAAAAGTTGGTGGTATCCTTGATGATGCCAATATCCCTGGTACTTGAAATCGTTTGCATCCTTATGACATGAATAGATGCCATTGCTAGAAATTGATGTTGTCTTTAAGACAGCAAATTATGTCAATGCTAGTGATAATTGATGTCCTTCTTAAGACCAGACGTGATGTCACTACTGGAGTGTGTATCTTAATGAAAACATGAAGTAATGTTGCTGCACTGGCACATTTCTCCCCGTTGAAAGAATCGAAATGGCAGCCACCTTGAATGTGTGAGTGTAGGCTTTCATTTGTCCGTAAAGTTCTGCAGCACTTGCCTTTCACATCCAAGAGAGTGAGCATGGTTTCAAGACTGAATACATGCCAGTTCACTCAAAATAATCCACCATAGGGGCCTTGGTTTCAATTCCAGGCATATTTTGTGTTTTTCTGAAAAGGGGTTATGTTTTGCTTAACATTAAAGCATTCAGAGCCTGCTTTTTGTAACAAATGTTGGGTTTGTTACAGATAAAGATTCAGTGCATGTTGGCACTTCAAACACTGGAGCCGCACATTTATTTATATATGTACTTATATGTATATATATTTTTTGTTCTTGCTCACTTGCAGATGCATTGTGCCATAGTGTCTGTCCGAGCTGGGAAGTCAGCAGTGCAGCTGCCTGTTCGCTACTCCCAATACTTTAGAAGCTGATATTAAGGGCATTTGTTTGGGACTGCTGTCATCAATAGTGGCTCTCCCAAACTTTCAGAAATCTGTGCTATCCACTGTTTACTTTACTGAAGAAAACTGAGGCACTCACCATCACAATATTCGACAGAAGACTTATTAAGCTGCGAAAATTGCACTTAAAACCTTCGAATCATAAAAAAATAAAAAAATAAAAAGAAATGTAAAATGTCAAAGAGAACTGCATCTCAAGGCATTTCCATCTGACATTTTGTTTCGTGAACTCCCCAATTGGTTGTCTGTGAACTATTTCTGTTTAATTTTTAACTTGCTGTCTTAAGTTCACATTTAAAATGCATGGTTCCCAATCAGGAGGTAACATTCTGCACCAAACCCCCTCTTAACCTTCTATTGTGTAGACTGAACTGTGTTCCTAAATGTGAACGTTTTTCACGTTTACAATTAAGCTTCCCCTCCTTTGACCAAAACAGGTAACTATTCTTGCCTGTAGTAAAACTCACTTGTTAAAAGCATTCAGATAACCAGTGCAAAATACTCATTAATTGAGTTTTTCCCGTGACAAAATTATTTACCTACAACAGTTTTTCAGGTTAATGAGGCGCTTCTTGTTTGGGACATTTAATCATCAAATACGTGGGGCAGGTACCAGCAGAACTCGTTTTTTGTGTCTCTGCCAGAAAGCCATGTTAGATGGTCCTTTCATCTTAGTGGCCATCAGTGAAATGTTAACTGCCTGCACACCCAGCCAGAGGATGGGAATGCCACATTCAATGAGTGTCCCTAGCAAGTTGGGTCTTTTGTGCAATGCATAGGAAGGAAATATACGCGAAGTTGATTCACATATTGTACTGAATACTCCCTGGCATTGCCAGAGTGATTGGGATTCACATCATGTGAATATTTGGAGCATCCACCCCCAACGAGCCACGGATTCAGGTGAAAAGGGGGTTGTGAGGAAGCAGCCTTACCGAGACTGGTGTAATGCTTAGTGCAGGCACCCTTGCTACTTTTCTCCTGTGTCCAGCATGGTATTGGTTACACTCTTTCAGTGCTTAGCATGATTTTGGGGAAACCCGTCCCTCTGACATGGCACAAAACCCAGTTCCCAGCATAGAATTATGGGTGCAATTTGATTTGGTGCTAGCACTGACCCAACGCCCTGCCTGGTGTTAAGAGCAGACTTCCTCTATGCCTGCATTGGCCTCCCTTGTCTATGTGCTGTTACAGGACGTTTTCCTCTGCCAGCCTGCGCTCCATGCCCACTGTGGTTTTACGAACACTATTCCTATGTTTCAGTTAGATCCGATTGCACATAATGCTGTTAAGGGCACTTCTCTCGGTGCCCCCACAGACCGCTGTTCCCTAAAGTGAGACTGCTCTACCCGCTGTGTCACCACAAAACTAATGTGCAAAGTAATGTTGGGAGCAGTGAACCAGAATCTTTCTCTGTGCTGGCACCAATCCAGTGCCACCAAGAGTTTTCATTGCATTGTCCCTCACTGCTAGCTTTGATACAGTGCGTCCATTTGTCAGGTGGTGCGGCTGTATTCCATCAGTACCTATACGAGACTGTCACCATGGTGTTAGGGATGCACTTGTCTCTCTGCCAGTACTGGCCATATTGTTGCAGGCCGACTCTACCCTGTGCGTTAGCACTGGCCCTACCCTGTGTGTTAGTACTGGCCCAATTAGGACCAGCCTTCACAATTCGCTGAATAATAAAATCCTGTCCAGTTTTAAGAATATGCTAAAAAGAAAATATGCACATAATGGACACACGATGCAATTGTGCGTGCTTTTCAATGTATATTTATTGTGGATATGCTGAAAACTTGAATGGATTTTACTGTCATGAGCGCTAATCCTAGATACTGTCTCCCCTGTCCCGTGACCTTTCACTAAAGCCCTCCACACTTGCCCTAAAACTATTTTTCCCTCCGTGATTGCAGAGCGGATTTAATTTCTTTGTTTGGTTGCAGTGACAGGAAAGCTAATTCTCTGCAAGGTAATGATGCCATCAAGAGTGAATTTCATTGGCAGTCCAGTGTCCCTCTAACATCTGTCTGCACAAGACACTCACCCCTCCTTTTCTGATTATATCAAGTTAAATAATGCTCTATCAAATGTAAGGGTGCTTCTAGATTCCGAGATGACTGTCAGTCTGAGTACCACTCTGCTGCTGTTCGTCGGTATACTAGATTAGCGACCGGTGGTTTCGTATAAAGGATCCCATCCTTGGAACAAGCTACCAGTGTAATTTGGAGCAGACACGTATCTTTTTCTGGAATACGCTAAAATATCTTTTGTTGATGAAGTGGATAGTGCTTAGAACTGTTCCCTTCCATAGCCAGCACCTCAAGGTGGCAAGTTCCACAAGAGTGTGCCTTACAAATGTCATTTCGCTTCACTTGCCAATGATTCATTGCTCCTGTAGTGTAATGCATACCTTTCCCCTCTGCACCAGCACTGACACACAGCCCATTTATTCCTGGGAACTTCACTATGTGCCAGTACTTCCCCGGTGCCCAACAGTGTTAGGTGCACTCTTCCATTTCATCTATTACCAACCCAATTTCCAAAGGGTTTGGATTACTCTTCTTCCATTCTTGTACCTGCATGGATCCCGTGTCCTTACCTCACTCAGCCATGGTGTTATGGGCATTCTTCCACCCATGCAAGTACTGCACTATGCCTTCCATAGTGATGCTTCCCTCTGCCATCTTTGACAGCTCTGGATAATGCCTTGTAGTGTTAGAGGAACTGTTCCTCTGCGCCAGTACTGACCCAGTTCCTTCATTGAAGGAATTTCTTCCACCTGTGCCAGAGTCAATGCTCATGCATCCTATTAGGGGCACTCTTCCTTTGTTGCAAAAATTGGCCAAATGACTACCATATTGAAAAGGGCATTCTTCCTTTTTGCTGCACTGACTCCCAAACCCCAGCATGATGTTGAGGAACACTTCCTTTTGTTTCACCACTTACTTCCACAGTGAACGTGAATGCATTCCTGAGTGTGAACCACTGTTGACTGACTGGACGAGCTTGGTAGAGGCTGGGGAGAAAGTGAGAAGGTATAGACAAAAGCAGAGGTTTGCATATAGTGGGGGAGATGTCACATTATCCATTTGTTTTCCAAAACCTGGAGATAATATAAGAGAATTGGCACCAAAATAGACCCTCATACAAATGAAAGACTAGATTATCCTTGCACAAATGTGCACTTGCAACAACATGAGCGGTTAATATGCAGTATTCCTTACATGGGTTAGTTGCTATTGTCCTCTTTAAAGAAAAACCTGTCCGAACATGATGTATATTCAAGGGCTTTTACCTTTGGTGAGGAGATTGACCAGTGCAACGGCCTGCTGTAGTACTTATCCCGTAGGTACAGGGAACTTGTCTGGGCTGAAATACTCGCTTACATTACTGCAACTATTAACTTCCACATGATTAAGCAAATCTGGCTGCAGAATTGTGTTTGCAATTCTTTTCTTACCCCGGTTTGTCAGCTCTATTTCTGTTTGACCTATGGATTTATAGGGATTTGCCTGTTCTGTTCCCGACCTGGGACAGAACAACTCCTTTTACTTTTTATTTTGGGCACATGGATAGGATAATTTTCTGTCTTTATTGGTTTCATACATTACAAAAATGCATACTGGGCATTGAGAAATGAGCCCTCCTGAAACATTCATGTTGAGTGTGGGAAGTGCCCTGTGTTATACTAAGTGGTGCCAGAAGAATGTGTCACTAACTGACGCTTGGAAGGAAACCTACTGGAAACTGCATCTGTATGTGTGTGTACGCTCAAGGACCTCCAGGTTTTGTCCAGTTCTGTTTTTCTTTGTCAATAAGATGGAGAAGGGGATACAAACGTCATATCATTTGCTCATGTTTTATATATGCTGCATTCTGGTACTGTTTCAGGGAAAGAGAGAGATATACCAGTGGCTGATGCAAGAGGAATGATAAGGCTGTTAATCGGTCTGCATTACTTGGGAATTCACGAGTTTGACGTAATGTGAATTACCATTTTAGAAACAACTGCCTTCTGTGCAATATATACTTGCAGACATGTATTTTTCTTGTCAAATTGCTGTTTATCTGCGCCTCACTGGATGTTCATATTTTCCCTGCTTTATCTCCCTTTATCACTGTCACTTTCATGGATAGTTGTCCTTCCCATATCTGTCCTTCACTTCATAGAGATTCTTTTACTTCCAATGTTAAACAGTGCTGCCACTCAAGTCACTGATTTGATCCATCAGATCCCTGAAGTAGCATTAAATTGGATAATGGCACCAAATATTACTGTTTTAAGGCTGAAGGTATTGGGCATGAAGCACTATCCGAAAATGTGTTTGTGTATATTTTTACCCCTTATAGAGATAAATATCCCCGGGAAATCCATCATGCACATGCAAATGATCATGAGGAAATACTTCAAACAAAAGGTTATTGTTGAAGCCATATAATTAGCAAATAGTGACACACTGAAAGGCCATCCATTATATCTCATATAATGTCATACCAGCTGCTACCCTTTTTGACAGTTCTCTTCTTGTTCAATAATGTCCTCTAAAAATCTATCCTTCATGTTTGTGACTACAAAATTACTTCCTACCATTTGGTGGTCAATGCAAAGCCTTGAAAATGCCAGCCTGACTTTTAGGTAATTGCACTGGTCCCCTGTCCATCACCGAAGTACTTTGTGGCAGTATTATGCACAACTTCCCTTTAATAAGCGCTACAGTCTTGATTCCTATAAAATCCCATCTTATAACTTTGCTCCCTAGCTTACATTCCGGAAATGCCCATCTTGCTCGCACCCTCCAGCTCTTTTTCTTGTCTGTCTTGCATTCTTCCTCCTCTTATAGATTGTTCATTCTCTTTGGTG
Organism: Ambystoma mexicanum; assembly: GCF_040938575.1. Classification (NCBI taxonomy): domain Eukaryota; kingdom Metazoa; phylum Chordata; class Amphibia; order Caudata; family Ambystomatidae; genus Ambystoma; species Ambystoma mexicanum. The sequence goes on from NC_090926.1 coordinate 19,113,064, forward strand.
GAACTCACCCTGTTTAGCTCAATACTGCTATTTCTCATAACTTGCAAGGACCACAAACTATTAAGAACACGATTCAAACTGCTAATGCCAGGGATGGTCCCGGGTCTGACCTACACGGCACTCATAACTTGCAAGGACCACAAACTATTAAGAACACGATTCAAACTGCTAATGCCAGGGATGGTCCCGGGTCTGACCTACACGGCACTCTCTGGCATACGAAATTGAACAATACAGCCACTGCAAAAGACTCCATACTGTCCTCCCTTTACCCCTCCACACTGCGTTCTACTACAGCTAGAGATAGAGCAGCAGTCTGGGAATTGCTGGTGCTTGTTTTCCTGAAACGCAGGGAATGACTCTGGGCCACTAATGGCCATCAAGCAATGTGCTCTGGAGATTTTGTGATTTTCAGTGTGTGGGCAGTTCAAGAGGTGCTGGATACATCACAGGCATGGCTTGGTTTAGCTAAGCACTAAAAGCCTTTTGCCTTGTTGCAGAATGAGAAAAGACAGAACTCCGAAATGCTGTTTTAGTTGCCAGTTTTTGGCCCTTGCCAATATTAATCCACGGTTTCTCCATATATTGCCTGGGTTCTCTATACATTTGGCACCACTTGAAAAGTAGTGTTCGCCTAGCCTTATGCAGATTGTTTCCTAGTTACAGTAAGAAACCCATTGAGTGAGGATCTACCAATGTAGAGGGCTACGTTCTGTTCCCCAGCCAACATCAGTGAGTGTGTGTAAATTGCTCTCAAGGATTATGCATAACTAAATCTGTCATTTCATTGGTTCGCTGCTAAAGGAATCCTAAGCCTGGAACACCTGGCACTTCTAATCCAATAGAAGGATGGCTGCATTTGGTATGCAGATGTTGCATTTCACTTTCCCTGTAGGATCATGTTGGTCTTAGAATGCTACACCTACCTAGCTAGGTTTTCGTTTTAGCTCTGCCCGAGTTGATTTTCTTTGCCCACTCTGATTGCAGAAAGAAAGTGACATTGCCTTAGATCACTTATCTTTACTAAAGTCTGAACAGTAAAACATGCTTGCACTGTTTGTTCGTACTTTCTACTGTATTATAAATCCCTGGATCCAGGAGCACATAAGGGGCGTCTCTGGCTTGTGCCTCTTACAATAGTTCACGTTTAGCCAGCAAGGTAAGGGGCTGGATTGTGATGAAAGTAGTCGGCTGAAAAGCTTTTCTAGTTACCATGCCGACCATGTTCTATACTTTCCTTCTAGGTTCATGGTCTTTTTTGCTTTAACTTTACAAACCTAGTTATTTGACCTGCTGGCGATACACTGAAGGAGATGCGGGAGTAGGGCACCATAAAATGGGTCCAGTTCTGCATGCATAAAACAGTCCCTCATTGTCCATCTATGCAGATGCAGAGTTAACTTTGCATGTTCCCCTCATCTGCATACCTTCTGAGATTCAAGTGGTCTGGCTGAGGTGCTTTTCACAACTGAGGAAACTTTATGGAAAAGCAGTAACCCCATAGCCTAATCTTGCATATGGGAGATTTATATCCATTCCAAAGACCGTGAAACCATCACGAATGCTCGTTTTGCCCCAGCATTATGTTCCTGGTGCATTCTGTTACAATAATTATTGGAGAGACTGAGATTATCCTCAACTAAAAAATTGATATTGCAGGCAGTTGGGAGTAAAATATGTTGGATGTCGGCAGGAGCGGGCCTGCAAGTAAAGTAAGCAATTTGTTTTTGATTGTCGCCTCCATGGGCATGCTCCCAGTATTGCACAAAACAAGAAAAAGCGAGGATTCATACAAATCCTCTGTATTGAGCCTCATTGCATAGCTAATTTGGCTTCCTGCAATGAATGCTCATTATGAATTCATGGGACAGGGATTTTCCTCAGTCAAGAGAATGAACCACGTAACGGGAGGTGTACCATGTGATGAACCTTCATTGCACGATTTTGCCAAGAGTTTGCCATTTTCACTCCCCTTGGAAATACCCATGGACATGTGTTCTACCAGTGCAGCTCTCTGCTGCAAAACTGTCATTGTTGGCAGCAGCCAGGACATGATCATTGCTAAACCGGGCCTAAAACAGAGTTTTCCGCTATTAGATGTTTTTGTTTTCCATTCCAATGCTGGTCTCTTACAGCCCCAGTGCCTCATTCTCCAATTTGCCTTTGTGAAATGTAGGAGCAAAAAAAACAATTCTGCTCAATAGGATATAAATGGCAAACCACCCCCTTTCTTCTTTGTCTAAAAATCATTCAGCAAAGTTAGTATTGTAATTTGGGGAAGGGTGGCGGGGATCTGCACATAACTGTAAAGTGCAACCCGTTTGCACCAGTATAACATGCTGCCTCATCCCCACAGCATAGCACACGGTTGTCAGTTGTAACTCTTGTCACGCCCTCCCTCCTTCCCAACTGGTTTAGTGAGCCTGCAGTGCAGTGTAGGCTTACCTGGGCAGTGGAGAAGGAGAGCAAGGACGATGAATACCGAAATCCTCATGATGGTAATATTTCCTGTTTTAAACAATAATCACCCTATCTGGCCTGGCTGCTATGAAGAGGATATCCCACACTGGGAAAGAGTACTCTTTGTCTGCTATTGGTAACCAAACCCCCTTCAAAGAGCAAATGAGTTGGGAATACCTGTCGGCTGTTCCCGTACGAGGAGGCTCAGTATTGCGCAAGAGATATCAGCTGAACTACAGCCTAGCTTTTGCAAAAGCGAGAATACACATCTTGACTATTTCCCAGTTGCAGGGTGAAGAGGCAGCACAAGGCCACTAGTCAATCTTTTGCAATTCTCTTTTGTCATTTGCACATAAGACTACGACCAATTCTAAATTAGTGCTTATTTTAAAGCTTGCAGCCCACTCAATTCTAGCCTGACATGATTATTCCATAAAAACGCCATTTATAGTTCACTGCCACCAAGTGCCGTTTTGCCCGTGTAGCTTTATAGATTTTTCTCAGAAAGAGCATACTTTTATTTGGAGAAAGGGACATTGAGAAGTATCATTAAACCACTAATTGCAGTGGGTAATTTGCACTTTTACACCTAACGGCGTGTGCAGCCCATCTTCTCTAGATCTTGAGGAAAATTGTAAAGTATGTCTCTTGTGTGGGAAGCCAATCTAAGTAAAGCCCAGCCCAGACTAAACTGAGCATCTGTCCTGCACCAGTAAAGAATGCATGAGGTGTAGCACTTGATGCTGTGATCTTACTGATCAGCACTGGGCCTTAGAATGAAACTTATTGGGTAGCCTAATATTAACTTGTGTATGTAACCACCCAGCAATGGAGGCTTTAGCTGGCAGCTGCTCAGCAGAATGACCAACCTATGTTGGAAGAAGTCTAGAGTCCTGCACATACACGTTGTGCATAGATCTCTGATGATGAAGAGTAAGTTTGAAATAATGAAGGCAAACCAATTTCCTGATTAACATGCACGCTGTGAATACCTTAGTGAGAAGGATGAATGTGTCCAAAATATTCTGACATGATTACTCCTTAAAAGGTGCCTCTATTTGGTTCAGGTTCTCACAGGTGGGCACAAGGACTTTTATTGTAGCCATGCATGATACAAAAATGACCAATCCTCAATTCAGACCATTTTGCTTCTGAGCATTGTACAGCTTTTACGGAGTAGAGGGATCAGACTCTCAGATGCAAGGGGTAACCACAACAGACTCTGCTTCCGAGTAAGAGACATTATTACAAACAAGCCCATTTGGTAGATCAGGCTCCAGATTTGATTAGTGTTCATTAAAGACTATTGAAGTCCTGGCTGATCAATGTTTCTTTGCGTCAACACTGTCTCCATACTTCATTTTCAAATTGCAGAATTAATTGAGTTCCTCTCCTTGCTTCTTCTCTTTATCCCTTTGTCATTTGTCATCTCCTTTCTTTCCTGAAATCACTTTCTTCTTTGCCTTTACTCCTTTTGTTTTTCTCGCTTTTTGATCCATTGTTGCACCTAGTAGCAATTCATTGTGTGTGCTACGTAAGCCATTCAACATGAACACAAGCTGTTGTTGCGTCAATTAAAAATGTGAGCCACGTATTATGTGTGTCCAAAAATCAAACCTTAAACCCTCTCTCCCTCAAACACCCAACTCAAGCTCCTGCTACTGGCACATCTCTCTCACTCTGTGTTGTCTGCCTTGCACTTCCTGGATCGATCTGTGTATGATAGGTCACCCCTTCTTGTTGATGTATTTCCTAGGAAAGCTTTCTTGCTGAAGGGAATGTGTTCATTTTGAGGAGACTACCCTGAATGTATATTTTTTGGGAGGGGGGTTTAGGGTGGAAGAGTCCTGGAAAGAAATGTGACTTGCCAGAGCAAATAGGCCTTCCACACTTTTTCTAGTCAACAAAACAATGTCACTAGCCAGCACTTAAAATTATATGATATCGTTTTTGAAGTTAGAAAAATCGCATACAAATTGAAACTCCCACCAGCTACTTGCTATTCGGCAGCCTTATTTTCCCTTCAGTGATGTTTGTAAAACGTTTCTTCACCTGGGCAAAATTGCAACCTTTGGTGTGTGCAGTGACAGTAGCACTGGGTGGTAGATCCTCCTGCTTAGTTCCTAACCCTCTAGCTTATTCTTGAAAACATAGGGCGCGCTTGCTGGATATCCATTGTCTGTTGTGGAAGAATACAACTGGGGCCATCGGAAAGCTCATATGGCAGGTTTTCCAACACAGTTAGTAATTATAGAAAGAAAAACACTGGCTTCTCCTACTTGTGTGCCCACTAGATCCTACGAGCTTCCTCCTTTGCTCTCCATCATGCTGGGAATATATATATATATATATATATATATATATATATATTTGTGTGTGGGCCTGTGGCGGTGAGTGGATTTATTTGGAGAAAGCAGCACTACATACTAGAAATTAGCAAATGCGTACAGTGAGTAAGGTGTGCTCATTAGTTGGTCCAATACATTTTCCTTTATATTTTTAAGAAGATTTTAGGGTCCAAATCTGATGTGGGAAGACATTCCAAGAAAAGCTGAGGAGAATCTAAAGACGACATTGCGAATAGTGACTAAACTGAAAACCAGATATGGAATTTTATAGAACACATGTGTGACACATGATAAATGTGCATCATCTTTGCCAAAAATTAGTATAAGGTTCAGAGAAGAAAAATCTGTTCCACTTTCTAATAAGTCACTGCAACCAATTATACTGTTCTTTAGATCACTCTTCTAGGGTCGTTGGTGGCAATTGATTTTAATAGGCTTATGAGCATGAGATGTAATGAGTTGTGCAACAAAAATTAGGCCCCACACTAGGTACAGGAAATCCAGTGAAGATGCCTCTCAGAAATGCCCTTGACATCAGTATTGTATAAGGTAAAGCAATTTTCTTTGAGACCTTGCTTCTGCCAATGTATCCTAAATATGTCCTCACAAATCCATTCCTGCTAGATCTGGGAGCACAGTGTGAGGTCAAACTTGTTGGATAAAACCCAATGACATTTGCTTTTGTATTTGGTTCTGTTTGGACTCTTTCTGGATACATAGATGATTTCCATGTTTCTTTTGAACCGATCCTGGTGCCCAAAATGCACGGATATCTGGCAACCTAGCTCTTCAATCAAGGGCAAGAGTGTAATACTAGGGTCTCCTGCTAAGATAGTAAGTCCCTTATGGCTGGCAGAGGGAGGAGAAGAACCCCGCCGGGGTAGCAAGTCGGACAACTAAAATTGATTTGGCTACTAGGGAGCCATCAGGATCATACAGGCAGCCTGGAGGTGCCCTGAACTTGAGGATAGACTTAGAAATATGTACTCCCACAGTTGAGAAGGTGAGCTATTCCTTTCAATTGAAGACGCAAACAGAGAAGCTTTGTTGTTAATATTGTTTGTAAACCCATTCACGCTGTCAACGGCCCCACAAGTAAAACGTCTGAACAGAACAGACTTTCTCCCAAGTAGTCTTAGTGGTTGTAGGTACCTAGTAAGGGGACAGCAATAAGGGTTCTCACTTGAACATATTTCGGATATGAAATTGTGCCTTTCTGCGTATTCACCTAGATCATTGCAGCAGTGGTTTTTTGAGGACTCTTGACCCTGATAGTAAAACAGGAATTTTTTTTCGAGTCCTGGGAACTTTTATATGTACATCCCGGTAATGAGAAGACCAAAGGGCCGCACCATCAAGAGACCCGGGTTGGCGACCTATTTGTAATTTGACCATTCTGTGGTGATAGAGATTTGAGACTCTGGTTGAGCAAAGGATGATACCTTAAGAAGCAATAACTCCTGGCACTAAAACAGCAGATCTTGCTTCTCCTTGTCTGAGATGGGAATTTAGGCAGAGTAAGAATCTTTCTCGACTACACAAGGTGGCTTGGGTCATCGGTGTTCTGTGCCTTTTGAAACAGGCCGTAGACATTATCTGGATGCACAGACTTACGTGTTACCACTAAGCATAGGTGGAGTGGCAGCTCCGGAAATAGGGTAGTGAAATTTGGAGAGCCATAAATCTAATATGACAGACGCACATCCCGTATTTGAATGCTTTTCAGTAAATTGAGACCTGTTCAAATTGATCAACATGTGCATCACCATGTTCAAGTTAATGTGCTGTTCCCCAACATGACAAGATGTCTAGACAGGGATAGATTTGCCCACCCCGCCCCCTCGGCTGTGTAGTTGTAACCATAATCTCAGCGATTGCACTGAAGCACAACATCTCGAACAAGGAGTTTCTGACGACTCCCACCCAAAAGCTGACCATGCTTTCTATGACTATGCATTTGGTATGCTGACGAGTCAGTACACAGCCTTCCGGTCTCATATTCTGTGAGGATGGATTTGATGAATCGGTCTTCACTCATCACCTAATATGGGTAGAATCCCATGGTAATACATGGTAGAAGCCCATCGTGGGCAGATTTCACACTTAATTTATCATCTATCATTTCAGCAAAAAACTATTACCCATTGAATGCACATTTTCCTCAGTTTACCTTTTGAGAGAGCAAAAGCCCAGAGAAGACCGCCAAAGCTCATCTAAGTGCAGGTTATAGCTTTGGAATTCACATAAGCAAAGCAGATTTTATTTAGTCCAAGTCGGTGTTCTTAACCTCAATGATATCGGCTTGTGATTCCGTCCATGTGGAGAGGCTGATGAAGAGAAAGGATTTGCACAAAATCAGCCAGGTCTCATTTTGCATTTGCAACCTACGAGGGCAGCAGGCCACTTCACTAGGTTCCTGGAAGCATTCTGATAGATTTTCTTCCTATTGGAATCATGAAACCTCCATTTTCAAGATGTGATTAACCCCTAGCTTCTGGGTCTTGCTGAGGGCAATAGACGCCACAAAAGCTTGAGCAGAAGAACATTTGGAAACAAACCTAACTTGATTCATAAGTCAGTGTGCTTGGTGTAAATGTTGCTGTTCACCATTTCAGTGCAGTGCGATTTCTTACAGATGGCCGTACCCACTCATAAGGTCAATCTTCATGTGTTTCCCACTTCTGTTTAGTAGTAGGGGCAGAATACTCACCTAAAGCATCTTTTGGAAGAGGGCAGCAGACTCTTCAAACCCATTAACTCACACCATTATTGACCCACTGCCTTCGGAATGCATTGTCCTTTAGAGCTCTTTAAAGAAAAATAATTTTAAAAAAAACATCCTGTGGTTTGGGATCTCTGGTGTACGACACCCAAATACGAACTGCAGTACCAACAGTTTGTTTTTGTTTTTTGAATGAAGACCATAGCCAACAAAAGCCCCATTGGGGCAACCTGTGCTTGTCATGTGGGTGATGCTTGTGATGTTGTTTTTATTGGCATCTGAAATAAAGAGCCTTTTATTGAAGGACTAAACATGGAGCGTGCCTTCAGGCTATGCCAGTTTGGATACGTTTTGTAATGAGATTGTTGCAAGAGCATTGCTTAAACGTGCATCAGCATAAAGGCTCTGAGCCGGGACCAAGTGATGAGGCTGGCAGTCAATGTCAGAATGAAGATGCACGATTTGAAAATAAAGACCAATGTAAATCCTGGACTGAAGAAGGAACACACCTCGAGGAGCAGAAAAGAAAGGGCTGCAGTATAAGAGCATATGGGTTTATCAACGTCAGCTCCTGTGGTCGTCCAAGCAGGTTGGACACTCCTTTTTTCGTCTTTTTGCTGGACAAGCAATGTTCCATTCTCTGTCTGGGCTGGCGGGAAATGCTGAAGTGAAGGGAAGTGGACCTGTAAGTAACACCTGTTTTAAGAAGGTGTAGGACAGATTTTTACTATTCACAGACCGGAGCATCCTGAAAGTGCTCAGAAAATTCTTGTTAACATAATATGTGTTTGACAGAGGTGGCTATAATCACAACCTTTATTTTGCCTATTTGCAGTATCCATTCTGGGGTAAAGATGTGTTGTCGGTTTGTTTCATACTGCTATCTGAGCCTAATGCAATCAAGCCACCTCTGCAACTTAAACCATAAACATGTTTTAACAGGATTTCCCCCTTCAACCCGTTCAATAATACAGTTTTATTCTGCTCGTTGTTGGTTCATACAGCTGGTGTTTTTGTTCACTGTAAGGTAGATCCGTGGAACTGAATGAAGGGAAAGAATGTGGGAAGAAAGGCTAACGTCGTCCTCTTTAAAGAAAATTGTTTGTGGAAGCCACATCTGGTGGTAGAAGTAGCCCTCCTTTGACATTCTACGTTGCTCTTGCGCAAAAATGGATGTTAAAGATTGGTCCCTTGTTTCAATTATTCTCAACCCCATTTCTGCTTGGGTGCTGCAACGAAACTGAAAACTGCACACATCATAGGGAGCATATTTTCTGACATTAAGCTCCACAGGTGCACAACCGTTATCTCTTCATCCCCAAATTGCAGAGTTCAGTTTAGGAAAGCAATACATACGTGTATGAGTAGACCAAGGTTAAAGAAAAACAGGTGGTTTGGGATAATTGTGCTGCTTTACGCGCTGTTCTCTTGTTTGTCACATTGCTTCCTAGGACTTGCGGGTGGGATGGGGGGACCAAGCAGGGGTACTTGTGTTTGCTGCTTGCTTATTAAGAGAGGATGCGATTTATATATTTTTGTACGGATGCAGTAAAGGTACATATAGAGTGTCTATTTATGTAGAAGATTATATTGGACTATGTGGAGAAAATTCTTTATGTTTAATTATTAAATGCAGAACTTCATATCTTTTGTGTGGCGTTTTTTTCTTGGTTTCCTGTTGTGTATTACTAGAACTCCTTTACCCTCCTCTTTTGTTCTCAAACATATTGTGTAGATATTTGTGCACCTTTCTTCCACAGCTATTAGAAAAAGTGAGCTTCTAATTCTCTGACGGTATCGTTATTGTGTAGCTCTTCCTCTCCATTCGCGCTTCCATTACCACTCCTATAAATGTTACAAGTTGGGCCAAAGTTATGACGTTTTGATGAATGTTCTTGGTGTTCATAGGTTGTTCCTCCAAATGTATGTAAAGGTACTTTCTCTAAAACACATGAGGCAGGAGAAACAGGGATGTTATACTTATTTTATACGATCATGATGTTGTGGCCAGAGATGCCACAAAAATATATTGTAATTTATCACACATCCAACCAATCGTTCTATTATGAAATGTATTTGATGTACACACGGATTAACCAATTATTTCCCTGGCTTCCTGCTCACTTTCCTTCTCAGTACATGGGAAATTGTGTACTTGCAGGCCGGTCCTGTGATAAGATGCCATCTGCAAGAGTGTAAAAGGTGGAGATGGTTTTATTTTTGCCAGTAAAATGATGCTGTTCCTTCTGTTTTGTAAAGCAGAATCTGCTAATCAGATCCCACTTTGATAATGGACCATGGCAAAAAAGCAAAAAAGCAACTATTTATTTATTGTTCACTTGTTAGGCGCTTATACAGGAAGCAAATACTGTTTCAACGCGCCCACAGGACAACAGGGAGGGGAGAGGGAATGATGGCCAAAGTAATAACAATGTTAAATAATTAAATACAACAAAGTAAGAAGAGACAATGGAGGGGGAACGACAAACCTACTATGCCTTGTGAGTGTTCAGAATGTGCTATTGCGGGGGGAAGAGGGCTACAGGATAGGTGCTTTGGTGCTCATGGAGAGCAGCAGGAGAAGTGCTATGAAGAAGTGAAGTGTAACCTCCAGTAGTTGAGGGTGAGCCGAGGCAAGTGCAGAGGATAGACAGCAGCTGGGATGTGGGAGGTCAGGGTCCCACGGATGCTTAAGGGCCCTGCACACGAGTCGAGAAACGGTGTGATTATCAAGGGAGAGAGGGACTGAAGGAAGAGGTAAAGAGGAAGGTCTTGAGGCTTTTCGGGTACTTGAGGAGGTCCCGCTCAAGACAAAGAGGGAGGGGGAATCTGTTCCAAAGAAGGGAGCCCGCTGAGGAAAGCGACTGGCCACCTGCTCTCAGTTTAGCAAACCCCACCACATGCAATAAATTGGTGCCAGAGGAACGCAGAGGTGTGTAGAGGGAGAGTATTTGGTCAAGAAGAAGGCAGATGTCAGCAGAGTGTTTGTTGGCTGAACATGCATTTAGGGTCGCCAGGTGGAGACGATCGCTGCCTTTGAAGTTTTTTTGAGGTGGAGTACCGGGAACGTGGTACTTCAGTCAGTGATGGTGGAGCGGGGGGAAAGTTGATGAGAGACAGCCGGATCCAGTCAAAGAGGAGGAGGTTGGCCTGAGGGCCTTGAACCAGGATTGTGCCTGTGAAGTAGACTTTAATACAGCAGCGAGATGAGAAGAAGCCTGCCATGAGGACTTCCCTCTTGGTGCCGCCATTAATGGTAGTGGGAGAGAGTAGAGATGAGATGTCCATAGGTATGGAGATGGGACAGAGAAAAGGATGCATGTGAAGATTTCTCTGGAGCATGCACTGACATCGGTGTTTGGAATTGGGAGGCCAGGGTTTTCAGCAAAAAGGTCTTTAAAAAAAAAGAGATCCGTCCAGGTTTTGCGAGAGAGGGTGAATAGGTGATGGTGTAGCATTTGGAGTAGATTGGAGAGATGGAGAGTGCCATCTCGGAGCAAGAGTAAGGAAGTGAGAGGCAGAGAGAAAAATATGCAGGGGTAGGGGGGCTGCAATGCACAGTTCTGACCTTAACTCAAATGCGGCCAAGTGGATGTTAAGAGTAACAGTCGTAAAACAATGCAAGATGTGAGATACCTAAATTCGATTTTTTAAGCGAACAGATACAAAATAATACAGGATGTGAGCACACCAAAATTCTATCTACCTTCCAGTTACCTCGATTTACATTTACGTTGTTGTTACAGCCTACTGATATCCCCAGCCATAGATGTATTTACAACAAGGCCCAGGAGCAGCATTTTATTACAGTTGATTTCCAATTTACTGGTTATTTTTTAAATGTAAAGCCAATTTTGTTTCTCAAAGTCTGGCTGATCTACAACATTGCAAGTAATTTTGGGCTGTTAGCACTCATGCCACTCTGACAGCTAAAGTCTTTGATGGCCAAACTTGTGTGTATGCTTGATATTAGAGAAAGTGTTATTGTTAGCGGGACTTTTGTTTATATAAAAACTATTTAAAAAAGAAAAAAGGAAACTCGTACCAAACCCAGCGTCCTTTTGGTATTTAGGGATTGTCATACAACTCTCACAGACATATATGACTGATCTAAAGCTCTTTGGTCATTCTTCTCTTCTCAAAATGCTCTTTAATATGCAAAATAGCCAAAACCTCATTGGTTTTATTGGTGCCACTTCACATTATCTTTGGAATTCTTTCTAATCAATACACACAGTGTTAAACAACCCCATTTTATATTCAAATACATGACATGTATTTTTTTAAACTGTTGAAAAAATTAGGAGTTTCCCTTCAGAAAAGTAAAGGTTAAAAATGATGCGTCATTTTACAATATTACATACATGCCTATGCTGAAGTCAAGCACAGAGTTCCCACAGGTGGCACAAAAAATGATTTTCAGAAGCCAGCAGTAATTTCCCTCCCCGGCCCCACATTTCAGAGGTTTGTGGCCGACCAAACGGTGCAAGCATGAAATAGATCATAGAGAAGTTAAAATGGCAAGGGCATCAAGAAACCTGTGAAAGATACTCCAAGCCATAGAAGGGTGAGAAAATAAACAGTGTGCCAAAGGTACACACTTTTTCACAGCTGTAAAGATTTCCCATAAAGATATCCTTTCAGCCATCTTTACAGAAGCTGCTCAGTGCTAAGCAGGCAAATGGCAACTGTGAGAAACCAGGTGTCTCACCTGCGAGTCCCCGGGAAACTGTCATCCAGGTTGCCAGGACACATCCATCGCTTTTGGATCCAGTTCCTGGGGATGCACCAGTGCGGGAGGATCACCTGGGTAAGAGGTCTTCAAGGAGTGGGCGTGGGACGCCGGATAGCGACACACGGTATCCCTCTCCCTGCAACATCTTTACCCCACCCTACCAGGTAGGAACCATACCCCTCCCCCTTTTCCCTAGCCCATCACTTTCACACTGACAGCCTGCTCTGGAAGGAAACAGACTCACACCTGAGCAGTGTATCTGACATGTCCTGCTACTGTGGTCGGGCAATTACTGACAATCTCTCACACCTGACTTCCATTAGACTTCCCCACATGGATAAAAGACGGATCACGAAAGCACACTCTGAGCGAAGCAAAGCACACGAAGGTACAGTGTTTCAAGTCGGCAGCGGAACGAGGGGTGAAAGGCGGCAAACCAAGAAGGGTTTGTAAGAAGGGAATTGCCTTTAACCTTTTCGGCCAGATGCCGTTACTTTCAAGAAACCTTTGAAGCAGAAAGTGTAAGGCCAGGAAATTGAACTAAAGAATCCTGCATTGTGTGTCGGAGGTACCGAAGGCCCTCCTGCATATCTGACCAAGGCGGGGAGGAGCAGCAGCCGCTGTGGCATCGTCCTTGGCGCCAAGAAAAAGCAGTGCCAGAAAGAGCAACACAGCCGGTGAGTTGGAGAGACAGATGCAAGACTGGTTTGTGTTGAAGTCAAGGTTGCAGCAGCAACATTGTATAACGAGTGTTGGAATGAACATTGTTAAACACGTGTGATGAAACACACGAGTAAAGCTAAACTGCTGATGAATGTTTGAACTTGAGAAGGAAAGATACAATACCATTGACAGTGGCCCAGCACTGTTGAAGTGTTCAATTGAAAGTCTCTGTAAAGAAACAAAAGTAGAAGATTGATGAGAATAATTGTGTGAAGTTAATGAAAGTGGTCCTGCGACGGTTTAAGCAAAACCCATCGCACATTTGAAACTCTTCAATTTTGATATCACAAGTATCTGAGCCCAAACGAGGGAGTCAAAGTGTGAATATTGTGATAAAAAAAGGGGGCTCAGCCTGAAGAGGGAGACCCATGATGAACAGTGAAAGCGAGCACTTGTGCATGTGAAGATCCTGATATGTATGGAACTTTGAGACTGTGTTTGTTACGACGGACCCTCTGCAGTAAGAGAGGCCCCGATTTCTGTTCTTTGAACTGTATCCTCATGGCCAAGAAGACAGTGTGTGCGAAGCTCGAACGTGCCGCCTTGCCGCGTGCTGAAAACATGGGGAAGGGAAGCCAGCAGCTCAACCGTCCCGACCTATTATTTCTTGAACACTTCTTTTGTGTACATCATTGTCCCACACTCTTTTGTATTTAGAAGTAAGGATTGGCAATATGATTATTAGTATAGGCCCTTTTATTTGAGAGAGACTTGATTAGAGCTGCATTATTATTTGATGATCGTAGCTCCCATCCTTCGCTTTATGTTTAGATAGGTGGTTGACCAACTCATTTGAAGTTCAATAAACACCCTTGAACTGTGATCACTTGTGTCTGTCTTCACTGTTTGATACCATACCTTCCTTACACAACCCTGCTGGGTTCATCATGTGTGTTGGACATTCCGCTGCACTCTCAGTACTACCATGAGAACCAACTGCAAAGTATGTCATACAATGCATAACTGTGATGCTTATAAGTCCTCTTTCCATTAATTATATTGTAAATGCAAGGTAGCACTTTTACTGTGATACAGTACTTCAAACAGCAGGACATCTGTACCTATGCCCACACATCTCAACATTTTCTATGTATTGTACATTCCAACCAACTCTACAAAGTTAACAAACATTTAAAATTATCTTAAACACAAGCTGGCAAGACCCATAGCCTAAACCACACCGACAAAGGTGATATTGTGCTGAAACACCCGATCCATTGCTCAATTTTACTCTTGGAGTGTTGGGTATTTTGAAGAAATTGCACAAACGGCAACGATGTAAGCCATATTTATCACTTTGTATGTTCTAAAAGGTGTCTGCATTGTGCAGCTACGAGGAATGCTGTTGCTTCCCACACATGAATGTTCAGGGTCGCCCTTATTCATTACTCCACCGTGAGAATGCACAGCCAAAGATTCCAAGAACCTTCTCCAACTGTCTTCACTCTATGAAGGTATTTATGCCCAGGCAGAGTTAACACATTTCACTTGTGAATTTGCCATATTTTAATGGCGTTCCAGCCAGTGGATTGGAGGTACATCGGCTGCAGCATGTAACTTGCCTTATTTCCATTTGCCCCCTGCTAACACCAGAGCTGTAACCATGAGAAGGGAGTTGCATTCTTTTTATTAAATTCAACATTGTATAAGATGTGCCTGTACCACTTGCATATATTTCTTATGTAAACTTTACCATTTGACAAGACCGGATTTAGAAATGTAGTTATGTTGCATTAATGTTACAGATCAGTCTAGGTGCTTGCTTCTCATAGTGACAGCAGGCAATTTGTGAAAGGAACCAGATACTAGCATTGTGACCAAAATTCCTCATTCGATTGGATTGTCCTCCCAAGTATTCCTCATCTATGATATTCGTATCTCGCCAGCTTCGCTGCTTCGGAAAAAAAAAAATCTCGGCAGAGGGTGCTGTGCACAAGGTCGTGACGTCGATGTCCCGCAACGGTCTCCATAGCGCATCAACGTCACCTACAGTATAAGTAGCTTGTGCCGTGCCCGTTGGCTTCAGTTCTGTTTTTCTGCAAGCTTTGCTATCGAGTTAACCCACGCGCTTTGAATTTCCTCAAAATAATGTCATCCTCTTCGACCCCTTCCACTCGTAAAACGTGGTTTAAAAAGTGTATCGACTGCAGTTCTAAAATGTCTATCACAGACCCTCACTGTGTCTGCTTTTGGTGTTTAGGTTCGGATCATCGAACTGGCAACTGTGGCTCCTGTCATTCGATGACGAGAAAGCTCTTTGTGAACGAAAAGGTAAATTGGTGGTGGGGCGGAAAGCTTCGAAGGCCTCTTCTAAGAAGTTTAGGAAGACCGGTGAGTTGAAAGACTCGGATCGGCACAAGCACTCGAAGAGGTCTCGTTCTAGGAGTAGATCGAGACGTTCTTCATCTTCCAAGAAGGCGAAGAGGAGACATAGGTCTCCTTCATCAGATACCTCTCCCGAGGTGATACGATGTCCGACTAGGTCTGATTCCCCTAGAAAATGGGAAGAATTTAGCATGCACATGATGGTCTTTCAGAATGCGCCCGACCCCCTTAAAGAAGCCTCGTAAGAGCCAGACCCCGGTCACTCCTTTGGTCGATGCAGGAAGGTCAGAAACCTCTTTGGTTAAGACCAGTAGTAAGGCAGAGACTCTACATTCTCGACCCGACGTTAAAACGTTGAGGTTTCCTCAACAGTCAAGTGATTCTCCAACACCGGCCTAGAAGCATAAACCGTTGAATTATTCGACAAGTTCATCGACGCCATCGGCGGCGGTTGCTTCGAAGCCAAAAGAGACATTGACTCAGTTATCGAAGACGTCATCGACTTCAAAGATTCCTTCGAGGCACATTCAAGAGGAAGAAAAAAGTTACACACCTTTACCGAGATCAGACTTTTTAAAGTCTATGTCCTCTATTTTTGAGGAGGAAAGCGCCTCAGAGGATATGTCTCCATTGGGAGTAACATTTGGTACTAGAAATGTACCAGAGGAATTGATTGACCCTGAGTCAAGAATGAGAGATCTTTGTGACAGACACCCTTCACTCTGCCAGTGGCATTGATACGTCACCAGAGTTAGAATTTCCAAAACCCGATCCTGCAGAACATGCAGATTCGGGGTATAGGAGCCTGATGAACAGGATTGCTGACTATATGGGTTGGGGTGGATCCTCACCAACCTTTGAACAGGATGATATGACCAACATCCTGGATCAGGGCCCCCAAAAGGACCCAGTTCTTCCTTTTTATAGGGCTCTTCAAAGAACAGTGGTAGCAAACTGGGAGGCTCCTGAATCTGGGCCAGCAGTCAATAAGAACTTTCCCAGAAAATATAGACCAGCAAGCTGTGACAATGATTAGCTTAGTAAGCACCCTACGCCTCAGAGTCTAGTGGTCCAAGCTGCAACTTCCACAAGACAATCAGCCTATTCATCTATCCCCCAGATAGAGATGATAAAAAAGTGGATGTTTGGGCTCGCAAGGTGTTTGCCTCAGGCAGTATGGCCGTTCAGTTCGCTAATGTTACCTGTACTCTGGCCAGGTTCACCCATACGTTATGGGATTGTTACGGCAGCGGCTGAACATATTCCAGAAGGTGAAGAAAGGGAAGGCTTTCTGAATATTGTCAAAGATGGCAAGGAGGCAATGGGAGAGGGTGTCAAATCAGGGCTGGATACTGCTGACAGCATCATCAGATCCATGGCTGCAAGCACAGTACTGCGCAGATTTGCATGGTTGAGGAAGTCAGGGGTGGGTGGGTTGTTGCAACGGATGTGCAGGCCAGACTACTCAACCTGCCTTTTGATGGCTGTTCGGCAGTAAAGCTGATGAGAGCTTAGAGAAACTGCAGACCTCCAAGGCGGCGGCTGAGTCCCTTAATGCCTCTTTGCAACAGCCTCAAAAACCTTATTCAGGCTCATCTTCCTGAAATGGTCATTCTTTTTCCATACTATTCCTCATCTGGTAGAGGAAGAGGACAGCCTGTGCAGAAAGATAAAAGAAATTTCCCTCGTGGTGGACGGGGAAGAGGTGCGAAATCAGCCTCAGCAGCGGCATCTTTGCCGTCAGCCGCGCCTGCAGCTGCCTCCAAATCACTCTGAGACCTTGTCACACAAGACCCCAGTGGGAGCCAGAATCTCTCGGCATCTGAACGAATGGCGGGGCATTACTTCAGATGCTTGGCCACTGGAAACAGTAGCTCAAGGTTACTGCCTTCACTTCCTAAAAAGGCCGCAAAACATCCACTGGGAACCAACTCTGTCAAAATTCCAGTTCCGCTCCTTGTGCAGGAAATTTTAACCCTGCTAAAGAAAGCTGCAATAGAACATGTACCTGTAGCGGAGAGGAAAAAGGGTTGGTACTCCCTTTACTTTCTCATCCCAAAGAAGGACCGAGAATTGAAACCCATCTTGGATTTATGAAACTTGAACAAGTTCCTCAGGAAGGACAATTTCAAGATGGTAACCCTTTCGAATGGTTTGTGTCCTCCAACGTATTCCACATCTTTGACATGTAATGTCCACAGCTGTGTACTTTGTAAACTTTTTTGGCAGAGGGAATCCTGCGTCGATGGCGTTGTCGATGAACCTCGAGGGTGACGTCACTGGATGTTATAAATAGGACGCACGGCACCCGTAGCCTCAGTTCTGATTTTTCTGCAAATGTGTTTGCGTCAGAGCCTCGGCGCGCCTTGTGTATTCCTCGTGAATATGTCTTCTTCTTCGACCTCTCCGACTCCGCGGTCTGGCTTCAAGACTTGCCGGGGCTGCAAGTATAAGATGTCGATTACCGACCTGCATCGCATTTGTTTGGTGCTTGGCCGAGAGTCATGACACCAACGACTGTTCCAAATGCCAGTCGCTGACTGCTAAGGCCTTGTGGGAGCTTAAGGGGAAGCTTCAGGTAGGTAGGGGTTCTAAACCCTGTTTGTCCTGTAAGTCTAGGGCATGTCCACTGACAACTCGAGGGGCGAGACTCTGCATTGGAAGGAGTCCTGGGGATCTCGGTCCCAGAGTTTTTCCCGCCATTCGTTGTCCTCGTCTCGGCATGCTAGGTAGCACCGTCACCGGTAGCCTTCCCCGTCGTCCTCGGAGGATGGAGCCGCAAGGAAAGTGGCTTGTCCGACAAAGTCCTCGACTCCAGAGATATGGGCTGCCTTCAGGGAGCAGATGCTGGTGATTTTCCAATCCCAGGGCACAGTTCCGTCGGCACCTTCTGATGAAGCTAGCAAGGAACGGTCTTGATCCATGGGTCATGCGCCTTCGGGCTCGGGTCCTTGGCGCAATCCTCATCGGGAACCTTCGAGGTCCCGTTCAGACAAGGCTCAGGATGGTTGCAAGAGACATGCTTTCAGGTCTCGGTCTTCATCCCCAGCGAGACAGCAGAAACCTGCTAAGGGCTCGAGGTCAGTATCGACTCCATCGACGCCGTGTCCGTCGAATGCGGACGTCAAAGCTTTGCCTTCGTACCAGCCGTCGGCACCAATGTCGACGCCGAAGCCATCAACGCCTTCGAGGCCTTTTGGGTGGAATTTGCTGTTGGAGATACCTGATACTGTGGATCCTCCAAGAAAGGCTACTTCCAAGTCTGTAAGGCCTGTTAAGGGCTCCAAACCCTCGGCTGTCCCGAGACAGGACTTTTACCTCCCTCTGGATGACATCTATGAGGAGAGGTCAGATTTAGATTTTGAGCCTAATGTGGCTCCTGTCTTTTCTGCGGGTAGTCAATTGGAAGAGTTAAGGCAATCTCTTCATGATACCAGTGGCTTATGATATGATATGGCATTAATAACGCGCCTATACGCAAGTGTTTCAAGGCGCGACGAGGCATGGGAGGAGAACAGAGGACTGACAACGATCCTACTCAGCCAGGTGTCATTCAGATCATGCATGGTAAAGGGGCAGGGACAGTGCAGTACATAGATAATAACAATAAGTAACGGCCAGCATGTGACAAGTGCAAGGGTAAGTGTCAAGGGCTGGTGGGGGGACTGTAGGGATACAGGAACAGTCCCCAAGTGCGGGGGTTGCCAGGTGGCCAGTGCAAGTGTGTGACACTGGTGGGGGAGGGACCTGGTCCCAAGATCAGAGGGTGTCCAGGTAGCCAGTGCAGTTCCAGTTACAGCCAGGAGGTCAGCAGAGGAGAGGAGGAGAAAACGCAGAAGCATAGAGAAAGGTATTGAGGTGCGTCCAGAACCGTAGATAGTTCTCCTCAAGTTTAAGGGAGGCTGTTCCAGAGGGAGGCACCAGCCAAAGAAAAAGATCTACCAACTCGTTGCTTGGAGAAGTGACTGACCCTGAGAGAGTTGGAGGCGGATGAGCAAAGAGCTTGAGAGTATTGAGGCCCCAGAAGATCTTGTAGATGATGCAGAGGGTTTTTAACTTAATCCTCGCAACCACTGGGAGCCAGTGCAGAGATTTCAGTCCTGGAGAGATACGATCCCTGGGCTTGAGGCCAAGGACAAGTCTCGCAGTCCTGTTCGGGATAAATTGCAGAGGGCAGAGAGTAGAAGCAGGCAGATTTAGAAACAGGCTGTTGCAATAGTCCAGCCTAGAGAGAACCAGAGCTCTGGAGACAGTGAGCTTCTGGGGGAAGGAGAGGAAAGGAAGAATACCTCTGAGGAGGTGCAGCTGATAATGTGACTTCTTAGAGATGTCAGGAGAGAAGGAGAGTGTGGAGTCGAAGATGACCCCGAGGTTTTTTGCCTTGTAGGTGAGAGCAGGAAGAGGGCCAAGAGGTTGGCCAGAGAGCTACAGGAAAGGAGGGAGTGGGTGTGCCGATGAGGCATTAAGGCAGAGGTCATTGGCGGCACACCACTCCTGGATAGCAGACAGTTAGAGATGAGGGAAGGAGAGGAGGCGGCTGAGGGTAGCCTGTAAATTAGCTGGGTGTCCTCTGCATAGTACTGAAAGTTGGGGCAGAGGGCGGCGATCCGGAGGGCAAGGAGTGCCAGGCATTGGTTGGACAGCCAGGGAGAGAGGTTAGACCCCTGGGGGGACACCACAGGTAGAGAAAAAGATAGTGGAGCGGAAGGACCCAAGTTGGCCCTGGGAGGGTCGGTCAGAGAGGAAAGAAGTCAGCCACGCCAGAGTCTGACCAGTGATACCCAGTTTATCACAGACGGTTGAGCAGGACGGCATGGTTGACACTTCTCCTGGGGTGGAGTTTGGCAGGCCTGAGCCTAGGGCTCATGCCGAGTTGTCCTACAGGAGACTGATGGCTAGAGTCACAGATTATCTTGGTTGGTCCACTCCTCCTGAAGCTTTTGTTCAGGATGATTTGATGGATATTTTGGATCGAGGTCCGTTTCCTGACCCGGTGTTACCTTTTCATTTGACCTTGCAGAAAAGGGTGGTGGCTGCTTGGCAGAACCCGGAATCTCTTCCGGCAGTTAACAAATCGTTAACTAAGAAATACCACCTTTCCTGTAGCGACCCCCAGCTACCTTTCATCTCACCCCACTCCTGAGAGTTTGGTGGTTCAGGCGGCTACGGGCACCTCGAGGCAGGCGGTGTACCCTACCAGGGTCAAGTTCTCAATCCAGAGTTCAGGACTCTCAACCTTCATGCTTGGTATCTGAAAGGTTGAGGTTTAAGGATTGGGACCTCCCGGATGGCGTGATGGAGGTGTTGCTTTCGGCCAGGAGGCCCGCAACCAAATCCCTGTAACTTTGCTGTTGGCATAAGTTTTGCGACTGGTGCAGAGGACAAAATGTTGATCCTTTTCAGTATTCCATTCCTGTGGTTGTCTTTCTTGCTTTCTTTGGCCAACAGGGGCCTTCAAGTGGGTACCATTAATGGTTACCTGGCAGCGCTGTCTATCTTCAAGCGCCTGTCTGAAGAATGTTCTTACTTTAAGATTCCTTTGATTTCCCAATTTCTTAAAGGGCTCACTAATGTGTTCCCACTGTCCCCTTTCCAGGTGCCAGTTTGGGATCTCAATTTGGTTTTGAAATTTCTGATGGGTGCTCTGTTTGAACCTTTGCACTCTTGTCCTTTGAGATTGTTGTCTTTCAAGACGGTGTTCTTGGTTGTGGTTACTTCCGCTCGCAGAGTGAGTGAATTGCAGGCACTTTCATCTAAGCCGCCGTTTACTGTGTTCCACAAGGATAGAGTTGTACTGAGGGTACGTCCTTGTTTTCTACATAAGGTAGTGTCAGAATTTCATTTGAGCCAGGAAGTGGTTCTCCTTCTTTCTATCCTCCTCCTCATCCTGGTAAGGAAGAGGAACGACTCAATCGGTTGAACCTTAGGAGAGCTCTGAGCTTTTATATTTCTAGGATGTCCAGCATCCGAGTGGACGATCAACTCTTTGTGGGATGTGCTGGACACTGATTGGGCCTGGCTGTTACCAAACAGACCTTGTCCAGGTGGATTATCCTCACCATTTCTGAATGTTACCGATTAGCGGGTAAGGACCCTCCTGAAGGGTTGCAAGCTCATTCCACTAGGGGTGTGGCTTCTTCCACAGCCCTACAGCGGGGAGTTCCTATTAGGAATATTTGTGATGCAGCCACATGGGTGTCTATCCACACCTTTGTTAAACATTATTCCCTGGATACTCCCCATGGTCAAGATATGGCCTTTGGTAAGGCAGTTCTTTATTCCGCCATCTGATTGGGTACTCTAAATTCTTTTCCCTCCTCCATTTTCTGGTACTGCTTTGGGAGTCTGTCAAAGATGTGGAATACGTTGGAGGACACAATCCATTCGAAGAAGTTACTTACCAACTGGTAACGTTGTTTTCGATTGGATGTTCCCCCAACGTATTCCACATTGCCCTCCCAGCCTGCCCCTCTGGAGAATTTCCTATGCGATTGCAGATTACGTTTCCGCAAGGCTATGTGCAGTCAAGCAGGCATTGGATATGTGCATGTCACACGTTATGGACCCAATTCTCTGGGAATATGTTGGATCTTCTGCAAGTTCCAAGCACAGTTGCTCAGGACCTTCTATGGTGGGCTTGCAACAACAATATCCTCAAGGGAGAATCTTTTTGGCAGCCATGGCCGGAGATGACCGTAGTGACGGACGCCTCAATCACAGGGTGGGGAGCCCACGCCAACGATCTGACAATCGGCGGTCGTTGGTCTCCATCGGAATCCAAAGTACACATCAATGTTTTGGAGCTAGGGCAATCAGACTAGCGCTGAAGGCCTTCCTGCCCTCTGTACTGGGAAAGAATGTCCTGATAATGATGGACAACACAGTGGCCATGTACTATCTCAACAAGGGAGGAGGAGTAGGGCCTCAACCACTGTGCAGAGAGGCAATGCAGCTCTGGTTTTGGGCAATACAAGAAGGAATCTCTCTGCCAGCAGTTCACCTAGCCGGAGAGCAGAACACAACGGCGGACGTTCTGAGCAGGCAGGACTCAGGAAGTCCTTCAAGAGATCTTCACCCTTTGGGGAACCCCTCAGGTGGATTTGTTAGCGACCGGTACCAACCGGAATTACAAACTGTACTGCTCAAGGGAATTTCCATTGAGAGGAGTTCTAGGAGATGTGTTTGTGGTGGGCTGGGAGTTTCCACTTCTGTACGTGTTTCCTCCAGTCCCTGTGATTCCTCACATGATCAGGAGGTTGAGAAAGTTCGGGAAAACCATTATCCTAATTGCTCTGGTTTGGTCCAGGAGGACGTGGTACCCGGACCTTCCGGACTTGTCCATTTGCCCTCCAATACGTCTTCCACAAAGAGAGGATCTTCTCTCGCAAGAGGAAGGTCGAGTTCTCCATCCAGAGGTCAAGACGCTCAACCTTCACGCATGGTTTCTGAGAGGTTGAGATATAAGGATTGGGCCCTCCCGGATGATGTAATGGAGATTTTGCTTTTGGCCAGAAGGCCAGCAACTAAATCCTTGTACCGGTGTTGTTGGAATAAATTCAGTAACTGGTGCAAGGATAAGAATGTGGACTCTTTTCAATGTGGCGCTCCTATGGTGCTTTCTTTTCTGCTACATTTGGCCAAATCTGGGGCTCCAGATTGGAACAATAAAGGGATACCTGGCAGCGCTTTCCATTTTCAAGCGCTCCTCGGAAGAGGTGTTTTATTTCAAGACTCCATTGATTATTCAATTTTTGAAAGGGCTCACCATCATGTACCCTCCAGTAGCATGTCTTGTCCCTGCTTGGGATTTGAATCTTTATTTGAAATTCCTAACTTGTATACCTTTTTGAACCTTTGCATTCCTGTCCTTTAAGACTTTTAACACTTAAAACTGCACTTCTTGTGGCTTTAACATCAGCCCGCAGGGTTGGTGAGTTACAGGCTCTCTCATGCAAACCTCTGTATACTACCTTTCACAAGGACAAGGTGGTACCTAGAGTTAAACCTTCTTTCTTGCTGAAAGTAGTTTGACTTTCACTTGTCACAAAAAATAACACTCCCAACCTTCTACCCTCCTCCTCATTTGGGTAAAGACGAGAGATTACACAGACTGGACCCAAAAAGGGCTATGAGTTTTTATATATCAAGAATGTCGAAATTGTGCCAGGATGACCAACTTTTCGTGGGTTATACTGGTCATAAATTGAGATTAGCAGTGACCAAGCAAACGATATCCTGCTGGTTACTTTGGGTATTGTGGAGTGTTACGGGTTTGCTGGGAAAGACCCGCCAGAAGGGCTTTGTGCCCATTCCACGAGGGGTATGGCAGCTTCTGCGGCTCTTCAGAGGGGAGTTCCTGTAGTTGTCTGTTCAGCTGCAACATTGGCATCAATCCATACTTATGTTAAGCATTACTGCTTAGATGCTGCTTCTTCCCATGAGGGATTGTTTGCAAAAGCTGTACTTCATTCTATCCATGATAAAACTAAATGGTACTCCCACCTCCTAAATTACCACTGCTAAGGGAGTCTATCATAGATAAGGAGTACGTGGGAGGACACAATCCATTCGAAGAACAAGTTACTTACCAACTGCAACGTTCCTCGACTGGATGTTCCTCCCATGTATTCCTCATCGCCCTTCACATCCATCCCCGCTGTACAATTTACGTGATTTACACTTTACGTTCACAAAGAGCTTACAGTCTGGGGCACGACTGCATGGTTAACAGATTATACAAAAACCAGAACTGAAGCCAACTGGCGCGGCACGAGCTACTTATACTGCCCGTTATGTTGACGCACTATGGAGACCGTTGAGGGACATCGACGCTATGACCTCGTGCACAGCACCCTTTGCCGAGAAAATCTTTCACCGAAGCAGCGAAGCTGGGGAGATACGAATATCATAGATGAGGAATACGTGGGAGGAACATCTAGTCGAAAGAGTGTTACAGTTGGTAAGTAACTTGTTCTTCCAACCTACTTTCACTTGTGTCCAGTTGGCAGACAGCTTATGTTCTTATCACTTACTCTAAAAGATTGTTTTCGGGCATAACCAATAGACAATTAGCCGTACCAATTACTTCTAGTGCACTCAACTGTAGAACACACTGCCTTCTCCAAATTTTGGGTAGCAGAGATCTGAAAACATGCTTTCAACTGACATAACATGGAAGATGACATGCTTTAATTAAAAGAGGGGAAGCAATAATGTTCTAATCCCTGCAACCTTAAAAACATCCTTATGGAGCCAAAATGCTGTACAAAATCAGGGTCAGGGGCGTAGTTTGGACAACGTCGACAGAATTTTGTTGAAGGGGAGGAATCTGGTGAAGGTGCAGAGTCTGGCAGAGGTGGGGTAAAGTTATGGGGGGGTGCATGCAATTTGGGCTTAAGGCAGCCGAAAGCTTGAATACTCCACTGTCCCCTGCAGCGGCAACAGGTGCTTGTCAAAGGTCACACATGCATTCCTGATAACAGCTGCTGGAACACAAAGTTCCAGCCGGCACAAGTGGCTTTTAAATCATCTGTACCTCTGGTTCATAATATTAAAATGGTGTACCATAGCAGCATTCTAAATATAAGCCATGTCTAGTTATTACATAGTGGCTACTGAGGTTAGACACACTGCTACAAGAATTTGATTTCAGGATGTCAGCTTGGTGAGTAGATTCATTTATGACAGGGCTGGGTGTGTATTATCTGTCTGGCCTGGTGGAGACCTACAATAACCATGTGAGACTCAGACTAAGAAGCACCTAATGGACTGTGTCCTGCCACGCAAGGACGTCATTTTGGGGAAGACAGGGATCGCATTTAAAAAAAAAAATAATTTTTAATGTAAGCTCCTAGGTTGTGGCCAGCACCATGTGGCTCTTTGTTTCTGGAGTGGCAGGCTTTCTTGTAAGGCCTCTTAAAAAAATCTGGTGTTCCACAAGTGTAACACTTTGAGCAGTGACCCTAAATAAGAAAGAATAGGAATAACAAATAATTTCTTTCTGGAATTCTATACAACTGCTAGACTCATTAAAGGTTTATTTCAGGGTGAGTCACTGATGTACTCTGTTCTTCAACACCTCAACTCAACCTTTCATCCTTTTTATGTCGATAAATGTGTACCAGCACAGGTTGGGTAATAGTGTATGTATATTTGTTCTATATAAAGCGCTTAAGCGTAAGTGCTATATAATACATCATCATTTAGCCTTGGACGTCTGCTTGCATTCACAGTAATTTGGTAATATGGGCCTATACACACTGATATTAACAATACATATGGTGATCCATTGTTGTATGAAATGTAGATAACATAGTGGTATCGTAACCATATTTTTCGTAGTGTACTTGGGAACAATGCTATGTGATGCCACTTCCTGTTTTGTCAAGGGGTGAAAGGATGTGGTCAATTGTTGTCACTTTGGGGTGGGAGTAAAATGACATAACGTCCTGTGATGTCATCAGGGGGGTCAAAGGTTGTGTGGTGCCACTTCTGCTACCCCTGGCATTTTGGTGAAATGACATCCCGGTGAGTGCACTGCGTTCCCTGTGCTACTCTAAATTCTTTAATACACAGTTATGAACCCTCCCAATGGTATTTATTTTGCCAACCTCTGATCAGGGACTACAGCAGGGGTGTGTCCATGGTCCGTTCCTTTTTTGTTTCTATTTTAAAGATATGCCCATTTGTTGGAGTGGTATCAGGACAAACCTGCCCAAACTAGGAGATCAAAAGGTGCAACATTTGAGACATGACCCCCATACGGCTGCAAATAACACTGCAGGCAGTGGAAGAATTCCTCAGCCAGCAGGACCTCAAGATTAACAATACTCAATCAAACATTCTGGTCCTGAATAGGAGAAAGTGCAAGTGGAAATCATTTGGTTGGAACACCAATGAGCAAGTGTTAAAAAGGGGGGTTGATAAATTTAAATACCTGGGATCTTTTGTTTCTGATTCAACAAGTAGGAATGCGCCGGATGCAGATGTAAGTGCAAGAATTTTGGCAGCAACTTCCGAATGAACTCAATTTGATTTTAAATTTGGAAGGTACTCTTTGCTGCCGGTGATGAAATTATTCAGACAGCAGATTGTGCCGAAGCTTACCTTTGGGGCACAGATGAGGGAAGATTGCACCATAATTTAGCGTCCAGCTTAGCCCAGGGTGTACAAAGTTTTGTGGCTTCCGGCCTTTGTCCCAGTAGTTGGGATTGTGACTGAATTGTGCCAGCTCCCAATCAAGACAGGAATTGACTGGGGAAAATTGCAGATTTTTGCAAGGATAGTCAGTCCTCCTAATGCCTCCTTTTTTACACAACTTAATGACATGTGGCTAAAGGGTTAGTGTGGGGTTTTAGTGAAATGGGTGGAGTGGGGCACACAGTTACTTTCAAAAATGGAATCCTCAACAAATGAAATTTTGCTGAATCCTAACAATGTAAAACATAAATTATTTAGACTTGTTTGGATTCAGTTTAGGGCTGACTTAATGGAATATGAAACCTTTGATGACCATTTTTACTGGTCAATAAAAAAACACAACATTTTAGCCCCATATTGAAGGAAACCTCCATTGAGAGATTTTAGGTTCAAAATGTTGAGTGAAGCTAAATCTTTGTCCAACTATGGAAGTGTTGGGGAGAAGGAGTAAGATTCCAAAAGAAAAACAGTAATGTTGTTATTGTGCCCTTGGGGATGAGACCCTAAACACCTCCGTCTCATGCCCAGACTTACACAATGTGTGGGGGAAAACACTAAGCTCAGCTCTAGCCTGACTGAAGAGGATATGTGGATTAGAATCTTGAATACTAATGAGCTCTCTCTCTGTCAATAAGGTTATTGGAGTTTCTAGAAGTTGTTCTTAAAGATTGTTAATGGGCAATAAACTTGTTTTTGTGATTTGAAAAATGTGAAAGTATTTTAATGGTTTTTCTATTCGAATTTTAAGAAATTATTGTATTTTGAGTAGTGTATGTATTTACTTTGGGCCTCATTGCGAGGCTGGCGGAATGGGTTTAACGGCGCCGGTAATGGTGCCGGTGCTGTTAATCCCATTCTGCCCTATTATGATGTTCCCTTGCGGGCCCCGCGAGGGGACCAGGGAGCTAACAGGCCTGTTATTAGCTCCCTCACCATTCCCATTGAGCCCTATGTGGGCTTGAATGGGAATGGGGAAGGTCATGAAATGGGAAATACTGGGCCCTCCAAGGTCAGAATGGCCCAGTATTTCCCCATTCAGGGAACCCGGAGCCGAGTTTGGAGGCAGCCATGCCCGTATTAAGCTGCCTCCAAACACGTAATGAGGCCCTATGTCTTTTAACCATAGTTCTTAAAGATGCACAGATTGGTAATGTGAAACTTGTTTGTCTGTGTGAAAAGTTCAGTTTTGTTCTAAAACGCACACTAAAATAATAATTTGCCAACCGCTGAAGCCTGAAAAGTAGATCCATGCAGGCTTGACATGTGACCAACTTTGCACCAGACCTGCAGATGAACTTGCCTGCTGTTAAATCTCAGTTAGCAGTTTAATGGTATCCGCTACAGTGTGTAATTTGCTTTCTGACTTTGAGAACATTCAGGCATGTAATTGCTGATTTTACTATAGCCGGTATGATAGCTATAGCCGGTAAAATAGCTCATTGGTTTGAGCGCTCGCTGCAATGTGTGTGTGTGTGATTTTCAGGTTGCAGGTTCGAATTCCAGCAAGGCCAACCCGTCCTTTCATCCTTCTGAAGTGGTTAAATGAGTACCAACACAGGTTGGGTGATATTATATGTATAGTTGTTCTACATAAAGCACTTAAGCACTATATAATAAGACATCATTATCATTTGGCCTTGGACGTCTGCTTGCATTGACAGTAATTTGCTAATATGGGCCTATTCACACTGATATTAACGATATGTATGGTGATCCATTCTTGTATGAAATGGATATCACATGACAGTGATATCGTAACCATATTTTACGTAGTGTACTTAGTAACAATCCTATGTGATGCCACTTCCTGTTTTGTCAAGGGGTGAAAGGATGTGGTCCATTGATGTCACTTTGGGGTGGGGTAAAATGACATCACATCCTTTGATGTCATCAGGAGGTCAAAGGTCATGTGGTGCCAAACTACATCCCTGCTATCACAGATTCCTCATCTTGGGTATTCTTTCCTGCGATTGCAGATCTCTAAAACTTTTCTCCAAGTAGCGGGCGCTGTGCGGCTCAGTTTATAGGACCTTCATGTTGCCTGCTTCGGGACCGGATGTCGACGTAGATGCAAAGAGCATGCATTCCGCCCCCTGCCCTCAGTTCCTTTTATTCTGTATGCCCAGCATGCTTCTCAGGAACACCTTTCAACGCCTCAGCAAATCTTGTTCTCTGATGCACTTTGAAATTTTTCAAAATTCACCAAATTGATCGAGATTGATTCCAAAACCATAGGGTTTCAAAATATGTTGTGATTGCAACACGAAAATGTCCCTGACCGGCCCACACAGAGTTTTTGGTGCCTCTGCACCGATTATGTAGTGGCGGACTGCGGCTCTTGTCCGTACATGATGCCCAAAGCCCTAAAAGAGAGAGCCTCCAAATTGGCACAAGGATGCTAGAGGCATCAAATTATCCCAGTTTTGATGCCATCAAAGTGAAAATTTGGCGAGGGGAAAATGCTCCACAGTGGAAAAATTGCCATGGACGGCAAGAAAACTGTATAAAAAGCACTGTAAAAGGTCCCACTCAAGGAGCGACTCCCGACACTCATTTTCATCAAAGAAGAATAGGGGAAAATGCTAACCCATGGGTTCATCACTGGAAAGACAGGTACATTCCTTCTAAAACCGCTTTGGCAGAAAAGTGGGAAGAGTCCTGCTTGAAAATAATGGACGTCTTTTAGAAGATTACCATCAATCCCAACGCGCCCGAAAAGGCCAGCAGGTTCTCAGAGCACTGTCCGCCTCATGTGCATATAAGCCTGGGAATGGTTAAAGCCGCACCAAAAATTCAAAGGCTCTCAACGCCACCAACGTCCTCATCGGCTGCTGCCTTCTTAGATGCCTCATCGACTCCAAAGGGCCTCTTGGCATCAACAGTTGAGGAATCCTCGACTTTCAGATGTATCCTGAAGTTCAGAAGAGATTATATAACTTCCTAGCAGGGCATCTTTGAAGATGACCAGATTCCTTTTGGGTTCAAGCTCTTGGGTCATACTCGACAGTCTGAAGAATTTCAGGCCAAGGAAGATAGGCTTGCTGATCCGGCATCCATTTTAAAAGATGCCTGTTATCTGGATACCTCACCTTAGGTTGCTTTTCCCCAGACTGATCCTCAAGCCCACTCCAGTGTGGCGTATAGGACGTTTTATTTCATTATATCCTAGAGGATGGGAAAGAGGCAATGTGCTTAGTCCTCCAATCAGGGCTTGACACGGCTGATTGTGGCGGATAGGGCCATGTCGGCGAGTACTGTCACAAACGTTTGCTTGCTTGCTTACAGAAATACGGTTTTGCACAAAATATGCAGTTGAAACTTATTGATATGCCTTTTGATGGGTCCCACTTATTTGGGCCAAATTAAGATGATTGTTTAAATTCTTCAGATGAGGTACCTCGATGACTATGTATACCTCCTCCCCAAGCACCGGCCAGAGAGAGAAGACAATAACACTCCCTGGACAGTTATTGAGGCCACAGGTGCAGAAAGCAGGAACTCTGGTAGCTCAGGTAACCAGGCAGCTTCAAAGGAACATGCAATCAAGTATAAATACTGCACAACTATGAATA
Organism: Ambystoma mexicanum; assembly: GCF_040938575.1. Lineage (NCBI taxonomy): Eukaryota > Metazoa > Chordata > Amphibia > Caudata > Ambystomatidae > Ambystoma > Ambystoma mexicanum. The sequence goes on from NC_090926.1 coordinate 19,143,148, forward strand.
TAACCACTCTCTAGTATAAGGAATTAAATGGCACATACCCGAGTAGCCTGTAAAGATGTAGGAAGGAAAGCCAACCTCGTGCTGTCCTTCCCTATGGTGGGTGTCAGGGAACAGGGAGCCCAACAGCAGCAAGATGGATAGGTATTTACCCAGTACCTGTGGTGACCTGTGATGTTGATTGCACCTTGAGAAAAGGGAAGAGAAGTTAACTTCCCATGTGAAGAATAGAGTTCCAATATCCAAGGGTTAATCCAAAACAATCCGTGGGGCAAGGCAGTTGTCCAAAAACCAGGTAAGCAAGAGTTCCAGTGCGCCAAATCCAGGTGGGTAATCCAAAAACAATCCAAAAGTAAGTTGGCAAAGTCCAAAAATCCAGAAAAACACACCAGAGTTCGTAACGCCACTCAATGCCGAAAGCAACAGCTGAGAAGCATGGCCCTGCAGTACCGGCATCTCTTTATACTGGCTACTTCCTTGATTGGTCACGTGATCGGTTTTGCAACGTTGCGGGTCCAGACGAGTGACGTTGTGTTCAAACACGTGACCGGGAAGTTCCAACCAGTGAGCGCAGCGGTCTGTATCTGCCGCAGATATTGAAAGCCGGCGTTCTCCAGCGCCAGCGGGACCATAGATGCCAGGAACTTGGGCGCTGCCATCCTCTTCCTCCCGTAAGATCCCGCTGCTATTGGGAGGGAACGAGGAACTGGGAGGGGCGTGCGCGGGAGTGGGGAAGGGACCTGATGGGAGACGTGTATGTGCTGGGGAACGGGGAAGGGTAGGCGTGACCATGATGCCCTCGAGAAACTGCAGGCATTCAAGGCCGCAGCAAAATCCTTGGGGCCGACAGTAAGGCAGCCTGCTCAGACTTTTTCATGGGAAAGGCAAACCCTTTTGGTACTACAGCAACGGCCAAAAGGAAAAACAAACCACTCCCCTCCAAGGTTCAATAAAATGTTTCAGACCCTCAAGAGGTAGAGGTGGTAAATTCGCCGAGGCTACTGCTGCATTCCAGTGTGGCCCCAGATGCAAAACCACTCTGTACTTCTGCCATTCCACGCCGGTAGCAAAGCGTCTGTGTCACCATTTTACAGAATAGTGCAATATTACCACGGACGCACGGAAATGGCAGGGGACTGACTCTCCTTTTTAAAGCGTCTGCCAGACTGCCAACCTCTTCCCAGATCACCCTGTTTCAGAATCACTGCTCCAGAAAGAGGTTGCCTCTCGTTTGGAGAAGGGTGCCGTAGAACTGATACAGAAAAGGAATAGGGGGTGGTACTCATTATTTTATGGTCCCAAAAAAGGACAGAGGACCCATCTTGTCCTTCCTGAGAAACTTGTTAAAGTGTCTCAGGTCCAAGTTCAAGATGGTAACCCTCTCGCAGATCCTCTGGGCCCTGGAAATTCACGATTGGTTGCTGTCACTTGACCTCACAGATGCTTACTTATATGCCGATTCATCCAAAGTACCTGAGGTTTGTCATAGGCGATGCTCATTACCAGATTTGTTTTTGTCTTTCAGGCTCACTTTCACCCTGATGGTTTTCACCAAGCTGTTGGAGGTAGTAGCAGCCACTCTCAGGAAAGGAGGGTTTCACATCTTTCCCTACCTGGTCGATTGGTTGATCAGGGTGCAGTCCCCAGCTCAAGTCATTGACCATCTAGATTGCACCTGCTACCTAATCCACAGACTAGGCTTCTCCCTCAGTTTTAATAAAATCTCAAGTGACAAATGCCCAAATCATCAGAGCGGTTCTGGATTCTCACTCTAGGACAAGGCTTTCCCTCCAGAGCACAGGGCTCTGCACATTGAACAGATGGTCACCCGATTTCAAAATGCTCAATATCTCCCAGTCCTTGACCTCCTGCAGTTTCTCAGTCTCATGGTATCCTGCATTTTTCTGGTGCCAGAGGCCTGGTTGAGAATGAGATTGCTCCAATTGGCCCTTTGATCTCAATGTTCGCAGTATGATGGACTTGAATCAAGTCCAGAGCAGAGTTGGGCTGGATCTCCTGTGATGGACTCGCACGGAGAACGTTTTGGCAACTGTAGCCGGAAGCAATGGTGGTAAAGGAGACTTTGCTGAGAGGCTAGGGGCCACACACCTGAAAAAGTTGACGATGAGTGGGCTGTGGTCTCTGGTGGAGATGCCCTGAGCAGGCTGACTGAGCTGTGCCAGGAAGTCCTTCTGGAGATCTTTGTTGTGCGGGAAACCTCAAAGGTAGATCTATTTGCATCCAGTGTGAACAGAAAATGCAAACTTTTCTGCTCCAGGGAATTTCCTCTGAGAGGATCACTGCAGATGCATTAGTGAGGAATGGAACTTCCAGATTCTGTATAGGTTCCCTCTGATTCCTGTCATCCCTCCGGTGAACAGGAAGTTGAAGAGGTATGGAGCAACCATGATCCTGATTGGGTCAGGAGGACGTGGTAGCCGGACCTTCTGGACATGGCCATCTGTCCTCCACATCATCTTCCCCAGAGGCCAGACCTTCTTTCCCAGTAGAGAGGCTGGTTCTCAACAGCATACATGCATGTCTTGTTTCTGAAAGGTTCAAGTACAGGGATTGATACCTTCCGAAAGACGTAATGGAGTTGTTTGTGGCCAAGAGACCAGCAACAAAGTCATTGTACCGCTGCTGTTGAAAATTGTTTTGCATTTGGCGCAGAGCAAGGGATGTGGATCCCTTTTTATGAGACATCTCATAGGGGTTGTCATTTCTTCATCACATAGCAAGACCAGGCCTTCAGCTTGCCACAGTCAAAGGCTTTTTGGCAACGCTGTCCATTTCTTTAGGCACACGCCTGAGCAGGAGTTCTTACTTCAGAATCCCCATGGTCATTCCATTTTTAAAAGGACTGACAAACTCCTTGCTCTCACCCCCTTCGTAGTGCCAGCGTGGGACTTGAATCTAGTATTGACATTCCTTATGGCTTCCCCATTCAAACCAATGCATTTGTGCCTTTTGAGACGACTCTTGGGGTAGGCCCTTCTTTCCTACTGAAGGTTGTGTCAGAGTTTCGTTTATCACAAACCATTTTCTTACCAGCTTTTTATCCTCCTCATGGTATAAGTAATTTATAACGTGCCTGTACACATGTGGTTCTAGGTGTGATAAGACAAGGGAGGGAACAGCTAGACCTTGTGTTCTTCAGATCGTGCAAGTGCGGTAGCGCAAAATGCAGGGGAAGGAGGATGGGGGAAGTGCAAGTCTGAAACACTTGTGTATGAGCGCAATATAAATAAAATATCAATTCAAGGGGGGGAGTGGAAAGTGCAATCGAGGCAGCATTGCTCTGAGAAGTGCAGCCATGGCAGCCCAGCTCTGATTAAGTACAAGGAAGCGAGGGACTGTGGAGGTTACAGATACAGCCCCTAGTGGGCGACAGGCCTGAAGGCAGCAAAGGAGAGACCGGTCAAGAGGAGCCAGGTACCCAGTGAGACACTGAGGGTAACCAAACAACCAGTCGGTGCAGTAGACTGGTAGGTCAGCAAGGGAGTGAAGGCGGAGGAGAAAAGGAAGGTTTTGAGCTGCTTCTGGAACTTCAGGTGGTCTGGCTCAAGTTTGAGAGGGGCAGGGAGGCTGTTCCAGAGGCAGGTATCTGCAAAGGAAAGTGATCTGCCTGGAGAAGCGTCTGATCCTCAGAGTTGGAGGCAGCAGAGGGCTTGAGAAGGAAGGTATTTCAGAGAAGAGTGTTTAATGTACTGCAAGCCTTGACCCCAGAAAGCCTTGTGGACGATGCAGAGAGTCTTGAACCTGATTCTTTCAGCCACTAGGAGCCAGTGGAGAAATTTCAAGGCTGGAGAGATACAGTCCCTGGGCTTGAGGCCAAGGCTAAGTCTTGCAGTCCTATGCTGGAATAGTTGCTGAGGGCGAAAAGTAGAAGAAGGCAGATTGAGAAACGGGCTGTTGGAGTAGTCAAGCCTAGAGAGAACCAAGGCTCTGGAGACGATGAGCTTCTGTGTGGGAAAGTGAGAAAATGAAGAGCACCTCTGGTGCAGCTGGTTGTGGGCCTTCTTGGAAAGGTCTGTGACGTGAGGAGAGAAGGACAGGGTGGAGTCGAAGATGACACCAAGATTTTTTGCCTCACAGGAAGGCGAAGCATGAGGGCCCATGGAGGGCGGCCAGAGTGTGAGAGGGGGTGGGAGGGAGCGGGAGCAGGGGTCCCGATGAGTAGGATCTTGGTCTTACTGGCATTAAGGCAGAAATCGTTGGAGGGGAAACACTCCTGAATTGCGCATAGACAGTCTGGAATATGCAAGAGGAGAGGAGGCTGTAAGGACCCGGAAAGAGAGCTACTTGTCATCCGCATAACACTGACAGTTTGAGCAGAAGATGGTGATTAGATGTGCCAGAGGGTTTATGTAGCCCAATGACCTGGGAGGGTTGATTCAGGAGGAAAGAGGTCAGCCACTCCTGGCATCTGTGATGCCCAGGTTCTCATGGAGTCGATTGATCAGGATGGTCTGATTGACTGTATTGAAAGTGGAAGAAAGGTCAAGAAGGATGATGGCAGAAGGGGTACTGGTGTCCAGATCGGAGAGCAGATCTTCATGGGTGGTCAGGAGGGCAGTTTCCGTGCTTCTGGCTGCTCTAAAGCCAGACTGGTGGTCATGGAGACAGCCAACAGTTTCAGTGTGGAGAGTAAGCTGGGAGATGGCAAACTTTTTGTCAGGGTTCCATTGTATGCCCTGTCGGATAATCAGAGGAGTTCACGTAATAACCAACTGTCTAGTAAACCCAGGGGAACTAACATTTTAGGGTCCAAAGTGAGAGGGTCTGCGGTGACTCAGAACCGTTCTCCCTTGTTTCTTGCACGTCCTTTTGCAGAATGCTCTGGGTTACCGTGGAAACGCTGGCTGCCATGGTATACGTGTAGACGCTCAGGTCTACGGTGCCGTCCCATGCGCAAGGTCAGGTGACCTGTATTTAAGCGGTGCTTCTGAATTTGTCTAAATCCAAAGCTCCTTACCTCGTATCTTGCTTTCTTGGCTTCTTGTATCCCCGTCCCTTCTTGTTACCTGTATTATTCCCTCCTTGTCATTGCAACCAAGTCTTAACTGCTTATACTCGACCCGGAACGGCAGCGGACTGCACTTGTCTGAATCCTCAAGTCTTACCTGCTCTTACCAGACCTGGAACAGCCACGGACAGCATTCGTCTAAATCCTCAAGCCTTACCTGCTCATACCAGACCCGGAAGGGCTATGGACTGCACTCGTCTAAATCCTCCAGTCTTACCTGCTCATACCTGATCCAGAACGGCCACGGACTGCATTCGCCTAATGAATCCAAGTCTTACCTGCTCTTACCAAAATCGGAACGTCCACGGATTACAACCTCTTCATCCCACAAGTCTTACCTGTGTCAAATCTTCTTTCTGGAACTGTCAAAAGACTTTTTTGAACTTTCAGGAATACCGCGCATCGGCCCAAGGACATTGGTGCATCGGTGCAGGATTTCAAGAACATCAGCGCAACGGCGCCAGGATCAATTAACTTTTAGGCGTCCTCGTGCCGGCGGGTATAGGAAAACCTAAGACATTGTTTTCCCGGACTGCCAACTCATTTTCCACATTTCTGCAGCGACTATCCAGGACACTTATTTGGTAAGCACAAGACTATTAGTTATTTCTTCCTTGTTATTCCTGCACTCTTGGTAATAGTTCGCTTTGGCTTTCAGGGTATTCATTGATCTAACTTGGAACATTCAGTCCCAGTCTGATTTTCTTGTTTGTGAGCATCAGTTCAGTATCTTGCTTTGGAGTTCCCATTGCATTTAGCCTCATGTTGATGCCTGATTAATTTTCTTGCAGCCAGCTGTTGGAGTACCAGGGTATACCTTATTTAGGGTAGTACTGAGCTCAAACTGTCCTTATGTACACTTGTGGGGTATATTGTCAGAAAGCCTAAATTGCGTCACGACGTGTCAAGCTACCACTACTATTTGGCGTTCCTGGTTCCTGACATATTCAGAAGCCTATACAAAATGCAAAAGGCCGTTGATCATTTAGCGGCTCCATCCAAAGTGGTGGAAGACCCTCGGGCTGACATGTCTGCCGCTCATGATGAGACCCACCGTCGTATTAACGAATTACATGCTGGGCTGCAATCGGGCTGGAGCGTCTAGTCCAGGAGTGAGTTCAACTCCAGGAAGAGCTCAGTCAGGAAACAAGTCAAGTCCAGACTACATGACTACAAAGTTTCCTCTATCCTCACCAGAACGGTTCTTAGGAGACCCTAAGACCTTTCGAACATTCATTAATCTGTGTCGTTTACATTTCTTGTTTAGGCCTGCATCTTTTCCGGATGCTACTAATAAGGCAGTGTTTGTTCCGTCTAACCTTGGGGGCACTGCTGCAGTGTGGGCTAATCCCCTGCTGGAACAGAGTAGCCCGTTACTCTACGATTGTGACGCCCTGATTACGGCTATGACCCGAGTGTTTGATACCAGATATAAGTCACAAGCAATGGATTTGAAATTACTTTCTTTACAACGGAAAGACAAATCCTTTTTGGTGTATTTGGCAAAATTTAACCAGTTGGTTGCCGAAACTGATTGGCCCGACGAAAAGAAATCTGCACTGTTTTACAAGGGTCTTTTGGAAGGCTTAAAGGATGTTTTGGCAACAGTACCGGTGGTTCCTACTGGTTTCCCAGAACTGGTTGACTTGGTGTTAAAAATCGATGCCCGCCAAGCGCAATGTAAAGGTGAATTAAGAACCACCCTAACTAGTCCTATGCCAGTGACTCCTGTTTCAGCCACAGAACCAATGCAAATTGGGGCAATTCGAGGTCCGCTTACTCCCTCAAAAAGGGAGCTTCGAAGGCGCAACCATTTATGCTTCTATTGTGGTTCATCGGGTCATATCCTGAAACTGTAATAAGAAGGCGGGAAACGCCAAAGCTCGACAATAGAAGGGGTCCCTTTGGCGAGTCAAGCTGTCATGGACTCCAGATCCTCGGTTCCTTTCTCAGTCTTGGCTACTTTGTCTTGTACTTCTGAGAGAACATGGTCTGTTGAACCTATGATTGATTCAGGTGCAACTGGAAACTACTTGGTTGCACAATTTGTATGTGATCTTTCCATTCCTTTAATTCCCAAGAAAACACCAGAATTAGTGAATGCAGTAGATGGTACATCGCTGATTTCTGGGCGGGTGACAGAACAAACCATCAACCTCGTTTTATCGATTGGTGACAGTCATTCGGAGAACATTCAGTTCGATGTCATTTCAGCTCCTCAACTTAAACTGATTTTGGGACTACCATGGCTAGTGAAACACAACCCTTCCATTGATTGGAGGTCACGTACGGTCGGGTTTACCTCAGACCAATGTCAGGAGTTTTGTCATGCAGATGTGGTGGAGCTAGGAAGCCCTAGTGCAAGACTCCTAGACAACCCCTTAACCATTGGGGCGGTTACCACAATGCTTCTTCCACATGAATACGATTCTTTTAAGGACGTGTTTGATAAGGCGGCGGAAAAACTACCTCCTCACCGACCTTATGATTGTCCAATAGAATTATTGGCTGATGTCAGTATTCCCTCTGGAAGGATCTATTTGCTTACACAAAAGGAGGATGTGATACTAAGAGTATTTAGATCAAGCACTCCGGACGGGGTTCATCCGCCCCTCCAGGTCTCCAGCAGCGTCGCCACTTTTCTTTGTACCTAGGAAAGAGGGCGATTTACGCCCCTGCATTGATTATAGAGAATTGAATGCTGTGACTGTACGAAATCAGTATCAAATTCCCTTAATATCTGTTCTGTTGGATCAACTTGGTTCTTCCAAGTATTTTACCAACTTTGATCTAAGGGGGGCATACAATCTGGTGAGAATCGGAGAAGGCGACGAATGGAAGACAGCTTTCAAAACCAAGTATGGGCTCTTCGAGTACTTGGTTATGCCATTCGGCCTTTGTAATGCTCCAGCCACCTTCCAGTGTTTCATCAACAATGTCTTCAAGGATTTACTGGATCTGTTCATGGTTGTTTATCTTGATGACATTCTTATCTATCCTTCTACTTATAAGGAACAAGTCAATCATGTATCCACTGTTTTACTGAGATTGCGTGAAAGCAACCTGTATGCAAAATTTGAAGTGTGTCTTTCATGTTGACCAGGTGGAATTCTTAGGCTACGATATTACCAGTGCGGGGGTGAGGATGAGCCAGAATAAAGTAAAAGCCATTTTGGACTGGCCTGTCTCAAAAGATGTAAAGTCCCTTCAGTCTTTTCTAGGGTTTGCAAATTTCTACAGGCGGTTCATACTCTTTTCTGGCCATCGCAGCACCTTTGACTGCATTAACCAGTGCTAAGAAACACTTTGTATGGTCTGATCAAGCCCAAATAGCCTTTGAAACACTAAAGTCCATGTTCACCTCTGCCCCGGTCCTTCCACATCCAGATCAAAAGCGTCCGTTTATTGTTGAGGCTATTCCAGAAGGCTCACTAAGTATGAGATGAACTATACAATCACAGAACGTGAACTTTTGGCTATACACGATGCGTTCTTGGTATGGAGACATCATCTATTGGGTACTATTACTCCCGTAAAAGTCTTCACTGATCATCGTAATCTTCTTGCTCTTAAGTCTGTACGGTGTACCACCGCTCGTCACGCAAGGTGGCATGAATTCTTTTCCATCTCTAATTTCCAGATCATGTATCGTCCCGGTAAAATGCATTCAAAGGCTGATGCATTATCAAGACTGAATGGTTCCATGTAATAATGTCGCCACAAAAATCTCGCCATGCAAAAATATTGCCAAAAAATGGCCGTTTTTTGTTGCGACATTATTGCATGGAGCATGCGGGGACACGCTGGCTACCCCCAAACTTTTTTTTTCTTTTTTTTAAAACAATGTTTTTTTTTTTTTTTGGCCCCTGTCCCCATATATATGGTCACCCAAATAATATCGCCACAACATTTTCCCGGCGATATTATTTACGGCGACCATATATATGCCGATATTATTACCTGATACCGACTGAATGAAGGCGACCTGACGCCTCAACGGGAAAGCACTGTGTTACAACCATCTTTTGTCATTTGTTCTTGTACCATAGATTCATCCCTGAAGGGTATGATTACATCCTGGATGGAGACGAACCCTCCTGAACTCCATAACCCTGACATACATATCGTCAATTCCATGCCTTACGTACAAGACCAGTTGTATCTCCCTACCTCAGAAACATGTGTCTTGGCCCTGCAATGGTGTCATGATGCCTTGATGGCAGCACATCCAAGGAGAAACAAAATGCTCTAAAACGTTGGGCGTTCTGGCCTTCTATGGTTAATGATGTTTCGGATTACATCAAGAAATGCGTAGTTTGTGCTCAGTGCAAAGGTACTGTGTCTAAACCTATGGGTTTCATTCAGCCTATCCCTGTTCCTAAAAAAACCCTGGCTGATGATCTCTGGATTTTGTAGTGGAACTACCTCATGTTCAAGGTCATGATACTATATGGGTGATCGTTGACTACTTTTCCAAGATGGCCTTGTTTGTACTATCCAATGGTATACCTACTGCTCTGTTCTTGCAGAATGTGTTCCGTCGTTTTGGACTCCCAGAAATCATCATTACCGATCGTGGATCCCAGTTTACCTCCCGTTTCTGGCGCCACCAGATTACTGCAGTGGGCATCGATGCTCACTACTCTACGGCTTATCATCCCGAAACGGATAGTCAACCCGAAAGCACTAATGCCACTATGGAACAATTCTTATGTTGTTTGATTACTCAGCATCAGGAATCATGGTTAAAAGTGCTGAGAGCAGCAGAATTTGCATACAACAACTCTGTACATTCTTCTACCGGTTCTTCTCCGTTCTTTGCCCTGTACGGTCTCCATCCTAAGTAATTTCCTGAGGATCTAATAGCTACCACTGACAATCCGGCAGCCCAGGCTTGCATTCATGATTTCATCCCCCTTAGGGAAATGGTCTTTGACCATTTAAAAACCGCTCAACAGCAAGCCAAACTTTACACCGACAAACACCAGAGGCCGGCTCCTGATTATCAAACTGGTATGTTGCTCTGGTTATCCTCCAAGAACCTCTGTTTGCCCGGTCGTAAATGTTTGACACCTAGTTTTGTGGGACCTTTCCCTATTACGGAAGTGATCCATCCTTAGGTGGTTCGTTTAGATCTACCTTCCCAATGGAAGATCCATCCGGTATTTCATGTATCCCTGTTAAAGTCATGTCCTGCAGGTACCCGTCTCCCCTCTCGTCCAGATCCGCTGATGGTGGAAGGAGTGGAGGAGTACGTGGTTAACGCCATTCTGGATACTAAGTTGGTGCGGGCAGTCCGTCATTTCCTTATTAATTGGGAAGGTTATGGTCCAGAGGAGCGTACCTGGGAACCTGAGTCTAATATACATGCTCCTCGTCTCTTGTCTGAGTTCCTGACTGCCTGTTCCGGGGAGGCATCTTTAGGGGAGGAAACTGTCAGGGTTCCATTGTATGCCCCGTCGGATAATCAGAGGAGGAGTTCACGTAATAACAAACTGTCTAGTAAACCCAGGGCAACTAACATTTTAGGGTCCAAAGTGAGAGGGTCTGCGGTGACTCGGAACCGTTCTCCCTTGTTTCTTGCACGTCCTTTTGCAGAACCGTATGGGTTACCGGGGAAATGTTGGTTGCCATGGTATACGCGTAGACGCTCGGGTCTACGGCGCCGTCCCGTGTATTTAAGCTGCGCCTCCACGCACGGCGGCGCTTCTGAATTTGTCTAAATCCAAAGCTCCTTACCTCGTATCTTGCTTTCTTGGCTTCTTGCATCCCCGGCCCTTCTTGTTACCTGTATTATTCCCTCCTTGTCATTGCTACCAAGTCTTACCTGCTCATACCAGACCCGGAACGGCCACGGACTGCACTTGTCTAAATCCCCAAGTCTTACCTGCTCATACCAGACCCGGAACGGCCATGGACTGCACTTGTCTAAATCCTCCAGTCTTACCAGACCCGGAACGGCCACGGACAGCATTCGTCTAAATCTTCAAGCCTTACTTGCTCTTACCAGACCTGGAACGGCTACGGACTGCACTTGTCTAAATCCTCCCGTCTTACCTGCTCTTACCAGACCCGGAACGGCCACGGACAGCATTCGTCTAAATCCTCAAGCCTTACCTGCTCTTACCAGACCCGGAACGGCTACGGACTGCACTCGTCTAAATCCTCCAGTCTTACCTGCTCTTACCAGACCCGGAACGGCCACGGACAGCATTCGTCTAAATCCCCAAGCCTTACCTGCTCTTACCAGACCCGGAACGGCTACGGACTGCACTCGTCTAAATCCTCAAGTCTTACCTGCTCATACCAGACCTGGAACGGCCATGGACTGCACTCGTCTAAATCCCCAAGTCTTACCTGCTCATACCAGACCCGGAACGGCCATGGACTGCACTTGTCTAAATCCTCCAGTCTTACCTGCTCATACCTGACCCGGAACGGCCACGGACTGAATTCGTCTAATAAATCCAAGTCTTACCTGCTCTTACCAAAATCGGAACGTCCACGGATTACAACCTCTTCATCCCACAAGTCTTACCTGTGTCAAATCTTCTTTCTTGAACTGTCAAGACTTTTTTGGACATTCAGGAATACCGCGCATCGGCCCAAGGACATTGGCGCATCGGTGCAGGATTTTAGCTTTTAGGCGTCCTCGTGCCGGCGGGTACAGGAAAACCAAAGACATTGTTTTCCCGGACTGCCAACTCATTTTCCACATTTCTGCAGCAACTATCCAGGACACTCATTTGGTAAGCACAAGACTATTAGTTTATTCCTGCACTCTTGGTAATAGTTCCCTTTTGCTTTCAGGGTACTGATTGATCTAACTTGGAACATTCGGTCCCAGTCTGATTTTCTTGTTTGCGAGTATCAGTTCAGTATATTGCTTTGGAGTTCCCATTGCATTTAGCCTCATGTTAATGCCCGATTAATTTTCTTGCAGCCAGCTGTTGGAGTACCAGGTTGTACCTTATTTCGGGCAGTACTCACCTAAAACTGTCCTTATGTACACTTGAGGGGTATATTGTCAGAAAGCCTAAATAGATAGGGCGATAGCCGAACAGGTAGGATTGGCAGAGACATTGCTCAACTAAAAGGGGACCTCCCTTAAGATGCAAAACAAATGTGCAGATCTCGAATCTAGATCTAGAAGGAACACTCGGATAGTAGGTATGTCGGAATAATTTGGCAAAGGCGCAATGGAAGCTCGAGTGGAATCACTTCTTAAATCTCTTTGGTGCGGAATCCTTCTCAGAACACTTCCTGGTCGAGCGTGCCCACTGCACCCTGGCCCCTGTGCCCAGGCCCGAAGCACCACCGTGCACAAACATTTCTTGCCTCAATTACAGAGACAAGATACACAGAATGGCTAGGAAACGAGGCACATTACATTATGAAGAAAACCGTATACACATATATTTGGACTTTGCTGCAGGCGTACAAGCTAATAGAAGATCTTATGAACCAGTCAATGGACTACTTTGAGCGTGCCAGGTGCCCTACGCCTTGATTTTCCCTGTTAAAATGAGGATTCAACACAGGGGACAGGCACACTTCTTTGAGATCCCAGCTGCGGCCGTGGCCTACATCGAGGCCTCTATACCCCTTCCCCTCCAGAAAAGGCAGACCGGATCAGAACAGGAGTCCTCGACCTGAAGGGGAAAGACAAGACCCTGCACAGTTAATGGTATAAATGACGATATCCTTTACATTGGTTGAATGGTTTTCTTTAGTGGGTGGCTCTATACATGACCCTTAGGACTGGGTCGGGAGCCCTTGTCGGGGAAGCCATGTAGCAGCAAAATGATGACCTCAGGAAAGTTCCACAAGTTTGAATGGGAACATCGTCAAGTTGGGGTAGATGATGTGGGAGGCATGTGGGGAATGTGGTGAGGGTTTTTTTTGTAAGCTATCCAGTTGGGGATTAAGTGGAATATGTAGTTCAAGCCAAGTTGTGGGATTTAAACGTTCCAAAATATATGGTCAGGCCAGTGCGAATGGTGCCGCCTTCAAAGATTCATATTTGAATACAGAGATAGATGCTGAATGCAAATACACACAGGTCTCTACCAGGCGATGGACTAAAAATTAATTTGTCTTGATATGTACGTGGGCTCAACAATCCAACGAAATTCAGAAAAATTGGTTCCTACGTCACCAGACATCTCCCACACATAGTAATGTTGCAGGTAACTCGTGCACAAGGGAAAATTAATACCGAGATATTGCAGGAAACTCATGCACAAGGGAAAATTGATACCGATATTCTTGCAAACTGGGGCAAACAGCGAAGCAACACTGATTACTCCACTCAGGCCAGAGGGGTGCTCATGCTGATACACCCATCTCTGGGATTTTGATATTCAGGTAGCAAGACCGATTCCCAGGGGCGATACCTGGTGGTCTGGGGAGAAGTAGCGGGACAACCTATTACCCTGGTCAACACCTATGGTCCTAATATCGATGACCCAAACTTTGACCTTACAATTCTAGATATACTCAACACACTAGATGAATACTGGATAATATGGGGAGGGGACTTTAACATAGTATTGGTTACTACATGTGACAGATCCTCTAATGTTAAAAGGCCACCCACTAAGGCAGCCGTCACCCTGCGATAGATACAGACGCAGTTATCACTGATCTATGCGTGGAGAATGCTACACCCCCACGAGAGGCAATACACATATTCCTCTGATCACAACTCGGAATCACGCATTGACTGCTGGCTTCTCTCTTCCTCCCCTCTGAACACACTGGTGAAACGTGTTTTTTCACCAGACACTCCCCGATATCATTGTGTTGGAGATGCGTGAAATCCCAAAGTAAGCTAGGAGATGGAGGATGCCAGCGGCCATCCTGCCAGACCCCAATGTAGCGTAATCCCTTCATACTGAAATTGCAGAATTCTTCACTAATAACGAGGGGTCTGTTGATCGTTATGCTACACTCTGGGAGACATTTATGGTTTGGGCAAGAGGGGTCCTTCTGTCGAAGACTACGGGCCTTCCGTAATCTGAGACTAGAACTGGCAGAGGTCGAATCACGGCTGTGCAACCTAGAGATTGCATACAGTCAGACACACGATAAAGACACGCTTGCTGGCATCAATACATTTTTAGGATATTTCGATAAACTTGCTTCCAGGGAAATACAATACATTGCTGCCCCCGTTAGGGCATGTAGATATGGGGAGGGCAATACAGCAGGGTGGTCCCTGGCCAACTTATTAAAAGCTGAAAGCCTATATAACTCAATCGCGAGCATTCTTGCGACTGATGGCACTGTGATTACAAGAGAGGAAGGAATAAATCGGGAATTTACGAAGTTCTATGCCAAGCTATATTGCAATCGGAACAATAAAACCATTATGGAAATACAGGAGTATCTAAATGGGGTGGAACTCCTGAAACTGCCCCTAGAAGTTAAACTGGCGCTTGAGCAACCGATTACTTGTAAGGAAATAATTGAAGGAATTAAGGCCCTGTCTTCGGGAAAAGCCTCAGGCTCAGACGGTCGGTAGCTGAACTCTATATGGAGTTCCAAACTGAGCTGGCCCCGATATTGCTAAAGGTGTGGGAGGAAGCAATGGGACGTAATATATTACCGCAATCAATGACAGAAGCTGTAATCACTCTACTACTAAAACCCAGACGTCCAGCTGAGGACATGTCCTCTTACAGACCTCTATCGCTAATCAATTCTGATGCCAAGATCTTTGCGAAGGTGCTAGCTACCAGGCTGCTACCTAGCATGCCAGGCCTGATACATCCAGACCAATGTGGGATTGTTCCAACTCGATCCACTGCCCTGAACCTACGCAGATTGTTTGGGGGTCATGGCACAAATAAATCCTGGCGCAAGTGGTGCTGTGATCTCTGTAGATGCCGAAAAGGCTTTTGACTCTGTCATGGGAATACCTATTTGTGGTACTAAAAGCATTTGGAATGGGCCCTTACTTTATTAAATGTGTTCAACTATTATACACGGCACCTGGAGCAAGGGTTCCGACGAACCAAAGTATAGCTACAATGTTTTTGTTGGGAAAGGGTTCCAGACAGGGGTGCCCATTTTCGCCCATATTATTTGCTCTAACTATCGAACCAGTGGCGGCATCCATAAGGCAAAAACATGGTAACAGAGGCATAAGAATGACAGGCCAGACCCAATCCATATCATTGTATGCAGATGAGACACACTTATGTCAGTGACATCGAAACAAACCTGGCACCTATTATGTCAGACATAGACTAATTCACTGAGTACTGCGGGTATAGAATAAATAATACCAAATATGAGATATTCCCGATGACGCCAGCCACAAAATGTCCAATGAATACCTGTGGACTTAATTGGTCGACCCAACACATCCGGTATTTGGGTATACTGGTATCCAGAGAAAGGCAGACGCTATATGCAGACAACTATGAGCAATTATTGCAATAATTTACTACGAAATTTTAGATATGGACCAGACTCCCCATCTCACTATACGGCCGGATAGCCATTCTGAAAATGGTCCTTCTCCCCAAGCTCCTTTATTTGTTCGGCATTTTACCCATATGGCTGGTAGAACCTTCTTTGTGAAACTCCGCTCCATGGTTATGGCATTTGTTTGGAATGGAAAGACAACTAGGATGAAGTGGGAGAAGATGCTTAAACCATATAGTACTGGGGGCATTGCAGCGCCAGATTTTGAGTTATACTATTTAGTTGCGCAGGCTCAGTTCACCAAGCATTGGTACGATCCAGTAGATAGTGCACCCCATATCTGGATGGAGCGGTATGCCGCATCTCTAGTTGATCTCAGCTCCGTACTGTTCAGCTCACACCACAAAGACCCATGCCAATTTGACCCAGTAAGTGTGACGGTCCATGCCTGGAAGGCAATCTACAGAAGATTGCAGATAGAGGCATCCTATGACCCGGAGGCCCCACTATAGAATGTCCCAGATATCTCCCCCACATTCAGCGAAGCGGTCCAGAAAACATGGGACCCAAACAAAGAGTTTAAGATTCGAGACATGTTCCTCAATGGAAAATATGTAACCTTAGATGAATTCAAGAACGCAATTGGCAGAGGACCGCTTACGGCACTCCAATATCACTGTATGATGGCTGTGTTCACTGCTAAATGGCCGCTGTTCCCTAATGAACCCCTCCGCCCCCACACGTATGCTTGCAAGCGGTGACATCCGGTGGAAGTCCCAGAGTCTCCACACTATACGGATTAATACAGACACATACTACAACCCTGGATGACATTAAGACTAAATGGGAGGGGACATGGAAATGACAATAACAGAGGAGAAATGGGCCAAATATTGTCAACTCATCAAAACCGTATCGCTAAATGCAGGTCTCCGTCTAATCCAATTCAAGATCCTTAACAGGCTACACTATACAACGGCCAAAATAACTGCAAATTGCACAGGGGAATATCAAAAATGTGGAGAGCCACAGGCGGGATCATTTCATATGTACTGGTCATGCCCCGTGGTGGTCCGATTCTGGGGGGAGGTGGCGGATATTATTGAGGAGATAACTCAAATACCAGCTTCTCTTACCCCGCAGAAATATTTGTTTGGAGATATTGGAAAAATGACAAACCATTAGAAGACTTTAATGTTTCTTGTATAGTAGCCAAAAAATGCATATTGCAAAGCTGGAAAAGCCCCTCTGCACCTCAAGTGGAACATTTCCTTCTGGAATTGGCATATGTTAACGAATGCGAGGAACAATATGTGTTCACACTTCCTAAAACTAGTCGCCCCAAAGACATTTGGGCTCCATTCAGGATGTACCTATGTGATATGATATCTGATGATGAAGCCTCTCCTAGGTATATACAAAGTGTGTGAAATCTAACTATGTAAAATTATCAGTAATGCATCTTACAATATAGTGTAATGGAATGTGCTATTTGTATCGGTCAAGACCATCAATAAATAAAGCAAAAAAATAAAAAATTGTTTGGCCGTGTAGTTAAGAGGCTGCAGAGACGCAGGCATCGTTGTAGAATCTCTTCTTGGACAGGACAGGGAGCCTGTATTGTCTTTGGAGCAGGCGACAGGCCAGTTTGGGGGGTGGGGGAGGAGGAGGGAAGGCGAGAGAGAGCGAGAACACAAGTCGCAAAATAGCCCTGTAGAGGGATCAGAAGCATCCCGAGGTCTCAGAGGAGAAAGAGGCAAGGAGAGATGTGGAGTGGTCTGCCCACTCTTGAGAGGAAGAGGGCAGCCTGGCCAGGTGGCCCATAGATGGTGGCCAGAGTCGGAGAGATAAAGAGCCTGCACACCAGGCATTCAAAGGAGGAGTAGGCCTGCGTAGGAATGACAGGCAGGGATCCACTCCGGAAAGATGAGCTATTCCCCTCCGGGTTGCAGAGAGGATCTTGTAGCCATCCAGGAGGAGAGTGTCAAAACTCGTGACGGAGGTGGCCGTGAACCATATCTCAGTCAGAGCAAGGACATCCAGGTCAAGCTTTTCGGGGAGGAGGCTGATGTTGGAGGAGTGTTTGACAGCCGAGCCAGAGTCGCGTAGCAACATTTGAAAGACTTCCTGGGAGGGCTAGAGGCTTGAGGTACACACGGTGGAAGTGATACCCAAGAGTGGGCAGAGGTGATAACAGGTTGTGGCAAGGTAGTCTGAGAAGAGGAGGAAGGTGCCAGAGAGGAGGCGGAGGAAAGAGGTGGTAGAGGGGCCAGAGAGGTGCCAGGTAGGAGTAGCGGGAGAAGGAAGGAAGTTGATAAGATGCAGGAGATGCCGATCAAAAAGGAGATTGGGCTGAGGGCCCTCGACCAAAGCTGTGCCATTCAAGTAGACATTAATGATGGTCTTGGAGGAATGGAAGAAGCCCAAGAGGACCTCCCACCAAGTGACACCATTAATGGGAGAGGAGCAGATAGGAGAGAGAGCCGAGATCATATGAGGGGTTGATGGGTCCGGTGATGGAACAAAGAGGATGTCGGTGAGTGTCTGGAGGAAGCACTGATGTAGCTATCGGCAATGAGGAGGCCAGGGTTAGCAACCAGGATGTCCCTCTTGAACTTCTTCTTTCCAAACTTAGAGATGGGGCTGGGGTCAGAACCAAAGGGGGAGACACAATAGGGAAAACACAGGAGGAGAAATAAGTCACAAACAACCGTACAGCGGCACCCCCATACAGGGTGTGGGATCTATAAGGGAGGAAGGGAACCAAATGGGATGTGCAAGGGACTGGGAGGAGGGGTCACACATTAGGGAACACACAGAAGGAGCGGCCAGGAACACTCAGCAGTACAAAGGTACTGCAACGGGGAGGTGGCCTGGAGAGAGCCTAAAGAGACATAGTTAACAGTACAACAGTTACCATAGTGTAAATACACCCAGAATCAACTTTCCTAAAAAGGGGCAAAAGGACTTGTTTTTTTAAGCACAGCAGCAATGTAAAGGCACCCAGATTCAGTTTACCTAAAAGGGGGGGGGGGCTAGTTTTTAAACACAGCAGCAATATAAAAGCACCCAGATTCAACTTTACTGATTTGTCGCAGCAGGTGCTTCCTGCTTCTCTGGCAGATAAGTAACTGCTTCAGGAGCCGCCCTTTGCCCTGGGGCCCTTAGCTGAAGGGGGCTGCGACAGGCAGTGGGGTTGCCCAGAAGGACTCAACAAAGTAGGCCAAGGTCCGGTTTGGGATGGGGGAGGGACAAGGGGAGGGAGCGCAACACAGATGAAACGCTGCACAAAGGACAGAGTGCACCATGCTCGGACAAGGCCAAAAGCATAATTTCAGTCCCAAAAGCACAATATGGGGCAGGAAGGAATGGACGGCTCATCAGCGCCAAGATGAGGTGAGGCTTTACTCCATCTAACGAGGCGGAAAGACTGCATAGACTTGACTCAAGAAGGTCCTTGAGTTTCTATATCTCTACAAAAAACAATTCTGGCTGGAGGACCAACTCTTTATTGGCTATACTGGTCTGCAGACGGGCTAGGGTGTGAGGAAGCAAACAATTTCAAGGTGGGTTGTGCTCTGTGTGTCTGAGTGCGTCACTAGAGCAAGTAAAGGAATCTGAGGGCTTCAGGGCACACTCAACTAGAGGGGTTGCAACTACCTTGGCTACTCAAAGAGGAGTACCTGTGAAAAGATATTTCTGATGGTTGTTAATCTGCTTAGAATCTCATGCTGTGTATATGGTCTGACATCCAGTGGTAACCGCAGAGTATTGCATCTGGTCTTTCGAGGATCGAAAGGGGACGTCGGCATAGGTGTCTGTAACACTATCCCTACTTTTGTCAGGCACATTAGGGGAAAAATCTCGACGTGATGATGGACCCTTTCCTCCCCTGGAACCCTCTGGTTCATGGCCCAGGGAGAAATTTGAGGGATGTATGGACAGATTAGAAACATTTCTTATTCTGATGCCCTTGCTCCCAAGAGACCTCAAGAAGACTTTCCTTCTACTCCTATATCTAAGTTTCAAAGGACCTTGGAGGATCCACATGAAGAGTTTACTTGTGTCCTCACAGATGAGGATGTTTTGAACACTTATGATCAGGATGAAGATTGCACCTTTCTGGAAAACTACAATGTGGATGATCAGACCGATCCTATGGACAATTGGGAGGACAGCCGTCAGGTTGATGCTCAGCCCTGGACGTCCCCTACTCCCACCCAGGACCCTGATGTCCTGTGCTTGGATTCCCCCCTCCACTCCGGCTTGGCAAGCCTCCCCAGTGGACGACCGGATGGCGTTCAACGCCATCTCGAAGAAGGCGGCTGACCATTTTCAGATCACCACTCAAGCGACCTTACCAGATTCTGATTTTGTGGAGGATATACTCAAAGAAAAACTAATGGCCAGCCAGGCCATCCCCTTGTTGAACTCAATCAAGAGGAGGTTGGCACCTTCTTTGTTGACACCGGCCCAGGGCAGTGAACCCTAGGGTGGAAAAGCTGTTTCAGCCTTCGCCGACCAACTCTGCCTATATCAAGGGTCATACCATTCCGGATTTGTTGGTGGTTGCCACCACTAGAAAACTGGCTGGTGTTCTGTCTACAAGAGAGGCACCACACGATAAGGAATCCAAGAGACTTTATGCACTGGGGAAAAGAATAACGGCTGCTGCGTTTACCACCCGTATAGCCAATAACCTATTGGACAGCTATGCGGACATCCTGAAGGCCTTCTTGTAGAAGGTTCCACTGGAAGTGCTAGAACCTACAAGAACCAAGTTGCTCGCCATAGTTTCCGAAGGCGAGCAGGTGAATCGGAATGTGCTCAAAAATACTCTGGACGCTGCCGAGACAGCGGGGAGAACCCTGGCACAAGGTACATTGCCCAAGAGACATGCATGGCTACAGAACTCTGGTTTCGAGCCAGAGACCCAAGCAGCACTGATTAACAAACCCATTGAGGAGAACAACCTGTTTGGCACGATGCTCTTGAAACGGCCAAGAAAGAACATGAGACACTCAAGTCCCTTCAACAGATTACCCAGAAACCCTCTCCTCAGCGAGGAAGCGGCTGCCGCCGGTCCTTTCGTGGGCAATCTAGTTTTTCTCAGAACCAGTAAAAACGCAGGAAACAACTGGAATTTGTTACAAGGGGCTAATACCTCTGCCACTTATCCTCCCAGAGGACAGCAGCGTGGGAACGGTAGAGGACAAGGTTCCAACCCCAGAGGCGCCCTGGCCTCTGGTCAGAAATGACCTTCGTATCCAGGTTCCCTCCCATGCCACCCCGGTTGGGGGGCGAATAACATCTTTCCTCACTGCATGGGAGGGTTTAAGAGACCAGTAGGTACTCAACACTTTCGCCTACTGTATAGAATTTGCCAGACCACCCCAATTCAGACCACCAAGACGCCTGACGCCAGACCACCTGCAAATCCCACTACAAGAGGTGCAGACCCTTCTAGGAAAGGACGTCATAGTAGCCGTCCCTATTCTACAGGTAAACAAAGGTATTTATTCAATGTACTTCCTTGTACACCATGCGCCCTGTGCTAGATTTGCACCCAGCAAACAAGTTTGTCAAACCTCAAAAGTTTTGTATGGTCACTTTACAGGAAGTAATCCCACTGTTGAAACAGGGGGATTACATGGCAACACTGGACATGAAAGATGCATACTTTAATATTTCGATGTTGCCAGCGCACAGAAAATACCTAAGGTTCATGATAGAGGACAAGCACTACCAGTTCAAGGTACTCCACTTCGGCATTGCCTTCCCAGTTTACCCTTACCTCGACAGCTGGCTCAGAACATGGGACTCCTACAAGAAATGCCTATTGAACACTCAGAAGACAATAGACCTCTTATTCAGTCTGGGATTCTCCATCAGCAGACTGCGCACGGCGTGTGGTCCACACAAGTAGCGTCCAACCACATAAATCTGTTGGAACCATTGCCAGTATTCAAAGCATTGAAAGCCTTTCAGACACAGTTACAGGGGAAGACAGTCCTGATCTTCACAGACAGCACCACAGCCATGTACTACCTGAACAAACAAGGGGGCACACACTCCCCAGGACTAGCCAAGTTGTCCCAAAACATTTGGATATGGGCTCTCAAACACGGGATGTTTCTGTTGTCCCAACATGTTCCAGGGGAACTCAATCTTCTGGCAGATGTGCTCAGCAGAGACTTCCCACTGCCCGGTGAGTACGAAAGGCAACTACACTAAGACATCGTCTCCAGTGTTTTGCAGAATGGGGTTTCCCAGAGATTGACTTATTCGCAACTCTGGAGAACGCTCAATGCCAAGATTACGCCTCCAGGTACCCACAGAACCACTGCAAGGGGAATGGGCTCTGGATAGCATGGTCAGGGAAATTTGTTTACGCTTACCCCTACCCCCCGTCTGCCTTACTCAAAAAGATTGTGCACAAGATGCACCAGGAACCAGTCACCATGATATTGGTGGCCCCCATGTGGGCCCGCCAACCCTGGTTCTCATCTGATGGAGATGTCCCTCTCCCCTCCTATGAAATTTCCCTGCCCGTACAACATGTTATTTCGGGACAGGGGAGAAACACTGCACCCATGCCCACAAACTCTGAAGTTAGCGGCCTGGCTCCTGAGGTCATAGAGTTTGGACACCTTCAACTCAGAGATGTATGGACATACTCAGGTAAGCAAGAAACCCCAACACCTGATACTGCTATTCCAGTAAATGGAAACGCTTTATCTGGTGTAATGCCAAGGGCGACAATCCCATTGACTGCTCTCCTACTCGCATTGTAGTGTACCTGACCCACTTAGTGGATTCAGACCTGGTTTTTAATTCCCTGAAGGTTCACGTAGCTGCTCTCTCAGCCTACACTACATCACAGCAAAAGGTGTTGTAGTGGAAAATGCTAGTTATCAAGGCTTTCATGGAAGGGGTTAAAAGGATTCATCCCCCCATTTCTAACCCAGCTCCCGGATGGGACTTAAATATGGTTCTTAATAGTCTCATGGGATCCCCCTTTGTGCCTATGCACAAGGCAAGTCTAAACACCTTACCTATAAGACAGCCTTCCTAGTGGCTATCACTTCTTCACTTCTATAAGAAGGGTAGTGAACTACAGGCCCTTTCAGTACTAGACCCTTTCGTTACTGTTCAAAGAGATAAGGTTGATCTGCACACTCACCCTCGATTTGCGCCTACATTTATTTCCAAGTTCCACGTGAACCAGTCAATAGGACTGCCCACTTTCTTCCAGAACCCCACTAACAAAGCCGAAAGAAGCCTACACACGTTATATGTGCGCAGGGCAGTCATGTTTTACCTGGAAAGAACAAGACCACTGAGAAAACAAACCAATTTTTCATTTCAATGGAAGCTGGCAGAGAAGGGGATCCTGTCTGTAAGTCAACTATGTCAAGGTGGATAGTTAAATGCATCACACTTTGTTACACTCTTGCTAAGAGAGCACTGCCCTTCAAGCCTAGAGCACATTCTACTTGAGACACTGGGGCTTCCATAGCATTCATTGCAACTATACCCCTAGAGTCCATTTGCAAAGCAGCAACCTGGAGTTCTGTACACACCTTTAGAAAACACTATTGCCTAGACACTCGTTCTACATCTGATTCTCAGGTGGGATAAGCAGTACTAAGAGATCTTTTCACTACTGTTGCTTCTCACAACCCACCTCCAGCTCTGGATACTGCTTGCTAGTCTATGCACAGCATGTGATTCTAAGCAGATTAACAAGCATCAGAAGACATGTATTACTCACAGTAATAGCATTTCTGATGATTGTATCTGCTTAGATTCACATACGCCCACCCTTCCTCCCCGCTCGGTTGGAAGGAACATGAACGTCTTACTACTTTCTCTCTTTTATGTACTCACATTAGCCATGGACTCCCTCATGGCAAAGATAAATTACAATTGGATGGAAGTCGGGGCGTGAGGAATTTTGGGTACACTACACGTCATGGTGGGGATAGTGTTACAGACACGCCTATGCCGACGTCCCCTTTCGATCGGATCCTCGAAAGACCAGATGCAATACTCAGCGGTTACCAATGGATGTCGGACCATATGCACAGCATGTGAATCTAAGCAGATACAATCATCAGAAATGCTATTACGGTGAGTAATGCATGTCTTGCCAGTTTGCAATGTGGGCTTCCAGCCACACATTTGCGAAACACTATTGCCCGGATGCTCTACTCTGTCAGCTAATGAATCATGTTCGGTAGAGCTGTCCTCCAACATATCATGACATACCTGCTGCAGAGTTTGCCTCCTCAGTCCATATCTTATTGCTATGGGAGTCTAAGATGAGGAATCCATGGGAGGACACAATACATTGGAAGAACACATTTCCTGGCCCTGTTGATGTTCTTTCTGATGGATGTTACTCTCTCAGATTCCTCATCTTAGATATTCTTTCCTGACATTGCAGAGCCCTTTGGAAAGTATTCACTCAACCATGTCGAGCACCGACTTTGTACTTGCTGAACCGGGAGCTGCGTTTCGACCAGTCTTAATGTTGACTCAACAGTCTTGACAATGGTTTGACTCCAGTAAAGGGCCTGGACGCGTAGCTCGATGCGGTTGAGGCCCTGTTCCTACATGTCTGCCTTAAAGGACCTTAGTGTCTTTTAAGCCTCCTACAACTACCCTTTTAAAGACTTTCTATATGTTAAACATTGACATTTTGCAACAGAAATCCTTGCTTGGTCACCCCGTCTACAATCCCAACGTGCCCTTTTATGTTATTCTACTTTCTTTGTTTTCCCTTACACAGGTCCGCCAGTAGGTTTTTTAAAAGATGTGTGAATTTTTGTTTCATTAAATATTCTGTTTTTTCTTTTTTTTATAGAACCTTGGTTGGACATTTTTTAGGTGCCACTGTACTATTGTTTGCCTTGCATCTGTGCCGGCTCACAGCATCCTGAACAGTGTAGCCTACCCAGAGCTATGTTGCCAAGAGTCGAAGAAGGTAAACCTGCTATGTCTGTTTCACCATGAGATCTGTCACACATCGGGGTCTGAATGACCCGCGCACCTCTTCATCATGCCAGGTGAAACAGACTACCAAGATACCTACAAAAGTTGTGACGCTTCGCCACAATATCCGACGTTTCTCAGCCCCTTACTTCTCTCGGTGGCAGTTACCCTGGAGATTGGGCTCAACAACATCAAAGGTATCGACAACCTAGCCTTTGCCTACAACTCCCAGGAAACCTACTTTTTGCGTGTAGTTCACTTTTCAGCTTTTGACTTCCTGTGTACCGGACCCTTGCCTGCTCTACGGTTTGCTTGTTTCCTGATTCTGTACTGTTTTCTGCCTACCTGTGTACCGGACTTTTGCCTGTCCTACGGATTGCTTTCTTCCTGATTCTGTACCGTCCTTAGCCCGCTTGTGTATCGGATCTCGCTGCCTGTTTACTGGATTGCCTTCCTTCTGTCCTGATTTACCTACCACCGCCTTCAACTGTTTTTCCTCACCTTCCCAGCTGACTCCAAGTACCGGTACTGTTCCTTCTCCAATTCCAGTGTTCTTTTGTGGATTTTGACTCCATTCCGAGGTTTTGGATTTGCTCCCTCAAGTGCACGCAAGGACGCTTTGCGGATTATACTAAAAAACTCATTTTCTGAAAGTGCACACAGGGACGCCTTGCTGAGAAGTGTGCACCTACCCGTATCTAGTGCGCCCCTCGTGCCGCCCTGGTATAGCATCCCTACTAACCTTCCTGTTTGTTTTGTACCTCCGTTGTTCTAGTTTAGGTTATTTCAATTCCTGTTCAATTCCTGTTCTGGTAACACTTCCTTCACTTTATTTATTGATTCCTATCTGAATCTATTATTCTTATCCGAATCCTCAAAATAGAAGTTAATCTCTTTTCTGTACTTACAGGGGAAATTCCATTTCTGTTCCTTTTCGATGATGAGGGGAGTGGGTGACCCAGGTACTTTCAGCTTTTGAGAGGCTTTTCTCTTGTGATGATATTTGCTCTTTCCAAATATTTACCAATTGTCTTTTTCTTTTAGCTGGGTCCGTGGTAGTCTGTTCTCCCCGCTCTTTTGGGTGATCAGTCTCTCAGTCTGTAATTTAGTGCAGCTGAGGGTCATATCATCAAAAAAAGCTTATTCCCTCAACAGAGAGGAGGCTCAGGTGGAGGCTCCATCTCGAGCTCTTCAATCAACATCCAGTACTTCCTTCCTGGTCGCTTGCCCGAACCACTCGCTGGCCAGTGAGTAACAAGATCACTACCGGTTTAGTAGTTCATTTTCAATTAATCTATTTCGTCTCAAAGCCATAAAAGAAATATAAAATGCATTTTAGCTAGAAGACTTTAAAATCCAATACAAATCAATTACATAATGAAAACAGTATGAAAATGTCATAAAATATCAGCATTGGATCTAAAATACCAAACCACAGGCTGAAAACCATATAAAAAACAGAGGATCATCATCTAATCTAAGAGGAGAGCAAGCTCACAGTCCCAATTAGAATATATGTTTGATCACATCCTCATATAGAGACACTTTTTGGGTAACGTTATCTCCCCGTTCTCTCTGATAATTCGATTCTGAGCAGCTAGGCCCAGTGAATGTAACGGGCCGTAGTAAACGCATGTTGCTCAGAAGAGTTTCTGCAAAATTTTAGAGCATCAGATGTCCGCTGTACACTACAAGCTCTAAAAAGAGGTCTTGCATAACGACTCCTTAAGGCCCCTAATTCTGGGCAGATAAGCAGAAAATGAGTGGTTGTTTCTATCCCCATTCCACAAAGGGGACAAATCCCCATACTTCCTTAGTTCCAAAATGTACTGAAAAGTTTAAGTTTTTGTTTTCCCAGCCTAAGGATAAATATAATCCAAAAAAGGTTCAAACACAAAGGATAGTTTACTATTCAGGTAATCCGAGCCCAAGGAGAGTTTTCTTGCATCTCGGGTCATCAGTATATTTTTCCTTAATACGGCTTCCTTAGTCTTGGCTAAATTGTTTATTTTCCAATCTTATCTCGGACCCAAAACTCACCCAAATTCAAAATTGAGTAACTTTTTCTTAACATGTACAACCCATGGAATGCCCATCCAAATTCATAAGGTGCTTTAGTGCATCACGATACGTCCAAATCCTAGCCATCAAAATACAGATTTTAAGGCAAGAGACTCTCGAGTTGAAGATAAATCTAGTTCCAAGTGTACCAAAGCAGATGGAGCACTACCAGGCAACAGAAGCAAACCCTTGAGAAAAGTATTCTCTGTTAGTGCAGTCAAGGAGCAATAGCCCCAAATCTCAGCACCAAAAGTAGAGGATGCGACCGCCTGCCTATTATAGAGCTCGAGGGCAGGTGAAACGCCCCGCTGCCATGTCTTCTGAAAAGGGCTTTTGTGGCCCCTGTGAATTTCCAAAGATTGGATCAGGCTTTGTTCAGCTGAAGGCTCCACCCACTATTTTCCTGAAACCTAATAAGATAATCATAAAGCAATGTCTGTTCCAATTTGCAATTGTCAACAGTGATGCTCAGTCTGCTGTATTTATCGAAATGGGGTTTAAAGACTATCGTCGTTTTATCTTCGTTCCAGTTCCTTATATTTGTCAATGGATAAATTCAAGTTTGTTCTTAGACCATACAGCGAGGTAGATAAGATCACGGCATCATCTGCGTAAAATAATGCAGGGTAAGTATCATAACCCATATTGGGGCAATCACGGGAGCCCTTCACCAATTCCTCAGTGATTTCTTGATTGTACACATTAAATAGAAGGGTGGCAAGAACACACCCTTATTTTAACCCCTTCAAACTTAAAATGAGGCTGTTTGCTCCCCTGCCAAGAAAAATCGCACACTTGCCCTATTTTCAGCATATAATAATTTGATTGAGAGGGCGCTAGAGAGCCAACCAAGATGGCAGCTTCCTAGAGAGCTCCGGGCAGCTCCTAATTAATCCTGCGACATCTATCCTTCTGTTGTGTCTAGATCAGTCAAAGTTACCACTGAGGAGATTTACGAGTCTCTGCGGAACAATTCAAGACCATTTTCATCTCTGGCAGCCAAATATTCCCACAGTTGCAGCATAAACATTATTGGCCTGTCCTGCAAGTTGTGGGGGAGGAGCCTCACAGAGATCTAAGCCGTCGCCAGCAGCGGGCAGCCTGCGTGAACCCAATCAACCCGGCCGAGTACACCGGCCCACCTCAAGAGAGCGGGTAGACGTGCGCTCCCTTGGCGCCTTAGAGACACGAAGTCTCCGTCCCTGCGGTGGCTGGCTGTAAGACACAGCAGCAACGCAAACCCGGGCGAGTAAACTCAGTCTGACGTCCAGGTACGAGCACACAGCAGCATGCACGACTCGCGGTCTGGGCCCCCGTCAGGACCGTGGCTCTCCCAGACCCGCCCATACCTCCTCCAGACCTGCCCGCACACTCAACCAAGCCAGCGGACGGTGCAGAGGCAAACGCCCCCGCTAGCCTCCTCTGGCAATGCTCGGACAGCAGTGCAGCCTCCCGCTTGATCACGGAGAATAATACGCTCACCTCGCCTGGGCCCCTCGCACGCTTCTACGACACAGAGGGGATTGCCAACGCTGCAGGACCTTAGCGAAGCGCAGCATCAAACAATCACAATAAGCAGAAATATCATAAACACAAACTTAGTACATTAAATCCCAGCGCCTTCTGAGATCTGCCCGCCGGAATCTGAGCCAATACTGCGCAGGTTGCAATGCATATATACGCCAACCAGCGAGATAAACCCAGCACTACTCCGAAGCTGACCCTAACCAGCTACATCGAGCATTAACCAAGATAAAACATGGGGAAAACGGACAAGTCCCAAAAAAAACTGAATTTTGAAGCCACTTCCTCTGGCAAACCTATATCCAACAGCAGACCTGAGTCACCAGCACCTGACATGGATCCAGTAGATGAGCAAGCCCTAAATTTTGACATCCGGGAAATCCTAATGGATTTAAAAGCCGGAATTGGCAGCCTAGTGAGCAAATTAGATACTCTGTCGTCAAAGGTGGATCAACTCCAACACTGCCTTGGTAAACACGCTGACCGGCTGGACGCGGTGGAGCAATGCGTATCAGATCTCGACGATGGCTTCACGGCCCTGACTTGCAGAGTCTCCATCCACGAAACCCAATTGAAGGCAATCAGTGCTAAAAATGAAGATTTAGAAGGGCGCTCCTGCAGGAACAATATCAGAATTATTGGAGTCAGAGAGCAACAACTTCAGGTTAAAATGGAAGATCACATCGAACTGTGTGTGGAGCTATTTGGAAAAGAAACTCTGTCGCAACTATTTTTCATAGAAAGAGCACATAGGATCCGGAATACTAGACCGGCCCCAGGCGCAAACCCTCGACCTATTATAGCAAAACTCTTAAACTAGAAGGACCGCAATGCAATACTCAAGGCGGCCAGAGAAAGAGGGAAACTACAGTATGATGGAGATCCAGTTCAATTCTTTCCAGACTTCTTCCCAACAGTACAGGCGCAGAGGCGCTCGTACACAACGGTTAAGCGGAGACTGCAAGACAACCAAATACTCTATTCTATGCTATTTCCAGCGAAACTCTGCATCCAATATGAGGGGAAAGCTCAATTCTTCAATACGCCAGAGGGAGCCATCGACTACCTAGATCGCGCCGGATGTAGACCCTCCTCAAATAACCCAATTCCACGACGTGAAGACCGCGTGCGGAGAGACCCACCATAACTACAGATTTCAGCAATAAATATTGGTGGTTCCCACCGCCCCTACATCCACACACATCGATCACCACAGACTCCAATCCTATCTCATCAGGGAGCCTCCCACCCTCTTGGCAGGCTACTAGCGCCCCAAGCACAGCAATGGTCACAGTTCTGGTTACAAGGGCGGGTACACTGTGGGCCAGTTGGGGGTTGCCCACGCTAGGGAGGTAGGTTCATTTTACAAAGTTATGTTCAACTGTTCACCAACGTTCCACTGCAAAACAGCCGTATAACCCCGCCACATTGATCAAAAACATCAACAGCCTCTCCTACACGCCAAGGCATCAACGGGATCTAGCCGACCATGCAGAACCATGCTCCTCGCCTAACCATTCCCAATGGTCCGTATAAAATAGCCACCTGGAACATCAGAGGTGGCAACCAACCAGCCAAACCCAGGAGGATCCTCCAATACCTCAGGCGACACCAAATCAATATTGCCATGCTACAAGAAACCCATCTCATGCCAACTGCTGGCCAACACTGGGTCCGGTCATGGGGTTGTTATAGATACTTCTCTTTATATTCATCCTTTGCAAGAGGGGTTGCGATCTTAATTGACAAAAAGACCAACTTCAGCTTAATTGATTCAAAGAAAGACTCAGAGGGAAGGGCTCTTCTGGTGAGGGGGATACTCGCTGGGAAAGAAAGTCTTGGTGAACTCCTATGCCCCTAACAAGGAGAGACTGAATAACTTCAACTGGGTCATGTCTCAACTGGGAACGTTCACCACAGCAACAATCATCTGGGGCGCAGACCTCAACACCCCGCTAGACCCCACGAACGACAAATCCCACAACACAGTCAGCAAACCCTCCAAAGTGAGCCACCAGGTGACAGAGATTTGTCAAGCATTTGAACTGTCCAATATCTGGAGACGCACCCATCGAGACGCACGTGAATACACATTTCATTCAGCAGTCCACAATACCAGCTCACGCATTGACTATATTATAGTATCGACCAAAAGCCCATACATAAGGGGATCCTGTCAAATTCTCCCACGTTCCTTTTCCGACCATTCCATGGTAACACTTTTCATGCTGCCTAACACCCAGGGAACTGCCCTCAACTGGAGATTCAAAGCAGGTTCACTTTCAGACACTGTCTTCACATCGGAACTCCAGCAAGAGATCACAACTTTCCTCGAAATAAATCAGGACTCAGTGAGCTCTGCCAGTACTTTATGGGAGACGCTGAAATGCTATGTACGAGGTGTGTGCATGGCAAAAGAAAACAGCATTCTAAAACTGATATGTTGCGAATTAACAAACAATGAACAACGCTTGAAGGAACTGGAAACTAAATACAC
Source organism: Ambystoma mexicanum (assembly GCF_040938575.1). Taxonomy (NCBI): domain Eukaryota; kingdom Metazoa; phylum Chordata; class Amphibia; order Caudata; family Ambystomatidae; genus Ambystoma; species Ambystoma mexicanum. Next base: position 19,173,687 of record NC_090926.1, read on the forward strand.
AACATCCAAAGATCCACAGACCCAAGCCGACCTGAAAGAAGAATTACTGAAATTTCAAGAAGCAGCAGAATGTGAGCTGAAGTTTCTAGGTCGCAGACACCAGATCCGACAATACGGTGAGGGTCAAAAACCTGGGGCACTTCTGGCCCACCTACTAAGAATCGACCAAACACCTACCCACGTGGAACATATCCGAGACACACAAGGAAACGTGGTCTATACAGAAGAAGAAATAGTAAATACTTTCCGCAATTTATATCAAGACCTGTACAGCTCCAAAAGTAACACCAGTCCCGAGACACTTCAAGATTACCTCAACGACACCAAACTATATTGGGTAATTCAAGAACTCTGCGAACCACTAAATGCACCCATCTCACAAGAGGAAATGGCAGAAGCAATACAATCCCTTCCAAACACCAAAGCTCCAGGTCCCGAGGGCCTCACAGGAGATTTCTACAAAGCACATGTGGCCATCATAGCTCCATTAATCTGAGTATACGCAGAAGCCCTAGAGCAGGGGATCCTTCCTCCCCACACTCCGTGAAGCCAATGTATTCCTAATACATAAACCAGGCAAGCCCCAAGAAGACTGTGCCTCCTACAGGCCAATCTCAATAATTAATCTTGACAACAAGATCCTAGCCAAAATTCTAGCAACCCAACTTCTCCCCCTCATGCCCGCACTGGTATTGGGTGACCAAGCCGGCTTTATCTCCGGGCGCAGCACAACCTACAGTATCCGACGGCTGTTTGGCATCATTGTAGCACTTGAACCAACACAACAAGCAATCACCCTCCCTAGTGGACCCCGAAAAGGCCTTTGATTCCGTAGAGTGGCCCTATCTCTTTGCAACACTTACACAAATGGGCTTGGGAAAATTCTTTATTAAAATGATTTCACTGCTTTACAGTGATCCCCGATCCTATATCACCCTAGGTTACACGAAATCTCCCTGTATCAGATTAGAACGCGGCACCAGGCAGGGTTGCCCCTTTTCGGCCCACATATTTGCGCTAATTATGGAACCCCTAGCCTCCAGACTAAGATCCCACCAAATCGATAGGGGCCTCACACTAGGTCCGTATAGATTAGTAGTCTCCCTTTATGCCGATGATGTTATGTTATTTGTCAATGATCCCCAAACAAACCTCAACCCGATAATGCGCAAAGTGATCAAGTTTAGTAACATCCCCGGCCTCAAAACCAATCACTCCAAATCAGTGATATTTCCGCTGACACCAAATACTTCTAAGTTTCCTGACGATCACAAACTAAAATGGGAATGCTCCATAATCCGATACCTCGGCATCTTGATGTCACTGAACTACAACGAAATATTTGAAGACAACTATGGGAAGGCAATAAACTCCCTCCAGGAACGCATCCAGATGTGGAAGTCTCTTCCACTAATGCTGTGGGGGCGAGTCTCACTGACCAAAATGGTGATTCTCCCCAACCTTCTTTATTTATTCACAAATATACCCCTAATACTACCATGCTAATTTTTCCAAAAAATCAGTAGCCTTATCCTTGAACTAATATGGGCTGGAAAGCCAGCAAGAGTTGCTTACACAACGTTGACATTAACGATTTCACAAGGTGGCCTCGCACTCCCCGACATGGAGAAATACTACTGGGCCGCGCAGGCACAATTCCTAAGCCATTGGTATGCCACAGACTTCATACGCCCACACGTGCAGGTCGAACGGGCCCTAGCCTCTCCAAACCTCTTAAGAGCCGTTCTCCTTAGCAACATCCCAGTACCACATAACACGATGAACACTGCCCTATCCACCTACACCATTTGGAAGAAAATTGCCATTAAATACGAGATACACACGAGATATTCCCCCCTACTACCAATCATGTTCATCCCTGGTATACCTCTGACAAGCGAAAAGATATTTCATATTTGGCTCAACAAAATCAATATCCAATCCATAGAGGACCTTTTCCCCAGATGAATGTTCGTAACCCCTCGGATGGCCAAGGAGAGAGGTGGTAACATTTCAATCGATATATTCATTTACTTTAGATTACGCCATACCCTACAAGCCGTGCTCCCATCATTTCCCAATCAACCAGAGGCATGGGACTTGTTACACAACGTGATCCAGGCGAAGGGGGCGGGAAGACGAGTGTCCATGATATACAAATCACTACTAACAACAGACACAACAATCACCGACACACGAGCAAAACCGACGATGGGAGGCAGCCCTCCAGTCCACAATACCAGAAGATGACTAGACCTACATTCTTCGCCAAACCCAGAAAGTCGCCATAAATACTCGCTTCAAACAAATTCACTTCAACTTCGTACACCAAACCTACTACACCCCTGCCAAAAACGTCATCACCCCGAAGCATCAGCTGAATGTTAAAGATGTGGCGCCTCCGCCGCAGACTTTATCCACCTCGCTTGGAGCTGTCGCGGGAAAGCCTGATTCTGGTCTTCGGTCCTTCAGGCAACGGCCGAAATAGTGGGAGAGGAGCTGACCCCCGACCGACCATCGCACTTCTAAGTTTGACCAAATACTTAGAATCTCTGTCGAGGAAACTAGCTGCCCTTCTCCTGGTGCTGGCACGCAGAAGGGTTGCCTTGACATGGGGCCGCGGTCTCCTACCCACACTAACAGCATGGAAAAAAGATGTTACCTACTGCCAAGACATGGACACCGAATTCACAAGAACCTTACCCCTACACGCGCACCCCCCGACATTTGGGGCCCATACATAGTCTACTTACTCTCCAACTCAGACACCTCAGCCACAACTCTCCCAAACACAAAAGACTAACGTGCCCGTACCTGCCTCAATCAACACGGCTATATGAAACACAATTAAGTTGACAGAAGAGTGCCTTCACTTCCACTACAGAAGGGGATCGGGTTGAGTGGGGAATTTTGTAAGTCATGAACGTAATTTTGTTGACTACACCCAATTGGTGTAGTTTGTTCTTGCATTTATATGAAAAACCGAAAAAGAACGTTAAAAAAAAAAAATATATATATATATATATATACATATACATATATATATAATAATTTGATTGCAGTAAGCAGTTTCCCCGGGAACTCCCATTTTCTTCAGAATCTGCCAGATGATTGCCCTGGACACAATATCAAATGCAGTCTGCAAATCCACACACGCTGCATAGAGCTTCATCTTAAACAGTGCTGTGTATTTCTGGATTAGCAGATGCAGGCAAAAGCTTTAATCGACTGTGCTCCTATGCATGCTGAATCCTGCCTAATGATCACTAATAATTTCCTTTTCATCAGCCCAGGACTGGAGGTGGAACAAAACAGCTTTTGCAAAAATGTTTCCTGCGCTGTCAAGGAGAGAGATTGGGCGGTAATCGGCCGGTAAGTCCCTTCCCCCCCTTTTTATTTTATTTCTTATAGATTGGAACAATAACGGCCTCTCGCCACGAGGTAGGTACAGTGTCCATAGCAAAAAAAGGCATTAAAGATTGTACATGGTATTGCACTCCAAATCTCCATTTCATCCTTGTAGAGATCACCAGGGATTTGATCTGGCCCTGAAACTTTGCCAGCAATTACCCACCAGATCTCCTCCACATTAAAGCGCAGGATCTCACCTCTGTTCTTGAGTTGACAGCAGGGCCTGAAGCACAGAGCAGTTGGTATCCCCTACATCACTATCATATCATTTTCGGAAATGTCTCCAAGCTTGGCCCGTAATACAGCACTGGCATTGCATAGCCTCATTCACTTTATCACAGCTATCAACTTCCAATAGGAGACATGGTCACCTGTTTCATGTGCTAACAAAAGGGCCTCCCATCTCAATGATGCAAACTTTTTTTCTTTTTTGCCAACAGTGCCTTATATTCGGCTATCAACACCCGCAGTTGGGTTTTATCTACAACCCCCATTGAGTTTAGGCACGTCACTGTCATACATTTTGCAGTCCTACAGTCTTTATCGTACCTTCTGGCTTATCGATATCATGCTTTTTAGCTTCAAAAGGGGTGCAGGTAGCAAATGGGATCACATTCTCAATCAGGTCATTGAATTCAATTAGCAGTATAGAGTTTTGGACATTTTCTGCACAAATAGTTTCGATATTGCCCAGGATTTCTTTATATACAGTCTGCTTAAGATCTTGCTCCAGCAACCTGGACCACCTTACCGATGTATGTGCATGGCCTTCTAGAGAAATACTTTAAACACTTTTTTTGGCCAATGGTGAAAAAGCCCCAGACTTATTTATCTGAAGAACAGCACACAGCGGGTTGTTGGCACTTTCACTTCTTTCCAGGGACGTAAACTTGCTCACTCTATGCTGATCTTTAGCTGTGATGATGATATAATCAATTGTGCTAGAGCCATTCTGCCCCTTAAATGTTGGTTTCGCCGGTTGGACGTTGAGAAAACTACTGTTGAATGTCCTAATTTCCAGATTGTAAAATATGCGGGCTGTGTCAATTTCACGCTGGTGGATCCTCTTAAGGTACCCTGTTTCTAAAGCTGGAATATCCCAAGCGGTATCTTGGTCTTCCCATACTCCCACTAGCTCTCTTATGGGTTTGGTTTGAATTGCAAGTTTAAGTAAGTCCCCTGCATTTATATCACAGGTCCTTTAAAGAGCAGATCCTTTCCTTAGATTCATCATCACTTGAATATATTCCACTACCGCAAAACCTCCAGGACCTATTGTACAAATTAAATGGTCAAATCTGGTCCCCACTCCCAGAACGGGGACAAAGCGGTTGAAGGTCAGCTATACCTGTTGGAATAACGGTAATCTCCCAATTTTAAAGTGACCTTCAATAACACAAACCACCCACTGGTCTTCCCCCTTTGTATCTTATGTTGAATGAATCTGGAAAACTTGGTATCCCTGGCATACCAAAGAATCCAAGAGCCAGCTTTCCTGCAAGAGGATCATATGAAAACCTCTTACAAAATCACACCATCGAGGGTCCTCAAGATTTTTAGTTAGCCACGCTATATTCCACGAGAGGATGAGACAACCCATATCTAATAGATGACTCGTGTATACCTGGGCCAGTCAGTCCACTTCCTCCAGATCAGAGATGGTGCCACCACAGGCAAGTAGCTCAGCTGTCGTACATGGAAGTGGCAGTCCTACTAGTTTCTGGATACAGTGTGTAGAGGCATGGGGACCAATACAAAATTGGAGTGCCCACAGGTGGCGGAGCCCTTAAATCTGTGGCCAATAGTGCATCAACCAGGAAGGAATACCTGTATGCAATCAGTAGTTATGTAAAGCCTTACAGTTCGTATGCACCTCACTATATCTGGTCTTATAATGGAAAGCACCCCTTGACATTCCTGATCCAATATATACATTTGTTCATTAATGACTCCTCATCCTCAAAAAATGCTCTGGGAGAGTTTTGGAACATTGACCATTGTAATTAAAGGGGGTCTTGACCCACGATCACTAAGTCTGTCACTTGCCATTTTTACACAAGAAATATTTTTATTTGTGAGCCCTTACTTCATCCTAGGAACCCTCAACAAGCTAAATCCACGAAACGTTGGTTTATTTGTGTAATTTGAATTTTTAATCGCATTGTGTGTCTGATATTCGGATATATTTATTCTCCAGCATGGGGTCTCTTATGGATTCACATGCTCATGAATATTCCCTGTCGTCAGGCCGGGAATCCTTGGTGAAAGAAAACCAGTTTCACTTTCGTTTATAAACTGGCTTTCTCCTGTAAACCAATCACCGAGCTTTGGGTCATACTGCCCCCAGCCAATGACTGCCCTCTCCCTAAGCCCCTCTGTCAAAAGGAGAAAAGTAGTGGCTATTAAAAAATAGAAGTTCTGAACAGTGAGTACAGACAAATGCTTATTGTCTGTGCTCCCACAATATTGAGATCAAAGCTCTGTTTGAAATCAGATCTCTTGTCACTGATGAACTGGGAAATTGCCTTTGTGACTTGATGTAAGCGATCAGGCAATTAAAAGCTAATACTCCTCTAATCCAACCGTTAACAAACATTACCACAAACATTACCAAGGATGCTCAAAGGGCTGGGGGGTGCCTTTGGTACTAACCCGGGCTCAGTTTGACCCTACTGCCTTGTGGTTGGCAATAAGGGTTTATCAAGGGAATGTCTAAACCGTGATGTAAGGAACAAGTTACCTGTAACTGTTGTCCTCCAGCATGGGGTCTGGCATGGATTCACATGCTCATGAATATTCCCTGTCGTCTGGCCAGGAATCCTTGGTAAAAGAAAAAACAGTTTCACTTTAGTTCATAAACTATCTTTCTCCTATAAACCAATCACTGAGCTCTGGGTCATACAGCCCACAGCCAATGACTGCACTCTCTCTAAGCCCCACCTCCGGCAGCCATCTTCAGATTTGGTAGCATGTAAAGTGGCAGTATGACCAAGAAGAGCCACAGAGGGACCGGAGGGAGCATTTGCATGTGAATCCATGCCAGACTCATGCTAGAGAACAACAGTTACAGGCTGTCCATCTCATGGTACGGGGGGGTCGCTGAAAGTCCATGCCCCAGGAGATGGAGCGTACACACAACCTTATTGTTTGACGGAACTCCTCGTCGAGAACAATCCTGCCTTTGAAGCTTCCAGACACCTGGATCCAACGGGCGTCCAGGGATACCTGCAGCGATCGCATCTGCAGCCTGCAGAGCCTGATCAGGTAGATAAACGACATCATGCCGAACAACGGCGATCTTCAGTGCTAACTGCCATTGCACCTTGCCCAAAATGGCCACCATCCTCTCATCCAAGGGGGCCGCCAGGCAGGACACTTTATTGAGCCTGGCCCCCAGGAATAGCGCATCCTGCGACGGAGTTAAGCAGGACTTTGCACAGTTCACCGAGAATCCCAGATCAGTTAGCAGCCGGACGGTCCTCTCCGTGTGATCGACGGTAAATCCCCTTGACCTGGCCAGTCGTCGAGGTATGGGTACACATTAATTCCCCATAGGTGCAAGTAAGCAGAGACAGGCACTTCGTAAAGACTGGGTGCCGACTTCAGTCCGAAGGGGAGAGCCTTGAACTGGTAGTGCTTCCCTTGTATGACGAAGCGCAGGAACTTGCAATGTGTTTCATGAATGGGGACGTGAAAGTAAGCATCCTCTAAATCCAACAACAGGAAGTCTCCCTCCTCCAGTTGGCCGAGCATGTGCTGCAACGTGACCATGCTGAATGTGTGGGACCTTATGTACTTGTAGAGTCGTCATAGATAGAGAATGGGCCACCAGCTCCCGGTCTTCTTTCTTACTAGAAAGGATCTTGAGTAAACACTGGAGCCCAGGAGTCGCTACGGAACCAGCTCTATCACCCCTTCGCGGCAGCAGAGAGATGTGGTGTTCCTGCCGGCCCTCCGGTGGTATTCGCTGACACTTTTGCTGAAACTCCAAAGTGTGTCCGTGGGCGAGAGCGTCCAGCACTCATCGATCAGTGGAGAAGTTTTTCCACATTACTAAGTTTGCCAGCCGGCCTCCCACCGGGTTGCAAGGGTGGGGGACCATCATCCTGGCCGGTCCAGTCCTGCTTGGAGGCCAGCGCGCCACCTTGAGAGCCTTGACGACAACGTCGGCCACCTCTGAAGGCCTTGGAGAGACCCCTGTAGGTGTACTTGGTCGTGGAACAGGAGGGCTGGCGGTAAGAGGACAAACCGCCACCGAAATCCTTCGAAGATATGCCCAACTTCCCTGCTGAGGAACGACAGGACGGACGGTGCTGTTGCAGCATACCCAGGGCATGGGCGTCTGTATCGGTCTTGATGGCCTGAAGAGATTCATCAACAGCCTTTCCAAAGAGATTTTCTCCGTCAAGCGGCATGTCCAGGACCCTCGTCGGGACCTCTTGCCTAAAGTTCTTGGCCTTCAGCCAGTCACGATGAATGAGGCGAACCCTGTTTCCCATCTGGCTGAACCCCTTGTCTGCAATGTCCAGGGCCATGGTAATGGCGTGGTTCGACGCCACTTCGCCTTCCTGAAGGATCTCCATTGCCTCGACCCATTTATCCTCGGAGAGGAAATCCAGGATTGGAGCCATCTTGTACCATAGCTCCCATCGTACCTTGCCAAGATAGCTAAAGCATTGGCCACCATGAACGTCGTAGCCGCCGAGATGATCTTTCTACCCCCAACGTCCAACTTCTTCCCCTTGCCGTTCGGGGGAACGGAGGCTGAGGAGGACGGGTTGGACGATGACTTCTGCGCAGCAACCGAGACCAGCCGGTCCCTTTTTGCTGGGGCTGATGCAGGGTTCTTCAGCAGGACCTGCCCCTCATCCCAGACGTCGTCCAGGAGGGGCACTGCCAAAATGGTCTTCCTTTTTGCCTCTTGGCGTTCATACAGGAAGCCCTCCTTCTTCAACTCCTCCGGTGTGAGCTGGAAGAGTTCCAATGCTCGGGCGATCATTGAGTGGAAGGAACCCACTTTGTCTGGGGAGAAGCCGTTGGCGGCAGAGAGATGCCGCTGCCGTCATCTGTGTCTGTCGTCGCTGTGTCTGTCCCCATATCCCTGGGGGGTCGGGAAGGATACCGGCAGCTGGAGCGGAGGCATAGGGTTCCTCTGCCTTTTGTTTGGTGGTGGTGGCCTGGTGTCAGCGAGGTCCTCATCGGTGGCGATGCCATCGGCATCCTCTTCTGAATCTCAGACACCAGCATGTGGAGGGTCGAGAGAATATCATGCGACAGATGCCTGGAGAGTAAGGTCACTGGGCCCAGCACCTATGTCGTTGTCCCCGCCGCCGTCGCCATCTCCGGCAGGACCTCCTCGCCGTTCCCGTTCTTCTCTGGGGCCCTTTCTGCTGGTTTGGCCATAGCCTCCCGACTGGGAGGATGAGACAGTGTGGCCGCCGCCGGGGCACCCTGGACCGGGACAGCCTCCTTTCATCTTCTAAAGGACGACCGCCAGCAGCTCGATAGATGCGGACGATTTAGCCTGTATCAACTGGGCCTTCACAGGCAGGCCGGCCACCTTTTCCTGCTGGTTGGCCTTCTTCGGTTTCTCCCATAGCTTCCCCGGGGTAGCTGACTTTCTCTTCGACGAAGAGCTGGAGTGATGGCTGGAGACTGAGGGCGCTGGAGATGATGAACGTGCCCTGGCCGTCACGGCACCCACTTGCACGCCGACCCCAACGGAACCAGACTCTCAGTGCTTGGCCTGGTCTTGGACCCCCACGATGGAGCGCCCTCAAGGACTTAGAAGCCGCTCTTGGTGGCTGGATCCGGAGGAGGCATGCCCCTGTGAATCACACGGGGCAGGGTCCTAGGATTTGAGCCACGCCACCAGCCTGCTGTGCCGATCCTTCATCGTGCGCTTGTAAGGTCACAGCAGATCTCTCAACCTTCTTCCATGTGCGTCGGGTGAAGACAAAGGCAATGAGAATGCTTGTCCCTCATGAAAACATTCTGCAAACCACAGCTTTTGCAGAACTTGAAGAGGGAACCCCCGTCCTTCTCCGACATGATCCGGCATGCGGTGTAGGCCGTATTTGACAGTATTTCCCCTTTTAGGCCTTTGTTTTATCGTGACACCCTTTGGCTTTGGGCTGAGCTTTTTTCCATCAATCCTTGTCTACTAATACAGAGAGTTTGTTACTCAGGGGGACCAACGTACTAGCCAAAGTACTTTCTATAGTAAAACGCAGATCTTCACCTGGGTTTTTGACATTGTGCAGAATCTCTAAATCTACTGTAAGGGTAACCAATGGGGAAGCTGTCTCCCCCAGTGGGTGACATTCAATTATGGGATTTACATCCCACATCCCTCACAAAACCCTCACCACCCGTGCAGTTAACAGGGAACACATACTTCTTCCCACAATCCTGTCCCAAGTTGTTGCCAACTTCGAAAGGAAGCAAGGGGTCCCTTCATAGTTTTGCATCCCATGCATGACCACCATCCACTCTACTTCAGTCTCCCCTAGCTCAATCATCAATTGATCACAATTGACCTCTGGAATTATACAGTTGGAGCCTGTACCAACTTTTAATAGTGCCCCCCGCCCCCACATTTACAACAGACTCCTTGTCTTTAGGACAGTCATTATCAAGTAGACTTTTTTTGATCTCGAATATCAGATTATTGACCTCATTTATAGGCTTAAACATTCTCGAGATCTTCCTTTGCCTAGATTCCGGGAGGTAGAGCGGTTGCTTTCCTTCTGGGCATGGTTCCACAAGATTAAACAATACACAAGCAACACACGTTTTAAAACCAATAAAGTGGAAGTGTCTATGAGCATAGACAGAGGGGTGTGGGCAGGCCTGACAGGCTCAAGAGGCTGCCAGAGTCCCACTCCTCTACCCAGACCCTTTCCTTTGATGTCCGAAAATCCAAAAGGAGTCAATAATGCTGCTTATCAATCTGTGTCAGTGACCGCTCTGGAACCAAGAAAACTATCCCAAAATGCACAAAGATAAATAAACTGCCAGCAGGATCCAACAAGTTTGATCAGTAACAGTTCCAGCAATAGACTGATCAGCTGAGAGACAAAAGCAGTGCACTCAGTGCTTCAACCTTCATAAATTCGGTAACTTCTGCAAACGGATCTATAGGCTTTTCGCAGTAGTGTGCGCTAACATTAATCCTCGGGTTAAGTCGCGTTACAAAAAAGCAGCACTGGGCTACTTGCTCGCACCGTGCATGATGACCTTTCTCCCGGGCTAGCTGGTCAACAGCTCAGCGGCTTAAGCAGATGGGCAGACAGGCTCTTGCCGCCGGAAAACACTGAGGTGATGAATAGTTGGCGGCCGCTGAATCCAAACACTCCCGGAATTGAAGAGACTTCATAAGTAATCCTCAAGTGCTGCTCCGATCCTGCAGAGCAGCAGACACACCCTGTGGGCAGCAAGACAACCGCGCACTTAGTCCCATGCGGGCTTTAACCTCGCTCTGTGATTGCACAACTCTGGGCCAAACCGACAAAACTGTGTGCAGCAAGATACCCGCTCGCCACTACTCATCCTTCTACTGCTGTTGAGCAGTATTCATTACGTCACAGCCCCAGGAAAAAAAGCCCTTAAAATGTTATTGTTCTTTTAAGACTTGTGCTGGGATTCTTCTTGTGCTGCGCTCAACCAACCCTGGTCTCTTATTTTTATTTTTTTCAGTTTTTTCTTGCCTATTGGTTGGTCAAGAAAGTGCACCACGTATGATATTTTTACCAGGGAAGTGACAGTGCCACTTTTTCTCCCATGGAAGTTTTTATTTCCACATGAATGCTTTTGCTTTTTGCCAGATTTAAATAAAACTTGCTTCCCCTTGCTGCAGCCCGTTCACAACTGCATTCAAGTAATTTATCCATTGTTAACAGTTCTGTCTCTGATCCACACTGAGCTTGTGTAATGTACCTCAAACCTTTATCAGATAAGCACCTGTCTTCTGCACTAGGATAGCACCAAGGGCATATTGCCTTCAATATCCAAGAAGGGTCTGGTCCAGCAAGTGATGGGACATTTTGTAGCAGGCTACAACTTTTAGGTAAAGGGGATACTCCTACCTCCCACCCCTTTTCCTCCATACTTGTGAGACATTCCGTCCTTTGGGACGGGACCAGAGCACTTTTTAAGCAAAAAAATGTTTTGTCCTTTTATTTTTACGCGGGGCCACTGCACGTGACCGTAGCCCCACCTTCCTGAGCTCCACCCTGCGCATTGCCCTTCACTCCTTTTCTCCACACAGTGTGGGTCATACGTACTTGCATCCCAAGTTCCCTTGTCCTTCATGCCTGCTCCAGTTCCACGGTTATCTTTCCTCTGTCTACTTTGGAGCGTCTGGGATTCGTGGGCTGTTCATCGTGCAAGCGTCGTTTCATAAGGGCGGATCCCCACTCTTTGCCTGGAGTGCTGAAGGCCTGGAACACCGTTGGGACTCGTGCTTCTACTGTGACTCCCTCTCCGTCCGGGCACCCCAGCGTCGGCTTGTCAGATGGGAGGAGGTGTTTGAACGCGTTCCTCCACCACATTTACAGCAGTTAATTGAAGAAAAAAATAAACAGACGGGAAGTTTGTTTTTTAGGGCACCCTGGCCAGGGGATTTGTTCCAGGGTCTTCTGGGTCTGGGAGGGGCTCAAGCGGCCCTATTACCAGGGATCTACCTGAGGTGTCCCACAAAGGATCTTATCAGTGCTCCAGAGTTTCCTCCAAGGACCCCTCGAAAGGGGCTGCCAAAACCAGATCTTCTTTCGAGGTTCCCCTTTTGGGGGCTAAAGCTAGGCCCAGTACTTATTGGGCTGATGTCACCAGGGTCAGTCCTGATGTTTCCACATCTAGAACTAAGTGTACTGAGTTTCGGCTCGAGGTCCATCTCAGGGTGACTGAACGTACCAAGGTTATCCCTGAGGTTCCCCTTCTTGGGACTGTATCGAAGACCAGCAAGATTAAGGGGCCCCCTTTGAGGTGTCTGGCTTCAGGGAGTGACTCCAAACCTTCCCACACTCAGACCTGTGGTGGAACCAATCCTGCTGAGGGGGGCAAAGAAGCCGGTAAAGCACCATACGTCTTCTAGTACCTACTCCGCCGAGGTTCCCTCACTTGGGGCTAATTCATCAGCAGTCCGTAAGGGGTCTCAAAAACTCTAGATCTGGTAGCACCGGCTCTGCCAAGGTTTCTTGTCACGAGGCTAAAATGGAACAGAAGACCCCTGACTCCCCTGTGGTGACCACGGCCTCACTTACACCTGTGACGTAGTTCGCCTCAGGCGTTAACAAAATGGCAGTCCAATCCCTGTGGTCCACGGTGGCCATTTTGACTAACTCTCTTACACCAACATTCTCCACGGCTGGTGCTAAGGGGCCTATTTTTGGGGCAGTGCAGCCTTTTCCACGTTTTGTGGATAATAAGAACCCGTTCTGCCCTCCGATGGATTGGCGTGCTCGGACTCTGCATACAGTCCCTCCTATGTCTGCGCCTTTGATAGACAGACATGGATCCAGTTGGGGGAACCATCCTGCGAACCATCCTCTTTGCGATCCTGAGGGGATGCCCCTTCTGAGCGCCCTCTATCCACTCCAGCGCCTAGACCTTTGTCTGAGGATATGTTTTTTGGCAAGTTTCAGACGCTTATGCATTCTGATCCCATGAAGGTGTACTCTAAAGATTTATTTAAGGAAATGTTATACTAAGCCGCCTGAACCGGCTCCTGCTCCAGCAATCCCTATGCAGGTCGCGGTAGTGCCACCTCCTCCATCCCTTCCTGTGGGGCCTCCTCCTCCACTGCCTCCACTTTCCCCTGTGGAAAAGACTGGTTGTTCAGTCAGCCGTCCCTTCGGGGCCTGAGGTGCCACGTGCGACGGATCAGACATCTGCTCCCGCCTCATTGGAGGAGGACTAGGCGGACCAGGACAGCAATGACCCGCCCCCCTCTATTATAGTTTTTCACGACTGGATTGTGTATATGATGATGCTTCTAGACATTCCAGTACCCGATTCCCCGGCTCCACAAGAAGAGGTACTTTCTGGAGCCTTCACTCTGTTGACACATGAGCACACCGGCCTGTTCCTTCAGAAGGACATCCGGGCCGAGGCCCGGAAGGTCTGAGAAAAACCTAATTCCGGACAACACCTGAAAAACAAAATGAATGCTCGCTACAAGCTACACACGTCTGAGGACATAGCCTTGTCTGCATGTCCACTCCCCTCATCGACAGTGATGGCAGCAGCTACGCTCCAGTCGAAGCCAGCCTCTGCATCCTCCACTGCAACGTCTCAGATCCTTTCTGAAGAGGACAAGCTTTTTGATGCCATTGGGGGAAAAAAGGTTTTTTCCAATACTGCTCTTCAGCTTATCCTGGCTGCTGCTAATGTCAAACTATGGAAGGAGCTTGCCGAGTTTCAGGAATGTATTCCTCCTGATAAGCTTGAAAACTTTAAGGGCGGCTTATCCGATGCCAGGGTTCTGGCGCAGGATCTACGAGTCTGCAGCCCATCATGTAGATACTTCCGCTCTTGAGGAAAAAAGGTCGGCCTTAGAAACAGTGTTGGCGCTCCAAGTGGAAAATGTTTGGGGGTTATAAGATGGTGGTGGTAGAGATGCTGCCGCTGAGGGATGCTACAGAGGCTGACCTGGGCTTGGACAAACTTGAAGAGAATAAGCCCCCCTGTTGCGCTTCTCAAAATAAAATATTTACACAAATGATAGGTTTTCAGAGAATAGTTAATTTTTAATTTGAAATTTCAGAGATTCACACATAAATCAAAAAATTGTAGACATCAAATGGTTATTTTCACTAGGTTTATGTTTGAGTCCAATGGATACGAGACTAAGTCCTTAGTTACTTTCACTAAGTTTTGATCCTAATGGGTTTAGAAGTCCTTAGTTGGATTCACTAGGTCTTTTGATCCTTGTGGGTTGAAAAGTCCTTAGTTGGATTCACTAGGTCTTTTGATCCTTGTGGGTTGAAAAGTCCTTAGTTGGATTCACTAGGTCTTTATGTGGGTTGAAATGGATCCTTATGGGTAAAAAGTCTTTAGTTAGATTCACTAAGTCTGGAGGTGTAGCGAACAAAGTCCTCAACTTGGAGGTACGTAAATCAGCAATTCCTCAAGGTCCTTAGTTAAATTCACTAGGTCTGGTGGTGTAGCAAACAAGTTCCTCAATTTGGAGGTGTATAAAGCAGCAATTCCTCAACACGTGTTTCCCTGCCCCACAGTAGCGGCGGTTCTTCAGGAGGAGTATAAGGTATTTTAGCAAATATGTCTGAGAGGAAGAGGAGAAGGTAGATTAGCATGAGCATTAAGTCCTGTGTTGTAGAACTTGTTAGAGACACTCTGTATCGATAGATAGTATTTATCTATCTATACAGAGTGTCACTAACAGGTTCTACAGCACAGGACTTAATGCTCATGCTAATCTACCTTCTCCTCTTCCTCTCACACATATTAACTTCCGCTCTGGGCCTTATGGTCGGAGTAGACATCTCCCGCCAAACATGGGTGCATGCTACGAAAAGTTCAGGACAAGGTGCTTGATCTCCCCTTCGAGGGTAAAGAACTGTTCCACTCCTCCATGGATGAGGAACTCACAAAGACCAAGGCAAGCACTCAAACTGCCAGGTCATTGTCGGTCCTCGTGAAAACACCAGCAAAGGCACCTTATACCCAGAGGTCCTTCTCTGGCTTCAGAGGCTTTCAGGACTGCCGTGCTTGCCACGCAGAGGCTCCAGCTGGTGGCCCCCTGCCGTAAACCGCACCGGCAAGGTGGCTGGTTTTTCTATCACCCAACAGCCTCCTCTTCAGCAACGGGTGGTGTCTCTGTCCATTAAACATCTAAAAGATATTTTCCATGGTGGGAGGATGAATTTCGTCTCATCTGGAGGCGTGGCAGACCATAACAGAAGACCAATGGGTTTTGTCCGTTGCCTGGGTAGGGTTCCGCTTGCCCCTACCCCACCCTCTCACCCTCCTCTCCAGCAGACTGGGTTGCCCTCCCTCAGAGCTGAGGTACAGACACTTTTAGACCTCAGAGCAGTGGTACCTGTTCCCTTGAGGGAGCAAGGGGAGGGATATTACTTCCGTCTGTTTACAGTGCACAAAACCAACCAAGCTGGCCTGCGCACTATCCTTGACTTCTCCAGGTTCAATCTCTTTCTACCCCAAGAGAAATTCAAGATGATTATGCCGTGCCAGATAATGTCCTGTCTCTGGAAGGGCGGTTGGCTCAGCGTGGTAGACCTTCTGGATGTATACATGCATATTCTGATCTGGAGTCTGCATCGAAAATATCTGTGGTTCTCTGTGGAAACGGAACACTTCCATTATTGTGTTCTTCCGTTTGGTCTCAGCTCGGCACTGTGTGTCTTTACGAAGATGTCTGTCATCACAGCATCCCTCAGACTGCAGGGGGTTCATGTATAGCCATACTTGGACGATTGGCTCCTGCGCGATCCTTGCTCACTGGCTGCTACCGGCAATCTTCAGTCACTTCTTCAGCTCCTGTTCCATCTTGGGCTGCCGGTAAATTGGCAGAAATCGTTGATGACTGTCACTCAAGACCTGATCTTTCTGGGTTTCAGATGGGATACTGCAGGTACCATAGTGTTCCAGATGGAGGACAGAATTGCAGACCTTTACACCACGCGCCATCTCTTCCTAAATCCTCCCACATGTCAGCCTGGTGGTTTCAGAGACTCCTGGGCCTCATGGCCTCTTGCGTGTTAGCTCTACCTCTTGCATGCCTAAAAATGAGGCGCACTCAGCTTGCTGTTCGGAGCTGCTGGTCCCAGGCTACAGAACCAGATTCCAAGATGATTCCAGTCCCATCCTGCATGACAGCGGCTCTTCAGTGGAGGTCATCTTCCAGCAACCTTTCTGTGGGGATCTCATTCCAGGAGCCCTGCCCACAGGCTACGGGTAATACAGACTCCTCCCTTCTGGGGTGGGGAGCGACATTGCGGCACCTCGAGGTGTACGATTTGTGGATGCCTCAAGACAGGCGGTTCCATATCAATTACCTGGACCTCCTAGCAGTTTTTCTGGTGCTCAAGGCTTTTCAACACTCTGTCACCAACCGTGTGGTTCGAATTTGCACAGACAATTTAGTAGCAATGTTCTACATCAACAAACAGTGGGTACCAAGTTTCCCCTCCTGGTGGACCTTGCTATCCAAATTTGGAATTGGGCTATCCAACACAATGTCTGGCTCCAATCTGTGCACATTCTGGGTCACATCAATGTGGCTGCAGACTCGCTCAACCAATCGGCTGTGAGTTACGAGTGGGAGATGCACTCTGATGTTCGCACCAAGATCTTCCAGCAATGGGGTACTCCAGTGGTGGACCTCTTTGCAACATCATCGAGCAGGATACTTCCTGGAACAGGCTCGGAGCATCTTCCTAGGGGGACGCCCTTGAGATCTCGTGGGACAACATGAAAGCTTACGCTTTCCCTCCTTTGCCACTGATTCATCGGTCATCTGCAAACCCAGGATTGCATCAAACCGCACTCTCCTCTTCATAGCTCCTTGGTGACCAGCCAGGATCTAGTTTTCAGAACTGCAGCACCTGTCGGTGTCCTCTCTGATCAGGTTGCTGCAATTCCTGACCTTCTTCACCAGGGCAATCACCAGTTGTGGCACCCCTCCCCACAATCGTTCAGCTTGGTGTCCTGGTGCCCCACTTCCGATCATTAGTGCAGTTCAACCTCTCGGAGGACAACATGCATATAATTCAAGCTGCACGAAAGCCCTCTACGAGAGCTCAATACAGGAGCAAGTGGCTCCGTTTTTGTCATTGATGTCTAGCATTTCATTTAAACCAGTCAATATCTTTACTGGTCTTCTTCCCGAACCTGGTCTCTGATGAAGAGAGGGTTCTACACAATCTAGACGTCAGACGAGCTCTGAAGTTTTACTTCGACAGAACAAGCAAACTCAGAAGCTCTTGACAACTCTTTGTTACGTTTGTTGACCCAAATGGGAAACCAGCCTAAAAAGCATCCATCTCCCTTTGGATAGCTTCATGTGTTTCCGAGGCCTACAAGATTCAAGGCCTTCAACCACCAAAGGACATTCATGGACATCTGGTCCATGGCAAAGCGGCTGCTGTTGCCTTCCAGAAATACGTCCCTTGGGAGATCCATTGCCAAGTTGGCTACCTGGGCCTCCCCATCGGATTTTTGCACACATTACTGTCTTCACTTGAGCTCACGGGATGAAGCCCAGTTTGGCCAGGCAGTTCTTAAAAATGTGTTCCAATAAATGAAATGCCCATCCACCCGTAATACCTATGGTGAGTGTTTGGGAAGCTCGCACCAATACTCCTAGTCCATAGTCCCCTTTCCACCATATGCCCGGCGTCCCCTCTAATAAGTATCCTCTATTGTTGCTAAGTGGTCTTGGACCTGGCAATAGAAAGGAACTGAAGGACGATGCGTGGGGCGGAGCTCCGGAAGGTGGGGCTATGGTCACGTGTGGTGGCCCTGCGTAAAAATAAAAGGACAAAAAATGTTTTGATGCTTAAAAAGTGCTCCGGTCTCATACCGATGTACAGAATGTCCCACAAGTACGGAGGAAAGGGCACTATGGATTAGGGGTAAGGTAGTCACTACGTGAGTAGCTTTGTCATTCCACGTCAGATGTGAAACTAAGACCAGCTGTGACTTTTGATGACCGTAGAAGTGTGCAGGACATCCCAAGGTCGGTTAGACAGCTTCAGATCCCAAGTCCACCACACATATATGCACGTTTGTTTCTTATGGCTCATTGCTGTCAAAGATGGGTTCAAAACCATCTGGTAGCAGAACTTTGGTATGCTAATCGTTATTTTGATTAACACAAAGAGCATACACAGAAGCACTAAAAGCGGTAAAGAAAGGAAAACATCCTTCCTGCTAGCGTCGAGATAAAAATGCCACTCCGGTACCCATCAAACTCGCAAACCTGTGGTTCTGAAAACACGATTCTGCTGAGTCATCCAGAGGTGAGCCAGATTACGACATGTGTCTTCACACCTTACTGTACTTTTCCTTACAACCAGAGCACTTATTCAGTGATCGAATGAGTGGAACTGTGTACTGTCCTGCTTCCTTTCCCTCACCCCTGTACTCCTGGGATGTCGCCAGGAAAGAGTCAAGAACTGGAACGTGATGCAGGCCCTTCCTCCAGCATGTGGAGAGAGCGCATAGGATGGCAGCTGTGGCTTGTCCCTCCAAATGTTTTTACTTTTTCTTCCAGCCTATAACATTCAATGCTGGCGTTTTTGATGTGGCTCCTCTGACGTTTCTTTTTTCTTTCTGGATCTGAGCAACAATTGTCTGGAGTGTCTCAGCCACGTTTTCAGAACCGTGTCCACCAGGCCTTCCCATTGTAAAGACATTTTGCACCAAATTCTTCAGAGATGGTGGTGTTTGTGGAGAAGAGGGTCAGGACTCCGCTTTTTATTCCAGCCACGTGCCACATGGGTATGTTCACTGCGTGTCACTGGCCCAGGAGGAATTTGAAGAGTTCTGATAAAGGCATGTCACTGGGCGCACAGCGCAGGTTCTGCTTGGGTCTGACTCAATGGTGAAACCTAATACCCTGAGGTGAGGCGCAAGTTTAGATATTTTTCACCGTGGATGTCACTTACGAACATCGAACATGCTACGGCCCAGAATCTAGCTGGGGTTAGGATTTTGGGCACACAGTATCCATGCTGGTATTCCCAAGAAACACACAGACCAGCTGCGGAGCCATGATGGTATTCCAGGTGGCTTTATTGTACATAAGTACATATTTACATATCTCCAGTTACTTGCAGGGTATTTTCAGAGTACATGGGAAGTAGATCAAGGTAAACACCCACCGGCCATCCTCATTCATCCAGCTCAGACCCCCAACTGACATTCCTGGAACCCTCATACATCACATACACTCGGCATTCCCCTGAGCTGTCATCATCCATACACCAACATTCTGTAAGCATACATTCATGGCCAGTGAGACTGAACAGGACCAACTCGCAACATAACAATCAGTAACTGTTACCTATAGGTAAGGCTTCAAGTTTTCAGTTTTTACTGATTTTTACAAATAAATACAGATGGAAAACAATCTGCTTTCTGTCTGTATTCCTAAAAATGGAGAAAAAAAAAACAGACAACAGGTCTTTCTGCCCGGTTCTCTATGATGTCACTCATACATCGCAGGCAGAGGCGTTGCTAGGGGGTCTGAGGGGTGATATAGCCCCGGGTCTTTTGGTTGTAGCCCCGGATAGAAGCTCAGGGGCTACAACCAAAAGGTGAGCTAGCCCGGAGTCCCGACAGTCAAGACACTAGCATAGCTCCAGATCTTTTGCAGACCTAGCAACACCCCTGATCCCAGGTCAATCACATTGCAGATTGGCAGCATGGAGAGTATAAAAGTTGTATAAAATTAGCATTAAAGTTCTTCAAATTGCTGACAGCATATACTGTAAGGCAGCAGCAGTCACAGGAGCAACTATGTGTTGAGCTAGCATTTCTTTCCTATATGGCTGCATGGGTGCTTTAATAAATGCATTTTTTGTTAGAATAAATGCAGAAAAATACGGGTTGCAAATTATCTTTTTTTTTTTTTTTTTATTTTATACTTTCTTTAACCTAAAAGGTTTTGTATTCAAACTCTTCGTTCCTGGGTTCTTTTACAGGTTACAGTTTACTCTGCACATCTTCTTTATTTGCAGTCGCGAGTATTGTGTCCAAGATTTTGGCGGTTGCAGTAACCCATGTAGTACGCCCACCTCCGATTAACCTAGCCCACCAAATCTCTTCGTCAAAGATATGTGCCGCTGCTAAAATCGTCTTCAGGTAAGAATTTCTTATAGACTCTACGCCTGGACAAGTTAGGAGTAGGTGTCTAGTGGTTTCTACCACCAGTGGGTCTAAGCAGAATCTGCATTTGTTTGTTGTTGCTAGACCTCTTATCTTAAGAATTTCGTTAGTGTGGAGTAAGTTGAGCCGAGCTCTTAAAAAAGTGTTCCTCAATTTACGATCAGGGTATCTTTTCACAAAGGGTTGGAGTTCATGTAGTTTAAAAGTCATGAATGGTAAATCGGCCACCAGTTTGTAAGAACCTGCTTGTTCCAAGGTGTTGACCCAATCAAGCTCGTTTAATTTCTTTTGAATTTTCGTTGGATTTTCCACCAGGTCTTTTTTTGAGCAATTGATTTCATCCAGTTTCGCTTCTTGATCCTTATACCACTGGGTCAGGACAGCGGAGCAACCACTTTCAGCTTCTACATCTATCGCTTCTAGTAGTTTCGAGCGTTTTTCAAGCAGTAATTTTCTAAAAAGCATCATGGTGTTCCTTTCTACTACTGCGGTCATCGAGAGCTGGCTCATTTCGCGTCTTATTAATACCAGAGGTGTGGAACTCGGTAGATTTAAAACTTCTCTCCAATATTGGCTTTCTAACATGTGCCAGATTTTTTTTGGAAGGCCAGGCATGGCTTCAGCTCCATACACAAGTGTGGGTGTGACCTTAGTTTTGTAAAATTCTATAACTGGTATAAGAGAGAAACGGCCAAATTTCTTGTCTATTGCTTTTGCTTGAGATATTAGACTCTTTGTTTTTCTTAAGAGTTGTTTTTGCATGGCGTTTTCCTTTGGCGTATTATCCACCATGATACCCAGATATTTGAATTCTGTCACCTTTTCGATGGGTTCTCCTTCCAAAGTCCATGTAAAAAGATCACTTTTAGTTTTTCCTTTGCCAAATGACAGAATCTTAGTCTTTGGCTTATTTATCTCCAAGCCATTTGCGGCGATATATATAGCAAGGTTTGTCAGTTGTCTTTGCAACCCTATTGCTGTCTGATCTACTATAATAATGTCGTCCGCATATAAAATTCTTGAGATTTTCGTGTTTCCAATTTGTGGGGGGAAGGAACGAACCATGTGCTCTGTTTCTTTATAGTCCCCTATAAAGGTCAAAAAGAGCGCCGGGGCCAACGGGCATCCTTGCTTGACTCCACGGTTTGTGGGGATCTCATCAGAGAGTGTTCCTAGGTGGTCAAGCCTCACTTGGATTCTGGTGGCCGTATGGAGGGCTATGAGTGGTTGGAGTATACTTGATGGACACTTCCAGACCCTTAGCTTTTCCCAGAGCCTCGATCTATTTACCTGGTCGAACGCTTGGCTAAGGTCGACGAAAGCCATGTAAGTTCGTGGGCCGCCAGCAAGAGACTTGCTTTTTAAGATGTTAACCGTGAGAATGTTGATGGTTGTTCCCACGTTCTTTTTTAACCCAGATTGAAACGGGTCATTGCATGGCGCGTTCTCTGCCCATTTTTGGAAGTGTTTAAGGAGTAGAGATCCATAAACCTTGCCGATCACATTTAGCAAAGCGATTGGTCGAAAATTACTGGGGACGTCTCTCGCCCCCTTCTTGAAAATAGGGACAATCACCGCATTTGTCCAGGATTTTGGTAGAGCTTTCGCTGTGGTCACTCTTCGAATAACTGCACTTATAAATTTTGACCAGACCTCCGGATGTTCTTTTAAGTGCACGTTGGTCAGGCCGTCAGGCCCAGGGGCTCTTGAGTTTTTCAGCTTTTTCAAGATGTATAAGATATCTTCTACATCGTGGAGCTCCACCCACAGAGATTGATTTTGTTCCTGGATAATGATGTTGGTTGCAGCGACGTCAAAGAAGAGATTTTCAAAATGGATTTTCCACTTTGTTTCCGAAATGCCATTGATCAGGGCATCTGAGTTGATTTGATCAGTCGCATTTATCAGAGCCCAGAAATCTCTAGGATTTTTGAGGGACACGCACCGTAGCATGTCTTCTGAGTCCTTTTGGTACATGATGTGTCGGCGCTCTGTCAGCCAGGACTTGTAGGCCCTTAATTCACGGGTCCAGTCTTGTTTATCGATGTTTAGACCGGATTTCATGTATCTTCTCTTTAGCTTTCTAAGTTTTCGTCTTCTGGTGACCAGAATTTGGTCATACGTGTGTATTGACTTGTTTGTAGATGTACTGTTTTTAATTTTTGGTTTCATGAAAACGTTTAGCAGGTCACTATAGTCCGGTTGTGCAGAGGCGCCTTCCAACAGATCTCGTTTTATGTAGTTGGTTGTTAGGGAGATGACATTTTTTTGACTCAAAGCGAGCCGGTTTCCTTTAGGATTCGTTTTAAGCTTTGGAGCATTCGTTGTTTTTTCAGTTGCGGTGGCTGGCCAAGTTAGGCATAGCAGATTGTGATCACTCGCCTTAGTTTTTTGAATGTCAAGGGATGTAATGATCGGCAGAAGTGTGGATGAAACGTGTATGTAATCAATTGTGGCCATAAAGTTTCTACCTTCCCATGTTGGAGGCAGATTTGGCGTTTGAAATGACGTGGCCACATTTTCAAGATTTTTTAATTTCATCAAGGCTGACCATTTTTCACCTCTCAGTTCGGCCTTTGTTCTCGCCTTGCCTGAAAATTTCTTAGCACATACGGCATTTAAATCTCCGCAGATAAGCAGATGGGCTTCAGAGTATTCAATATAAGCCTTGTCAATTTCTTTTTCTACTGAGTCCAGAAAGTCTTTATCCGAAATGGCATCCGGATTCCAGTACAGATTTATGATAATCAGGGATGTTATCACTGATTTGGTCGTTATGGTGTTCCAATAGTTCCATTTTATCTGTACTGAGAGCATAAGTAATGATGACGTCAGGATGTTTAACAATTCCATTCCTTTTCCATTTCTGATTGCGATTAACAACCCTGAGGAGGGTCTCCCCTTTAATCCCTTTTTTGCTGTTTCAAAGGCTATATCATATCCGTCAAGGGTGGGCTTTGTAGTTAGCCAAGTCTCCTGTAAACACAGGATATCAAAAGAAGACAAGTCAACGTCACTCTGTACTGTAAGGTGCTTAAATCCACGGGTGTTCCACGAGCCTAGTTTGGCTCGTTTAATGTTTGTTCCTCGTATAGAGTCGTCGTAGAGCTTTGTGGAAACAAGTTGCTATTTCTTTTGTGTGGTCAAGGCTTTGGGAAGCCAGGCCCAGAGATTTTGCAAAGGATTTGAGTTTTCTTTGTCTTTTTTCCATCCTTTTGCGATGTTTTCACATTCTGCGTACATGTTCTTATAATTTGTATTAGTGGACCTCTTGGATTTCTTTCATATTTTGTTATTGACTCATTCGATCTTCCTTTGTTGTTGGTTTTAGATATTCGAGATGTTTCCAATATTCTTGCAGCTTCTGGTCGAGGGCTTCTCTTTTCCACACTAAATGTCTTCTCTGTGTCTAGTGATAGGGGTTTTATGTTGTTTTCCTGCCCCAATACTTGTTTTTGAGTCTTCTTTTCACAGAATCTAGAGTCTTTAGAGGAGTCTGGTCTTTTCCTTAAATTGTGGTAGGAAGAGCTGGCTTTCCAGCGTTCAGGTTTTTGTGTATCTCTGGCTGCTTCAGTTTCACTTAGGTCATATCCTAATTTCATTAACTGTTTTAAGGAATCACGTAGTTTCTGTTTCACTGATGTTGATGAGATGAATAAGTATGCAGTTGCTTGACGACCTTCGTGTATTGGTTCCACTAGTAACAAATCTCTTGATTCCACCAATCTCAATTTAGGGATACTATGAAGCAGTTCCATTACCGTTCTTCTGTTGAGGATTACATACTCTCGACAGTTTCCAATTTGTTCCAATTTAAAGGCGGGGACAACCCTCCTCGGGTCAGGTTTTGTTTTGGAGGTGACCCCACTGTCCTCATGATCTCTTTCCTTTCTATTTGATCTTACATTTTCTTGGCTGTCTTGCCGTCTATCCTTATTTCTATATCCGTCACTTGTTTGCTTACTTTTTTCCATTTCTTTGTGTACGGGATTTGTCCCAGTGCCAATATCTAGTTTTGACGTTTTTCTGTGGCTTGACAGTTGCAATCCTTGATTTATGTTTTTTTCGTCCTTATCAGACGATTTATCTAGGTCCCAGTTTGCCTTTCGGGCCAGCTTCTTGCAACGATCTTCTAATGAGACAAATGGGAAGTAGTCTCTTATGACTAATTGACCTTGGTCCAAAATCACTTTTGATTGATGTTCACGTGGTGTTTCTCTTTTCGTTTGACACTCCACGAGATCAGAGGCAGGTCTTTCGCAAGGATGGTTTAAGTTTTCGAGGACCTCTTCCATCAATAGATCTTCTGTAGATTTAGAAGTGTTTGAGGCCCCTGACGTCTCTATTAGATCAATACACACTGGGGTCTGAGCCTCCGGGTTTGTTGGAGTTGAACAGTTTAAGTTTGGTTCTAAACTTGTTCCACCTTTCTGAGGCTTTGTTCTATCATTAAAGCTTTTTTCCTCCACCGGTAGGCAGAAAACCAGTTGCCTCTCGCTATTTTTTTCTTGAACGTTTGTCGTTCTGCAGTCCTTGAAGACAGAAAAGTCTTTATTTATCATAGAATTAAAAGTCTTTGTTAGATGAATCTCTTGATCAGGGCCCGTTGTGTGATCTTTTTTCTCGTTTAGACTGGCTTGGAGATCCTTTTGTCCCTGGCGAGTTCCAGTAGTGCTTTTTTTTGGATTGGCCTTGTTTTTCTGAAGTCGAACATTTGTGTTTATCGTTGTTTTCGGGCTTTCGGTGATCTTAATTTCGTTCAATGATAAAAGAGTCTTGCTAGATGCAGTATGCAGAGTTTGTGACCCTCTTTCGGTGGTTCCATTTGCACAAGGTTTTACATTTTCCTCTGGCGCTGTTGGTCGATGCTGGACGGTGCAGGCCTTTGTTTTTTCTTTTTCTGCTGCAGTGACATAGCCCTCCAAAAACATGAACTTTGCATGCATAGTTGTCAGTAGGGAGCTGTGGTCCTTTAAGGAATCATTTATGGCCTCGTACAATTTTGTGAAGGGCGCCATGGCCACTGCAACTGCACACATCAGCGTTACCATGTCTGGTTTATTTTCGGATGTTTCCTCTGGCATAGAATTTTGACAGAGGCTTCCAACCCTTTCTTTTGCAGGCATTGTGGTTTTAGGTGTATATCTATCTTCAGCCATTGAGATATCCACTTCAGGTATCAAACTTGCCACAAAAATGTCATTTGTCACAAAGCTCTCGTTGTTTATCTCCTCTTTGTCTTTTTCGTTTTGCGTTTCGTTTGTTATAAGTATGTGTGCTTCGATACTGTCCATCAAAACCTCGTTTTCTGGGTTTACTAAAGGAGTTTCGTCCAGTCGGTATTCCGTCCCAGATTTGTTTAAGAATTCTTGTTCTTCGATTTTGTCCATTTGATCAGAGATTAGATTGCTTTTAGCCTCAAGGCTAGACCCCCATACAACTGGAATTGTGCTAGGTGTCTCAAGCGGCAGATCATCTGAACTATAGACAATTTCCAGCATGTCGCTGTCACTTATTTCACAAATGTTCTCAAATTTTCTCTTGCGATGTTTCCCAAAAAATTCCACTAGATTTTGTGATGAGAAGATGTTATTTTCTGGTGTGCACTTTTTGTCTGTAGTTTTCAGAGATCGCTTTATGGTCCGTTTTGCTCTCTGTTTGTCAGTGTTGTTCGCGTCAGCTCCTTTGAACTTTCGTAACTGGGCCGGTTTTACAATTTTACTTGGGGGGGGGGGGGGTGACCGCTGGTAGGTTTTTTTCCGTATTGTTTTGGGCTGTTTTCAATTTTTTCGGGAGTGGGCCGTCTTCTGTTTGGGCTATCGATGGTTTTAGAAACGGCTGTTGGCTCGAGTCGTCCCTGGCTTTATTTTGGCATTCTTCGTTAGAGCCAGATGTTTCGCCTGGTGTCTCGAGAGGCAGGAGGCGGATTTCCACATCCACCTCCACCGGTATGTTTTTCGTTTTATCCCCAAAATCAGAGGCGTCATCCAAGGCCCTCAGCAATTTACGAGCCTCGCAATCCCCACGCGGCTCACCCCTTTGGAGGCCCTCCTGGGCATCCACCCCAGGCAAATCGGCAGCACTCTCCCACATCTTCGGCCCATGGGTCTCCACCAGAGGGCGCACGGGTACCTCTCGGTCCCAGGCAGTAGCTTGGCTCTCTCCTTTTCTTGCTCGCTCCCGCAAGTCCGCCCCTCCCGTCTCCCCCGGAACCGATGCCGACCGTCCTCCGACGGGCGGCAAAGGGTCCGCGGTGGACCGGGGGCCGCTCTGCGTGTGAGAGGCGACACCCGCGCCATTTCCCACCGGCGAGTCGATGTCTCTCGTGCGGGAAGAGCACTCAGCGCCCTTTGACGCCACTATAGCTTCACTCAGTCGACCAGAGGCCTGCAAGTCGGAAGGGTCATAGATATCCTCCTGCACAGGCAAGTTGTAATTTCTGTGCTCCGTTTTACGATGAGCGGCCAGCATGACCGTAGTTATCTCGCCCCTTGAGTCCTCGCCTCTAGCGCTAATAATGTTTGTCTGGGTGCCCTGATCGGATGGAGGCATATTTTCTGACGTCGGCACCTGTTCCTTGACCCATATAGTTTTCGGACACGAGCCTCCAGGGCTCCCAGTGCCTACATTTGGGTCATCGTGGACAAGGCAAAGTGTTTCCTCAGTGGTGCATTTCTTTGCCAGTATTTCTTTGGTGTTAGTCGAGCTTGTATGTTTTGTGTGAGTTATCACTTTCCCAGTACTCAGAGACAGAAGTTTGCCCTCTTCAGCTCGAGTACGGGAACGGGAGCTCCGTTGGTGCAAGTCTTTATCGCACACCGGCGGGTGAAGCATGGGGGACAGAGTGGCGTCCACGGCGTCCATGACTGCCCAAAGGACTGCTACTTTGCCGCTTCTCTGCGGCCGCTCCGCGGAGTCAAGAGGTTTTTGACTGGACTGGTCCGGTTTATACTATAGCCACAGTAGACACACTGCAAAGAAAGGAGCAGCCTGTAGTCACCGCCCGAGACTGTCACTCTGCCGCCAATCCGCTTCTTCGATGGTAAAACGTCTTCCTTCTGGTCAGGGGGCCCTCTGTCAATTGAGTCACGAGAGCCTGCACCGAAGACAAATCTTGCTCTGCTGCTGATCACAGTCACTCCACTCGCTAAAAGCCACTAATAGCTACAAGCGGCAGCCTGGTCAAACATCCCAGCAACAAAGCAGCAAACAGCCAAACAGCGAAAGTTAATGTCGCTCGCCCTTCACACGCGAGGGCTTAACCTCTTTTTATATGACCAAAAATAAATGAGGGAAGAATACAGACAAAAATGGTAGAACAATAAATGCCATAAAACCAGAAGCCTTGCCTATAAAGCATGTGTGACTCCTCCTTGAAGTAAACGTCCAAAGCCAGAAGGCCATCATTATAAAAAATAAACACTGCAACTAAAACACATTTAGCAGTGACGACTATATACAAGTTTTACCCAGGTCTCCTTTCCACAGATGCCGACATGCATTACCATAGTCCCTCAACTCCCCCTTATCTACCCACGTAAAAACGCTGGGAGTTTATCTCCATTCAGAGCTAAACATGCATAAACATGTCAAGGCTGTTGCCTCGTCCCCTGCCTATTTTACCAAACTTCTCAAACTTTCCAAAAAATTCTTTGCCCCAACAAACTGCCTCACGCTGGCCATGGCCATTATTGGCAGCAAATTAGATTACTGCAATGCCATCCTTTCAGAAACCTCCACCAAAAACCTCCTTAAACTACAACTGATCCAAAACAACGCGCTCAGATTCCTATCAGTATTTGGAGATTTTGCCATCTGAACTGTCTGACGTAGGCTTAAATCTGATTCCTTCTACTCCTGTACTGGAGGATGTACCCCTTCCTAGTGTTCCAAAGGTTGCGGATGATTTCAACATTTCAGACGAAGAGGATACAATTCCCCAGTCCATTCATCTAAATAATTTCACCTTGGGATGTCAAAAGCGATTAATGTCTTGGACCTTCTGCCTCACGAAAAGCCTGCAGCTTCTGGCCTGTTTTTTTTAGGCTTTTCTCTTCCAAAGACCAAACGCTTACGCCGTTGGAGACTTCTGTTATGGAGCAGACAGTACAAAACTGGTTCAAGCCTCTTTCTGAGCTCATCAACACTAAATATAAGACTCCTAAGGATGAGCATGTTGTTGTTATGAGGAACCTTCTTGCTCAATCAGTTGTGCTTTCTGCAGTTCTCAGCAAGGGCCTGATTCAGAATCCTTCCACAGTTCTTGTCTAGGATTTTATATTATGGGCATCTCAATGCAACCGCATATGCCATGGGCAACTGAAATGGGAACCAGACCGGAAGCATCCAGAGTGGTTAAAAATGTTGGAATTTTGATGGAGCACGACCTAACACTGGAACCTCAAGTTAACGCAGTAGTAAAGAAATGCTTCTTTCACCTACATACTATCAGTGGATCTCTCACATAACCCTCGCTATCATCTAACTCATGTCAAGGTTGGGCTGTGCCATCAATGTTTACCTTGAAATGCCTACCTGACCAAAAAAATCACAACAGAGCCATGTTTGGGTTAAGTTTCAGATTGTTGTTGCTTGTCCATGCGTTGACTTGTGAGAGGCAGATGTCGTGGGACACACAAACCTGCCCCCCACCCTTCAGCCATTTAGCTCCTATCTATAGCCTAGTAGAGCTTGGTTAGCTTGACACCACCAGCTCCCAGGAGCTACTTCGGCTTCCTGGTGACGGGTGCCCTACAACTATACCTAGCTGACTTTCACTCTGAAAATGTGGA
Organism: Ambystoma mexicanum; assembly: GCF_040938575.1. Classification (NCBI taxonomy): domain Eukaryota; kingdom Metazoa; phylum Chordata; class Amphibia; order Caudata; family Ambystomatidae; genus Ambystoma; species Ambystoma mexicanum. The sequence goes on from NC_090926.1 coordinate 19,202,762, forward strand.
CAAAGGGTGTATTAGGAATCCTCTGGAAGGCATTCAGAGCACGATTGGTTACAGCTTGCATCTCATATGATTTGCAGCCGAGTGAAAAGGAGAAGAATGAGTAAGGTGGCCTCACAGGAAAGAGGGCCACAGAGAATAGTTTTGTGGCAGTAAAGAAACGGCAACAAAGATTAATGCAGTAACAACCAAATGTAGTGGCAGAGTAACAAATGAACGCTAACACTGAGAGGCAGCACAACAGACGAATCGACAGGAAAGAAATGTAAAAGGACACAAGAGAAAAGGAATGCAATAAAGAATGGCAAGAGGCAGAAGAATCATCAATATAACAAATGATAGAGTAACATAGTAAGAAGGGTTTAAAGTGTGCTAATAGTTTTGTTCATGTCACAGTTGGGGAAAGAAAAGCAAATCCCACCATCTTTTAGGCACTTAAAATGGCTATTCTGGAGTGCGCTTCTCTCAATATTAAATCGCTATACAAAAATAGATTATTCTCTCCAATATCTGCATTTCTTTTAGTCTTCTTATGCACTCATTTCTTTTTAAGATATCCATTAACTTAACGGTCACAGTCCTGAGAACGAATTCATGAGACTTGAATAGCTCCTAGGCTACGGTGAGTATCCGGGTTAGAGGAAAATCATGACAGCCAAGAGCTATTTACAGCTCCTGCTCCACAAATTCTCGTTTCGATCCCTGTAAACACTAGGCGTCTGAATGGGCTAAAGTGTAAATTGTCAAGGTGTATGGCATGGCTATCAATCTCTCCAGGAAAGTAAGATTTCGAAGGTATATATCACCAAAAGGTAGGTTTTTAGTTGTCAGACTATACAGTGTCAGGGTTTCCTTCCTAGTCAGGATATTGATCTCCGAGATCACTTCTCCCAATGGAGACTCTGGTATAAATCCCCCAGCTCCCTTTGTTCACTTGACATTCAGAGCCCAGTTAGCTTTTTGTAATCCAATCCAGGAGGCTGCTCCAAGGATGTAATGTTCAGTGCTGAACTAGGAAAATAGTGCTCTTCTCACTATTCTGGGGATATGCCGAACTGCTCTTGTTGGGAGAACACAGGTAGGCTTGTTGGATCCATGTTTTCCCAGTTTTATTGTTCCACAGCTTACATGTGACATCCTTCTGCTTGGTTTCTATAGTTTTCGAAACTACTTAACATAAGCACATGGGCTAAAGTCCAGTCATTGTGTATGTCAGGCTTTTTAAAGCTGTTCCTGGGTTTGGTAACCTATACGATGGGGCATCACGGGCATGGTAGTTTAGGCTGTCCATACACCTTTGAAATCTACAACTTGCTTTGGGGGATGACATTCGGCGCAGCGCACAATTGATCGAATTGTATAAAAAACAAACAGACTCTAATTTAAACATTTTACTTCACTATTGTGCAAAACGTCCGTTTTAGGTAAACCTTTGCAGGTTAAAAGGTCCAAAAGAACCGATGTAATCTGTGGCTATGCCAGTGCAGACCAAATCAGTGGATAATTGGAAATAGTGGTTGGAAGTTCTATCGTTAAGCACTGTGGAGAACCATTCTCTCAAAATCATATTTGGGACCAACTTTATTGCAGTCCTCCTATACCAATTGAGTATTCTGTTCTAATATGGAAGTAGTTATTGCATAAGAAAGAAACAACAGGGTAAATTAAGGCTCGAAGAGCCAGAGTGGCAACTGCCTTCCCAAACCATAGGGAATTACTGGTACTTACCAAGCCTTGGGACCGAGCAGGCTGCAGCTTTCCAGTGCTCGCCCTGATTTCCTTCAGGTACGCTATTAAAGAGAGCTCATTTCCAGCTCTTAGCTGACCTCCTGGACAGCTCTGCTATCCCCTCCAGGATCTACTTGCAGCCTGTCATTGCTGCCCTATTAAGAGGACAGACGCTATTCAGTAGCACATGAAGATTAATCTTGTCCTGAAGAAGATGGTCGGTAATCAGTCATGAACCATCGAAACCGGTCGACCTTACCTGTTGTGGCTCCACCACAACATTTCATGATACCCCCAAGACCAATAGGGGTTACTGCATGAAATTGAGAGAAAACCCAGAAAGTATTGGTTTTCCCATCCCACAACCAGTGGGACAGTGCATTTTTCAGTGATCATTCGGTATTATGGCAATCACCTTTTGGACAACCACCCTTTTACAAGGAAATCTCTAGTCATTAGTGTTAAAATAAAAGTTACATGACTATTCCAATGCCTCAATCTTTGCAGTTTTGATTGTCAGCTGCCCAGATTTAAGAACACGAGATTGAATTCCCCTCTCGCACTCTTATAGATTCGTGCTGGTTGCCCTCACCTCCACTCCACCCCGTATCAGACTAGCTTTTTACCCAGTGTCTAATAAGAATAGGACCACGGTCATTATAAATATCATCAGTTGTTTTGGTCTTGCCCTTACCGGCAAGTTGATGAACCTTTTCCCCAGCAAACCGTTCCCTGTGTACCAGTAGTTATTGCATGCCAGCCATTCTTTCTGGCGTATATTCGATGTTTATGTTTGGGACAAATGTGCTTGTCACGAAGTTCTAACTGAAACGACGAAGTCTGTTGTTCGGTTTTGTATCTTTGGCACTTAAAAGTGATGAAAAACCTAGGTTAATAGGGACTATGCGTTGGATTGAGTCAAATGAGGGTGGTTCAATCTGCCGAAGATTAGTCCATGTTTTTGAAGCGAGCATTTTTTCTGTTGTATGTGATGTGTGTAATGTGGACATTATTAAAAATGTTGATATTGTGTTGAACCTGAACTCTTCAAATAAAAACACCAACTGCTTCCAATAACATGAAAAATAAAACGGCTGTCGAAATTCATGTCCCTGCAAAGTGTTATTTTCTTATCGAGGGATTGTGTGCTGTTCAGAAAGCCGCTTTTTTTTTGCTGTTTGCCAGCTGCTTTCATTGCTGGTATTTTCGGAGGGTGCCAGCTGCTGATGATTCTGCTCCTTTTTTTAACCATCCTTTCGAACTTTTGATGAAAAAAGACTGTACAAACTTCACACTGCCCTTAATGCCGCCTGTCTCGTTATCTGGCCATTATAGAAAAAGCAGCCATGTCTGTTGCCCCACCCTGCTTATAATGTATCCTTTTCCCATGTGCTCATACCTTCTGCCAGCAGCTTTCTGCACTTGTGTTACTTTTGCAACCTCCCGTATATGACCCTTCGGTATCTTGCTGGAATTGTAGCTTACTTGTTAGCCACCTATTATTGTATGTTAACATTTTTCTGCAAATTAAGTATTCTCGCAAACGTCACCTATGACCTAGTCAGCAACTTGCTGAAAATGATTCTTATTCGCACCTTCCTATTTTGACTCCTTAGCACTCTGCTGCAAACCGTATTACACTCGCAACGACGTCCACACTTTTTGTCGCCTATGCCCGTCTACACGCCTGATGTACCCCCCCCCCCCCCCCTGTTCCACGAGGTGTGCCTTTGCCGGACTGCGCTCCACACCTATGTTAATTCCATGCTTACCTGGATCTTGCGATCAGTGGAGTAACTTTGCTGAAAATGTTGGGGGGTGGAGGGGACATGACATCTGAAGAAAAGGGGCCCAAGCCAAATGAATGGGGACAAAATGATGTGCCATGAAAGTGGGGGGTGGGGAGAACAAACACCTCTAACCCCCCCAAAAAATGACACCCATGCGGTAAGCTCCCGCACAATGATGTGAGGCTTTCACGGACTGTGCTCCACACCTATTATGACTCTATGCTTAACTGTATCTTTCACAAACATGGAAGCAGCGTTGGGTCGGGTTGCACGTATATTTGCCAGTCCAAAGTCTTAGAATACCGTAACAGCACTATATTCCTTTCGTTCTCAGAATTAAAATGTGCTCTTTGCAGCACTCGCCTTACAAGCTGCGTTTGCTGGAGCCCTGGTGATTTCCCTTAGGGTAAACAGATGTGTTATCACCATGTTGCCTTTTAACCCTGACAAAGAAGCTGACAAAGGAGGATGTATAGCTTCCAGGTGGTCATTTAGTGTTTCAACTCCCTGTTGGCCGTCTTGCAGTAATCTGCAGCCATCAGCTTCCTGCTGTGTTTCTTTGTGTCCATTATAATGTATGTGCCTCAGACTGATTTCCTCTCCAAGCAAGATTGGGCCACCACCTGGGCTCAGCAGGACGATTTTAGCCCTAGTGTAGCTGTCTGCACGCTGTCGCTCGCTCTGTGTGCTGATGCTCTCTGCACGCTCTCTCCCCCAAGCACACTGTTACTCCCCCCTGCATGCTGTCACTCTCTCCCGCATGTTGTCACACTCGCTCCCCCAGATGCTGTTGGTCCCCCTGCATGCTGTCACATCTCTCCCCCAGGCATGCTGTCACATCTCTCCCCCAGGCATGCTGTCACATCTCTCCCCCACGCACGCTCTCACAGCTCTCCCCCACGGACGCTCTTACAGCTCTCTCCCCCGTGCACGCTCTCTCTCCCCCACACGCGCTCTCACACTCTCCCCCACGCACGCTCTCTCCCCCGCACACATGCTCTCACCCTCTCTCCCACGTACACACTCACTCCCCCGCACACGCTCTCACTCTCTCTCCCTGCACACGCTCTCACGCTCTCGCCCGCACACGCTCTCACGCCCGCACACGCTCTCACTCTCTATCCCCCACACACGCTCACTCTCTCCCCCGCACACGCTCTCACTCTCTCTCCCCCGCACACGCTCTCACTCTCTCTCCCTGCACACAGTCTCACTCTCTTGCTCGCCCGCACACGCTCTCAATCTCTCTCCCCCGCACACGCTGCCACTCTCTCGCCCGCACACGCTCTCACTCCATCTCATGTTGCTCTCTCTTGCACTCTTGAAAATATCCACCAATTCCCTCTTCTCCAACTCTCACCTTTGCTCTCAGCCCTTACTTTTTCTCACATCCTTCGTCTCGCACTCACTTTTTCCTCTTCCTCTCCCACCCTTTCTCGCTCATCTTTCCTCTTGCCCATCATTGGCATCCCTATGAACGGCTTCCTCCGTTACTCTCTTCCCCATATCATTCTATTGCACGCCTGCCCCCTTATCACATCCTCCTTTAAAAATGTGCACTCGCCTCCTTGCACCCTGCTGCCTATAAATGCAAAAAACACTAAACGCCAAAACTATTGGCATTGCCAATGCTTATTTCTAAAAGGTATTATGCACATTGAAGAAAGAATACAAAAGCTGTTTAATACAAAAGCTGTTCTCTAAATATGAATCCTAAGCAGTTGAAATGTTGCAGATTTAAATTTCGTTACGCAAAAACATTTGTCTCTGCCTGCTCGCCATAACCAGCGCTCACCCTCCCACCGCTAGAAGCCTGGGGGGAGCTGGATTTAACATCAGTCTTTTGTAAAAGAGCACCATACAGTGTGGTCATTTCTGCCACGTTATACCCCAGGTGGGCCTCATTATAAGTTTGGTGGAAATTCTGCCACACAGTCCTCATGTTTGGAGTCTATAGGACTCCATGGAGATTTTATCGGATTTACTGCTAGTGGTAATACCATCGTGGTAAATCTGATGATTTTGGGAGTTAAAGGCGAGCAGTTTTCTCTGGAGGTGAATCATCTGCTTTACCTCCAAACTTGGCAAACAGGAAACTGGCAGTGAATTGGCTGTAATGCCCTTTCTTGCAATGGTGGTCGAAGTGAGTGGGAACGGCGTTCCGCTACTTTTATTTGTTACTGTTTTAACAGTTCCACTACTATTTGTAACCATTTCGGAACTGTTTTTTTTTTAAAGTTAAATCACACTTCTCTACTTTACAATCCTATAGCAGTTACCGAAAACTGAAATCTGTTTCAACTTGATTGGTAGTCAGCCAGCATGAGTCGCAGTTCCACTGTTTTTTTGGTACACTTCTACCACTGTTTTCTTCCCATATAACCGTACTCGCAATGAGGCCCATTGCTCCTTAATCCTCATTACTGTGAAGCTCGCATTCAATCATTTCTCTATTGTCTTCTTTAATACACATAAACACAGGTCACTATATTTTATTAATTTCACACATAGTGTCATACAGCGCATGTGTCACTTTTTCCAGTATCACTGTGCCCCTATTCTAGTTACCCACAACTAACCCCAGGGGCATATGCCCCTATGCCCAGTAATGACTGTACACACTTCGGCTGCGAAGAGGAGTTTTGTGATATGAGGATTTCCGTGAGAGCGACTTAAATTGATTGATGCCACCAACAAGATAACCATCCGGGAGTTTAAATCCAATGTTGGTTTGTGTGTTGGATTAAACCTCCTTCCAAAAATGACCTGTGGGATGATATGACCTGCCTGACGCTCGGGGCATCTAGTGGGGTGACCGAGAAGGCTGGGCACCTCCCCTTGCTAGGGGATGATGGAGCCTGGGATAGTGTGTGGGAGGAGCCCTGGTCACCCTCACTGGGTCTGCAGTCCTGTCTCTTTAAGAGACTCCCTCTGGCAGTGGTATATATAGGTCTGAGCAGCAGCAATGTTTCCCAGGAGTCGGGAAGCCCCCATTAATTTTCTCCGAGTGCTGTTGATACTGTGTGGATCCGGTCCTTTTAAGGGAATAGATTTCAGCTTCCAACTCAATATGTAGCATACACATTTTTCTTCTATGATGCGAAGAGCAGAGTCCCGCTCACTCGGACATCAAAGACGTGCCTACGTGACTTGCCTCACAACTTCCCATAGACTGCAGGGCAAAAAACATTTCACCGCTGGCTCCGACAGCCCGCGTAGCATAAATAAGCAACGCGCTTTTCCCTACACCACTCGCTCTGTGAAAGATCAAAAGCCCATTGCAGATTCTGCCCACACCCACCTGATGCGTGCCCATGCCACTCTTGTGTCACTATAACAAGGTCATATAGTGCCCAGCAGGCTCTCACTGGGCAATGCCCGAACCAAAACCGCAAAATGCTAAACCATACGGCTAATAGTTTTGATCAGTGTTAGTTACTGAATGGATATTCTTTCAAATGCGCAGTTTGCATCACATTTTATCGGAAACTTCCCCCTTCGGTACTACTCAAACAGTCTGTCCCAAAAGGAATGAATAGCCATTTGCAACTGTGGGCCACTTTGTCACTAGTGCGCTATATTCAAAGTTTCTTTTTCCATACTTGCCAGACTCGCTTACTTCTCTAGTTCACAAGCTCAGATACAGTAGCACCAGCTAAGTGTTTTATTGGGCTCTCCACCTTTAAGGGACAGCTAAGGCGCAGAGCGGGAAGCAGGAGGGCGAGAAGGAAGGGGAGGAGCCAAGTGAAGGAAGACAGTTCCTCATTGTATGTTGAAGTGAACGATGCAATAAAGAGAAGGTCTGTTTGGAACCAGAGTTGCGTCCTTTCTTGTGACCAAAGGGTTAACAACTGCCGACGAGATGCTTCCCGCATGCTGGTCTCCACCACTGCTCCAGGCCGGTGATTCCACTGTGCCCATCCAGTGCAAGGCGATCTCGCCTCTGCTCCTGGTTCCAGGGTGATCCCACCCCATTTTTGAACACACGGCGGGCTCTGCTGCAGCCCTGCTCCACGGTGACCCTACTGCGACCACATCCAGGCCGCCAGCGCCTCCACAAGTTGCCGGCAACAACACACAGGCAAAGTCCAGAGAGACTACATTCACGGTGATCCCGCTACACACATGATACGCTGCAGCCGCGGCTGCCATACTCGGTGATCTTGCTGCAAGCACGATCAAGCAGCTGAAGCTGCCACTCCAGGCGATCCTGCCATCCACACATGCAAGACAGTAGAAGCTGCCCCACATTGGCAACCCCGCCACTCACAGGCACCACGCAGCAGGAGCTGCTGAGACCACATGATCAGCTCTAGGAACGACCTGAGGAAATGCACAGTGAATAACGGCCTACCCCTGCTTGGACCAGTTAAGCCCTGAAGATCCTGACAACAGACCCACACAGGAGCACAGCGCACTGGACTATCTTCAGAGGTACTGTGCGCACGCTGTCCCAACACCCACCACCGCTCTAAGACTCAGAACCTGAGCCCACGACAGCCACCATGAGCAGCCCAGAGTCCTCAGCCCGCGCAGGACTGCAAGCCCTTGCCACACCGCCCACCTCCAAAGTGGCCCTACTCTGGAAACCACTTCCCTTCACATTGATGCCACAGAGCGATAAGGGGCCAAGATGGATTTGATGGGTGGAGGGCTTTAACCACTTTGTCAAAGCGGCTGGTGAGGATAAATCCCCTGCGCTGAGCGACATGTTCTTCAATCTAGATGGGGGAGAAATTAAAACCATAATGAAGACAATACCCCCAGAAAAAAGGATTGACTACGCCTCCTTGATCAACTCTCTTAACAGAAAACTAGTCATTGAACCCAACCATGACTATGAGCGCTACGTGTTTAACCAGTGCACACAGAAACCAGAAGAGACCATCGCTGAGTTCATCACTCGCCTCTGCTTGAAAAGCACCCACTGCCAATTCTACCTGTTCTCCGCAGACGAGGCGACCAGACTGCGTGTAATTGAATGGTGCACATCACCTGCCTTCCGGAAGCAACTACTCAAAAAGCTGTCGACCATCGGCAAAAATTAGCGAATTAGCCAGAATATTCGAGAGGGTCGATGCCCAAGCTGCCCCCATCGAAGGAAACCCGGGTCCCAAACATGAGAAAAGCAAAACAATATCTGCAATCCATCCCCAACCAGAGAGACCAGGAGACCGGAGGATGTCTGTGGGAAGACCAAGCGGCCAGATACCGCTCAGGACACACAGGCAATGCTACCGGTGTGGAATGAATTTCCCACACTCTGGAACCTGCCCAGCCCTTACACAAAAATGCTCCAACTGTGGCAGGAAAGGGCATTTTCAGTCCGTCTGCAGGGAAGGGAGACCATTTACCAAGCCACAACCGGACATTCAACTGCAAGGAAGGCCCTATAGCTGGCAACCCCCGCCATTGGGGTACTCACAAAGGTTCAACCTGACACACTACCAAGGTCAAAGAAGATACATAAGGGTGCTAGGGGATATGCCACCCCAGACCTGAACCAAGGATATAACCCGCACGACCCGTACACCAGTTACGGCGACGAAAATGACAAACCCCCGCACCCATGTCAGCAATACAGGGACCAACAGTACTACTTTCACTCTGACCACGACCAGACTCAACTCGATGAATACGTCAATCTCATCCAGGATGATCAAGAGGCTAGAGAAGCAACCAGGATCTCTTGTAAACCTAAGAAACAGGCTCTACTGCTTCCTGATCGACTCAGGCGCGAAAGTGAATATCATGGGGGAACAGATGCCGGAGAGACTGGAACTCAAAAGGAACAACACAAGCATATTCCAATGGGGCGCAGCATTGCCCCTACATACACTCAATCAGCCAATTTCGTCAGAGACAGAACCACAACGGGCGACCACTTGACACCACCATCCACCTCATAAGAAGCCCCATCAAAGGCTGCTGCCTCCGCTACCACACAGCGAGCTGCCTTGGACTCGTAGACATCCAATTCCAGGAAGGGGATGTGATCCAATCATCCACCGCTCCATCGGCCAACGGAGAGACCATATGCACAATCAGCAGGGAGACGGCGCTATCACAAATGAGGTCATCCAATCAAAATTTCCTGACCTATGCAAAGGGCTAGGAAAACTGAAAGGAACACTTGTCAAGTTGCACATAGATGAAAGCATCTGCTCAGTACCCCAACATCCAAGATGTTTCACAAGAACTAAATCAACTACTCCACAGTGAGATCATAGAACCTGCCACCGGACCCACCCCGTGGGGCTCACCACTAGTAATTGTCCCAAAAGGAAAAGGCTGAATGTGTTGACATGAGAATGGCCAACACCGCCATCCAGTTAGAACGACACCCAGGCCTGTGTATCGAGGACATGCTAGTTTAGTAGAACAGAGTGACCACTTTCTCCAAGCTAGACCTAGTAAAGGCGTACCACCAACTCTAACTACACCCGGACACGAGAGGTATCACCACATTTGCCACACATGAGACTGTTTCCATACCGCCGGTTGAACCTTTGCATCTCTTCCACAGCAGAAATCTTTCAGGAGGACACCAGGCATGTCATCCGCCCGATCACATTGGCGCTAAATTATAGTAACGACATTTAAGTCTTTGGCATATCACAGGAGGAGCATGACGCAACCCTGTTAGAAACTGTGCCGCCCCACACAACGCAGGCCTGACACTAAATTTGGAAAAATGAAGGTTCCGCTAGAAAAACTCAGATTCTTCGGGCACATCTTTTCAGACCAAGGGGTGACTCCACACCCTGCGAAAGTCAAGACTATCACCGACCTAAAAGCTCTGACCAAAGTGGCAGATATAAGGTCTTTCCTCGGCATGGCCTGGTACTGCGCGAGGTACATCCCGCGCTATGTGACCCACTCCAAGCCCATGAGGAGACTACTACAAAAGGACACCGATTTCCTCTGGTCTGAGGAATGCCAAGCAGCATTCAAAAACATCAAAAAGGCGCTCGCAGAGGCCTGACGACTCTCATACTTTGACTCCATGTGTCACACGGAGATCATCGTAGATGTCAGCCCGGTAGGAATCGGTGCCATACTTGCCCAGACCAGAGGAGAAGACACACACCCCAGGCACATTGTCGCTTACGCGAGCAGGGCACTCTCGTACGCAGAATCGGCCTACTCCCAGGCCAAAAGAGAGCTTCATGGCTGTCTGGGCATGTAAACATTTTCACAATTTCATCATTGGCAAGAGGTTCACATTGATAACCCGCCATCAGGCCTTGCTATCCCTATTTGGTAACCCCTCGCACGAAAATGCTGGCCAGAATTGAGAGATGGGACATCCGACTACAGGAATAAGACTACACAATTATCCACAGATGGGGGGTGACCAGAACCCAGTGGACTACATCTTGCGCCACCCGACAGGTGCCCCAACCACAAGGAAAGGAGACACTGAATACATCAACTACATTGCAGCCAACGCCCTGTTGCTGGAAGCCGTTGCAAGCTTGTCAGCAGCGGACCCATCCATGGCCCCGACCATCGCCCTCACAAACAACAACAAATGGAAGGATTACAGCAGCGCCATCCAAAGCCACCCTGGTATGAGCAAAGACGAACTAGAGATGTGCAAAAGTACATAATTAATTAGTGGTCAAGCATCACTAAATACTGCTGAGAGGGTGTAAGCTAGTTATCCCCGCCACCCTCAGGGCCAAAGTCATGAAAACCGTGCATGAGGGACATTGAGGAGCTGACCATACAAAGAAACAACTACATTGCAACGTCTGGTTTCCATTCATGGAAACACTAGTGGACATTTGGGGGCAGAGCTGTTTGCCATGCCAGTGCAGCGCGAAAGCAGAGGACCCCACACCACTGCAGACAACCCACATACCAGAGCGACCATGGGACCGGGTATCAGTTGACTTCTATGAGCGTATAGAGTCGGGAGATAATCTGCTCGTATTCATCGAATACTCCTGGTTCCCCATCGTGAAGAAAATGGCGACCACTGCATACGTCCAGGTAGCTGTGAGGTGCTCAGTGAATGGGGCATACCCCGCACAATCAAGTCAGACAATGGGCCTCCGCTCAACGGGCATGAATTCACAGCATTGGCAAGACGCACAGGGTTCACCCACCAAAAAATCATGCCCAGATGGCTCCAAGCCAATGGGATGGCAGAGTGCTTCATTTCATCAATCAAGAAAACCATCCAGAGAACATAGATTGAAACCATAAACCCGCACCAGGCCTTATGCAGAATGCTCAGGGACTATTGGACCACCCTCAAGAATCCCCAAGAAGCCACCAAAAGTCACAGGCGGAAATAATGGTGCGTTACAAAGTCCACACCAGGCTTGTGAGAAACACAGACGATCAAGAGGGAGCCAACGAAGAAGTCATTCTGAGAGACACCATTGGGAAGGAACAGGCCAAGCTTGACACAGACATCAGAAGGAGAGCCGAGCCCAAAGAATTCTTGATGGGGGACGAAGTGCTGGTGAGACAGCTAGACAAACAGGAAGACGGACGCAAGGTACTCGCCAAGCCCCTTCAGCGTAACAGCCCTTAAAGGGTCCATGGTGACGGCACAGAATGCAACTCAAGAAAGAACAAGGAACAGCTCACAGTTCAAGCATCTCATCAAAAGTGAAGAGCCGGGCACACCACTAGTGGAACAAGAGGCAAGCGTTAAGGAACCCCGAGATAATCTGTGGATGCCCCTGGAGGGAATGGGAAACAACCCACCAGAACTGCCCACAGTCCTGGAGACTGCGAGAACAGGTGACTCATGTACTCGCCTGCAGCGGGTGATACGAAGGCCTTCAAGCCTAGTGGAAGAATGCTGAACACAACCTCAGAGCATTTGTCGGGGGGGGGGTGATGTTATGGGGCTCTGCGCCTTTAAGGGACAGCCAAGGCGCAGAGCAGGAAGCGGGAGGATGAGAAGGAAGGGGAGGAGCCAAGTGAAGGAAACGCAGTTCCTCCATGTATGTTGAAGTGAACGGATGCAATAAAGAGAAGGTCCATTTGGAAACGGTTTTGCATCCTTTCTTGTGACCAGAGGGTCAACAGCAAGCATGATGGACCGACCTGAAACTTATGGGCAGGAGGGGACTTGGAATTCCAAAATGGTGGCTCAGCCATATGAAGGCTACAGCCCTGATTTCCCCAAACACACACAAATTAACCATTTAAAACCAACCAATCAGAGTCCTGCTCGTTCACTCGGACCACTCCCACACAAGCAGATCCTCATCGAAAGATCATACCAATCCTCCCCGCCCCTTAAATAAGGGGTCACCAATAACGAGCAGCAGTGTGACTGATGCGCAGGGCCCTTATCGGTCCTCAGGTCCTTGACCCCCCCACATCTCTCATCCAGCTGCTGTCTTCCTTTATACAGCACTTACCTGGCTCACCCATCCAATGATGATTGCACTTACGTTCCTCTCCTCTCAGCACTTACCCTGAGCACTTCTGTATGAGCACCGAAGTACCTTACCCCTCACCTTTCACCCTCTGTACTTGCACGTTCTGAACACTCACAAGGCATAGTAGGTTTGTCTACCCTTCCCTCTAATCTCAATATTTGTTTGTACTATTAATGCAATGTATTTATCCTTGCTGTAATTCATTGTCTACCTTCCCCTGTACCCACCCTGTTTGCCCTGTGTGTGCTTTGAAACAGTTTTACTAATTGTATAAGCGCCTAATAAGTGACCAATAAATCAATAAATATATGAATAACAATAGTATTAATTAAGCAAGTATTGTGGTGTTGCAGCAGACTGAGTGTCACGTGCTAAGAGGGAGAGCTCGATCCATGTGACACAAGGAGGAAGGGGAGGAGATAAGATAAATAAATGGGCACGCGTGCCGGAAATGGGGCAGTGCACAGTGAGACTCGAACAGTGTGTAGTGTCTTTTATGAGCTCCTAACAAGTGGCAGCCAGGGCAGACCAAAGTGTGGGGACATCACAATGCGGCCGAGGAGGGATCGGACCACTGTGTGATCAAGTCCCCGCCCACCACAAAGCTCCTCGTTGTGCAGCCAGCACGTAATACCAGGCAATCTGGCGATCGCAGCATGCACTGTAGAAACAAGCAAACTGGCACAGCTGAGAGAGCGGGGGAAGAGGAAACCAGCGTGCTGCCAGGCAGGCGCTCAACGCCATTGAGCTAATCAGGCTTCAGCCAACCCCTTACCAAAATGTGAGCTGAGGGGCGGGGCTGAAGCCTGATTAGCCAACGCCATACTTTTCTGTTAGAGAGGGAACAGAAGCCTTTCCTGAAACAGGCGATTTCAAAGTGTACTGTGTTTGTGCAGGAAAATGTATTTGCACAAACACAGCAAAACTTTAAAGCTTTTCAAGAAAGACTTCCCTCACCCCTGCCTAACAAAATTCAAATGGACACATCAGCCCCCTCCCCACGGATGTGTGCGAACATTATATGTTCTTTCACATCTGAGGGGATACGGCTCGGCTGATGTGCACACTTCCCTTTTCTTAGGCAGAGACGTGAGCAAAGCCTGTTCTGAAACTAGCATTGCATAATAGCTCATTGTGTATGTATGTATGTGTGCAAGGAGTGTGTATGAATTAGTGTATGATGTATGGGGGCAGCGTGTGCATGTAATTGAGCGAGTGTTGAGTGAATGTGTAATTGTGTGTCTGCTCCTATGTGTAATGCTGGGCTGCTACCATTTGATACTTGGGGACTCATGCCAGACAACCCTTGGTGTAGAACAGAGGGGGCAGAGCCTCCACGATTGCCACGCCCATTTTCTAAAGTGGCCCCTCCCATCACCAGTTAGCCCCCAGCCCCTGAAAATGTACATTTTGTTGCGCCCCTGCTACCAGGAGGTACGAGGATACCCTCCTTCCCAGCCCCAACGTGAGCGACGCAATCTGAAAGGAAGGGACTTTGGTTTGCTGTTGGGAGAAAAAGGAGTACCTCCCTCCCAGGCCACGCTGCGAGCAACCTGACACCACGTGTGGAGCATTTTTGTGCCCCTTCGATACATACGCAACCTGAGCAGGTCTGAGCTGGGAGATATGGCTCCAACAGTTTGAACTCCACATGAAGGTAAAGAAAATCACAGAAGTAGAACAGCCAATGCTACTCGTGCTTAACTTAACCTCCACCTATTGAACACGCTACCTGACCAAGTGACAACCACTGATTATGAAGCAGCCAAGGCAGCGCTCAATGGGAAATTCAAGCTAGAACTAAATCCAGAATACAAGCAATTCCAAATGAGCATGGCATGGCAGAGGCCAGGAGAGAGAATAGATTACTTCCATGCACCCCTCTGGGAGATGGCCACAGGTTGCAAATTCCCAGATGAGAATTTTGCCCCTCGACAGAATTCTAGCAATGGGGCAACTAAGGGAACGTACAGATGAACGGGCAACAGCAATGGAGGCAGCCATGAATCGACTACCTGTAGATGCCCCGAAAAATGAAGAGAATATTGCAGCAATTAACTCCCGGCTGCAGCACAAGAATACCCTGGCTAAACCTTGATGGCCACCTAGCAAATGACAAGACACGTGCAAATGGGGTGAGCCCAGCCCAGCTGTAGGAGACACATGCTGAAAATGCAAATGAATGAACCACTTTGCAGTGGTTTGCCTCAGACCTCCACCTCCAAAAGACACGAGACAAGCCCCCGTCGTCCCAACCAGCAGACGAAGCAGGGGAAAAGCATGTGTCATAGCGGAACACCAAGAAGCAAAAAGTGGAAGCGAAGAGGAAGATGCCTCTGAGAGTGAGTCAACTCAGGAACGGCGACCCAGTAGGCGCAATGAACAAGTGCACTTGATCTCTGCAGTCAAACAGAACAAGAAATCCATGAGCCAGAGGAAGAGCATCCAACCTACCTGCTTAGTCATAGCTGATGGAACCCCCACAAAAGTAGTCATCCATACTTGGGCAATGGTGAACGTGATGCCACTAGCAAAGTTTAAAGATCTAAAACCACAACTTCAGGACAAGAGAGTACAGCTCTTCGCATACGGTTGCAAAAAGCCATTATCAGTAGTAGGATCTTTCAAGTCTCACTTAACACACAATGGCACCTCATGCAGAACACTCATCTACATAGTTGACGTCGGAATAGAGACCTTATTGAGCTACAAGACTGCAGAGAAGCTCAAGCTCATACACTTGGCATTTAGCATCAACCCACCAGAAATTGAGAGACTACTGGAAAAACAAGCCAAGCTATTCCAGGGAATCGGATGCCTGAAAGGGTGAACTGCAAAACTGCACATTGACCCGACCCTAGAACCAAGAGCGATAAGTCAACGGCGGGTCCAATTTCATCTATGGGAAGCTGTTGAAAACAGAGCTAGAAAAACTCAAACAATTGGGAATCATCGAGAAAACATCTGGCCCCACCCCGTGGGTATCACCCATGGTAGTAAGTCACAAGCCTAAATCATCCAATGCCATGCGCATTTGTATCGATATGAGGCTACCAAATGCTGCCATAAGCCGCGAGCGACACATCACTCTGACGATTGATGAGCTGTGATAGTAGACCTGACGTGTCACTGTCTTTAGCAAACCCCACCTACGCTCAGGCTATCATCAAATATGCCTAGCACGAGAATCCAGATATATCACAACGTTCTCCTCACACCTCGGCATCCGGAGATATCGCAGACTCAACTTTGGGATATCCTCTGCTTCGGTGTATTCCAGAACGAAATCCGGAGGGAATTATAGCAGCTAGCTGGCACCACCAACATCAGCGAAGACATCTTGGTGTACGGAACGAGCCAACAGAAAAACAACGCCCGCTTCAGTGCCATTTTACAATGACTAGAAAAGGCCGGCCTTACTTTGCATGCAGAGAAATGTGAATTCAGCAGGAACGAACTGGTGTCTTTTGGCTACGTCTTGAACGCAGAAGGTGTATCACCAGAGCCCACAAAAGTTGATGATATCGAAACAGCCAAACCTCCCACCATGGTACTAGAAGTTAGGAGTTTTCTGGGAATGGCAACATACTTTGCTAGGTTCACCCCAGACCTGGCCACCGTAGCAGGCCCAATGAGGACACTCACAAAAAAAGAGACGCCATGGGAATGGGGAGAAGACCAAGAGAAAGCGTTCCAACAAACCAAAGACTCGCTCACAAAGAAGGCAAAAATGATATTTTTTCTATATCAAAAGGCGCACCAAACTACTAGTATATGCCAGCCTTGTTGGCCTTGGAGCTGTACTAATCCAGGTAAACTCGAACGGCAACGCATACCAATTACCTTCGCCAGTCGAACACTCACAAAAGCCAAGCAGAACTATACATATATTGATAAGGAGGCCCTAGTGAACCTATGGGGGTGCCGCCACTTCCAAGTCTACCTCATCAGCCAGCCGGGGAAGTTGTTATGGACCACAAACCACTGATCCCCATCTTCCGAGGTTCGGCGCCCTATCCCCGAGCCCGGCTGGAGAAATGGATGCTGCAACTACAGCCATTCGACATAGACGTCATATATCGGGCAGGAGCCGATAACCCAGCTGACTACTTGTTGCAACATCCTTGGCCGGTGACCCACCAAGAAGAGCACACGTGGAAGACTGAAGAACATGTATGCCATGTAGTAGCATATGCTCGACCAAAGGCAATGACAATGGCAGAAATAATTGTAGAAACTGAACAAGATCGGTGCCTCCAACGAGTAAAAACAACTATACAATCAGGTGATTGGAAGAACTTTTGAATAGGAGTATTGTGCCAAACAGCCTCAGCGCAGGAAAAACTCCAAGCCCTTGTCGGGATCCCCACAGAGCTAACAATCTCCCAAGAAGGCATTTTCCTAAAAGGACATTGAATCGTCCTAAAAGCAACACTGGAAGAACGGGCCCTGAGACTTGCCCATGAGGGACACCGAGGAGTGGTTAGAATGCAACATAGCTGAAGTCACAGATCTGGATGCCTAGCATACAACAGAGTGATCAGCCTGAATGAGGATTACGTAGCATTTTTTATAATAAGGATACCTGGTGAGCCTTGATCTTCCATGTTTATACTAACACATCAAATGTACAGGGACGTCATTTCACCAAAATGCCTAGGGTAGCGAAAGTGACATCACACGACCCTTGACCCCTGATGACATTACAGGAGGTGATGTCATTTGACCCCACATCGAAGTGATAGAACATGACCATTCACCCGTTGACAAAACAGGAAGTGGCATCACATAGCATTGTACACTATGAAAAATATGGTTACGGTATCAGTAAAATGTGATGTACATTTCATACAAAAATGGATCGCCATATGTATGGTTAAGATCAGTGTGTATAGGCACATTTACCAAATTACTGTGAATGCAAGCAGACGTCCATGACCAAATGATAATGATGTGTTATTATATAGCACTTATGCTTAAGTGCATAATATAGAAAAAATATACACCCAATATCACCCAACCTGTGTTGTTACTCATTTATCGACCTCAGAAGGATGAAAGGCTGAGTTGAGGCGTTGAAGAACTGACTAAATCAGTGACTCACCCCCTGAAGTGTGCCTGAAATAAACCTTTGATGAGTCTAGCAATTATTGTATAGAATTCCAGAAACAAATTAACAAGGGGGGTCCTGGGAGTCCCTCTGCCAGACATTAGTCCTGGTTGGGAGAGACATACCCAGAGTCTTTAGAATTCCAGAAAGACACATTATTTGGTATTCCTATTCTCTCTCATTTAGGGTCAGTGTTGAAAGTGTTAGACTTGTGACACTCCTGTTCTTATTTTTCTTTTTTTTAAGGGGCCTGAACAAGAAAGCTAGCAACTCCCAGAAGTAAAGAGCCACATGGTACTGGTCACAGCCCAGGAGCTTTAATTACAACAACAAAAAAAACCTTTTTTGTTTTGTTTGTTTTTTTAGAGGTCGCAAGGAAGACCACAAAGGTCACAAGGGAGACCCAGAGGTCGCTTTTGCAACCTCTGGCGACCCCTAAATGATGTCCCTGCAAAAGTACCAGTGATCAGGGCTTTTATGTCACACCCAAATAACGTACGTATACATTTGGTATTAAGACTTTTCTATTTGTTCCACAACACACATTTTTATTCGTACCAAACAACACATATTTTCTTTAAAAAAACAATTCATATATACACATTCTATGACCCTTATTAGGGCCTTCATACAAATCTATTTCCCATATGATAACTTAGCATTTCATTTTCAGACACAAAATAATACACAATTGAGATCTATACGAGACATAAATCTCTCCTCACAGTGCAGTTTATAACAACCCTGACAAGGTCCAGGATGAATTCAAGTGCATCTTTTCTGTAGGACCTTCCCTTTGTTTGCAGTGTCAATTGTTGCTGTATTTAAACGTCGACACAGTGTGTTTCGGCCGTTTCATGAACCAAGACTGTGGTTCCCCAAATATGCGGCCTTCATCAGGACGAGTTCAATTTTGATGCACAAATATGTGTTTTGTGTCTATAGTAAAAAACAGATATATGTGTATTAATACATGGAGTGTGACATAGCTATTCAAATAGGACAACTTAATGCGTCAAAAATAATTAGAAAAAGCAATCAATGAGTGGCAGCCTACCTTTTTTAGTAGTTGCCCAGCCTCAAGAGGGGTTGCTGATAGCCCTCAAGTATGGAAATTGTACAGCCCTGTCCAGACTTAATGGATCACTACATTTAACTGAATATTCCTGTCAGTGTCTTGTCTTAGATGTAAAATAAATGCAGGATACTATTATTAAAGGAAACAAAACCGCCAAGAGCTTACCCGTACTTCACTTGAAAAAGACTCCCAGGAGCTGATCTCAACTTTTCAAATGTTGGGGGTTGGAACAGGGAAGCCTATACCGTGGGTCTTGTAGATGGACAGAATGAAGGATTACAGGGTGTGCTAACCCCCCTGGGTACTAGGCAAAATTGCAGCAACCCCACCATAATTATACAGAGTAGACGTAGATCTACATGTATTTAGTTGTAGGCTTACATTTTGGATATAGAATTCTGGCTTAGTTAATGGAGGCCACGTGGTGGATACGAGCTACCAAGCTAGCATCATTTTTCAAGTATGAAAAGCATTTTCAAAAACGCTTTCAGGGGCATAACAGCATTCAACTAATACCACTGTGCATTCCACACCCCCAATGCCTCGGAATTATTTTTTTGTATCCTCTGTAAACAGCAAGTTTCTTTGTAACAGCGCCACAATGCCTAAGGGCTGCTGTGCGCTTTATAAATGCTAAATAAATAAGTAGAGATATCTATTCTGATTATGTGAGATCAACTCACCTTGTTGCCACCGGTGGACTCCTGTGTGGTATGCTGCTCGCAAAATGATGGTAGCGAACCTGTTCGTGTCAGTTGCTAGGGAACCCAGCCCCGACATTCGGCAAGGTTATATGCTCAAAGGGAAACCCGGGTGGCCATCTTGGAATGGACTAATGTGGCACAACCCACTGTATCTACCTAAGTGCATATCGTTTGGAATTTGTATTTTAGAATTAATATTTTATCATGCCTGCGTGGAGAATAAATATCTCGGCGGGTATCAGTGTTGTCGTATCATTTAGGCTACATCATTTGTCGGAAACATTTCCAAAGTGGGTTTGCACAGAAAAAATGTTTCTACGAAAGGAAAGGAAAGCACTACTTTGCATCCACCGACATCGCGGTTTGACAAAAAATGGACAAAAAGTCTCACCACTATCAATGGCTCAATTAATAAATGGACAGCCATCTTTAACGGGCCCTACCCAAAATCCAAGAGTACCATGGACTAGCTTAGTTTAGGGCCCGCCAATAGGTATGAACTGGTTCTTCAATCATGTGTATATGTATGTCGCCATGAGTTCTTCTTTTATGATGCTGGACATTTTTTAAATGTCTGTCATAATGGGGTGTAGTGTAGTCTTATCTTGCTATATATTTTGATATTAATTTACACAGAGGCCTCTGGCCCCAACATAAAACCATATCATTTCTAATACCACTATAGCAATCTAATTCCCCTATCACACATTTCTCCCCTTTCTTTTCTCTTTTTCTGCCAATATTGTGAATTATCTTTTGGCAATGCACTGATCATATATAGCTGTGCGTAATAATGTTATAATGTACAAGAGGAATTATATTACAAAGCAGGCAAATATAAGATTATTCCATTTGACCAAGATGTTCAGGCCGTCTCTCACTGTGTTCAGCTTTTATATCCAGCGTTGTTTAAGCTTGTACTATTGGGCTGCCAAATCGCCTCCTCTCGGATGTGGTTTTAGTACTTGTAAGACAAACCAGGTGAGATCGTGGACTGTGTGACCCAGGTGCACAAAATGGTCTACTAGTGTTTTTTCCGGCACCCGATTTCTTATACAGGAGTGATGCTCCGAAATCCTTTGTCTCACCTGCCAAATGGTGTTAACCACGTCCAGCAGTTTGCAGGGGCATTCGACAATGTAGATGACAAATTTACTATT
Source organism: Ambystoma mexicanum (assembly GCF_040938575.1). Lineage (NCBI taxonomy): Eukaryota > Metazoa > Chordata > Amphibia > Caudata > Ambystomatidae > Ambystoma > Ambystoma mexicanum. The sequence goes on from NC_090926.1 coordinate 19,223,739, forward strand.
ACAATTTGTGTGAGCTCTCAATTACCATCTGACTGTACCATGTTCAAACCAAATTTTTTTTTCAAGCCAAAAAGCATTTTCTTTTCAAGGAACCTGGATGTTTTACCAGATTCCAATTCTTCTGTATGATTTATTTTTATCTGGCTACTCTCCGGGCCAAATGTAGTCACACAAACCAGCCTTTCTTGTTTATCTCTATTTTGCTTTGCCAAAGCCAGTTCCCTATTCGTATTAGCGACTCTCTTCATGTTATTCTTTATAGCTTTTCTCAGGTATCCTCTTTCCGTGAACCTTTTCTTTCGATGTTCAGCATGTGTCACGAAATGTTCTTGTATGCTACTGTTGCTATGGATTCTGAGGAATCGGGTGTACTGAAGATTGATCTAAAGACCCGTCGGATGAAAGACTTGTCCATTTCTGTCAGATGATTTTCTGTATAGGGTATATCCCTCCTCACTTTTATAGATTTTCAAGTCCAAAAAGCTCACGCTATTATGGTCGAACTCCATAGTGAATTTGAGGTGAGCATCACATCCGTTTAGCCATCCGATTAAACACTTTAGATCCACTTTGTTTCCAGACTAAATGCAAAGGAAGTTGTCAATATAACGTTTCCATGTTGATATATTTTTGGCAAAGGGATTATAGATTGAAAAAATGTGTAGTTTCAAAGTGTGCCATATATAAATTGGCTACATCGGGAGCAAAGGCGTCACCCATACTTACCCCTTTCTTTTGTTGATAAAGCTGCTTCTTGTATATGTATAAGAAGAAGTTTTGGGTCATGGCTAGTCTCACACATTCACCAATGAAGGTGCTCAGAGGTTTTAGATGACTTCTCTGTGTATCTAGGATTGAGACAAGAATTTCCAAATATTCCACCTGTGGAATTGAAGTACATAGGACTCCCCATCCAAGGTGACAAGAATATCATTGTTACCTCTTGTGGTTGTAGTAAGTATATTTATCATATTTGTGGAGTGCTTTACATAGGATGACATGTTCATCACAAAAGGTTTCAGAAAAAATTCTGTATAGAGCGATGGTTCCAAAATATAGTCAATGGGTGCAACTATCTGTCTCCCTGGAGGATGTGTCGTGTCCAAACTCCAAGCCCTTTTCGGGATCCGCACGGAGCTAACAATCTCCCAAGAAGTCATCGTCCTAAAAGGATATTGAATCGTCCTACCAGAAACACTGGAGGAACGGGCTGTAGAGGAGGTCCCAAATAAAGCCTGCACTCCCATGGCCCATTTTGAAGTACCAGGAACGTTCACACCAAAATATGTGACATATGATGAGCAAATAAACCAGCAGAGAGCTGCAGTAGGGCTCTGCCCAGTACCCATCAGAAGAGCAACACCTATTGAAGTACCAATACCCAGACAACCATGGACAGTAAGGTATCCATTGAGAAAACCCTACCAACAAATGAGACAAAATGAAGATTGCCTAAGTACCGTCCCAGAAGAAACCAAAAAGACCTTAATGGAAGACGAATGGTGACGTCACGAGAGCCTGGACGGACGCACAGATAGAACAAATGACGAACCAAGAATGGCACAAAGAGACGAAACGCCCTGAGAAAAGAGATTGTGAGCTTAAAGTGATAAAAAAGCTATTAAAGCGTAAGAGTGTTCAGCTGTAAGTAAAATGAATACAGTCGATCTGTTTATGCCGGTACATATGCTTGGAACCTCAAGAAAGCTAAGAAAACAGTGCAGCTTGCTATGCTAAGTAGAAGAATAGCGTGGCAAGCACCATTATACATAATCTACCTCAAAGCAAAGCACATTATTATAAGTGCGATTCCACTTTGCACGAAAAGCAGAATCAACTCAGGTTACTAGAGGCCAAACAAGACCAGATTCATATTGTAGCAAAATGAGCAGAGACGGCTGAATCGAAACTTAGCAGATGCAACTCGTGCCAGGAGAGCCAAGGTCATACCAATAGAAGGAACGAACAGTAGCTACATCTAATTGAAACTTAAGAACAGAATATCCTGTCTTTGAAAGGTCAAGATAAGCACACGTAGGCAGGTGGCAAGCCGAATAAGAATTAAATGCACAAATTGAGAGAAACTAGGCAAATTCACGGTGTCTGCATCACGTGACCATCTGAGCGAGAGAAGCACGAGTTCACAGCTACGTTTGGCATCCGCCCAGGAAGAGATATCGGAACTTTCACAGACAGAAGATGCAGTTTCAAGGCCAACCACAGTAACATAATTGACAGATAGTTGTTGAAGTGATGATAGGTTGTGACCTTAATTGGAGGAAGGCCGGGTAGCTGAAGGGGCACCCTCTACCTCGCTGACAATTCTGCGTGCTGCTAAGTAAAGTGGAAAGTTATGCATGGGGTTGGTGCCAACCCAATCACAATGGACCAAATAATCTAGGGTCCTATAGTAAGTAGAACCAATGGGATATTGTATTTTTAGTGACGTCTACAGTAGTCATTTTTTAAGGAAGAGCTTAGACACCCACCTGACAGTATTTACCCAATCCCCTCACTCCGTTACCATATACAGATATAGTACCTATATTAAAGTTACCTTTTCCTAGCCAATAGAATTGCATGTTAACTTTTAAGTGTAACACGTCATTATGGCAAGTTTTGAGTATAAATGTCACTGTCTGTATGAAGTTCTTTGGAGTTGAAGCGAGACGGACTATTGCATCACTGCTGATTGCCATGACTCCCTGTTTTTTTGTACTTGTCATTAAACGGACTCCCCTTACCAAACCATTGAGTTGCCCTTATTGATTGGTGTTGGAGTAATAAATCTGCACCCCCATCCATCTCAAGGTGCAGCAATCTCTTCTTAAAGTACTTCGGAGCAAACCTCGGCTCTATGGGCCAGCCAGGGGTCTCCTGAGTACACTTGGTAGCAGAGATTTGATCGTTATTGATTATCGATTATTGATTTGAATAAGACACCTATTAACCATTGACATAAGTCTTCAGCAATATCACAAGTCCTTTGCCATTCGGCTGAGTAGACCGTGAAGCTCCCCGTAGACAGTGGTAGTGTAAAGAGATTGCAGACAGGGCGCGAAGGGACCCGTGTTCCCCACGCATCCCTTCCCATTCCTACAGGTAGCAGAATGAGCGAAAAACCAAAGAAGGCGGTAACGAAGGCGGTGATCCCAAGGGTCCAGAGAGGAACCGTGCGAATGGTGAGTGAAAAAGACTAATGTTCTGCCAAAAGTGCATGCTCTAGAACAAGTAACGGGAAAAGGTAACAGAGGGAGGTGGGAAAAAACAAATATAGTTAGAAGTAGAGAAGACTGTATATATATAAGGGGATAATGACTCGGGAATAATTAAATAAAGGTTACCGGGGAGGACACCCTAGAAGAGAGAGGTTACCGGGGCAGACACCCGAGAAGTGAGAGGATTCGCCTAATTCCTACGCTTTTAATACAAGCGGCTAGAAGAAACGTGTACCCAGAGTCCCAGCTAAAGGGGGAACGATTAGACTACCACGACGGTTAAAGACGTCGTGAAAGGGGTATGTTTAGACTCCATGAAGGGGTAATTAGTAGAGACAGAGATAACTGTGACAAGCTGGTGTCTATCTAGTCTGTCAAGCGTCTGTTTTACATGTTTTTTGTTGTAAAGTCATATGTAAAAAAAATTCTTAGAGAAAAACTGATTTCAATTATATACGATTTAAGTTAAAATCGCATATGAATTGATGTTTTTGAGTAAATCAGAAGGTATAACATTTTGTGAAAATTTAGATTGGAGCTTGCAGTGTTTGGTGCTCGCTCATATTGTTGGAACTGTTTAAGACACGCAAAAGTGTTGACCAGTGTCATATAAGAGGAAAGGGAACAGATTCAAAGAATGGAGGATATAACTCCATTGACACACTTATGCAAACAGCTGCCGAAACACGCACCCAAACTAAAGAAATATAGTACAGAGTGGGTTAAAGGGACTGCCCACAAGATGTTTATGCCATGGCCACAAGGGTGGTCCTTATTTAAAGCCATCTTACAACATATGACATATTTGCATGCCACATACACGGGCAAAAAGCTAGAAAAACTCCTTGCTGCCCTGGAGCTTTGGAAAATGTATGAGCAGGGAAAGGAGGAAGAACCGCCAACAGATTGGATACTTAATGTATGCACAGAGGGGGGTGAAACGCCTACCGCGCCACCTGCCCCACCCAAAATGAAAGTTGAAGAAAGTAAGGACGAGGGATTATACCCACTGAGAGAACTCAAAGCAGCCACGGGGTACAGCAACCCCCGCATATGAGTCACCTACACATAGTAGTGACGAAAATCAAGAGAAAGATAAGGATAAGAATATTGCCTCCACAATCCCACGGGACAAAGGGAGACGTGATGACGAAAGAAGAGATTAGGCACAGACAAGTACATCCCTCGACAAAGAGAGAGAAGGGAAGAGATGGGAGGGAAACGAAGATAGAACTGATGAGATAGCATTCGCAAAAAAACGAATGGATGGGAGGGCACATTTTATTGAAACTTGATGGCAAAGGCATTGATGACGCAAAACCAAGGGAAAGGATAGAGGATGTACAGGGAAAGGGAAAAGAGAAGGAGTTAAGAGACGAAAGAATAAGAAAGAAAGACAGACAAAGGCGAGAACAGCTATATCGCGAAAAGCAAGAGAGACAGCTCGATCGCAACCCAAGAGCAGCCAATGATCAAGACAGACAGAAACAGCAGAGGTTAGAGGAAGAGCAAAGGATACATGAGAAAAGAATAAAGAGATAAAGAGATGAGGAAATTCGAAGGGCAGATGAACGTAGAAATGAAAAGGAACAAGTTACTTACCTGTAACTGTTGTTCTCCAGCATGGGTCTGGCATGGATTCACATGCTCAAGAATATTCCCCGTCGTCAGGCTGGGAATCCTCGGTAAAGAAAAAACCAGTATCAGTTTCGTTTCTGATCTGTCTTTCGTAGTAGTAACCAATCACTGGTCTCTGCATCATACTGACCACAGCCAATGACTGCCCTCTACCTAAGCACCGCCTCTGGCAGCCATCTTCAGATTTGGAAGCACGTGAAGTGGCAGTATGACCAAGTGAAGAGCCGCAGAGGGGTAGGCGGGAGGGTTCGCATGTGAATCCATGCCAGACCCATGCTGGAGAACAACAGTTACAGGTAAGTAACTTGTTCCTTCTCCAGCATGGGGTCTGGCATGGATTCACATGCTCATGAATAAAGAATACATAGCAGTACTCACATGCACAACCACGGGAGGTGGCAAAGGCTCAACATTAAGCATTGCATCAAGCTCAACATTAAGCATCTTACCTCCCCACCAGGCTCACCTCAGGCGAACAGGTTGCGCAGCACTGCTTGGCCGACCCTGGACTCCTCCCTGGAATCCCGATCGACGCAGTAGAACTTCGTGAAGGTGTGCGTCGACCTCCACGTAGCAGCCCTGCATATGTCCAGCAGGGGCACACCAGAAAGGAAGGCCGTGGTAGCTGCGATCGCTCTGGTGGAATGGGCTCTCGGACGGCCAGGCAGCGGTCGGTTTGCCAACCGATGACAGCACATGATACAGCCGGAGAGCCATCTGGAAATGGAAGCCTTCGAGAGAGCCTTCCCCTGATTGACCGGTCCAAAGTTCACAAAGAGTTGTGACGTCTTCCGAAAACACTTCGTGCGGTCCACGTAGAACTTCAGCGCTCTAGCCACATCCAGCGAGTGCAAAGTTCTCTCAGCCGGCGACGAAGGCGACGGGAAGAATACGGGCAACACCAAGGGTTCGTTGAGGTGGAAGTCCGACGGTACCTTGGGCATGAAGGAGGGGTGAGTCCTGAGCACTACCCTCGTGTCGTGAAAAGTCAAGTACGGGGCCTTGCAGGAAAGGGCCTGAATCTCTCCCACCCATCGTGCAGAGGTGATGGCCACAAGAAACGCTGTTTTCCACGACAGAAACTTCAACGGGGCCGAGTGCAGAGGCTCGAACGGAGGTCCCATGAGCTTGGTCAGCACCACGTTGAGCTCCCACGCCGGGGCTGGAGCCTTCACCGGCGGGAACGATCTGAACAGTCCCTTCATGAACTCTTTCACCAGACGATGAGACCACAAGGACGTCCGCCCCGTGGTTCTGGTGTATCGGGAGATCGCAGCAAGATGAATCTTGATGGACGCGTGTGCCAGTCCCGCTTTGGCCAGCGTCAGCAGGTACGGCAGTACTTGGGGAGCCGTAATCCGTAGAGGGTTAATCTTCTGTGCGTGGCACCAGACAGAGAACCTCTTCCATTTGTGTCCGTAGCATTTAAGAGTCGAGGACGCCCTGGCCTTTGCAAGAACCTCTCTGCAGTCGGCCGGTATGTCGTATCCTCCAAACTCTAGCGCTGCAGGAGCCAGGCCTGCAAGTTCAGCGATTTCGGGTCGTGGTGGAGGATGGCGCCTCCTTCCCTGGAGAGCAGATCCGCGTCCACCGGCAGTTTGATTGGCGGGGACGCTGACAAGTCCAGAAGGTCCGGGAACCATATCTGCCTCGGCCACGCAGGTGCGACGAGGATCATCCTGCACCGTGACCTCTTGAGCTGGTTGACGAGCTGGATTAGCAGTGGCAAAGGAGGGAACGCGTAGAGGAACAGGCCCTCCCAGGGGAACGAGAAAGCATCGCCCATGCTCCTCGCCTGGGGAAACCTGCTGGCGAACCTCCGGCACTTGGAGTTCGTCGCCGTCGCGAACAGGTCGATCTGGGGTGTGCCCCACCGTCGGAAGAGGCGATCCACTAGATCCTGCCGTAGTTCCCACTCGTGGCACGAGCGCAGCTCCCTGCTGAGTGAGTCGGCGATGGTGTTTTTTATCCCTGCCAGATGAAACGGCACCAGAAACATCCCTTGGGCGACTGCCCAATGCCACAGGTCCTGCGCCTCCTTGGACAGTGCTGGGGACCTGGTTCCGCCCTGTTTCCTGATGTAAAACATGGTGGTGGTGTTGTCGGTGAAGATCCTCACCACCTTGCCCTTGAGGGACGGAAGGAAGGACCTGAGGGCCCAAAACACTGCACGGAGCTCCAGGACGTTGATATGTACGGATTTCTCCGTCGGGAGCCAAAGGCCTCTTGCGTGCAGATTTTCTGTGTGTGCTCCCCACCCTTCCAGGGAGGCATCCGTGGTCACTGTCTCCTGGTGGGCTGGGGTCTGGAAGTCCATGCCCGCCGTCAGATGCGCGCGGGTGCCCCACCACCGGATCGCTCGTCGGAAACTCTCGTCGAGTGTGATCCTTTCCTCGAAGCTGCCCGTCGTTTGGATCCAGCGCGCGTCCAGGAACTCCTGCAACGGGCGCATCCGGAGCCTGCACATGGGAATGAGGTAGATGCAGGAAGACATCATTCTGAGGAGGGACTTGATGGACCTCACCTTGGCCGCGTCGGTCACCAGGTGGGATTTGGCGTAGTTCACAGAGAATCCCAGGTCCGTGAGAAGTTGGACGGTCCTTGCCGTGTGAACCACGGCGAGCTCCCTTGTCTTGGCTCGGATGAGCCAGTCGTCCAGGTAGGGGTAGACGTGGATCCCTTCGCGGCGCAGCTGCGCCGCCACCGGTGCGAGGCACTTGGTGAACACCCTGGGTGCCGTAGTCCGAAGGGGAGGGCTTTGAACTGGTAATGACGCCCTTGGACCACAAACCTGAAGAATTTTCGGTGCCCCTTCAGGATGGGAATATGGGAGTAGGCATCCTCCAAATCCAACGACGACAGGAAGTCTCCTTCCTCCAGCTGACCCAGGACGTGCTGGAGGGTGACCATCCGGAACTTTTGCGCCTTGATGAACTTGTTCAGACGTCGCAGGTCCAGGATGGGGCGCGATCCCCCCGTCTTCTTCTTCACGAGGAAGTATCTCGAGTAAACTCCGGAGCCCCGAAGCCTCTTTGGGACGAGTTCGTTGGCGCCCTTCCTGAGCATCGCCTTTACCTCCAGAAGAAGTTGAGGGACGTGAAGTTCTTTCCTGGCCACGGGGGGGACGCGCGGACACTTTCTTTGAAACTCGAGCGCGTGGCCCCGGGCCAAGGCGTCCAGCACCCAACGGTCGGTGGAGATGGACTCCCACACGCTGACGAAGCTCGCCAGCCGACCTCCCACCGGGGTGCTTCGGTGGGGGCCCGACCCCACGGCCAGTTCAATCCTGCTTCGACGAGGCTTTGCCGCCTTGTCCTTGGCGACGACGGCGGGGTCCGCCAGACTTGCCTCGTCCTCTGTAGGCCTCCTGAGACGACGAGCGGGCCGCTTGACGGTAGGAGGAGAAACCGCCGCCGGAACCTTTGGAGGCGCCCTTGCCTCCGCTGCTCCGAAAGGGCGTCCGTCGTTGTTGCAGAACTCCAAGGGCTCGGGCCGTCTCGGTGTCCGCTTTAATGGCCTGAAGGGAATCGTCCACTGTTTTCCCAAACAGGTTGTTCCCATCGAAGGGCATGTCCAGGACTCTGGTCTGAACGTCTTGACGGAAGTCCGTAGCCTTGAGCCATCCACGCCGCCTAAGGCAAACGCCGTTGCCCAACTGGCGGAACCCAGTGTCGGCGATGTCCGTCGCAACGGTAATGGCGTGGTCCGAAGCCACCTCACCTTCCTGCAGGATCTCCAGGGCCTCTGCCCTCTTGTTGTCCGGCAAGAAGTCCAGCAGGGGAGCCAGTTTGTACCAGAGCTCCCTGTCGTATCGGGCCACGATAGCCAAGGCGTTGGCAGCTTTAATCGTCGTCGCTGCAGACGAGATGACTTTGCGTCCCATAGCGTCCAATTTCTTTCCCTCGCCGTCCGGTGGGGAAGTCGATGTGGAGGCCGCACCCCCCCCGCTTTTTTCCTGGCCGCCGCGGAGACGACGGAGTCCGGGGTAGGCTGCGCCCGGAGGCACAGGGGGGCCGTGTCCGGGACCCGGTACTTTTTCTCGTACCGGTCTCTTCTAGCTGGCGTCGTGGAAGGGTTCTTGAGGAGGGTGAGGCCCTCATCCCAAATGTCGTCCAATAGAGGCACTGCGAGGACCGTCTTCCTCTTGGCCTCGCGCCGCTGATAAAGGAAAACTTCCTTCTTCTTCTCCTCAGGGCAGAGTTGGAAAAGCTCGGATGCCCTGGCGATCATGGAGTGGAACGATCCAATCTCGTCGGGCGGAGAAGCCCTGCTGGGAGGCGACGACGGTACATCCTCGTCGTATACCTCGTCGTCCGTACCCGTCGCTGCCGTGTCAGTCCCCGTATCATCCCCTCGGGTGGACGGGGAGGAGGGCTGGAAGGGGCGCGACGGCTGAAAAGGAGGAGGAGGGTGGATCCTTCTTTTCTTGGTAGGGGGAACCCCAGAAGGTCCCGGTTCTGGGTCCCCCGACGGGAGAGGTTCCGTCGGCAACGGTAGTCTCGTCCTTATCTCTGAGCATAAGGACTGTATAGCCAACAAAATGGCCGCCGAGCTGTCTCGCGGCACTGGCAGAGGGGAATCCGATGGGCGATCAGGGGCCCCGTCGGTACCCTCGACGATGTCGTCGTCACCTGCGTCGGGATCCATCCCGACGGACCGGTCTTCTTCCATGCCGAGGCCGTGGCTTAAGACTTCGACCAGCTCCTCCTCCGAGGTTGAGGCCGAATCTACGACGACGCCCTGCCCCCCCTTTTTCTTCCCCACGGGGGATTTCACGGGGGTCCTATCGATGGGCACAAAAGAGGGCTCCCTCCGAGGTGGCAGGGAGACTCTGAGCCCCGAGGTCGCCACCACTGGCGTAGCCTCCACAGGCTGAGCCAGGGCCGCCGCGACAGACTCGATAGAGGGCTTGGCCGGATGGATTAAGGCCTTCACCACCTTAGGTGCGCTCACCGCCTTATCCTTGAGGGGGGGGACAGTGCCTTGCTCCCCCTCCGCCTTCGAGCTCGACCGGGGCATCTCTAGGAGCCTCGCCGGGTGCTCGGCCTTCCTCTTACCCGACCCAGAGCGTTGGCTCGTGGTTGATGGTGCCGGGGAGGGTGCGCCCAGCCTGGCGCCCGTAGAGCCCGACCGTTCGGCGCTCCCGGTGCCAGCGGACTCGCGGTGCTTGGCCTTATGTTGGACCCCCATCGCCGGGGCGTCCTCAAAGGTCTTAGAAGACCGCTCGGATTTCTTCCTCTTCTTCTCGCTGGACGGGCTCTTCCCTTCCAGCCAGTTGGCGAGACGTTGATGGCGGTCCTTCATGGTCCGCTCCGACATGTTGCCGCAAAACGCACAGTCCTTCTCCACGTGCGTCTTGTCCTCATGTAGGCAGTAAAGACAAAAAGAGTGTTCGTCCTCCTTGAAGACGTTCTGCAGCTGGCATCCAGGGCAGACCCTGAACAGCTTTCCGGGCGTCGAGCTTCCCTTCTCCTGGGCCATGACCGGGCCTGAGAAACTTCTGGAGTCCTCCAAAAGCGTAGCTCAACGAAATCTTCACCCTTGAGGGGCGCAGACGAATCCGACACGGGTCCCCGTTGATCGGATGGAGAGTCGGTGGAGCTTGAGGCTCTTTTGACCGAAAAAACGAAGTTTTTGAGAAAAAACGTGAAAAAATAGCACTAACGCTCAAGAGCAATAGCACGAGGATCCCAACACATGAACGTGCGGTAAAAATCTGAAGATGGGTGCCAGAGGCGGTGCTTAGGTAGAGGGCAGTCAATGGCTGTGGTCAGTATGACGCAGAGACCAGTGATTGGTTACTACTACGAAAGACAGATCAGAAACGAAACTGATACTGGTTTTTTCTTTACCGAGGATTCCCAGCCTGACGACGGGGAATATTCATGAGCATGTGAATCCATGCCAGACCCCATGCTGGAGAAGAAAAAGGAAGAAGATAGGGTCAGAGAAGAGGCGAGGAAACGCAAAGAATTCGATGACGATATACAACGCAAGCGAAGACAGAGAGCATGTAATCTTGAATATCTTGGGAGAGAGGTTAAAAAACCTGATCCAGTAGTAAATTGGGAAGATATAGAAGAATTATTTCCTGCATATGATTCAGTACCAGGCACGTCTAGGGCAAATATGGAAGATGACTTCGACACCAGAAGCATTGGAGAAACTATCAATAGAATATATGATGAGATGGGGTTAGAACAAACACCCCAAGGGGAGGGGAAGACGAGCGCCTGCTGTACGACACTGAGGATGTCTCCCAAAGTAGTGGGAATAGAGACCTATCCCTGGATAGATTAGCAATAAGTAGGAGTAAGGAGGACACAAGGAGAGGCACTAGTTGGGGACAGACAACGTCCGACTCGGAAAGGGAAGAGCGCGAGGAAAATGAGGAAAAGAGACTGAGCGAAAGACGACTCGCAAGGGAAAAAGGAATAGGATGGTCAGACACTAGCGAATCTGCACCGAGGGTATCAGAGTCAGCCACACAGTCTGACCGACATGAATAAGTATCTCATGGTCAGAGGGGGGTGTCCTCACCGCCCTATGTAGACAGGCTCAGGACATTTCCAAGCAGACGGCGATGCAGGAATATTACCCTTGCAATAGACAGGAGAACAATGAGAGAAGAGAGAGAGGGCTATGCATCCCAATTTCCGTTGCTCGAGAAGGGGGGAGTAAGACCACAATATATTCCATGGCCACACATGGATCGAGACAATTTGAAAAACAAGCTGCCAATGCTGACATCAGGAGGCGGAAAATGGATACATGAGTTAGAAAAATGACAGGAGGAAACACGTTAGCTATAGGGGACATTAATGGTCTCCTAATCACCATACTTGGTGAGAGAGCAGAGGATGTGTGGGCACGAGCTGGCTACCCTGGCGTAACCACAACTAATACTGTGCACGACAGAGCTCCATTTAACAACTGTAGAGCTGCAGTATGGAAAGCGCTACAAGTATTATACCCAGATACTTCAGAAATGGAGCTATAATGATGCGAAAAAGGAAGGAGTCTGAAGATCCATTAATTTGCATACAGAATTTTCAAGACGCATGGGTGCTTGAGACTCATGAATCTTGGACAAAATCTATACCTGTGTTTTACCATATATTGTGCCAAGGGCTGCCCGAGCCGGTGCAGAAACAGCTCAAGAAGTTGGTTGGAATTGAAGACAAGCCTTGGGCTGAAATACAGTTGACGATCGCACATTATTGTAGACTGCTGCAGGAAAGGAATCGCAAAAAGGAAGCCGCTCGAAAGGGTGAGGAAGCGAAACTGGTGCAAAAGAAATTGTCAAAATATACTCTTGAGGGAGCCATGATAACTAGCACAACTGAATCAAGCAGGCAGCAGGTGACTAATCCACAGCAGAATAATCAGGGCAATACAGGGTTTTACCTCAGGGGAAGATGATTTAGGGGAAGAGGATGGCAGAGTAATCGGGGAGGTTTCCAAAATAACCAAGGAGGTTTTCAAAATATGCAAAATGGTAATCACATTATGTCAAACGGGCAAATGATCCAACCACCGCCAGTATGATGGCTGTGTGGAATGACAGGGCATTTGGCACACCCATGCAGAAATCGAGGCATGATGCAGAACGGCCAAGGAACAGGAGCAGGCATGGCAAATCCACTTGCAGTTTTACAGCGGGGTGGTGCACAGAATCACACGGTGCAACAACAAGCGCCAGGAGCGCAACAAGGGGTGCAACCGCAAAACATGGGGAATTTTCCACAAGGACAATCCCGACAGGCACCACTGCAACTATCGCAGATTATGAGCACAGGGCAGACCATGAACCCTGGAATGGGAAGTAACAATGGGAATGAGGGAAATTCACCAGCACACAGTGGGCCAAATTTGTATATAAACTAGGACAGTTCACTTGGAACCCTGATGTGTTCTATCCAATCAGTGACACCAGACCCTCACAGCGAACCTAGGGTGGATGTCGTTATAGGGGATCAAGAATATTCCTTCTTAGTCGACATGGGTGCAACACGCTTGTGCATATGTAAAGGCAAGTTTTCCTTGTCCGGCGAGGCCATAGATACTCAGAGTTTTACAGGAGCTACCAGCCGTGTTCCCTTCACAAATGCACTTCCAGTCTCCATAGGATAATGTGAAATGAATGTGCTTTTACTATATTCTCGGCAGACCCCAGTAAACATTTTGGGTCGAGATTTAATGACAAAATTAAACATGACAATCTTGTTCATGGAGGAAGGCATAGTATGTTCCACTCCAGGAATGCACTACTCAAATGTATGCGAAATGATTAGAGCATACTCAGGACACATAGCCATGATGGCCATACCATTAGAGCCAGACATTTTCGCATATCGTGTGCTTATGGCAGGATTGCTTGGCCTTCAGACAGTCATGAGAACCCCTGATGAGTTCTCATTCAGACCCAGAATACCGATGCATGAGGAGAAGGGACAAGTATTTCCCTTGATGATGCACACAGCTGCAGTGCGAGGGATAGTGGCCTTGATTGATGGTTATGACGATGAGGGCCAATAATGGTGCACAGTAATCGCCATTGAAGAAGGATATCGAGTGACCGACGTCACCGGTGACGATCAGTTTGAAGAGCAAACAGATATGGGTGAGACAATGGTGGAAGTGAGTCTCACCTTTTGGGTAAAGATGATTAAAATGGAAGTACCTCAGGGAATGATGATGGCACTAAATTGTCCTGAATATTTTGATGACGACATAGCCAAGGTGTCTGTCTCAGTATGGACTACATGCCCTTATGACGTAGGCCTCTTGAAGGGGGTTGGAGAAGTGAAGATTAAACTGAAACCAGGAGCAATTCTACCAAAAGCCAACAATATCCCATGTTTAGAGAGGCAGATGAGGGGATTTTTAAGACAATTTCTGCTATGATAGAGCAAGGCATCTTAGCGACGTCAGAGTCGTCATGTAATATGTCAGCGTACTCTGTGAAAAAAAGTAAAGTGGGGCTGTGGAGGCTAATTCAAGACCTAAGGCCAATAAATGATATTGTTGAGGCCGAGTTACCTTTAGTCCCTAACCCGGCTACAATTCTATGTTATATACCTTTTGAGGCAAAATATTTCACGGCAATTGACCTGAAAAATGCATTTTTCTCAATCCCGTTGCACCGCGACTCACAAGATCTGATGTCATTCACGTTCAGACAAATGCGTCTGAAAAGCACGAGGCTGCCACGGGGGTACTGTGAGTTTCCTTCTATTTTTAACAGAGCCCTGCCAATGGATTTGAGCAATATCGCACTAGAAAGTGGCGTCCTGCAATACGTGGATGATATCTTAATTTGTAGCACAGCAGAAGAACAATGCAGGCACGATTCTGTTCAGCTATTGACTATGCTGGCTGAGAAAGGATATAAGGTTGACAAAAAGTTACAATATTGTCCACAAGAAGTGCTGTACATAGGCCAGCTGATCTCACATGAGGGAAATAAAGTAACCCCAGAAAGGGCTGAAGCCATACACGGCTAAGCCACACATGATAAAGTAGATGCAGAGCTTTTTAGGCCATAGGTCTTCGACTACAGCTCTTACATGAAGTCTTTACGTCAGGCCCTAAAGAAGGCCCAAGTGACGAATGAAAAGATCGAATGATCTGAGACCATGGAGAAAGGATTTGCTGAACTCAAATGTGCCATCTGCACAGCACCAGTTCTAGGGATCCCCAATTATGCAGAAGAATTTTACCTGTTTTCACACACAAATGGCAGCGTTATGACGGCAGTACTCACACAGAGAACCACGTTCAGGTACAAGCCCCTGGCATACTACAGTGGGAATTTGGACCCAGTAATGAGAGGTCATTTCCTGTGCTAAACAAAGTTTAGCAACCACAGGGTTTGCCATAGAGAAGGCTACAACCATTGAGATGGGTTACTCAATGACGTTGTACGTCGAGCACTCACCTTTTGCCATTCTAGAGAAACCAAAGAGCACATTGACATCTCAGAGAGCTTCTGCTTATGAAGTGATCATATCAAATCCATCGATTAAAATAGTCCGATGTAAGATAGTAAACCCAGCTATGTTCATAGCAGAGCCAGTCACGGAAGGAGAGCCCATACATGACTGTACAAATTATGAAGAATTCTATGATGAAATCCCCAGGGTGAAAAATGCCTTGGCAGAAGGAGAGATAGTCTTTATTGACGGGTCTTCGAGGATCGACCAAAATGATGCGCAAAGATACACAGCCGTTGCTGTGATGAAGCACACAATGAATTGAGAGTTTCAAGTGCTTCTTAGATGCACAAATACCATCTCATTATTCAGCATAGGATGCAGAATTATTGGCGTTAATACTCTCCATTGAGAATCACATAGACTAGGAAGTAACAATGTACAGTGATTCCGCCTATGTGACATCAACAGTGAACGCAGACTTAGCGTGCTGGAAAAGGAGGGGCTACCTCCGAGCAGATGGCACGCCAGTGCAGCACGCAGCCTTATTGGACAGGCTGATCAAGGCAGTACAGCTCCCAGTGGGCATAGCGGTTGTGAAATGCGCCGCCCACACGAAGGGGACAGATTTTATCTCATGTGGGAATCAAGCAGCAGACACGGAAGCCAAGCGCATGGCATTGAAAAGCGAAACAATCATGGAAGTGGAAGTTATCCATGCCAACGAGCGAATGATGGTTACACGAACTGCACCTGAAAGTTACATTTATTTGGGGCAAACACAGCTAATGGAACTCCAAGGAGAGGCGCCACAGGAAGAGAAGAACCTGTGGAAATGTCGAGGGTGTTCTTTAAACCCCTCTGACAGCTTGTGGCAACAACATAGCACTGGTAAACCAGTAATGCCTGTAGCCCTATTAAAAATATTGCTGAAGCAGTTACATTACCCGGAGTACATGACAAAAGAGAACCTAGCAGCAACACTCGCAGAAGACTGGTTCATACTGAATTTAGTGGAGCACATTGCATTCTTTATGGTAAACTGTATAATTTGTCAGTAATTCACGGCTGGGCACACATTAAAAGTAATGAGAGGAGTCATCCCAAGACCAAAGGGGCCTTTTCAACACTTGCATATCGATTACGTTGACATGATTCAATTATGTAACGGGTACAGATACTTAATTGTTGTGGTGTGTCCATTCTCTAGATGGATTGAGGCAGGTCCATGTACATACCCAGACTCTACCTGTGCGGCCAAATATTTTGTGAGAGAAGTATTCCCCAACTGGGGGGTGAGCGAGGTCATGAGGTCAGATAATGGCCCTCATTTTTTCAATGCAGTGTTCGAGAAGATTAGCTTGCTGCTTGGTATAAAGCACAAGTTCTCATCGGCGTATCATCCACAAGGTAATTGGATCTGTGAGAAGCTCAACGGCTTGTTAAAGGAAAGGATAGCCAAGTTGAAGCTTACTCTAAAGAAGGGATGGTTGCACTGCCTTCCACTGGCACTGTACGCGCTTCGGAACCAATCCGGGTCCAACCATCATTTTACACCGCACGAGATAGCAACAGGAAGAAGAATGAGAACTCCTCTGACACCCCGAGATAGAGCCAGATGTGTTGCCCAGTCAACAGGAGAGGTTTTCGGGTCTGAAATGCAAAACTATCTGAACTGTATGACATCTTGGCTTACTTTGATTTCAGACCAGCGGCAGCGACGATGCAAAGGGTGCAGAGCAGCACAGAACACAGAAGGAGATACTACAACAGACCAAGTTCAAGGTTTACGTGTTCCATCCGTCTTCCCTGGAGACGCCGTCCTTGTGAAGAATCATACAAGGAAAAAGTGGGACGAGCCAAGATTCAACTGACCTTTTAGAGTGGAGGACTGCACTCCATCCGCAGTGAAACTACAAGGCAGGAGAGCTTGGTTTTTTCTCGGCGATATAAAACCCTACATCAGAGAAGATCCCCAGCCTGCACCCCAATGAGAGGAATCGACAAGCGACGGGGGAAGAACCCCATGACGCGGAAGAAGGGCGCATGACCAGCTAGACAAAGACAAATAACTTTTTGCAAATTGTGGCTTAAATTGGACACTTCATTTTAGCAATAAAAAGGGATAAGCACATAAAAAACAGATACTCTGTAGATCCTAGTTGCAGGGTGAAGAAGACAATTGCACGTGTAAGCCACAACACAGGCTATTGACTATTGAATTTTGGACTGAGGCACACTTAAGCTTTGAGAAAAGAATATGCCAAATTTTGACCGAGGACACTTACATTGGAAGCAAACACAGTATCCCTACTCGTTCCACACCAAGACCCTATTCAGAATCACTTATGGTGTCCCGCAGTAACGACATCACCAAGGATGTGGTCACCTATTTTGATCTAGTGCTAAAATCATACCCGTCATTGGTAGGGAGGCTCACCAGTGTCACTGACTTCCTACAAGATCCTGAAAACAAAAAGACAATAAGACAACTCCTCACTGTCATTGCCAAACAATTTATCCTACTCCATGAGTACAGTGAGAAAGAATCAAATGTTCCCAACACAGGCGGAAATAGATGAGCTCATCAACGCACTGTTCTTTCGCATAATTGAAGACTGTCCAACTCAGGAGAACAACAGATACACTTGCATTCCTTCGAGACCCAGCAAATACAGAACATTTAAGTCATCTTTTAAATAAAATCATAATTCTAGTTGCACTCCACGCGACCGGACAGTGCAGACATTGTTCACATTTAAGAGAAAACATATAATCCGAATCTCAGCAAGACAGGACGAATGTCCCTGTCAGCAGAAGACACCATGTTGGCCCATAATGTCCTCTTTCGCCTAGTCACTGACTTTCCAGAGCTAGTGGGGAGACCAATCGATGTTAACGTCCTCACTTTCATCAGAGACCCAGCGAATATTGCACAGATGGGAATGCTCCTACACGGAATCGTGCTCCAAGTGGAACTCTCTAACCATCAGTGGAGCTATCTGAGGAGAATCTAAAAGCCTTCTGCCAAGGGACAGGTCAAGGAAGCAGTGTTAAGAACTCCCTGTGTCCTATTTGTTGCTATTTTGTCCCTAGTCCTCCACACTGATCAACGTACACTATGTCCTCAGGACTGAAGCAAATCCGAGTAGTAGATTGGGAGCTTACCTATTTTGAACATGCACAGTAAAGGGACTCACTAACGTGTTATTTTATTTTGATTGTTCTCATAGTCTAGCAAAGGAACTGTATCCTGACATAAAAGACAATTTGTCACTCGTGAAAGGGGGGACACTCTTAAACTCAGAACTCAGAAAACGATAATTGGTTAAGGGACTAATAACATTGACATTTGGCGAATGATCGAGATGGGGGTCCAGAGCAGCAATCTGGTCCTCCCACAAGAAGAAAGGCACCCCCGCTTCTCTGGAAGAAAATGCTGCCGCCTGACCTACAGGGGCATAATGTACCATGCATCAAATTCATTTTTGTTTTACTGTCATTAACAATCAGAACTGCATTCTTTATTCATGCACAAAGCGCTCCAATTTCAGCGCACCCACCTAATGATGCACGCATAAAACCCACAAAAGCACCCAGACCGTATATATAGTCATTCCAGTCCCTAGAAGATCTGACGGTGGAGTGAATGAACTTGGAATGGATGTGATTAGCAATGATACACACACACTTGTGGTCACAGACAAACAAAAAGGCCAGAGATAGGGTAGGCAAGGAATGAATGAAGTAATATCACTGACAACTACACGCATGCAAACACTGAATGCACACAAAACAGGCCTGGTGTCAATGACTGCAGAACCACAAACCAAAGCAGTAGAGAAGAAGAGACTGCCTGCCATAAGAAACTCCACACAAGATGTTGTGAGAAAACAAGAATTAAAACAAAAACCAACAGAAGCAGTTATGTCAAACTCTTAAGAAAACAAGAGCCAACTCTGAGAAACTCTCTGCACGGACACAACTGATAGTAGACTCATTAGGTCTTCACATAGCCAGAGTAAGGGAACTGCAAGAGGAACGGAAGAACAAAACCGCAGAGACTGTATTACCAAACACATATGTTCCAACGCAAGGGACAAGTACCAATTCTACAATACAACCATACACCGGACCAGTGTCAGGCTGGTTGGCATGGGCATTTGTAACCAGCAGGAGAAAGATGTATGAAAGAGAGAAAGAACTGCCAGACTGTTGTCCACTCAAATGGCGCAGATGAGGAGGCCTGCACCATGGACCAGGATACCAGAGAATCCGCCAGCAAGAAAAAGCCATACAGATGCATTCAGGGATGTAGTCATAGCCAACTACAGGAAAACATTAAGAATCAAGAGAAGTATGCATGGAGATGAAAATTAACTAAACCACTACCTGGACAGCACAGCACATCTGGGAAACAACATTTGGTACCAGCACATGAAGGAAGTTGGAAAACGAAATTCAGAAGGGGAATGCTTTGTTTGCGCACTCCTACCATACAGCATGGGGAAGTCAAAGATCTTCGTAGCTCTAGAAATTGATGTCCAGACAGCACATTGTCTGTCAAATGTAGCAATGTGCAAGTCCAGAGGCCAGTTCATGGGTAGTGATGCCTCATTAATATGGGCAACTAACACAGCCTATCCTGAGGAAGATGATTATGTTCAAGACCAAGACATTAAGATAACAAACAGAGCGCATACTAGGAATCATGTGATCAGGTACGAGAAACCTGGAGTTAAAGGAGCAGGAATTAGTTGGGAAGTGAACCTGAGACTAGATGTCCAAGGAAAAACTCCAGAGGAAGCTTGAAAGTGGAAGAATAAAGCCCAAATGCAGATTTGGCGAACAGTGCTTTCACCAGATGGGTGGGAAAAAGGAGTGGTGAATTGCAGAGCCTGGGTGATCACTGAACTCTACAAAGAAACTGTTGACATCGTGCAGAATGGTTGCAAGCCATTATTGCCGAAACTTGCAAAACTATTGACATGGGTCGAAGACGGAGGAGTACCCTTGCAGATAGTGCCACTAGAAAGCCCATAATTCTGCTTCAAGAATAATGGCACAAGAAAGATGGGGGAGAATCAGAACTGTGGACGAGTTTTTGACGATCCAGGAATGGTGCATAGAACTGCAGTAATTATGGATCATTATTGGGCATGCGGATCCAAGGCATACATCAGACTGCCAAGAGACTGGGGAGGTACATGCACAATAGTGAATGTCCACATTCCAGCATTGGTGATCCCGAAAAGTAAGCTGAATATTGACAGTTTCCCGAAAGCAGATGCTCACCTGTGGAAGAAGCGATCTGGGGAACTGATAACTCGGTGAAGAGAGAGAATTACTTCTCTGCTAAATCAGAAGAAGCTTTTCATGCAATCCCATATGAACACGGCTGTTCAGCTTTACCTCACAACGATTTTTATGCCAAGAATCCAAGTTGGAGTAAATACTAAATGGTTGCATATAACCAGATGGGAATTACTACAGACCATCAACACGACCATAAAAGGATTCAATGCAATCAAGAAAGAGCTAAGAGCCATCCGACTGATGACTCTCCAGAAGAGAGATGTCCTTGACATAATCACAGCTATGGATGGAGGAGTTTGTGCAAAAATAGGAGAATCGTGTTGCACATTTACACCTTCTCACAATGAGGAAAATTGCACTTTAACAGAAGCCATAGGTATGCTGACGAAGTTACAGAACCAGATGATCGACGAAACTGACGAAGTTGATGATGGCAGCTGGTTTGGATCACTATTCTCTTGGGTCCCACAATGGATGGCAGACATATTCAAGTTCCTAGGAGCCCTGCTAGTGATGATATTACTAGGATGTTGTGTTATCAAGATAGTAATCTCGCAATGCCAGAAAACTGCGAAGAAAGCCATAGGGATGAAGATCATGATTGATGTCAAGCCAAGATGGAAGCCCAAAGACCTGACTGATGAAGAAATAAGAGACTTTGTGAAGGGGCAGCAGGCACGCGCCAGAAGGTACAAAGTTTCTCTATCCCAGGAAGCACAGAAATTATGTGGGAAGATGGGTTTACTGTAGCCCAAATGGACATTGTCAACTCATGACATGGAATAAAGACGGACATGTAAGAACAGCAGGAAGCCTGAAGGGAGTAATAAAGATATGGACTCTGAAGAGACACTTTTTCAAACCATCATGTATAAATCCAGAAGATGAAGAAGGAATGAACCCAGGTGATGGAGTGAAGATATAGAAGAACCAAGTGAATTGCATCCAAAGAAGGAAGTGAAAGTGGTTGATGAATCGCCCAGAGGGGGGAGTATAGAGGAGGTCCCAAATAAAGCCAGCACTCCCATCGCCCATTTTGAAGTACCAAGAACATTCACACCAAACTATGTGATGTATGATAAGCAAATAAACCAGCAGAGAGCCGCAGTAGGGCTCTGCCCAGTACCCATCAGAAGAGCAACACCTATTGAAGTACCAATACCCAGACAACCATGGATAGTAAGGTATCCATTGAGAAACCCCCCCCAACAAATGAGACGAAATGAAGATTGTCTAAGTACCATCCTGGAAGAAACCAAAAAGGCCTTAATGGAAGATGAATGGTGATGTCCCGAGACTGGACAGCCTAACAGATAGAACAAATGGCGAACCAAGAATGGCACAAAGAGACGAAACGCCCTGAGAAAAGAGATTGTGAGCTTAAAGTGATAGAAAGCTATCAAAGCGTAAGAGAGTTAAGCTGTAAGCAAAATGAATACAGTCGATCACTTTACGCCTGTACATATGCTTGGAACCGCAAGAAAGCTAAGAAAACAGTGCAGCTTGCTATGCTAAGTAGAAGAATAGCGCGGCAAACACCATTATACATAATCTACCTCAAAACGAAGCACATTATTATAAGTGCGATTCCACTTTGCACAAAAAGCCGAATCAACTCAGCTTACTAGAGGCCAAACAAGACAAGATTGATATTCTAGCAAAATGAGAAGAGACAGCTGAATCGAAACCCAGCAGATGCAACTCGTGCCTGGAGAGCCAAGGTCATACCAATAGAAGGAACGAACATTAGCTACATCTAAATGAAACTTAAGAACAGAATATCCTGTCTTTGAAAGGTCAAGAGAAGGAAGCGTAGGCAGGTGGCTAGCCGAATAAGAATTAAATGCACAAATTGTGAGAAACTAGGCAAATTCACGGTGTCTGCATCACGTGACCATCCGAGCGAGGAGAAGCATGAGTTCACACCTACGCTTGGCATCCGCCCAGGAAGAGATATCGGAACTTTCCCAGACAGAAGATGCAGTTTCGAGGCCAACCGCAATAACATAATTGACACACAGTTGTTGAAGTGATGATTGATTGTAACCTTAATTGGAGGAAGGCCGGGTAGCTGAGGAGGCACCCTGCACGTGGCTGACCATTCTGCGTGCTGCTAAGTGGAAGTTATGCATGGGGTTGGTGCCAACCCTATCACAATGGACCAAATAATCTAGGGTCCTTCAGTTAGTAGAACCAATGGGATGTCGTACCTTTAGTGACGTCTACAGTAGCCATGTTTGAAGGAAGGGCTTAGATGCCCACCTAACAGTATTTACTCAATCCGTTACCATATACAGATATAGTACCTATATTAAAGTTACCTTTTCCTAGCCAATAGAATTGCATGTTAACTTTTAAGTGTAACACGTCATTATGACGAGTTTTGAGTATAAATGTCACTGTCTGTATGAGGTTCGTTGGAGTCGAAACGAGGCAGACTATCGCATCACTGCTGATTGCCATTACTCCCTGTTTTTTGCACTTGTCATTAAACGGACTCCCTTTGCCAAACCATTGAGTTGTTATGTCATGTTATGTTACTTTGCATTTATATAGCACCTTATGTACCATTGGTGTGGTCTCAAGGCACTGGTAGGTTGAACGCCCTCGGGAACCGAAGTTCAAGTCAGTAGAGAGAATGGAGAGAGTCATAAAGGTGCGTGTGAGCACCGGATATGTGTGCAGCTGGTGTGGCATTCGTGTGATAGCTGCTTCTTAGCGGTAGGTGTGGTGGTTGAGAGTTCAAGTATATGTGTTCGTTCTGGCAGGTTGTTATCCAGACCGATTCTGGCTGCGTTAGGCCTGAGGAGAACACTTAGGCAGGAGGTTGTGTAACCAGCAGTGTTTAGTTAGGGTGATGGGGAGTATGAGGCAAATGATGGTATGAGAACAGGTATATACCGAATGGTGTCATAGTATCGCTGTGTTCTAGTTGAGTGGAAGTGTAAAGAAGAGAGTAAGCGTGGAGATGTGATATGGTAGTTTACCTTAGGTGCTTGAGATCGAGTCACTCCAACCCGTTCCATGCACTCCAACCAGTTCCATGCACTCCAACCCAGTTCCATGCACTCCAACCTAGTTCCATGCACTCCAACCTAGTTCCATGCACTCCAACCTAGTTCCATGCACTCCAACCAGTTCCATGCACTCCAACCATTTTATGTACTTCATATCGTTCCATGCACTCTATTATTTTTGTACAGTATTCATTCTGTGTCCTCTATCTGTTCCGTGCATTCCATCTGTTGCTCAGTTCTATGTGCACTATCAGTTTGATCAGTTCTATGTATTCCTTCTGATCAGTGCACTTCGTCCGATCTATGCATGTCATCCCTTCATCATCCAGTCTGCTCCTTTCATTCGTTCTACCCGTATTATCCTCTCTCCATGCATCACCCATCCACATATATCATCTTCACACGTTCCAACCACATCACCCGTTCCAACCACATCACCCGTTCATCCACCTACTTCGTCCGTTTTACCTACTTCGCCCATTCCATCCACCTACTTCGCCCGTTTTACCTCCTTTACCCATTCCATCCACCTACTTCATCCGTTCCACCCAATCCATCCGTTCCACCCAGTCCATCCGTTCCAACCACATTTTTCACTTGATCCAACCCTTCAACGGTTCATCCACATACTTCACCGGTTCCATCCATATACTTCACCGGTTCCATTCAGCATACTTCACCAGTTCCATCCACATACTTCATCGGTTCCATTCAGCATACTTGACCCATTTTGTCCAGATCGATCACCCGTTCCTTCCAACCACTTCACCCGTTCCTTCCGCACTCTACACCCGCTCCGCACTCTACACCCGCCCCGCACTCTACACCCGCTCTGCTCTCTACACCCGCACCATACCCTACATCTGCTCAACACCCTAAATCTGCTCAACACCCTAAATCTGCTCAACACCAGTGGTCGAAGTGAGCGGGAGCGGTGCTCCTCTACTTTTTTAAATTACGTTTTACAGCTCCTATACTTTTATTTTAAAAAGAAACCGTTCTGGTTGGTTTTGTTTTAAAATAAAAGTGTAGAAAGACGTTGCAGCTTGCCCTTTCAGTGCGCTGCACTGAACGTTCCCTTAAACAGCAGGTGAAAGTGTTTGGGGGTTTGTATTGTGTGTGAGAGGGGTTGTGGCAATGGGTTTGTGGGGAGTGGGTGTAGGCCAGCAGGGAACATAGTTCCACTACTTCTTATCGTACACTTCGGCCACCGCTCTACACACTCATCTGCCCTACACGCTTCGTCCGCTCTACGTACTTCGTCCGCTCCACTCACTTCGTTCGTTCATCCTGCATTATCGGTTCAGCCCATGTCACTTGTCGCACGCACTCGATCCATTCCGTGCCCTCCATCTGTCCCATGCACTACACCCGTCTCATGTACTCGAATCGTCTATTCTGTTCATTCCATTTATACCACGCACTCTTACATTCCTTGCCATCTGTCTGTGCACTCATCCATCACCTGTATTCATCTTTCCATCCTCTTCACTATGTAAGGAACATCCTCTTCTGTACCTCCAACACCAGCATGTGGAGAGTGGACACGATGTCCAGCAACCTGTTCCATGGGAGTTGTCTGGGCCCACATAGTCATCACCGTCTCTGCTGTCGTCCCCCTAGAAAATCCTGTCTTACTCTGCTTTTCCGCCGTAGAAGTCGTTCCCCAGATGCTCCTGGACCGTGTGAATTGACACGATATCTTCATTCAAAGAAGAAATATATGTGCCCTGGAGCACGGAAGAGGCCTCCAATGCCTCTCTCTCCCCCACCCCCCAACCCCTCTGAGGCCTGAGGGTTTGGAGCCGGACTCAGGGATGGCATCCTCTTCTCCGGTGTCTTCTCCACCGGCTTGGCCGAAGCCTCCCGCCTGGGAGGATGCCCACTCTGGGAACCGTCAGGCCCCCCTGAGTGGGTCAGCCCCTTTAGCCTTCGAGAGGGCTGCCGCCACCAGCTCCATCATCAGGTATGATGTACTCTGGTCCACCTGGGACTTCAGGGGTAGGTCGGACACCTGAGCCTTGGCCTTCTCCGGCTTCTCCCACAGCTTCCCAGAGTTTACTGATTTCCTCTTCGAGGAAGAGCTGGAGGCCAATTGAGATGGAGGCTTGTCGCGGGACCCCCACGGACGGGGCGACCAAGGACTTAGCCTGCTTCTCGGACCAGCCGGTCCTGGGTGAGGCATGCCCCTGCTTGCCGCACGGGGTAGAGGCTTTGGGGTTGAGCCATGACATGAATCTACTGTCGATCCTTGATGGTGCATTTGGTGAATCCAAGGCAAATGTCGCAATCCACTTCCCTGATCCAGATGGCGACAATAGAGGCACTGGCGGTGTCTTCCACAAACCAGTTCCTCAATCTGCAGCTGGAGCAGAGTTTGAAGAGAACCTCCGTCCTCCTCAGACATGGTCTGGCATGCGGTGTAGGCCTGATAGCCCTCTGGAATCTTCGATGAAAACTGGATGATTCATGCCTTTGAGGGGTGATGAAAGAAGCCGACCAAATGATCACTGCTGGCCAGTGAAAAACGAAAGAGCACCCAGGCTCCATTTAACTAAAATTTGACATTACGAAAAAAAACTTGAACACAGAAAAGCTCGGAGCAAAACACGAGGACTCCCCCCAACACTTGAACGTGTTGTAAAAATCTGAAGATGGCTGCCAGAGGAGGAGATTAGGGAGAGGGCAGTCATTGGCTGGGGCAGTATGACCCAGAGTTCAGTGATTGGTTTAGAGGAGGAATAGAGTTTGTAAGTGAAACTTTCTTTTACCGAGGATACCCAGCCTGATGGGGAATATTCATGAGCATGCAAATCCATGACAGACCCCATGCTGGAGAACTGGTCTTCTAAACCACTTAAAAAAAAAGCACTTACAAGGATGGCCGCTTTGGTGGAAAAACATGCAGAGTACACTTACCTGGCTTGCTTGTTCATAGCAACCACAACTGAGCAGTCTACGGCCCTCTCAGTGTCAAAACGCCTTTGAATGTCTTCAAAGTACTTGCGATATAGCTCTTCTCTGCGTCTCTCCTCACGCTTCAGGCGCTCTTCTACACTCAGTTGTCCTAATTGATTGGTGTTGGAGTCATAAATCAGCACCCCCATCCATCTCAAGGTGCAGCTATCTCGTCTTAAAGTACTTCGGAGCAAACCTCGGCTCTATGGGCCGGCTGGGGGTCTCCTGAGTACAGGGCCCTGAGACTCGCCCATGAGGGACACCAAGGAGTGGTTACAATGCAGACATACCTAAAGTCACGGATCTGGATGCCTCGTATACAACAGAGAGTGATCAACCTGTTTGAGGCTTAAGTAGCATGATAGTCCTTATGGCAGCAGCCAGCACCAGAACCAATTGCCAACGCCCCAGGAGTCAGGAGAGATGAGAGTCAGTAAGTGTGGATTTTTGCACCATCACGAATGAGGGGTACCTTCTGGTTGCAATTGATGAATTCAGCAGGTACCCAGAAGTGGAACCGGTAAAATCCACAGACGCAGGAACCACCATAACAGCACTAGAAAAGATTTTCACCACCCGTGGCTTGCCCAGGAACTTTGAGTGACAACAGCCCCTCGTTCACCAGTGGATCACAGCGTGTTGGCCACAAATGAACAGAGATGCTGAAAGATTCATGGGCTCTATTAACAAGACGATACAGATTTCAAAAGATCAACAGCCCTGGTTCCCAGTAGTGTATCGTTTTTTGCGGTCATATCGCCAGACCCCCCTCCACCACACACAGCAACACAAGTAAACCCAGCAGTTCTGAGGTTCGGGGTGCTGCTCCAGACAGAACTTCCCCTCCTCCCTAACTGGGTAGCACCCGAAGTAGACATTGAACAAGTAGAAAGGAACCGACAGCAACACAACGAGAGAGTGAGTCATACCCGACAAGCTCAACACAGAGAAATACAGGGCGGGGACATGGTGCTGGTAAACAGGTGGCCCCCGCAAGAAAATGTCAATTCCTTACTAGTCTCATCCATGGATGGTGTTTGAGTTCAACCATAGCATGGTGAATCATATTGTTGGTGATATCGCACAACTGTTGAAGAGTTACTTACTGTTATGTTATAAATGCATGCTTGGGCGAGTGTAGTGCTGCACTGGACTCAGAGTGTCACGTGCTGAGAGGGGGAGCCCGATCCACGTGACACAAGGAGGAAGGGGAGGAGATAAGAAAAAATGGGCACGCACCTGGGATGCGGGGCAGTTCACAGTGAGACTGGAACCGTGAGTGGTGTCTTTTATGAGCTGCGGCTGCACGGCCTAACACATGGCAGCAACAGCAGACCGAAGTATGGGGATACATGTAGTTTTAAAAACGGTACAGCTCAGGCTTTCCTGGGCAGTACCTACATGGATCTCTCTGTTTCTTGTGGGCCTCCCGGGTGACTTTAAAAAAACAATTAAGTGGGATGAATGATCATATGAAACAGCACTGCAGTCTTTAGAGTCTGACCCTCTCGCTTGTAAGGCCGTACTGCTTTGCAACGCTCCCCTCAGGTATTATTAGGCCCCTCCACCGGAGTGCAGATATGGGTACATGGTTGATGATGCTGAGGGACACCCTACTCAACGCGGCACACCCTTAGCCAAGAGGAATTCCGTTTCCTTTCACCGTTTCAGGCCCACCCATTTCAGCTGCTCCTCATCAGTGCCTCTACTAGAAGACTCAGCCTGGGACATCCTTCATCACTGCCATCCTGACCTGCTCTTGCCTTCAACCAGGCCACCTCACACACACAGCATGGAGTTT
This sequence comes from Ambystoma mexicanum, assembly GCF_040938575.1. Classification (NCBI taxonomy): domain Eukaryota; kingdom Metazoa; phylum Chordata; class Amphibia; order Caudata; family Ambystomatidae; genus Ambystoma; species Ambystoma mexicanum. The sequence goes on from NC_090926.1 coordinate 19,251,622, forward strand.
TGTCTTGACCTGGGCCTATCGCACATATGGCCCAAGTTTTTATCTGCACACCAAGGGTGCACCTAGACTAAAATGTCAGGGCGGGTGGGGAAGGTGTGGCTAACCCTTCAAATGTTGGGAGGGGCGCTAACTTCAGAGACTTTGGGGGAGGGGCAAACTTACTTGTGTGGGGGTATCTAACTTCTTTACACATTCAAATGAGGATATTCTGGGGAAGCTTCAACGTTGGAAGCAGTAAACTCTCCTTCATTTCTGAAACGTCACACTTAAGAACTGCTGCGAGAATGAGCCGTCTCTGATCTGGCCCAAAGACCCATTTCTATTAAAAGACGACACAGAGCCTGGGAACAATACAACCTTCTTTATTCTCTTCCCAACTGGAACTTCCTTCTTCCCTCCCCAGGAGGCCCCTTCCTTTCCTTCCCATTGCCCTCTTGTCCCACCTACTCTCTTAAGAGGGCAGCAGCTTTAAAGCGGCATTGTCCTCTGGGTGTGTGGGACACAACGTCCCCCCCACTTATGTTGTTGCATGGACAATCCTTCTATATTTCTTCTACATGTCAGAGCGGCCTGCTGATGTGCCGGCATGGACGTCCGGGCATCTTCTCTTTCCGTTCTCTTCCTCAATCTTCTCTCTGCTCTTCTGCCGGTAACTCTTGGTCACTCTTTTCTCTTTCCCTCTCTCTACTTTCTCCTCCTTCTGGTCTCCTCATCTGTTTAAAGAACAATGCGTTTCTGGTGACCTCATGGTCACCTGCTTGTGCCGTAATCATTAATCCTTGTTGTGCTCTGACCATAAATAGTGCAGCACCATGCTTGGAGTCTGTCTTCCTCGCTTGCCATTATTTGACCATTACGGCTTTGCCCTGGGTGAATGTCCTGTCTTTTGAGTATCTGTTATTGTCATGACTTTCAATAGTCACTTGTTTCCTCTCCATATCTCATCCTCCATCGTGTCACTGCTGATTTCGTATCTCACCAGTCGCGTTCTTGGTTGATATTTTATCATCACTACTGCTGGGGTGAGCCCTGTTGCTTCATGTGGCGTGTTTCGATAGTCCCTTAACAGGCAACCTAGTGCTTGTTGTATTTGCATTCTGTTGATGGTCGCTTTTTGTATTGCCCTTTTTCACAGACGACATGAATAATAATAAATGATAATAATGAACCTTTCGGCCATACTTTTAGCTTGTGGCCAAAGAGAGGCCCCTTTTTGCTGGTGGAATCCTACGTGGGATGCAAACGGATGGAAAGCATGTCCATTGAATGATGGCCCATTGTCAGTCTTTACAACGTTTGGGATGCCCCACTTGCTGAACATCTCATTCAGTATTCCCACCACATGTGAGAATGCTGTCAAAGGTGAGTTTTTTTTATTTGCGGATGTGACAAATTGACTTCCAGGGCACCAGTGGTCCAAGGATGATTATTAGTTTCCAAACCATCAATCAGCCCCACACCTCAGATTGAAAACACAAGTCAATTATAAACCTACTTGTCCAATTTTGGTAACATGGACGGAACAGCAGGCTTACCTCTGCAGGGTTGCGGATCGTTGGTTAGTTGCAACCCAGGGAAATACAATTATTACCCAATGATGAAAGGGACTGTCCAGTCAAGGTTGTATACAAATATCTACTTTATTATTATCACAACAGACAGTTCTAGCACACTACAAAATACAACCCACCCTGTAAAGGAATGAAGAGGACATCCAGTTTCAAGAAGGAAAGGGGATGCACTCTGGATAATGACAGGAGAGTAATCGGTAAAGTAATTAATCACAATAGTTCAAGGATACTTGGTTTCAGTACAAACGGAGCAATGGGTTGTGAAATGTCACTAGGGACCTTTGGTGTACAGTACCACAATGTGCTTGTAGAAGTTCTTGGTGCTCGACAGCGTTCAGTCGGTTTTAGGGTGCGTGGCAGCTTCTGTGACAGAGTTCAAGATGGGCGACAGCTGCAGGGGTCAGGCGACAGGCATTTCGGTGGGTGAGGCTGGACAGACGGATGCATGCTGGCCTACACAGCGGCTCGGGATCATGAATTGTTGTCTCAGGTTGGTGGGTCTGAAGCACTGGTCGAGGTGTCTTGGATGGTGTGAGTGACTGCGGCGTGACAACAGTCAGTGGTGCAGTCAGTTGCAGCTCGATGGGCTTGACTGCCTTGAAAGTTTCCTTTTAAGATGGACGCTGGTTGATGTTTGTCGGTGCACTCCTTCTAGCCTCTTTGCTGGGCTCGTGTTGCCCTTTAAGGCAGATGGCCCAAAGCTCAGGAGAGTGTTGCAGGCTATGGCCTTGTCCTTGTTTGGTTCAGAGACTCTCTGGCTCTTCTCACCTAGGAAGCTTGCTTCAGAGCCTAGCAGGCAACGCTGTGTGCTGGCTGGGTACTGGTTCTGGAGCTGCTGGAGGACCCTCTGTTCCCTGGGAGATGTCTAGGGGAGGGATCTTGCTTCCCTCTTTGGAAATTATGGCCTTCCTTCACTGGCGGAAGCTGTAAGGCAGACTGTACATTCAGCCAGGGTCCAAATGAGTCCTTGTAACTCCTTGTAAAATCTTCAGATGATCTTCCAAAAGAGGGCCTCAACACTCTTTTAAAGCCAAATGGGCCCCAGTGATTGGTGTAGGCTAAGCCTACCTTAATGAACCAATCCGGGGTCCCCACCAACAATCTTTTGTTAGGCGTGAGGTCATAACCAGAGTACTTTGCAACAGGAAAGGTAAAGGGGTGAACACATGTACTACTTAGTCCCACCCATCTTCCTGTCTTTTGTGGATCAAAGGGTCTCGCTGGTTATTTGAGCTCTCTGTGGTTATTGATTAAAGGCAGGTTTCCCTTGAAGTGGTGGTGAGAACAGACTTTCTGTCTCCATCAAATTACATACTCCTACCCTCTGAATGGGGCCCCCCAGCTGGGGTTGCCTAGTGTAAACACATGTACCAGACAAGACACTTCACTGCCCTTGATACTGAGGGGCGGGAGCTGGCCACAGGCTTACACAGTGCATATCAAAGGTTGTTGGGGGTTTTCCTGTATTTTGTTAGCCTCTGCAGCTAGGCCCTGTGTGGGCCTGTTTGAAGTATGCTATATTAGTATGCTAATAATGTTTAAATGCTGCCACCATTTCTGCAGGGCCAAAAAAGGATAGGGTGGATCCATGAGCCTTTGTTATTTTATTAGGCTTGAGATGCCTTGATGTACTCCTGGGTGTCACATTCCAACTAAATATGACAGGGAGGACTGCGCCTGTAGGCTGTGTCCACCTAGAGTAGACGGGTCATGCGGTGAGCATAGGATAATGTGTGCAGTTTAGCCCCACACATTTTCCAGAGGTTGTCCTACACTCATTCAATTTCATATAAAATGTCCAAAAAGGCCGGGGTGCTGTGTCTGTGAGGTCAAATGCTAAAGGTACTTGCCACGGGATCGTCTCGCTCTGCGCCTTGTGTAAAGAGTTCGATGGTTGTGCTGCTACGGTGGCTGAGATGTTTTTCTGATGACATGGCTGTGCAGCTATCCCGTCTCACGCCTTGATGGGGCCCTTACACACAGGTATTGTCCCTCTCTGCAGTGCTCAAGGAGCTCCTGGGTGGTGACCCTGCACCCCACCCACTGTTCTTTGGGTCGTGGGGATTTCTGCCTCTGTGAGGTGTTCATTATGCCCTTTTGCTGTGGGCAATGTTGTTGGGGGGTTTGTACTTACCCCCCGCTGGTCCGCACTGTGCGGATGGTCGAATTCCCCACAGCTGATATCTAGAGTATTTGTCTATAGTTATTAAAAGGTATCTCACTTCTGCTAATTGTCTGTAAAATAAAATAAATAAATAGAATAAAGTCTACTGCCACTCTCGTCCATGGACCTGACAGCGTTTGAGTGATCGTTATTGGTATGGGGGTGGGCGGTTGGTGGCTGTGCACTGACATGCTAGGCATTCTTTCATGGTTTGTTATAATAGTTCATCTATTCTTGGGAACCACACTTGGTTGCGGAAGAGTCTCTCTGTGTTTGTTTATGCCCCGATGTCCCTCGTGAGCTGTGTGGATAATTTCAGTCCTAAGTACCTTGGGCACCATCAATTTGTTCCCCCTGAGTAACAATCATTCTTCTGTTACTCCCAGTTCTGTGTGTATTTTCGACAGCTGTTCTGTCTTGCTTGTGAGCTGCTGGGTGAGTTTGTATCACCTTCTTGTAGTTTTTCCAGTTGGTCTCTTTTGTGAGCAGCACTGCCAGCTGTATGGTGGGATCAATATTGGCCTTCTTGTAAAATGTATTCACTGGCCATTACTGCAGAACAACCTTCAGACAAAGAACAAAAGAAATCAGTGCCAATAGTATGATATGGCCTGGGAGCCTCTTTCAGTAGTCTTCGCAGGCCCACTGACTGCTGGTGTAAACCCACACCAGACACACACACAGACAACAAAAAAAACATGCTGGGCCTCATTATAAGTTTGCCGGTCCGGTAACAACGGTACTGGTAAGCTTGCCGGTACCGTTGTTGCCGGACCGGCAAACTACGAGTTGTGCTCGTGGGTGCCTTCCCGCCCGCCAGGTTGGTGGTAGCCCTGGTTTAGATCGAGCTTTGAAAAAATGGTAGCGCTGTTTAAGAGGTAGATCATGTCGGTGATCCTCAGTGCCTGGTATCTTTCTCTTTCAATAGCTTTGTTCGGCCTGCACATGTCCATGCATAGCCGGATGGATCCCTCCGCAGATTTCTTTGGCACAGGGACTATTGGCAAGGCCCATGGAGTTGGCCATGTGCCTCTCGATAATCTTGAGGTCCAGAAGGCGGTGAAACTCTTCTTCAACCTGTTTCTGGATGTTAATAGGGATTCCCCTTTAGTTTTGTGTGTGCGGTCGATGTGCAGTTTGACTTTATAGTTCCTCAGCTTGCCCAGACCTTTGAAGAGGTTCAGGAACATTTTGACCAAGTCTCCATCAGGGGCCATGTATTGATGTGCCATGAGGTGGTATAGAATGTGGACCATGTCTATTGCTGCTTTAAAACACAAAATGCACCCCCTATTTGCTGCTGTGGACAATACATGCAGTTGTATGTGTGCTGTGTACGATTTGTGTGAGCATATGCTGGTGAATACTCCCTTGCCCCCTCCCTCGTGTCTGAACCATAAGGATAGATGTCCACCTGTGATGGATTTAGTTTGGGTGGTTGTGGGGGCTTATTCTATGTCTCTTCACTTAGGACTTTTACAATCGTCCCTGTGTCAATGAGGAATTCAGTGGCCGTATTGAAGACTTGTAAAGTGAGTATGCGGCTGTGTTCTTTGGCCATGGTGTTATGCAGTGCCCACACGTAGCCTCTCTTTCGCTGATCGGTAGATTAGGCCGATGAGTCACTCTCAGACTGGGAGCCTGCGGCCATATATAGGAGGTTCCTATTTGGTGACGTCTTTCTATCTTGGGACCTGTGTGACCTCTTCTTGAGTATTTATCATGGTCGCCCTCCACTGGTGTACGTCGTCTGGGGTCTTGTGTGCTCCTGCGCTCCTCCCTGTGGTATTTCCTGTGTCAACTGCTGCTTGCTCGTGATGAGTTATGAGGTGCGGGTGGCGGTGCGTTCTTGCATACTGTGCGAAAATGGTCTTCACCTCTGCAAGCTGCACATTTCTGGCCTAAAGCCGGGCACGTGCCCTTGTGTGGGTATTCACAACTATAGCATGACATGTCTGGTTTTCTGGCCCCTTCCCTCTGGCTGGGTGCCAATTTCTGGACTGACTCCCGGTCTTTGGTTGACGAAGCGATCTTCAATTTTCCCATGTTTTTGACTTGTAGAGAAATGGCGGGGTCTGACCTATCCATGGCTAGGATTTCATCTACCGATCTCTGTTTCTGTAGGAGTTTTTTGCGAAAGTCTGACGATTCACATTTTGATATTACCTGGAACCTGAGCGCCTCATTGTTGGAGTAACTGTGGAAGGCGCAATGCTTCATGCAGATGCGTAGCCTCATGACAAAGCTAACTAGGGTCTCCCCCGGTTCCTGCGTTGTTGTATGGAAGATGTGTCGCTCATAGCCGATATTTATGTGTGGTGCAAAGTATGTGGTCAAAGCCTCCTGGATTTCTTGAAATGCCACCATTTCTTCGTCAACCAGTTTGTATAGAATGTCCCGGTCTGCCGTGCCTACGGCCAGGGTTACTAGATTCTTCTTCCTGTCATCACTTACATATCCCATGTACGTTATGTAAACCTTAAAACCTTTTGACCACCTTGGGCCCAGATTGCTTGTGTCTGTGAGGTCAAATGCTAAAGGTACTTGCCACGGGATGGTCTCGCTCTGCGCCTTGTGTAAAGAGTTCGATGGTCGTGCTGCTACGGTGGCTGAGATGTTTTTCTGATGACATGGCTGTGCAGCTATCCCGTCTCACGCCTTGATGGGGCCCTTACACACAGGTATTGTCCCTCTCTGCAGTGCTCAAGGAGCTCCTGGGTGGTGACCCTGCACCCCACCCACTGTTCTTTGGGTCGTGGGGATTTCTGCCTCTGTGAGGTGTTCATTATGCCCTTTTGCTGTGGGCAATGTTGTTGGGGGGTTTGTACTTACCCCCCGCTGGTCCGATCTGTGCCGACCTGGCTTGTGCATCCCCTCACAGCTTCGGCAAAGGGGAACAAGGGGGGGGCAGTCTCTACACTGCTTAATGGCTTCATGATGGTGTGGCTGGAGCCGGGTCGGTGTTCTCCTGCCGGGCCAGTCGGGCCATCTGTTGTCAGGTGCAGAACACTACCACCACCCGGGCATGCATCCAACCCCATTTTCTCAGTGCACCAGGTGGCGGACCAAGGAGCACCGCCGTCACACGGTCGTGTCTTGATGCGTGGTCCTTGCCTGCGCGCTGCTCCTGATGAGCGCGGGAATTCGTGCCTGCCTCGTCGCCTATGTAAATGGGGAATGTTGGTACAGGTCGGGCCTCCGAAATAAAGGAGCAGGAAATGCTGTGTCTTTACACTCCTTTATTCATTACCAACTGACCTCATCCACTTGGGTCCCGTCACTTCCTTTCTCAACCCCAGACCCTAACTGGCCCCTCCCACATGATTATGATAATGATGTGTTATTTATAGAGCGCATTAATCCAAAGCGCTTTACAGAGCACATATTTACATACAATATCACCCAATCGAAATTGGTACTCATTTATCGACCTCGGAAGGATGAAAGGCTGAGTTGGCCTTGCTGGGATTCGAACCTGCGACCTGCAGATCACGCTCAGATTGCAGCAGCGAGCACTCAACCCGCTGAGCTATCTTACCGGCATGATGAGGCTAACAGGCCTCCAATACAACCCCATTAAACCACCTTCTGTTCGACAGTCGCAGAGAACAAGCTATCCCTCCCAACATCACCATAGCTTCTTGCCAGAGCTGTGCCATGTCCAGAGGCTAGCCAAGGAAACTTGCAGATCTGTTCCCAAGTCGAGGCTCACTGATCAAAGAGCTTGTGCTTCAGAAGACTCACCTGTAAAACTGAATGCAGAAACAGCCAAAGCTTCACATCCGGTATAGAAGCTGTCCAAATTGGTATATATGTCTTGCAATTTATTACAGAAATGTTTTGTTAGGGTGAGTAGTGTGACCAAACAATTAAAAGAGTAGAGTCCAACTTCAATTTCTTCCTCAATAGTATCTTGCTTAATTACTATCACAGATATGTTATAAATTTAAAATTGTGGGCATTCTTATGTTCCCAAAATGCTTTTTGCCTTTATGCAAATTGTCAAGCTTGGGTTCCATGAAGAGATACTGGGTCTCATCAGGAGTTCGGCAGACCAGTAAAAATGCAGCAGTGACAGTATTATCGCTCCACCCAATCCTGAGTTTGGGGGAACTTCTAAGCATTCACCTCCTACTCTAGCTTGAAGGTGAATCAGCTGACTTCCGCCCATTTTTAGCGCAATTACTGTGGCACAATAACCGCTGCAGTAATTGCGCCAAAAAATGCCCATTGAGTCCCATGGACTCAAAAGAAATGGGCTTTTACTGCGGTACCGCAACTTGTGATAGCGCCGGACCAAGTTGTGTTAACACTAATAAGCCGATTCATGGAAATGGAATTAATGTGCGCAGAAAAAACGGCGCACGCGTGCGAAAACGTGCGATTCGCAGTGAAATAGTGAAAATCGCAGTGCAAGTGCGATTATCGCACAGAAAACATCGCACATCAATTCATGGAAGCCCGTGCACGCGCAAAATGTGGGAAGTGCGCTGAAAAAGTGCGCGGTGCATGCTGGCGCACGCTGGCGCACAGGTCATCGAACGCCGTGCGATAAGGCCACAGCGAATTCGCACATAGCGCGGCGCACATAACAAAAGTAGGCGTAACACAGGGAGTCACACGCAGAATGGGGAACAACTCGTGAAAATGTGGGCGTCACGGGGGAAGTACAGGAGGCAAGTGCGCAGAACGCCCACATGCTCGCCTGCAACACGTATTCACGGAATCAAATAGGAAAAAACAGTGCACGGCCAAAGACGCGCACAGGCCCATACATGTCCGCCACACGAAAGCAGGCGGCAGCGTCCCTGCGCAGGAAAAAAATGTGCGCCAGAGAAGGCCCACACGCGATCGGGCCTGGGGGAGCGTGTGCGTGCATTTCAGAGGTGCGCGAGAAGTTCCACATGTGATTTTGCCTGGGCGCGTGTATTTCAGGGGTGCGCGAGAAGTTTCACAATTGATTGGCCTGGGCGCGTGTATTTCAGGGGTGCGCGAGAAGTCCCACACGCGATCGGGCCTGGGGGAGCGTGTGCGTGTATTTCTGAGGTGCGCGAGAAGTTCCACACGCGATTTGACTGGGCGCGTCTATTTCAGGGGTGCGCGAGAAGTTTCACACGCGATTGGCCTGGGCGCGTTTATTTCAGAGGTGCGCGAGAAGTTTCACACGGGATTGGCCTGGGCGCGTGTATTCCAGGGGTGCGCGAGAAGTTCCACACGCGATTGGCCTGGGCGCGTGTATTCCAGGGGTGCGCGAGAAGTTTCACGCGCGATTGGCCTGGGCGCGTGTATTCCAGGGGTGCGCGAGAAGTTTCACGCGCGATTGGCCTGGGCGTGTGTATTTCAGGGGTGCGCGAGAAGTTCCACACGCGATCGGGCCTGGGGGAGCGTGTGCGTGTATTTCTGAGGTGCGCGAGAAGTTCCACACGCGATTTGCCTGGGCGCGTGTATTTCAGGGGTGCACGAGAAGTTCCACACGCGATTGGCCTGGGCGCATGTTTTCAGGGGTGCGCGAGAAGTTTCACACGCGATTGGCCTGGGCGCGTGTATTCCAGGGGTGCGCGAGAAGTTCCACACACGATTGGCCTGGGCGCGTGTATTTCAGTGGTGCGCGAGAAGTTTCACACACGATCGGGCCTGGGGGAGCGTGTGCGTGTATTTCTAAGGTGCGCGAGAAGTTTCACACGCGATTGGCCTGGGCACGTGTATTCCAGGGGTGTGCGAGAAGTTTCACACGCGATTGGCCTGGGCGTGTGTATTTCAGGGGTGCGCGAGAAGTTCCACACGCGATCGGGCCTGGGGGAGCGTGTGCGTGTATTTCTGAGGTGCGCGAGAAGTTCCACACGCGATTTGCTGGGCGCGTGTATTTCAGGGGTGCGCGAAAAGTTTCACACGCGATTGGCCTGGGCACGTGTATTTCAGAGGTGCGCGAGAAGTTCCACACGCGATTGGCCTGGGCGCGTGTATTTCAGGGGTGCGCGAGAAGTTCCACACGCGATCGGGCCTGGGGGAGCGTGTGCGTGTATTTCTAAGGTGCGCGAGAAGTTTCACACGCGATTGGCCTGGGCACGTGTATTCCAGGGGTGTGCGAGAAGTTTCACACGCGATTGGCCTGGGCGTGTGTATTTCAGGGGTGCGCGAGAAGTTCCACACGCGATCGGGCCTGGGGGAGCGTGTGCGTGTATTTCTGAGGTGCGCGAGAAGTTCCACACGCGATTTGCTGGGCGCGTGTATTTCAGGGGTGCGCGAAAAGTTTCACACGCGATTGGCCTGGGCACGTGTATTTCAGAGGTGCTCGAGAAGTTCCACACGCGATTGGCCTGGGCGCGTGTATTTCAGGGGTGCACGAGAAGTTTCACACGCGATTGGCCTGGGCGCGTGTATTTCAGAGGTGCGCGAGAAGTTCCACACGCGATTGGCCTGGGCGCGTGTTTTCAGGGGTGCGCGAGAAGTTTCACACACGATTGGCCTGGGCGCGTGTATTTCAGGGGTGCGCGAGAAGTTCCACACGCCATCGGGCCTGGGGGAGCGTGTGCGTGTATTTCTGAGGTGCGCGAGAAGTTCCACACGCGATTTGCCTTTGGCGCGTGTATTTCAGGGGTGCGCGAAAAGTTTCACATGCGATTGGCCTGGGTTCGTGTATTTCAGGGGTGCGCGAGAAGTTCCACACGCGATTGGCCTGGGCGCGTGTATTTCAGGGGTACGCGAGAAGTTCCACACGCGATTGGCCTGGGCGCGTGTATTTCAGTGGTGCGCGAGAAGTTTCACACGCGATCGGGCCTGGGGGAGCGTGTGCGTGTATTTCTAAGGTGCGCGAGAAGTTTCACACGCGATTGGCATGGGCACGTGTATTTCAGGGGTGCGCGAGAAGTTTCACACACAATCGGGCCTGGGGGAGCGTGTGCGTGTATTTCTGAGGTGCGCGAGAAGTTCCACACGCGATTTGCTGGGCGCGTGTTTTTCAGGGGTGCGCAAAAAGTTTCACACGCGATTGGCCTGGGCGCGTGTATTTCAGAGGTGCGCGAGAAGTTCCACACGCGATTGGCCTGGGCGCGTGTATTTCAGGGGTGCGCGAGAAGTTCCACACGCGATTGGCCTGGCCGCGTGTATTTCAGGGGTGCGCGAGAAGTTCCACACGCGATTGGCCTGGGCGCGTGTATTTCAGTGGTGCGCGAGAAGTTTCACACGCGATCGGGCCTGGGGGAGCGTGTGCGTGTATTTCTGAGGTGCGCGAGAAGTTTCACACGTGATTGGCCTGGGCGCGTGTATTTCAGAGGTGCGCGAGAAGTTCCACACGTGATTGGCCTGGGCGCGTGTATTTCAGGGGTGCGTGAGACGTTCCACACGCGATTGGCCTGGGCGCGTGTATTTCAGAGGTGCGCGAGAAGTTTCACACACGATCGGGCCTGGGGGAGCGTGTGCGTGTATTCAAGAGGTGCGCGAGAAGTTCCACACGCGATTGGCCTGTGTACGCGATTCCATTGGACCAAAGGCCCTGACAGCGCAGGCGCATCTGTGACGTGACACGCGCGGGCGTGTCCCTGTACCCGGGGGAATGTTACAAGACCAAAAACTGCACGTCCGAGTGTCAGCCCGCGTAATTGGAGGATAGTGCCTCAGTGCGTATACGCGGAAGTGACGTTGGACGTGTGGTGCAGTTTAAAAGGTGCGTGTAGTACGTCATTTCCTTGTACGTGCTTCCCGTGGAGAGCGAGTGGGTGAATTCTGTATTTCTTGTCGGTTCACACGCGATTTACTTCACAGCGTTTCTAGTTCGTACTCCCTGTTACCTCTGTCAGTATTTTTCTGATTTTCTCTTTGACCTGTTTCCTCAAACAGCGTTCACTTCTCCTTTTGTCCTGTCTCCTGAAACAGTGTACAATTCTTCTTTTGGCGGGGGTGTTGCCAACGCGCACACGCGCATATTTTTCACGCTCTTTTCCCAGGCAGACGGTGAGTCGCGCACGTATTTACCAACTGTGCTAGCCCCGTGTGCAGCGTACCCCTTCAGAGGTTATTGTAGGCTGCGTGTGACACGCATACGTTCATTTTTGTGTTTCTGGGTGCCACAGCGTAGTGCAGGTTCCTTTTCCGACGCACGTGGTCTACGAGGGGTCGGGTGCACGTCATTTTCTGTTTTAGGGGTGCCTGTGCGTTGCGTGACCCGTCATCTTTCCCCAGGGGTTCCATACAGCCTTGCTAGAGCACTTGGGTACGAATTCCATCTAGTACCCTACCCCTTTGACCCCCAATTGCCCAGGACAATTGTCCACTGCAACTCCCATACGCACAACTCCATCAGTGCCATGGCTGGGAGGCAAGCAAGTGGTAAGGGTGGCAAAGGTGGCCGAGCCTCAAGAGGTGGGTGTGGCGGGCGCAGTAGGGGACGTGGCCAGGATTTGCAGACTCCCCCTAGCCCCCCAGGTGTGGAGGACCAGTCAGGGACACATATCCCCCCCCATGGTTGAGGGAAACGTGGCTGACACCATCCCTGCTCAGCCCTTGTTGGACCGGCCCGTTGTGGCACCTGACCTAGCACAGGGTGACTCCCAGGCTGACTTCCAGGTCGTCAAGTCTAGGCCACGGGTGGCGGCGCAAGCCAGTGTCACCAGGCCACGTGGTACAGGGGCAGCCATGTCATCTGCTTCCCCGAGTAGGAGGGGTGGGGAGGCTGCAGGGGCAGCTGCAGCTCCGTCCACCCCAGCTCTGACTCCCCCAGCAAGGACAGTGTTGGTCCCGGTACATCAGACTGAGGTTCCCCCTGCCATCATCACACTTCAGCTAATGCCTGCAGAAAGTCATGTGGTCAGTGTGCCATCGCACACTACTACTACACAGTCCACCGGTGCTCCTGCCTCTAGTGTCCAGAGCGGCGTAGGGCACTCCGGATCCCCACCACCCACAAAAAGAAAGAGGAAGAGTGCTCGTCCAGTACAGGCTGATGACCCCGACACGGCTACACGGTCCGACACGCCAAGGAAGCCTAGCTTCAATGATGCCTAACTGGATGCACTTGTGCAGTATGTGTCCGAACATGCCGCCGAAATGTTGGTCACTTCAGGGTGTAGGATTACACCTGCTCGACGTCAGGCACACTGGCAGTCCATCGCGGACAGCATAAGTGCCCTCGGGTTTATGAGGCGCACAGCTGTTGAGTGCTACAAGCGCTGGAACGACCTTAAGCGTAGGGCAAAGAAAAAGCTGCCCTCAAGTCATGCCGCAACTCTGGTGACTGGAGGTGGGTCTCCACAAGAGGACATAGAACTCACTCTACATGAGCATGTTGCTGGGACCTACGTCACAGAGGAGCAGATCCAAGGTGTGGGAGAACTGTCAGATTACGAGGCATTGTCCGGTGAGTGCACATGCATGTGTGTGTGATCCATGTGTATGTTGTTTGTGGGAGGGGTTCTGGTTGAGTGCCAGGTCAGGGTGTGTGTGCCTGAGTGTTTTGGCCCACCCATGTGCTTCATCCAATGCATTCGGCGCCCCGGGATTTGGGTATTACAGTATCCCTTCTGGCCACAGTAGGCGTTTTGCACTACATCGCGCCAGTTGCCCTTGAAGTGGCATCTCGCTACAACATTGTTCCGTATTTAGCTGTGTTCATTCTGGCTGATTGTAGGAATTCACCTGGTTCTACTGCGCATCATTCTGCCCTATTGTCACATATATGACATGCCTATGGTACATGCCATCTGTGTGATGGCATGTGTCATGTATGTGTATTGGACAATTCAGAGGGGAAATGCAGTCCTGCAGCCTCAGGCAGTGCCGACACAGCAAGACGCAGTTCGCCTTGCCCCTGACAGGTGTGGTGCCCGCCAACGCGGTGGCCGTCCGCCACCAGGCAATACCGCATGGGAGCAATCCATTTACGGTATGGCCAACCAACAGGCAGCATCATCAGAAATGATTGCTCAAGCCATGGAGAGGGTGGCCACTTCCATTGTCACCCCAGAAAGGCAGATGGAGCTACTACAGCAGGCAACAGACTCCATTTGCCAATCAGTCAGGGAGGACATGTTGGCGTCCAACAGGGACAGACAGGTGGCCCTGGACAATCTGAGGGAATCAATTTCTATAGATGCCCAGGGACAGAGGGAAGCCCTGAGGGGATAGGTCCGGCACCTCAGGCAGACTCTTGTGGACCTTGAGGCTCCCACTGTCACCAGGACGGAAGAGCTTCTGGAGCGTGTCACCCCTACGCTCTCAGCAGAGATGCAGGCAACTCGGGCGGAGGTCCGGGCAACACGTCGGGTGTTGCATGGGGATCTCCGCACCATATCCCTCCAGAACGAGGCCTTCCAGACCCGCATGCTTGCTGCCATGGAGGACCAAACTAGGGCTTTGCGTGGGCTGCCTCCCATAGCACCACCGCCTCCTGTGGCAGCAGCAGCAGAGGTTGAGGAGAGCGAATCCAGCAGTGATTCTCCCACTATTTAGTAGCCGTGCAGGCCATGAGCCCATGGAGGTGTTTTTTTTTCGCAACATTCACGCAGGTGGTTGGTGGGCACCCTGTCCTCGGACCTCCTGGGTGGCCTCCCCCACCCCCCTGGCCCACACATGGCCATTTTTGATTTTTGATTTTTTGTTGCAGTGTGTTGCCTTGTGTGGCTCCTGTGGGCATCCACTGTATTCCGGCTGGACACATGCAGGCTTGTCCTGAATTTGGGTTAGATGCGTGGGTTCGTGAGACACACACCCCTTCTGCTTCCCGTTTCCATGGGCTTGCAAAGGGTGTGCCCAAGTGACAGTGAATTACACAGTGACGTTGGACTCCCATGAGCTGTGTGGGCAGTCTGTAGTCAATACTGTGTATACATTCCTAGTGCATATTGTTGTTGTATTGTGCAGTGCATGATGTATTTATGTGTGCTTGTGCATCCATGTCTCCCTCCTAATTTGCAGGTTCATTCCTCATGTCTTCACAAGGCCGTCCACTTTGGAGATGGAGCTCATGTTGTGAGCAGTGGACTTCCAGATGTGCGTGGCAACAACACTGTACAGTTGGAGGTGGTGGATGTGCTGGCATTCTCATGTTGTAAGACTACGTATCCTTTGCCTTAGTACTGTCATGTTTATGCTATGTCGATTGTATTGTGGTAAGTATTTGGTCATGTGTGTTGTTGTTTCTACATTTATGTGGGCATATTGTGTGTGGCCAGTTTCCATTAGGGACACTGTACTTTGTGACACGTGTCATGTTTGGGGGATGACTTTGTTTGCTCTCACATGGCATGTCATGCCATGGTGTGTTGGGTGGCAGTGCTGGGGTGGGGTTGGGTGACATGGCACTGTTGTCATGTAGTGTCTTGCAAGGGGGTAATGATTTTAGCAGCATAGAAGTGTGTCTTTTGAGCACAGCATTGGTGGTGTTTGTGTAGGTAGGGAAGCACCTAATGGAACACTTCCAGATGTACAATCTCAGGCTGGTATGGTTGTGACAGTTGACTGTCCATTGACACATCATAATTGTCAGTTACAATCATCATTGATTGACAGCTTGTATGTGCCAGGGCTGTGTGCACTCCACAGGGGTGTGATTTTATGTGAAGTAATTAGCCACGAGCTGCGTACGGGCTGCCTCACCCCGTGCCCTTTCCCCTCCCATGCGCAGTGGGCATGCATGTGGTTGGGGATGTGGGGGCACCACCATGTCCACGGCCAGGCCCCGGCGTGTTGCAACATTGTGCAGGACACATGCTGCCACTATGATCCTGCACACTACTGGGGGAGCGTATAACAGCTGCCCGCCAGAACGGTCAAGGGAGCGGAAGCGTGACTTGAGCACTCCGAATGTGCACTCCACGATGCCCCGGGTTGCAATGTGGGCTGTGTTATATCTTACCTGGGGTGGCGTGGTGGTGTTCCGAATTGGCGTCATCATGTGGGTGCTGAGAGGGTAGGCACTGTCCCCTGGGGAGGTGATGATGGGTATCATCAGTGGGGTTGTGAACTTTACTCAGTATCTGACATGCATGCATGCACAGTGGCATTTATACTCACCGAGCAGCCATGTATCGCCATGTCGCCCAGCTTCTATGTCCCGGTTTAGGGTAGACATCCTGTAGATGAAACTGTCGTGGGTGGAGCCTGGATAGTTGGCGTATACTGAGGTGATGATTCCCTTGGCATCACATACTACCTGGGCGTTGATGGAATGCCAGTGCTTGCGGTTTCTATAGATGTGCTCAGTTGCCCTGGGGGGACGTAGAGCCACATGGGTGTAATCAATGGCACCTAGCACTTTGGGGAATTGTGCCACCCTGTAGAAATACTGGGCAACAGCCTGCCTTTCTGCAGGTGTTCTGGGCAGGTATATGTGCCTGCGGACTGATGGGCGTGCAGTGATGATGGCCAACACCTGGTGTAGGCAGCGTGACTGCGTGGCCTGTCACACCCCCCCACTATGGCACTTGTCCGCTGAAATGATCCAGTGGCCAGGAAGTGAAGTACATTGAGGACCTTCTCCAAGGGGCTGAGTGCTTGGGAGCACAGGGTGGTTGATGTGAGGTCATCCTCCCACTCACTGACCAGGTCGAGTATTATGTGAGGTGGAAACCTGTACCTCCCATACACATGGTCATCAGGCATCCCAAAAAGGCTGGTTCTGGGTGTAAAAATTCTGGCCCGGACTTTCCTCCTCCTCCTCCTGCGGTATCCCACGGCCACTGCTGCTCGGAACGGTATGTTCATCCTGGCGACTGAGCTTGTTTGTTGTTTGCGTGCACTTTTATGCTGTGCGGGTGGACGTACGCCTACTTCCTGCTGGCGTACGTGTTTCCGGATTGGCCACGTTCGTTTCCATGAATACGTGTTGTAGGCGAGCGTGTAAAACTTCCCGCGCAGCCCTGGAATACCAGCACCCAGCCCAATCGCGTGTGGAACTTCTCACGCACCCCTGAAATACACATACCTCGCTCCCCCAGGCCCGATCGCGTGTGGAACTTCTCGCGCACCCCTGAAATACACGCACCCCGCTCCCCCAGGCCCGATCGCGTGTAAAACCACCCGCGAGCCCCTGAAATACACGTACCCCGCTCCCCCAGGCCCGATCGCGTGTGGAACTTCTCGCGCACCTCTGAACTACACACGCCCAGGCCAATCGCGTGTGGAACTTCTCACGCACCCCTGAAATACACGCACACGCTCCCCCAGGCCCGATCGCGTGTGGAACTTCTCGCACACCTCTGAAATACACGCACACGCTCCCCCAGGCCCGATCGCGTGTGGAACTTCTCGCGCACCCCTGAAATACACGCACACGCTCCCCCAGGCCAGATCGCGTGTGAAACTTCTAGCGCACTCGTGTTCCCGAAACCCGTAATACGTGTTCCCCGCTTTGCGTTTGCTGTTTGCCAGTCCGGTAAACTGGTACAGGGTTGGCACGGCCCTTTGCGATGGTTTTGCGATCTTGATGGCTTTTCCTTGCGCAAGGGCGTTCTTGGGGGCGTAACTGGTGCTGCTGCAGGGTCGCTGCGCCACTCTGCGCCACGTCTGCTTTTGGTGGCGAGAATCCATAAATACGCTGTGCGCGGAAATTGATTTTATCGCACGCGGCTGGCGCAGATATTCGCACGGGCACGCTGTGCGCCAGCCGCGTGCAACACTTTTGAGAGGAATTACATGAATCGGCCTGTAATTGTATTGGGCGGTGTCCTGGTGGATTTACCGGCCACTTTGTTTTGTTACCTGCCCCTAACCCGGGCCATGCCCCGCCTCTCCCACAACGAGGAGAGGGATCCCAGAGTACATGTTTCCAATTTCCAGCACTGTGTCGTCTCTATTCTCAGAAAGCCGTTGGCCCGACAGTGCTCCTGTCTAAATCAATATTGGCACTTCTCTGCCTGCATCAAAAGCCTGGATCCTAGCAAACACGCCCACATCCCTCCTCCTGTGTTTGATAAATGATGCGTTATGCCTCCCAAAGCGCAAATGATAGTTGTTACTATCCACACTCAGGCCTGCAGCCAGAACTATATGTTTTGGGGGACAACAATTAGAAGTGGTGGGAATCCAGCAGGCAGGACAAGGTATATAAAAATGTAGTATGTTATTATTAGCCTTATTATAAAAACGTGGGATATGGGGGCTCTCTCCAGGATGTTCTTGAAAAGCCCTAGTGCATATTACCATATTACCCATGGTGCATTTTAAAGCACATTTTCCACCGAGATTTTGGGGAAAAGTAGTAGGCCTTCTAGATGATTCCAAGGATGAGCTCTTAAAGTAGTGCACTGCTGTAAGTTCGCGGCATGCAACAGTGTTATTTCCCTTCGGCAGAAAAAAATTAAGTGGCCATTAGGTGCAAGCCCTACGCACTCTAAACAAAAGGCTTTCTTTGGGTTATTCATTTCGAGAGTGCCACGTATCAGCCAGGGTTTCGGTATAGGCCCGAGGTCATTAATTCCCATATGTAAAATCATTTTCCAAAATAATTGTCACTCGTACCCCTCGGATCAGAAACCTCCATCATCCATCCTATTACGAGGGAAAAGGCCGTCAGAAACAATTAGGTCGATCTGGAAAGCACGTACCATATTATATGTTTAACAGTCAATGTGCCAGCAAAATGTGTACTTCAGAGTTCCTGTGCCCGATGATATGGCCCTCGGAAGGTCTATGCGCACCCGAGATATAATGCCCAAAAACCACGCGGTGGCACAACTTGCTTAAAGTTGAGTGGTCCCTTCCAACCAGTCACCCTGTCAGATAAGGAAGCAAACCAGGCACTCTAACACAGCAACCCCGTCCACAGTTGAGTTGCTGTGTCACAAAATGTCTAACAATGTTTTACTATGCACAAAATGGCTGACTATCATTTCTTTTACCACATATGCGCTGGGCGTAACTTACTATGCTACACACGCCATGTCTCTCTGGCACTTTGCTACACAATGCCTGCCTCTTGGTTACTGGGTGGATAGCGCATGCCCAGAAGTCCCTGTGAATACACTGCTTGATCATCCAGTGGAGTGCCACTGACACCTGTGCGTCGGTTCTGCGCGTGCAATCGTTGCCAAAATGCAAGCCACGCTTTTTTAACCCCACGCACCATTTTTACATAGCCCATCCTCGCAATACGTTAAAACATAAACTTTTCTGGACTATGAACGAGTAGTGAGCTATGTATGTAAACTACTCAAGACACTCCAACCGGCATGGGTGACCAAAGGAAATCCGTTGTTCGGCGAAACTCTCTCTCTCTCTCTCTCTCTCTCTATATATATACATATATATATTATATTACCGTGGCCGTGTAGTTATGGTTAAGTTGCTGTTTCCATAGGAAGAACACTTTTTGGGCGGCTTATAACTTTGCTCCCCCTGGACGAATCCTCACCAAACTTTGCAAAAAAAAGTACATGGGCCACTCTGATTTTTTTCCCAAAGTTTGGTGTGGTTTGGTCCATGGGGGGCAAAGTTATAGGTGGGGTCCCAAAACGTCTTTTTTTCCCATAGACTGAATGGGGGAAAAACTTTGCGCACGGCTACAGGCCAAACCGCTGGACGGATTTTCACCAAATTTGCGGAAGGGGCTTGGTCCCGAAAGCGTGCTTTTGTAAATTTGGTGACGATCCGTGCAGTACTTTTCTTTAAAATGACCAAAAAGTAGGTCTAAAAAAATTAGTGATATCTATGTCCGTTCCGCGGTCACACTGCCTGTTCGCTCCGCGGACAAGATACCGATTGGCTAAGGGGCTGGCGTCATGACCGCGGACATGCGACGTCTCTGCCGATTGGCTGCAGTGAGCCGTGTTCTGCGTCAGATTGTTTGGATGCACCCGACATCTTGTATCCGCCGACAGCGCAGCGGCCGACCAGCGGCAAAAGGCTATTTTGAAAACTGTTTTGCTGTGTCAGAGGTTCAGCCAGTAAGAGATGGGTGAAAAACTGTATTTGTTCAGGCGGTAGGTGTTAATGATGTATTCCCTATGCCCACCTTGTTCGGGATGTTTGTAAGTACAGAAAATGAGGGGTGTCATAAGGGTAGTATTTCAGTCCGTGCTGTGCGCAAGTAACTTGAAAATGTTCTAAGGACAGGGGTGGTGTTAGCGAACTTTGAAATTGAGTACATGCCGTAATTAAATTATTTAATTCTCTGGGTGTGCTATTGATGTGTACGCCGCCATGGGTGTCGCATGCTGCGGTGGTTGGGGCCAGGGGCTAGAGTCTTGGATGCATGGCCGTAGGCTGAAGGCCATACTTCCAAGACTGCAGGCCCTGGCCACAACCACCACAGCATGTTAGAGCAATGGATACACCTGTAGTAATGCATGGCCAAAGGCCATGCACACAAGAACAAAGTTATAAGCACTGGAGTTATAAGCCACTGCACACCCATACATTGCAATATCTATGGACATACAGCTAAGAGTCTAGCCTGTGGCCACATCCACTGCAGCATATCGCACATCACTCAGGTGGTTGTGGGGAGGGCCTGCAGTCTTGGGTGCATGGCCGAAGGCCATGCACCCAAGAACAAAGTTATAACATGTGAAGTTATAAGCCAACATGGGTTTTATATAGTGCGGTGGTTGTGGGCAGGACGTAGACTTTTGGGTGCATGGCTGCAGGCTGTACGCCATACACCCAAGCTTGTAGATCCTGCCCACAACCACTGCAGCATATCACATTCATACATCACACCCATACAATCGATTATGTATCTGGTAGGTGTGGGCAGGGCCTAGAGTCCTGGGTACAAATTGAGTACATGTTACAGTTACAATGTTTCATTCTATGGGTGTGCTACTGATTTATAAGCAACCATGGGTGTAATATGCTGTGGTGGTTGTGGCGAGGGCCTAGATTCTTGGGTGCATGGCCATAGGCTGTAGGCCATACATCCAAGACTGTAGGCCCTGGCCACAACCACCGCAGCATGTCACAGCTATAGATACACCTGTAGTATTGAACATCACTCAGGTGGCTGTGGGGAGGGCCTGCAGTCATGGGTGCATGGCCAAAGGCCATGCACCCAACAGCACATTTATACGTAGTGTAGTTACAAGCCACAATGGGTGTGATATGCTGTGGTAGTTGTGGCCAGGACGTAGACTCTTTGGTGCATGGCCGAATGCACCCAAGAACAAAGATATAAGCACTGCAGTTATAAGCCACTATGGATTATATACTGCATACATATACATTGAAAATCTATGGCCTTACACCCAAGACTGTATCCTGTGGCCAGAACTACTGCAGCATATTACAGGTATAGGTACACTCGTACTATCAAACATCATTCAGGTGGTTGTGGGGAGGGGCCATGCTCCCTAACCCAACTTTATACATAGTGAAGTTAGAAGCCACAATGGGTGCGATATGCTGTGGTGGTTCTGGCCAGGACCCAGAGTCTTGGGTGCGCGGCCAAAGGCCATGCACCCAAGACTGAAGTCATAAGCAGTGAGGTTATAAGTGAACATGGGTGTGCTGTGGTGCGGTGATTGTGTGCACAACCTAGCGTCTTAGGTGCGTGGCTGCAGACCATGCACCCAAGAGTAAACTTATAAGTAGTGAAATTACATGGTTTTGATATGCTGCGATGGTTGTGTGTAGGACCTATAGTCTTGGTTGCTTGGCCATAGGGTGTAGGTGGTAGGTTATACATCCAAGACGCTAGGCCCAGCCTACAGCAACTGCACCATATTACTGCCATAGATTAGACGTGTAGATTTGAATATGTATGACATGACTGTAATTAAACTTACTGTTTACTTTGTTCAGAATCCATATATTTCTTACATGAGGTTAGTACTTGGCGGAAATATCCTTTTTGAATTTCTGTGATAAAAGAAAAAAGCATGTTAGTGTTTGTATTTTATGAAGACTTATTACATTGTATGATAGACAGTTTAGCTTTTTTTTAACCCTCGTATTTAGTTTACAAACCACTGTACTGAGGATTTTGCTCAGTGTCTGTTTTTCAAATCGTTGGGTCTGAGGGAAAAAAATCCTTGTCGGGTTAAAAAAAACCCTTTCTTTCCTATGCTACAAACTATTTCTGTGTTTCCTTGTTGTTTCTGATTAATGTTATGTCTGTTGGCTTGTTGCAGATTTTTAAAAACAGTTAGATACCTGTTGGCGTATTCTAACTGTGCATTTGTTGTTACGGATCTGTGGTATTCATTTATCTGTGTGGGTGTTATACACTCTTGGGCAGTTAGATACCTGTTGGCGTATTCCAACTGTTTATAGTCTTTTACTTGATTTATTGGTAATGTTGAAGTACACATTAGTTAGCAAATTTTGGCTTTAAGAAGATTAAGTACGCATTTGTAAGATTAGCTGGCAATCTCTGCCTTAGAGTAATGGTGCTATCATTACATTCAAACCATCCACATTTCTTGTTAATGTATGTAGTGTAGTGACCTGCATTGGTTGTAGTTCCTGCGTGGTAGATTATACCTATTGTTGTAAAGGTTTTCTTTCCAAGTGACACTTGACCGTGTGTGAATCCAGTCAGCTTGCAGTTGTTTTTGGTACCATCTGCATTATACTGTAGAAGCATAAGTATTATGTAGTTACTATGTGTTTGTATCATTAAGGTGGAGTGATTGTCTGAATTGCACATAGTACATAATCTGCCATGGCTTGCATTCTGTACAAGTTGCTGAAATGGAATGGATTCACAATTCGGTATGGATACGCACACAAATCGCTCATTTGGGATTTGTTCCTGTATCACATTGTTACAGAGAGTGCATGTATGTTTCCACATGTATGAAATCTGGACGATTTCATTTATAGGTATGTTTTTGTTTTCCAGTACTTGTAGTAAGTACATTAGAAATTCTTGTGGATCTTCTTGTGAGTTTATAGTGAATCTCACCATTCCAGCACAGTAGTCCAATTCTTGTCTTATTCTGTGAACACTGTACGTGTTGTCAGGATTGTTTGTTGCGTTTCTATGAAGGTCTAACATTTGCAAACACAATTGGTCTGTGCTGTGTAAGTAAATATTGTTAACAAATGGTGGCAATTGAAATAGAATATTCATTGGTACATTTGCATAGCAACTTACACCTGTTTCATTTGAACATTTGAATTGACCAGCTAGTTCTGTCTCTGAGTGCTTTTTTCAGAGTTTCTGTTCCTTCTTTGAGGAAGTACCTGATTTACTTTCCCTAATAGGTTCTTCTTTGCTTGTGGTAATTGATGAAGCTTTAGCTTCTTTTGCTTTCTTTGAAGGATTTGCCATCAGATTCTGTTGCATTTCTGTTTGAATTAGTTTTTTTTACCTCGTTTTACTTTTTCTGGAACAGGATATTGTTTCAGATTGGGGGGTGTACAGTGAACGCAGTCTATTGTATTCTATAATGCAAGGAATATCAGCGCTCACTTTACTTGCATCAAAGTTGATTAGAAATAGACCGTCAAGTGTACGTAAGCGTGATAGTGCTACGTAGCTCATGCCTTCTTTAAAGACTGTGTTTCCTATATCTATCAATGCTTTGTCTAGGGTAAGAACTTGGGATTTATGAATGGTGACTGCATATGCAAGAGTTAGAGAAAATTGTTCTCTACGTACAAACATGTCTTTGAAGAGAAGGAATCGAGCAGTTGAGCGCCCTATCCTTTTCACTTCTGAAAGTTTGTCAAAGCAAATATTGACAAACTGAATGTTGTTGTCACGTGGGTATGTTTGAAAGCCAACAATTGTACCCAGTGCCCCATTAACTAGCCCTTGCTCCAAGTCAAGGTTACGTTTAAGTATTACTCTACAATTTAAGGATAATTTTAATATTTTCTCCAACTCAGCTGTTTTCGAGATTGAATTTTCTAAGGTATTTAGGGCCTCATCACGAGTTGGGCGGAAACGCCGGTGCTAATAGCCCTACCGCCAAACCCCCGGTGCTATTAGCGCCGGATCACGGGTTTGGCGGAAGGGTTATTGCCCATTCCCCATTGACCCATTCGGGAATTCCTCATTCCCCATTGGGCCCAATGGGGAAAATTCACGCTATTACCGCCGGTGGATTTCCCGCTGACGGTAGTCGCGCCAAAAATCAGCAATGTTGCTGCGAATTTTCCCCCAGCTCAGCTTGGGGGAAATCCGCCAAAGCCATGATCTGGCTGAACCTTAAATGCAGCGGTAATAGCGCTACCGCCGCATTTAAGGGTTAACGCCAGACTCGTGATGAGGCCCTTAGTCTTGTTGTGGCTTGCACACACATGGGTAGTATCAAAAAATTCGGGCTCCTGGTATGGAACCTATGGTACAGGAGCCCGAATTTTTTGATACTACCAGGAGGGTTAAATCAGAAACAAAATACACCAATGAATAGGTTCCAGGGTACTCATACACGAAGGGCTCCCACAATTGGTTTGAAAAAATGACTCTTTGAAATTGTTATCATAGAGAAAGATCTCTAGAGGACTTTTTATGTTGTAATTGCATGAGTCAAAAACAGAACAACACAATTTACAGAGAGAGAATAGACATCATCAATGGTTTGTTGGACCATAACAGAACATAAATGTAAATGCTTTAAAACACCATTTACCTCCAATGCTCGGGTCAAAGTTGAAAATGGTGTGTGTGCAACAAACCCAACCTCTGTGGAGGTTTGTCAAAACAGACACAGTTCAATTGTGAAACAATTCAAAGCGGAATTCTAAAGACAACGTAAAACAACTAAGAGGCAACAGATAAGATTTTTCATGTGTGAACAGCAATCAATGTGCTGTGAATTCGGGGAGTAGTATGTCTACACCAGGTGTTTCGGCCGTTTAGAATTGGGCTAAATGAGCCTCATCTTTGGGACGGCCATCATCAGGACAAGGTTCTGTACACGGGACGTCTAAGCTGTGGGGAAGGGAGATCACAATCAGGTGGGTGTATGAGCCGCAGAACTAATTTAAATTGACTGAATCAAAAATGTGTAGTCACAAAATAGAAATAGAATAGAAAACACAGAGCTTACCTATGTAGCAATTGATAGGCACTGTATTAGAGATCCATACTCCACACTGGGCTGGTCTCTAGGTCCTCCTGTTGTGTTAAACAGAAAAAAGGAGGGGGGAGTGAGTCTAAACCCCAACCGTTATGTACATAATAAATATAAATGTACACAAAGCATAAAAAGTGTCTTACCTTTCACCGAATAACTACAGGTGAAAAGGTCCAATGTGTTGTAAAGCGGTCAGCCATCACAGGTATGGCTCCAAGTAAACAGAAAGTCACATTTAAGTGTCTGAATGTAACTACTGCTCATGTGGAACTAAAAGTGCCCATGCTGGCGAATTTACCTTTGGTGGTGGTCCAGATAGGCTGTCAAAAGGCTGCGTGCAGAGAGCGGGGCATCTTCGAGTGACTGAAGGAGCACACTGCACAGCGTGGGAAAAAGCTGTTGCCAAGGCTGCATGAGTGTTTTATATGGCAGCCATGTTAGGATCAGGCTGAAATCGAGCAGCCAGAGAAAAAATGTATAGCGCTCGAACTGGTGGAGCATAGTGATAATAAATCAATTTAGAGGGCACATGGAATACACATCTGTCTTAAAAATGTATTTAGGAGCTAAAATGGGTGTCATGGTAACCGTCATGTGACTCATACAAAAAATCATGCATCAACAGAGTGTAAGATGACCTCATGGGGATGTTAACAAATTTGTTGAAAAGTCAGTGCATGATTAGAAAATGGGCCCAATATGTACAGCTCTTGGAATGCATAGGCAAATAGTAAAGCAATAATACATACATGGCACATAATGCAGGTACATAATTGCATAGTCATAGAAAGCCGCAAAATGCATTAATAGGTACAACTCTTGGAATGCATAAGCAATAGTAAAGCAATAATAAATACAAGGCACGTGGTGCAGGTACATAATTGCATAGTCATAGAGAGCCACAGAGTGTACTGATTAAATACCAGCCGTGGGCAAAAGAACATATAAATTGTACCGCTATCCTAAATAGATGGCAAAAGAGAGCCGCAACAAAATGCTCACTAAATGTGCACACAGACATAAGAATTGGACTGGATGGAAATCGATGTATAGAAAACCGAAAAAACAGTGGCATTTTTTGGAAAAGCATTCTAGTAGGCATACCGGGCACATAATTTGGTCTAGATCATGGGTGCACAACATACGGCCCGCGGGCCAGTTGCGGCCCGCCATTCCCTTTTGACCGGCCCGCGAGGCACAAAGACTTTCCTAATGGAGGGCGGCCCGCGGCCGCCCTCCATTAGGAAAGTCTTTGTTGTCTTCCGGGCCGGTGAAAGTCTTTGTTGTCTTCCGGGCCGGTGAAAACACTGGCCCTCATTGGCTAGCACACACACGCATCACGTCGCTCCTACGAGCCACGTAATGCGTGTGTGCTGCACCAATGGAGGGCCAGCAGCACTACGGCTGGCGTGGCCCATAAGGCTTGATGCCGGAAGGCATTTCAGCCTTGGACCATGCCAGCCGTAGTGCGATTCCAGCTTACCTGCCTGCCTTCCAGCACGTCTCTGGTAAGTGGTCTGTTTGTGTTTGTGTGTCGGGTTTGTTTTGCTTTATGTTTGTGTGTATGAATGTTTGTGTTCTAATGTATTTTGAGTGTATGTTGAGATGCGGGGGTAGGGGGGTGTGTCGGATGTGTTTGAATGTTTGTGTTTTAATGTATTTTGAGTGTATGTTGAGATGCGGGGGTGGGGGGGTGTGTCGGATGTGTTTGAATGTTTGTGTTTTAATGTATTTTGAGTGTATGTTGAGATGCGGGGGTGGGGGGGTGTGTCGGATGTGTTTGAATGTTTGTGTTTTAATGTATTTTGAGTGTATGTTGAGATGCGGGGGTGGGGGGGTGTGTCGGATGTGTTTGAATGTTTGTGTTTTAATGTATTTTGAGTGTATGTTGAGATGCGGGGGTGGGGGGTGTCGGATGTGTTTGAATGTTTGTGTTTTAATGTATTTTGAGTGTATGTTGAGATGCGGGGGTGGGGGGGTGTGTCGGATGTGTTTGAATGTTTGTGTTTTAATGTATTTTGAGTGTATGTTGAGATGCGGGGGTGGGGGGGTGTGTCGGATGTGTTTGAATGTTTGTGTTTTAATGTATTTTGAGTGTATGTTGAGATGCGGGGGTGGGGGGGTGTCGGATGTGTTTGAATGTTTGTGTTTTAATGTATTTTGAGTGTATGTTGAGATGCGGGGGTGGGGGGGTGTGTCGGATGTGTTTGAATGTTTGTGTTTTAATGTATTTTGAGTGTATGTTGAGACGCGGGGGTGGGGGGGTGTGTCGGATGTGTTTGAATGTTTGTGTTTTAATGTATTTTGAGTGTATGTTGAGACGCGGGGGTGGGGGGGGTGTGTCGGATGTGTTTGAATGTTTGTGTTTTAATGTATTTTGAGTGTATGTTGAGATGCGGGGGTGGGGGGGTGTGTCGGATGTGTTTGAATGTTTGTATGTTTGTGTTTTAATGTATTTTGAGTGTATGTTGAGATGCGGGGGTGGGGGGGTGTGTCGGATGTGTTTGAATGTTTGTGTTTTAATGTATTTTGAGTGTATGTTGAGATGCGGGGGTGGGGGGGTGTGTCGGATGTGTTTGAATGTTTGTGTTTGAATGTATTTTGAGTGTATGTTGAGGTGGGGGTGTGTGTCGGATGTTTATGAATGTTTGTAGGGGTTCGGATCTGTATGGGTGCTTGTTTGAGAGTTTGCTGATTTGGGGGGTGGGGGGGTTCGGGTCTGTATGGGTGCATGTTTGTATGTGTGTTGATTTGGGGGGTGGGGGGTTCGGGTCTGTATGGGTGCATGTTTGTGTGTGTGCTGATTTGGGGGTGGGGGGTTCGGGTCTGTATGGGTGCATGTTTGTGTGTGTGCTGATTTGGGGGGTAGGGGGTTCAGGTCTGTATGGGTGCATGCTTGAGTGTGTTTGGGGCATAGTGTTTGGTTGGGGGTGAGGGGGCCATGGGGCATAGTGTTTGGTTGGGGGTGAGGGGGCCACGGGGCATAGTGTTTGGTTGGGGTTGGGAGCCATGGGGCATAGTGTTTGGTTGGCGGCGAGGGACAGGGGGCATAGTGTTTGGTTGGGGGTGAGGGGCCATGGGGCATAGTGTTTGGTTGGCGGTGAGGGCCATGGGGCATAGTGTTTGGTTGGGGCTGAGGGGGCCATGGGGCATAGTGTTTGGTTGGGGGTGAGGGGGCCATGGGGCATAGTGTTTGTTTGGGGTTGGGAGCCATGGGGCATAGTGTTTGGTTGGCGGTGAGGGACAGGGGGCATAGTGTTTGGTTGGGGGTGAGGGGGCCATGGGGCATAGTGTTTGGTTGGGGGTGAGGGGGCCATGGGGCATAGTGTTTGGTTGGGGGTGAGGGACAGGGGGCATAGTGTTTGCTTGGGGGGTGAGGGACAGGGGGCATAGTGTTTGGTGGGGCCCATGGGGCATAGTGTTTGGTTGGGGGTGAGGGGGCCATGGGGCATAGTGTTTGGTTGGGGGTGAGGGGCCCATGGGGCATAGTGTTTGGTTGGGGGTGAGGGGCCCATGGGGCATAGTGTTTGGTTGGGGGTGAGGGGCCCATGGGGCATAGTGTTTGGTTGGGGGTGAGGGGCCCATGGGGCATAGTGTTGCACTCCAAGAGTGAATTCAATAATAAAGCTAAAACAGGCACAGTTAGGAGATGTACATCCTTTGCTTTTTTGAGGAAACCTGACTCAACGAAGGCCATACTCCTCTTGGGTAACCCAAACAGCAAACTATAGCAGTCCAAAATAACGGAATGTCCAATCAAGGGTCAATAAAATATATATAATTTAATTAAACAGACGATATACAATAACTAAATCAAAATAAATGATAGCAATGGAAAATGTGTAGTACAAAATGTAAGTTTGAAATGCAATAAAAATTGTTACCCCTCAAAAACATATCTTTTTCCATGTGTTTAATACAAATTGGGGGTTGAAAAAGCCTCCTGACATGTCCCGCCTACCACCCCGCCCACTTTTACTTTTCGGCCCACTATAGCCCTCATGTAAGGTACTTTCGGCCCTCTGTCAAAATCAGTTGTGCACCCCTGGTCTAGATGTAAAAATAGCTAAACAAATGAATGTTCAAGAAACCAAAACACAACATTTTTGAGAACAGTGTTACAATGGACATTCAAGTGTGTCAAAGATGGTTTAAAGAAAAGACTTCCATTCCACTGAAATGTTTAAGCCAGAATTTACGGTGTTAAGTCTGTGCACCCACCGTTGCTCTAACTGAGTCAATGTTTTATTCAAATCCCCACCCCTCCTTGTTGGGTTCACTTTTCTGAAGAACAAACCACCTTAAATCTGGGTCTTTGTGATTTTTACTAGTAAAATGTTCTACTAGGGGCTTGTCTGGTATTTTGTTCCTGATGCAGGAACGATGCTCGGAAATGCGCATTTTAATTGCACGTACTGTTTTCCCCACGTATAGAAGATTGCATGGACACTGTATGATGTATATAACACCCTTGGTGTTACAATTGGTGAAATCATTCATAGTCCATTGCACCTTATCGTGTTCGAATGATTTCTTTTGTAGGGTCAGAGGGCAGGCGACACACTGGCCGCACGTATGGTGTCCAGAGACAGGTGGTAGATCCCAGAGTGTGCGCTGTGGTTGGGAGGGTGGCTCTATGAAGGTATGGACAAGAGCATCTTTTAAACTCCTATTTTTCTTAAATGCGAAACATGGTACATGCTGCAATGTGCCGGGATGGGTTACCAAGTGCCAATTCTTTTTAATCGTTTTTCTGGATCAGCTGACTCAAGGGTCCAAAAGTGGTGACACACACAAGTCTACCGAGGTCTTTTTTTGGTTTTGTGCTCAAACAGATCTCTCTGGGAGTGTATCTTGCTCTTTTTTTCGCTTGGTTGATGGCTTTTTTTGGATAGCCTCTTTCAATGAGTCGTTGGGTTAATCCTTCTGCATGTAGATGAAACTTTTCCAACTCTGAACTATTTCTACGAATACGTAGGAACTGTCCATAGGGTAAGTTATACTTGAGGCCCATTGGATTCTTTAGGAATATTCGTTTAAAACATTTCTTTGAAATTTATATACCATCCAATACGGAAGCTACAGTAGACCCACGCCGAAACACAGAGAACATTACGGGTCTGAAAGAACACTCTAAATTCTATCCCCCACCGGGCTCCACCCCAGGTGAGATAATTACTTTTGAAAAAATTGTCATCAAGACCGTAATGGCTGGTTTCAAAAAAGAAAATTTTTACTAGGACAATTTAGATAGAGAAGAACGGATTGCCATGAAAAGTCTGGAAACTGTCAGATCAATAACTATTAAGCCCGCAGACAAAGGAGGCGGCATAGTCATCTGGGACACATCTGATTACAATACCGAATGCCTACGGTTACTAAGCGACCGTGACGCTTATTTACCTTTGGCCCACAATCCCGCAAAGGACCTCCAAGATGAGATCACGAGCCTCACACAACATGCTCTCACGCAAGGCTGGATATGCGAAGACGAAAAGAGGTTCCTCAACAAAACCAGTCCGCGTATCCCGGCTTTTTACATTCTTCCCAAGATGCATAAGAATTCCAAACAACCACCTGGAAGACTGATTGTTTCAGCCTGTGAATCCCTCTTGGAACCCTTGTCCTTATACACAGATTTTTTTCTGAAACCATTTGTAATGAAGATGCCGTCCTACCTTAAGGACACTACTAGCACAATCAATTTACTTGATGACATTGTCCTCACCACCGATACCCTTTTGGTCACAATGGACGTTGAGGTCCTTTACACATCCATTCCCCAACAAGAAGGCCTTGAAATGATACGTGATTTTTTTAACACAAGAGCGGACCAAGAATCTACACCCACTAATTTCATTCTCGAGTGCATTTGACTTGCAATGTCAGAAAACTTCTTTGTTTCAAGACCAGATCTACAAACAGGTGAAGGGCGTGAGTATGGGCCCTACTTTTGCCCCCGATATTGCCAATCTCTATATGGCCCAGTATGAAGCCAACTATGTCTTAACACCAGAAAATCCTTTCCAGGATCACATCGTACTATGGAAAAGGTACTTTGACAATGTAATTATCATCTGGTAAGGGACATCTGCTGAACTACAAGATTTTCATACATGGATCAATTTGAGAAATACCCACATCAACCTCACGATGCAGTGGGACCAACATCACATAGACTTCATTCATCTTCACATCTATAAAACGGGAGACCGACTAAAAACTGAGCTCTTTCGCAAGCCAACAGACCGCAATACTTTATTGCACTTTAACAGCTACCATCCAATGGGCCTCAAGTATAACTTGCCCTATGGACAGTTCCTACATATTCGTAGAAATTGTTCAGAGTTGGAAAAGTTTAATCTACATGCAGAAGGATTAACCCAACGACTCATTGAAAGAGGCTATCCAAAAAAAGCCATCAACCAAGCGAAAAAAAGAGCAAGATACACTCCCAGAGAGATCTGTTTGAGCACAAAACTAAAAAAAGACCTGGGTAGACTTGTGTGTGTCACCACTTTTGGACCCTTGAGTCCACTGATCCAGAAAACGATTAAAAAGAATTGGCACTTGGTAACCCATCCCGGCACATTGCAGCATGTACCATGTTTCGCATTTAAGAAAAATAGGAGTTTAAAAGATGCTCTCGCCCATACTTTCATAGAGCCACCCTCCCAACCACAGCGCACACTCTGGGATCTACCACCTGTCTCTGGACACCATAAGTGTGGCCAGTGTGTCGCCTGCCCTCTGACCCTACAAAAGAAATGATTTGAACATGATAAGGTGCAATGGACTATGAATGATTTCACCAATTGTAACACCAAGGGTGTTATATACATCATACAGTGTCCATGCAATGTTCTATATGTGGGGAAAACAGTACGTGCAATTAGAATGCGCATTTCCGAGCATTGTTCCTGCATCAGGAACAAAATACCAGACAAGCCCCTAGTAGAACATTTTACTAGTAAAAATCACAAAGACACAGATTTAAGGTGGTTTGTTCTTCAGAAAAGTGAACCCAACAAGGAGGGGTGGGGATTTGAATAAAACATTGACTCAGTTAGAGCAACGGTGGGTGCACAGACTTAACACCGTAAATTCTGGCTTAAACATTTCAGTGGAATGGAAGTCTTTTCTTTAAACCATCTTTGACACACTTGAATGTCCATTGTAACACTGTTCTCAAAAATGTTGTGTTTTGGTTTCTTGAACATTCATTTGTTTAGCTATTTTTACATCTAGACCAAATTATGTGCCCTGTATGCCTACTAGAATGCTTTTCCAAAAAATGCCACTGTTTTTTCGGTTTTCTATACATCGATTTCCATCAAGTCCAATTCTTATGTCTGTGTGCACATTTAGTGAGCATTTTGTTGCGGCTCTCTTTTGCCATGTATTTAGGATAGCGGTACAATTTATATGTTCTTTTGCCCACGGCTGGTATTTAATCAGTACACTCTGTGGCTCTCTATGACTATGCAATTATGTACCTGCACCGCGTGCCTTGTATTTATTATTGCTTTACTATTCCAAGAGTTGTACCTATTAATGCATTTTGCGGCTTTCTATGACTATGCAATTATGTACCTGCATTATGTGCCATGTATTTATTATTGCTTTACTATTTGCCTATGCATTCCAAGAGCTGTACATATTGGGCCCATTTTCTAATCATGCGCCGACTTTTCAACGAATTTGTTAACATCCCCATGAGGTCATTTTACACTCTGTTGATGCATGATTTTTTTGTATGAGTCACATGACGGTTACCATGACAACCAGTTGGCTAATTTTAGCTCCTAAATTCATTTTTAAGACAGATGTGTATCCCGTGTGCCCTCTAAATTGATTTATTATCAATATGCTCCACCAGTTCGAGCGCTATACATTTTTTCTCTGGCTGCTCGATTTCAGCCTGATCCTAACATGGCTGCCATATAAAACACTCATGCAGCCTTGGCAACAGCTTTTTCCCACGTTGTGCAGTGTGCTCCTTCAGTCACTCGAAGATGCCCCGCTCTCTGCACGCAGCCTTTTGACAGGCTATCTGGCCCACCACCAAAGGTAAATTCGCCAGCATGGGCACTTTTAGTTCCACATGAGCAGTCGTTACATTCAGACACTTAAATGTGACTTTATGTTTACTTGCAGCCATACCTTTGATGGCTGACCGCTTTACAACACATTGGACCTTTTCACCTGTAGTTATTCGGTGAAAGGTACGACACGTTTTATGCTTTGTGTACATTTATATTTATTATGTACATAACGGTTGGGGTTTTGACTCACTCCCCCCCTCCTTTTTTCTGTTTAACACAACAGGAGGACCTAGAGACCAGCCCAGTGTGGAGTATGGATCTCTAATACAGTGCCTATCAATTGCTACATAGGTAAGCTGTGTGTTTTCTATTTTGTGACTACACATTTTTGATTCAGTCAATTTAAATTAGTTCTGCGGCTCATACACCCACCTGATTGTGATCTCCCTTCCCCACAGCTTAGACGTCCCGTATACAGAACCTTGTCCTGATGATGGCCGTCCCAAAGATGAGGCTCATTTAGCCCAATTCTAAACGGCTGAAACACCTGGTGTAGACATACTACTCCCCAAATTCACAGCACATTGATTGCTGTTCACACATGAAAAATCTTATCTGTTGCCTCTTAGTAGTTTTACGTTGTCTTTAGAATTCCGCTTTGACTTGTTTCACAATTGAACTGTGTCTGTTTTGACAAACCTCCACAGAGGTTGGGTTTGTTGCACACACACCATTTTCAACTTTGTCCCGAGCATTGGTGGTAAATGGTGTTTTAAAGTATTTACGTTTATGTTCTGTTATGGTCCAACAAACCATTGATGATGTCTATTCTCTCTCTGTAAATTGTGCTGTTGTGTTTTTGACTCATGCAATTACAACATAAAAAGTCCTCTAGAGATCTTTCTCTATGATAACAATTTCGAAGAGTCATTTTTTCAAACCAATTGTGGGAGCCCTGCGTGTATGAGTACCCTTGAACCTATTCATTGGTGTATTTTGTTTCACACATGGGTAGTGTCATACCATGTACGTCTAGTTTGTCTGTGGCGTGAATTTCCATTATTGTTTGCCCTTCTTTTTTTAACATTGTTTCATTGAATTTGAAACAGCTTGCAAGAGTTGGCATTAAGGCCATACAATTGACATTTTTGTGCGCTAATTGTTCCATAACATCAGTAGCACATGCATTATCGCCATAAAGTGCATGAATGTGCCTGTTTTTCAATATTGCTTGTGCTTCTTGAGATAGTACACCAACTCTAATACTTTTTAAGATGTTGGCATAAGTGAGATCTGCAGATTGCTGCATGTTTTCTGTTAATTTTCCATATTGGAAATGTTGCCAGAGGTTGATATTTCATATGCTGCCAACAGTTTTATGGCAGAGTTTGTGTCCTAAGGTTTTAAAAATAGGTTCACCTTTCACTGGTGTCAATTGTAGAAGATCTCTGAAAACGATAAAGTGTTTCCCTGCAAAGAGTTCTTCGTAGTTTGTTTTAAGTACTTCTTGCAATCTCAGGTGAATCAAAGCCAACATTAGGTCAGTGGTCGAAGTGGGCGGGAGCGGTCGGGAGCGGTGCTCCTCTACTTATTTTAATTAAGTTTTACCGTTCCTATACTTCTATTTTAAAAAGAAACCGTTCCGGAATTGTAAAGTGTAGGAATAAGTTGAAGTTTGCACTTTCATTGCAATGCACCGAACGTTCCCTTAAACAACAGGCACATGTGTTTTTGGGTTTGTATTGTGCAAGGGGAGGGGGTGTGGTGATGGTGTTTGTGGGGAGTGGATGTAGGCCTGTAGGGAACATAGTTCCACTACTTCTTTTCGTACACTTCGACCACTGCATTAGGTTGGAGACCATGCTCACTTCATCTATTAGTAGCATTTTCATTTGTTTTAATATTCTGCGTAGTTCCATTGCAGCTTCTGCAGAAAGTTTGTAATAGTCTAATTTGTTTTGGTGTTCTACTGGAAGGAGTAGTAATCGGTGTAAAGTGACACCTCCTATGTTGTAGGCAGCTAAATCTGTGGGGGCAGTTACAACAGCTGACAGTTTGTTGTTTGTCAATTGTTGAAGGAACTTGCTGATGATTTTGATTAAGAATGTTTTTCCTGACCCAGCTTCACCACTGACGTACAGCAGTATAGGTTTGTAATTTTGGCAGGTACATTCTTTATTTTCGTGTTGTACACCATGTGCAATTTGTTTTGTTATGTCTTCATAAATGGTGCGCTGATCTTTGTTAGGTTTTGCTTGTTGTACAGTTAAGTCTTCTATATCTTCTTGATAGTGACACATGGTGTTTTCCACTTCTGTCATAGCTAATTCTGCCTCATTTGCTGTTAGTGGCTGTCCTAGTGGTTCTTGGCTTCCTGTTATAGAAGGTTGACTACTGTCGGAAGTGTCCTTATCTAGTTGGGCCTGAAGTTCTTCTTCGTGTTGCTGTTCATTGTGCAACATTATTTTGTACTGCGTAAAGTTCACATCAGTGATATCGCTTTCATTTGCTTTGAAAGCATCTTCATAGCAATCATAGTTATCTGGTATCTCTTCTTCTTTTCTCCATGGTTTAAAAAGTTGTAGCAAAGACATGTAATATAGTTCTTTCTGTTGAGGAGTTTTTAATGACAATTTGACATGATTAATTAAGCTTCGTTTGGCACGTTTCACTAAGCTGCCTTCAGAATCTGTCACTCTATATCTACCTTTGCTTTCATCGGGTTCTATATTATTTTTGTATCCAAAGTTTTGAGCTATGAGGTACAGACACATGCTTTCCAAAGTGCTACTCCTGTTCGGATAGTATGTGTTCAGTAAATTGTTTTTTAAAATGTCTTGGCTGTTGGGGTCATTTCTGGCAATTGTTTCTATGTCCTTATATGATTTCAGAACTATTTTTCTAGATTTAGCAGGACCAAGACTTAGCCATACTATGTTGTCTGATTTTCCATACAAAGCAGTACCGGTTAAACGATCTGCCGCTTCATAGGCGCCACATTCTCTGAGAGAGCATTTTTATGCCTAGGCTGTACAATTTCTGAGATAGTATTTTGTCTGATGATAGGTCATTCCAGAGGTCTTGAAGCTCTGTTTTTTCTGCTTTTGTTAAGTAGGCTGTAACATATTGTGCAACAGCAGTGGAATTGTCTGCAATGTACTGCACATCTATGTTTCTATTGCATAAGAGGGAAATTATTGCATTGTAATCATTGATATATGCTGATTCTTCTGTTCTTTTTATGTAATACGTGTTCTTAGGTGATTTACCTTTAACACTATTTCTAACTGAAGACATGAAGTTGTTCACTTCACCTGTTTCTGTAACTGGTCTAGGGAAACCAAAGCGGCATTTGGTGTAGTATTTCCCTTTGTTTTTGTATTTGAGATGACAATATTTGCCACATTTGTGTCTTTGAAATTGCAAAATGTGCCCATGCAGGTCACTCTGTGTCCGTTGTGAAGGGATTTCACAAGTGACATATTTTTGGATGAACTGCATCACTGTCGTGACCATATTTAGGTGCACCTTTGATCCATAAAAGCATGTGAATATGTGGTGCTCCTCTTGCTTGGTATTCTTTTCTCCAAAAGAAGTGTCACTTCTACGAGGGGAGGAACAGTTTTATTGCAAATAAAGTGTAGCATAGCAATGAAACGATGATGGAAATATCTTGACACATTAACTGGATTTAGAGAGAAAAGTTCTCCAGGTGTTAATATATCTAGGTTGGTTTTGTTGTTGTTTGATATGCGTAGGAACTCATGTAAATCTTCCCATGCATATTCTGCACAACTTAGTATAACAAACCAAGTCGGTGGTCCAAGGTTTCTGATCATACAACGTACGTCCCCGTGCCGTCGGAACAAGTATTCTTTTGTACCATGCATGTTTGCAAACAGATTTGTTATACTTGATTGTAAAACCTCATCTTTTTCTTGTACTTTTTGTATTAATTGCATAGCTGACATATTTTGAAAGTGGGTTCCAGGTTTCAAAATGTGTGCAACTCCGTAACATAGGGTTGCTAGTTCACTTTCAAAGAGTAGGTGGAATATGTATTCCACATTTTGTCTAAATCTGGGATCTTGCGAATACATTCGTAATGAGCGGTATTCTGATGCCGTAATCAGAATGGGTTTATCATCGTATCTTCCGACTTTGCCAGTAGGAAATAGCAGCGGAAAAGCACGTGCTTCTATAGTTTTTTCCCATATGCTCATTGGTGATCCTTTGGTTTGTCGCATTTGGTAAGTTTCTAGTGCATCATCTATGCTTTCATTGGAATGCAATGGATGAATTGTGTAATGGTCCAAAAGAGTGGATACTGCAGCAGGATCCAGAAGTTCAAATTGTCCAGTTTCTGATGACTCTTGAATTATTTCAGTTGTTTCCCTTAAGATTTCTTCAATATGTATTTCCTTGTAGTATTTGTTATTGTCTTTTAGATATTGCAAGGCTTGTCTAACTTTATGTAAGTTCACCAGTTGTTGCCAAATTTATTTGTCTTCTGTTGGTACACCATTTACCAAGACAATTAAAGAATGCTCTGTTGAATGTTGCACTCCTAGAGTGTGTACATTTTCTGTTAGATCTAATGGCAAATAAACTACTTTGCCACAAATGCCTTTCATCAATTCAGAGGGAGGTAATTTTGCTGTTTTTGGTTGAAGGTATATAATTGCTTGAAATGGGTGCACTATTTGAATTATGATGCTCTCATACAAATTGAGTTGTTGCAGAGGTTTTGGTAGTGGGAACAACTCCAAATTATTTGTGATAGCACGTGACAGAGTTTAGTTGTTGTCCAGTTTTGTAGTGAAGTAACTGCAACATATTAGGGGTTTACTTATTTGGTATTTGTTTACTGTTAAAAGGTAGAGAGCTAATTCAAACCATTTGGAATCTTCATTGTCTTCTATTTTGTATGCTATGTCTATATTTTTTGTGTAACACACACACACACACACGCACACACACACACACGCACACACGCGGTTTGGTACTTCAGCCAATGCACTTTGAAATTTTAGTATTTCTTTTTTGTATTCGTGTAATAGAAGGTTGGTATGTGCAGAATTGTTGCTAGTCTGTTCTAAAACTATTGCATTTTTAAGTGTCTTTCACTTCCAAAATATTTTCTCTGGATACGGTCGATTTCTTCTTGTAGGTATTTGGGTGTACCATGCAGAAGAGTGTTATTTAAATTGGCTAATTCTAAAGCTGGACTTTTAGCATAGTATATTTTATACAGTAGATTTCTCACATTTGAATGATGTATTGATATCCTTTTGATATCATGGAAGATGCTTTTGCAAATAGGTCCTGAAATACAGGCTAATGAATGTCCTTGTAGTCTTGTGTATTTGCACACTGGACAGATATCCATATTTTGCTGCACTTTCATTTTAATTTTGTCTTTACCTTTCACATACTGATAGAGGAACTGACGTAAAGATTTGAAAGATTTGTTAGGAATGGCACACATTGACGTGCACGGCCATTTGTATACTGGACGGTCTGTTTCAGTCGAATCGAGAGGTAATTCTGAGTTTTCAGGGGATACGTTTTTAAGCAGTTTTTCTTGTTCCATGATGGTATTATTGATTTTTTTCATACCCTCGTCCACTGGTATGGATGGCAATTGTGTTTGTTTGATTTTGTTTGTATGCTTCTTCATTAAAATATGGTTTTGTGGTTGTTGTGTGACTCCATTCACCTCCACAGATATGTAAGAAGTTATTTTTGTTGACATTCCGTTTATTGATAAGTTTCTTTTGTAGTTTAGTACTCAGTTTTGTTAGTGGCTTCATCCTATTTAACACTAATATAAACAACTTCCTTTTGAGAAGGATTGCACTGTCCACGAGAGCTTGTAGGATTAATTTTCTACGGTAGGTTTTAAGGGTTGAGGATGATTTCGCTCCTCTTCTTATTAGATTCTGAAGGACTCTGTGATGAAACATTTTTGCTAAAATACTTTTTTTTACTATGGGTTCTTATTACTATATCAGGATTAATAGGAGCATTGTTAGCAGTACTGATAGCCGATTTTTTGTGTGAAGCGTTTTGTGTTTCGTGCCACATTTTGATGGAGGAGGTAAAGGTTCGGTAGTTGAAGCGTCCTTTGTTTCGCTAAACTACTGTATAGCTGTTTTGTTCCAACGTTCTCTACAAACTCTGCTACAGATGGATGCTTACTTTGGACACTTTTATTTTCATTTGCTCTATTTCTGCGGACTTTCTTTTTGGTAGGCATTCTTTGGGGTCTGTTGAAAAAAAGAAGGCATGGTTTGGTCTGTTGTACAATGTATGTGTGCTGTGTGCATGAGTTTCCTGGGGAAGCTCTTTGTGGTGGTGTGTGAATGTGCATTGGGCTGTTACAATGTTTTGGGAAGGCTATTTTTCTGTTTGTATACTACTACAATGTGCTTCAGATGAGAGTACAAAGTGAGCTAGTGGTGAGGAGAAGCATTGATAGTAAAGGTAATGGTATAAAATTGAAACAGCTATTTGTTTTCTAGTACTAACATTCTAAGGCTTCTGTATGTTATTTGAGTTCCAAAAACACAGGGATTTTTGAGCCATTCTGCCTGTTATTCTTTGTTTAATAAATGGGGATTTGTGGGTAGAATGGTTCGGAAATCAATGTTTGTTTTCGTGCGCAAATTAAATAAATAACCCACACAGTCTCTTTGAGGAACAGTAAGAATATAAAGGTAGTACTGTACTTACTTTTTTAGCGGAATGACCAGGTTTCTTCGGATATGTCATTTGCAGTGTAGATGCTGTTGATTTTCAGGAGAGTAGTCTTCACTGTGATTGTAAAAAGAAGTTAGTAACTTTGTGTGTTTAAAGCAGTGATGTTACTGTGCACGTTAATTTAGCATCTTTCGTCAGAGTATTCTCCTTTGATATCTCAACACAGTGCATGTGTGCATTTCACTTCACTATGTGCTGGCTTTGTATGTTATTTGGAGTATGTTATTTGCACTTGATTCAGAAATTAGTACACATTTTAGGTTATGAAAATGCCTTGTTTTTTTAAAGCTGTGTTATCAATAGCATAGCGGTTTGTAAGTGATAGGTCATTATAGTAGATGGGAAAAATGTCACTACTTTCATATTATAAGTACGAATCCGAAAAGTCGGGAGACCCTCAGAGGGAGATGTCACCACAGCAATAGAGAGCGTTTATTTTTCTCATACAATCGCATTGGAAGTAGCATTAATGTAGGCGGTATACAATAAAAGATTGTGACATTTTCTAATGGAAAATTGAGTTTTGCGCTAAATAGGGAGGGTTGTTACGTATGTATAGGTTATGCGGGAGACAGTAAGAAGTAGTGCGGTTTGTCAATGAAAAATTGGACAGCTTGCACTTAAAGGGGGAGCGTTGGTATGTATTGGCTATGCAGATTTAGTGGCATCAATTTGTTTAAATGAAATCATAAGGGTTGCAAATGT
Organism: Ambystoma mexicanum; assembly: GCF_040938575.1. Lineage (NCBI taxonomy): Eukaryota > Metazoa > Chordata > Amphibia > Caudata > Ambystomatidae > Ambystoma > Ambystoma mexicanum. The sequence continues at coordinate 19,291,826 of NC_090926.1, forward strand.
TCTCTGATTAAAATATGCATACCTGTACTTTATACTCATGCATGTGCGCATGCATGGAGTTGTACGTAGAAATCCGCGACTCTTGCAAAGTAGTTTTTGAAGAAGGTGCTTTGCAATGATATGCGACTTGCGTTCAGAGTGATCAATAGTACATTTGAAGTGTGAAATTTTGATGACGGAGTTAGATGTAGAGATGTTGAATGTGATTGGTGGATGGTTATATGACTGCTTAGCTGTGTCCAATGAGGGAATGGATTCGTGAGTGATGTGGAAAGGGTAGAAGGACTGGCTAAGAGTTACGTGTCGCACGTAGACAACGCTAATCTGCGGGTAGGCCGTGTCACATACAGGGTTCTACAGCAATCCAGCATTGAAAGGGGACTGTAGGCATCAGCCAATCAGATGTTCACATTGCTCTTTTGTGTCAAAAAACAGTGCGTATACTGAAGATGGCAGAGGTGGAGAGGGTCAGGGTTTTGGTGCTTGGAGATATTTTTGTCCATTGTTTACAGCACTATGCTGAAAGTAGGCATGTGGCACACAATTTCGATGTGAGAGAAGTGAAGGTGGTGTGGAGCGCTGAGCACAATGAAGATGAGCTTGGGGTGTGGCCATTTAAAGGGGTGGAAGGGTGCGGCTTGTGACCATATTGATCACTCAAAAGCGTTGCAAAAATTATAAACAATACGTTCAAAGGTAGGGCCATTGTATGGGACATGTGAAATGGTGATTTTAGACTGTAAAATAATTTCCCATGTTTGTATAAGTTCTTTTGAAATGTTGCGGAAGCAGACAAACTGCGCAAATTAGTCCACACGCTCAGCGTGGGTGCGGTCACATGATGACGTCGTGAACACATCCGCGAGGGAAATGGGTGCCACCTGGACAGCAAATGCAGACTAATGGACGTGCGCATGCGGGTGGGTGTTCTACGGACAGTGTTCGGGTCCTGAAACTAAGTAAAAGTGTGACACAAGTGACACGGACAGTTACGGACAGGCGCGATGTTCGCAGTACTTATGGGTGTAGTGTGCATGTGCGTACATGATCTGCTGACTGTACGGCCAGGTACAGTGTCCTTAGGACACCTCCATTTCGTTTGACTACGGACATGCCGGCCACCGCGCCTGTTCTACCGACGGTTCCATCTTGGCTGCGGACAGTACAGACAGGTATAGTGTCCTTTGGACACTCCCATTTTGATTGTTTAGAGACATCCCGGACACCTGGTGTGTTCTAAGAACATGTTTTATCTCGTTTGTGAGCGTTCCTTAGGACACCCCATTCTGTTCATTTAGGCACAACTTGAACAGATGGTGCGTTCTAAGATCAATTCCATCTTTGTAGGTGTATTGCTGTTAGAACATCCATATTCTATTGCTTACGGCTAGCTCGAACAGGTGCACTGCCCGCAGACATTTTAACTCTTTTTTTAAAAAAATGTTTTGCCTCAAGCCCTTCCACTACAACTAACATAAAAAAACGTTCAATACACACACACACACACACACATCAATCAAGAGAAATACAGGGGGAAGCAGATACTGAAACGAATAAGAGGGGAATTAGGGTTTAACACGGGCTGGTTGTGAGGGGATGATTTGTGAGGGGATGAAGGGATGGATGTTTCATCAAAACGTTTATTTTCTTCTTGACGTTTTGGGGATGGTTCACTAGGAAATGGGGAAGGGGGGCAGGTACAGGTGGGACAGTGATCTCGTATTTTTCCTCTCACATATTCCTCCACAAATTGCCTTAAACTGTTAAAATTGTCATTTAGTATGTCCATTTTCACTTCTATCCTTTTCAGCTTGTCTGGGTCGTTTGTTGGCCTGTCTTCTTTTTTTACCCGGTCTGTTAAAAATAAATATATATATATGTTAAATGTCCATAAAATACTGACCATTACTTTGCTTATGCAGAGTAGTGTGTACCATTATTATCGCTATCTTCAGACATTCCCCCATGCAGAATATTCTCCTAAGCCACTCCAAAGTACTGCACATTTCTGTGTCAAACCAGAAAGAAATTATTTTTTCTGCCCCTCATACACAAAAAGTACACACACATATAAGAAAAATAAAGTTCACTTACTATTTTGTTGTAATTTGTCTTTGTTGTACTGTGTGCATCTACTGTCGCTCCTGGCTGCACAGTTTCTGTGAGGTAATTACGTTGGAGGCATACCTTTTTTTGTTATGGTATAATCCATTTCATTCTACATGGTCATTAAATGCATGGTTATTGTTTCAGACGTTTAGGTTCACCTATTTATTTATTAGTACTTATAATGTCTATGTGCCCTTTTTCAAAGTTGTGAATTTTTCATATAACACAATGGTACAATTTCAGATACCCCCTGACTGTTTGGGTACTGTTGTCCTCATCCGCGCCCGTCCGCAGACAGGCGCTCAGTCCGTGCCTTTCAAATATCATTAGCGAAGGGGTTCAGTATGTTCTATGTTACATGTATATAAAGTAAGGAAATTATACTACAAATCTCCCAAAATCACATGATGAAAGTGTATATTCAGTAAAGAAACGTTATTAACGAGATGTTATGATTAAGTTCCCCTTCTAAAAACCTGTGAAAATCAGTAAAAAAAAACTGTTAAAGGGACGTTATGGTTAAGTTGTCCTACTAAAAACCCGTAAAATTCACTAAAAAAAACTTTATTAAGGGGACGTTATGGTTAAGTTGCCCTACTAAAAACCTGTGCAATTCACTAAAAGAACTTTACAAACGTGACATTATGGTTCAAAGTAAAACCAAAAAACCCCTGAAATTCACCAGTTATGGTAGGCTAAGCAACCATACCTGCCCGCATCACTGTGCACTGCTAACACTAACACCCAGGACATGAAAGATGGCATCACAAATGTCATTGCTTAGCCTACTATAACTGATGAATTTCAGGGGTTTTTTGGTTTTAGTTTGAACCATAATGTCACGTTTGTAAAGTTTTTTTAGTGAATTACACAGGTTTTTAGTAGGGCAACTTAACCATAACGTCCCCTTAACAAAGTTATTTTTGGTGAATATATATATATACATATATATATCAATTGTTTGCTTGTACCTACCCAGTGCTTTAAGTGGGCCGGGGCCTGCCTGGCCCGGCCCCGGCAGTCTCCAAAAAGTGCGGCTGAGCCGGGGCCCTGCCGGGGACCCCGGTCCCACCACGCCATCGCAGGATGCATTATCCTGCCACGGCCGCAGCTGCCACGGGAGATGCGCCCGCCAGTTTAACTTTAGGCAAGCTGACAGAAGTGCCAGCCAGGCACAGCGTTGCTGAGGTTGGCTGGCACTTCTGTCAGTCACTGGAACTTCCTCTGGTGACCCTACATTTGAGGGGTCATCAGAGGAAGCTAGAGTCCCCTTGTTTGCCCTCCCCAGGCCACTGACCCTCGCGGGCTCTGTGATCTAATATGCAGATTAGATCACAGAGCCTGCGGGTTCGCAGAGGATGAAAGGCGCCTCAGGCTCGTTGATCTATCTTCTCTGAGCAGAGATCACTGAGCCCGAGGTGCCTTTCTCGGTTGGCAAATCTTTATAAAAGATGCCTTGAATTGTGTACGTTTCAAGCCATCTTTTATAAACGTAGAACTATTTATATGTTTATAACAGAGGGCTTGAAACGTACACAATTCAAGGCATCTTTTATAAAGCTTTGTTGATGGACAAAGCCAACTTGGGTCTTGTCCGTCCTCAACGCTTTCAAAAAGATGGCTTCAATTGTGCACGTTTCAAGCCATCTTTTATCAACATAGAAATATGTTACAAATGTCTATATTTATAAAAGGTGGCTTGAAAACTACACAAACCATAGTAAGGTAAGCACACAAGTGTGCGTAACTTACTATGATTTGTGTACTTTCAAGCCACCTTTTATAAACATAGAAATATGTAACATTGCTATGTTTATAAAAGAAGGCTTGAAACGTACACAAACCATAGTAGTACGCATACAAATATATAAATGCTCAAATACATTTATATATTTGTTTGCGCACCTTGCTATGATTTGTGCACTTTTAGGCCACGCCCACAATGGAAGCCACGCCCCAGACGAGCCCCGCCCCCCTCAATTTCTTACCCCACTTAAAGCACTGTACCTACCCCAGGATAAGCACCAGCATATGCTGTATGGTCGTGCCCTGTGCACCCATTGGAATAAATCCCATTTTAATAATAACAATAATAATAATATTTTGAAGTTCCATGCTGCACATAAGATTGCTACCCAACATTAGGTCTCCGAGTCCGACACAACAATGGCGACTAAAAGACCTTTGTTGATGCAACCAAACGCCATCAAACTTATGATGAGTTTAACACATGCAAGAGAACACCCCTCCCCCCTTCTCTCATGCAATCTGAGACAATGCAGAAGTAGAATTGCCAATTTAAGTTGACAAGCCGCACTTGAACGCTACCCAGTAGTACCCGGAGGTTTACTTCCAGTTCAGAGCCAGAGAGTAACGCGTGATGGGAGTTCCACCATTGAAATAAAAGCTTGCATGTTTGCTCCATGTGAGATTTATTTCACTGTATCACAGGGCAGCAGTATTCTATGCATCATTTTATCAGCCCAAAACCCCCAGCACTCAAGGTTGAAAAAAACATAAATGTCTTTCACCATCATTGGGGATAATCAGTGTGCTGTAGGTGACTCATGTTTGATTGGGGCAATAACAAACATCCTTAATATTATGGTGGGATAAACACTTTAAGGAAAAACCACTTCCAGCAAATAATGTGAGGGAGGAGTAGGCCATTTGACTTAACAGGCAACATATGTCACTGCACTTCCATGTTATGGTGTTGGGTTTATCCCAGGCACTCCGCCATTTGCATGGCCGTGTGGTGCTCGGGGGGGATCCGAACAGGTGGGGGCTGGGTTGGGATAATCTACTGCTGCGTTGATGCATTCAGTTTGTAAGCAACCAGGTATGCATGTTAAATGTTATGTTATGTTATTTTAAAGGTACTTGTATAGCGCACCGTCACCAACGGAATTGATCCCCAGGCGCTCTGGCGGAACTGTAAACAGGAAGGACGGGTAGGGTTAGTCAGGAGGAGGGGAGAAGGAGAGCGGGAGAAGTGGTGTGCTGTTGGCATGTTCTGCTCAGTATACACCGAGTGCTGGGCTTGTGTGCTAGTATCGGATCGGTCGAGGCCTCGACTGCTGTGGGTGAAGTTTATGTGTTGTTGATGCAATGTGGTAAAGTGCGTGCAGATTGCTGGGAGAGAGATGGTTGTGTGGCTTTGTGTGGGTTTAAGTATGCAGAAGATTTAGGGTTGGGTTAGTGGGGTCTGTATCCTGATTCATGTACTTATGGTTCCGTTAGAGTTGTATACCTGTGGGTTGGGTTGTTGCTGGTTCCTCGTGGGCCGACTTGCTTTGGTGGTGCTGCGCTGATCCAGCTGTATCATACTGAGTATTGTTTGGATTGGTAAGTGCGTCTGAACCTAATCTTCAAGTGTGGTACTGGGTAAGTAATATCTATTCTGAGGTTATCTAGTGTGACACTGGTCGGTTGAGGCTTTGAATGCTTCAGGGTTGGAATCGTGTTGCTGTGGTGTCCTGTTGCATCCGTCCTGGTGAGCCTGTGTATTCAGTTGTTCGTTTCCTTCTGTCTTGACTGGTTCTTTGGTTTCCGTGGGGTGAACATCCTTGGGGCTATTGTTTAGCTGTAGTTTTTGTGTGGTGGGGCATTGTGCTTCCTGCTGTGTATTGGTGGACAGTATGTAGTGATGAAACATTCTGTTTCTCACTAACTGGATTGGGGCACGTGGTGCAGTGCTTCCTTTCCCTCTCTATATTTTGTCCTTAGGGCTGTTGGGGATGGTTATAATGTAAGGTCATGGTCCTCTTGATGATTCGTCCTAGTGTTTCTGTCTTTGTCTTGCTAGGTTTATGGTCTTTGGTTGTATTGCGGCTGTCTCCCGTTTGGTCGTTTAGTATGGTGTGGGATATTTACCTTGGCTTTTCTCATTGATTGATTGGTGTGTTTCAGGGTCTCTCTACGTTCATTGTTGTTTAAATTGTGTGTGTGCCCCTGTGGCCGGTCTTTCTGGTTATGACGTGAAGAGCCAGGTTTGGAGTAATTTCCTGAATAATAGGTGGTTTCTTGTGTTACGTATGTACTTTGGAAGGTCGTTCCAGGTTTTCGGGGCTTGGTGAGAGAAGGATCCTCCAAGTTTTCTTTTGTTGTAGGGCTTTGGTTTCAGGCGGATGTCCCTGCCTGATCTGAGTATTCTTGTTGGTTGATGTAGGCACAGTTTGTCTCTTAGGAACTCAGTGCCTTCGTTGTGTACTGCTCTGTGCGTAATGCACATTATTTTGAATTTTATTTGTTGTTTTATTGGTAGCCAATGTAGTGTTTTCAGCGCTGGTGCGGTGTGTTCTCTTCGGGGAAGTTTCAGAAGTAGTCTGGCAGCCGCGTTTTGAATGCATTGTAGTTATTTTAAGAGTCTTTCAGGCATGCCTAGGTATAGGCTATTGGCGTTGTCTACTTTGAACATGACTAGGGCGATGATGGTGGTTGTTTTGTTGAAGCATTTCTTGAGGAGATTGTTTACTTATGGCTCTGGCGTGAGATTATTGTCCATCAGAACCCCCAGGTTGTTTACAATCAGCGAGGTTGCTGGGGTTGTCCCGAGTTCCCTTGGCCAAAGCATGAATTGGTTTTCTCCTCCATTTTTTTGTGATGATCATTATTTCCGTTTTGCCTGGGTTGATTTTGAGGGAGTTGGAGTTTATCCAGAAGAATACATCACAGAGGCAGTTTTCTAGTGTTGAGTTTATTTCCGGGTTGTCTTGTATTTTGAAGATTTGTATATCGTCAGCATAGTTGTAGCAGGTGAGGCCGTGGCTTTTGATGATTCTGATAAGTAGATACAGGTAGATGTTGAATAGTAGCAGGAAGAAGAATGATCCTTGTGGTACTCCACAGGTGGAATCTCACGGGCTGGATTTGAAGGGTTTCATCCATATGGTTTCCGTTCTGTTTATTAGGAAAGATTTGATCCATAGTAGGGCGGTGTCTGTTATTCCGAATCCTTCTAATCTCGTTATGAGGGTGTCATGGTCGACTGTGTTGAATGCTGCCGATAGGTCTAGGAGTATCAAGGCAGTGCTGTTGTCCGAGTCTGTGTTGATTTTTAGATCATCCCATGTTGAGATTACAGCTGATTTTGTTCCTCTCAGTGGTCTGAAGCCAACTTGTGCCTGGTCTAGTAGGCCGTGCTCTTCTATAACTCTTGGGTTGTTTTGTATATGTACGTTTCGAGCAGCTTGGCTGTATACGGGATGTTGGAGATGGGTCTGTAGTTGGAGAGGTCCTCTACGTTTCCCGTTGTATCTTTGAGTAGTGGCCTGATGTATGCAGTTTTGAAGGCTTGTGGCACTTTCCCAGTTGTGATGGAATGGTTGAGGACGTTCCTGTGATAGTCCATTGGCGTTCCTTGTTTAAGAATCGATTTGTATATGTCTGGTGGGCAGAGGTCTTCAGGGGGACCCTGAGTTATTGCTTTCATTCACCAGTTTGACGAATGTCTCCACTGATATTTCTGGAAAGCTTTGTAGTTTGTTTGGGTGCTCCTCCTAGGTGTAGGTGGGGGTTGTGGTCAGATCAGACGGTCTACTTTGTATGGTTTGTTGAATGTTGGTGATTTTGTTTTTGAAGTGGTCTGCAAGGTAATTGCAAAGTTTTGTGGACGGAGTTGGTGTGTTACATCCCAGAGGGTTTTTGATTTCGTTTATGATTTTGAAGAGTTCTTTTTGGGTGTTTGGTGCTTCGAAGATTCGTTTGTCGTAGTGTTTCCTCTTTGCTTTTTGTATTTCCTTTTTGTATGCCCGGTTGTGTTGTAGGAATTTCAGTTTGTTTGTCACGTCGTTTCGTTTTCTCCAATCAAGTTCTAATCTTTGGTTTTTCCCTTTCCTGGTGCTAAGTAGTGGGGAGAAGCATTTTGCCATTGACCGTTTATTAGACGAAGCAAAGGGTTTTTCTTTGGCGATGTTGTCTATATTAGTTATAATCCAGGAATGTAGCAGGGTTACCTTTTTGTCCAGGTCATCTTCTTCCATGAATGTTGGGTGTGGTTTGCTTAGCTCCAGGAGTTCATTCAGGTTGGAGTTTTTGATGGTACTCCAATTTCTTTTCATGATATTAATAGTTTTTTCCGGTTGACTGTTTGTTGGGGTGGTCATTTTGATTACGAAGGGGATGATGAGGTGGTCGCTCCAGGGTATTTGAATTGGGGGTGCCGTGGTAAGGAGTAGTTTGTGGGCGACGATTACGTCAAGTGTATGCCCTGCCGAGTGGGTTGCTCCTTTGACTAGTTGTTGTAGGTTCATTGCTGCTAGTTGGATGGTTAGCAATTTTTGTGTGGTCGTGGTTTCTCCTTCGAACCAGATGTTGAAGTCTCCGAGGACTATCAGGTGATTGTGTTTGATGGCTAGGACGGTGTTAAAGGTATTTGTACCGCGCACCCTCACCAACGGAGTTGGTCCCCAGGCGCTCACGCGGATCTGCAAACGAGAAGGCGGGGTGGGTTAACACGGTGAAGAGGGAGTAGGAAGGTGACAGAAGTGGGGTCTTGTTGGCAGTTTCAGTTCGGCTTACACCGTGCGCTGAGCTTTGACAGGCCTTGTGTGCTGTTGGGGCAGCGTATGTGTTGTTTATGTGTTGTTGCGTTATAAATACAATTAATCAACATGCTAATAAATGGTAATTGCATCAGCTAATACAGCGTTATAACACAATACAAGGTCAATAAAAACAAGCACAGGACCTTCCCAACCAATTAAAACAGACTGAAATTCCTCTAAATGCCATACCTCACTGTGCGACTATCCCGTCCTATTGTAAATATATGCCCAGACATGTTTTGTAATAGTTACAGGAAACAGAAGTTATGTACACAAAACCTCTCAAGCAGAAAAGCTTTCAGCCACACACGCAAACGTTGTCCTGCATGTTCTAGGTCATTATCTGATTAAATATTGTTTGGCAGGGAAAACTTCAATTGGGAAAACTCAATATCTCTGCTCTCACTGCTAAGAATGTGTCTGCTAATTAAAAGCCCAGGCCTGTTCTCCAGGCCCATCTTTGAAACCCTGCTGTGTCCGGGAAGTAATGATGACCTAATATGTTTTCTATGGAGTTGCAGGATCACTACAGTTGTGGTTTGTGCCTCAGTTATGAGATTAATTGACTGTCAATTGAACCTCTTATTAAAGCAAGGCTAATTCACATACAGGTCAGCATCATATCGACCCCTGAGTCTTAAATCAAACCTTAGTACAGTCTTGCTCTGGTGTGAGTTTCGCAAAGCATGGTTTCACACTGTGTCTGTGAGCCTCACGCGTAGAGCACTGTCTCACTGACTGGGTAAGAGACTCGCACTGCAGATTCAAACTTTGTGGCCGAGTATCACACACTGCACTACAGTCTTTCTACTTGGATGCAAGTCTCACACCGTTGGGCACAGACTCGCTTGCACTCTCATTCGGTGTAAGTCTCACCTCAGACTACAGTCTCCAAAGCTGTGTATGTGTGTCTCACTCCAGGCGACCCAATCACACTCTCTGGGGTAGGTTTCACACTCTGAAGCACAATCTTATTCATGCTTGAAGGATTCGTATACCTTATCACAGTCTCAGTAACTGGGCGTGAGCCCCTCACCTGGTTTTCTGCAAAGGCCAGATTTGCAGGACAGACGTAGTCATTGGGTGTGACTGTCACACATGTGAATGTTGTCCCTTTCACTGGGTCGAAATCTGGTGCCTCGGACCAAAAACTTGCTCATTAAGTGTTGGGTTCTCACACTCGTAAACAGGTCTCAATAAGTATAAATGCAACTCACACTTTCGGATACAGTGGCACTCCCTCACACATGGGAGTGCAGGTCCACTCCTTCAGTCAATGGCCCTCATTACGACCCTGGCGTTAAGGGATTACCGGTACTGGTAAGGGTACCGGTACCGATAATCCCTTAACGCCTGATCCGAGGTGCCTTTGCGGGTCCCGACCTTAACGGCTAGTCTGTACCAGCCGTTAAGGTAAAGACCTGCAAAGGGACCTTGAAGGTGATTACGGTACCGCATTTTGCCCTATGGGGCAAAAATGGTAATGGGAATGGGCAAGGGCCAATGGTAAATGGGGAATTACCGCCCGCCAACCTTGGAATGGGGCGGTAATTCCCCATGTCACCATGGCAGATCCGGTAAATTACCGGCGTTAACCATGGCGCTAATAGCGCCATTGGTTAACGCCAGGGTCGTAATGAGGCCCAATGTCTCAGGGAGTGAGTACAGGTTCACTCCTTCAGTGAATGTCTCACACATGGAATTGAGTACACATCCACTCCTTCAGTCAATGGGCCTCATTAGGAGTTTGGAGGTAACCATGGCGCTATTAGCGCCATGGCTGCCTCCAAATCCTTACCGACTCTGCCCTGGTGAATGGAGCTATTACCGCCCCATTCCAAGGTTGGCGGGACGGTAATTCCCCATTCACCAGGACCCTTCCCCATTCCCATTTGAGCCCCCATAGGGCTCATAGGGAATGGGCAAGGCGCTAATAACGGTACAGCAAATTGCGGTACCGTTATTAGCACCAAAGTCCCTTTGCGGGTCCCGTCCTTAACGCCTGGTAAAACGTAATGAGGCCCAATGTCTCATACATGGGAGTGAGTACAGGTCCGCTCCTTCAACGAATGTCTCACACATAGGAGTGAGTACAGGTTCGCTCCTTCAGTCAATGGGCCTCATTACAAGGTGGGAGGTAAGGGATTACTGGAACCGGTAAGGGCACCGGTGCCTGTAATCCCTTACCACCCTACTAAGAGTTCCCTTTGCGGGTCCTCCCTTAACGCCTTGTTTTTCCACACGTTAAGGACGGGACCCACAAAGGGACTCTGGAGCTAATAACGGTACCGCAATTTGCGGTACCGTTATTAGCACCTTCCCCATTCCCATTGAGCCCTATGGGGGCTCAAATGGGAATGGGGAAGGGCCCTGGTGAATGGGGAATTACCGGTCCCGCCATCCTTGGAATGGACCCGTAATTGCTCTATTCACCAGGGCGGAGTCGGTAGGGTTTTGGAGGCAGCCATGGAGCTAATAGCTCCATGGCTACCTCCAACCTCGTAATGAGGCCCAATGTCTCACACATGGGAGTGAGTGCAGGTCCGCTCCTTCAGTCAATGTCTCCCACATGGGAGTGAGTGCAGGTCCGCTCCTTCAGTCAATGGCTCACACATGGGAGTGAGTGCAGGCCCGCTCCATGAGTCAATGTCTCACACATGGGAGTGAGTACGCATCCACTCCTTCAGTCAATGTCTCACACATGGGAGTGAGTACAGGTCCACTCCTTCAGCGAATGTATCACACATGGGAGTGAGTACACATCTGCTCCTTCAGTCAATGTCTCACACATGGGAATGAGTACAGGTCCACTCCTTCAGTCAATGTATTTGTATTTGTATTTGTTTTATTTGTATAGCGCAGCCAGGCCAGAAGGGACCGGGCACATATCTTCAACAGTAATTACAGGAAGGACATATTCAAAATAGTAATTACAATCGTGGCAGAGTTACAGTGAACGTTACAAACATCATATGCATCAGCAAGAATAGTGGCGTGCGGGAACAGTACAGAGTCCGAGCAGGCATGCAGAGAGTCATGTTGTACACATATTCAAGAGGATAGTTGTTCATGTGTGGTAGCTAAACAGAGCTTGGCTTTGTGTTTGAATAGGTTAAGTGAGGGTAGATTTCTACCACATGGGAGTGAGTATAGGTCTGCTTCTTCAGCGAATGTATCACACATGGGAGTGAGTACACATCTGCTCCTTCAGTCAATGTCTCACACATGGGAGTGAGTACACATCCGCTCCTTCAGTCAATGTCTCCCACATGGGAGTGAGTGTAGGTCCGCTCATGTCTCCCAAATGGGGGTGAGTACAGGTCAATGTCTCACACATGGGAGTCTCCTTCAGCGAATGTCTCACACATGGGAGTGAGTGCAGGTCCGCTCCTTCAGTCAATGTCTCCCACATGGGAGTGAGTGCAGGTCCGCTCCTTCAGTCAATGTCTCACACATGGGAGTGAGTGCAGGTCCATCTTTCAGTCAATGTCTCCCAAATGGGGGTGAGTACAGGTTCACTCTTTGGGTATGCATGTACCTTGGAGCACAGTCTTGTGCATTCACTGCAAACCACACATCTTTGGTCATGTGTCAGTGTTCAGGTGTTACTATTACTTATAGGAACACTCATTGATTGTCTCACACCTTCAAACAGTCTACCTCATTTGTTGTGAGACAAAACCTAGGTGCACAGTCTCACTCCTGGGATGGGGCACTTACACTTCAGAATAATATATTACTCTCTTGGTCAGTCTCAGGGACCCTCCTTAAATTAATGTGGTCTGTCTCACGAAATATTTCTGCTAAGACATTAATATCTGGTCAAGCATGTCTGTGGGCTTTCTGATCTTCAGAACCCTAATCCTTTTAATCGGTTTATCAGATGGGCGCCAAACTTTTGTTTATCGGCGTTGAGAATTCTCTTTGGAAGGAGAGGGCCGCAACCTACCAACCCCCATTCATTGCAGCAGAAACATTTGACTCGCTGCACAATTATATGATATGGCATTTATAACGCACCTGTACACAAGTGTTTCTAGGCGCAAAAAGACAAGGGAGGGTAGAAAGAGGGGGGACAAGACAAACGATCCTACCATGCATTGTGTCATTCGGAACGTGCAAGTGCGACAACGAGAAGTGCAAGGGGAAGGAGCGGGTTAGTGTAAAGGAGAGGAGAGGGGGAAGTGTGATCAGGGCAGCATGGCTCTGAGTGAGTGCAGCCAAGGCAACGCGGCTCCGGGTAAGTACGAGGAGGCAGTGGGAGTGTAGTGGTTACAGTTACAACCCCTAAGTGCTAGGTAGGCCAGGAGGCAGTGCAAAGGAAGACTGGCCGTGGAAGAGACTGGTACCCAGTGAGACTCTGAGGGAACCAAACAACCAGTCGGCGCAGCAGACAGCTAGGTTAGCAAGGGATCGAGAGAGAGAAGGCAGAGGAGAAAAATAGGGTCTTGATCTGTTTGCAGAACTTCAGGTGGTCCAGCTCAAGTCTGAGAGGGGCAGGGAGGCCGTTCCAGAGGGAGGCACCTGCAGAGGAGCAAGGTCTACCCCCACTCTCTACCTGAAGAAGGGTCTGACCCTCAGAGAGTTGGAGGTAGCTGAAAGAAGGGTTCTATAGGGAAGGTATTTCGGAAGAGAGAGTTGGATGTAGTGCAGGTCGTGGCCTCAGAAAGCCTTGTGGACAATGCAGAGGGTCTTGAACTTGAACCTTGCAGCCACAGGGAACCAGTGGAGAGATTTCAGGATGGGAAAGATACAGGGCTTGAGGCCAAGGATAAATCTTGCAGTCCTGTTCTGGATTAGTTGCAGGGGGCAAAGAGTAGAGGAAGGCAGATTGAGCAAGAGGCTGTTGCAGTAGTCCAGCCTGGAGAGAACCAGGGCTCTGGAGACAATGAGCTTCTGGCGGAAAGTGAGAAGCGAAAGAATGCCTCTGAGGAGGTGCAGCTGGAAGTGGGCCTGTGGTGTGAGGAGAGAAGGTGGCAAGGTGCGTGATGTGAGGAGAGAAGGAGCGAGTGGAGTCAGAGATGACACCAAGGTTTTTTGCCTCATAGGAAGGTGAAGTTAGAGGGCCCAGGGAGGGTGGCCAGAGTGAGAGAGGGAGAGCAGGGGTCCCAATGAGAAGGATTTCCGTCTTACTGGCATTAAGGCAAAGTTCGTTGGAGGCGATGTGTATATTTCACAAGGACCTGCTAATCGCACCTTTCTGAGGCATGCCAGTTTTGTACTATTAAAGGTATACCCGTACTATGACATGCCATACCGCCGCCACTTCTTACTGACAGTTTCAAGTTTTCTTCTCCTAGCAGGCAACTAAGATCTTCACAGGTAAACCACCTCAGCCTCAATTCCATGTGTCCAAAACTGGCATCAAATGCTTGTTCGTGGCATTTGCCACTGTTGGGACATACAATATCTATGTAGTAATTTGACGTGCAGCTTGCATTGTGCAGGCAGCTCAAGATATGGCGGTTCCCAATTTGATCTGCCACTACATTAGATGCGGACCCGGATTACCGGGGACTGACATTTAAATAACAAGAGGGACCTTTCGTCTGTTACCAATGCAGGGGTGTTTTTTATTGATCAAGGTTGTGTGCTGTTTTAAAACAGAATTTGAAATGTTATTTGATCATCTAGACAGTATTCATGAATTGAAATGATTATGTAAAGTTATTGATACCACCTTCTGCTGCTAATATCCACTTAATCTAAAAAAACAATGTACACAATCACATTACAAGAACAATCGTAAACAATTCGCAATACTCAAAATATCTAAAGAAAAATATATGAAAATATACACATGTAAACACAGCGAGATGCAATTCTTGAGAAACGCAATGCTAAATTTTTCAATAGATATTTGGACCAGTTCCCCTGACGTATTCAGACATTCCGTGGGGCAACGTTGGTGGTGGTGGAAAGTGGCACTAAAATCAAGGACAATTAATCAAAATTTGAATTTATTACACTATACATTGGTAATGGGTGGAAAATCTAAATGTTGATTATGTACCAAAACATAATTACCTAAATCTACTTGTGTCCAACAAAAAAATGATTCAGGATAGTAAGATGGTTTTCCGAATTGATTCAAAATGACGATATGTGATTAATAACAATAATCATTTGATGTGACAACTAAGAAACGTTGGATTTCTTGTGTGAAAAAAAGGCGCTACAAACATCTAGTACAGTTTAGAGCAGTCTGGCCAGTTCTGCCTTTTAGGTATTGGAGTAAGGCCACAATGTCACCTTGGTGGTGAAAAATGCCCAGACAGACAACACCCCACTGATTATGCCTGAAGCTGCACCAGCAAATGCAAAGCAGCTCTGTTACGAAGTGCCTGCACTGTTGCACTCCGAGAAAATAAGTGCCTCTGAGAAGCACCAGTATTGGCAGCGATTTGGAGAAGTGCGGCTTCAGCACATTAAAACCACTGCCGCGTGTTCTCCTGTACTGAGTGGGGTAAGATTGCTCTACTCTGAGTTCTATCCCTGTCTTCACATTTTGCGGCTGCATGGCCCTGATTCCAGCGCTTGGCCAAGCTAATATGACGACAGCGCAACGAAGAAGTGCTGGCACTTTGTTCTTAAATGAGCTCCAGGGAAGTGCAGGTACCGTAGCCTTCAAAGGATAGCAGTCCTGCTTTCAAATTCCGGTGCTGTCTGAATACAAATGTAACAGAGCTGATGAAAGCATTTTACTTCCCTATTAAAAGTATAGCTGCCCTGCTGAGAAGTCCCATTGTTGGCCATCAAATCTATATTGTACGGTTAAGTTGCAGCATTTGCCCAAAGGTTCTATTACCAAAGCATGACAACTGTAGCAAACCTACCGAGAATTCCTGGAAATGTGGCATTAGGATTAGGATTAGGGAAGCCCTGCTCTGAAGTGCTAGTGCAGTCCCATTAAAAGGTAGTCGGCACACTGGTATTAACCCAAATAAAGTATGCCAACTCTGCCCAGAACTGTCAGGGCTCTTCCATTAAAAGAATAGTACCCCTAATGGGAAGTGCAGACATCTTTCTTGTCCAGAGTCTTGACAGTATTCTCTGGGCAGTAATGTGGGGTTCCTCCAGTCCATGCATGCCAGTGTGCTTTATGCCTGCCTTGCTTTGAATGCTCTGCAGCATGCGTAGCAGAGATTTGGAGAGGCCCAGGTAAAGACTTGTACAGTAATCAATCCTCGAGATGACCAGAGCCTTGGGAACTTCCAACCTTTGGGGGAAGTCAAGAAAAGGATTCTCCTTAGGACATGCAGCTGGTGGTGTGATTTTATTTTAGAAAGAGCCTGGGTCTGAGAGAGCTGCTAAATATACCCCCACCCCCAAGATTCTAGCACCAGAGAGTAGGGAAGGCAAAGGGGTTCTGAAGAAAGGATGGGCAAGAGAGATTGGAAGCGCCCATCTAGATCATTTCAGTTTTTCTAGGTTGCGGCACAAGTCTTTGGCAGACATCTTTTGTCTGGGCGCAGGTAAGGCAAACTGCAATCCTGCTGGAGGCTAGGCATGGATCTCCACCCTGTATGACAGCAATCGGCATTTCATCCGCGTAGGTCTGGAAAGAGCAAGGGAAAGGGGCAATGAGCTCAGCCAAGAGTTGAATGTAAGTATTGAATGTCCACAGGGAGAGCATGGAGCCTTGCCAGAGCCTGTGGTGGTAGATTTTAGGTTTATGAGAAAAGGACCCTACCTTGTTTGGACACCTCTGCCATGGAGCGAGGAAGCAATGGACATCAATACACTGTTGGAAATGCTGAAGGTGTTCTCTGGACGGCCCACAAGATGTCATGATTACCAGCGTCAAAGGTATACCGAACGGGTCAGGAAGAATGAGGACCGATGGGCAGTTAATGTCAACCACATAGAGATGCTCATCTCACAAGTAGAGGAGTGCTGATTCAGTACCCCTGGCAGTCATGGAGAAAGTGGTTAGATTCACATAAGTGCTGGAGCTGCACCAACACTATCTTTTTGAGCGAATGGTAGAGATGTTGTCCTTGATGGTCCTCTGTAGGCAAGGGAAGATCTGTTCTGAGGAGGCCTACATCTTTTTAACAGCTTTAGTCACTACGATTGGGATAACCATCTTGAAGGAAGAGAAACACAGTGGAGGACAGGGCGTTACGCAAAGGGTAACAGCAGTTTTTGACACAGTAGAATTCATAGAAGGAGAATTCATGTACATTTTTTTGTTCGAATTTTGGCCCAAATATATGTGGGCGGTGGGTTTAGACGAATAAAAAATGTAGCAGGTTTACAGGGATGGGTTGCAGGCCCTCCCCCCCCGCGCCCCGCATATAATTATGGCAAAACCGATCAATAAAAAAAAGAATTTGATGAATTCTCCATCGATAAATTCTTTTTGATAAAATCACAGAGACCCCACAAAGCAGCCTAGAGTCAGAATTACCTTGTCTTACAAGAAGGAGGATAGGTTTACTGCCAAGGACAAGGAGGCCATGGGGCTTGTGGAGCATTCAGCAGAGGC
This sequence comes from Ambystoma mexicanum, assembly GCF_040938575.1. Classification (NCBI taxonomy): domain Eukaryota; kingdom Metazoa; phylum Chordata; class Amphibia; order Caudata; family Ambystomatidae; genus Ambystoma; species Ambystoma mexicanum. The sequence continues at coordinate 19,308,974 of NC_090926.1, forward strand.
CTGCACCTCCCAGCTTGTGCAGCGTGGAACATAATGCACATACTCTCAAAAAGACATCTCACATGCATTGGAGTCTGAAAACACGGATGCACTCCAAACAGTATGATGGGAAATCTTTAGGATTACATTTACTGCTCTGTGTTATACGCAAATGATGTCTGAAAAAGAGAAGAGTTAATAAGACAGCAATATGTATACCTCGCAAAATCACACCTTAGTTATTTATTAAGTAAGAAAGTAATGAAAAGATGGAACTCATCAGAGGGCCAACCCCCTATAAAAGGATTCTCTTTTTTGATTATACCCCTCTAGGGAGTACTCGCACAAATATATTGTACCAGTGGGGAGGGATGCCCAAAATACAGAATCAATCTCCCTCTCCCTCGCCCTCTCCCTCTCAGACTCCCTCCCCCTCTCTCCCTCTCTCCCTCTCCCCCTCTCCCCCTCTGCCCCTCTCCCTCTCTCTCTCTCCAACCCCCCCTTCCTCCCATGTTGCATGATACAGAGGCTGGAACGTCTTATCCGTGTATGTTGTTCTGCAATTCCTTATTTAGTAGACAGTGATGTTTTCCCATACTTGTGTGTGGCACAGACCATGGTGTTCTATTTACCATATAGGCATGTGAAATACCACACCCTCCTTGCACGTGATGAATAAATATCAATACGTGACCGGATACATTTCTAGCAGGTATCGTAGTATTAATGTTTAAAAATACAAGTCTCTATCACCAAACTGCTAATATGTAAAAATACCACTCGTTTGCATTCGGGTCTCATAGATGGAGACATGAAATTCGGGATGCAGTATGAGTGTATAGATTATTACATATGCTGACCAAGCTACTGACACTCGTAGCTGGCACTATAAAAGACCACGCGGGCTGTTTAGAGTCTGCAAACCAGTAGCATGGTAATGCTTATCCTGCTAATTCGCTTTCATCCCTCCTTGCCTGGCAACATGCAGTGCGAGCTACTTGAAATCTATAAAGTAGTTCAGATGTAGAGTGCTTAGTGCCTAGCATCATGTATCAAGGAAAAGTGCTTGGTGCGATCGATCTCTCAAGTAGTCCGGATGTAAAGTGCTGAGCGCCTAGCAGCATATATCAAGGAAAAGTGCTTGATGCTATCGATGAGCAAAAATGAGAAAAATCTCACACTGCATAAAAGACCGAACATCATGGAATGGTCTCCTAGGATGTAGCATTGTAAAGTGCCGACTAGTGCTTAATAGCATGGGTCACTCCTAGCCTGATGAGTATTGTACAAATAGCTTGGAGTCTATCAGAAGGTACAGATATACAGTGCTTAGTGCCTAGCAGCATGATTCACGAAAAAGTGCCTGTGCTATAGACAGTGAATAATGAGATGTTTCTCACACAGCACAGAAGACCCAATAGTACGGAATGGTCTGTGAGTAAATAACATTATGAATCTCAATCCCTCTCCCTCTCCCCCTCCCCCTCACTATATGGATATTGTTGGTATAAGAATCTTTGAGTCTATGCCGTTCATGCCAAAACCGTTTTTGTATGACTTATTAGCACTTCAAAGAAATGTATAGTTTGAGATTAAAATAACGTGTAATCATTTCAAAGAAACATATTTGAAATTAGAGTGGATATAATATAGTTGTTTAGAGAAACATTCGTAGCACAGGCAGCGGCCAGTCTGCATTTCTATTTACTGACATCACAGCACGTTCAGAAATACCCCAAGGGTTGTTCCTGTCACTTCTTAAATGTGCATTTGAGCTCTTTATCCATTGGAATACAGATTTACATTAGATTGCACGGAAGTGGAGTGTGTGGAAGGAATGCCCTGCACACATTTACTATCAGCATGGAAACTTCAGCATCGCGTCGGTGACCCACAGAACATAAAGAAATGATCTGAGCGCTGAAGCCTATTAAAACCTGTTTCAGGAGTTCATTAATTACCCAGCACCCCCGGCCTGCCTGCATTACACAGTGTGTAATGGAGCACCCTTACATGATGCAGCTGCCACCCATTCAACCAACAGGTTGTATAGTTCAGGGACTGTGGCGCTGTGGCTGCCAGGGAGAGGGGTAACATCTGGGCTTTCCTCTTCTTTTGGAGGAACATTTTGCCCTGGTAGGGGCAGAAAGGAGGGGGTGGGGGTAGTGATTAAGGAGATCAAGAAGGAAGAGGGTAAGGTCCTGAGGTGGATGGAAGATAATGATTGGGAATTTTGGGACTACACATAACATATGGCAGAAGTTAGGGAGGCAAGAGCCTGAACCTCAATAGGGGCTAAAGAGACAACTAGCACAGGGTTGAATAGGTGTTCAGAAAGGGTCTTCAGTCTCCAAATGTCTCAACCTTTTAATTATCTTGTGGATGCATGAATATAGGGATATAATAAACCTGGAGTGCAGTAGGGATGCCTCTGAGGGCGAAGGAACAACCTATCAGAGTGTTGAAATGACTCTTATTTAAAGGATGCAGCTTCATGTTATCATAATTTTTAGAAAATGACTTACGACAGTGTCCTTTAACTTTCAAACTACCAAACTGCTCAAATCCTGGCTCTTCAATGTGTAACCAAAGACCACCCACAAGAACACACACACTGCTAAAACAACGATGAATTTAGAAACCAATCCTGGCTCTCAGCAACCAATCGAATACAAACAGACTTTAGGGAACGCATTCCATGACTCATCACACGGCACAATGAGAGATACATATGAAGAGGAGGACAGTCAAGACTGAAGACCTGTCAATCTGGACAAATTAATACCCTTCATTTGGATGATAGATGTATCTTGATGGCCGAAGGCCAACCGTCTTATGCACAGAATTATAGAAATACAGACTACTATGCTTGACCAACAAGCGGCCATTTTAAACGTAGCAAGAATCGCCATTTTGCTTGTTAACCATTGCTCATTGCTTTCTGTCTAAACTGCTTTGCAGCTTGCAATTCTTGAGAATTCTGCTTACTCTGCTCAACTTTTAACATTGTTGTCTGAATATGAAAGGGCAAGGCCGCGGGACTGAGGAGTTCGTTGAAACTCCTCATGAGCCGTCCAGAAAGGAATGCCCACGCTCCCTCTCTGTAGCCTTGAGGGAGAGCTGCAGGGCATTTAATCATTTCACAGCTGCCAGCCAGTCTCGTACTGTGGTAGAATATGTTAGAATAAAGCAGCTAAAGGCTTGAATTATGCTCTTCTTACGGCCCCCCTTCACAAAACCCTTTAGAGTGTGTCGGCTCCCAGGACACGAATAGCACCTCATAGAAAGCAAAGCTTGGAATGTGACTCTTCCCCCGTGTGCAGCTTGCTTCCAAGAACAGAAGCACTGTGTTCTGTTCAACAACTATTGATGCCTCCGCACTTTCTAAATTGCACATTGTTACTAGAACAGACATCGAAAGTGTCATAATTGTCATACTCGTCGGAAATTTCCATCATCATCCCAAGTTCAAAGAAAATCAATAAAAGGGGGGTGTTAAACATGACATAGCTGATTGTATGATATGCATTTTGTATATATGTAACTGATGTACGTAATTCGCTCTCTTGCGTCCCTCGAGGTCTAGAGAATACACGTTGCGGGGCGTGAGACCACAGTTGGCCAATTGGGACTATTTTGCTTGCAATAAACCCTAGCATTGGGAATTTGAACCTCGTGTCTGGCGCATCCTTTCGTGTATGGTTATTGCCTTGTTTCCATATCGCGAGGGACCCCTAAAGGCCCCTTTCAAGATGGCGCCCGAATAGGGACCCTCCCCCACTTGCCCCATCGTATACGTTGTAACGGAGTAAAGGCAGAGAACGGCGAGGACGGGACGATTGAGCCGGGATCAAGAAGTGTACGTGGCGCCCTGTAGAAGTGAGGAGAGATTCCTTCTGCAGATCTGCACACATCTGATCCCTGATCGACGTACCGGACCAGAGGGCAAAGGAGGCGAGGGTCCCAAAACGAGGCAGAAGCCAGAGAAGCGCAGACACGACGTTGGGAGAGGTTGCGTCAGGAAACAGGCGACTTGTTTTATCAGGTGAGTCATTCCCCGATTCAAACGAAACCCTGATTATTGGTAGAGGGTTGATTTTGCAAATTCAAACATCCAGAGTAATGATATGATATGATATGGCATTTGTAACGCGCCTATACACAAGTGTTTCAAGGCGCGACGAGGCAGGGGGGGAACAAGGGGAGACAGACAACGATCTTACTAGGCCAGGTGTCATTCAGATCGCGCAAGTGCAAGGGTAGAGGGGAAGGGAAAAGTGCATGGGGGAAAGGGAGAGGGGAAAGTGCAGTACAGGGTTATAAGCATACAGCATACAGGATAAATAACAAGGGCCAGCTGGTGGCAAGTGCGAGGTAAGTGCAAACAAGTGCTGGGAAGGGGGGCTGTATGGATACAGACACAGTCCCGTAGTGCAGGGGTTGCCGTGGAGGCAGTGCAGGGGAGAGTGGCTGGGCCGAGAACGGTGAATGGCCCAGTTGCAGATTCAGTGCAGTTTCAGTAGTATTAGCAGGGGAGAGGGGGAGAGAAAGCGGAGGCAAAGAGGAAGGTTTTGAGGTGCTTCCGGAACCGGAGGTGGTTCTCCTCAAGTTTCAGGGAGGTAGGAAGGCTGTTCCAGAGGGAGGCCCCTGCAGTGGAAAGAGATCTGCCCCCAACTCGTTGTTTGGAGAAGCGGCTGACCCTGAGGGAGTTGGAGGCGGATGAGCGAAGAGCTCGAGAAGGAAGATATTTAGGAAGAGAGAGTTGAAGGTATTTTGGCCCAAGGCCCCAGACGGCCTTGTGGACAATGCAGAGGGTTTTGAACTTGATCCTCGCAGTCACTGGGAGCCAGTGTAGTGATTTCAGTCCTGGAGAGATACGGTCCCTGGGCTTGAGGCCAAGGACAAGTCTTGCAGTCCTGTTCTGGATGAGTTGCAAAGGGCGGAGAGTAGAGGCGGGCAGATTAAGATAGAGGCTGTTACAGTAGTCCAGCTTAGAGAGAACCAGGGCTCTAGAGACAGTGAGCTTCTGGGGGAAGGAGAGGAAAGGAAGGATACCTCTGAGGAGGTGTAGCTGGTAGTGTGACTTCTTACATACGTCGGATATGTGAGGAGAGAAGGAGAGTGTGGAGTCGAAGATGACCCCAAGGTTTTTTGCCTTGCAGGTAGGAGTAGGAAGAGGGCCCAGAGAGGCCGGCCACAGAGCAGCAGGGAAGGAGGGAGTGGGAGTGCCGATGAGTAGAATCTCAGTCTTACTGGCATTAAGGCAGAGGTCGTTGGCGGCACACCATTCCTGGATAGCAGAAAGACAGTCAGAGATGAGGGAAGGAGAAGAGGAGGCCGAGGGTAGCCTGAAAATGAGTTGGGTATCATCCGCATAGCACTGAAAGTAGGGGCAGAGAGCGGCGATGTGGTGGGCGAGAAGTGCCAGATACTGGTTGAACAGCCAGGGAGAGAGGTTAGATCCCTGGGGGACACCACAGGTAGAGAAGAAGATGACAGAGAGGAAAGACCTCAGTTGGACCTGGGAGGGTCGATTTGAGAGGAAAGAGGTCAGCCACGCCAGAGCCTGACCAGTGATACCGAGGTTATCACGGAGACGGTTGAGCAGGATGGTATGGTTGACAGTATCAAAGGCAGAAGAGAGATCAAGCAAAATGAGAACACATGGAATGTTAGAGTCAAGGTTCGAGAGCAGGTCCTCACGGATGTTCAGGAGAGCAGTTTCCGTGCTTCTGGCAGCTCTGAAGCCAGACTGATGGTCATGAAGACTACCAACACATTCAGCATGGAGATTAAGCTGGGAGATGGCCAGTTTCTCCAGGAGCTTGCCCAGGAAGGGAGTGATAGAGATTGGGCGATAGTTAGCTGGGCAGGAAGGGTCGGAAGAGGGTTTCTTAAGAATGGGGTGCACAAGGGAGTGCTTGAGAGGGGTTGTGAAGACTCCAGAGGCGAAGGAGTGATTGCAGAAGTCAGCAAGGGCAGGAGCCAAGGAGTCAATGTGGTCCTTGATAGTTTTGGAGGAACAGGGGATGACCTGTTTTGATGAGACTTTCATAGATCGGACTTGTCTTGAAACCTCGTCAGCAGAAAAAAGGGGAAAGGAAGAGAAGGAGAGAGGAGGGGTGGCTGCAGAAGAGCCAGAGGAAGGGCAGGGAATAGAGGGGGGGAGGCTATAGGAGGAGAGTGAGGACAGGATGTCCTGAGTTTTTGAAATGAAGTGAGAGGCCAGTGCCGTGCAGAGGGCCTGGGAGGGGACAGGAGAGGTAGAGACTGCAGCAGGGTTGGCCAGCTCCTTGCAGATTTTAAAGAGTTCGGCCGAATTGTTAGATGCCGCAGAGATGCGGGCTTGGATAAGGGCTCTCTTCTTGGTGAGAACGGCGAGCCGGTATTGCCTTTGGAGCAGGCGACAGGCCAGTTTGTCAGAGGATGAACATGAAGCACGCCATTTCCTCTCTGCCACCCTGCACTTGCGCTTAAGGGTGACGAGATCCGAGTCATACCAGGAGTTACATTTGGCTTTGGGTTGATTAACCAAGGGGAAGGTTAAAAACATGCCTCGAGTACTGTCCATTTTAGCGGGGCTTTTCCGCTGCGGTAGACAGTCCTTGGAAAATGGCCAAAGTGCACTGCCTGGGGGAACGCCGGCTTATGACATGTATGCAAAATATGGTGTGGGTGCGATAATGTTTTGTGAAATTTGGCATAGGCAAACTAGAAAGCAACAGGACCATCAGTGGCCGATTAATGGTAGCTTTGAGATTGCGAGGACAGATACCCTAGAAAGGGTGTTGATAAGGGAAAAAGCGTGACCCGCAGCTTTTGAGACTATCAAAGATTGGAGGAGGGACGCAATGCTCCGATTTAGGAGTAGAGAGAAGCATGTGCATAGGCACAAATCAAAGCTTGAGTTAGCAGAAGAAAAGGAGGAGTAGGAGTGGACGGCAAGTCTAAGACGGGAAGGGAGACGTGAGCAAACAAACATAGAAGGAATATACCCACAGCGGGAACTACACATAGCAGACAAATTAATGGAACATTTGTTAACCCATACGGGTCAAGGCCCAAAACCAGGATCGAAACCAAACACGCCAGTAGTGACTGCGCAGGCCCAACCAGTAGCTCTCATACCCCCTCCCGCAGCCCAAGCTCTTCCCCTCACGCAAGCATTAACCCACGCCCCACCCACAGCTCGAGCCATCCCACAAGCGCAGACCGCAGACGCGCAATTTCCCAGCACTCAGGAAGGCCCTTCACAGATACCACCTGTGTCACTTGTTCCATCCGCACCTCCTGCTCCAGAGACAGATTCATCACCATCCGCCCCTCCTGAAGTTGAAATTGAGACCGGAGAGGCGAGAGGCGGGGCTGAAGGAACAGGATTTGGACGGGTAACTCGCAGCGCGATCAGGAAAGAAAGATTGAATTACAGCAAGAGGCAGAAATGTACATAGAAGGAAATGATGGGACGGCAGCATTGGCCTCATTATATGGGTACCGAAGAAGCAACGAGAGACAGGTAGTATTGGAATACATGGGGACATCTTTGGTGGGAGAATGGGAAAAGTTACTTGAGAAATTACCGCCACAACGATTGTTAGATTTGAACCAATTAGCATGTTGTAGGATAAAAGATGAAGAAGTAAAGGAACATGTGAATGGACTTTTTGATCTTAAAAATGAGTTGGATAATGAGTATGCTGAAATGTTTGCTGCACCTGGATACAGGGGTTGGGATATTAGAAGAGATGGGAGAGGGACGGTAGAACCATACATACAGCGGAGACATTCAACGTCATCTGTACAGAGGGGCGACAAGCTGAAAGTATGTATAGGGGAAGCGATAAAGTGGATGTCGAATCCTAGTATCCCAGAAATGGTCATACATGACATATTTGATGAATATTCCATGCCAATGAAAAGAAAGGCACTGCAATCGATGGCTGAACATTTAATAGACAAGGATATAAAAAACAATAAGGCTAGCCCACCTGAGATACTAGCGGTATACAAGAGAGCATTCGTGCGAAGTACGGGAGAAACGGGCCTATCACTGGACTTAGGAATACTATTGAACCTGAGAGAAGGGGGAGGGATCGTGAGTGGGGCATTTCCAATGAGAGAGGTTCCGCCCACGTTTGTACCAAAAGAAGAGGTCCCCGAGATGGGAACAGTAGGAGCGCAGGTAATACCAGCCCATTTCACCGCCCAGTATGTGCATGTCCCCTTTTCCAGGCAAGAGGTGAATACTATAAAACAGACGATTCCCGATATAAGAAAGAATCCAGCAGGTTTCTACAAGGAAGTAGAGTCAACCCTGAGATCAGCAGTGCTTACTATGAGCGATATAGATTTGATTTTCCCAGTCATTTTGCCAGCAGATATTTGGAAACAGATAAGGACGGTAGATGACGTGGGGGCTTTTGGCGCCACATGGGCAGAGTTACTATTGGAGGACAAAAATAAAAAAGTAGGGGAAAATCCGGGAACCCGCATGGCCGATCTACCAGAACGGATAATGCGGAGATTGAGGGAAATAATTCCAGAAAAAAGGATTCAGTGGGACAAATTAACTACATGTGTACAGGGCAAGGATGAGCCATTAACATATTATTTCAATAGATTTGAAGGAGTATTCAGACTTCAGTGGGCAGGATGTGAGCACAGAGTCAGGGAAAAGGCTATTTGTTGATAAATATGTGAGGGGACTAATATTACCAATTCAAGATATGTTAATGGCGTCTGAAAGTGCCTGGGCAGCAAAACCGGTGAGTGAGATATTACACATAGCCCAATATTACGAGAGCAGGGTAAATGTGGCGAAAGAAAGAGAGATGAAGGATAGAGTACATTTAAAAACGAGGGTGTTACTGCAGCAGGTAATTGGATACAATAGAGGTAAAGGTAATGCACAAGGCAGGGGAAATTTGAATGATATGCACGGGGTGTCATTGGGATGGGATTAAATCAATGTGCGTACTGTAAAGAGGAAGGACACTGGCGAGCGCAATGCCCGCACCTACAGAATAGAGGTGGGTTTGGCCAGAGAAGGCCTCATAGAGGACATCAGGGGTCAAATGGCCCAAGCAGAAATAGCATTCAGCAGCAGCAGGGATATACCAATGGAGGTAATCAAAACCAATCCTATGGTCAAAACCAGGCTCAACAGAACCAGGCATTGAACCAAAGTGTTCCCAACCAAAATCAGGGCGGGCAGGGCCAACAGAGAAACGATCAGAGTGGAGGACACCAAGGGGGAAATGGGAATATTTTTGATACACAGCCAAACACGTATTATAGTAGCAGCGGTGACTACACATCGGACGATGTGTTATTTTCGCAATAGGACAGCCCACGGCAGGGGTGGGAACCAGTGTCTATTCCCGTGAATCAGAGAGGACCCTACGTAGAAATGAGAGTCGGGAATAAGGAGCACCGTTTCCTTGTAGATACAGGGGCACAGAAGTGTTCGATTGACCACCACTTGGTTCCGGAGATCAATAGGACCATTTACGGAACAGTGTCCATTTCTTCTGACAGAAAATTGTGGGGAGAACTTGCTAGGATTAAACTTGTTGAGAAAATTGGGGGCAGTTATACATTGTACGGCAGATGGGGTGTTCCTCACGATGCACCGGTGACGGAATTTATGTCAAAAGCGTTACCAGAAGAGCTAAGTAGAGTACCAACCTGTCTATGGGCAATGCATGATAACGATGTAGGATGCTTGAAAATAGAGCCAGCAAAAATAACTTTGAAAGAAGGTGTTACATTACCACGAATTCCCCAGTATAAAATTTCTGTTGAAGGTGAGAAGGGATTAAAGAGTATTGTTACTGATCTGGTGAGATTGGGGGTGGTTGAAGAAATTGCAGGTAGGACGTGCAACAGCCCGATTCTTCCAGTTTACAAGAAAGGAGGCAATGAAGTACCATATCGTCGTTTCATAATTGATCTGCGCGCATTGAACAAAGTGGTAGACCCACAATTCCCTTTGGTCCCAGATGTCACAACAATACTGACAATGATACCGGCCACTGCAGAATACTTTAGTGTAGTTGATTTGAAGAACGCGTTCTTTAGCATTCCAGTGGATAAAAGCAGTAGATATCTGTTCGCGTTCACTCTAGGAGGTCGATCATTCACATGCATTCCACAAGGATACACAGAAAGCCCGAGTATTTACAGCAGAGTGCTAAAAGAGCAGCTAGACATGCTAGAATGTCCTGAAGGTTGCGTACTCTTGCAGTACATAGATGACTTGTTACTAGCTGCTGACACAAAAGAGATCTGCAAAGAAAGTACTATATTACTATTGACACACCTAGCGACCCATGGTCACAAGGCAAGTTTGAAGAAATTCCAGTATAATCAAAAGGAGGTGTCTTATTTGGGTTACCTATTTTCGAAAGAAGGGAGAAGATTAACACCAGAACGCATAGAAAGTATTTCTAGTATGCCTATTCCAAAAACTCAAAAGGGAGTGAGAGCTGTAATAGGCATGGCCTCTTATTGTCGGCAGTGGATCAGTAATTTTGCGTTGATTGTGAAGCCGATGATAAAATTAACTAAAAAGGATGCAGTGATGCATTTACAGTGGGATGAGGAATGTCAGAAAGCGTTTGAGCAATTGAAAGCTGCATTGTGTGCTGCGCCAGTTTTAGGCACTCCTAACTATAAAAAGATCTTTAGACTATTTGTGAGCGAGAGTGAAGGATGTGCATTGGCGGTTGTGACACAGGAACAAGGTGGAAGAAATAGGTCGTGCGGCTATTATTCTTCCGCGCTGGACCCTGTAGCGTGCGCACTACCACGATGTTTGTGATCTGTTGCAGCGGCTGCTGCGTCAGTGAAACAAACGGAAGGAATGGTATTGGGGCATACTTTAATTCTGATAGTGCCACATGCCATAGACATTCTATTAAACAGAACACAGACGCAACACCTCAGCTCTGCTAGACTAACAAGATATGACCTCATCTTGTTTGCACCCCACAACCAAATTATGAGGTGTAGCGCATTGAATCCTGCAGAATTAATGCCACTGCCCATAGCAAAAATTGGTGACAACGAATCACCACCCCATGATTGTTTAATGGTCACTGAAGAAGAAACAAAGGGAAGAGTTGACTTGAGCGACATCCCACAGAAAGAGCCAGATGGGGAGTTGTTTTGTGACGGCTCTTGTTTTAAATTACCTGATGGCACATCAACGGCCGCATATGCAATTACTACCCTAGAGAGTGTTGTAGAAAGCAGAAGAATCCCCTACAATTCGGCACAAGCCGCGGAAATAATAGCACTGACCCGAGCATGTGAACTCTCTGAGAATTTAAACGTGAATATTTATACTGACAGCCAGTACGCCTTTGGCGTGGTTCATAACTTTGTCCGACTCTGGGCTGAGAGGGGCTTCTTAACATCACATGGGGCCAGGATTCAGCATGGCCCTTTGATTGTACGATTGTTGTCTGCACTCACGTTTCCAAAGCGCTTAGCTATAGTAAAATGCGAGGCGCATAAAAAAGTAACATGCAAAGTGGGAGAGGGAAACGCATTTGCAGACAGGATTGCGAAACAAACAGCCACTGATTTGAGTACTAGAATGATGACAGTACAAACAGAGGAAGTACCTTGTATGATAGAGAATGGAGTTGCCACTGTCAAAGAAATGCAGGCTGAGGCCACGACCAAAGAGATTCAGGGGTGGGCTGAGGTCTCTGCTGAGTTAGATTTGGAAGGATGTTGGGTGGACAAAGAGACCAAGAACTGGATGTTGCCAAATTGTTACGTAACCGCAATGGTTACAATGGCGCATAGCCCTACCCACATTTGTGCGAAGAAAATGGTAAGCATTTATCCACAGTATGGAAAAATGAGCACATAAAAAAGAATGCAGAAAGGCTAGTGCAGAGTTGTATTACGTGCCTGCAACACAATGTAGGGAAGGGAACCGTGACTGCAGTAGGTAGTTTTGGCCTACCCACTATGCCTTTCGAGGTGATCCATTTTGATTTCATAGAAATGGAAAGGTGCCAGAACTACAAATATGTGTTAGTGGTGATTTGTTCATTTAGCAAGTGGGTGGAGGCATATCCTTTAAAAGACTGTACTGCCATGTCAACGGCAAAAGTAACGTTGAAGGAGTATTTCTCCCGGTTCAGGCTGCCCCTTGTCCTGTGGTCAGATAACGGCCCACATTTTGTGGGGGCAGTAGTACTACAGATCTGTGCAGGTCTACAGATAGAGAAACGATTCCACAGTTCCAGGCATCCGAGTTCTGCCGGACTTGTTGAGAGACATAACGGTATCTTAAAGTCAAAGATAGCTAAGATCTGTGCTGGATGCATTACCCCTAGCGCTATTGTGCATGCGCACGTCTGTGGAGGCTAAAACTGGGCTCTCCCCCTATGAAATTATAATGGGAAGACCAGCAAATGTATGGTGCGCACCGCAGCCCAAAAGATTATGTGAGGTTGAGCATCCTGTGTTAAGCACGTACTGTGTCCTTTTAATGCAGAAGTTGCGTTTGATTCATCAGCAGGTGCAGGAGGCGTTACCAGTGCGATACACCGGACCGGGGCACGCGCTGGAACCTGGAAGCTGGGTCCTGATTAAGAACTTTGAGCGGAAGACGGTGGTCAGTCAAAATCTCGAAAACAAAATCTCGAATGACAAAAAGCCCGAAACAAAAATCTCGAAAAAAAAATATCGAATGTTTTATTTATTTATTTATATATGTTTTTGGGGTCAGGTAAGTAAAAAAAGGGGTAAAATAAAAAAAAAATGAAAAAAAGGGGGGTTGGGGGGGAACCCCCCCATTTTGGAAAAAAACACATTGAAAAAAAAATTCGATATTTTTTTTTTCGGCCTTTTGTATTCGAGATTTTTGTTTTCGAGATTTTTTGATTCGGTATTATCACTATGAACCCGGAAGACAGCATTAGCACCCAGGTGGCGCGGCCCCTGTCAAGTGTTGCTGGCGACGCAGACGGCCATACGGGTGGACGGCCGCAAGGCATGGATCCATGCTACCCATGCCAAAAGGTTCCCAGTTTCACTGAAAACTTTGCCTGATCCAGACGACCAGAAAGAGACAAAGGTCCTGAAAAAGAAAGAAACTGTTGCCAGTCCACTGCCACAGCATCAGCCTGAGCGAGAAGTGAAGTTGAAACAAAGCCTAAGCGAGAAGTGAAACTCGAAACAGAGCCTGAGGAGGCTGCCAGGAAGGGGAAAGGGCGAAAAGTGCCCCAACGTTGCTCAGCAGAAACAACATCACTGCCGAGTGACACAAACTCTGCATTGCAAACACGAGCAGAAACAACGCGTGTACCCCTTTGGCCCCCACCAGCTTCTGCAAACGCACCAAAGCCAGAGAAAGAAACTACATTATTGCCACGGCGCTCATCGCTACCCATCATTGTGCCGCAGGCTGACACTGAGCCTGATACTGGAAGTGCAACGGCACTATTCACGGATCATACAATACCAGGAGTGAAACGGTATAATTTGCGGCCTCGACAGGCAAAGTGATCCACAGATCTTTGGTGCTTTTCTTTTGCCTTTGGGTCCACTCACGGATGGAGTAGGAACCAGGGGCGTAGAGGAGAGAAGTGTGAGAGTTGTGCAAGTCGGACAATTCAAGACTCACGGCTCCTCGGTGCGCTTATGATAGAGTACATGTGTCCTACGCCAGAGCGAGACAAGCTGGATGCACATAGTACTCTGTCAATAAAGAACTGTTCAGAAATCATCTGAGCAGTGGGAGAAAGAACAACTAATCTTGCTCGGAGGGGATCAGTGATCTAGGCTGTGAAAGGGTTGGCAGAATTGAACTGTGACATTTTCATTGAACTTTTTGCATCAAGAACGAGAGACATTTGCGACGAACTTTGCCAGCAAGAAGAAGGACGATGAAGAACAAATCAAGACCGGTTTCAGCCTCCTCCTGCACCCCTGCTGAAAAGATAATAGTTTTAAAGACTGTACATTTAGGGAAAAAGCATGGTAAAAGGAATAAGGTACTGATTTGGACATTGGTCCTGTGTTCTCTAAGTATGGTAGTACCAACAATAATAGCTATTACAATATGGTTCCTGGAGTCCGCGCACCCATTAGAAACACTTTTGCTAAAAGCAGCTACTGAGAGCCCGGTTCATGTAATCACTGGTCTTTGTCCCCAATGTAAGAAAGACATAGAGAAGGATATGACAACAATACATTGTTGCTCATCATGAACATGACCCATGCGGTTTTAAAGAAAAAAGATTGCTGGGTTTGTGCCCATTTACCACAGCACGGTGGGAAAGGGATGGGCTGGTATGTACAACCGTTATCATTGGTTTATTCATGTGAAGTATCGTTGAGTGCAATGTTCTTTGGGAAATGGAACAAGAGTAATACGGGTCAGCTAGACGAGACCAATATGAATGAATTTGAGGAAGTGATTATGAGACCTGTGGGTTGTTCCATATTCCACAAAGCTTGTGTGTTATCACCAGATCCCATGAGGAAAAATACACGAAAGACAACAAGACTAGATAGATTACATAGGCAGAATAGACCGGCCCCGCCAGCAGAAGAAACATCAGTAATGACATTTCGAATAAGGGATGAATGGAGTAAAGATGCTGTGCCCCCTGCCTATACAGTGGATTATAGCCCCAAAACTGCTCACCTAGGTTTAAAGAAAAAAGGTTCCTATAAAGTAGGAACGTTTAGCAGCTGCCTGAACACAGTGGTTTTAAAGCACGAAATAGAACCTGTGTACGTAGGGGACCCTGTTTACTTTATATGTGGGGAAAAAGCATATCCATGGTTACCTAGGAACTGGGGAGGTACGTGTTACTTGGGTCTACTATTCCCACGAGTGTTCCTCTTAGAAACTGCAGAAGTAGTGAGGCGATTAAAAGGTAGAACCCGAAGGAGTAGTGAAGATGGAATGATAGCAATGGATGTAGCCAAATCATTTATACCATTCTTGGCCCAAATAGAAAATTCCTATAACATAAGGAAACTGTCCAGAATACTAAAAAATACAATAGATACAACAACGGATATCTTATACAACATGACGTTGGAAGAAAAAGGAATTGGGCTAATGGCACTACAAAACAGAATGGCTCTTGATATAATATTAGTTGATCGTGGGGGAGTTTGCAAACTCGTAAAAACTGCATGCTGTGTGTTTATAGATGATTACTCCCCTACGATATTTAAAGCAATCCGGAAATTACATGTCCTAAGTTCCACACTCTCTACTGAGGAAGGGGGTTGGGGGATAGGATCCTGGTTTTGGGGACTATTGCGGTCCTGGGGATGGAAGCTAATTTCGATACTAGTGGTGGTACTTGGTATATTCATAACATGTTGCTGTTGCATACAATGCCTACCAATGGTTTGCACTGAGATAACTGAGGGATGTACTAAGGGATGTATGCACATGGTGTCGAGAGGAAAACAAACGCATGGCCGAAATAACAGAGACACTGATGAAACAAAAACAATAAAACAATTCATGGCTATAGACATTAATGATGAAGATGATGCTTGTGATAGCATGAAAGGTTCAGACATAGATACCCCAGACTTATCCTCATCAGAGGTGGATACAATGAATGAATAAGACGTTTGGCATACGGCCAAAAGGAGGGGTTGTCAATCTGGAAAAATGAATACCCTTCATTTGGATGATAGACGTATCTTGATGGCCGAAGGCCAACCGTCTTATGCACAGAATTATAGAAATACAGACTACTATGCTTGACCAACAAGCGGCCATTTTAAACGTGGCAAGAATCGCTATTTTGCTTGTTAACCATTGCTCATTGCTTTCTATCTAAACTGCTTTGCAGCTTGCAATTCTCGCGAATTCTGCTTACTCTGCTCAACTGTTAACATTGTTGTCTGAATATGAAAGGGCAAGGCCGCGGGACTGAGGAGTTTGTTGAAACTCCTCATGAGCCGCCCAGAAAGGAATGCTCACGCTCCCTCTCTGTAGCCTTGAGGGAGAGCTGCAGGGCATTTAATCATTTCACAGCTGCCAGCCAGTCTCGTACTGTGGTAGAATATGTTAGAATAAATCAGCTAAAGGCTTGAATTATGCTCTTCTTACGGCCGCCCTTCACAAAACCCTTTAGAGCGTGTCGGCTCCCAGGACATGAATAGCACCTCATAGATAGCAAAGTTTGGAATGTGACTCTTCCCCCGTGTGCAGCTTGCTTCCAAGAACAGAAGCATCGTGTTCTGTTCAACAACTATTGATGCCTCCGCACTTTCTAAATTGCACATTGTTACTAGAACAGACATCGAAAGTGTCATAATTGTCATACTCGTCGGAAATGTCCATCATCATCCCAAGTTCAAAGAAACTCTATAAAAGGGGGAAACATGACATAGCTGATTGTATGATATGCATTTTGTATAAATCTAACTGATGTACGTAATTCGCTCTCTTGCGTCCCTCGAGGTCTAGAGAATACACGTCGCGGGGCGTGAGACCACAGTTGGCCAATTGGGACTATTTTTCTTGCAATAAACCCTAGCATTGGGAATTTGAACCTCGTGTCTGGCGCATCCTTTCGTGTATGGTTATTGCCTTGTTTCCATATCGTGAGGGACCCCTAAGGGCCCCTTTCAGACCTGGTCGGAGCCGGTGAAACTCCCAAGTGACACACTTGGAAATATGAATGGTGGCATCTACCGTGCCTGGATGGGATTGGGGATGTTGGCATGCGACGCATCTCAATTGAATGTTGGAGGTTAGGCAGGTGCCATGCCTGCTTGGAGTTGTAAGGGTTGACAAGTGACACATCTAGAATTATGAATGATGACATGTGCAGCACTGGATGGAATGTTGAATGTCCCTCTCCCGATTAGGCAGGACTCCCAAGTTTGGATGTGCCCCGTCTCTGTCCATTATATGCTGAAGCCCACCCACTGTGGAGCCCAGACCTTTCTCCCACTATGCAGGAATTTTGTATCTAGGGATAGCCTTCGTCTTTGCATGCTGTATGGCGAGTCTTAGTTTATCGTGAAGTCCAGACAAAATGGCGGGGCACTCAAACCTAGGTGTGTTATACACACCTGTCCATTGTATGCTGAAACAGAGGCTACTGTGAGAGCAGGGCCTCTCCATGAAGGACCTGTGAAATCATCGAACTCAAGCATACTGTGAAGATTACTTCTTAACCATATAACCCACTAACCAAAAACAAAGCTCCGACTCTCTGCATTCTTAACTCACTTAAAAAACTCACACAACCACCTCTCGCACCGCAAGCCGCATGCACTTCAACACACTGCAACAACACATAAGCTGCACTAACCGCACATGAGGACTGACATTGATCCGAAACTCGTACCAAACCCCAGCACAGGGTGTAGACTGAGTTCAAGCTGCCAACAGCACACCACCCCTCTCACTATCCTACTTGCTCCTTGTCTTACTAACCCATCCCGCCTTCTTGTTTGCAGATCCGCCAGAGCGCCTGGGCACCAACTCTGTTGGTGACGGTGCGCGGTACAAATCCCTCTAACATTTAACATTCAATTAATTAGAAAAGTGGTGGTGCAGCCTGGGGAATGCTATAATTATTATAATGCTATAATAAGGGGATAAGTGTGTGCAGTAGATGTTAATGGCACCTCACAGGTGCCGTATTTCAACTCCTTTATTTTGACATGGAAAATAATCTCCTTGCAGTGCCTGCCTTGCATTCCTGATGGTTATCAGGCCGAAATCATGCACATGCAAAACCTGCGTTCATGTCCGTACACCACATTCTTTCTTTGTCAGCGTATAGTGTGCTTAAGACATGTGTTGTTCGGAACAACACATTTCCATTTTTACACAAACCTTTGAATCTGGATCTAGGACACAGGTCAGTGCATGATGTTGTGCTCCAAACGGTATGCATGATGTTGTGCTCCAAACGGTGTGGGTGTTATTTGAATGCGTTCTTTCTTACTGACAGGGAGCCTGATTCTGAGATCCATGTAAAATAAGAAAAGTGTCATTCTGAGATGGATAGAGGCTGTTCTTATTTAGTCAATACACAACAGAGAAGAGGAAAACCCAAATTGAATTTAAACAGGGTATCAAGGGAGGGGTCAGCCATCTATAGCAAAGAGGAAAGGTCCTTGTGTAGTTTATGATTAAATCACAATCAAATTAGAATAAGTCAGAACATTGTCATGAAAAGATTTTATTTATGTCAAAATATGAGAAACAAACATACACAGTTGTAATACATTTGACAACACATTAACATCAGTGGCAAAACCATAAAGTAACATTCTCTACTGCAGAACCAAAGATATCCCAACAAATAGATTTAGTGATGAATCTGTCAAAACTGACTATTAGCTCAGACCTTTCATCCGTATTAAATAATGGCTTATCATTTAGCCCCTCGACCACCTTAGATTTTTATCAAACAAATCTATGCATCTACAAATTCTGTAGATGTCTTAAACTCGAAAAATACTTTGAGACAGCACCGCAGAGTAGATGAACTGAGGAACCATAACCAATACTGTACAACCTAACTACGGAAATCACTGAAAACACACTCAGTCACTCTGCTCAATTTAGAAGCTGTGGAAGATGAATACACCATTGAACAATTCACAAGTGAACAAGATATTCCCATGTATTGTCAGAAGAAACCACTTTGAATTCACATTCGAAAGTTACCCCTATGCTACCATCAGATAACGGTATCGATCTCTTCAGTAGAACTATAACAGAAGATCTCAGAAAAGTGTATCTAATTAATAAAAAAACAAAAATCCAACAAAATATCACCAATAAGGAAAAACGACCACTCATTGAAAAATATTCCGGACATTATCACTAAATCGGCAGACAAGGGAAGTAAAGTAGTCATTATGAACAGCGAAGACTATGAACGAGAAGCACACCAACAACTGAATGACACCAAGTGCTGCACAAACTACCAACTAATCCCTTCCCAGAGTTGGCCTCAGAATGTCAATCAACCAGAAAAAACTGGTATGACCTAGGCTTACTCACTGAAGATGAACACAACTACATGAACGTTCAATTCCCTATAACGGCGACTATTTATTTTGTTCCAAATGTTGTCAAAAATTCCCACCATGCATACCGATTATTATTGGATTGGATCTTTAACAGTGAGAATATCACAATACATTGACATACATTCTCGCCCACTGACTTCAAGTTTCGCGTCCTTCATTAAAGATACCAAATGAGTTATCCAACAATTGGACTCCTCTTGACAGCTATATAGAGTGCACACCTCCAATTAAGGTACTGCATTCTATTGTAGCGAATCTATGGATCCCTTCACCAAAAACCAACCAAGATAGGATACTTATGATATGCAAAAATATATGTTTTAAATAGTATGCTGAATTTGAAAAATAAAGAAGGCTAACATTAACAGTTTATCTACACAGTGAACAGAAAGGTGAGTAAATAGTAAAACATTTTATCAATTGACACATAACATAATACAATCTGTCATTTTAGTACACAAAGCTATCTCGTTTTGCACTTAATTACCATTTTCTTTTGACACACAAACTTTTTTGTTTTGTTATAGATCCATGTGCATTTACAATAATACTAGATAAATACATTATGTAACCTCCCGATGACCCACAAGAGTGACTGTGGTGAAAACACGTTTGTTGAGGTCAAATGTATTTTGAACCAAGAAACAAATAAAAGCAATTGTGGATCTTATTGCAAGAGGTCAAAGATACTTTGAACCAAGAAATAAATACAAGTAATTTTGAAACTAATTGCAAATGAGAAAATAAACAGACTGAATCAAGAAACCTGTATCATATGGACCCTAACGAGGATGTTTCCTCCCATGAAGTAAGATATCTTTTATAAAGTGTGAAGATAAACACTTTGAATACGAAAACGATATAAAATCGGACTCTGGTGCAAACACAAACATTTTGAATTTGAAATATAAAGAGCAAGTGTGAAGATAAACACTTTGTAATTTATAAGTTGTCATATCTGGACTTCATTGTAATTATAAATACTAAAAATCAGAATCAATATTAATAAAAACACAAGTCTTAAACACCCTTCAGTACTTCCAGTGTTTTGCAACTATCATATTAATATTTTGTATTGAGCACAGCAGAGCGCAGAAGCAATACCCCTTAATCCAAACAATTCATCTTGATATTGGGCAACCACAATATTTTGGGTTATCTCTTAGCGACAGCACCTCCACAAATACCTTAGAGTATTAACCGCTTGGTTTCACCTATGTCTGCAACCCCACGATGGACAGTAGAACGAATGTCCATCTCAAACACAACACCAAATATGCTACCACCACCAAAGAAAATTGTGACAACCTTAACCAGTCACTTAATGCGCAAAGCAGGGCAACAACAACCTAAACCCCATAGAGGGTTTTACACTTGGGACTGCATTCAACTGTCAGTCCTGAAGGGTGTGGACCAGTTTCAAAATGCTCCTCAAGTTGTACGGATAGGGCTTAAAGAATTCCACCCTTATCCCTGAGTGCATCATAAGAGGAAGGAAGCAATGATTAATTATGCATGATGCTATGATGGCCGCCTAGTTGAGTTTCTGCAAAATGGCCAACCAAGTGTTCAGAGGCCCGGCCTTCATCAGGATGAAGAACAAAATATGAAGATGATCTGAGACCTGGTAAAAACAGCATAACAATGGTAATGGATGTAATTACAGAAGTAATAGAAATCAATATCTACTTATTTAGTCCATATTCTATGGCTCCATAAATATATGTATTTATTTATTTTATTTTTTACATTTGTATTGTGCGCACAAACCCTAAGGCATCTGGGCGCTGGAGAGAATGAGGCAGTTACATGTAGCCCAGAAGCGGTGACCAATACGATGAGTTTTCAGGTACAATGAGGTTACATACATAGTGATTACATACAGAATAGGTAGTTCCGTGCGGAGATTATTCACGTACCGCACAGCTGCATACATAGTGATTACATGCAAGATAGGCACGCAGCTACTTACTAAGTGATTACATACAGGATGGGCAATATTCAGTAGGAACTACATGTTGAGCAGGTTTAGACAAACAGGCAAGTTTTAAAGTCTCTGCGGAAGGCCCAATAGGATTCTGATTGCAAGAGGGAGGGAGTTCCAAAGTTTAGCTGCAATGACTGGGAAACTAGTCCCACCAGCCTTGGCACGTTTAAATTAGGCACAGAATATGAAGCAAATGCTAAGAGTGTCTTATCACCATGGAATCACACTTTTCTTATTTTACATGGTGCTCAGGATCAGACCTAATGTCGGCACCACAGTAGGTATTTCACTCCAAATACCAAAAATGGTGCTGCATGTCCTCAATGTCAGTTGTGTTGTACTTAGTTGTGGTATGGAATGTTTGCTGAAGGAGGGAAGTGATATAGTAGATGTACTTAAGTGTTCCTATTGGGATGAAAACAGAGCGATCTAGATCACCACCATTGCCCGAAGTTACCGCATTTCTAAACCTGTTATATGATAAATGTGCAGGAACTGCATGAGGATACACGGGGTTCCAATACATTTCTGAATCTGGTGGTTGTCATGACAGTTTCCAGACTGTAACGGAAATGGTCTGTAATGACCGAAATAGGTGTGAAACACTAAAACTGTCACACTTCCTCTTAAGATCAGATTCAGTATGCCACACCTTCATCAGAATCAGGTCCAGTCTTCTGTGACTCATCAATTGTTAATACAGTCCTTTGGGGGAGTCCGAGGGGGGGGGTTCTTCCATCCATCCTGACTGTTCTGAGAGGGTGGGTGTGTGCAGGAGCGTGTTGTTTTTCTACACCCATAGGTGCCTGGCACTAAATTGGCATATGGAGAGTTACAATACAAAAGGCCTAGAAATGACCGAGCAGTGCTTCCTTCAGGTAAGTGCAATATCCTGTGTTTGCATTAGCTCGTTTTATGATGGTGTACGCCCTATTTATTTATTTAATTTAATTTTTATTTGCTGCATTAGTTTACACATAAACCTTTCAGCAACAACTTCTAAAAATACTGCTTTATCAGATTCATCATTAACCACCCATCAGTCATAACCTGATAGTTCAGGCCGGTTTTTGTAAAATTTCACCACGGCTATTATCAGACTAGTTTGGGATCCATTCAGTAGGTACAAACACCATCCTTCCGGGGTCATAACACATAATTTCGCCAGGAAGCTATCAAAGTACAATGACTATTCCTATGCTAGGGCTGTACATGTCGTGTATAGATGAGCAATAGCTTCACATACATCTTTTTTTCCACATAATCTGCCCGATTTCTCCGGTTTTTCAATTCCCATCTGAGTTCGTTGCAAAGTCATTTCCATGATCTTACATAGATTAAAGCAGATCTGCATAGATAGCGCTCTAATAACCGGGTCAGGGCATTTTTTGAGGTATGGTAAGACCACTCCATATTTCCTTAGAACTTCTACCAGGGTTTTATGTAGCTTGTAAGTACCAATACCTTCTACGCCCTATTTATTTCATCAGTGTCCTCTGAAGCAATCGTCTATGAGTATTGTACAGTAAACATGCGAATGCCTTACTTCAAAATCATTTCAGTGAGGCCCCTTTAAATATTAATTGCATAATAAATGCATTTACTTCTGTGGTGACAAGGAATGACGAGACTGACTAAGTGGTGCAATAGTGGTTGCTATAGACCTTTATTAAATGAAAACCAAACCTATCTATCCCTAACTCTAATGGGGTTTCCCTACCTAAATTAAAGAAACTCAGGTGCTTGTTAGAAAGTCTGTGTGAGTCAAAACAAAAATTCACTGTCCCGGTCACAAAGGCTCCTATTCTTTCACTGTCACTAAAACAGAACACCATAAAGTCCAGATATTGTTTGTAATCCAGGGAAATTACTCCCGCCTCCTGGATGTAGGGCATCTGAAAGCCTCTCAGGTTTGTTTAAAGCAAAGGTTCAACAAATGTTCTGCGTTCTCCGTGATCCAACAGAAAACAAGCAGTTGAATAAAGTTCTCGCTGGGGTAGGAGAATTACTCCCTTCTCCTAGTTCGTTCCCCAATGTCTTAGGGAGGCTTCAATAATCTCTCAGTTTTGCACAATTCTCGATCCGCCCCACTGGGACGATGAAGCTGTCACTTCTGACTCTCCTATTCCACGCTTCTGTGGCACTAGATTGGGAAATGTATCATAAACCGGTTCACACTTTTCTCTGTTTCTTTCTAATTTACAGTATCAAATGAGTTTTCCTATTTTCCTGTCTTCTTAAACTCGAAGTGAAAAATGACACAGTTAAAGGTTTTCTTTTTATCTTTGAGGAAGGCAAGGCTAAGAAGTTAATGAGCTAAAAAGAGGGAACTATTGGCAGAATCTTGTGTTGACCAATCAGCAGGAGGTAACAGTGGTGTCGACAGAAGATGAGGTGCCCTGATGGACCAGCCCTAGAGGATTCTAGGGCATGTATAGTAATTCATTCTCTCCTTTGTTCCCCTCTACCCCTTAGCACTTTGATATTTGGATAGAGAAGGCGAGCATAAATGATGCCTGGGCCTCCAACCTTTTTAGGCCCCTCTGTTGTACTCTCCGGGGTCAATAAATAACCCCATTCTATGGTGTTTCAGGGAGTTGGGGTTTCAACGTATCTTCTCAAGGTTCTTGGACAACATATCTTCTCAATTTCTGAGGTAGGTGTTTTCAGTTATGAAATTCACTGTTTTCCCTGGTTGCTTTAAGTTTTATGGAATGCCTAAAGAGTCTTTTTAAACAGCTTGTCTGCTCCCTCCTGGACGTTTGATAACTTCTGTTATCTGTATTGAGGTCGGGATTCTTCACTGGGTTGGTAGGATTTCAGACGACGGTGGATTTCCTTCTCCCACTCTCATCAGAGTTTGCTTCTTGGGCCCTGTACAGTTGGCTGTTGGGAAGGGACCGAGGAATCCAACCTTCCTTCCCTGTGGAGAACACCCAGCCATTCCTCTCTGGATACTGCTCAGGTTGGGGTAGCCTGCTAGGTGAACAGATAAGGTTAACGGTTTTGGCGCTGTTGTTGGACCGCCTGGTCCACCCACTACAGGTCACGCTACCATTACACAATCTTCATCTTTCTGAAGGGTCGACTATCAGCCGACTGACTACCAGCTGACTGATATGACGCTTTCCCCCCCGTCTTATGAACAATGTACTTCTGGTGAACCATGGCATTATGACATGCCTTCTATTGTTTGGCGTGTGTCTCACCCACTGGCCACCAGCTTTCAGTTGTATATCGTTCAGGGTCCTGCCTCCATGCAGGATGTCTATTTCCTTCTTTGTTTCTGCTTTCTCCATGGCCAACATCCGTCAGTCTGCGAGATGTTCTTGTGTGTTCCCTTGAACCACACCCTCCATGTCTATTGCTCTTCTAATCAGATTCCCCTTTCATAAACTCCATGCCAAAAGCATAGTGTGTACTTGTGCCTTGCTGCATGTGCATCCTGATTCGCAGCACCTCCTATGCCAATGGCAAAGAGCAGGTTCAGAGAGCACAGGTACCCTCTTGACAGCTGCAGTCGCACCAAGTCTCTGCCGCACAGTACTTGCATTTAAAATATGCACTCCTGTTCCAAAAAGGACATAACTCTGAAGATGTTGTCCTGGTGGCACATAAAACTGTAAATATATGCCATACTTGATTTAGGGTATGATGTCCCCATCCTTACGAGATATACCAGTCACATTAAATTGATTTCACACACGTGTTAGCTCTGTGTGCCCAGTTTACTATGGAAGGATTATGTGTATTCCTCCCAGACAAGTCCCACCCCTGTCCACTGACCAGACTAGCACTGACGGATTGCTTCTCTTCGTTCCTTTGTAAGGGAAGGTAACACCCTTTCCCCTACAGGACAGCCACGCCACAGGAAGCTGACATGAAAACAGAAACCAAGCGGCACACCCATTCACAGAGAGCCAGGCCTCACACCAGGGGGCTGAATTTCTAAAGTTATATACTCATATTGAAAGGGGAGTGGCGGAGTTGGGGTGAGCCAGAGATGGGTCTGCACAGTTTTGAGAGGGCCATGCCATCTTCAGTCTCTCTTCCTCTCTTTCTTTTTGCTGTCTACTCCATTTCCACTGGAGCAAAGCACTTTGGGTGTGACATCAGAAGGGCAAAGTCCACTAATTTCAAGGGCAGGGATTGGACCCCTAAAGCAGGCTAGCCTTAGTCTAATCACCTGGGCACTTTTGCCTATAAAAGAAGGGGTCTCCCACCACTTCTTTGAATCATCTTGACCCATCCTGAAGATTTTGTTGGGCGCTTCTTAGAGAGCAGTCCTCTCTAAAGTCCTACAGTTGTGAGGCAGAGACAGGTGTTCCAAGGGAGAGACCAGCTTTGCTCCCTAACCATCCTCAGGGACCAATGGGTGTGATCTGCTGCTGGAACTGGACCTGCCTCTCTGCCAGCCAGAGTGGTACTTAGGACCTCACTGTGTTGGAGGACCCCTGCAGTTGTGTGCCAGCCTCCCCATGTTTGGAAGCATGAGAAAAGAACTTGGCTTGTCTCTGAGCCCTTGCATTAGGAGTCACAGCACCCTGAGAGCGAAGACAGCCAGGATCCTAATGTTGAACTGCGTGCAGCGTGTTTCATGAACTGTTCAAACATAGGAACCAGCAGGACCCGCTGTTGCTACCTTTTGCTATCTCCCGATCTTCACACAGCGCCATGAATTCTGATTTGGCGCTGTCAAAACAGCAAGAACTGCAAAGAAGGTACCATTGACTGCTAACTGCCCCTTTAGTCATTTTTTGGGCCCTAGATACTGGTTGGGTCACTTGTATCCTTTTTTCTCACAGGTACATATCCTTTTTAAAGAACATTGTTGCTTTTTCTTGCCTTTCACCTCTGATTCATTACACAGAGTGCTACATCTACTATCTTATCTTATTCTGTGTTCATTCCTCAGGTGTGGGTTTTGTGTAATGTTTTTCCAATTAGTTATTATTGTACATGGTGTGCGTAAAGTGTATAAATTTGTATAGAAACATGATTGGACATTCCTTTATTTTGGACTGTTATTCTTTGCTATTTGGGTTGCTACTGAACCACAATCACGCCCCCTCATAAGAGTATAGCCTTCCCTCGCCCACGTTACCAAAAAAGGCAAATGAGGTATATCTTTATTTTTTTTTATTTTTATTTTTTAAATGAACAAGGACTTTGTAATTGTATTCAATTAAATAGTGTGTTGTACCCCTTTATAGCTGAGGAGCATATGTAGTCTTTTTTTAAATTTTTTTTTAAAATAAATTTATTTTCAAGATTTTCAAAAAAACAAAACATATATCACCAAATGTTCAAACAGAATATTAACCATAACACTCAGTGGTTCATAGGTACAGAAGCAATAAAAGTCTAAATCATGGATAAAAATTGAAACCCTTCAAATAATACAAGACACATTTTGTACCATTCTCAAAATAAAATATCTAATCTCAAAAGAATTTACTAGAAACTAGAAAAGAAAAAACGCAACATAGAACATTACAAAAACATAAAGACCGCACACAGACTACATAAAACAGAACAAAAACAAAACAGGGGAGAATCCTCAACTGCTGCACATAAATAATATCGGATAGTCGGATCCAATAGAATCAACTAATCCTCAGATACACAATCACCATATAGATCTGTAAATGGTGTCCAAAGATCTTGATACTTATTTTCCTTACCTTGTCTCACAAACATCACCCGCTCAAAGTTTGACAATACCAACAAATCATTAATCCAATCCTCCACTCTGGGCTTCTTGCTCGTCTTCCACACCATCAGTATTTGTTTCACTGCAACCACAAGTGCTTTATCCACTAATTGTCCATAATGACGTGCAACCACACAACGCCCCCTACCCGACAGCAGCTGCACTTGCATAGGCATCCTGGGAAAACGTATGAACAAGATCGCCTCCAGCCTATCTAACACTTCCACCCAAAATTCTAACACCCGAGGACAGTACCATAACAAATGGATCAACGTTCTCTTTTCCTTCCCACACCCCCAACACAGGTCATCAGCAATCAATCCTAACTTATACATATGCAATGGGGTCCAATACAGATGCCCTAACACTTTCTAATGAATCAATCTCAACCTGAGATCTAACCTGCATTCCACATAAATTCCCACTCCTTTTCCGTAATATCACAGCCCAACTCCTGTTTCCATCTCTCCAATGCTTTCCTGCCAGCATCAACATCCTTAGAACATATCGGCATCAAGCTGGTATAAGTGCATACCATTCGCGGTGATGACATAAGAATCTGATCACCCGCCGATGCCTCCTCCAAGGGACCAGACAGCATTGCCAATCTTTCACTCAATAGAGCTTTCAATCTCACAAACCTATTCAGCTCTCTCCCTGCCAAATGAAACATCCTCTGCAACTCCTCGAATGATAATATACGACCATCACGCACCACATTTCTGATACATAAAATCCCTTCCAAGACCCAACTGTGACTGTGCCTGTTTTACCTTTATGATTGTGTCGGCTCTTGGTTTGTAGAAGTGTGAGGGCTGAGAGGGAGGTTTAGCCTTTACTCATCTTTGTACTGTTGCAGGGCAGAAATCAATTCATCACAACATGCTCCTCAGTGCTTCTCTGATTTTAGCTCACAGAATGAGTATATCCAGAACAGGAAAGCAGCATTACTGCCATGCCTGTCACTCAGTGTATGATTGGGGCCTGCCAAGAGAGTAGTCTTCATTCTCTGCTTTTTCTAGTTCATAACTTCTAATGCCACAAAAGCATTGTGGCGAGCCCCAACAGTTTCCGCCTCTGGCAATGCACAAGTTTCAATGGATGGGAAAGAGAGAAGGTGAATATGACCTTTCTGCACTTACCTGTCAACCCTACAACTAATAGGAAGCAGTTAGGCTGCTTGTGGGTGCTGACATTTGAGGTGACGACCTCTCAGTTGTTAAATCAAGGCTCCTTTGGCGTGTAAGCCTGCTTTCCTAAAATAATAGACAATTAGTGTCCACAAAGTACATTTACACTGATAGCCAATAGAAACCCTGAATTCGGCACTCCCTGTAATGAATTCGGACAGGTGGACACCACACTTTAAGGGGGATTGGGATCAGGCACACTGCCACAGGCGTTTTCATTGAAAGCGAGCTTCTCTTTTCAAAAGTATTGATTTTTTCTTGTGCCACTCTGTTTGTCTTAAGTTTTGAATGGCCTACTTTTGAAATTGGCTCTGCTAGAGGGTGGGCTCTGTTGCAATTTATTCCAGTAATGTGCTCCAGTAGCGCAGAACAGCTGTGATTGGTTATGTCAGATATGCCAACCTTTTAGATTGCTTAGGAGCGGGATTTTGAGATGTAAAGTAGGAGAATTGAATTTGCCGATTGACTTGCATTTTGACAAGCGATATTTTAAATAGGGTTGGTTGGCACCTATGGCCTGAGTGCACTTTTGAGAAGAAACACACTTTTGCCTTTTTCCCAGAGCAAATTCATGCACTCTACTGCCTCTCATGCAGTCTCTCAGAGACAGTAGAGGAGATTGCCTTATCACAAAGCTTCCGATCTGTGTATAGCAAGGAAAACCCAAAAGGAGCATTTCACACAAAGTGGTTCACGTTTAGCAGTTGTGATATCTCACTTGAACTCCTGCCACTTCAATCAGAGGCTTTTGACATGTTATGCCATTGGAGTCAATGAGAATTAATACATAGCTTTCAACCTTTGTTTGCCCTCCAGGGCTGGCGGAAACACCAAATTTTATTTTTGGTGGTGAGAGCACATTGAAGTATGTCAGTGTAAGGGGCTTGGCGGATAAGTAAACTGATTGCAGGGTGGGTGACACCTGCCAAAATATGTCAGTTAAGAGGTATGTTTTACATTTGTATGGCTGGTGATGAAGACTGTCCTGGGACGTGAGGCTATTGAAGTCTATGGGAGGTATGGAGTTTGCAATGGAGGTGAGCCATACATGCCAACATTTTGAGTGACCTGGGATGGAGATTTCATCTGAGAAATCGGGAGACATAAAGCATACCTCTCAACTCACACGCTTTTGGCGGGTGTCAACCGCCACTTAGGCTGCTCTCTTACCCGCCAAGCTTCCCACACGCCCATAGGAATCAATGGGCTTTCACCCACCAAATATAAAATCTGATGTTTTCACCCGCCCAGGACCAATGAAAGATTGAGAGCTATTTCCCTTAGGAATTAATTGGGACTTGAATTATTTTAGGCGGGAGGATGTGGAAAATAGCAAAATTTTTCAGTGAAAAATCGGGAGTCTCCTGCCTAAATCGGGAGGGTTGGCATGTATGGTGAACTGAATCCACGAAGGGTGACAACCGCCAAATGACAGTGGGATGAGAGTAGTGCAATCTTATGGATGGCTATGCCTATAATCGGGGTGCAAAGAAAACATAACTTTAGAGGGGCTCATGTGTCACATGGTAGGAGGGGCTACTTTCAGAGACTTAGGGCCTCATTATAACTTGTGCGGAATGGGTTTAACGGCACCGGTAATGGTGCCGGCGCCGTTAAACCCACTCTGCACTATTACGAGGTCCCCTTCGCGGGACCTGCTCTGAACGTCTGGTTTTTCCAGATGTCCATAGCGGGTCCCGCGAGGGCACCAGGGAGCTAACAACGGGCCTGTTGATAATGGGCCTGTTGTTAGCTCCCTCCCCATTCCCATTGAGCCCTATGAGGGCTTGAATGGGAATGGGGAAGGACCGGGCCCGGGTTCCCTGAAGGAGGAAATACCGGGCCCTCCATACTCGGAATGGCCCGGTATTTCCCCATTCAGGGAACCCGGACACGATTGTGGAGGGAGCCATGCCCTTAATAAGGGCATGGCTACCTCCAAAGTCGTAATGAGGCCCTTAGTGTGGGCAGGGCAAATTTACCTGAATGTAGCCACATTCCCATAGGAATGCACATTGGTACGCTTTCGGCACATCAAAAGATGCAGGGGGTGCTTTTACTTAAAAATGAAAATTACATGGAGGGGACTTGCCACGTTTGCCCTGTGATGGCCTGACTAGGCCTTTGCAGCTGTGGCGCAGGAAATGAAACACTTGGACACGGAGCTCTGCAAACATGCGTCCTCATTTATTAACATACAACTGGAACTAACTATATCCCCGCCCCCTCCTGCATCACTTCCCTCCCTTCGTCACTTCCCTCTCTTCTCCCGCCCCCATTCCCTTGGAGACGTCAACGTGACATCTCCCCCCTTTTTAAACAGTTACCAGATTCTTCGCAACGGGCGACGGTCTGGTGGGCTTCTAGTCCATTTCCTCAATCCCTCGGCGACGTCTGTTTCGAGCCCTCTGTGGGCGTGCCTGACTCCTCCCTGGCAACGGTCCACTTTCGGCATTTTCTTGCTCCACCTCTGGCTCTGACTCGTCAGAGTCCCACTGATCTCCTTGATAGGGACCATCTGATTCATAATCCAGATGAGCTTGCACTCACCCACTTGGACGCCTGGTCCCCGTTTGGGGAAGTTCTTTGAAGTGGGATGAGTTCCTCATGACAGACCCTTCTGACCCTTGAGCTGTGATCATGGATCCATTCTTCTGGGTGACAAGCAGGGGTTCTTCTCGAAACACTGACGTGTGCTTGTGGGTCATGGGTTGTCTAACCGCCACCACATCTCCTACCCCTATTTGAGTTGCCTGTGCCCGCCGGCGGGTAACCGCATATTCCTTCATGCGGGCTTTTGCTGATTCGTCCCACTCCCGCACTTCCTGATCTATGGCCGGAGGTGGGCTGATCGTCTCGGCCTGGGGAATGCGCATTTGGGTGTTTCGTCCAAACATGAGTTCGGCCGGTGTCTTTCCTGTGGTGCTGTGGGGTGTCCCCCTGTAGTCTCTCATGAGTTGTTTCAGTACCTGCTCGTAGGGCTGTCCTGTCAGCTGGGCAATCTGTAAGGCTCTCTTGAGATTTGCCATAAAGCGTTCAATCATCCCATTGGCTTGGGGCCGCAAGGCAGTGATCTTCCTATGGTGAAACCCAAGGTACTCGGCAAATTGAGCGACTGATGCCCACAAAACGGGGGTCCATTGTCCGTCTTGAGTATTTTTGGTACTCCATAGGCTGAGAACATGTGGTCCAAAGCTGGGATGACATGGTGGGCTGCGGTCGATGATATTAGCCGAACGTCAGGGTACCGTGAGTACTCGTCCATCATGGCCAAGAGATGTTTTCCTCCTTCGATGGGTCCAAAGAAATCGGCTGCGACTGCCTCCCAGATTCTGTGCGGGAGCTCAGACATGACCAGTGGTTCGGGATGACGATTGGGTGTGATGAGGCAGCATGTGGGACACGCTTTCAGTGCTGCCTCTACCATGCTGTCCATGTGGGGAAACCATAACTTTTGGCGGAGCATGCGTTTGGTGGATACCGTGCCCCTATGGGTCTCGTGGGCTAGGTCAATGAACTTCGCTCTCATAGCTTCCGGGATTACCAGATTGCAGTCTTTCACTTGTAGCAGGCGTTCCACGTCCTCTTGCACCTTGCCTCCCGTGGCTCTCCCCCTTTCCTTGGCCTTTCGCCACAGTCCAGATTCCAGTCCTTCGCGGATGATGCAACATGCCAGGTCGCTCTCGGTCTCCCGGGTGAGCGTTTCCATGTTGACTTCCTCTGGCGTGGTCTGGTGGATGAGATCTCTCAGATATCTGTCGGCTACTGAGGTTTCGGGTGCAGACTCCTCCCGTGGTCTCCTGGACAGGAAGTCTGCTGGGTTTTCACCTTTTCCCGGCCTGTGTGTGATGTCAAATGCATAGTCCTGTAGCCTCAAGCCCCATCGGGCGATTCGCGGAGAGTAGGGCCTGATGGTCTGTGACTGCCTGGAACGTTTCCCTTACAGGAACAGGTGAAAGTGCTCACAATCCCATACGACGGTCAGCCCCTCCTTCTCTGCCTGAGAGTACGCCTGTTTGGTGGTGGACAGGCTGTGGCTGGCATTGCCCACAATGTGTTTCTGAGAGGGGGCCTTGGGGTCGAGTTGAGCCAGGATGGCTCCCAGACCTACGGGACTACCGTCGACAGTCAGCTCGGTCTTCCTGTTGGGGTCATAGTAGGCCATGTTTTCTGCTTTTGCGGCACTTTCTCTTATTGTCTCGAATGCCTTTTGACAGTCATTGGTCCACTCGAACTTCACGTCCTGATGTGTTAATTGCCTCAGCGGCTCGCTGACGGAAGCGAAGTCCCGGATGTAACAATTGCGATAACTGGCCAGGCCCAGAAAGGACCGAAGTTCTGACACATTAGCTGGGGCAGAGGTATCATTTAATGCCGCTACCTTGTCTGGGTCGGGGGTCATTCCGGACTCCGAGAAGACGTGCCTGAAGAACTTTAATGTGTTTTTGTGGAATTCACATTTGTCCCTATTCAAAGGGAGGTTGGCATTGTGCAGGGCCTTGCATACTTTCATCAGAGTCTCATTGTGTTTGTTTATGTCTGTTGCAAACACCAGTATATCGTCCGAGTAGTTGAGGCAGTTGGGGATATGCTTAATAATGTTATGTACCTCGGCCTGAAATGTTTCTGCCGCCGGGGACACTCCGAAACTCAGTCTTTTGTACCTTAAGAGGCCGACATGAGTGACAAATGAACTAGCTGGTGGTACCCATTTTGCAGGTCGAGTTTGGAGAAGACCTTTGCGCCATTCAATAGATGAATCATGTCTTTGATTCGGGGCGCTGGATATCTCTCCCTTCAGATGGCTTGATTCGGGCGCCGCAAGTCTACTCACAGTCTTATGGCCTCAGATCCCTTTTTGGGGACCGGGACATTTGGAGACACCCACGTAGTGGGTCCTGTGGCCCGTTCAATAATGTCCTGTTCAAGTAGTTTCTGGAGCTCATCCTCGACCTTTTTTTTAATGTTGACCGGAATTCCGCGGTATGGTTGGGCTACATGGTGTATGGAGTTGTCCACATGGAGTTTGACTTGCCTATTTTTAAGTTTGCCAATTCCCTTGAAAATTTTGGGGTATAGATTGTTGATCATTTCAACCGGGTCTATGTACTTGTGGGCCATAATGTTGTATAAAATATGTATCAAACCCATGTCGGTGGCCGCCTTAAAGCTTAGGACGCAGCAACTGTCTGTCTCTGTGGCCAGGACGTGTATCGGTATCCTCATTCCGTGTCCTTTATAGCGACCGAGCCCGCTGAATTGTCCCAGACACTTTAGTGGTGTCTTGGCCCCATATGCATATATGTCAACATTTGCAGGATGTAGCTTGGGTTTCTGAGGGAGGTCGGTGTAGACTTTCTCACTTACCACGTTTACCGTGGCTTCTGTGTCTATGAGAAACTCTGTTGGTCTCTCATAAAGTTTGATGATGAGTGTTGGGCTGTGCGCTGTTGCCGTCGGGTAGCCCATGGCATACACATAGGCCTTTTTCTTCTGGCCGCTCCCGGATGAGCTAGGGTCAGAGTCTGTGGGGGATTGTTCCACCAAGTATCTGACGTGGCGTCTTGACCTATGCTCGGGTCTCGCGTGCATTATGAACCTTCTTCTTTCTCTCCTCTTCTGCTGGTCCTCACCTGAATCTCTGTCTCTCTGGTCGCCTGTGGGTTGACTCGGGGTAGTTTGAGCGTTCAGGGCTGGGTTGTTGTTTGACGATCCCCTGTATTGGCCTCTCGAGCCGGGAGGGTTGTCTTTGGGTCGGTCTCTCCCTCGGTCTCGAAATAGTCTGCATACGGCTTTAAAGTGCCCTTCTTCGCCACAAGAGGTGCAGCATTGTCCGATCGCGGGGTATGTTCCGTCGTGCGGGTATTCAAACCCGCATTTGTAGCGGAAAAGCTCTTCAGTTTTCCTCTCTAATTGTAGCCTGTTTATGTTTTCCCCTGCGTTGGTGTTGCCAAAACTCTCCACTTGGGAGTCAATGGCCCTTTCAACTCTTGCTAACGCTAGTATTTCCTCTAGCGTGCAGGATTTTTGATGTAGCTTCCTGCGGAAGGCTTGGGACTCGCATCCAGAGATGATCTGCGACCTCAGTGCTTCAGTGTTTGAATAGTTTGCAAAGTCGCAGTGTTTAAGCTTGGTGCGTAGTCTCATTACATATGCGTCCATGGTTTCCCCTTTCGCCTGCTTGGTGCTGTGAAATAAGTGTCTTTCATAATCCACGTTGGTATGCGGTGCAAAATAGGCTGCTAGCGCAATTTTGAGGTCCTGGATCGAGTCGGTGTCCGGTCAAAGGTTTGAATCCAAAAGGATCGAATGCCATAGGGTCGAGTCAATAGGACCTAAAACAAAAGGGTCGATTTTTTTTTTTATATATATTTTTGGGGGATTTCCGTATAGGAAAAAAAGTGGTTTTTACCACAAAAAAAGGGGTTGGGGGACCCCCCCCAAAAAAACAAAAAAAAAATCGACCCTTTTGTTTTCGGTCCTTTTGATTCAACCCTATTGTATTTCGATCCTTTTGATTCAAACCTTTGACCTATAACCGATCGAGTATATGGAGTCAGGGGGCATTTCATCGATTATATCACGTGTG
Organism: Ambystoma mexicanum; assembly: GCF_040938575.1. Taxonomy (NCBI): domain Eukaryota; kingdom Metazoa; phylum Chordata; class Amphibia; order Caudata; family Ambystomatidae; genus Ambystoma; species Ambystoma mexicanum. Next base: position 19,343,494 of record NC_090926.1, read on the forward strand.
GCAGATCCAACGGCCAACTTTAGGAGGCACACTTGCCTGGCGTCAGCGACTGGCCCTGTGGCTCCCATGTACAGGTCAAAGTCTCTGATCCGCTTGGTCCACCTGGGACCCATGTTGCTAGTGTCTGTCACATCGAATGCTCCTGGCATCTGGGCTGCCAGTGTGTCTGGTAGTTGATACGCACGTGATCTGGTGTTGGTGCCGCTGGCGCTGGGGGCCCATTCCCTTGACCGAATACAGACCTAATACAAGGTCAGACTTTAGCCGGGCATAGGAGACATATATCCAATCGTCTCCCCATCTTACATTCTCACAGTGTGTTCTCCATTCTCAACGACATAGGACATTTTGATTTTCAAGTTGTTGGTTAGACACAAAAATGATGAACCTACTTCTTATGTCACCGAGTACAGTTTCCTTTATACAGTGAATTTTTATCTATGTATGTTTTTCCATGAATGGACATCGTGGACCGTTATGAAATGAAACAACTGAAATTTCTTGAAAATATAAAGTTTATTTAAAAAGCTCATAATAGAAAGTCAAATGATAAATTAAAATTCATTTTACATTTATTTTTTGAGTCATGTGTTCAGCATCAGCAAGTATGTTGTTTTTCTTAGTGGTTGCTCAGAATGATATATGTTCCCACTAGGGTCCAAATAACCAGTGTACACTGAATTTTCTCTGTACACCTCCTAGATTTATAGAGGAGAGGACAACCCCCTTGTTATAGCCTCTCCAGCCCTCCAGTCCTCCCCGCTCCAGGGCAGCCTCTTTTTGTTCAACGGGCCCATTCCCTTGAGCCTGTGCTCCCTGTCCATCATCTTGTCCCAACATTTTCTCTGGAGGGGGTTAGTTACTGGATGTGCGCGTTACTAGCTGCACCCTCTTCTTGATGGCCGCCGCTGGGGCACGAGCACCATCCGTGGGGGTGTGTTGAGTGCTTGAGCAAGGGTCCTCTATACTCTCGCCCTTCCTCACGGGGAGTGGCTTCTCGTGTCACCACCGTTGGATGGCCGCCACCTGTGGCACGAGCACCATCAGTTTATCCTGCCCCTTGTGGGGCCTTCACCATATCAGCAGGTTGGAGCTTGTGCTTGTGCCTAAGTGCTTGTGTGCATCCACTGAAGGTTTCCTCTTTCCTGCGGTGTGCACGTGCCGTGCGCCTCTCCCTCTCGGTGTGGGCCTACTGCCACACGGAGGCTCTCTCTTCCGTTGGGGACCACGTGTGCTGTGAGCGTTGTGGGCCGGGCGGCGACCCACCCCTTCGTCGTGGGCACGTGGCGGCTGCAGGCAGGGTTTCACGGCCCCTCGCGGGTGTTCACCGCTGCTGCCCGGGCTGCGTGCCGTGAGCTGCTCGAGCTGAGCGGGCCTGCGTCCTCAGACGCTCCGCTCCTCCTCTGTGCGTTCGTGGTGTGCGGACAGCAGCGCTCACCTCTGAGAGCTGCTCCGCTCAATATTCTGCCCCCCTCGTCGCCATTGTGATGGCCTGACTAGGCCTTTGCAGCTGTGGCGCAGGAAATGAAACACTCGGACACAAAGCTCTGCAAACATGCGTCCTCCTTTATTAACATACAACTGGAACTAACTATATCCTCGCCCGCTCCCGCATCACTTCCCTCCATTCGTCACTTCCCTCTCTTATCCCGCCCCGTTCCCTTGGAGGCGTCAACGTGACATGCCCTAACGTGCAAAAAGATACCCTACATGAAATGTTAGCCATTTGCACCATGAACACTTTGTTGTGGACATTGAGTAAATACCATAGGAACGGCCCAGATTTTCGGGGAAGTGCAGGGGAAGGGGCGGGAGCCCAATCATCCCAATGGTGTTGCACCCATTATTATAGAGGTACAGGCTGCCTGCCCTAAAATCCCAGAACCGTCACAACTGATACTAGCAGGGTCTGCAACACTGGTTTAACAGGAATGTACTGACAGGGAGGTGGCGAGTGGGTGTGCGATATCCATCGGCTAATTTCATTTACAGTTTCTGGCAACCCTCTACGTAGGAAATGTAGGGAATTGGACAGTTTCTATTTCATTAACATGGCGCCTGTTGTGCCTCTTCGTTATGTAATTATGTATGGAGTATTATCATTCTCGCTTGTCCTTCTTCCGTGTCTATGCGGAACACAGTAGGGAGAAGCATTTAAGTTGCGCGTTCACAAAATTGACAGTTGTGCTTCTGCGCAGTAAGCGGGCGATGTCCCTAAGAGAGAACAGTAGGAAAATACTTAGTGCGCATGCGTAGTTAGAGGAGTCATCTTTTCCCTCGCCCACACAGGCTGACAGGCGGCGCATGCGTGATGAGAGCGACCTAGGTTCACGGACGGGCTGTCATCTTCACGCACGCGCACTATTCCTGGCTGCTTTTCTGTAGCAATGGAGCTTTCTGCCGTGGGAGAACGGGTGTTCGCCGCCGAGTCTATCATCAAACGGCGCGTGCGCAAGGTGAGCACTCGGTAAAGGGGTTGCTATGCACCCGGTGAGGGATCTGGTCATAACACGGCTTGGGGAGGGAGGCCGTGCAGGTAGAGGGGCGGCTCAGGGCCTGAAAGAAGTGGGCGGGGTCTAGAGGTCTGTGCAGTGTTTTGACAGTGTAGCGATCCTGTGCGGAGAAGGAAGGGTTTATTAGGGCGCAGAGCAAAAGGGACGAATAGGTTGCTTGGTCAGCAAAATGATCAGATTGGGATCTGTGAGGGCAGCGGCTTTTGGCGGAACGTCTGTGGCAGGGCCCGTTGCAGTGCAAAACCTTCCGTTGGGGTTAGGGTCAGTGGAGTAGCATGGTCCTAAAGGAGGCGAGGGGGCCGACAGTTCCCCTACTTTGTAAGGAGTCAAAAGCGCCAGTAAGTTTCAAAGGTGGAACTGCGTGAACTCCATGCCAACCCAAATGTCTATTAACCAATGGACAACACTAGACATATTTCTTTCATTGATTTACCTAGGGTAGCAGAGAATCAAGGCCAAATCCATAGCTGGCGTGGTTTGGAGTTAAGCCGGAATGAATTACCAGTCAGTCTAAGGTCCAGTCGAGGAAATTAACTGCTCCTTTAATGGCCTAAAAATATACACATTGTGTATGTGTCATCCTTTGCGTGTGCCATCCCCTCAGCACCTGAACCCTTTTTTTATCTGGCCAGGGTGCTGACAACTCTCGCCCAAGCATGCTTCTCCATTGTCTTGGTATTGCCGATTGGGTATGGTTCTGTCCATGGTGCTGAACATTTTTGTTCTGGCAGTTCTCATGGCTACATCCATACCGAGGGATGCGGTTTGAAGAACCTTGGGTGCAGCATTCCATGAGAACACTGGTGCTCTGCAGCGATCTCTTGAAATGGGGGGTCATCAGGAGTTAGGAGGTATCAAGGCAGTAAATGCGCTTGGTTACCGCCCAACGCTAATAGTGTTACTGCAACTTGGTCCAGCGCTATTAGCGCCGGATCCCGAGCTGCGCGAGGGGGAGGGGGTTGTAAATCACCATTCCCATTGGCTTCATTGCAATGGGGCATAATGGGCGCTAGTACCACTGGTGCTAAGCGCTGTAAATGGGTGGAAAGTGGAAAGATTTACCTCCGTCTGTAAGCTGGAGGTAAATCTGCAACTTTCCGCCCATCGGGATTGGGCGGATTGGTAATAGCGTTACTGCTGCTTTTTTTACCACTCTGCCCAACCCGTGATGAGGCCCATAGACTGCTATGATTGTTCTTACACAGGGTCCAGAGGAGCTTAGAAGTAGCTCTGGGGGGTTATCTTAACTGCTTCTTATTACCTTTTAATCTTGCTTCCTCTTTCATTTCCTGTGCATTGTCTTTAAATACCTTCACGGTCTGCCCCTCACCCCCCTTATCTAGTTTCCTTCATCTCTTTTTACATTCCTACTCGTTCCTTACGCTCACAGTTTTGCTTTCTGCGGACAGTTCCTAAGTCTCTGTGGATCTCATCACGGGTTGGGCGGAGCAGTCAAAAATGCAGCGCTATCGATATTACCGCTGCATTACCGCTTTGCCCAATCCCAAGTCTGGGGGGAAAGTTGCAGATTTACCTCCATCTTTGAGCTGGAGGTAAATATTGCCACTTCCCGCCCATTTGGGGCCCTCTTCGCGCTGGCGGTAATAGTGCCCACTATGCCCCATTGGGTCCAATGGACTCAAAGGGGATTTACCCCCCGCACCCTGGCAAGTTGGGATCTGACGCTAATAGCGCCGTACTGAGTTGTTTTAAACGCTACTGGCGTTGGGAGTTATCCTGGCGCATTTGCTGCTGGGATAGCGCCCAACTCCTGATGACCCCTTGTGTGTTCCATCTCGTTACTTCTCCTTTGCCTTACTGGCTCCCGGATACTGGAATGGTCTAATTCTTCCTATACGCTCTTTCTCCTCATTCTGTCATTTCTGCTCCTTCTAGAAAGCTCGCCTCTCCTCATAATTTCTTTCTCTGTTGGTTATTTTTCAATTGTCATGTTTCTTCATTATTGTACTACTTTTTGTTATGTATAGTGCTTTGGTGAAAGCGCTTTATAAATTCAATAAATACAAAATACTTCGATCCAGGTGGTCCTACTAGCCCAGAAGCAATGGGTAGATTCGTTGGCAGCTCTTTAGTAGGCTTTAGTATAGCTTCAGCTCCCCAGCGGTGCAGCCCCAGATAGAGGTATTGGTGTAGGAGGGAGGCTTGGTGACGGTCATCGAAGGGTGAGAAGACAGGGGTCAGGAGAGCAGAAGAGAACATAGATGTGGATGGACTGATAGGGCAAACCCCTGCTATCTACAGGATTTTTCAGTAAACACCAGGGTTGTCAGCAGCGCCGGCTAAAGGTGCGCTCAGAGGCTGCGGTCGCACAAGGTCGCCCCTAGGGGTAAAATAAATAAGGGAGCATAGCCTCCAGCTCAATGTCAGGTAAACAGTGCCTATTAAAGAATCACAGCGTATTCTTTAGTAGGTGCTGTTTACATGACAGAGAGTAGGAGGCAAGGCGCCTTGTAAAACACACTTTACAAGAACAGCAGGGGGCTGTTCTGCATTTGGGGTGGGCGGGTGGGGGGCACGCATATCGCACAGGGCGCTGGCAGAGCTGGGGCCGGCACTGCTTGTCAGGTGGACTTTTCTGCTGCAGTCTCGTTAAGGGTGAGTAGGCTCTTCTTGCCAGTGATGGGGCACTTCACACGGTCCCGCTCTGGTTTGGTTACAACACTCCAAGAACTGACTCTAAAGCTGCTTTACTCACAGCAAAATGGGCATTTTGCAGACAAATATCCTTGAATCACGGCCAGCCAGTTGCACTCAGGTTCATCCTCATAAACCCTGCATTTGTCCATTTGCACTCCTCGCCAATTAGCCATCCTTAGCTCACTCATTCGCTGTACCTTGTTTCCTTACAAGCAATGAATTGGCATGAGACAGTGGTTTCAAATGGCAAACTTGGCCACAGTTTTATTTACACAACAAAATAATTATTGCAAACATTTTGTGAACTCCAGTCTGTAAGTGTGGCGCTTGCTCCATGTCAGACCTCACTTGCTACCCCCTATACCATTGTATAGTTTCCTTAGTAGGCCCCACTCTCCAAACTCTTTGTTCCTGAGCCTATCCTGCCCATGCAGGTGTCCGTGGGTGGGGAGAGCGCTGTTTCTCCTTTGGGGGAAGCTGAGCCTTTGTTGTTTCCACCAGACGCCCCTGCCGTTAGGCTCCCAAGAGGCACTGGTCCGGAAGATCGAAGACCCATTCCAGTTTCCTTATGGCTCATCCGGAGTCTGTCTTTTGTGCTTGGTCGCCCAAACACTGCCACGCCACTAGGAGGGTTACCGCCCACCGTGGCTCCCCCTCTTTCCTGTTTCCTCTTATAGCTCCAACAATTTAGTACATATGTTCCAGTAAAAGAGCTCCATCCCCGCTGTTGAAAGATGCACCCCATCCTTTAAAAAAGACTCTGGGGTTTTTAGGTTGATCAGGCCATGTCTGACTTGTTGGAAGCCCCTGCCCCTGCAGAACTTTGCCATGGCTCCATTCAGCTTTTTCCTCGATTTTTCCACTGCTGCGTGGTTCTCGGCCCCCCTCCATTCTGCCCTGGGAATCAACTCTGACCACACGATCTCTGTTTCACCCAGTTGTGCCGATATCTCCTGCAAAGAGACCATTATATCCCTCAGCAAGACCCCCCTACCTAAGTAGCTCAAATTGTTCCCGCCCAAGTGGATTACCAGCACGTCTGGTTTTTGCTGCTTACCCAGCAATTTTTTCAGGAGCCCCTGTAGCTGTGCCCATTTCATCCCTGGCACCCCATGCCACTGAACTTGGAACTCGCTGGCCGTCAGCTCCTCCTGCTGCGTTGTCCAGCCCGCCTTGGCCCTTGGAATAAATGAGAGGCCCACCACCCAAACGGTGCGCTTCTTCGTCCTTTGCAATGGTGGTACTGAGAAGTAGAGGAGATGGCATGTTAAATCACGTTTTTCTAGTCCGATATACCTTTTGAAACACCCTGAAGACCATCTCCCCAATTTCATAATGTAATCCGCCCTCAAGCCCCCGGCCGCTGCGGAGGTGGCGGCCCCTATCCGGAACGAGTGGGTCCCGAACCGCCCTTCTGTTAAACCCATTTTTGCCAGAGCTAGCTCCATCACTTTTTTGAACTGGAAGCGGCTCAAGGCGGAGACGTCCATATGTATGAGCAATGGTGCCCCCACCTCCGACGGCTGCCGTTGTTGGAGAAAGTTGGCCACTGCTGCTACCGGGCACACCCGGCTTGTTTGGATGGCATGAAGCATCAAAGCCAGCCCCTTCCCCTTTTGGTCGGGCTTTGACCTCCGCACATAAATGACTACCTGAGTGCTGCTCACTTGCACATCCATTAAATGTAAAAACCCGTTCCCTTTGCCCTCTTTGTTCTCCGGCACCAGCTCGCTGACCCTGAGTGCCCCAAAAAATGCTGCTGTAAATAACGCCCTTTCTGCCTTGCCGTTACATACCGTGGTGTGCAGTCATAATGTCGACATCAATAATGTCGACAGTCAAAATGTCGACAAATTAATGTCGAAAATCAATAATGTCGACATACAAAAATGTCGACATTTTACATTAATGTCGACATTTTTTCGAAATGTTGTATAAATAAATAAATATATATTTATTGTTGTGTTGTATGTGTTGAGTATGAGGGGTGGGGGGTGGCAGGGGGTATTGGGTGAGAGGGGTTGGGGGGGACATCCCCATAGTAAATGATATTCTTTTTATTTATTTGTTTATTTATTTATTGAATAATAAATAAATAAATAAATATATAATTACTATGTGTTGGGAATGAGGGTGAGAGGGTGGTTGGGGGGGTGTGGGGGGGTGTCAGGGGGGTGTTGGGTGAGGGGGGGTTGGGGGGGGGACCCCCCCATAGTAAATTAGACTCTTTTTGGTTATTTATTTATTGAAAAAATAAATAAATAAATAAATAAATAATTAGATTGTGTTGAGTATGAGGGGTGAGAGGGTGGTTAGGGGGTGTGGTGGGGTGGCAGGGGGGTGTTGGGTGAGGGGGGGTTGGGGGGGGACCCCCCCATAGTAAATGATACTTTTTGTTGGTTATTTATTTATTGAAAAAATAAATAAATAAATATATAAATAATTAGAATGTGTTGCATATGAGGGGTGGGAGGGTGGTGGTGTGGGGTGTGGGGGGGTTGCAGGAGGGTGTTGGGTGAGGTGTTGATAGTGTTAAGGGTTTATAGTCATATTGTCGAAAAAAAAATGTCGACATTTTTTTTTCGACATTATGACTTTTTACATTAAAAGTATAGAATGTCGACATTATTATTTTCGACATTATTTTTTCGACATTTTTGTCTGTCGACATTTTTTTGTCGACATTATGACTATAAACCACATACCGTGTTAAGGCATTTGATCAAACCATGCAGTTTTACAATATCAATGGGCCGCCTCTCGTCGGGTTTTATTACCGCTTGCTTGGCCCAGCCTCTCATGGCCAGTGCGATGTAATGCTCCTTGGTTGGGTCCTTCTCACCCCTTAGCTTGGCATGGTGTGCTATGGTCGGCAGATGATACACTACCCATGCTCTGGTTTTTCCCGTCTTCCAGCACCAGCCCACAAAGGCCTGTACCGCAGCATCTCCCTGAACCTCTGGTAGCACCTCTCTTTGTAATATGGTAAAACGCTCCCAACATGCCCTGTACCTCTTTGCTGTGCCTGGCGCCAGTGCTGTGTCTATCAAAGAGCTCAGATCACCCCAACAATTCCCCACCATTGTTCCTTGAATGGAGCCATCACCTTCCTTGCTTCTGGACGGCTTTCTCGGAACTTCTCCCACTGTTAACGAGACAGAGAATCAGCGGCTGTATTTTTAATACCGGGAATGTACCGTGCCCTGACCTTGATGTTCAATGCTAGCAGACATTTGGTGAGTTCCCTGAGCAACTTCAGCACTCTCAAATTGCTTGATGACCCCAGATTAATAATCTGCACCACTGCCAAATTGTCTGACCATAAGGAAACTCTCTTGTTCTCGAGGATTTCTCCCCACAACTTAAATGCTAGTACAATGGGGAACAATTCCAACAGTGTGATGTCCTTCGTGATTCCTTTTCTGTGCCACTCTACCGGCCATGCCTTGCCACACCACCTGCTCCCCAGGATTGCCCCGAAACCAAGCGACCCTGATGAAACAGTAAATGGCTTAAGCCTCTCGCTGCTTGCCCAGTCCTCCCTCCAGATTGCAACCCCATTTGACTCTGACAAAACGTTTTCCCACATCTGGAGATCTTCTTTTACCTCTGATCCCAACCGTACGTGCTGGGCGGCATGCAGCAACCCCACTGTTTTTAGTTCAACACTTCTGACAAACACTTTGCCCGTCGGTATGACTTTCCCTGCGAAATTGAGGTGACCCGCCAGAGATTGCAGCTCCCTCGGGGTTGCTTTGGGTTTCCCCAATAAGCCTCGTATCATGACTTTCAGCTTTTGCACTTTGTCCTGCGGGAGCCTGCATTCACCCTTTACAGAATTGATCTCAACCCCCAAAAAAGTTAGAGTGGTGGCTGGACCCGCTGTTTTCCCCGGTGCCAGTGGGACCCCCAAGTGCTCCATCAATTCCTGAAATACCTCCAGGAGCGCCCTGCACTCATCGGTCCCTTTCTTCCCAATGAAGAGAAAATCATCCAGATAATGCAAAATTCCTCCCCCTTTCATTTTTCCTCTCAGTGAATTCCAAGAAGGTACTGAATGCCTCAAAATATGCGCATGAAATGGCACAGCCCATTGGCAGACACTTGTCATAGAAATATTTTTCGCCCACTTTGAAACCCAGCAAATGATGGCTGTCCTTATGGATGGGCTATAGTCTAAAAGCTGACTCTATGTCCGATTTCCCCAGCAGGGCCCCTCTCCCTGCTGTTTTTATCATTTGCACAGCATCTTCCAAGGAGGCATACTGAACCCTACACAACTCCTCTGGTATGCCGTCATTCACCGATTGCCCCTCTGGGAAGGAGAGGTGGTGGATCAAGCGGAACTGGCCCTCTTACTTTTTGGGCACCGACCCTAGAGGTGACACCACTAAATTGTCTATCGGCGGTGAAGAGAACGGGCCTGCCACCCTACCTAGCCCCACTTCTTTCCTCACTTTCTGCTCCACCACCTCCGGCCTCTCCAGAGCTGACCGCAAGTTGGTCGCCTCCTTCCAACCTTGCCCTCCTGCCCCTGGGATCTGAAAACCCCACCTGAAACCTTGCCACAACAGCTTTGCATCAACCTTGTTATGATATGCATTAAGAAAAGGAGTCATGGTTAGGAGGTTAACTGGCGTGGGTAAGCTCCCTTTAATCACAATCTTGTCATTCACAGGTTTGTTAACATTGTCTTTGCTTTGGTACCTCAATCTCTCTCTGCTTTATCACGGGTTTGTTAACATTGTCTCCTATTGCTGGTACCTCAATCTCTCTTTTCTTTCTCTTTGGGTTTACTAGTGCTGTTTCTATGCTTAACCTCCCCTGAGGTGGAGTTGCAAGACCCAGCGCTCCCTCCCCTTGGGTGTCTGAATTTGCATGCCTTGCCATAAGAACACTCCCCTGCTGCAAATCTCCAGCAATCTTCCCGCTCCCCCTGGTGGGTTGCTGCCCGATACACCCAGGAGGAGGGCCCGCGAAAGGACCCCCTACCTCGCTGCGCGTTGCCTCCTCTGCCTCTCCAGGCCCGGGACTTCTCCCCTTGCTGCTTGTCCTCAGGCTCCCTGGCGGGCCTCATTTTGTCAATGTACCCTCCGACAACAACCTCATCCCAAGCCATTGCCGGCAACACCTGCATTTTTAGTCTGATACCCTGATCATCACCCCCATATTTCAGGAATAGGTCCTGAATATACTGCTCATAAGCTATCATTGACAAGGCATCTTGTGGGTGTTTTTCCAGCATCACGGACATGTACATTCTAAACACTTTGAGCCAGTTAAAAATGGTGTGCTCTACTTTAGCACTCTCACTGTCCCTTTTCTCTTTCTTTTTTTCTGACAGTTCTTTCAAGCCACCTCCCAATGGTACCATCCCCAATAAATCAAAGATGTCCACAATCTCTCCTTGGTGGCCCACGGAATGTGCCGCACCAAAGAATTGACTGCCGCCCTCACTGGTGCGAACCCAGGCATTGGCCTCCCATACTGGGTTACCTGCTCCCAAGCTCCCTCTGCCCCTGAGTTATTTAGACCTGCCGCTGAGGGTTGTGGCTGGCTCTCCCCTCCTATGCTGATAGCCCCGGGCCCCTGCCCCCTCCAAGTTTGGCACACCTGTGGCCCAGCTGGGGCCATTGGTGCAGGCTGCTGGGCCTCCCCACTGCTATTGAGAGGCCCGGGCCCTTGACCCCACCATGGTTGACCATTCTGAGTCCCCGCTGAAGCCGCCACCTGAGACTGCTGGCTGACCCCCCCCCCCCACTCCCCCTTCCCCCCCAGTTGGGCCTGTGCTTGGCAAACCGACTGACAAAACCCCCCTGGTGGGATCCCGCTTCTTTGCGGCAATTGACTTGTCCCCCCCCCACTGGGGACCACGGTGGGGACCAAGCCTGATACGTTCCACCCATAGGCCCCCCAGAGCCCTGAGTCATCCCCTGTAGCGACACTGATCCGCTACTGTTCCCCACAACATCCAACATACTTGCATTAGTAGCTACATTTGGCACTTGCCCATTTTTCCCCCACACTTGCATGCATTCCATGAACATACCTTTGACCATCTCCAGGGATGTGGTTCCTCCCACAGCTACATCCACCGGACTGGTTGCAGGATTGCTGGGTGGGCCCCCACGGTTCCCTGGAGCCTCAGCAGATGCAGGAGCCGGTAAGGCTTCATCCTCCTGCGCCCTCCCTTTCCCTCGTATTTTCTTGTGGCGTTGGCTTGCTCCTTGCTTGCCTTGGCCTTTGCCGTCATTGTCCTCTTTCTTTTCTTCTCCTGGACCTCTTCCTCCTCATCTTCTTCCTCTACGCCGTGAATTTCCACCTCTACCAGCGTCCCCTCAGAGGGGCTGTCCTGAAACATGAGGGGCGAGCTGTTCACCCCCTGACTGGGCCCTGGGAGCTCATGTCCTGTCTGGGCCACCATTGTAGACATCCAATCGGGCCCATGGGTGGCTGCAGCTCGGCCTGGCCATCTCCAAAAAGGCCTCCAACTCCATACTCGAATAGACTTTGCCTCTGCTATTCAATCAGCTTCCAGCTGCTCAGCTTGTTCTTGCTTCCTTGTTCCACACGTGTCTCCTACCAGTTCTTGCCCCACACACGCGTGCCTCTCCACTCTTTAGCCTGGGAATGTCTTCCCCAGAGTTTATGTTCCCTTCCGCGCGCCTTGCTGGCCGCGCAAAGCTCTGGGGAGAAGATTCCCCCGGCAGTCCGGCGAGGGCTCCCTCGATTCTCCTCCCCCTTCAGAGGTACGGCTTGTTCGTGGAAGCAGGGGGAGGGGTAAGGGTTTGAGGTGGAGCGCGCTTCTGGGCATCTGACCGGTGCCCTCTGCTCTCACCCCAGCCCAGGTAGCCAAGGTAAGAACCGCGGCTTCTGTAGCCTTGCAGCTCCTCACCTTCCCACAGGATCTTCTCCCGTCCTCCGCCATGCGCCTGCCTCTGCTGGGCTTCTTCTGGCTCGGCGTTGCAGCTGCTGCAGCTCCCTCGTCGGTCTTCCGGGTCTGCTTCAGTGGCGTTCATAGGCTCCAGCCCCTCCTTCAGCCTCTTCCGGGTCTGCTCCGCTACTATGTTCGCACCACCTCCGTCGTGGCCGCGGTGCTCCTGGGCTCCAGCCCCTCCTTCAGCCGCTTCCGGGTCTGCCGAGACGCCGAAGATCTGCACACAGCGAGACTTGGCCGGGCGCTGCAGTTACCAAGTTGGTCGTCCCGGGATCCTCAACTGCTGGGCAAAACGAAATCCTTCCTCCGAAACGAAATCCTTTCTTCGCGGCGGCTGTGCAGGGTCCTACTGCAGGTGCTAGATGCTCCCTGCTCTAGGACCCTGCTCGTTGTTATAAAGGGGCTCACCCCGCCCCTTTCCTTTGTTCACCCTTCGCGGGCTTCGGGGTGTTTTTGGTGCCATTCCGCCCCCACGACCCTCCCTCCCCTTACCCAGGGGGAGGGGGAAAGGTGAGATGAGGACCCTGCAGCGGTTACCATGCTGCCTCCTCCATTTTTCTTTGTGTGGTCTTTTCGTCGTCAGCAGCACATTCGAAGTGTGTGACACGTCACCCCTTTGTAGCCACCCACTTCCGGCGAAGTGCATAATTCTTTTCAAGCCGCAGCTGCGCCTGGCTTCTGTGTCCTGGCAAAGAAGATTTGACCTGAATTAGTATTGTAATATGTTGCCTCTCGTGTGAATAAATTGAGTTATTGCATTTCGAGGACCCATGTTCTGCTTAGCTGTGTGGGCCTTTCTACCAAGTTCTGATTGAATCTGTAGGACGTCTCTAGCCCATGGCAAAGCCTCAAATTGCATTGGAGAATACGGCTCTGAGGACAATAATGTAATTGGATTTAATTTGATGGGGCAAATTTCATATTAAGATGAATGCCAAATAATCATAATGTAATTGTAACAAATCGATAGCACTATTACACATTTAACAAATATGATACAATTTTTAAAATAGTATAAGTTGTAAAAAGCATATGCAGATCAAATGTACATATTACATTTGACAAATAGCAATGCATTCTACATGTCAAGGAAATTAACTGTAAGATAATTAAATATAAGCTACATGGTTCCTTCAATGGGAACTTCCCTCAAAAATGTTATGGTTTAAAAATATTGCCCGTAATTAAAAATAAATACCAGCATATGCTGATAGGCAAGACCCTTCTGCAGGTTTCAGATCTTGAATTTCTGAAGGGCCCTGTAATGCAGTTGCCTGGGAACGATGAATCGATGCTGCTAACAATCCTACTACCCTCGCTAGCTCCCAGGAGTGATTTTCACTTGTGTCCGATCACTACTCAACTCTTTCCAGGAAGGATCTGCTTGTATCATCTAGATATTCACTCCACCCCCCCAGAACCAGCTCCACCTTGTGCCAATTTAGGAGGAGACCTAATCCTTGCGGTACACGTATTACCCAGTTCACTTGTTCCTTTTGCACTTCTTGCACCACAAGAATCAAGTCATCCAAATAAATTGTAATTTTAACGCCGTTCTCACTGATTGCCTCCAATACTCGTTTCAGCAGTTTGGTGAAACACCCAAGAAGGCACAGAAGAGAGCCCAAAGAGCAACAATTAGAATTCCCAAAGCTGACAGCTCCATTTCAAATGAAGGAATGAATGTCCTGTGAGGGTGAAATATCAGCACTGCAAGGTGCCACGTCCTTTAGCTCTAACCTCACCAGCCAGTCATGCTTCCTCAGAATATCGCTGGGCAGATGGATACCTTCCATCTCCAAATAACGATAATCCAGCCACTTGATTAGCCCCTATAGGTTTATGATCGGCTGGACTTTGCCTTTTGAGTGTACTAAAAACATGTTGCTCAAGAAGTGGTCCTCACACAGAGCCGCGGTCTCTACTGCACCCCTGTGATCTAAACACTTTATCTCGGCGCTCAGTAGTTGCTGTGCCTCTGAGGATATTCTGATAGGGTTGGGGAGTCTCACTCGAACTGGTGTTTCCCAAAACTCTTAACTTGAAACCCTACTGGGATTTATAACAGTCAGGCAACTCCTGAGAACTGTTGCCAGGTCTTTTAACAATAATCCTGCCCTGCACCCTATTGGAGGGTACACCTTGATATGGTTTATCACCTAGCTGGCTGATTTGCTGCTCTTCTCCATTGATGCACTGTGGTTCCCCATCCAAGCTGATAGTACGCCCAGTATTTGGCTGCTGCGGTACCTTATTGGGCTCTTCTTTGCATCCGGAAGCAACCAGCCAAATGGCCATCCCCACCAAAATCTCTAGTGGGATATTTTTTCCAATGGAGGACTGCGCATCATCTAGGGTGGCAGAGGTGTCCACCAACTTCTCAATTTTTTTAGGTAAAGTCTCACCATTCAGCAGTCCATGTGCTGCCGGTCAATTCTCACAGGCCCTTTATTCCCCACAGCTTGGAGTCATTCTTGAGTAACAGACTCCTCCTGTGCTTTGACAAAATGGCTCAGTTTGCATTTTCTAAGAAACATACTGCACCCAATTCGCTATCGTCATAGCATCCACCAAACTCTGCTATCCTTGTCCCTCTGTTAGACCCATGATCTTAGCCAGTGACCCTGCTGAATCCAACAGTTGTGTTGAGATGTGCAATACAGCCTCTCCATTCCTTTTCTTGACCCTTTTTCTATCCATTGCTTTTTAGCTGCAGGTACGTGTGTAGGGGTTCTTAGTCAATGGCATTCTTTCCCTCATCCAAAGCATTAGCAACGAATCTATTGTACAGTTCTTTTTCTGCCTGTCTCCAGTAGTTCAGCTGCAGTGAACTATGATTCCTACCTGTTTTCTGAGCACAGCATTAACATATCTAAACCAATAGATTCTTGAAACTAGAAGACCATGAACAATATCATTAATAGTTTAGGGAAGCCTCTGTGTTTAGCCATTTTGAGACCCCAAACATTGTCTGAGATAACTTTAACCGTGCAGACACAATATTTTCAGAAGAAAGCGTTTTTCATTTATCTACAGCTTAGTAGGATCCTTGTATCTGTACTGTATGCCAGCTTGGGCAGTGGTCTTTGATTTTGTGATATATACTTTCACAAGTGCCTCAACTGCCTCCCCCCACACCCCTCGTCCACCCAAAATGAGTCTCAAACGTTAAAATACCACCATTTGCCTTTTACAAAAGGAAAGTTGAGATAAATGGAACCTCCATGTTAGGTAATTAGTAAACAGAACATGCACACATCTCTATAAATGCACTCTTTCTAATAGGACTCTCAGAAATGTCATGCTTTCCATCTTTACAGCACCCAAGGTTGTCCATCTGAAGAGACGATACTTGAGGGTGGGCAGAGTGCGCAGTGTATGGTTTGTGTAGGTGCCAGAGCAGGGTTGCAGGAGGACAGCATTGGATGGAAGCCTGAGGAAGATTTCATTGCGTGGGTAGAGGTCCATTCAGGGCCTAGGGTAGTGAGGACTGTGCAGGCTGACTAGGTGGTGACAGTACAGGGTCTAATTTAGTTCTCATCTTGGGGGTGGAAGTGCAGGCCCCTGAGGTTTAAGTGATGCAGAGCATAGGGACAGTGCACAGGCTGGCAGGGGTAAGATGTAGACAGTCCGCGGATTGCTGCCAGTGCATGGCGTGCCATAGGCCTATGACTGAAATATATTGCGTAGAGGGTGTTTTTTGTGCGCAGTGCACTCCCTGATGCGTGTAATGAACTCCCTCGACACAGACCTCTGTTTGCAGTGGCATGGTTTTGGCAGCGTTTTTTTTTGTATTAATGTCCCCATACATAATGTCTCCGGGAAAAGCCATTGGCGACATTATATATGGTGACATTGTGTATGGGGACGGGTTGCAGGGATGTCCCCTGCTACCCCTGTAAAAAAAAGAAAATCGGGGTTTGCAGGGCTGTCCTCCTCATGTTCAGTGTAATAATGTCTCTGTAAAAAGATGGTATTACCCAAATTTAAAGGGTCACAATTGACCTTTTCACAATTGACCATATATATATATATATGGGTTTTGGGGGGTTGGGTGGGGGTTGTGGGGGGTTCCCCCGCATATATGTTACAATTGACCTTCACAATTCGGTCAATTGTGAAAAGGTCAATTGTAATTCGAACAGTTGTAAAATGAACAATTTGTATACAACCAAAAAGACAGCTACTTTTTTGTCAGGAGACATTTTTGCGGGGACATTATTAAAAAAAAAACGGTTCCATGTAATGTCTACTGCAATCCATAGAGTGAATTACTGCCTGCAGTAGATTGAAACATAGATTTACATATGGGTGGAGCTTTGTGTATGTGTGCTTCGCAAAGCTGTGGCATGGACTAGGTTCTAAAATTAAAGAGGTTTGAGTTGACCACTGATCTCTCATTTTTTATCTCCCTGCAGGGCCGCATTGAGTACCTGGTTAAATGGAAAGGATGGGCGATCAAGTGAGTACTCCAAATCCCCTGTGCTCCTGGCCCCTGGAAAAGCCTGTGCTCCAACTACATACAGCAAAACTAAAACCCACTGCAATAACTCAGCACCCCATACCAGAGCCCACACAACAGATTACCCCCCAGTTCACATGCAAGCCTTGCATGAACTCCAGTCTCCCAGATCAGCAAACTGGAAACAAGTAACCCGCTCATTTCGCCAGACCTTGGAAATTTAACAGAACCAAACTCTTAGAAATCAAGTTGATCCCTTCCCTTGAAAACCTCCTACCCAAGTCCCACCACTCCCACCTACTAAGCAAGGTCCATCCTCCCCAGATCTACCAATCAATTCCTCCTTGGCCTCCCACAGCTCCAGCCAAGCACATGCCTCTTTACGTCTGCTGCCAAATAAATGCCCCTTCCTTAGGTCCTAGGAAGCATGCACCTCTCCCCCTCGCCTCAGCTCCTGCCAAGCAGACGCCTCTTCGCCCCTCTGCTCATTACCAGCCCACAACAAATTGACATGTTACCTGTTTTTCATCACGTGCTCTCTTCTATAATAGTGGGTGGTTCTTCAATGCCTTGCAGTATTGTGGTATTCTTTCCACCACCCTAGTACCTTTAGTACCTCCTACTACTGTTCCGGTCATCTCAGTATTTCCTGCTATACTCCGGTTCTTTCAGGGTGCCAAATTATAAGAGCACTGGCCCATTCGTTTTCTTTTAATCACTGCAGTGCTCCCAAGAAAAAAGCAGTTCAGGTGGGTTTCAGGGTGGTTACACCCCACTGCTCAAGGTTTGTGGTGGGAATCATATACTTTATGATAATAACCCAATGAAAACCGTAACAATAAAAGTAGATGTTCCTTTTAAAGGATGATCAAATGGAAAATTGGAAGTTGCACCCTGCATAGAAGAGTTTGGTATGCCGTACATTTCCCCTTCCTTCGTCTTCCTGGCTCCATTCCTCAAAGAAGAGTTGCCACCCCACACCTCTGAGACAGGATATACTGTTGCTCCACCAGAGGCGATAAAAGACGGCACTTATCACAAGCTCACATATTGCTCATGCCTCTGGAGGGGTTCTGTATTGGTGGGATCCTGCACATAGATTTCTGATGAATGGATCTCCTGTTTTTCGTTTTATTAGATTGACCTGAGAGGGTTCATCAATGGTGCCCTTGGCTAATTCCCTTAGGGATGACCCACCTACCGGTTCGACATGCAGTGTCAGTCACCAGTCTTGCGGGTGCATTGTTAGTTCTGCACCCCCCCCCGCGACCCCCTGTTTTGGTCATTTACATTGGCTCCACAGCAAAAATAAAAAAAGTGCTAGAAGGCATGCTGCCACATGGGTTGATCCGGAAGTGATCCGCACAGGCAGAACGTCACACATGTCAGGCAGACCAACATAAGCGCCAGGCTTTTCTGTAAGTGAAGGGAAAGATGCTGCATGCTAACAGAACTCAGAAGATTCTATTTGTTGTCTTCTAGTTACGGTGTGATGGGGGATAAACGCACGACCAAGGCAAATCGATCTGAGAGCAGGAAAGAGAGATTTCACTCTCAGGATCGCTAGTATCAAGGAGCAGGGATTTCTCTAACCCCAGAGGTCTCACAGGGCCCACTGTTCCATCAGTTACCATTGCAGCAGAGGACCTGAAACATCTCGGAGGACAAATACAGCCCTGAATAAAATACTTCCCCCCCCCCTCCCTGTTTGAGGGTCCTGTTACCTTAACTCTCCCTACCAACGCAACCACCCCTATTGGAATGCAGCCCGCACAACCTGTGGAGAACTCCTCTGAGGAACAGGAAGGGGATTGGGATTCCATGGGGAAGTATCTTTGAAGGGAGGAATTTGAGTAGGTGATCGCGCATCTTCTCATCAAACTTGGTCTGTGTGATGTTTGCGCACCCTCTTCTGTTTAATCTCCTGAACTAGAGGATGTCTACAGAAGGTAGCTTTCTAGCCCACTCACAGAGCTCAACATCATTCAGTGTATCACAAGCATCATCCAGAAGTAATGGAAGGATCCAGAAAAAGCAAAAATACCCCACCAATGCTGAACATGTATACAATTTAGCGATTTATATGTATTCAAAGGAAGCTCCTATTACCCACATTTCATAAACATCCATCACCTGTTACTTAAACTCATGTGCTCTTCATACATTCATGTCAAACTAGTGCAGATATTTCAACTAAATCTCAGAATACGTTGCACCAACGTAATTATACAACTATACAACAAACTACCTTAGTAGACACAAGACTCTGCGTTCACACCCCCGTTTCACATTTGTAGTTACAAACACATACACACCACATAAAATAACAATCAACATCATGGAAGAACATCTCAATCCAGATTTCAAATTCCTTAAGAATAGTCTATTTGCAACTGCATAGAGAATAGAGCTCTGTACGCTTTTATGTCTTTATATCCTAGTAAACAATTATATAAAGCCTCCATTTTATCTATCTGTCCAACATGTTTCAACCTATGAAACAGTTATTTAGTCCCACTCTTCCTCAGCGATTTTATTCTGTACTCCATATGCCATATCTGAATATGCAACTAACGTCCGTACCTTATTCATGGCATTGACACTAGTAATGTGGATTGCCTCACAACAGACTTGCTACTTTCTTCACATCTTAAACTTGTGTATCCTCTGCAGACGCCTTTCCCTCAGACCAGGGCAATGAGAGTCACAGCGCACTCTGTAGAAGGACCACGTAGCAGGACCACGTGGCATCATCCTTTGCCATACAAGCAGTAATTTATGCTGCATATGCCTATAGATCTGTGCCAAAGGACTCCCAGGTCCTGAGATCATACCATACATATAAACAAACACCCATCCCAGTCATCAAAAATTGAGGTGAACCGTCCAGAAAATAACCATTTCCAGTAAGGTCAATATGTCAGCCTCTTTCTGCTATATGTCAGCCCTGGAAGAAAGAGCAGACTGCACACTCATGAATGAGCTTCTTGATAAAGAGTTCATGTTCACGTTGGTCATTGCATGTAACATCTTAAGAGCCAGTGCCATTGAGGACGTTTCATTGGTGGGAGAGAGATGCCACTTCTGACTGAGAGCAAGGAAGGGTGAGGCACCCCAGAAAGGCATTACTCGTCACCTGCCTTTTTTGAGACAGAAGCTCCAGGAACGCATAAAGGGCAAACTAGTCAGGGAGGCTGCTGAAGAGTCCTCCCCTGTTCTATGATACATTACTACATGCAAATGTGATTCTGGAGCCCAGCAACAAATAATTAGTAGGCTTTATACTTCATACTTCTTAAGGTCATCAGTTTGCATGTAGTAGATAGTAGGGCTCTGCACCCACAGGTTCTTCCTCTCGCTCAGTGGGTAACTGGCACTCATGCAGCATTTGCTCAGGACACAAGCCAAGGGTCCCATACATCACACCATTCCATCTCATGCTCCCATTGTGCACAGAAGCTACACTGATTTAAGGTGCAACACTTTGCCATTGCAATCAAACCCTTAAGCTTCTACTCCCAGAAGGATTCCCCGTCACTATCAGTCCTTGCATTCTGTCTACCTCATTTCTTTGGCAGGTGTTGTCGGGGCAGGTTCCATGGAAGGGATAGTGCTCCCAAGTTTAAGGCCCACCCCCTACTACACCTATTGGTCTACAATCCTGATCAGAACTGACCCCTGTCAGCTCATTCCTGAAGGTTCTGGTGGAGGGTAGACAAAGCATCTTGACACTTTGATCGGATCGCAGTAGGTTTCAGGCAGCAGGGCAATGTGATATGATAAGACACTTATAACACGCCTGTACACAAGTGTTTCTAGGCGCGACAAGACAAGGGAGGGAGGACAAGACAAATGATGTTACTAGGCATTGTGTCATTCGCATCGTGTGAGATGGGCATGTGGTCTGGGAATTGGCATGCAATTAGTTTTGCTTCCAGCCCACCCACCTCAGGGCCAAAGTGGGCTCTGTGGCCTAAAGATCCTGTAACGAAACTGGGTCTGATGAAGGGATTTTCTCCTGGAGAAAAAACCACAGTAGACGTCTCAGTGGGGAATAGTTGTGTACTTGATTTATATATTTATTACCCAGGTATCTGGAGACCCCCTTCTGATCATTGACTTGAAAGTGGTAAATTAGTGCATTAGCACTGTCCCCTTCAAGATGGAGACTCTGTAAGATATAATTCCAATGATCTCCCCAGGGGATTTCACTAACTCACTCATCCTTTAGAATACCTACCTCTATATTTTAATCACAGAATCATTGCAAGGCTATCTCAGGTTTGTGGTGCAAGGGTCCCCTTTTCAGTTCAGGTTGCTTACCTTCAGGCTGTCCTCTGCACCTCAGGTTTTCTTGAAAGTGTTGGTTCCATTGGTTGGAAGCTTCCAAAGCCTTCTGCTCTCCTAACCTGATATCTTGCTGTTCCACACACTGTAACTCTAGCAGGCCAGGCTAGACTTGTAGATCATGTGCACAGTAATGGTAAGATTTGGGTGGAGGCATACATAGTCAAGAGCCGCAATAAGCTCATAAGTTAGACTTAAGTGGGGCGACGATTTGAGCACTTTAACGTGTTTAAAGTACCTAAATCCTGCCAAAGTTCCAGGAGTCTGGCCGGAGAACACAGTCTAAAAGCTATATCTCAAGGTATGCACTGTGGGTTAGGGGAGATTGCTGAGGCAATGCTAGCATATTACAGAAGCAGGGTACATACCAAGGTGATCTGAGTTGAGACCGGTATTCACAGGAACTGGCAGTAAGTAAAGAGACAGAGAGACAGCAAAGACATGCGAATATACAGGGCAACATGGATTGATCAGAATAAAGGGCGTATTGGAATATGATAAGGGGTCGCCAGTGGATTAGAGAAAGCCCTTTGGATCGCTACAAGCAGATTACTCTTAACTGTTATACAGCAGCGTCATGAGTTAGGCGTGCCTAAGAGACTGTTGTACTCAGTGTAAGGGTAAAACTGGGGACCGTATACTGAGTCGGGTAAGACTCCAACGGACTAGACGAAGGAAGCGGAAGTCTTTTCCTTATCTGATCTGAACAAAGACCAACCTAGGGTTACACTGTAAACGGATACAGAGTGGAGGCACACCATTGGACCAAGATGTAATTCAGGCGGAAAGCAGCATTTCAAGAAATAACCAGGTACAGGACAGGACAGAGAAAGAAAGTACAAAGCAGAGAATGGAATATCAGGACACACAAAGCAAAGGACTCACAAAGATAGGTTGCTGCCAACACAGCAAATACAAGGGGTTCAGGAAACTCAATAGTACTTAAGAACAGGCACTAGAACTATGGACTGATGTCTGGTAATATCACAGGCAAGGAACAAACAGGAAACCCTCAAGAGACTAGGATTGCAGAGAGAAAGCTAGGGAGGAACAGAAATGTCTTTAACAGCAAAACAGGATCAGGTTTCAGAAGTCAAAAGCTGGATATTCAGGAAAGGTTCAAAAACTGGTCACAGGAGCACAGAAGTGCGACTTCCAGTGGAAGCAGTTGTCTGAAGAGCTCCATCTGTTCAAAGTGAGCTTATAAAAGTCGTCCCAGCCCAGAGACCAACAGGGTGGAGCCATTTGCAGTCTCAGGCAGCTGTGTTCAATCAAGCCCAGCCCCGGATTCAGTAGCCTGCAGCAGTGGATTGTAATTAAAGTCTCTTTAGCTCTAAGCCGCCTAGCCTGCAGTAGCTTGGAACAGGTCAACGCAACAAGGGCATCTCCAGCTCTTAGTAACTTGCTGCAAACAAATGTACTTAGTATGCCTCCTCCAGCCCCCTGCTCTTGGACACCACCATACATGTACCAGAATGCTTCTGCTGGTTTAACCCAAAACGGAACATGAAATTAGATTGTTCCAAAACTGTAGGGGTAAAACAAGTAAATGAAAGCAGAGGCAGTTTGTAGGTTTTAACATCACAATTATGCCATAAACAGTATTTATTTATTAATTTGGTCATTTGTAATGAGCCTATACACAAGTCTTTCGAGGCGCAGAGTCTCTGAATGTGCTCAACTAGCAGTGCTGTGTGGCAGGTGAGTAGGATCCTAATACAAAGCCACAAATCATTTTGTGAAAACTGGCCCTTCTCCAGATGGTTCTATGTTCATTCTTCGACCGTTTTTTTTTCCCGCTGCACTTTTTGCCGAAAGAAATCGCTGAAAAAAATCATTACATTTTTTAGAATCCCCCTCCCCTGGTATTTATCCCTATACACCACCCGACCCTACCCCTTATATTTTTTGATGTTTTTTCAGCAAAAGATTTTCTGCAAAATGCGCAGCAGAAAACAAAACGGGGGATGAATGAACATCGTGCCCACCAGACACAGTCTGTCCAAGCTTGTCAGTTTCTACAGAGCCAGGGTGACATGTCTGCCTGTAATTTTGTTGTGTCTTGCGCCAGAGGCCACCTGACATTGTGAAGTATCGCTTAGACCACTGGGAGCCCTACCCTCAGTCACACATGACTCTGGTTCCAATCCCTTCAACACTTCAGTGGTGCCTCCAGGAGGACAACCTGTTGGCTGCCTTTCCTCTTGACCCCCCTGCCACTGTGGGCCTGACTACAGGTGCCATCACCCGGGTTCAGGGCCTCACTCTCTTGCAATCCTAGACCAGGAATCTGTTCAGGGGCGTTGGTCTATGGAAGAAGCCCCAGATTCTCCAAACAGTAGAGAGTTCTCTGATGTGTACATGGCTCTCTTGGAATTGGCTTTAGGCTTTGGGGTCCAGCTGTTCTCAATCAGACAGACATTATTTTGACTCTGTTCTTCCTCAACCACCATGGAGTCACGAGGTCTTGATGCCTGGAACAAGTAGCAAGCTCTATAATGGACTGGACAGAACAGAATGAAACTTCTGAGGAGGCTGCATCTCGAGGGCAGAGATTCATCAAACCGATAGCCTGATGCTTCTCTTCCCTCGAGGCACTGCCTGTTTGTCGTTGAAACCTGCCTGTTTGAGGATTGTCATGCCAGGCTCCACTTGCTTGTTTCCAGAGAGGCTAATAGGAATAATCGTGGTTGTGATGCTGGTGGAAATGCAGTCCTCTTTAAATCCTTCATTTCTGTTCTTATTTTAAAACCTCTTGCCTGGGACGACGTTTCTTGAGTTTGTTCTTTTTAATTTTAAACTATGTTACAATCTATTTTAGAATATTCTTTTCTATCATCCTCCTTGTTCCACAAATAGCTGTATAGCCGGATTTGAGGACATTTTATCCTATTTGGTTTCGTCTAGTGATAAACCTTTAGCTCAGGGGCAACGCGTTTATCTTGGAAGCAATACAAGGCAGAGCAACACAGGCTCGAATGCTCCCCCCCATCCCCCGCTTAGATGCTGGTGTCCAGTAATTAGCGCGTTACAAAAGATTAATTAATTATGCCGATTTCGACATTTGGCTTGACTGACCTGTTCTCGCAGATCCTGACTATTAGACTTGCTTTATTGCCATGCATTAAAGTCTTATGGAACGTCTGTTTCTTATCCCAGACCACAAGATATCTCTCCTAGCATAACCAGTAAATTTTCTGGAGTGACCACATCTTTAGGAGTTTTTTTATTATGACGGCTAAACCTATAATTTGCACTGCATTTCCTCCTCAGAAGAATTTTGCTTAAAGAGAGCATTATTTGATATTTCTCTGGATTAACTTATTTTTTTTCCCAACTCTGTAAATTGAACACTCCTTGCAAGTGGTTTGAAATCAGTGCCATCCGGGTGCAAAATTAGCACTCGCCACTAGCAGTTGGCAAGTAGTAATTGACTCTTGGTGAGTAAGAAATGTTGTGTTGTTTGTTAGAATTGAGGAGGCTATTGACCTTTTCTATCACTAGTGTCTTGCAACTTGAAATTTGTACCTGTAAATGCCATGCTTCAGAAAATGGTCGACCAAGTTGCTCACCCAATCACATCCTTACAGAAGAAATCATTTAACCCTTGGTACTCCACTGAATGAAAACATCTTATACACGTCTTTTGAAAAAAATGTAAATGGTGGCGCCACTCTACAGAAGCCACCCAGTTTGCAGAAGCTCAATCCAAGTGGCCCTTTTCCTGTGTTAAAAAAAAATAAAAATAAAAAAGCTACATTGAAGGTAAACACTTTGTTTGTCCATGTCTCGGGAGGATAGCTCAGGGGCAACGTGTTCGCCTTGGATGCAAGACGACACGGAGCAACACGGGTTCGGTCCGCGCTTAGAAACCCCTGGGTATTAAGCGCGTTATAAATAACCTATCATATCATGATCATGTTCATCTAGCTATTAATAAACCTACTGAGATTGTTCCTTTGGCAAAACACTGGCCAATCCTTCTTTATACCTAAAATAAAATCCATGAAAGTCTACAGAACGAGGTGTCCTCGTACCCTCCCCAAAATCCGTTGGATTATCTTGGCCAGGGCAAGTTATTTTCTTTCAACAAGTATCAAATTATGCTGAGTAAGCTTCAGACTCTGTAGGAGTAGATGGACCAAGTCTGTCTCCTCTTGCAAAGTCTGAAGCTTACTCAGCACTGAAGTTTGTCTACGAGTCTGAAGCTACCTCAGCATAATTTGGATGTTTTACCCACGATTGTTGGTGAGGAGTCTTCTGATTTTGAGCAGTCTTCGAAGGTTCAGGTGAAGAGCTTGCTATTTCTTGGAAGGGTTTTAGGAGAAACACTTAACAAACACCCCGGACGAAGGGAGGAAAGCGAGCAACAGAGCTGCGCTGCCTGGTGGGTGGGGGAGGCAGGTTCACAGATTGGCTGGACCAAGTGTATTGGAGCCTGGCTCAGCGTTTGCCTAAACCAGATAGTTATATATTGAGCTGGGTTCCTGGAGAATCTGCTCACTGTACGCTGTGCCATACAGCTGACTTTCTCTTTGAATCTTTCTCTCTTTCGCTCGCCGTTTCTTTTTTGGCTTGGCTATGTCAATTAAAAAAAATATTGTAATTATATTAATGTTTTTGTGATTAGCATTTCTTAATATTGTGTGGCTTCATAATGTATTCAATAGCGTCAAAAATGTATTTTCTATATTGCTATATCTTCATATTCAGCCCCCTCTCCTCAGAAATTTCTCTTGCTTTGAGTTTCATATGAATTACAAATAACATCAATTTACTTGTGTTCTGCTCGAGTTACTCAAATATTGACTGCTGAATGTTGATAAAAGAAGATTGTAGTTCTTCTGCTGTATTTGTGCTCTGTTCACAGATCTCTCCCTGGTATAGTACTGCATCATCTCCATGTTCCTCTTCTTCGTCACATTTCAGAACGGTTGTTCAGACCCAGGTTATCTCCCACCTGGGCACTGGCAACACTCTACTCGCAGGCGCCCTAGATGCCACTTTGGCCCCCCTGAAAGCTGTTTGCTGCTTCACATCTCTTCACAAGACTGAGAGTATTCAACAACATCACCCCTATCCGCTCCTCCTTCCTCAAGGTGCTGCACTTGCTAAACTTTCAAGCACGGATCAAGTTCAAGACTGTCTGCATCACCTACAAATCAGTCACAAGCAAAACAGTCCTATATTTGACTGAGAAACTCACCATCTCCGGAAACCAGCACACCACAAGAAACCACAACATCACCAGGCTGGAAACAAAAAACTACGAAAGGGAAAAACCAGGAAACAAGCTTTTTCTTGATGATCGCCCTGACCCTGAAACAAGTTACCAACGCGTATAACAGTTGCCCCCTCCATCACGCACTTCAAAAAGGACCTGAAAACCCTGTGCTTAAATTTGTTTAAAAAAAAAACATCTTGCCAATTCCTGATCGGCCCACTCAACCCTCATTTTCCACCTCGGCTCCCCTATCCATCTCTGCTCTCCTCCTACCACTACACCTTTACTTGTAATTCCTGGGTGTGTCCTCTATAAACCGTACTCCATTGCTTCACAGCTAGGTTTTCCCTTTAAAAATACCATACATACAAATGTACATACAAACATCCCAGCTATCAAAATTGAGGTGAGCCCTCTTCCACAAAATAACCCTTTTCAGTAAGGTCAATATTTCAGCCTCTTCTAGGTATATATGTTCACCTTGCCCCATAATCCTGCTGTCTCTTGAGAGACAGAGCGCGGGATAAGGTCTTCCCTTTGGGAACTCTGTAGACAGTCTTCGACCATCCCCTTGCCTGGAGAGTGAGAAGTGTGGTCAGGGTAGGACGTTTCGGGCTTAGTAAGACCCTGCTGTGTGAGAGTCCCAGGTTGCTCACACAGGGGATATGTGCATGCAAAGGGCTTACTGCAGGCTAAGACGTCCAGCGCGTTGAGGTGCAGCGGGTGACAGTGCTTGATGATGCTCGGCAGGTCTACGTTTGTGCAAATGAAGGGTGAGGGCACGTGCTCTGCGTTTTAGCGCCCATGCTGGTATCTGTGTTTTTTTTCGTGGAACATTTGTTGGTGTGCACAGTCTTTCTACTAAGATGAGATCTGCTAAAACATGGGTTTTACAGCCTTTAGCTTGAGAGTTGGTTTGGACTACTCTGATTATCCCTAGCCAGCACATTCAATTGTTCAGGATCAGAGGGTCAGAGTCTAAAACGTTTGCAGAGCTGCAGGTTGAGGACCCTGCCGCTAAGTGAGAGAAAGTGGAAACCATATCTCCTTCTTCCTTATTCCTTTTCCATCTCTGACACAGGATGACCAAATAGGCACAGCGATCGAGAAGTCCAAGATCCACGACCTACTAGAGATAGTGGTAGAGAATATTGTGAAGCATGCTCGGCAGCAGGCTTGGACAGAAGCAACGTAAGCCAATTCTTTCCAACACCCTCAGAGACCCTCAGTCTTTTCTTTTTCATCTTCTTCCTTAGCAATGTATCAAACATTGCCTGTTGTGGAGGGGATGTGATTGAGGGAGAGGCTATACCTGCTGAAAGAAGATCTGTCTAAGGTGTTGACTTGATTTAACAAAAGCATGAGCTTCCCTCCTCTGGAGGCAACAGAAGAACACATGAGCAAAATCTTTTTGAGACATTTTAATCAGCCTTCCAAAATGGGATTTCTGCCACTGTAATCCATGTCAAAGTGGTTCTCATGAAATGGAACGAAACCCGAGAAGGTCAACCTGCCCTGCTTCATGTGGAAGCTATACCCTCTGGCATGAGAAGAGGCAATGCAAAATGCAGAATGTATTGATTGCCTTTTATCCAGCTGGTCAGGCAGACCATCACTGTCCACAGAAGATCTGATCCAAACAGATGCGGTGGACAAAAGCATTTCCTGGCTCCCACCTCTGTCTCAGGACAAGCACATGTGCCACTTAAGCTCTACTGATGAATTGACTTACGCTTGGAAATATTTCCAGAGGATTCAGAGCATATGGAATGGAAAAACTGGTAGAATTCCTTTGAGACCTGCTTCCATTTTTAAGGTCTGGGATGAGGAAGCATGGTGGACACAGAGGTAATGCCTGGATTACCCTCCGGTAATCTCTATCACTACTACTCTCACGCTTCCTTGCTATAATCCTTGCGTTCTGCCCTCCCTCTTCCAGAACTTCGGAGGGCTTTGTTACCCGAGAATGGGTGAGTTACAGGAAGATTATGGAGTTGGAGGTGTTAAATATCCGAAAGGGGGGGGGGTAATTTGGCCATATTCGAAAGGGACGGCATTGTTGTTCACGGGCCTGCCTATTCAGTTGTGATTGCTGAATGGGCACGGGGGTGAAGTCATTATATTGGTGCTAAGGCATCGATAGGTCTTCATTAGCACAATAGTAATGGTTTTAAAGTGTTTTTTTGCAATAATAAGGACTGATGTAAGTGAAAGGTGAATAGGAAAAATAAAAAGAAAGGTTTTGAGCCACCCACCGATGGCCAAAATATGTAAATTGTCACTTTATTGCCAATATAAAGATTGCAGACAGATTTTGAATGAGACTGGGACGTGGTGTACCTGTTGGTGTAATAGCAGGGGAAGTTACAAATGTAAATCTGGTGTAACTTGTCTAAGCTATAAGTGCACTTGTCTCAGGAGGATAGCTCAGGGGCAACGCGCTCGTCTTGGAAGCAATACGACGTGGAGCAACACATGTTCGATCCTCAGGTCCACGCTTAGAAACCTCTGAGTATTAAGCACATTATAAATAACCAATTATAATACTAAAGTGCTCTTATTTGTATGAAGACAAGAACAGTTGAATGAACGGATTGAGGGGACGTAGTTCAGCAGATGTGGTGATCCTAGTTGTTGAATACCTTTGGGTCCTGTAGGCCAGGATTGTGGTACCTTGGATTAGCTCTCTGGATATGGTACTCTTTTGTCAAATAATTACATGATGTCAACATAAAGTCCTGTGACACAACCTGCTTCTGTTATAAAGACTAATGAAATCCAACAGAAAGGAGAATGACTCCCTTTTCCTGGTATTTGGGTGATCTTCAAAATAATGTTCTCTTGAAAAAGGTTTGCCAGCCTTCCCCTGACTTGCGGGTTCCACACAATCTTTGATCAACTCCACGTTCTGGACCAGGAGAATGACTCACTACTCCTGGTACTGGTTTATACAGTTCACAATAAATCCATGGGGAAAGAGTCCCTTCACCTGGCGTCTTTTGAATATGTTCCAAGGGGTTTTGTGTCGTCACCAGGAGAATTACTCCCTTGCCTGGTATTTGAAAAGTTATTCTTTGTGCCTTTCAACTTGCTGTATGTTTATTCACTGTCTCTCTGTACCAGCAAAGTCCCAAACCCTTCTCTCCTGGACTTATCTTTGCCACTCCACTGAGGAGGTTCTCTGATCCCTGGTATTGGGGTCCCAGACTCTTCTCTGGTGCTCAGTGGACCTGTGGTTGCCACTGCAATGAGGAAGTTCTCCTCGAATGCTCGGTTCCTTTTTTGGGGGGGTCCCAGATCCTTCTCTGGTGGTCAGTGGACTTCTTACAGCCACTGCAACAAGAAGGTTCTCCTCGGATGCCTTCTTCAATTTGGTTAGGCCCCCAGACCCTTCTCTGGTGGTCGGTGGGCTTATTGCTGCCACTGCGATGAGTACGTTCTCCTCGGATGCTTGGTTCACTCTTCCAGTGTCCAGTAGTTGTTTTGTTAATACACAGTTTTGTTCCTCAATAGCCCTACAGCTGTCACTAGGGTGATGAACATTACGTTGTGCCCGTCTCTCTGCCTCCCCCTGTATCTCTACCAGGTATCTCATGTCTCCCTTGACCTTCTTATGAGATGCAGCCCGTCACCAGTCCTCCCTGGAATGGGGTTTCTCGTGAGCTGCTTTCACTGCTCTACTTGTCTGCTTCGGTGATCCCGGTGCACCTTCGCAGTCCGCTGCTCCTTACGTCCGCTCTGGGACCCAATGGTCATGTTGCGATCAACCCACCGCTTCTTCCCTTCGGTCTCGCAGTTGGGTCTGCTTCTCTCAGACCCACAGCCTTTCTTCCAGCCCTAACTCGGAGTTCTAAACACCCGGGTACCAGCGGCCTCCTGGCTTCCCCGCAATTGGACTTCCCAGAGTCCCTCTTCTCTTTCATTTTTATCTTCGGGACACTGTCCTGGCGCAGCGTCAACACCTGCAGATTATGTCTTTCTGGCATTCCTCATGCCTCCGGTGAGATATTCTTTATGGTTGCTGTGTTCTTCCTCGTCTCGGTATGTCCTGTTCTGGGAATGTGTTCCAAAAATACCTGGGCTTACTCTCAATGACATAGCTCTGTATGGAAGGGGGAGCTAGGGAATGGTGGGGAGTGATGTGACCTGTCCATGACCCCAGAGGGGGAGTCCCTTCCCATGAGGTCCACCTGCATTAAACCACCCCTAGGGGGACTATTGGGTAGTGACACACCTCCCTAGCTTCATGGAAAAGGACTCCCCTTTGGGGAGAAGTGATGATACCTTGCAAATCGTCACAACAGACATTACCCTTAAAAGGGATGTGACCGAATTATTTCTGTTTGGGTTGCTACTATTATCAAAGACTCCAAACTAAAAGAAGGTCCAATGGAAGTTCTAAAAATATATACATACTTTAATTGAACGAAGAAATATGCAACCCAAACAGAAATAGAGTTGAAGGTCCAATGGAAGTTCTAAAAATATATACATACTTTAATTGACCAAAGCAATATGCAATTAACTCTCTAGAAAAATGCCAAGAAAAAAACACTCCTGTGGAAAGAACACACAAAATTCAGAACATACATGTGATAGCTCTCTGGTTACTAGAGCAGGGGTGAAAAGGGAACAAATTGCAACACTGCCACTTGAAAAAAGATATGTCTTTAGAAAAAAGGTCAGGCAGGGTGGACTATCAGCCACTTGTTATGTTCATGTCCCACGTATTCCACAGCACAAATCACGACTGGTATCAGTTATATATTTCAATAGGTTTATTTCATAATGGAGAGTTCCCTTGTAGCCACGGCGGCTCCGATGTCATTCTCTCGCTCGAATCTCGAGCCACACAGACAACGCCATCTGGAACCCGAGCTGGCAAGGGTTCTACATGGTGATGCAATCACCAAGTTACTACATAACATCTCCCCCCTTATAATTAACACAGTAACTAACCATTCTTATATAACAAAGGAAAAAGAAAAAGAGAAAAGGAAAAAAAAACTATTAACAAAACATTCAAAACATCAGGCTGCACCATTCAAGATAAAAGGATACACATCGTCTCTGCTTTCCTGGTTATACACATCATCTCTGCTTTCCTGGGTACACGCTGGCCTCTTGTAAAAGGTTATTAATAATACATGAAATCTTTTTTAAAATATGGTGCTCTGCTCCTGGTTTTCGCCAAACATGTATAGTCCTTCCTCACTTCTGTACCATTGGCGTGTTTGTTTGTCAACTCCTCTTCACTCTTGTTGGCGTGTTTGTTTGTCAACTCTTCTTCACTTTTGTTGACATCACGCCACACCACTCTTTTAACATTGTCTAGAGTTCGCTTTACCTCTCCATCGATTTTGACCACATCATCACATGACCACCGATTTCCATCTTCTAATATTACGGATTTCCCGGAACAACTCACTACCATCTGTGGGTCACGATATTTGGATTCTCCCTTCACGACTTTTCTGGGTTCTTTCACTCTCACCCAATCACCTTCTTTTATGGTATTTTCTTTCACACTCTTCTGTCTGTCATAATATTTCTTATACTTTGCTTGTTTGTCTTTTACTCTCTCCACCACAGCTTCCATGTCCACAACTCTGTTGTTTCTTCTTGTTAACCAAGCTGGTCTCAGTCTGTTGGTAGCCACTCTTCCCCTCATCATTGTGAATGGTTCTACTTCTGTTGTGGAATGTGGCGTGACTTTATATGTGAGCAATGCTTCTTTAAGAGTCTCTCTCCAGGGAATGTTGTTTGCAACTGCTAATTGAATCGTGTCTTTGATAAATCTATTCATTCTCTCAACCAGACCATTAGCCATAGGGTGGTATAAAGAAGTAGTTCTATGTCTAATTGCTCTTTCCTTGAGAAAATCTTGTACATCATTTGCCATGAATTGTGCTCCATTATCTGATACCAACTCCTGAGGCTCTCCTTCCCTGTCAAATATTTCTTCCAGAAATCTCTTGACTTTTATTGCCGACATAGACTCCTCTACAATGCCACATTCAACCCACTTAGAGGTATAGTCAACCAACACTATGATGTAAATCTTATGTGGCTCCAATATTTCAAATGGTCCTGAAATATCGATGGCTAACTTTGTCCATACCGATACTGGTATTTCTATGGGTTGCAAAGGTGTGGCTCTGACAACTTTTCCTTTGTCACTCACCGCACATGCGGAGCATTCCTTCACCATGTTTTCTAACTCATTCCACATCCTGGGCCACCAATACACCTCTCTCACTCTTCTTTTAGTGAGATTTCTCCCTATATGTCCTTCATGTGCTATTTGCATGATCCTCTCTCTCAAACTCGTGGGTGGTACAATGCGATCACCCCGATATATGCAGGCCTCATTGCATGACATTTCCTCCTTTTTACCTTCCCATGGCACTATCCGTTCAGGAACCTCCTTCCAGCCACTCGCTATTGCTAACCTCAATTGTTCCTGTTCCTCATCTACCTTGACAGCTTCCATCCAATCATCCCTAGTGAAACCAGGATGTATTTGTGCAATGACACTGTCCATTTCTACCTCATTTTTATCATTACTTTCATCACTTGAGGAGCATGGCAAACGGGACAAGCAATCTGCAACCACATTACTCCTACCTGGAGTATATTTGATAAAAAAATTGTACTGCATTATGACGAGAATCCACCTTCTTATACGGGGAGATGTTAAATGTGGGTTTCTTGGATTCAGGATATGAATCAACGGCTTATGGTCAGTCCTAACTTCAATGGGAATACCCCATATCAACCCCTTAAAATGTTCTAAAATCCACATAATAGCCAAAGCTTCTTTTTCTATAGTAGAATAATGTTTCTCAGCATCTTTAAGTGTCCTAGAAGCAAAGGCAATAGGAACCATTTCCTCATTTTGAACCTGTTCAAGTACACCTCCCAGGCCTGAATTGCTCGCGTCTACAGATATAACAGTTTTGGCACTAAAATCAAACATTTTCAGAGCAGGTGCTCTGTTAATCAGTTCTTTGATTGTTTCTAATTCTTTCGCACACTCCATAGACCATCCAAACTTCATATTCTTCTTCATCAGGTTCCTCATATGTATCGTTTTGTCTGTATAGTGATCAATGAACTTCGCATAATACTCTGTTAAGCCCAACAAACTCCTCAATTGATCTTTGTTGGACGGCTCAGGAATTCTCAGTATGGTATCCACCAAAGCTTCTTTAGGTTTAATCCCATCAGCATCAATACAATGTCCCAAATAAGTCACTTCATTTTTTTTTACTTTACAATTCTCAATCTTCAATGTAAGACCTCTCTGTTGTAGTATTTGCAGAACTCCAAGAAGTTTAGCATCATGATCCTCTTCGGTCATGGCTGATATTAAAATGTCATCTTGAAAATAGTACACTCCTGGTAAACCTTCAAATAGATGTTGCATTAATCTCTGAAAAACAGCAGCCGCCGACGCTAGGCCAAATGGCATCCTTTTAAAACGAAACGCCCCTAACGGTGTTATAAATGACGTGAGATGTCTGGAGTTCTCATCTAGTTCAACCTGATGGTATGCTGATGATAAATCAAGTGTGGAAAAATATTTGGCTGGCTCCATAGTGGTGAGCATTTCTCCAATATTTGGCAGGGGATGTCGATCTATCCATATATTGTTGTTCAAATCTCTTAAATCTACACACATCCTAATGTCCCCCCCTTGTTTTCTTACAATCACGATGGGCGACAACCACTCTGAGCTTTCAATCGGTTCAATGATATCTTGAGAACACAATTTTTCTAATTCTCTCCTCAAAGAATCCCGTGTTCCAAATGGTATGTTCCTCAATTTATGCACTACAGGTTTTGCTCCTCTTTTCAAAATAATACGATGTTTAAATCCTCGGAGGATCCCAATCTTCTCATTGAATACCTCTGGAAATCTCTGAACTAAACCATCGGGGGAATCACAGCATTTATCCAAAACGCTCAAAATAGGCTTAATTTCTCCCGGGTGAATCCTAATCCTTAGTGCTGCTTGTTCCCACCAACTAACTATTGCAAAGCCTTTCAGTGCCACATACAACTTGCAATAGGTATGTCTCCCTTCAAAGGATAACTGTACCCAAACATAGCCAACAATGTCAATAGGGGATTTGCCATACCCTGTCGCCTTGACGCTTGTCTTATGTAGATCTTCCATCTTCTTATTCAAAATTCCCTCAAACGTGTCCTTGTCAATTATGGTGTACGGAGATCCTGTATCGACCATAATTTGTATGGTCACTCCATCCACTTTCATTGGTACCCACGGACCCACCACTCTTCCACTGGACGAAAGAGCCAAAATTTGCATTGCTTCTCCAAATTCATCAGAAATTGCAACCACTCCGTCTTGCTGCTGATTCTCTTCCACCGTTCTCACTCCAGAGGTAGTTTTCCTACTGTTAAATCTTTGACCTCTATAATTACTCCCACGCATGAAATACCTTCCCCTTGCTCTGATGCTTCTGCACATCTTTCCGTAGTGTCCCACTTGACCACACTTAAAACATTCTGCACCCACAGCCGGACAGTCCTTTTCTGAATTAACATGTTTAAACCATCCACACTTATCACAGTTTGCTTGATATCTTGAAAAGTTACCTCTATTTTGCCATGAGCCCGTACCCTTATCCAATCTCACTATTTTCTTTACCATAGCAATCAATGACTCCTCATTTTTCTCTGAGTTCTCAGACTGCACAGTTTGAACAGTACACTTATCAAATGACTCTTGTTTATTTTGCACTTCACGCATGCATTTATCTCCCAGTTCAATGGATCTTGCTATCTCCAATGTTTGCTCCAACGTTGGATTTTTCGCCTGCCACAGTCTCTGCTGTATCTTTGGATCAGCCACATGCAGAACTATCTGATCTCTTAGATACTCATTAGCTATACCAGAAAAATCACATGTCGCAATGAGACCTCTCAATGCTGCCACATACACATCAATCGACTCATTTTTGAGTTGTTTCCTGGAAAAAAATCGATATCTTTCTAGAACAACATTAGTCTTATTTCCAAAGTGTTTGTTCAATTTATTTAATGCCACCTCATACTTCCTGGAACTGGTCGTGGCATCACTTGAACTACCACCAGAGTCAGCATCCCCAGGTAATGTCCTGAAAATCCTCAATGCTTCTGTACCTATGCAGTTCAACAATGTAGCTTCCTTCAAGTCATCACTGAACTTTGCACCACCTACAGCTCTCATATAGACTTGAAAATTATCCAACCATTGTTCCCACGACAACACAGGATTTCCTGGATGAGATAAAAACTTTTCCGTAGCCGGTATACTCTGCATTGTCTTATGTTTTTTTTTTTTTTTTTTTTTTGTTCTTGCTCTCTTGTGTCTGTGCTCTCCCTTTATTCTTTATTGCATCTGTTGATTTTATTCACTCAGCTGACTTGTGTTATACTTATAATTCTGCAGTTTACAGTTTATGTCTACTTGGATTGTTTCAGTTCTGGGCTTATAAACCTCTCGTGCAGGTTGCACTGTAGTTGCTGCTGTTTGGTAACACTATGCTACTGGTGTAACAGTTTTGTCAGTTTCACTGTGACGATTACTTCAACAGCGCTCCTTTCGTAATGTTTATGTTCGCTGTTCGTAGTACGAAACACCCGTTCCGTAAACAACCGTGTTTTTTTTTTTGGTTTTTTTTCAATATGGTGGCACGCAAAACACGTTATTTTGGGTGCTTTACTCGAAGAGCGTGACACATGTCATCACGCTGCTCTTCATGGCCGCTCCACTGTCTACTGTGGTACCGCGCGCTCACTTCAAATCTTGCAGTAGTCTCCTGCGGTACCTCGCGCTCACTTCAAAACATGCGGCAAGTCAGCATCCGTTTTTTAAGTTTCATGAAGTCTAAATTCATCGCAGTTAGCTGTACGGCAATTATACGTGTAGCTACCGTACCTCACTTTAGTTCCTCAATCGATGATCCTATTTGTCGTTCCAGTGTCTTCCTCTTATGGGAACTCTCCCCAACACGGAACGATAATCCCATCCTCGTCGCCACTTGTTATGTTCATGTCCCACGTATTCCACAGCACAAATCACGACTGGTATCAGTTATATATTTCAATAGGTTTATTTCATAATGGAGAGTTCCCTTGTAGCCACGGCGGCTCCGATGTCGTTCTCTCGCTGTAGCTCGAATCTCGAGCCACACAGACAACGCCATCTGGAACCCGAGCTGGCAAGGGTTCTACATGGTGATGCAATCACCAAGTTACTACATAACACCACTATGGTCCCAAAAGTGGGCCAGGGGTTCTGGGCCTCTCAATAGTATCCCATTATGTTCCTGGGTGGTTTAGCTGCATCAAACTGGCCTTCTCTGTGTTACTCTTGCGGGTAGAACTGGGTTTGATTGTGATGAGTCATGTCGATCCAGGTGGCGAGTCAGCGTTGTGTCGGGTTCTAAGCAGAGCTCTGTGTGCCTGTGCGGTTCGTAGTGTCCGCCAGGGTTGGTTCAGCTGTCTAGTTGGTTAGAAACGTTAGGTACCGCTAGGTCCGGACAGTGAGTGACTCTTCCCCAATGCAGCGGTTTGAGTCGAGGTTTGATGTGAAGGGCTTTATGGTTCGATCCGTTGTTGGAAGACGCAGCAGTTTGAAGGCTTTTGGAGCAGTGAGGTGTTGTTCAAGATTAAGTGGCGATTTGTGCAGCTGATGCGAGGCCGCATTGAGCCGTTTGTTGGATACAAGGAGCAGTTTGATCAGAGTGCCAACGGAAGCACCTCGGGTGCTGTGTGGTTCGAAGGCACTGAACACAGTCAAATTGGTTCCAGTACAGTTCGAAGCAGTAGAAGCAGAAGGCCAGCTGCTCTGGGCTTCTCAGGGTGCTCTGAGTCCCACTAAAGGGGCTGTAGGACAACGAGTGTCCTTGGTGCTCTTCACTCCCCATCCAGGGAGATTGGCTACACCTGAAGGAGTCCTTCGCCTGCATAGAGGATCCTGGTTACAGTAGTGTAGAGTGCAAATCCAGCAGTCACCCCCAGTGTTCCCTGGGGATGGCTGGCGGACAAAGCTTTCCTCTCCCCTCGACACACCTGTCTTCACCAACAGGGCTCAGCCAATCTTTCTTGCAAAAAGTCCAAAATAATTAAAAGAGGGAATCATACACCACTTTCTTACAAAGGTAAAAGGGCACTGGGGATTGGACAACAACAAGCCTGCTGTAAGTGGTCCTAACCCTGCCACAAGTGACCTTTGCCTTCTTAAGCCTTGTTCCACAGGAAGTGAGCAGACAGGCTGGAGAGGGCACCTCAGAAAAGTAAGATGGCGAAACCCTTTTCTGTCCTCTTTGGGTACTCTAACCCTGCCCCCTTCCTAAGCATGCCTCTTCAAAGGCCCTTTGGTGTGCAGTACCCTAGCGTGAGGCAGGCCTTAGGTATGTGTGTGCCTCTTTAAAGTATGGTTCCTAGGGGAACCCTTCGCGGGAGCACCTGGGCTTAAGAGGAGGTGTTAACCATCCTTCCACAGAATCAAAGGCGACCGCATTACTGCCTTTTGTCTCACTTGCTGAATTAGAGACAGGCAGCCTAGGCAGGAATCCACATAGTTGACCTGAGCTCAAAGGGTTGCCATTTGTATGATACCAATTTCATGTGGCTTTAATAATTGTGTGCACTATCACGTTTTTGGATCAGAGGTGCAGAAGTTAAATACAGCGGGCCTCATTACGCGGTAGGAGGTAGCCATGGTGCTGTTAGCACCATGGCTACCCCCTTACTGCATTCCGGGTCCGGGTTCCCGAAATAGGGTCTTACCGGGTCATTCCAACCTTGGAGGACCGGGTAAGTGCCCATTCCGGGAACCATTCCCCATTCCCATTCGAGCCCCCATAGGGCTCGAATGGGAATGGGGATGGAGCTAATAACGGTACTGCAATTTGCGGTACCGTTATTAGCTGTGAAGTCCCTTAATGGGTCCCATCCATAACACCTGGTAAAACCAGGCGTTGAGGAAGGGACCTGCTAAGGGACCTCGGAATAGGGTGGTAAGGGATTACCGGCACCTGTGACCTTACTGGTGTCGTTAATCCTTTACCACCTACTGTGTAATGAGGCCCAGCCTCTGTCTGCAGGGCTATGGTGTCCCAACAGGTGCCAGGAGGCGCATGTTACCTTTGACCCCACCCTGTGTAACTGAAGGTCAGGTTCTAAAGAAGTCTGATAGAGCAGTGCACACTCACACACTATGCTTTGAGCTTGGAGCTATTATGAAAGGGGGTGAAGGTCGGATTGTCAGACCATCCTTTCTGAGATCCATTACCCACATCATTTTATCATTGAATAAAAACAAAAAAGTTTTGGCATCTCACCCTCACCAGACACACGCTGGCAGTTTCCATTCTGCTATAATGCCCAAAGCCCAGCTGGCAATGTCAGGCCCAAGGTGTAGTCAATCCCCTGTACCCAGTTGAAATTCAGCCTGCGTGCCAGAGGTGCAGATTGGACATTACTCATAATAGTGGAAGCTTTGATTGTAAACCGTGATTGTAAACGTTACACATTATGGGACAGCACCTTATTGGAGCCCTTTAGTGTGTATAACTGAGGAATATGATGATAAAACTGAGAAAACAATTGTGTGCACAAGAAATAAACATATGCAAGTAATATATGAATACAATCTGAAACGGAAATGTAATCTGCCTTACAAAACATTTACCACTTGTTTACGTTGTCATAAAGTGCTGTGGTGTAACTGCATTTCTAGTGAGTACCGCTAGATGGCAGTGACATCCTGCAAATATTACTCACTAGGGGCAAGATCTAATTGTTTTTGCAATTCAAGTACTTGCATGTGACTTACATTGAACGCCTTGGCCAAAAACGGCACCTGAAGGTGCACCTCTAGTATGCCCTATTTCTACGTGTGCGCAATTGAGCAGAGAAAAGGGGCGTTACTGCACATTGCAGAGGGCAGAAACAAACATTGCCATGCGCCAGGAGTGCATCCACCATTGAAATATCGCTGTGGCCAATATTGCTTGATTTGCATTTAGGATTGCAGCATTGGATTGGTTTAGTAGCATTACTTTGCAAAATTACTGCATAGTCTCCATTACAAAGTAAATTAGCTCTTCAATGAGAATATGGTTGCAGCCTCCAGGAAGGAACCAAAGAACCTAACATCTATAGGAAAGATTGATTTCCGTATGAACTGCCTTTACTTTGGAAGGATGTATTTTTTTTAGATATGCTTTATTATCTGTGGAAATCATGTGCTAAGGGGATTCAACAAGATGCTAACATTTTTGGTAAAAATAGAAAAAAAATCAGCAAACTTGCATTCGGCAAAATAAAAGCAGGAAACACTCATAGATCCAAACCAGATTGGTTTGCAGGCGGAACAGGTTTGAGGTAGAGG
The DNA here is from genome assembly GCF_040938575.1 of Ambystoma mexicanum. NCBI lineage: Eukaryota > Metazoa > Chordata > Amphibia > Caudata > Ambystomatidae > Ambystoma > Ambystoma mexicanum. The sequence continues at coordinate 19,383,046 of NC_090926.1, forward strand.
AAATGTATTCAAAATAACCCGAAGCAGCGAAATAAGGGTAAAGACTGCGGTCCGCTATGTACATCTCCTTTATTACACCTATTTTACCAAACTGCAGCTTTAAAAATGGACTTCGGGGAGTTAATTACTCTTTCTGTAAATAAATCACCAATGAGAAAGGGGAGGGCAAAACATCAGTCTGGATTCTTTGCATAAGGTCAAAGCGCATTTTTGTGAATTTAAGAATGACCCTAAGTTTTTATGTTTTAAAAAAATATGCTTGTGATTGTGATGTTCGCTAAAACCCTTCTGGACATGTGATGCAGACTGGGCGTGGTGCTAATTTTATTTATCACAAGATCAAAAGCATCATTTATTTATCATAACATCAAAAATCATATCAAAACAGAGCTGTGCAGAAAAAGAAATTAAACACCCAGAAGGAATAGGAACAAAATCGAGGCCCTCACCCCATTTAATACATTAACACAAGGACACATCCTTCAACTACAACAAAATATAGGAGAGGAACCGGAAGAAAGCAAGAACTCCATACTTAACCTAGAAGACCTACTCAATGACGACACAGACGCGACTGAACCACCATCACACACTGAGAGCAAGATGCAAGCAAACCAACACAAAAACCACAAGACTAAACCGATATTAAAAGACAAACAAAACCAAGCCACAAAAATCCACTGCACCCTAATCAACGCAAGGTCAATGTCAAAACACGCCACAGAGATATACGATCTGCTCTGCGACGACGGCATCGCGGTCCTAGTCATCACAGAAACATGGTTGGATGACAACTGCAAAATCACACTCCATAGCTACCTACCCGACAACTTCAAGTGCGCACAGGTAAACAGAAAAGGAAAGAAGAGAGGAGGTCTTGCAATAGCTTTCAAGGAACACCTGAAAATAAAAACAGACAAACCACTAAACAGCAAAAACTGTGAATCCATGGTCTTTCACTTGGAAGTAAACCCAAAAAAAAACATAAAATGCATACTGATTTACAGACCACCAACATACTGTCACGGAATTCCCCCCTTTCTCACTTGGGAGCGATCCTTGCAGGATTTCTTGGGCAGTGTTTCTTTCGTACGGACCTGGTCTTGTATAAGCCCGCGCGAGCCTCTTCTGACTCCAGTGTGCATTCAGAGTTCCGGGATTCAGATACTCCGGGATCCAGGAACGATGAATGTGCGCACACGGCGCACGAGTCCAGGAAACAAGGAAGAAGGAAGAGGGGTATGGGAATGTGTAGCGAACTACGGAGCACACGTCTAGTCGCTGCTTGCAATAGCATTGAGACACGCGGGGCTGCGGGGGCGCAGACTATTTGTAAAATACGCTACGTCTGACGTAAGACAGAGGAAGGCGTTCCACGTTAGACGGCCATGATGGAAGTATCAAGTAGTGCAAGCCCCATTGTGATAAGGACCATGAAGTCCAAAAGGGGCGCATTCTGTGGGTCATGACAGCATGCCTCCTCCGGAGACCCATTCCACCGGGTTTGCCCGGGTGTATGAGATGGTATCTTCTGAACAATCGAGGGGTGTTCAGATTAGAAGTTGGTTCCCAGGTTCTTTCACTTGGAGGATATCCTTTCCATTCAACCAGGTATTGAAGCTGACCCCGTTTATACCTGGAACCGCATATTCGGGACACTTCATATTCCACTTGGTCGTCCACCACCACAGGAGGGGGTCTGCAAGATTTCTGGGAGGATCGGATGTAGGGTTTTAATAAAGAAGTGTGAAAAACTGGGTGAATTTTCTTCCAGGAGTCGGGTAGCTTGAGCCGGTATGAAACTGGATTTATGACTTCCTTGATGGAAAATGGACCATAGTACCGGGGGAGCAATTTGTTTGGTCGTAAATGTCGGGGTAGTAGCTTCAAGGACAACCAGACTTGATCACCAACTGCATAAGAAGGCCCTGGTCTTCTTTTAGAATCTGCATATCGCTTAGTATGTATTCTGGCCTTCTCTAAGTGTTCTTTGGCTTCCTTGTGTACATTGATGAGGGTTTCCATCCAGGAATCGACGGTAGGAACCGGTGTGGGATGTGGAAGAACAGAGGGTAACACTGATGGATGGAATCCTTGACTGTAATAAAAGGGGCTGGTCTTAATCGCTGAGTGATTGGAATTGTTGTATGCGAACTCAGCCACAGGTATTAGGAGCGACCAGTCATCCTGAACCTTGGTGGCGAAACAACGAAGGTATTGTTCCAGGGTCTGGTTTACACGTTCCGTAGCTCTGTTGGTTTGTGGATGAAAACCTGATGAGAGAGCACGTTGGATTCCTAGAATGCAAGAGAGATGTTTCCAGAATTGTGAGACGTATTGAGGTCCTCGGTCTGATATGATCTAGGAAGGGAGTCCATGAAGGCAGAAAATGTGTTCCAGGAAGATTCCAGCGAGTTCTGATGAGGATGGTAGTTTATACAGGGGTGTAAAATGAGCCATATGAGTGAACAAGTCAATGGTAACCATGATAGTCGTGTATCCCCTGGAAGGTGGCAATTCCACAATGAAGTCTGTAGCGATGAATTCCCATGGTCTTGTTGGTAGTGTATGTTGCAGTAGGAGACCTGCCGGTCTCTTCTTATCGTGTTTGTTCTGACTAAAAATAGAACAGGCTTGGATGTACAGTTGTACGTCAGTCTTCATTCTAGGCCACCAAAATTGTCTTTGTATAAAACGGAGGGTGTTCGTGATGCCACGATGTCCGGAGAGAAGGGTATCGTGGCAGAGGTTTATAATCCTTTGTTGTAATTTCTGTGTGGGGATTACTAGAGCATTATCCTTAAACAAATATCCATCCCTGGGTCTGAGATTCCATTGATTCTTCCTTGAAATATCCTTCCAGAGCTCGGAGGATTGGGTTTGCATCCGAATTTCTTCCAGGAGACTGACTGCTTGAGCTACAAAAATCGTATGGGGAAACATCTTGGGATAGGTCCGATCTTCAATAGTTTCGTAGTCAGGACATCGAGATAAGGCGTGAGCAATTATGTTTTGTGATCCAGGGACATGACTGATGTGGAACTAGTACTGGGCAAAGAAGAAGGCCCAACGGGCCTGACGACTGTTCCTCCACTCCAAGGATTGTAGAACTTGAAGATTCCGATGGTCCGTGCGGACCTTGTCTGGATGTCTCGCTCCCAGGAGTAGGTGTCGCCATTCGGTGAAGGCTTGGCGGATGGCTAACAGTTCCTTTTCCAGGACGGAATAATGTGTCTCACTGGGAGTCGGGGTTTGTGAAAGGTAAGCAATGGGGTGTTCCATCTTGTCCTCGAATTCTTGCTTCAAAACTGCTCCTATGGCATAGTTAGAGGCATGCGTCTCCACTAGGAATGGCCGATTAATGTCGGGTTGGGCTAGGATGAGGGCTTGAGTAAACTCTGTCTTTAAACGTTGGAATGCCTTGTCTTGAGGTGTAGACCAGAGAAAGGGAGTGTCTTTCTTCAAGAGTGCAATGATCAGCTGAACAATCTCAGAAAAGGTGGGTATGAACTTCCGGTAGAAATTGGCAAGCCCCAGGAAGAATTGAACTTGTTTCACGGAAGTGGGAGCCGGCCAAGATAGTATGGCCTTCACCTTCGAATGATCCATACCAATTCCTTCTAGACCAAGGACAAATCCTAGGTAATGAACAGAGGTGACGTGAAACAGGCATTTCACGGGTTTGGCTAGGAGTCTATGTTCACGTAGTCGTTGTAATACTGCTTTAATAGAGGATCCTTGGAGTAGATCAGGATATCGTCCAGGTAGACGATGACAAAGAGGAACAGCATATCAGAGAAAACCCTATCCATGAAACGTTGAAAGACGGCAGGGGCATTAGCAAGTCCAAAGGGCATGACCAGATATTCGAAGTGTCCAAAGGGTGTTCTAAAAGCTGTTTTCCATTTGTCTCCTTCCCTGATACGAATCAGATGATGGGCACCCGTGAGATCCAGTTTCGTGAAGATTACAGCTCCTCTCACCGCTTTCAGGATATCCGAGATCAAAGGTAAGGGGTAGAGGTCCTTGAGGGTGCATTGATTTAATCCACGATAATCGAGGCAAGGTCTAAGTTCCTTGGTGTCCTTTTTGGGAACAAAGAAAAACAAGGCACCAGCTGGGGATTTCAATGGTCTTATGGTGCCATTTTCAAGGTTGGTATCCAAGTATTCTCGCAGGGCTCTTTTTTCAGGTTCGGATAGGATGAACATCCTCCCGAAGGGAATCACTGCTGAAGGTTCTGTGTCTATGGCGCAGTCTTCAGGTCTGTGGAGGGGTAGAGCCTGGACTATGGCAGTTGAAAAGACATCAGCATAACTCTGATAGGCCTTTGGAACCTGTACGATATTGGAAACCATGAGTGGTACTTGCTGATCTATTGATGGTTCCTTGGAAGGTGTCAAGGAGGATTCCAGGAATAGACAGTGAGACATACAAAACTCAGATCCGAGAAATAAGGATCCTGCTGCCCAGTTCATATAAGGATTATGTTTCTGTAACCAGGGCATACCCAGGACCATGGGGTAATGAGCAGACTTAATGATGTCAAATCTGATCAGCTCTTGGTGATGGTTTATTGAAAGCTGGATCTCTTTAGTCTCCAAGCTTATGGGTCCTAAAGTGAGGGGTCTTCCATCGATCACTTTCACTGGTTGCATGGTACTTCGAGTCTCGTATGGGATGTGGTGACTAAAAACCCAATCTTGATCAATGAATACTCCCATAGCTCCGCAGTCAACCAAGGCCAAAATGGAGTAGGTCTGATTCTTGGATGGCGATATGAGGGCCTGTAAAATCAATAGGCTGTTTTGTCCAGGAGAGTTCAAGGATGGAATAGACGTGGAGCAAACATCTCTCTCCCGAAGCCTTGCTCCATCTAGGATCGGGAGCTGGCGTTTCCCGAACGCCGAGGAGGGGCAAGAGGACATTCGCTAACTGTGTGTTTATCCGAGGCACAGTACATGCATAACCCTGTATGAATCCTTCTCATCCTCTCTTGCGTGGATATGGGTCCACGGAAGGCTCCTATCTGCATAGGTTCTGGTTTAGTAGCTGACCCTGGATTATTGTCCGTTTTGGAGGTAGTCTCGAAGGATACCTTCGGGGGGGTTACTTTGTATTTCTTCTTCTCTGCCTTTCTTTCCTGGATATGAAAATCTATTTGCATGGCAAGGTCCATAAGAGCCTGGAATGAGCTTGGGCGAGCCACTCTAGCCCACTCATCTTTGATCTCCTCATTCAGTCCCCTTCTGAACAAAGTAATACTTGCTTCAGGAGACCAGTCAGCTTCCTTGGCCAATTGCTTGAATCGGGTTACATACGTAAGCACATCCTGGGATCCCTGTTGAAAGTCTAGGAGGCCGTCCTGGGCACTATAGACCTGCTCTGGACGGTCAAACATGGTTTTAAGGACTTGTATGAACCCGTCGTAATCATCCAGGAGTACATCACCGGAATTGACTAAGGGCGTAGCCCAGGTTAGAGCATTTCCGGAAAGGTGTGAAATTATGAAGCCCACCTTAGCCCTGGGAGTTGAAAAGTAGTGGGGCTTAAAAGTAAAGTGAACCAAACAAGAATCAAGGAATCCACGAAGGGTTTTTGCCGAGCCATCGTATTTGTCAACAATGCCGCCCAGCAATACACTTTCCTTTGTGTCAGAATCACGGGATAGAACTAATTGTTTGAGAGCAGCGTTTTCCGCTTTTAAATTTTGTACCTCGGTTGTTAGTTCTTGCATGCCCCGCATGAGATCCTGAACAGCCGCTTCCATGTCGACTTTGAGTTTGGTCGTTTGGCGTCTCAAACTGTCATGGAATTCCCCCTTTCTCACCTGGGAGTGATCCTTGCAGGATTTCTTGGGCGGTGTCTTCTTTCGTACGGACCTGGTCTTGTCCGGGATCCAGGAACGATGAAGGTGCGCGCACGAGTCCAGGAAACAAGGAAGAAGGAGGAGGAGTATGGGAATGGAATTAGGAGTTCCAGGAACAAGGATAACAGAGTAGCGAACTACGGAGCACACCTCTAGTCGCTGCTTGCAATAGCACTGAGACGCACAGGGCCGTGGGGGCGCAGCCTATTTGTAAAATACGCTACGTCTGATGTAAAACAGAGGAAGGCGTTCCACGTTAGACGGCCATGTTGGAAGTATCAAGGAGTGCAAGCCCCGTTGTGATGAAGACCATGAAGTCCAAAAGGGGCGCATTCTGTGGGTCATGACACATACGACGCAACATTTGTCGACAACTTCGTAGAAGCCATTACCAGCATAGCTATTCAACCACATCTGATAATCCTCAGGGACTTCATCATCTGGTTGGAAGAAGAAAACGCAAACTCGCTAATCAAATAACTAAAAGCCATGAAACTACGACAATTGGTCACACACACAGCGGAACACACACTTGACGCAATCTTCGCCTACAAAACTCTTCTCGCCACTGCATCGCCAATACAGATACTCTGGAGCGACCACCTCCTCATCCCGTTTGTGATCATGCTACCAACTCAAGCAGCCCGATAAACTCACAACTATCACAAAAAGAAACTGGAAAGCTGTCAAAGCAAACAACTTAATAGAACAACTTGAACTCACAAAACCAACTACCACTAACCTGGACGAAGCTGAGCTTGACGGAAAAACAGAGCTACTTCATAAATCGATCGTTGAAACAATTGGCAGTATCTCCCCTGAAAAACCTTTCACCAGGTCACGAAAGAGAGCAATGGCAAAATGGTTTACCCCAATGCTCAGCACCATGAAAAAGAACAACAAGAAACTTGAACTGGAATGGAGAAAAGAATACGACCAAACAAAGAGAGCACAATTCCAACGACGATCCGATCTTACAAAAAAGAAATTCAAAAAGCCAAAAGGAACACTATGACAACAGAATCACCAAAGCCGCCAACACCCAAAAAGAACTGTTCAACATCATAAATGAAATGAGAAACCCACCGGGATGAAGCAACACACCGGTACCTTCCCAGTAACTATGCAACAACCTAGCAGACCACTTCAAATCAGAAAAATCCATCAAATGATCCAAAGCAGACCGGTCAACCCAAACGCACAACCAATCCCGCCAAACAAGGAAGCACAGTATAATAAACTCTAAAGCTTCCCACAAATACTAGTATAGGCATTCATCAAGCTGGTAAAACATAGCAATAAAGCAGGATCACCCATGCACCCTGCCCCCCAGACATATACAAATCCATCCTCACACAGGGGGTACCACTGGAACACTACAGAAACCTTTTAACCTGTCACTCACAACAGGGAAAGTACCGCTATCAATCAAATCGGCGCACATCAAACCACTACTCAAGGACACAGCAGGAGACCCGGAAGACCTCTCCAAATACAGACCGATTTCAAACATTCCCTACCCAGCAAAACTACTAGAAACCTACTTCTACAAACGAACACAAGAACATGTATAAAAACACCAGCTGCTGGACCGGGCACAATTCGGCTTTAGACATTCGAGCGGAACAGAAACAGCACTCCTATCCATCTGGGATGACCTATAGACCAACATAGACTCTGACACAAACTCTGCCCTGATTCTACTCAACCTCTCCTCAGCTTTCATCACAGTTAACCATGACATCCTCATCAAGAGAATAGAAGAAATAGGAATATCAGACTTGGCCCTACTCCGGATAAAATAATTCCAAACAAATGGAATGAAAACTGTCTGGATAAAATCCTCGGGACACCGACTGTGGAGTACCAAAATGATCATCCCTACCCCCACTGTTCTTCAACATCTACGTGGCTCCGCTAATCAAGATCATCAAAAAACGCAACCTTACGTGCTAAAACTAGGCAGACGACACACGCATCATCTATAAAATCAAAGATACACAAGAAGAGAACACAAGGCTGGGAGAATGTCTCAAAGAACTCTACAACTGGATGAACACAAAACAGCTTAAATTTCAACTCAGGCAAGACAGAAATCATGATCGTATCCAAAAACTTCAAAAATAACACTTATGTCCCATGGCCCACAGAACTAGGAACAACACCCATACAATCAAAAATAGTAAAAAAAACCCTGGGAATCCTAATGGACAACGCGCTAACATTAGAACCACAAGTAAATGCAATAATCAAGACATTTTTTTCCTCCTACACTTGGTAAAAAGAATCCTACCATTCTTGTCATTCACCCATAAAACACTGACAATCATCGCCCTCATCATGTCGAGCATTGACTATGCCAACAGCCTCTACCTTGGAATGCCAGAACACTTACTGAAGAAACTGCAGCGTATCCAAAACACAGCGGCCAGACTCCTCCTCCAACTATCACGAAGAGACCACATCACCCCAGCGCTAAAAATGTTACACTGGCTTCCAGTCAAACAGCAAATCACGTTCAGAACAATGTGCATAACGCACAGAGCAATCCACTGCCATGGAGAATAATTCCAACAAAAGAAAATAACGATGTACCAACCGACCAGAACACTCAGATCATGCAACGACATCCTAAACAAGGAAAAAGCTAGTTGATCCTCCTCTCACCTGGCAGCAAAAACCTGGAACACCCTCCGGAAAAAGACATTCAAAATGCAAAGGACCACCTACAATTCTGGAAACTACTCAAAACCTGGCTCTTTGCCCCAGAACCAAAATGAATCCTGTACCTCCAAAGCCAAGCCCCCTCGCCAGGCTAAATCCAAGGGACCAGGACCACTGCTAGGGACAAAGAAGGATTAAACACTAACTAACACGCGACAGGAGAGGGAGCACTTAGAACTCATAGGGAGGGGACCACCCCCCAGGAACAAAGGAGCCCATGCTAGACAGAGCACTCCTATGACCAAAAAAAAAACTGATAACCGTAGCAATCTCAAACCTGGGTCGGGGAGGCCCTCACCTCCTGTCCCTCGCACAGAGCACTAGACAGCCTCAGACATAGGCCGCCGCCTCACGCAGAACCGGGCGAATAAACCGCAGGGGAATGCTCTAAAAGACAGCATGACTGTAGAAAGAAACACAAGACAGATGCCCGAAAGCACGAGATAACCTAACTAACCCAACCGCTAAAACCTCAACTCTTGGCACACGCCTCTCAAATGCTAAACAAACACAACCACTCTCCTGCACCCCAAACCGCAAGCACTTCGCTGCACTGCAACAACAAAACAAACCACACATATTATCACACAACAGCACATGGGAGCCCATGGATCTGGAAACCGCACCCATGCTTAGTGAACGGCCAGACAGCCTGATTGTGCATGATAGCACAATTTCGGATTTAGCCAGATTGTGCCAGCTAGCCTGACTGTGCCAGATAGCAGCATTTCGCATTTGGCCTGATTGTGCCAGATAGCCTGGTTGTGCCAGATAATGGTATTTCACATTTAACAGGATTGTGCCTGATAGTAGCATTACGCATTTGGCCTATTTAGCCTGATTGTGCCAGATAGACTGACTGTGCCAGATAGCGACATTTCGCATTTAGACATTTTGTGCCAGATAGAGTGATTATGCCAGATCTCTCACATCAAGATAACTATTAGTGAGAAATATCTCACAACTAGGTAGACTATACTCTGTGCTAGCTAGTCCACATAAAATTGCATATATGAGCCAGCGTCACAATTAGACAGAATTGTGAAGATTAGCATTACGTCATACCTAGACAGAACTGTAATACTAGCTTGCGTCATATCTAGACTGAATTGTGAAGATTAGCTTGCGTCATAGCTAGAAAGAACCGTAATACTAGCTTGCGTAATTTCTAGACCCAATTGTGAAGATTAACTAGAATCAGATCTAGATTGAACTGTAATACTAGTTTGCGTCATATGCAGACAGAATTGTGAGGATTAGCTGGCGTCATATCTAGACAGAGCTGTAATACTAGTTTGCATCATACCTAGACAGAATTATGAATGTCAGCTTGCGTTACATTAAGACAGAATTGTGAATGTCATCTTGCACCACACGTAGACAGGATTGTAAAGATTAGCTTGCGTCGTATCTAGAGAAAATTATAATAATAGCTTGCGCCACATCTAACAGAATTGTGAAGATCAGCATTGCATCACATTTAGACAGAACTGTGAAGATTAGCATTGCAACACATCAAGACAGAATTGAAAAGATTAACTCACGTCACATCTAGAAAGAATTGTAAAGATCAGCATTGTGTCACATCCATCCAGAATTGTGAAGATCAGCATTACGTCACATCTAGACAGAACTGTGAAGATTAGCATTGCGTTATATCTGGACAGAATTGTAATACTAGATTGCATCATATCGAGACAGATTGTATTGTAAAGATTAGCTTGAGTAACATCCAAACAGAATTTGTGAAGACTGCCATTGCTTCACATCTACACAGAATTGTAATACTAGCTCGCGTCACATCCAGACAGAATTGTGAAGATTAGCATTGCGTCACATCTAGATAGAATTGTAAAGATTAGCTTGCGACACATCTAGACAGAACTGTGAAGATTAGCATTGCGTCACATCTAGACATACTTGTAATACTAGCTTGCGTCGCATCCAAATAGAATTGTAAAGTTTAGCTTGTGTTACATCTAGACAGAATTGTGAATGTCAGCTTGCTTCATATTTAGATGGATTGTGAAGAGTAGCATGCGTTGCCTCTAAATAGCGATCCCACTAACAAACCCCACTAAACAATCTCTCCCCTATGCATACAACTCTCACACTATACACAAACACAACCACACCTCCAAAGCACTACAAACCACACGCACTTCACTACATCGCAACAACAAAACATAACACATTTAGCCTCACACAACAACACATGACGGCTACCAGGCGAAAAGCATACCTAAGCTCAGTGAACTGTGTTAACCGAACTGAGGCCGCCAACAGCACATCACAGCTCTGTTGCTCTTTTTCCCTCTCAACCTTAGTAACCCATCCCACCCTCTTCCCTTCTCAGATCCGCCAGAGGACCACTGCGGTGGTTATAGTGCGCAGTATAAATATCCTTTAACATAACAGCACTCAGGCTAACACTAAAAATGTTTGCAAACCATGAGCTATATATACTCATTTGGGCAGTTTCCCTTTGTGTGTGAGGCTTGGGCTGTCTTGCTTCAGCAGCTGACATCTTTTTACAGCTTATACATGGAAATCTGCAGACTTGGAGAGGGAGAAAGGGGGTGGAATATTGGGAGTCGGGGGAACCAAAAGTCATATTCCATATTTTGAGGGGTTCAAGACATCCTTAAGCCCCCCAGTGGTTGAGCCCATGCCCAGAGCCTGTTTGGAATAGGCTCAGGGGAGGACATTGCCGTCAAGTGGAACAGCAACGGTATGAACCACTGCTGCCTCACTTGCATTTGTCTCCACTACACAGGGATACTAATATATTTCCATCTTTAACAATGATAGGCCCTATATGAATGAACGTGTCACTGCCAAAATGTTGTCCTACCCAGTCATACATTGGTGTTGTGTGCTCCAGACACTGATGTATGCTAGGCGGTTGGCCAGTGGATCATTTGTGCTTGTGCACAGCCCAATATGAGGCACAGGTCACCTTTGTGAATAAGATAATCTGCGTATTTTGTGAAATCAAACAAGTGAAAAAAGCACACATTTTTGGGCTTCTTTTCCTGTGTGATTTTAAATAATCTGGTAATAAGTCTCTTATTTCTCTGCGGGACAGGTTAGCTTGACTGCACCAGCCATTGTCCTATTACCAGAGTATTTCCTGACCTGTGGACGTGAATCTCCATGGAAAAGACCTGTTCACAGGGAGCATATCGTGAATGCAGTGCATCACCCACCCCCTAAACCCCCGACATCCTGCTCACTCCATGTCCACGCGCTCACAAAAGCCCTGTGCTTAACTGGTGTTTTCTGAACACAGCGGAATTGGCCAGTATTTGCAGTATGCAGATCTGCACACAGTGTTCTAGCATGTACCCGGTGCTGCAGGAGCATTGAATGCTGATGTCCTTGCAAGTAAGGAATGTGCTGTTGCAGGAAAAACGAGCATTGTCAACAGTTTTGGCTTTTGTGTAGGCATGGGATCTCTATTTTCCAGGTGCTGTTATAATTGTACCAGCTGGCAAATGTCTATCTAATGCCCTTCCAAGAGCAAACACTGTTGTCTTTGCAGTGCTTGTTTTAAACAGGAACTCAGTGTAAGGATACAGATATTGATTATAGATCAAGTGGCCGAAGGCAAATTTGGTTACAACAATTTTCTTACACTAGAAGCTTGTTTAGCTGGTATATAGCTGCAATTAAGCTATTACCTTTCAGGAGACTACACACAGAGCTAGGCTTTGAAGTCTTTGGGGGATGTGTTGTGGGTGGGAAGGGGCATGTAGTGGGTGGGGATGGCCATAGGTACTGGCATGACCGTGGGCTGTCAATGGGTGGATAAATAACCAAACCGCACCCACAGACTGTGTGCTCTTGCACACATCATCTCTCTCCTACCTTCACTTCCCATGTCAATAGTTTTGACTTATAGTCAATGCTTACAGTGCCACCTAATAATCAAAAATGGGGAAACCTTTTCCAGATGTTTTTTGTCTGCATTAACCCAAGGGAAGATGGTGCTGCAAGTGTTCATACTCCCTAAAATGTGTCTGATCTCACAGATATTTCAAACCCTCGTGCACTTGGCAGCTACAGCTCCTTCTCCAGTTCAGACTGTTGATCAGCCATAATTTTGCCTCTGTGATATAGTACACTCCCTGGTTCTAGGGACTGGTAAGGTAAGGTGGTGACTCAGTGGGTCAGGTGGCACCCCGAGCCAGTATATGTTGGGCCCGGTGGCGGTGTGGGAGGATTCCTGAGTCATCCCACTTTGGTTCCTGTCACTGGCAGTGGACAGTCACATGGTCGCAAAACAGTCCAGTCCTGGGGGCGGGAGGGTCAAGCTCCCGCCCCCCCTCCACATCACCAGTTCCCCAATACAAGCCAGACCTAAAAACATGGCACTGACCAAACACATTGTTAAATCAACCTGGGTACAATCGGTGCAGCCTTTCCCTGACTGAGCGAGCCTAAATTGCCCTCTAAGCAGACCCAAAGCCCAGTACAGTAAAAGCACAGTGTCCCTTTAAGTGAATGGTTCCCCTGCACTTTACAACGGTTGTGAGTGTTTGGTTGTTATAGCTGCTCCCACATAAGCATCACAGGACCTTTCCCAACGAGTTTGAAAAACACTGTGAACGTTGTGGTTCTGCAGATACAGTGTTGCAAGTCTATACCTCCCCAAACACTGAGAGTTCCACACGGGATGAACAGTTTCAAGGACCTCCTTCCCCGGCAAGAGATTCTCCGACCGAGGGTATAATGTTACTTTTCCCCTTCACACTCAATGTAATTAAGTATTTCACAAGCGTACCCTCAGTAGTCTCAGTTAATAATTTACACCCTTGAGGTATCGGCGACTTCAGCACAGTGAGCACTCTGGTGGATCAGGGGAGAAGGATTAAAAGCCACAAAGGCGACCAGAAAGGTTTAGACTTCTCAGCCCCTTAAGCACAAAACAGCCCCAGGTCTTCACAGAGAGAGCAGCCAATCCCAGCCACAGGTGCAGACCCAGGGAAGAAGGGATCACCCTATAAAAGCAGCATGCTCCAGTCAGGCAGTATACTCTGCAGGAGCAGGAGGCTTGTGTTCAGAGAAGGGTAAAGATTGGAGAGTGGTGGATGAAGCAGAGACTGGAGAGATAAATGAGAGGGGAGAGATGGAAGCAGTACAGCAAAAGAAGAGGTAGCAACCGCAAAGAATGTGAAGGAGGTTGTGGTAACATCCGTGGGTCAGGGTGGACAGGAAGAGGTAGTCGCCCAGAAGGGGGTGGTGAGCCCAGGGGGAGCGCGTGGATACTCGGAGGTGGTAAGCAGAGAGGATATGGTAACAATGGAGAGAGAGAGAGAGAGAGAGAGAGAGGGAGAAGAGTTGATGAGAACAAAGCAAGAAGCACAGGAGTGAATAACATCAGGTGAATGGTTGTGAGAGAAGAGTATAACATGAAGAGTGGGGAAGTCGAGTGGAGGTGGTTGGAGCCAGGGTGCAGGAGGAGGTGGTGGAACCAAAGTAAAAGGATTTGGCAACAACACCATAGACCAGTACCTCACCTGCACCCTGCTGATATGTTTGATTACGTAAACATGCAAGGCAAGCTAAAAGCATCAGTTTAGGAGGTGTGAGCAGGTGTCCTTATCGGAATCTACGTGATTAAATCAAATCTATTTTGCCGAATTCGATTAATGGTGCATTTTCCACTGCAAATTAATTGAAGGGGAGACCCCATCTGCAGCCCCGTCACATCCACCACCTTATTTTATACCCTAACCTACCCCCATCTACATTGTGGTGAAAAATGCAAAAGAAAATGCGATAGAATCGAATTAGGCAAAATAGTATGTGATGTAATGGTATGATACCTCTTTTTACCGTATACCTTTTGTAACTCCGATCTCGTGCTGATTTTTACAATACGGTATTCTGACAAACAAAAGAACGTTTATAATATTTCACCAACCAGGGGTCAAACTGCAGAATGTATTCAATTATGAATACAGAGATTACAAACATTCTTTACAAATCAACAATTCAACCACACTACTCAAAATAAGACAACACATCAATTCAATGGCCACAAGAAGTGTCCAAGGGGGTAATTCATACACAACAAACAATAGGAAATGCTACGTTGTATGTTCAACCCTAATGCTAATGTATAAATGGTTTATACATCAAACTCAACATGTTTCTGTCAGTATTGTTGATTTGCTCGACATTCTTCAGGGGTACAAAAATGACAATTATTATCCGTATGATGGACACTTTGCGTTGTGTATCCTCCTCAGAAAAGACACAACCGTCTTCATTTATTGAGTGGGCACCAAAACAATTCTCTCAGTTCAACCAACTAAAACAAAAAACAAAAACAGACTCAATCATAATCATGTGAGCCCTGGCAAGTGTGTCAAAATCCTCACAAAAACACTAGAAATGACACAAATTATACTTCTTGTCCACAATGCCTACCTGTCATAATTGTCTATCAGGCAGCACTTCATTCACGATAAATCGTGGGTAACACCATGAATGTGACTATTTGAAACAGATCCCAAACCTTCTCAAAACAATTGCGCAACCAATATGTGCAACACATCAAAAACAAAAAGTTCTTATCAGGACTGGCTTCTGAAACTCCTCAAACGAACACCATACACCAACTACTTGCTAAGTGGTCAATCTCTCTAAACAGGGTCTACATACACTGTATTCACCCGTGATCAGCTTACACTGTGCTAATGTATGTTATACACAACCATCTATCACCTTGTAAAGGCTGCTACACCCCAGTGAGCACAGCATTATTGACATTCATGAATCCCAAAAAAGCACTTAAACCTCATTAACGGCTGAATAGTTGAAAACAAGCGCAATATATACCCCACCCCATGCGGGGAATGAATCACCTGAACAAATTGTATAGCAGGCAAAGCGTCAATTTGCAGCCAAAAAGGAATAATGTGGAAAGGCATTCATAAAATTAATAAGTGGCCACAACACTCACCAATATTCTGGAGAATAAGGGTCAGTACGGCACCAATCCACGTATGGGGAATGAATCACCTGAAAAAATAGTTGTCACAGAGTCAACTTACTGCTCAAAATGACTCCGTCCAGAAGAGTAATTCATAGAAGTGGATGAATCGACCTCCACACTCACCAATATTACAGAGTTAAAAGGATAGTGCTATGCCAATCGGAGAGTTGCACACAAGGGCTGGATGAGTGAATGCTTGAATGCAAAAGGAACCAATGCATGATCATAAGTGGAGACCAAGCGTCCAGACGATCACGTGGGCACGCAAGTTAATAGTGGAAATCAACAAACGGACCACTGAGCGTGAAAAGTGAAACCAAGTACAAAAGCCGATGCCATGTTTCCAAGGGGGAACAAGGTTATGAATCACACATTGAAATGTGCCTGTGAGTACAACATATACCATGGACACATTTAATAGAGACACAATAATGCTATCCAAGAAATTATAACCGGTATACAGAACAACATCAGTCACAATGTAAAACAATGTGTGAACATTAACAAACTTTCAAAAGCAACCACAAAATATCAACAAATGTTTGAATGTTAGGCAGTGTTCAAGAAATACCCAGTTAGAGTCCATCAACCCAGATGACATACAAAGTGGTGGATGACACCATCCTAATTGACAATAAGTGTTGAATCCGGAAAACATATTTACTGCGCAGCATTCCAATCAATAAAGTAATTCAATCCCCTGATGTGACCCTGCGTCAGAAAAATTAATTTCTGTTCCGTTTGCAGCAATTTATGATTAATCTAATTTTGACAAGGGCCACGAATCTTCATTAATATCACCCATTTCAGCTGTGTATGGGAATGTCCCTTCACCATGAAATGCTTGACCATCAGAGCTGTCTCAATATGATCGCGTAAACCGCTCTGGTGCTCAAACATGTGCGTCTTGCATTTACGATTGGTCTTCCCAATGTGCATGAAATCACACGGGTATTTGATCATATACACAAACTTGTTGGTATTACAATTGGTGAAATCCTTCAGTTGCCATCATTTTGCGATACCCAAATCAACATTCAATGTGTCGTAGGTAAATTCACATACCGAGCATGACCCACATCTCCTGTGTATAATAACCCAGGGTAGGCCCCACAGTTCGGTTCTAGTTTTTGGTTTGTTAATACCATGTTGGATATCATAGTGGATGATTACATTTCTAATATTGGTGCTCTTATTGTATGTAATCAAAGGAGTTTGTAAGGCCCTGTCGAAACATTTATGCCAATTTTTGGTAATCACAAATTTGGTTTTGTATGGAATGTTGGTAAAGATGTTAACAAATACGAGTTTATTGGAAGAAGAGTTTTTGTGTGTATTTTCATCCAATAAAACCTCGTGGTTGGTGTTAGCCGCACGTTTAGCAGATTGTCGCAATAATTTCATAGGATAACCCCTATCTTGCAATTTCTCACTAAAATGCAGGGACTACTTATTGAAGAAGTCTAATTTGCTATTGCACTGCTGTTTCTGCAAAGACGGAGGAATTGGTCATATGGCAGATTGTTCTTGATGTGCTTGGCGTGATGGCTCTGAAATTGAAGTAGGGCATTCTTATCAGTAGGTTTGTGGAAAGGTCTGACACATAACACAGGATTTGCAGAGTAAATGGTTGTATCCAAGAAATTCATTTCTACAGAACTAATAATGTGACTACATTTCAAATATCTGTTTTGATTGTTAAGCCAGATGATACACTCTAGAGCATCAATCTGAGAACGAGACCAGATAATACGAATGTCGTTTATGTAACAAAACCATTTACTTACGTTCTCACGGTACCAATTTGTGTTGTGATAGATGGTGTTCTTTTCAAATGAATCTACATTTCTGAGGCTTGTGGAATCTGCTTAGATCACATGCTGTGCATAGGCCGACATCTAGTGGAAGCTGCGGAGTATTACAGTTTGTTTTTCGAAACTCGAAAATGGGCGTCGACCCAGGGCGTGCCAGTAATACTATCCCTAGTGTGACGTCCACTGTACCCACGATCCCTCACGCGTCTAGGATCCTCAGATTGTTTTTTTCCGCCATACTGGTCGGAAGCATTTTGCAGAGTCCCCTGGCCTTAGCCATACTTTTGCTAAAATATTAATTTATTTACATCCTTCCCCATCCCAACTTCGAACTTCGACACTCGACGCCGGCTGGAGAAGAAATCGACCGTCGGCTGCTGCACGACGGATTTGGGCCTCGGAAGGCCTCTGGCCTCGGCCCGGGCCTTGGAAGGCCTCTGGCCTCGGCCCTGCAAGTAGGGAGAGTGGGGGGTTGTACATACTCTACACTCTTGGTATATAGGTACACCTTATACATTTCCTACACTTAACAGCCCGCTGCCTCAAGGTGCGTATGGAGGGTACCCCTTTTCAATTCTGCCCCAAGTGCAATCGCAAATACCCTTGGGTCGACAGGCACGCCACGTGCAATCTCTGCTTGCCGAGGGACCTTCCCGAAGCGAACTGCAGAGCGTGTAGTAGGTTTAAACCTAAGACACTTAAGGACCGTTCGACGAAGCGTTGGGCCCACCACGCCAGGCAGGCGGCCATGGAAGCGGAGGGCGCCTTCAGCGACGCCGTACTTTCGGACGGCGAGGGCATTACGGCGTCGAAAGACAGCCGAGCGCAAGTCCCCGACCTCGGAAGGTTGTCCGGCAGGGGGGCTATGGCGAAGACCCCCGGCGACACAAGCGCTTCACACACCACACACACTAAACACACGAAGTCCAACCGAGACTCGACGACGTCGAGTTCTCAGAAAGAGGCACTAACAGAACGGTCCGATTCGGTGTCCTCTGGGCGCTCTCGATCGAGATCGCCGCATGACTCCAGGCAATCATCCACTCTTGCCAAGAGTGCCTCGCTCCCTAGGCTAACAGAGGTTCGATCGTCGGAAGACGAAGATGACTTCCACCCCCAGGCCGCACTCCAGGAGTCGGAGCCCGCAGTCAAAATCAGCAAGGCCCCACGCTCGAAGGACAGGGACCCTACTCCCGATCCTCGACGCCAGGCGTCGAAAACCTCCGGAGCCACAAAAGGACAGGGAAAACATTTTTTCACTCACGGGGAGGGGGGAAAACAGCAGAAGAAGCAGCCTTTGCACTCTTCCACACCTGTAAAACACACCACTCCCCCTAAACAGACAGACAAAACCAGGTCTGCTGATATGTCTAAAACCAGCAAATCTACTCAAGATAAATCCCAGAGACTTGCTGAGAGAGTCATTACCAGTTCCAAAAAATGGTCGAGTGAAGACATAGATAGGGTCATGTCAAGGGTGTCTTCTTTGGCTGATTTTTACGATAAAAACCCAGAACATTTCCTTTCGTATGATCCACAAGGGGCGACACCCTCAGGCTCTAATGATCCTATCCCCCCATGTAAGAAGCCCCGGTTTGAAACACCGATGAGGTCTACAGACCCCTTCGAGGTACAACCATACTCAAGACCATACTCACTGTATCAAGGAGAGGCTTCCTTTGGTGAGGACCAAGAATTTGGCATGGTAGAAGAGCAAACCGGGACGGGCTACTTTGGGGATGATGAGGACCAAGAAGAGCAAGAGGAAGACCCGGAAACATACAGAGTAGATTCCCCGGTAGGAAACGAAGCCCCGGCTACCGACTCCCCTGTCGATAACCAACCCCTCCTAAACGAGGTTCTCGCACGTGCAGCAGAACATTTCCATATTGACACCCACGGTATCCAGGAGGAGAGGGACTTCGCAGAGGAGTTAGTGGGAGAAAGGAGGCCTGTTGCCCAGACCATCCCTATCCTTAAGTCCATTCAGCGAAGAATAGACCCGTCCCTGGTGAACCCGAACCTCACCAGAGCAGTCAATCCCAGGGTTGAAAAACTTCAGGGCAGCCCAGTCTGACCCTCTCTATATAAGAGTACATCTGAAGCCAGACTCCCTAGTTGTCACCAACACTCGTAAGAGGGCTGGAACACCCTTGTCATCGTCCGAAGCTCCTCCCGACAAGGAGAGCAAAAAACTATATGGTTTCGGCAGGAAAGTAGCCTCAACGTCCGCCTATCAAGCAAGGATTGCAAACTCCACCACCCTGTTGGTCAGCTACAACTGCCATCAGTGGGAAGAAGTCGCAGGCACTCATAGCCTCTGCTCCTGAACCTTTAAAGGGCCAGTTAGCTCGGATTTCCGCAGAGGGTAGAGCTGTGTCTGGTTGCATTTTGAAAGCAACCTTTGACGCCGCAGACAACGCAGGCAGATTGATAGCAGAAGGCACTGTTATCAAGAGACATGCGTGGTTACGGCAGTCTGGTTTTAAGGCAGAAACCCAGGCATCATTGTTGGACAAACCGGTGGAAGCCGATCTGTTGTTTGGTAAGGCGGTCGAAGACGCACTGAAGAATGCCAAGGACGAATACGAGACACTCAAGTCCCTTGGCCAGTTAACCAATAAACCCCCTAACCAGAGAGGGAATAGTAATTTCGTCACCCACGCGGCCAAAATTCCCAGAGAGGATCCAACTATTCCCAGGGGCAGGGTACACAGTGGAACAACAGCCAACAGTCTACCCAGGGTTACGGCAGGGGTAATAGGAGAGGTCGTGGTAAAGGCAGAGGCAGCCCCAGCAAGGGAGGCGGCACGCCTCCACCAAAGCAGTGACGCTCAGTTCAGGGTCCCTTCTCACGCAACCCCAGTAGGGGGACGCATTTCCAACTTCACCCAGGCTTGGGAAGGGATCCCATCAGACAGATGGGTGCTGTCAACAGTATCCACAGGATATTGTATAGAACTACTGCAGCGTCCCCGGAACCATCCTCCACGACAAAGAGTACACTCTTTAGAACATCAGAATATTCTCCTCGAGGAGATCGCCATTCTGCTAGAAAAGGACGCGATAGAACTCGTCCCGGGACACCAGGTAAACAAGGGTATTTATTCAACTTACTTCCTTGTGCCAAAGAAAGATTTGACAATGCGCCCAGTATTGGATTTACGGCCTGCCAACAAATATGTCAAGCCCCAAAGGTTTTGTATGACTACGCTACAAGAGGTAATCCCACTCCTAAAAAAGGGGGATTACATGGCAACCTTGGATATGAAAGATGCTTATTTTCATATTTCCATGTTCCCAGCGCACAGAAAGTACTTGCGCTTCAAGGTGGATAGTCGACACTATCAATTCAAGGTACTGCCCTTCGGGATAGCTTCAGCACCAAGGGTATTCACCAAGGTACTGTCGGTGGCGGCTGCACACCTACGCAGGGAGGCAATCCCAGTGTACCCTTATCTGGACGACTGGCTCATAACGGGGGAAACCCCAGGAATTTGCAGGACAAACATCCAAAGGACTATCGACCTCCTCCACGAGTTAGGCTTCTCAATCAACGAGAAAAAGTCGAGCCTAGTGCCAAGCACCTCCAAACAGTTCCTAGGAGCAATCCTAGATACTCAAGAGGGGTTGACCTTTCCTTCAGAAGAAAGAATTCGGAACATACTACTGCAAATTCCGCATTATCAGTCCGGTCAACAAATAACGGTACGCAAAGCAATGCGTTTACTGGGCATGATGGCGTCATGTATTTACCTGGTCCCCCACGCGCGCCTGCGCATGCGTCCCATGCAGGAATGGTTGGCGAACAGTGGTCTCAGGCAAGTGGTCAGTGGGTCGAT
The DNA here is from genome assembly GCF_040938575.1 of Ambystoma mexicanum. Lineage (NCBI taxonomy): Eukaryota > Metazoa > Chordata > Amphibia > Caudata > Ambystomatidae > Ambystoma > Ambystoma mexicanum. The sequence goes on from NC_090926.1 coordinate 19,404,301, forward strand.
CTAGTGGTCGTTTCGCCAACACTAGTACAAAGCCTTCACTGGTGGACAAGAGAGAATCTTGCACAGGGGAAACCCTTTTACGATCCCGAAGTACAGGCAGTAGTCACTACCGATGCATGTCTGACGGGGTGGGGAGCTCACCATCTCCACCACACAGCTCAGGGTCTCTGGTCTCCCTCAGTGGCCAAGAACCACATCAATCTGCTAGAGCATCTGGCAGTATTCAGAGCGCTTCAAGCGTTCGAGCCCCACCTACTAAACCTGTCAGTGCAAATCCGGACGGACAGCACAACAGCCATGTTCTACCTGAACAAGCAAGGAGGGACTCGTTCGCCAAATCTGTCCAAGCTTGCCCAGAAAATATGGATATGGGCACTCAGACGGAACATCTTCCTGTCATCACAACATGTTCCAGGGGAGCTCAATTCCCTAGCGGATGCTCTGAGCAGAGACTCCCTCCCAGAGGAACACGAATGGGTTCTACACAGAGAGGTCGTAGAAGATATCTTCTCTCAGTGGGGTTTCCCCACTATAGACTTATTCGCCACAAGCGAAAACAGACAATGCCCAGGATTTGCATCCAGATTCCCCCAACCAGACTCCCAGGGGAACGCCCTGTGGATGAACTGGTCATGGATGTTTGCGTATGCTTTTCCACCAACTCCTCTCATCAGGAAAGTGGTGAACAAGATGAACAGAGAGTCGATGACGCTCGTCCTAGTTGCTCCCATGTGGGCAAGACAACCGTGGTTCCCACACCTACGCAGGATGGCGGTGTACGAGCCCATCAAACTTCCAGCCTGGTACAACCTACTGTCCCAGCACCAAGGTCAAACAGTGCACCAGCAACCCAACTCAATGAACCTGGCAGCATGGCTCCTGAGGTCATAGAGTTTGGACATCTCAATTTGCCTCAGAGGTGTATGGACATCCTAAAGGAATCTAGGAAACCAAACACAAGGCACTGTTACTTTGACAAGTGGAAGAGGTTCGTTATCTGGTGCCAGAGTAGACAAATCAACCCTGTTGATTGCACTCCTTCCACTATTGTTACATACATGCTCCACCTGCTAGATGCAGGACTGGTTTTTAACTCACTGAAAGTGCACCTGGCAGCCCTGTCGGCATACACCACTTCCCATAGCAAGATCTTGTGGTGGAAAGTACCAGTAGTTAAAGCCTTCATGGAAGGAGTAAAGAGACTTCACCCTCCTATTTCAAACCCACCACCAGGGTGGGACCTTAATGTGGTGCTAGCCAAGCTCATGGGACCCCCTTTCGAACCCATGCATAAAAGCAGTCTCAAACACCTGACTTATAAAACAGCCTTCTTAGTAGCTATTACTTTTATAAGAAGGGTCAGGGAAATTCAGGCTCTGTCAGTGCAGGATCCCTTCTTTACTGTCCATAAAGACAAACTGGTTTTACGCACACACCCTAGGTTCTCACCTAAGTTTATATCAAAATTCCATGTAAACCAGTCCATCGAGCTTCCGGCTTTCTTCCAGGACCCGCAAAGCTCGGCTGAGGTGAAACTACACACCCTAGATGTGCGTAGGGCGGTCCTCTACTATGTAAATAAAACCAGACCGCTAAGAAAAACAGATCAACTGTTTGTCTCCATAGCTACAGGCAGAGAGGGGGATCGCGTCTCTAAAGGTGCCATCTCGAAGTGGATTATTAACTGTATCCAGCTGTGTTACTCACTCGCTGAAAGAACTCTGCCTTTCATGCCAAGAGCCCACTCTACTAGAGGCATTGGGGCCACTCTGGCTTTCATTGCAAATGTACCCCTTGACACCATTTGCAAAGCAGCTACTTGGAGCTCTATTCACACTTTTACTCAGCATTACTGCATTGACACCCATTCCAAGGCAGATACACAAGTGGGACAAGCGGTTCTAAGACACTTATTTGCTCATGACCCTTCTCACATCCCACCTCCTTCAGGTACTGCTCGCTAATCTATACACAGCATGTGATCTAAGCAGATTCCACAAGCCTCAGAAGGGATACATTACTCACCGTAATAGTATTTCTGATGCTTGTATCTGCTTAGATTCACATGTGACCCACCCTTCCTCCCCTCTGAGAGAAAGCGCATGATTGCTTGTAGTCTTACCTTTCTATCTATCTGCTTGGATTATCTGTACTCACGCTACTTCTCATGCTACCTCATGTCAGAAAAAATACAATCTGAGGATCCTAGACGCGTGAGGGATCTTGGGTACAGTGGACGTCACACTAGGGATAGTATTACTGGCACGCCCTGTGTCGACGCCCATTTTCAAGTTTCGAAAAACCAACTGTAATACTCCGCAGCTTCCACTAGATGTCAGCCTATGCACAGCATGTGAATCTAAGCAGATACAAGCATCAGAAATACAATTACGGTGAGTAATCTATCCCATACATTGGCCGCATTAGGAGACATGGCTGCACCCATGGCAATCCACTCAACCTGTAGATAGAACTGGTCCTGAAATTTGAACAATTTCTTGGTTAACCCCATTTCCAAGCACCAAATGTTGTAGGTGTTAGGAACTGGATGGTCATCCTCATGACCTAACAAAACCTCACTAATCACTTCCAAAGTGGCTTGTTCAAGGAATGCGTGTATGCAATGACTCTATATCCATACAAATAAGGAGCTGTTGTGTAGAATCAAACCTTATGCCTTCAATTCGATTAATGACACTCCTGGTATCTTGGACAAAAGAGGATATTTTGGACACAAATGGACATAAATATCTGTCCGCAAATTTGGACAAAGGTTCCAAAATGGAAGACACTCCTGACACAATTGGTAGACCTGGAGGGTGTTGCAAATTTGTATGAATCTTCGGTAGGATATAGAAGATTGGTACAGGGGTACCCTTCCTTATCAAATATTCGGCTTCCTGTTTGCTGATCCATCTGTTGGCTAATGCGCCTTCAACCTTAGCTTCAATGATTTTAGTGAGTTTGACAGATGGATCTCCAGGTAATTTCTGATAGCTAACTCCATCAGATAACAGTCGTTCACATTCATTGATATAGTCAGTGTGATCGAGGATGACTACACCGCAACACTTATCTGCTTGTCTGATGATGATGATGTCCATATTTTGTCCAAGACACTTAAGTAAAGACAACTTATGCCTGCTCAAATTGGAATGTCTGGAGACGACATTGGCTTCCAATTTGTCCAAATTCGCCAAAACCTTTTCCTGAAAGTGTCAATTCTGGTGAACGAGTGTTGCAAGGAGGACAAAAATAGGAAGGATTCCCAAGGCTAAAACGATTCAGAGACGCTTTTAAAAAGCTCTTAGAAAAATCTTGTAGATGTACCTACCTTACCTTTCACAATACGGAACATTGACATTTAAAGATTTACAGTGTGGGTACCAGGCATGCAATCTGGTGGTTACATGCACCATATAATGGGCTTCCACGAACACCAATTTAGATTATCCACTTTTTTTTTTTTAATTAAAATTTGTTTTTAGTGCGAAAGCACCTTTACAAATTAAGACAAATTAATACATTCCTTTCAATAAATTAACAAATATTACAGAACAGTAAATTATACAATATAATACGCATCCGTTCCAACATCCAACAAATATATAAAAATGTTAGTGATCAACTATACAATAACTTTAAAAAAAAAAGAACATGTTCCATCACTTGTAAGTATTTCAGACTTTACACTGATATAACTTCTAGCTGAGTGGCTATAAAGTTTACTAATCGTGCAGTAGCAAGAATTACTGTGTTGTTAGAACCCCTCATACAGTTCAACCATATGTAGTTTCTAGCAAAAGGTGTGTTTGCTAGTGCAAATTCTTTCAACATATTTACACGGGTGTTTTCAAAGTGAATACAATAAAGAAACAAATGTTTAAGTGATTCTTGTATCTCTCTGCAGAATCTGCAAATATCGTCAGGAGGAGTATCGTGATTCTTTGCCCAGTGCTTGGTTCCCATTTTTGTATAGATAAGATCAAGTCTAAATAACATATATGTTCTACGGACCTCTTTACATGGACATAGTCAAATACGACAACCGTGGAGTTTGAGGATGGATACATTTTGCATACTCGGTAAATAAAGTGTATAAGTGAAGTTGGTCTATGCATTCTGCCCAATCATTTAAAAAAAGCTTTTTTTTAGCCTTCTTCATGTGCAGTTGAAGATCGCACGGTAACATATTAATTTTATCTAATAACATGTTCATTCTGCATTTGAATTGTGCAACAGATGATTATCCACTGTAACTTCCTACCAAGAACAATACTGCCCACCCCCCTTTATGGTGGACAATATCAGCACGTTATTCACTGTGCACGTTTCCTGCATGTAAAGTATAGGAGAGCCCTCAACTGTAGACAGTAGCCCTAGCGATTGCCATAGACTATTTATAATCCATTCTCCCTATTGCACTGCAATTCACAGAATACAGCTGAGCCCCACGAAAAACGTGGTCCAGCTGTCACATAGTCGCAGGGTTCAAGTCGAGGGTACATGTGGGGGGACAAAGTGCCCCCACTTTATTCAGAGGGTGGACTCAGTCCCACAGCTAAAAGAGAAGCATTGGATGTCATCTTTGAATTTATGAATTAAAGCAGACCTTGGGGATCAAACCGCAGTGGTCAGGTTTGTAAGCCAGACACTTCACCACTGCACTATATAACCTGATGAAAAATCACAAACAGCTAAAGGTGAAATATCCCATTCCGGTACTGAAAGTCCGAGGAAAAACATTTGTATTGGTTCTTGGAGTTTAAAACATGCACATCTTTTTAACGTTTTCAAAATCACTATTAGAAGAAAATATCCTCTTGGTTTTGTGTGGGAGTTGATTTTATGAAAGGCAAATGTGAGTCGTCCTGTGCAATTTGGGTGGTTATGCAAAGCCAATTTAATGAAATGTGCATATTTCACCTTGATATGTTGATGAGGCCTTCCACTTGATAGGACTTGATCCCTGCATAGTCACTGACATAGCAGTCATATCTGTGCCTAAATACAATGCTGTGCATGATTCTTTCGAATGTTTTAAACGGTGTGCAGTCATAATGTCGACATCAATAATGTCGACAGTCAAAATGTCGACAAATTAATGTCGAAAAACAATAATGTCGACAAACAAAAATGTCGACATTTTTCGATATTTTTTCGAAATTTAATTTAGTGTATGCATAAATAAATAAATATATATATGATGTGTTGAGTATGAGGGGTGGTTGGGGGGGTGTGGGGGGGGTGGCAGGGGGGTGTTGGGTGAGGGGGGGTTGGGGGGGGAACCCCCCCATAGTAAATACAATTATTTATTTAATTATTAAATAAATAATTGGTATGTGTTGAGTATGAGGGGTGAAAGGGTGGTTGGGGGGGTGTGGGGGGGTGGCAGGGGGGTGTTGGGTTGGGGGGGGGACCCCCCCATAGTAAATGATCCTTTTTTAGGTTATTTATTTATTGAATAAATAAATAAATAAATAAATAATTGGTATGTGTTGAGTATGAGGGGTGAAAGGGTGGTTGGGGTGTGTGGGGGGGGTGGCAGGGGGGTGTTGGGTGAGGTGTTGATAGTTTTAAGGGTTTATAGTCATAATGTCAAAAAAAAAAAATGACTTTTTACATTATAAGTATAGGATGTCGACATTATTATTTTCGACATTTTTTTTTCGACATTTTTGTCTGTCGACATTTTTTTTTCGACATTATGACTATAAACCGTTTTAAACTAGTCCTCTGTACTGGTAATTGAATAGTCACCTAATGTAATGCTTTTTATTTCCATTTTTGCACAGACTACAGTCTTCCACCCCACAATGCTTTGAACTCTGAACAATGGCAGTAGGCGCCATACAAAAAATCAAATGACATAGAGGGGAAGTAACATCATGGTAGAGACTAATACGGAAGGGACGGAAGAAAGAACAGCACAGGGAGGAGGTGACGTGATACAGAAGGTGGTGCAGAGAGGGCTGCAGGGATATCACCAGGAAGAGGGAGGAAAGTCGATAAAGGAGCGTCAGGGGATGTTGGTACAGAGAGAGGAGCAACCTTTAGCTAGTATGAGCAAGCAGGTTCTGGAGGGTCCTTTTGGCCTCGAACAGGACCAGATAGTGGGATCAATCAAGCGGTGGCCAAGGAGATAACTAAAGGTTTACAGAGGTAAAGAAAAGGAATCCAAGAGGAAGAGCCTTGTAATGTCTGTAACATCTGAAGGGTGCGGGATAAGGTATCCCCTTAATGCACCTTATGAACTGGGATAACCTACCTCTGAGACTAGGAAGGCTTAGTTATCAGCATTCAATGGGGGAGACATTGGGCAATGGTAAGCTCCTGAGGAGGCAGGGACCCAACCTCATTAAGGAGAGAACCACCCTGGCATTCGTTTTGTTTGGGAATATTCTGTGCACAATTTCGTAACAATACCCTAATTAAAATAGTTAATCCTTTCATCCGGCCTGTCTGTCCTTTTTGACACAGGTGGAACCCTGCAACTCCTCCTTTCTCTGACAGCAGCATGTTAAGTGCCAGCTTCTGCCCTTGGCTTCCAGGAAGTGCAAAGCTGGAGACAACACACACATTACAGAACAGAGTGTTGCTAATGCAGACCGAGAAACGTAGGACAATCTACACTGGGGTACTAAAGCTGCATGCAGTCAGGCTGGTATCTTTGCAGGTGGCTGGTTGATGGAGTCGCAGTGTGTGTGGTCTGGGAGATTGAAGCTCTGGATTTGTTCTAGAGATGCTGTTCTTGGAGTAGCCCACTCCAAGATGTTAGAAATTGTATACAAGAAAGGCATATTGTGTCATTAACAGAGTTTTTTGTTTGTCCTTTTGTATTGTTAAGCAGAGTTTTTCGGGGACTGGTAATTGTGGTGTTGCTGTGTGGTGTGGTGGGGGTAGAGTGAGGTGTAATATTGACTGTGTTGACTCGTGAACGTTGCACAGCAGTGTCGTCTGTAGGGATTGTATGCTGGTGAAGTTTATGATTAGGGTAAGGGGCTTTGTCCTTGGTGTAGATTGTTGAGGTTGCAGTGAAATTTGGGGAGTGAGGCCTGGTCAGAGCGACAGCGATACGATATGTATTCTGGGAATGGAGTTGGGGACGGGAGCGGGTAATCGGTATATGGAAACGGAAATGTCAAAAAAGTCAAATCATTACTATTTTTATACCTTAGTTACAAAAACAATGTATTTGTATATTTCTATTTTTAGGTACAGCACTTGGGAACCAGAAGAGAACATTCTGGACTCTCGACTCATTGTGGCTTTTGAGCAAAAGTGAGCTTTGTTCATTCACTTTCTGGTGCCTGTGATCAGTGTTTGATGTCAAGCTGTTTGCCCACCCCAACTGGTCAGGCTGGTCTATAGATTGCTGGCGCTGTCCCTGTGCTACCTTTAAATATCCTCTCTTGCAGCCACTGTCCATGAGGCATTTGGCCCTGTATCCCTTGCATAGACTCCCTCCTCTGCACCTAATGTCCAGCATAAATTCATTTTGGGATTGAGGTGCTTGCCCCTGTATTTCATGCATAGTCCCACTCCCTCGCTGCATAGTCCTACTCCCTCGCACCTAATGTCCGATATAAGGTCCTTTTGAGGATTGAGTTTCTTGGTCCTGTATCTCTTGCATAGACCCTCTCCCTCGCACCTAATGACCTTTGTAAGATCCTTTTTGTAGATTGAGCCACTTGCCCCTGTATTCCTTGCATAGACCCCCTCATTTACACCTAATCCAATGTAAAATCCTTTTGTTGATTGAGCCGCTATGCCCTGTATTCCCTGCGTAGACACCCTCATTCACACCTAAACCAATGTAAAATCCTTTTGTTGATTGAGCCGCTATGCCCTGTATTCCTCGCATAGACTCCCTCATTCACACCTAATCCAGTGTAAGCTCTTTTGGTAGATTGCGCAGCTTGGCCCCGTATTCCTTGCATAGACTCCCTCATTCACACCTAATCCAGTGTAAGCTCTTTTGGTAGATTGCGCAGCTTGGCCCCGTATTCCTTGCATAGACTCCCTCATTCACACCTAATCCAGTGTAAGCTCTTTTGGTAGATTGAGCCACTTGGCCCTGCATTCCTTCCATAGACCCCGCCCATTGCTCCTAATTTCCTGCGTAATCTCCTTTTGTAAATTGAGCTGCTTGTCTCTGTGTTATGTGTTTCTTGGTGATTTCATGTCAACATGCGCAGGGACCTGACTTGGATGTTTTGGATTTTTCTTTCACTTCAGAGAGAGGGAGCAGGAGATGTATGGGCCGAAGAAGCGGGGGCCAAAGCCCAAAAACTTCCTCCTGAAGGTAACGTGGAGAATGAGAAATGACCGCTTTAGAATTCCGCCTGTCCTACCCTCCCGCTTAGCATTATTTTGCTTATACCAGCTTTCTGCGCCTTACAGAGAAAATACATGAGAGAGGTCACCCTCTTCTATGCACAGCAGGTGCCCAGAATCCTATGTGTTATTTCTAAGGCATGCATAAAATGGGAGCACACATGTTTGGGTAGGTTGTTTCTCTCAAATATCTATGCCTCCTTGCGCTGCCACTAATTAATAATCGAGAGTACAAATTAAATGCACAAAGTGACTTTACTTTGTTCCCCTTCTCCAAATGTGCCTGTGGTTAATTTTCCAATCTCATCCTAATTGCTCACCCTGAAGACTCGATACATTACTAAAGGACTTGATCGGTACTCCTTTCCATCCGAAGGTGTACTTTGGCCATCTCCACATGGTTCCGGACGAGCTGGCCTTTTCTTCTGAGAGTATGCGTAACTTTAACTGTTCTGTATTCCTTTGGCACAAAGACGAAGAATTTGAGAAGATATGTCTTCTTCTTAGATAAATGCTGGTTATCAGGACCGTATCCTCCTTGGAGCTTCCTTTGTTTTTCATTTATTGTCTTCCGTAGTCGGCATGGCTCTCTTCCTGCCCCCTCACACGATTCTGTGCACAGCTACTGCACTATCTATCCCATTTTATTTTACCAACCCGGCAGGAGAAACCGAGTGGCCAGCAGTCTGACGTTCCTCCTCTTCCTGGTTGTGTGCAACCTTTGTGTTGTTCATCTTTGTGAAACACAGCAACAGTTTAGCTGAATGGAGATTGGAATGTGGTACCCCATCTAGTCCACGCAGACAGTGATTTCCCTCAGAGCCATGCTTAGATCGTGCTCATTCCTCACTCCAGCGACTCATAACGCTTATGTATTTTAAAAGAGAGTCTGTAAGGGGGAGCAAGCGGGTGAACTCAAGCTCCTGCATGCTCTAGACGAGTTTTTAGAATCTGTGCAATTTACTTTTTTTTGGATTGATCATATTTTCAAGAAAACTTACCCTGACAGACTTCTAAGAATGATGACAAATATTGATGTAAAGTGTTCCTTGCTGTTACAATGCGACTGACTCAACCCAAGTCACCTGTCAGGCAGTAGTGGATTTAGACCTCCAAATCCACGTTTCAGCCTGTGCTGCCTGTCATTTTGGCCTTTTATTAGTGTCCCACCACAAATGGAATTCGCTTCCATAGTATGTTACTTTGAATTAAATAAATGTTCCTCAGCTGCACAAAATGAGTATATACTGCACTTAGCTAGGTGACAAGTTCCATGCTTCAAAGAGCTAGAAAAACGACCTCTAGCCCAGTCAATCGCTCTAATTCCTTTTGGTTCTTCCTTCCCATGCATAATCTTTTTTAACAACAGCATCTTTTGCTTCTGTCATTCCCAGGCCCGTGCCCAGGCAGACGCCCTGCGCATCAGCGATGTCCACTTTTCCGTCAAGCCAGGCCCCAGCACCTCGCCCAAGCTCCACTCCAGTGCTGCCGTCCATCGTCTGAAGAAGGACATCCGCCGCTGCCACCGCATGTCTCGTCGGCCCTTGCCTCGCCCAGATCCGCTGTCGAGTGGTGGGCCCCGGCCACCTCCTTCCCCATTCTCAGAGACAGTCCGAATCCTCAACCGAAAGGTGAAACCACGGGAACCCAAACGTAGCCGCATCATTTTGAATCTGAAAGTGATCGATAAGGGTGGTGTTAAGCGTCCGATGGGTGCCCCACGCACTAAAATACCGTCCCGTAATCGAGTCATTGGCAAGAGCAAAAAGTACAGCGAGAGCATGCTGCGCTCACAACTGCAACACCTTAAATTTGGCTCCTTCTCGATGTATGGCAAGCCGCCAGCTGCTGCCCAGGATCTAGAGCGCAGCAAAGCACAGGACAGTGGTGGTCCAGGGATAAGCTCTGCTGGTGGTTCCATTGGCCTTCGTGCCCCTGGTGATTTGGCATATGATGATGATGACGAGAGTAGCTCCAGCTCCTCAGAGTGTCTTTCTACTGTACCTCCCCGCTCCCGCATTACACCCCCCCAGATGCAACCTGAAGCACAGAGTGCTGCCCTGCCTGCTTGGCGGGAGTCTGAAGCACTGGATCTGTCGCTCCCGAATGACTCAGCTGCCAGGAAACGGGCTGCAGTGCCGCCAGTTGGGCAGATGCCATCTTCAGACCTGGAGGAGGAGGATGACACCGGTGGTGACTGGCGTCCAGATATGTCACCATGCTCCAATGTTGTTGTCACTGATGTAACCAGCAACCTTCTGACTGTCACCATCAAGGAGTTCTGCACTGCTGAAGACTTTGAGAAAGTTGCCACGGTGGCCAAATAGGTGGCATTGTTCCCACTGGGACAGAAGTGGGGTGGAGGGTGGAATGTTTGCTTTCACTGGTGCTAAACTCTCCGAATCATTTCAATGATTAACCACCATGTTTCCTCCCTCCTTCCACAACAGGAAAGCTGGTTCCTTCATTCCTCTCAATGGTGTCAAGCTTTATTTTTGCGGTTTACTTTTCTTGACCGAACTGCACTGGCCAGCCGCCATCACAGGAAACGCAATCCGACTGCACAGTGTTGTCACGAGTGTTTTCTAGAATCTTGCCGCCATCAGAGAATGCTCAGTATAGTTGCAGGTTGGCCTCACAATGTGTTTTCATGAATTGTTTTAAAAATGTCTTGTCATGATAGGAATCTATTCATGATAACCGAAAAATAACATAACAATGTGTTTTACTCTTTCAATTTGGATGTCTCTTGCCATCATAGAACACTGTACATGGGTGCAATGTGATGACATCACACTGTGTGTCTGCATCTTGTTCATTCCATATATCACACCATCACCGAACTCCATATAGTTGCATAGTGATTAATCCTATTGACTTTTTATTTGCCCTGCATTAGATATAGCTAAACATGGGAGTATTAATATCACATTTCTTGTATTGGTTCCTGTATCTCTTTTGCCATAACCATCGTCATTGCAGGGCTGGTGGGGGGTGGGGCGGTGCATGCTATTATGTGAACTATAAATTATTTGTAGAATTTCATTAGGAGTTTGACTTTTGGTCTATGTTGTTTTTGGCTAAAAGTCCTGAATGTGTCTAGAGCAGGTGGAATCCAGACTTGTGCAAAACCACCAAATCCTATAATTTGGTAGGAGATGCTAAGTCCCACAAGTAGTCTATTCACCCTATGCCTACGAGCTGTTGTGCAAAGGCTGCAAACCCCTACGGTTATTTCATTATTGCAAATATCAAACTGCTTATATTTAATGAAAGAATTGGGACACTGATTTTGCATGCCATTGGTTCTAGGAGGTGGAGAATTCCTGCGCAAGAGATATCGTCTACTCCCGTTAGAAATAACACAATTCACTCCTCCATTGAGGGTCCATGTGTACGCAGCATATGCACAGGCCTCAGTAGAAGCTATGATGGTTGGGCGTGTGGCTTCGTACTAGTGCCTAATGTCTATGGCTTTGCACCCAGAAAACCTATGTTTAGGTCCCATTCTAACATACCATGTGTGCCTGCGTTAAACACGTTCTCTGCCTGTACCTTCCTAAGTAAATTTGTAAATTGGGGAGTGCTTGGAAGTAGTGCATAGCGATGTTTAGGGGTGTAAATTGAGCTTCGTGAGTGTAGTACTTATTATCAACCTCCCCTCTCCAATATCTATCATAATAATCTGTACTGCTGGGCCCCTTAGCCCGTCTGCTGCAGACCTCTTGGATGTCATGGCTGCAGGACAGCACACGTGGAACATTCCTGCCTCCCAAGATGTATGGTCGCAAGTTCTGGCACTTATGTGCCTACTGGCTCCCTAATTATTCCTTTTCATCTACTGATGGATGTTCCTTGCTTAGCTATTGATTACCCAATGCATTGTCTCTGTAGGGCTCTGACAGCAAAGCCACCAAGGTTTAATCACAACTAAACCTCTTCTCAAGACCTATCAGGGCACACTTTCAAAGACCGTACAACATTTTTGTAGTTTCATAAAGAGGAGAACCCACCAAAAAGTGGCCTTTGGTTTCCAGAAGGAAGCAAGTAAAGGATTCAAGAATCCCTTCCTTCATTATTGCTGCCCATAAAAAGCAACAAAGCCCAGTATCCCTCCATTCATCAGGAAGCATGCCGCTTCACTGAGGGCCCAGTTATCTACAAGCCTAGAGATGAACAAGGAGGCACTCGTGCGGAGATACTCATGGCCCCTCGCAGTGTCTGGTCGAGCATTCCTGTTTCCTCTACCCTGAGATCCTCCTCCTCATATGTACTTACTTAGACCCTCCAACATTTGCTCATCCTTGGCCTATCAGTGAACACCCCAAAGTCCTTTTTATCAATCCAGTGACTATTTTTTATTGGGGCAAGTATGGATACAAGTATATGGAACACCTTCTCTCCTCCAAAAAGTGTTCAGGCTCTTAAGAAGCCCCACAGCTGCGTCCACAGCAGATCCCCATTTAAACTTGGTGGTTCCATGGGGTTGTGTCTGATGGCATTGGGCATTCAAAAATGCAGGAGTCCTCATCCAACCAGACAACTCCACTGCAACGAACAAACTGGGAGGCACCCACTGTCAACTCCTGGTAGTGAACATGGGCTTGTGTTCCTGTTGGCCTGAGCTCAGCACACCCTGCAAGATCCTCTGAGCAGGCTAACCCAGGTCATCGATAGTTTGGTCTTAATTCTTTTCCAAACATGTGGCTACTCCATCGTGATTCCAGTAGTGTCTAGTCAGAATTGACAAGCATTGATTTTTTCCGCTGGATTGGCCATAGGTAATTCCTACCCATGGCACGTCTGGCCTGATCTGTCAACCTTCTCCCCAAGATAATGAAAAATCCAGAGGAGCTCTTGGTGACCTACAATTTACAATGCTTCGGCTTTTAGGCAAGTACGTTTGGTTCTCAGACATGTTGTGCCTGACAAGGAGCTCCCTACTCATTTGACCAACTTTGCGAAATTGCTGGTGGGGGGAAGAGTGCTTCTTCTATCCCACCAACAGTGGCTGCAGTCATTCACAGGACTTGGCTTCCTGGTTTCTAAGGAATCATTCTATTGACATCTGAAAAGTCACCTACAAAATGCTCCACAAGAAACCATTTAAAAATGAGAGATTCGTAAAAATATATTTCCTGGATGTTTGCTCAACATCAGATGCTATATTCATACATACCAGGCTCCCTTTTTAATAGCTATCATTCTATGCCAGAACTGTTTCGATGCACTGCCCTGCAGCCGGGACATTGAGTGAAGAAAACAAAGTGCTCTAAGGGTTACAAGCATATAAGTCACTATGGTGAGTAACTTGTACTATTTCTTTTCCACTCACAAAATGTATGCAGTGCGATTTAAGCAGACTTGAAGGAATGTGGAACAAGGTAATGTGTGCTTTAGTGAGGCAGTGGTGCACGGATGAAAATATACAAATGGCAATTTGTGGATATCTTTTTGGTTCCTCTCGGTGCACCAGATGCGGGAACTCCTTGCTTGGAAAGGGAGAATATAATAGTCCCACAGATCCACCAACAGCTACTTCTAGAACTTGCTAAAAATTTCTTTATTTCTACCTGGGTATGTATATTTGTGTGCGTGCGTACGTTTATGCACATACACACACCCATATACACGCACATTATATATGGTTAATATTCTCTCAACTTGCCCTTGTATTGCCTGCAATGCCTAACCGCGCCTGCAGTAGGAGAAATTGGATTGCAGCAAACATAGTGTCTTCACCTTTGACTATACCTCTAAATTTGTTTTGTTTATTTGATGCTCCACTGAGACTTTGTTCTCCTAAGAAAGTACCCTTCTACTTCTGTGGTTGGTGTCTTCTATATATGCTCCTCTCTTGCCCTTTTCACTACCTTCCCAGCGCCCCTCATACCCTTCCGTCCTTCATGTTGTAGCTCACTATGAAATCCGTCCATCAGATGTAGCCGGACATCTCCAGTATCAGAAGTGGGCCTAGCCATAACCAAACTCACCCTACCCTCTTCCCTTGTGGTTTAGGATTGCCCTTAGCACACTTTAACATAACACACCTAGATTCACACAGCCTCCACTCGCCACTTAGCTGCATGTTCAGATCCCCCTCAATTTCCTCACCTGGTTGCTTGTAGATCTCTTCCTGCCAAATTGCCCGCACTCATTCTTCCCCCGTTGCTAGCTCCCCGCTCCCATGTATCTGTGCTTCCTTTACTGCTTACTTGTAAAGCGCTCTGTTGCTTCTGAAGGCTGAATAAATACCCTAACAATATTAATACTAATACACAATAAGATATAGTTCCTTTTGTGAAAATTGTGGCTTTCATGATCTAGAGGATATTCTGAAACCACAGGCCCTGCGGAGACACACTTTAATGGAAATTGGTCAAAAAAACGTGTTCTATTTAAAGAGGTTTCGGGAGGGAGAGACACATGCTCTTACAATGAGAGAGAAGGTATTTTATCGAGTTGAAGAGCAGAGACCAGTCACTTTGCTCACATACTATTGCACTCAATTCATTTTATTTATTGTGCTATTGGATACTTCAGCAGGTTATATGAAGTGTAAAACCTACTTTTCTTTCCGGGGTGTGACCCTTAACGCCTGAGCTGACAAGTTGAAGAAACGTAACAATGCCAGGGAATAGACAATTCAACTCTTGACCCTTGATTTGATAAATTATGTACCATACATTTGGGTGATTATTACTGAGCATAAAAGCCGGAGAGATCTGGCATAAAGCACAATGTTACAAAAATAAATTAAAATAAAGTGTTAGTGGAGATGGGCTCTGGGTTGCTCACACTGGATTGTCATCCATGACAGGGCTATTTTTTAGGAGGGACTGCACTTGCTAGTTAACAGCAGTTGTTTGGTCTCTTACCACCCTACCACTACCCCCACTCTAACTTTCCGGGTAGTATGGGCACCCAGCCCCTCAAAATACATAATCTGGAGCACATTCTGCAGTGCCAGAATGATGGTGTCACCTCTTGTTCAGTGATTGTGCTACAGACCTGGCCGCAGCAAATGTAACCTTGCCTTATAGGAGTAGGGGCCAGTTCTATATTTTCTTCCACCACCACCTGTAGGATATTAATGTGTTTTCCTATTCCTCAGTAAGATTGATACTCTGCCACACCGACAGCCTGCTTTTTCTGGGTGCTTTCAAATACACATAGAAAGACACTTAAATGTTATTGCAACAGCTGTCAAGTGACTGACAGCATTCAGGAGATATTTATCCTTGGACAGAGAAATCTGTGCAGGCCCCTGGGTGAAACAGATCTAATTTTATTTTTGAATAACATAACATTTTTTAAATGCTTTAAATCGATTTAAAGAGACTGACATAAACACTAATATGTTCATGAAACATTTCAACTTATGCCAAAATTCCTATTGTTTTTCATTAAAAAAAAAAATAACAATAACTTGTTATTTTTCTGTGTATATAATTTGTTAGCTGACACATATTCTGGTATTACTGTAATTATTCTAACCCCATAGCTAGAATATGAGGGCAAAACGGCCAAACAGATGGTCCTTTTTTAAATCAATTTAACAGGAATACTGCACCCTTTCATAGATTACTCGTGAAATCGTTTTATTTCACTGCATGCCTCTTGTTGAGCATCACACACACCCCTGTCTCGGTATCGGGTTCACAATTCAGTGACCTTAATACGTTGGCATTGTGTGGAAATGTTTCAGGATGTTGCCCACCTTGCCGTGGAGCTAAAAGGTAACGGTTGCATAGAATTACAAATATATTAAATTTGGCTAACATTTCATTATCATCTGAGACAGACATTTTAATTCAGATTTACCAAATGGAAGCCAAATCTAGCTGCAGTGTCTCAAAGCGCTACACAAAACACCAAAACAAACTGATTAATCAAAAACATAAAAATGCTATTAATTACTTGTTAATTGCAATCACAGGTACACTTTTTATTTCGGCCAGAATGAATTCTTATGTAGGATTTTGCTGTCAACTGTTCCTCACCCCCACTCACTCCAAGCCTCCTGCAAGAGGAGTAGTGACGAGGGACCTTTTGTTTCTGTTGATGCACAAGTCCTGGCCTTGTGGATGAAGTCCACAAGGCAGGAGGAAAGTAAGCAGCAAGGCCTTTGCCTGAGTTGGGAAATCCTGTGTAGCTAGAGGGGCAGGCAAGGTGAATACTTTTGTATGGCAACTTGTGGAGGAGTTCTAAGGGGAAAAAGCAATGCGACTATTTTGGTTAGGACAAAGGGAAGGGAAACTCCTTTTAAGCACAAAGTATTAATACATTTTAATGAAGATTAGTATTTTGAAAAGCATGATAGAGATAAGGTGCCATGAAACTCACGATTGCACCACCAAAGTGGTAGAAAAGGTTTTCCCCAATATATATGTTCAACGTGGCGATTGTTAGGCGGTGGAGGAGACTCTGATCAGTTAACTCACTACCTCAGGAAAATAAAATGATGACAAATTAGATTGTTGTTTTTTCTTTTTTGGCTGGTGGTGACAGCTTGCATTGGACTTCTTCACTAAAAAGGTGCCTATTTTGGAAGACCTTATTGAGGTATAATCCTGTTGAAAACAGTCACCCCCCACTTTGGGTTTGTTTTACCCTCCAGCTTTTACTGCACAAGCCCACGATGGACCAGGAAAAAGATAAAAAGAGGCTGAATTCCCATTCTGAAGGAAACCGGATTCCAAAATGGCTACCATTCGGGATGGGACTCCTCCGTGGCCACAATTAGGAGTGGTTAATATTTGTCAAGGAAGGAGGAGTCAAACATTTTGGGGTTCTATGTGGTTTCATCAACCACATTTACCTCATCGACATTTAGTTTGATTTGTGTTGGTCGTACAGGTTCTGCTTTTCTTCTTTAAATGGGGGTCGCCCCACAACCACATAACCCCCCCTGCACATCACCTCCTCACACCTCATACACATAACTCATAACCAACAGGAGCCAAACTAAAAGTCAACAAGGTAAGTGTGGTTGAAGAGACCACAGATTACCCTTTTTCTGGGCACAGCTAGACGCTTCTGAATCGAAATGCACTGAATGCTGTTTTGGAGATATGATTCCAGGAATCTTTGTGGAAGAATTCATGGCCCATCTGAGGCTAATTTGGACATGCTGTGGAGGGGGTGTGATTCCAGGAATCTTTGTGGAAGAATTCATGGCCCATCTGAGGCTAATTTGGACATGCTGTGGAGGGGGTGTGATTCCAGGAATCAATGTGCAAGAATTCATGGCCCATCTGAGGCTAATTTGGAAATGCTGTGGAGTGTTATTGTTTGTAACATGTTTGCTTTACATGGTGAATAAAGTGCACTTTAGGAGTTGATGAGTTATTTTAAAGGCTGTCTGCAGAGGACGGGAATTTTGGTTCTTGTTTAAGCTAGGGGCTTTTTCTCTTCTCCTGTAATTAACTTTTAGGAATGAGAGATTCTGTCCTGGTGGTTCTATAACGTTGGTGCCCTGTAGAGAACCTACAGGGATGCATTTCTTTTCGAAGTGATTTGAAATGCTAAGCTGGGACAAAGTGCCAAATCGTGTTATTTAGAGGATCTTATTTATGGATATAGAAATTTGAATTGCTTGCATATTTGTGGCAGAGATTTAATAAGAGTGTGTATAAAGGCACTTAGGAGGCCTCATATATGTTCTTTGTAGGAGCAATGTGAAGACTTCTAATATATGTACAAAGTAGCACAGCTACCTCATATATGCCTATAGGAGAATTGAGGGGTTATGTAATAAGTGTAAAGGAGCACAGAGGAGATTGTGTATATGCGTTTGTGTAATATCACAAAGCAGACTTTTAATATATGTGTACAGGAGCATAGAGGGAATGTCCTATATGTGTTATAGATGGAAAGAACCTATATAAGAATAATGGAAGAAATTTGAAGAAAGAACCCCCCCCCTCTAAACTCAATAATTTGCTGTGTGTTAGT
The DNA here is from genome assembly GCF_040938575.1 of Ambystoma mexicanum. NCBI lineage: Eukaryota > Metazoa > Chordata > Amphibia > Caudata > Ambystomatidae > Ambystoma > Ambystoma mexicanum. Next base: position 19,422,595 of record NC_090926.1, read on the forward strand.
ATAACCTATCAGCAACCTGTTTCCGTGAAGGAAGTCCTCTCCCTTTTCAATTTATTTGCAACTCCTCTCATCCTCCATCCTTCATCGCTGGAACCATGCATACCAACATCGCTGTGGTTTCTGTCACGTTGGCACCAAAGTGTCCTGAAATCCACGTCCCAGTTTTATCCCTTTTCTCCTCTCCTTCTGCCCCGTCCTTGCAGAATGAAGACATTGAATTTCTGTTTTATAATTGTTTTTGTATGTGTTTTTGCCATTATATTATACATATATATAAAAAATAGAGATTGACTTTCCTCTCTTCTCCCCTTCCTTCAATAGAGTTTATGAAAAATTCACACAGATTGAATATCTTTGTATGTGTGTGTGTTTGTGTTAGTTCCTTTTTAAAATGTGTTCTTTAATGGGGAAACAAGAAAGCTATATTGTGTGTTGAAATCCAGTCCCAGACTGGCTAAAATGTACTTTGCTTAATTTAAGAAAGGCTCAAAGCGATAGAGTGGGCAAAGCGCACTGTTGTATTCAGATTTGTGTGGGGAGGGTTTTTTGGGAATGGGCTGTGGTATTAAGTACTTAATTTTGTGTGTGTATGTGTGTTTTTCGAGCTGTATTCTCTTGTATCTCCCGGTCTGCTCCTCTCTGTTGTACCCACCGACTAGAATCAAGCTGTGGAGATGGAGGTAAAAATGAATTTTAAATAAAAATTCACATTCCACAATCATGACATGTCTGTTCACTGGCTACTTATATTTTGTGGAAACCACAAGCTGTTGTGGGTGGTTACTTGTGAAAATCATAATTCGGTTGATTTAGCCAGGGGTTCCAAACTTTTTATGCTTAGCCGCCATTTGGTTAAGAATAATGCCTGCTTATATTTTCAATTGAAAACATTCACCATCCTCTTTTTTATTTTTAAGGGGCTTCCATCCACCCTCCGGCATCTTCTGGGTTTCCATAAGGGGACCAGCGTCATAGGTTGAAGGCCCCTTTTTTTTGTCAGAGCTCAGAAACCAAATTCTTTTGTGCCCAATGGCCTTCGCTGTTATAAGATCATTTGCACTTAGCGTCAACCTTTGCTAACAATGTGCTAAGAGTTACTGAAAGGCATTGGCATTAATCCGCAAGGTTGAATAAATGTTTTGCTACACTTCTTTTAAATGTAATTGTCTAGAAGAACGTTGTTTCATTTTCCTTTCGACTAAAAGAAATGTGCACAAACGTATAAACAATGTACTATGGTATTGCTTGTCCCCAACATGGCTTGTAATGTTAGTTGCTCAGTGTGCTGGAAGAAACTGCTGGTCTACCTGGGAGACGCATTGACAGAGGAATTGCTGCGCCTCTCCAAAGATTTCTTGTATGTGAATTAATGAATACTGAAGTCTTTGCACCTAGTTTCCTGTTGTAGGGCAACTCCCCAGTGGTCCGAGCAAGAAAATACAACCCACTAGGGAAAAAGGCTAGGTACATCCTTTTTCGAGAAAGACAAGGGGCCTCATTACGAGGAAGGCGGTAGGAGGTTAACGGGGCCGGTAGAGCAGCCAGCCCTGTTAACCCCCTACCGCCTCATTACGAGGTCTCCTTTTACCAGGCATCCTTAGCGGGTCCTGCGAGCAGACCAGGATCCAAACAACGGGCCGGTTGTTTGCACCCCGCCATTCCCTATGGGGGCTCAATGGGAATGAGGATGTACTGGGTCCGTCTTCCCTGAATGGGGAAATACTGGGCCCTCCAAGGTCGGAATGGCCCGGTAGTTCCCCATTCAGGGAACCCGGACCCGGTATGGGGGTAGCCATGCTGCAAATAGCGGCATTGTTACCTCCATTGTCGTAATGAGGCCCAGGAGCTTTTATTTTGTATACAAAAAGGAAAGGTAACAGGGTATTATGAATCCCTCTCCCGTCCTTTGTACAAGATTCAAGTTATAAACACAAAAATCTTCACTCATGATGCACTTAATATACAGTGTTAATCACCCACCCTCCTTGGCTACCGCCTATGTACATGCTAATGATTGCATATATCCCATTCTTCAGGTGATTCCACTGTATTCTCTTCCATCTTCACCACACATGGTTAACATCCTAGTTCATCTTGGAATGCTGCAAAGCAATTGGTAAATTCAACTGGCACCACCCTACGTTCGATCCTAACCACATGGTATGCACCTGGTTATGAACATGAACTCAGCAGACAACTTCGAGGTCAGTCTGGTCCTTTGCAAACAAAGCAGCCAGTTTCTCATCCCAGACTCGTCGGCGCCCTTATGATGCCCTTCCCACTGTATGGGCATCGCTCTTAGCTCTCCCTGGCACAAATCATAAATGATGTTGTTCTCCGCTTTCCTCTTTATCAGTTCTCCCCAAGAATAAACCTAATGTCCAACTATCAGTCCAGTTTGCGAAGGATTTAGTACACATTTCCCTGCACATCTGGTAGTTCTGGGGGGGGGGGTGTTAGTGCCTTAAATCTTTGTTCATATTTTGGTTACCCAAGGCCTCTGCCTAAACTCCCAGGAGTATGGCTTTGGTACTGGGCTGCAGCCCTTCGCCTATTGAGCTGCATTCATTCCTGCCTAGTTTGTTAAAAGGCCTAACTGATGTGGGTGTATGTGCGTGTTTCTTGGAGCACCTGGGAATTGGAATGTGATGAGGAAGCAAGGGATGAGGCCTCGTTCTGTGTCTTCAAACACGGCCTTTGACTGGATTCAGGTCTACTCTTAAAAACAGCACTACTTCATGTTATAACTAATATAATATTATGTAATCTATATAATGTATCCTACATGACTATATTGTGAAGCTACTAATTAGTTCCCCATATGTGATTTTTCCACTCCCACCAATTATTCACATCTATGAAGCACCCTCCCCCCCCTACACTGTTCGGTACTTATTCTCCATATTTCAATATATTCTAAATAGTCTAGGAGGGGCTACGATCTGTACATGCATCACAACATTCCCCCCCTTTAGTTAATTTGTCATCAACTAACTTCTACCTTTGTCTATCCGTTTCATTCTCAGAAACCCATGCCCTGCACACGTGACGCAAACTACTCCCATCCCGTGCTTATTTCTCTGGGGTACACGTAAGATATATACAGTTCCCGTCACCTGCTAAATCTACGCAGTGCTCATTGTAGTTTTCAGGATCTGGTGGGGGTGATGTTTCTAATTGATGCTACCGTCTGGTGATTTCGTTTTTAGTGTTTACAGCAAGCATCGTATTTTATAGGCAATTCCATTTAAAAGATGTGTTTCTCTTTTTACATCACTTTAGAGTGTTTTTTTAATTACAATTTTTATTTTGAAATGTTTTATTATGTATTTACAAAGAACCATATTAACGAACAGTGTTAAATGTATGTGCTCTAAACATAGTTGCAGTACAATTCTGCTTCTGCTCATGTGTGGGTTTACTTTTGGTTTGTTTATATATATGTGTACTGAGATTGCATGGGTAGGTCATATAAGGGGGGGATGGGAATGTAGTACTTCAAAGGGGTGTACATATGTTCAACTTTTTGACACATTTTTTGAAGCCACAACACCAAGTAATGAATACCTAGCCACAGTGGTTAACGTTAAATGAATGAAAATACAGGATACTTTGATATGGAATTTAAAAATGCGAGTGAGAAGGGGTGAGGACTATGATCAATATAAAAGTGTAGTGTTTGATATAATGGCTATGTGCAGCACTCAGAATTTAATAACATGTGGTATAGTCACATGAACTCAGTGGGTACACAGAGGTAAAACGGGAGTTGGTAGGTCTGCTCCCTCATCCCCCACGTGTCAGGCGCACCCAAACCGTAAGTACCTCGGGAAATATTGCTCTTGGAGGCCCTGTGTTTGGTACACTTAGCACTGTGTTGGGTTTGTAGTCTATTCCAAGGGCACAAAGTACAAGTTGTACTAATGGAAAAAGACAGAGAAGTGTGCAAAGGACGACAGTACCCCCCCCCCCCCCATTGCAAGCCACAGCCTATGCTAAAATTGGACTGACATTCAGCCCCTATTTGCACTTTTACTGGAATCTGACATGCTTCAATCCATGTTAGTTTAGGTATATATACAGTCCATATCACAAAACCGTTCTTGTTAATGTTCCATATAACATCTTCTCCAAACCCCCCTGCTGCACAGCTCACCACTGCCTTCTCCCATCTGTTTGATACGAACAACACTCCGTCCAATTTTAGCATAGGCCGTGGCTTGCAATGGGGGGTACTGTCGTCCTTTGCACGCTTCTCTCTGTCTTTTTCCATTAGTACAACTTGTACTTTGTGCCCTTGGAATAGACTACAAACCCGACACAGCGCTAAGTGTACCAAACACAGGGCCTCCAAGTGCAATATTTCCTGAGATACTAACAGTTTGGGTGCTCCTGACGCGTGGGGGATGTGGGAGCAGACATAACAACTCCCGTTATACCTGTTTCCCCACAGAGTTCATGTGACTATACCAAATGTTATTAAATTCTGAGTGCTGCACATAGCCATTATATCAAACACTACACTTTTATATTGATCATACTCCTGACCCCTTCTCACTCGCATTTTTAAATTCCGTATCAAAGTATCCTGTATTTTCATTAGCTTAATGTTAACCACTGTGGCTAGGTATGCATTACTTGGTGTTGTGGCTTCAAGAAATGTGTCAAAAAGTTGAACATATGTACACCCCTTTTTGAAGTACTACATTCCCATCCCCCCCTTTATATGACCTACCCATATAATCTCACTAGACATATATAAAAACAAACCAAAAGTAAACCCACACATGAGCAGAAGCAGAATTGTACTGCAACTATGTTTAGAGCACATACATTTAACACTGTTTGTTAATATGGTTCTTTGTAAATATAATAAAACCTTTCCAAATAAAAATTGTAATTAAAAAAACACTCTAAAGGGATGTAAAAAGAGAAACACATCTTTTAAATGGAATTGCCTATAAAATACGGTGCTTGCTGTGAACACTAAAAACAAAATCGCCAGACGGTATCATCAATTAGAAACACTGGGGCTCATTCTGAGACTGACGGTCCGGAAACAACGGTGCCGGCAAGCTTACCAGCACCGTTGTTTCCAGACCGGCATATTACAGGTCTGCATGCAGGAGGTGCTGTGCCCGACAAGTCGGACCCTGCTGGACACAACAGCAATGGTATGCAGATTGTCACAGAAGCACTGGCACTGTTAACAACGGTGCTGGTGCTTCCGTGTTCCCCATTCTCATAGAGTCCTATCAGACTCTATGGGAATTACAATTTACTGGTGCCTGACATTCCGGACCGCCGGGATTGTAATCCCCTGGTGTTACCGCCAAGTCAGGTGCCATTAAATATTTACGGGTCTGGCGTCAACCCGCCGGTAGTACCAGCACGGTTACCGCAGGACACGTAATGAGGCCCATAGTCAAAATACTGAAAGTTTGAGGCAAAGTTTGTGGCGCTTTTTTAACATCAGATAAAAATGCACCCAATATCACAGTTCTTTTACTTCAACAGCAAGGGGAGTAGCATACACCACTGTATAAGGACCATTATATCTAGGTTCACTCCACCTACGAACAACATTTTTCACTTATACCTTATTATTTAGAAAGAATTGCAATGGTGGTGAGCTCGCAGATTCCGTGCAGCACTGTTGTCAACTTCTTCTGAACGCTGTGGAGCAATCTGTTGAGAAAGGTATTTAATACACTTTGTTAACTGAGTCAAATATGAGTGAAATTGATGCCCCACAATTGCATCTGAAGCACTCCGCACAGGAGTTAGTGGCGTGTGCATATGTTTCCCCGTCACAATCTCATGAGAGGAGAGGTGATGGTCCTTAGAGCGTTGGGTCCTCACACTAAACAAGGCCAAGGGTAGACCATGCACCCAGTTCTTTTTCAATGCAGCACAAAGTTTGGACAATTTAGTTTTAAGCAACCCATTCATCCTCTCCACAACAGCTTTGCCCTGAGGGTCATAAATGGAACACAGCTTGTGCTTTGTTCCCAAAAGAGCTGCAATCTCTTTAAACAACTAATTGAAGAAGTGGTTGCCATTGTCACTTTTTAGAGCATTGCACACTCCCCACTGGGGAAACACTTCTCTCAGCAAAAACCTGGCAGCTGATTTAGCATCGGGATGTGCACACCGACCATCCTCAATCCAACAGGAAAAAGGGCAAACTACGACTATTAAATAGCGGAAAGAATTGCACCTCTCCCCCGTATCTGCAAAATCTATATGTAAATCACGAAACGGGTCAATTGGACATGGCAGAGTGCCTTTCAATGTTTGTAATGTCTGTCCAGTACTATATGTCTGGCACACTACACAGTTGGACATAAACACGGACATCAATTCCTGGATGCTAGGCACATACCAATCCTCCTGAATATCTGCAGCAATGTGCTGTTTGGACATTTGGATGGGGTAATGAAGTTGGTTGAACGCCACTAAAGCATCACAAACTACCCTGTACTTGTCTGTCTCCACACTAGATCAGTTGGAGATTTGTGAACACCCTCTTTTCTGACACACCAACTTCTCACTTTGTGGCACCTGACCTTGTATTTTCATAATTTCTGTAACCGGAAGTGCTGTATGTGGAACCTGCAACTGTAACTCCATGTTTACAGATGCTGGATGCACAGGAATATCTGGCACGAGCAAATAAGCGGTCTGTTTCGCCGCAATGTCTGCTGCTTATTTTTTAGGGAAACAAAGTCCACACCCATTGTGTGAATGGCGCACCTCACTATTGCAACACGCGTGGTCTGTGAAAGAGCATGAATCAGTCGATTCAACAAAGCTGCATGCTGCACCGGGGACCCATCTGCTCTACGGAATCCCTGTCTCCTTCATCTCGACAACCCTGAATGGACAGTTGTCGTAACATACGCTGAGTCAGAATATATTGTTACTCGGCACCCCTGTGCTGCCTCAAGCACTTCAATCAATTCCGCTGCTGGTGCTGAATAATGTCCTGGTAATCTCCGCTGTAGAACAACCTTGTATTCCCCATCAACTAGACGGATCACTGCTGCCCCAGTAAGTCACTGACCTGTCTGTTGATCGATAGTTGAGGAAGAATTAACAAAATATACTTCTCTGTCATCCAAAGCATAGTCACGTGCCTTAGTAATGTCGTCCTCAGGCCCTTCATATGTGACACAATCATGCACCTCGTCATCGTCAGTAATGGGTTCAGTCAAAAAGGTAGTTAGATTCACTGTTTTACAATGAACAATGTGGATAGTTGGGCTTGAGAGTATCTCTTCATATGTGGAAGCCCTTTGTGAAGCAAGGTATATTTAGATCTCTCTAATATCGCAAAAACAGCATGTCCACATACAATGTTAACAAGCACCCCATGACCATTGTCGCAGACTTCTCAATGGCCAAGACATCAGCAGCCAACGCTTGTTTGCACATAAACTGCCCTTGCATGAATGAGTCTAACCTACCACTGTAATAGGCCAAAGGTTTATGACCCATTGTGCTTTTCTGTGTCAACACAGCAGTCATCTGACCATCAGAATGTGAGAAAATATAAAACTCTTATGTGTAAGCAGGAGTAGCCAACCCAGGAGCAGTAGAAATCACATTTTAAATCCCCTTGAAATTTAGTAACCATTTCACCAGTCCATAGTGCTTTTGGTCCGTTGCGCTTTTTTAAGCACCTAGAGCAATGGTTTAGTGTATGACATGTAATCAAAAATCCATGCTCTACAATAATTACATAATTCAAGAAATGTCTGCATATCCTTGACCGTCACTGGCTCGGGGTAGCACGCACTGTCGCCGCACGCTTTGGAGTTACTCTTTTACCATTCACTGGAATCAACTGTCCCAAATACAACACCTCTTGCTGACTGTATTGCAATGTTGTTATATCCACCTTATACCCTTTGTCAACCAACAATTGCAGCAAAACTATAGAGTCCTCCCTGCACTGGTATTCTGTGTTGCTGCATACCAAAACATCATCCACATATTGAATTATAATACTAGGAACAACAATGTTACCCAAATGCTCATGTAACACTCTATTTAAGATGCTCAGGGACTCACAGTACCCTTGAGGAAGTCTAGTGTGTTGAAATTGGCTCCCGGCTAACATGAACGCTGTGAGACACTGTGAATCAGGATGCAAGGGTGCTGAGAAAAAGGAATTCTTAAATCCATTACAGTAAAATGGGTGGCATCAACAGGTATATTGCACAATATAGTAGCAGGATTCTGAACTACTGGAAATTCTTCCTGTACAATATCATTGAGAGGTGTAAAACCCGAATCATCCTCCAACTAGCTCCTTTTGATTTCTTCACTGGATAAATAGCTGTGTTACAGGGCGAATTCGATGGTACCATGATGACCTGATGCAAAAGGGACATTATAGTGTCATAAATCCCCTCCTCTGCTGCCTTTGATAAGGGATACTGCTTCACTCGAGGCAACACAGTGCTAGGTTTCAAATTAATACGTATCAGCGCAACACTGCGTATAAGTCTTACATCATGCTGATTACTCGCCCACAACTTATCAGGTATCTGAGACAAATCTGCAGAAGCGAAAGAGGGAGCATTCCCTACTAGTAACATAGGACAAGTGACATGTCTATACTGTATCATAATCTCACAAGGGACACGCACTTCCAGTATTATTTCTCCCTCCTTTTCTCTATTCTTAAACAAATCCTCATCCAAGACATATTTCATTGATATTGTGTGGTCAATACACAAAACTGTGCGCCACCCCGTCTCACTTGTTTGAATCAACTGCTAGCAACACAATCCTGTCTTCTGCCACTAGAACTATTTCTATATCAAGTTCAATGATGGCACCTGAAACTATCTCCTGAGGTTGGGCAGGCCTGAACAAAAACTCGGAGGGTATTCGCCAATATTGTGATGCCATATAGAAACAAATCAGAGGCCACTGGTATTCCTCTTGCTACAGATTCAATGCCTAATGCATGTAAAACCAACATTACCCTGACGGCACACATGCCAGGTGTTGAACAAACAACACCTCTTTCTGTGAATTAGATGGTCATGTTGAACTTATTCACGATGTCCCGTCCCAGCAGATTAATTGGAGTTGCGGTAGAATACAACAAGGGGGCCCACACCTCTCTGCCTCCTATCTTAATGGGTCAATTATTTGTAAAAGGAACCGATTGAACTGCCCCATAGAAGTCCTGTGTTTCTATAACCTCGCCTGATAAGGAAAATCCTCCCTCACTAATAACACATGATTTAGTCCCACCTGTATCTACCATGGAAATGAATGGTTTATTTCCTATCTCCATGCCCACCAAGGGTTCTTCTGGGTTGGCGTTGACTGATAGGACTGGACACTCTAAGGCTCTCTGTGGGCTGTCCCAGTCTGGATATGTGGTCATACCATTCAAAACGATTGGGTTCCCTCTGACCACAGTGGCCCCCTGATACTATGTCACAGTACCACCCTGAACAGTATTATTGTTTGGAATGTGGGGGCCCTGTTGTCCTTGGTGTACAACATACAGCGGCACATTACTGGAACCAGGGGCTGCTAACTGTGGCGAAGCCGGTGGGGGAGCAGGTGGGGCCGTGGGCATTGGCGCACCATAAGGGGCTGCCGGGGATAATTGTCCATATGGCTGAGGGTATGAGACCGGACCTCCCTGATTGTAGGGATACATCTGTTGTTGGGGGTAAGCATATCTTTGTCTACTCCTACATTCTCTCAAAAAATAGCTTCTTCTCCTCCTCTCCCTGTGGTCCCATCTCTCCGAAACCTCCTTGCCCTCTCTGAACACCTGAAAATCCCCCTCTTCCCTGTTGAAACCCCCCTGGAAACCCTCCTTGTAATTGAGGCTGAAGCCCACCTACCCAATTGCTTTGTCCTCCCCATGCAGGTGCTGCACGCACGTCAGCCTGAATTTCCTTAAAGTCAGATGACCCGTCTGTCTGCTCTGTCGCTACAGCCCCTTCCAATGCGACCTTTACTAACTTTTTTTGAACCAGTTCTGCTTCCTCTGCTTGCGCTCGCTGCACAGTTTCCTTCTCCTTTTCTTTCAACTGTGTACAGTAGTGAATAATAATAGACTGAATTTCTTCTTCTGACCTTGCCGCGCCATAATCCATATTCCCCTCTTGCCTCCTCCTGTCTTCTTTCTTTCTCTATATCCATTCATCCACCCCTACAGATGTCCACTGTGCATCCCTCCTTTATATTTTTAATCGCGACAACTCACCCTCCACCTTCCTCAGTGCATCTCCCAACTCTTTTTGTGGTTTCGTATTATCTCCATCTGATCCCTTACCACTCACAGAGACTGACGCTACGGGGTTGGGGAGATTCTGATAATGAGCCGACATGGGTGGCAGGGGAGCCGTGACAGGCAAAAGGGCATACATAGGATTAGTGTATCCCGATGTGGCACACGTAGGGTAACACCCTAACAGAGGGCACCAGTCTATTTCAGTGGGAGCCACTGTGGCACTTGGGACAGTAGCCATAGTAGTAATTGTACTACATGGAGTAACCACTTCACATATCACCTTGAGAGAATCTGTTGACCCATCGTCCAAATCTTTCACCATTTTCCTTAGTTCTAATACTTCCTTTCTATGCTTTAGTTTTCTTCTTCTATATTTAGCTGTCAAGGACGTATACATATGATTTAGGATCTCTCTATTATTTGTCCCCTGCTCTGGCCAGGGCTTAAACATCCCCACTTGTTTCCGTACATCATTCCTTGTGATATTTAAGAAATTAATTTTGTCTCAGTACAACGGAAGAGCTTTACACATATAATCCAATGGGGTTGTCAGCTCCCTTGTAGCATCCCCTCCCCGACGGTGTCCTACGATATTATCAACACCCCTGTCTCACACACTTCCTGCGTCACAACACAACTGGCCTTACTTTGGCCACCACCAACCACCACAACAAATCACCAACAATAAAATCACAATAAATTCTAGTTTATCGTTCTCACGCCCCCCTTTATACTGGGTGGAGAGATCCCAGACTCACCAAATATACAGAGCATCTATTCATATCTTTTTTCTTCCATTACACCGCGCTTTCTTCTTCCCTATTACCTCAGGAAAGGGTCCTGTTAGTCCACAATCCGTAAAATAAAATACATAAAAAATATATACAATACCATGCGGTCTTTTAACTCGTCAATCTAATCTCTTCTCAGCACACATATATCGCCACTCTCCTTCACACCTCCCAACACTCATACTCTTTCCCTCATACCTCATTTATGTTTCTCTGAAGAGGGTGCACTTACATCTGCGTGTTCATCCAAAGTCCTCCGTCACAGGGTCCCGTCAATGGCCTGCACAATCCGGGGACCGCACCTTGCTCCAAAGAACAGACGGGAATTCTGGTATCACGGCTTCTGTAAACCTTTCAAAGGTTGTGCACAAAGGGGACTGGTCGCTGCAGGTGGGGGCGGCCCCTCCTGGTTTGCGGCCAGGAATCCTCCATCTTCGCAGGGGTTCACTGGTATCACGTCGGGATCACCATAAATGTAGGGCAACTCCCAGGCGGTCAGACCAAGAAAATACAACCCACTAGGGAAAAAGGCTAGGTTGCCCCTTTTACGAGAAAGACAAGAGCTTTTGTTTTGCATACAAAAAGGAAAGGTGACATGGTATTAGGAATATACTGCCATGGAGCTCGCTCTCTCTCGTCCTTCATACAAGATTCAGGCTATAAACACAAACATCGCCACTCATGATGCACTCAATGTACAGTGTTAATCCCCCCATCTTCATTGGCTACCTCCTATGTACATGCTAAGGATTAAATATAGCCTATTCTTCAGTTGGTACCACTTTCTTCTCTTTCATCTTCACCACACGTGGGTAACACCCTCGTTCATATTGGAATGCTGCAAAGCAATTTGTAAAATTCAACTGGCGCCCCCCTACCTTCGATCCTAACCACGTGATATGCACCTAGTTATCAGCATGACCTTAGCAGACAACTTCAAGGTCAATTTTCCTTGCAAACAAAGCATCCCTTTTCTCATCCCAGACATGTCGGCACCTCCATCATGCCCTCCCCACTGTATGGGCATCATTCTTAGCTCTCCCTGGCACAAATCTTAGATCATGTTGTTCTCCGCTTTCCCCTTTATCAATTCTCGTCCCCAAACATAAACCTAATGTCCCACTAATCAATCCAGTTCGCAAAGGATTTAGAACCCATTTCCCTGCACATCTGGTAGTTCAAATAGAATGACTGTCATTCTGGGGGCCGCTACTGCCTTCAATTCGGTTCGTGTTTTGGCAACCCAAGACCTCTGCCTCAACTCCCAGGAATATGACCTTGGCACTGGGCCGCCGCCCTTGGCTTATTCAGCTGCAGACATTCCTGCCGGATTTGTTCAAAGGCCTAACTGCTGTAAGTGTATGTGTGTGTTCCTTGACGCGCCTGGGTATCGGAATGTGATGATCAAGCGAGGGATGAGGCCTCGTTGTTCTGTGTCTTCCAACACGGCTTGCGAGGGTTCAGTCCTACTCTTAAACACAGCACTACTTCCTGTTATAACTATTATAATATAATGTAATTTATGTAATGTATGCAATTCTATTGTGAAGCTACTAATTAGTTCCTCCCTATGTGATTTCCCACTCCCACCAAGTATTCCCATCCATGAAGCACCCCTTCAGTGTCTGGTAGATTTCCTCCATATTTCAGTATATTTTTCGCAATCTATTTTGTCTAGGAGGGTCTGTGATCTGGGCATGCATCTCAACACTTATAGCGGGAGAAGCCCTCTTGATTACTATAGGCCACACCAACTAAACACTGGTTGATAATCATTCTGCAGGGGTCAAAATTGTGACTTGGAGAGCAGGAGTTGAAGGTAGTTCCGAAGTGTCTGGGATGACTCCTAACCATATAAAGGGCTTCCAGCCACCGTAGAGGCAGAGTTTACTAGTACAGTAATATATGTACATTATGTTTAAAGCACATAATGTTTTCTGGTCTCTTACTTCCCTATAAAATCTCTGCCAACCCCTTTTACAGAGCTCTTCCTGTTTTATTTTTTTTCTGTGGGAAACCAGTGCAGCGCTGACGCAGGTCTTCTGCTGGAGTGGGCCTTCGTGGCCCATCTGTTTGATGCCTTTGAGAATTCAGACCAGGGGCATGAGTATGCCCCACCCCCACGCCACAGTGATCTGTTTCAGGGATAGGGGCATGGAATACTGTGGGAGTTCCGTAAGAGTGCACGTAGTGTTGTTACAGTCCTGCTGCTTCTTACATATACGCACACACACACACAAACATAAACCATAGTTGTTTTGTGGACTGTAATAAATCATGTGTTAAGGTCTGGTGTAGTTCTACAGAGACAGCTCAGTGGCTGCAGAACGTTCTCACCTACCCTTCCCCTTCTAGTGAAATGTATACATGGTGGCAAAATCCCAGAAATGGAGCTTTACACGCTACTCAAATACAGGCAATGGGGCCAGCATACGCAACAGAATGCATGATTGGCGGGGACTGCATTAAAAGACAGTAAGAATGAGCTTCTAATGTTTCTGTTCTAGCAGCTGCTGCCAAACATGGGGGAAGGGCGTGTGCTGAGACATGAAAACATGCACCCGGATCCTAGTGGGGTTCCTCTTCTTCTTCATCTAAAAGAAGGAACAAATACCACAGTCATAGACACCGTTCCATTTCTAAATATATGTCTGAAAACCAGGTGGTGGACGTTGGTGAAAGTGTCTGAGGCTCAGAACCCCAGCCCTCCACCCCCCCACACAAAACTGGATGCCAAAATCGAGTTTTCAGTGTCTGAATTACCTGAGAAAGACCAAATACAGGGTGGCAATGGTGATGATTCATCTGCAATATGTTTGTGAAAATACACCTAAGGCCTGAAAGCTATCCTTGACCACATGCGTCATAGCCTAGAATGTCTTACCCATTCCATGGCTACTGAGAAATTCTTTAAACATTTCAAAGATCCTCCAACTGTGGCCTTTTCTCATTATGAGGCTATCGAGTACTTACTGATCAAATAATTAAAACACATGGAGAAACCCAATTTCCCGCATTATCTGTGTAAATTATGTACTTTGGAAGAATTTGATGACAAGTACCCAGTAACTGTCAAGGTGGATCAATAGTTGGGAGACCCAACCCCGTTTGGATAAACCAATTTCCACCCTGAAGATCCTATTCCGGTCCGAAAAATGAGCCTTTAAAAGGACATACTCCACAATTAATCACAGTGTTTACTCTGGGCCATACTGGGCCATACCCCTGGTATGCAGCACAGTCATTACTTTAATGTACAGTTATTCCACAGGATTCTTCCAGGCAATTCCTAGAGTACAGACAGCCTCAAGGAGATTTTTTGTCTGCAAGAGAAAGACAGTCTGGTAAGAACAACTTCACCTGCAAGAATCTCTCTAATCTTTTTCTCTACGTTTTTACAGTTATTTTGCCTTTTTTATATTTTATATGGGCTTAAGAAAGCGAGAGAAAAAATGGGGAACATTCCAACTCCCTTTACCGCTGAGGTTTGTCACCTTTTCTCCCTACCAAGATCACTCCTCTTTAATGCTTGCTCCAAACCCAGACAAAGAAATCATATTCCATAAATGTATGGTGCTATTATTGCCCAAGAGTGTACCAAGTTGCCTTTTTTTGTCTCCCAATTTGGCTACATTTTGACTCTTGCATCTAGGGTGGCAATGAACCGTACTGGTGGGCAATGGCGTAGGTGTGCCGCAGAATAACAGGGCACCCTTCGAATCTTTCCGGGTTAAATGCACTTTCAAGCGCTTCTGCGTTTGAGGCTTTGTCATTTGCAATGTCCTGCCTTAGTGCAGGGTTTTCTGTTCTGCTTCTCCTACCACCTTTATATAGTTTTATTATCTGAATTTATGTTGGGCATATGTAGAACACCCCTGCCATAGTGAGGCCGCTTTGGGCCACAGTTTTGGGTGATACTTCTACTGTCTGAATTACCAAAGCTGAAGATTGTAGAAAATTCGTATTAGTATTAAATAGAAGCCATGTTTTTAAAACAGACATGTTCAAGGAGCTGTAATGTGTCCCTCACACTGCCTGCGGTGGTATGGATTTTGCTGGATTCGCTAGGGGGAACATTGTCGCCCTTTATCTGCACCAGAGATAACAAGTGCCCTTTGTCTCTCCCCATCCCCCAGCACTACTGTGAACACAGCACCATCAGCACGAGCTGCTGGGATTGGAAACAGAGCACAGCACATGACCTTTCAAGGTTTGGTGCTCACCTAAAGGTGAATGTGCTGCGAAAAGCATGCAGGCTTAGAGAACTCCTATTATTTGTCACTTTTCCTTGAGAAAAACTCGACATGCTCTGTTGCCCACACTGTTCAGGTATTGACTTCGTGAGAACCAGACCTATGGCAGTCAATATGTATTGTATTGATGGCCCCCCCATTAACACATCAATGTGTGTTTCTCTGTGCAATAGGTGTCCATTTCATGCCCTGCAGTGATCAAGAGGTGCTTTATTTGTAGACTAGTAGAACTAAGGGAATGCGAAATGGAGGCAACACTTAAAAGCTGTGAGGGCGAGGGGTGCCCCTCACCTTCTCTACTCTATTTTCCAGACACTGTTTCTATTCTTGCTCCTGCCTGTGGAAATACTCTGCACTTTGCTTCCATGGCTGTCCCAGAATCCGCTTCCAAACCTGAAGTCAACTAGATTCTCGTTCTAGAAGCAAAACCACCAGAAAATAATGAGAATTAGGTTGGATGCAATAACGTACGGTTCACCCCGCATCGATAGTTTCTGTGCATGGCCCCCTGAATCAGCCTGTGGAGGTCTTTATGCCCCCTGTCTGTTAAAAGACTTTTGCTGAACCTCCGTCAGCCTCCTCGCTGTGTGCATAACTTCATGGCTCGGCGCATGAAGACACGGAGGCCTCCACTGATGCCTGCATGAGTGTGGTGTCCACAGTAGAGCGCCAGAGCCCGTCTTACAGAATTCTGAACGCCAGGCAATTGACCTGTTCATAGCATTGAAGTAATGCCATCAGAGCCCCAGTTATTCAGGGACCAGTAGAACACCAGTACTTCCTCAAATTCCTGAAGATTGCACGGCTATCTGAAGGTAATGCCACTGCTTGGCATTTGGGTTCACCTTTGCAGCAATTCTATCCCACCAACACTCAGAAACAAACCTTGGCTTTATCTTTGCCAACCTATACTTAAGAATGCTCAGAGACCTGGGGTCTTCAGTTTGGCTTTCAAAGGTACCTTGTGGGTTGGTTCAGTGGATTGTCAAGGTCAAGCATCTTTCAGCATTTATTGTGTGGTCCTCTTCTTGAGAACCTGCGTTGAATTCTGAATGTTGCCTGCTTTGGCCACGTTTTGCAGCATCCTGCTCTGTCTGCTGTTACACGCTTCCATTGCTCTGTATCGATACGTGTTGCCCCTCTAGTCATTCTTCTGTGCTATTTTGCTATGACCTTTCTACCCTCCCAGAACGTGATGGTTTCTTTGTTGCTTGAGACCAAGGATAAGTCTTGCAGTCCTATTAGTTGAAGGGGGGGGAGGGGAGGATAAAGGTAGAATGAGGAAGAGGCTGTTACAGTAGTCTAGCCTAGAGAGGACCAGAGCTCTGGAGACATTGTGTTTCTGGAGGAAGGTGAGGAAAGGGAGAATGTCTCTGAGGAGGTGCAGCTCATAGTGGGTCTTCTTGCCAAGGTCTGCGATGTGAGGAGAGAGAGGAGTCAAAGATGGCACCAAGGTTATTTGCCTCACAAGAGGGTAAGGGGAGAGGACCCATAGAGGGTGGCTAGAGGGTTGGAGGGAAGAAGGGAGCTGAGGTCCCAATGAGAAGGATCTCAGTCTTATTGGCATTAAGGCTTTCACCCTAAGTTACGAGGGTAATCCAGATGTGGAACCCTTGCTCACTGTTCTTAGAGAGGCACAGCTCCACCTCAGTGATGAGGCCCAACCAGGCCGAAAGACGTGTCTGGGGTTGCTGTTGGTACTCTTGTTCAGAAGAGAATTGCCAGGCATTTCGGTGCTGGATTGCCCTTGGGCTGGACAAAGACTGATATATAGTGAACATTTCTCTTCTGTGAAAGGATGGGGAGATAAAGACTCTGGTTGAGACTCTAACTCGGGATATAGGCTGGTAGTAGAGAAACTCCCAGAACTCCCCTGGTTTTTGCATCATTGGCAGCACACCATGCCTGAATAGCAGTCAGTCGGGGATGAGAGTAGGAAGAGGAGGCATTAGAGGGAAGCTTGAAGGAGAGCTGCATTTCATCTGCATAACACTGGAAGTGAGGAGAGAAGGAGGAGATCAGGTGGGCCAGAGGGGCAAGGTAGATGTTGAAGAGCCACGGCAAGAGGAGAGAGCCTTGAGGGATGCCGCAGATGGAGTGTGGGATAGGGGAGAGAAAAGGGCCCAGTTGAACCTGGGAAGGACGGTCATATAGGAATGAGGTCAACCAGTCCAGTGCCAAGCCTCTGATGCCAAGGGTGTCATTGAGCGGATTTGTCAGGGTGACATGATTGACTGTGTTGAAGGCAGAGGAAAGATCCAGAAGGATAAGAACGGATGGAGAGTTGGACTCGAGATTTGAGAGCAAGTCTTCACGGGTGTTCAGTAAAGAGGTTTCCATGCCTGTAACTGCTTTGAAGCCAGACTGGTGATCGTGAAGATAACCAACAGATTCAGTGTGTTGGATCAGTTGGGGGATGACCAACTTCTCCAGGAGTTTGCCCAGGAAGGGGGTAATGGAGAACGGTTGGTAGTTAGCCAGGCAGGAGGGGTCCGCAGAGGGCTTTTTGAGGAGAGGATGGACAAGGGAGTGCTTGAGGAATAGAGAGAAGGAGCCAATGGCAAATGCAAAAATGGGCCAAGGCTGGCACAAGGGAGGAAATGTTGTCTTTGATAATTCTGTATGAGTAGGGGAGCATCCGTTTGAAGGATACTCTCATAGAGAGGACTTGTCTCGCAACCTCATTCGTTGCTAACACGAGAGAGAGGAGAGTAGGAGAGTAGGAGGGAAGAGGAGAGGGGGGCCAGGGGAGGCTTGAGAGGTGTGGAGGAAGGAGGGAGGGGATTAGGGGAGAGTGAGTTCAGAATGTCCTGAGTTTTGGTTAAGAAGTGGGAGGCCAGTGAAGTACAGATGGTATGGGATGGCAGGGGAGAAGTGGAGAATGCAGTAGGACTGGAGAATTCCTTGCAGATTTTAAACAGTTTGCCTTTGTTGTTAGTGGCCCCAGAGATGCAGGCTTGAATATGGGCCCTCTTCTTCCAGCGGATGGAGAGTCTGTATTGCGTTTGGAGCAAGAGGCAGGCCAGTCTGTCAGAGGATGGGCCTGATGCCTGCCACTTCCGCTCACCAACTCTGCACTTGCGTTTCAGAGAGGCTAGGTCGGAGTCATACCAGGTGTTGTGCTTGGAAGCGGGATTCAAGTGGATCCTCATGACATGGGCAAGGATGTCCAGGGTGTTGATGATAGAGAGGTGACGATTAGCAAGGGCAGAGTCATTGTGGGAGTCTGGCAAGAGTGGGAGGGGGAATGAAAGTGGCAGCAAAAGCAGCAACTGACACTCGCTTCATCGGTTGAATGACGGAGAAGGAGACTGGCAGTGCAGGCAGAGCCTTATCTGGGGAACTTAAGAGGTCCAGGTTAGAGGAAGGAGGGCATGGTCAGACCAGGAGAGAGGTGTGGAGATAGGGAAGTCTACTGAGTGGAGAGCATCCAAGATATATATGTCCAGCTGAGTGTGTCGAGCCGGAGGGATGAATGGTGAGGGATAGAAAGTTAGAGCTGTGGAAGAGTCCAGCTGCCAAATCAGGAGAGTCCCAGTGAATATTGAAGTCTCTGAGGAGGAGAAGCTTGGAGGTGGAGGCAAGAAGAGAAGAGGTGAGATCAGACCATTGCAAGAGGAAGAGGGAGACCGGACCAGGGTTCCTGTAGATGGTGGAAAGAGTCAATGAGGGGGTTGGAGAGACACCAAACCTGCCGATGAGGCATTCAAAGGAAGAGTAGGTCTGAGTGGGAATAACAGTAGCAGGAACCCATTCAGGGAAGCTCAAGGCCACTCCGCCTCAAGACCAGTTAGAGCTGGGCTCACAGAGGATCTGTAGCCCTTAGGGAGGAGTGTGTGAAAAGCAATGACAGAGCTGGCAGTGAACCACGTCTCAGTGGGAGCGAGAACATCAAGGTCAAAGTCTTGAAGAAGGAGACAGATGTCAGAGGAGTGTTTAACAGCAGAGCGAGAGTTGAGGGTAGCTAGGTGAAACTGGTTGCCACATTTGAAGGTCTTCCAGTGAGGGTTACAGGGATTTGGTATCCCTGTCAGTGGTGGAGAAGGGTCAAGAGGGGTGGCAGATGGAGGAGTGGCAGGAGAAGGGAGGAAGTTGATGAGAGACAGAAGACGCCTATCAAGAAGGAGGAGGTGGTGCTGAGAGCCCTTGGCTGTGACACTGCCATTCGATACT
This sequence comes from Ambystoma mexicanum, assembly GCF_040938575.1. Taxonomy (NCBI): domain Eukaryota; kingdom Metazoa; phylum Chordata; class Amphibia; order Caudata; family Ambystomatidae; genus Ambystoma; species Ambystoma mexicanum. The sequence goes on from NC_090926.1 coordinate 19,442,085, forward strand.
ATCAAACCTACCATGTTGTCGCCAACAGGTAATCCCTGTGCACTCTTTTGAGGACAGAAAAAAACCTCATACAGTTTCTGATAGATATTACTGATGCACCTAGACGATGCGAAGCCTGTGAAGAGTACTTCCCATCTGGTGCCACCATTAATGGGTGACAAAGAGAATGGGGAGAGGACAGAGACCATGTGAGGAGTCCATAGGTCCAGAGAGGGAGCAACAAAGAGGATGTCAGTGACAGCCTGCCTGGAAGAAGCGTTGATGTAGGTGCCAGCGATGGGCAGGCCTGGGGTGGAGACCAGGAGATCTTTCTAAAACTTTTTCCTTCCAGACTTCGAAAGAGAGGTATGATAGGTGCTAGAGTAGCAGTTGGAGTAAACTGGGGAAATGGAGGGAGGGGGCAGGGAGAGAGACAGAAACTGCGCAAAGCACAATGAACTCACCAGGTGGCTTAGTAGCAAGACAGGCACAGACAAATCAGGTGCACAACATCGCACAGGTCACCGAAGGGGACCTTCACGCAGCTCCATCAGAGGTGGCAGGAGGAGGGATGAAAAGATGACGGGGTTACGTCACCCCCTGTGATCTCCTCTCAATCTCACTACTGCAGTGGTGGCCCAGCGACCAGATGGAGCTCAACGTTTTATTTCTGCAAAGTGCTCTACATGTGGGCATCTGCCTTCAGAAAGGGCCCAACCTGGATCCCCGGACAGAGTCTGATACTCAGGCTGCCTACTGGAAGTTCAAGGCCAAGTTTCACCATTAAAACGGCCAGTAAGGCAGGGGCTCTCCAAAAGCACCCAACTTTGTCCTCCCCAGTCCAGTACTATGGACACAGCAACTGGGGGACCTTTCTTTACCCTCATGAGATTCAAACCTTCCCACAGAAGACCATACAGGCACATAAGACTACTTCTTCATCTGGAGATTAAGTAACATTCATCTGATAATGAATCTGTCAACAACAGCTCCTGTTACTTCACACAGGACCTCTGAGAAGCATGCTCCCAAGAGGAGAGCTTCATCATTGGAAAGAGGGACAGCCCCACCTGCAAAAACAAAGAAAAAGGGGGATTAGGAGTCGAGGACGTCGTCTGAAGCATCCACAACACCAAAAACTCCAGCTTCCAGTGAAAAAATGTCAGAATCGACAGGTAAAACCCTCTCATCCACAACTACTACTAAGGCACAGTCCACAGACAAATTGTCCATAAGGTTTTATACATCGGCATGTCACTGTCCATGGTTCAATCGTTTGCGACTAAATTGCTGTCAACTTACTCCTCGAGTCTTGGACCTTACCAAGAAGGCCCACTTTCAACTTCACCTCTTTAGAGGCTTTCTCCTTTATGTCCCTAGAGCTCTGGTCCTCTCCTGGCTGGATTACTGCAACAGCCTCTTCCTCAACCTGCCTCTTTCTTCACTTCGTCCTCTTCAATTAATCCAGAATAGGGCTGCAAGACTTATCCTTGGCCTCAGGCCCAGGGACCGTATCTCTCCAGCTCTAAAATCTCTTCACTTAGAGCACAGCCCTCCATGGCAGTCACACTCGGAAGACCCCTTCCAACCTTTGTTGATGCAGTCCCTCAAAAATATCATGGACGAGTTCCAAAGGACACTAAGCACACAAAGTTGCACATCGTATTGGGGGAAATAGTCAGAACACCTTACATATGTGAATCACTAAATTCATTATTTTATTTTCAAAAAGCGCATTGTAAAAATATATAATGTGTGATTGTTTGTCATTCTCTGCACATAATATAATCAATAAATGTATCTGTTTACAACCTGCATAAATGCATTCTGAAAATGTTTGGAAAAATGTATGAATTACATATGTTTTAACACCAGCCATTAAAAGTATGATGGAAAGGAGCCAAAGGGCGTGATTGGCCATCGCCAACACTGGTGACAACAATACACCAGTAATCACTCGGGAGGAAGCCGGGAAAAAGATCCTTGCCAACCTGATTTCTACTCCTGCTACAGTGGCTAGGTCGGAGAAAAAATACAAGCCCCCAGAAGACAAACCACTGTGCTTGTGGGGACACCCTAAGCCTGATTCAGTCATCACTTTGGCCACCAGGAAGAAGCTCATGAATCCCACTTCACCATGAATGGCCACGCTAGACAAGGAAGGCAGAAATCTTGAAGCTTTAGGCAGGAAGGTTTTGGTTGCGGCACAAATGACTGGGAATTGTGGCACAAGATGTCCAAGTTCATGGACCACCTTCCAGCTGAATTTCAAGACGAGGCGTAGGCCATCATTATAGACGGAGAGTCAACATCTGACGACTTGATTGACTTGGTGGTGGATGCAGCAGAGTCTGGGCTTTGACGGCTCATAGAAGGGTCTTCAGATTTCAAGCCTGGATGAAGGTGCAAATCCTTGACATTCCCTTTGATGGGCAAGAACTCTTTGGCAAAAAATTTGATGATCATCTGAAGGGGATCAAAATTGACACTAATACATGTAAGGAAGGCATGGTATCAAACAGTGAAGACAGACACAAGTGATCACTGTTCAAGGGTGTTTATTGAACGTGAATGGGGTGGTAAAATGTCTATCTAGCCTTATAACTAAGATCGGAGTAGTCTCGACCATCAAATAATAAATAATACAGTCCTAGTGGAGTCTGTCAAAACAAAATGGCCTATACTAAAAAATAATATTGCCAATCCTTACTCTAATAACAAATGGGTGAGGGAAAATAATGTAAGCAAAATAAATAGTGTTCATGACTGAGTACTGAAGCTCCCTTCCCCACGTTTTTAGCACGGGACAAGGTGGCACACTCAGGTCCAGCTTCTTAAACAATGAGCAGTTCAACACGTGGATCGTGGCCCACCTGGCCTTCCATGTTATGTCTCTTTTCTTGGACTTCAAAATAAGGTTCCATCAAACCAGTTTGCAAAGATCTCCCTCTCTCAGGCTCAGATCATGCACTACACAGTTCTCATAGGCCCCCCCTGTGCCGGGATCAGACCTCTCAAAAAAATTCAAATACAAATAAGCAAGGGGTTACCTTCCCCAAGCTTATCTCACTTCGAGTCTTCCTCTGCCGGGCTTGGACACCTTTTTGGATGTTGAAGACTTTTGAATGTGCGTTGGATTTCTACAAAGACCTTCGCAGGACCACTTTGACTTTCCAAAACCGTTCAACTTGTGCTTTCCCCTTTCTCTGGGAGTTTAATTTCTTTTCTTCACTTTACAGTTCAATTAGTTCCCTTTCATTTGCGCCCATCTAGCAGATGTGTCAACTTCACACTCTCTTACCCAGATGCTTTCTGGTACTTTGAGTCCTTTTCAACAACTTGCATAGGCTTCTCTCTCTCGGGCACAAGCCTCATTCATTTAACACTTTGTTTCACTTTCTCCATATCAGCCGGACTCTGGGCAACTCACTGGCTGTATTTATCTTTGGTTGTCTGTCCTCCACAATTCCGCCATTCACCCGGGAGCGAAGAGCAGGCATCTGTGCGGCACTTCCAAGGAGGGACTTCCTGCACTCTGTGGGTCTCGCCTCTTGAAAACCTTGTGGGCTCTTGGAAATGTAATTCCATTTGTTCTCTCTCGCTCTCATTAGCTTTTGCTCAGTCTCTTGTGTAGTGCATGTGCGAAATGAGCCAGAAAACTTGGCGGCGATGTGTGGCCATCCTGGATATTCACTTCCATTTACTGCAATGAAATAGCAATGAAAGCCTACGTTTTCACGGCCTCAGCAATTAAACATGTATTTCTGCAGCGAAGACAAGGTCAAATATTTATGTCAGATGACCAACCCAGGGAGAATAGTTGTTGTATTGTCTGCCAAAGGAAAAGCCAGAAAAGGAGTCAGAGTTGCTTTGCAGGTGTAGTGATAAGAGCAATGGGAACGAAAGCAAGCAGAGAAGCTGTTTTTTTTTTGGAATATTCCACTCTTTTTGCTCCTCAGGCTTATTGTCTGCACTTCGGCCGAGGGCAGCATGGTAACCCATGAGGGCAGGGATCGAAAGTAGCCCCATAAAGAGAAGAGGTTTTACTCTTGGAAAATCAGTTAGAATTTGGACCCCGGGTGATGCAGTCTCGCTGAGAGGGAGGATGCTCCGCCCCAGATCCTGTTAGGACGATCAATCTCTTTGCCTACCTGCTGTGGGACTAAGCAGTTTTCATGATTCCTGCCCCTCATGTCCCCAGCCCTCCAAGATGACAGGGTGGAGCCAGGCCACGATCACCTACATGGTCCTCAAGGGCCTCTCCATCCCTCCAAAGACCCACTTGGAGTCAGACTTGCCGCTTGTGGCACCAGACTCACTCACTCCCATAGAATAACATTGGGGATTGGACTTGTAGTGCATTGATGGGGACAAGATGGATGCCCCCGCATATTTCGGTTCCCAGAACTGCATGTGGAGTCTAGTCTTTTGGGTGTGGTTCAGCCCAGAGACACCTGGGATACCCAGAGACTATTTAAGCCACGCCCTGGCTGAGAAACATGCTTTGTGTTTTCTGCACCTGCAGCGTGACACTCACCGTGTTCAAATCGGTCTCCAGTAGGCCTGCATCTTTCTTCTGCGCTCAGCTCCTGCAAGAACAAGAACACCTTTTGGAACAGCCTTACCTTGCGGCGCTTCTGCCCATCATTCATTGCTCCTTCTGTTCTGCGGGCATCTTCAGCGGTGTCATTCCTATCCCGGCACGCCGCTTCCTAAGGAAAAGGGAAAAGAACAGAAAAAAGGCATTAGTAAGCATTCAGCAAATCTTTGCTTATTTTTTAAAGACTGTACGAGCTTCAAAAGCTTACCTGAATCCCAGCCGCTCTGGGGGAACTCTGTCTCCGGAACTTCTCATCCATCTGCAAGAAGGAAAAGACACTCCACGTTAGTGTGGAAACATCTAGAGGTGCTGCATACCGCGCTTACTCACCGCATTTCTTCTTCATAACCGGCATCCACGCTGAAAACGTTGCGGCACCTAAAAGACACCGAAAAAGAACTCAGTTCAATACAAATACGAAAGGGTCGCATCGCGCATCGCGCTCTCACTGACCTTCAGCGCTACTCATCTCAGCAGCACGTCGCCATCCCCGGACGCCGGCCATCATCTAAATAAGGAAAGGAACAAAGTTAGAGAACTGTTCAAAAGACTCATTATACTTACCTGTCGGACTCTTGCCAGTGAAGTAACTAGGCAGCAACGAGCCTGCATCAATCAACGCGCCCCTGCGCTGAAAGCAGGATGGAGAGCACACTTTCCAAGAAAACAAGGTGAGCTGTGGATCAAAGGGAGGGGTTGGACCCCGGGGAAGAAGGGGTTCAAGCACACAGAGACAATAGGGAGTTAAACTCTACCAATCCTGTGTTTCAGGGCCAGTCTCCAGTCGAGTAGACTCCAGGGAAGGGTTCGAGGTCGTAAGAGGTCAGAACAGGCTGAGTGACGTCCCCTAGGATACCAGGTGAGCGTTACAGAACACAAAGCCTCACATCAAAATCCACCTGGGCGTCATGGAAATGTCAGAAACTGACCAGTTAGCCCACATGTTGGGGCAGCTACGTTCCGAAGTACATGCAGCCAGGCAGGAGACCAACACCCTGAGGAGAGAGCTGATAGTAGCCAAAGAACACACTGATGATTTAAGCCGGCAACTTCACCAGTCACAAGCAGGGCATGCACCATTGCCGGGAAGCGTTCCCTCGATGCCAGCACCATCAGCCAATCCCGTTCAGATAACCCTTCCTGGGGCAGTTCCCTTGGCCCCGCCCGAACGATTTACAGGGCATCCTAAGAGGTTTGCAACGTTCATGAACCAGTGCCGCCTGCACTTCCTTTGTAGACCAGGGGCCTTTCCGAATGACCAATCACAGGTCGCTTTTGTGCTATCCTACCTGAGTGGTAGCGCCGCGGACTGGTCTGTACCCTTTGTGGCCCAAGACGATTCTTTGCTGCATGACTTCAGGGGCTTTCAGCAGGAGATGGAAAAGCTGTTCGCCCGTCGTACTCATGGGCAGGCATTAGACAAAGAACTTCTGTCCCTACGCCAAGGGAATCAAGACCTATTAACATACATAGCCACGTTCAATAGACTCGTAGTTGAAGCATAATGGCCAGTGGAGAAGAGAACCACGTTATTTCATCAGGGGTTGCAGGGGGAGCTCAAGGATGTTCTAGCACAAGTAGTGAACCCCCCGAAAGACTGCTCAGAATTCATTGACCTTGTTGTTGAACTGGATCATAGGTTGCAGGACGGAAGAGCAGATCGAACCAGACGGGACCCTCGCCCTATGTATGTGCGTTCAAAGGACAATATTGCCCGCACAACGGAAGGTTCAGGAGAACCAATGCAAATCGGGGGGGTCAGATCCCCCTTGACTAAAGCGGAAAGGGATAAAAAGAGACAGCAGCAGTTATGTCTGTACTGTGGAAGGTCAGGTCATTTCCTTAAAGAGTGCCCTGTGAAGCCATCGAGGAGGACGGTAGGGGCCACAGACAAGGAAGAAACCATCGAGGAATCGGAAAACTCCCCAGCCCGGCAAGTGTAGGGGTCCACTTGTCGAGCGAAGAAAGTGAACTACAGATCTCCCATTTTGCGCTATCTGTGGTCTTGATCAATCACCAACAACCATCTCGGATGCACGCAATAAGAGCGTACATTGACAGTGGAGCTGTTGGGAATTACATCGATCAGGATCTTTGCGGCAAAGATGGGGCTTCCGTTACGCCCTAAATCAACCACCAACACTGTTACCACTGTCGACGGCACGGAAATAGCTTCTGGTCCAGTATCCCAATGCACTGCAACTTTAAACCTTCTGTGCCAGGATGGACACCAAGAATCTATTGTTTTCAACCTCATTAAGGCACCACAGTTCAGGTTGATTTTGGGAATGCCATGGTTGGTAGCTCACAATCCTCGAATCGATTGGCGAGCAAAAGAATTGGCCTTTCCCGAGACTTGCGCCCACACATGTTATCGCCAAGAGAAACAACCAATATACACCAGAACCACCATGCTTGCGACTGTGGCAATCGGCACCCTACCAAGTGAATACCAGGACTTTCAAGATGTCTTTCAGAAAGAACAGGCTAATACCCTGCCGCTGCATAGACCATACGATTGCCAAATCGACCTGATACCCGGCGCGCAAATCCCTTGTGGGTGAATTTACGCACTCACGGAACCAGAAAACCAGCACCTGAAGCCTATCTTGACCAATACCTGGCCAACGGGTTCATCCGTCCCTTGAAGTCTCCAGCAGCCAGTCATCTATTCTTCGTACCAAAAAAGGAGGGGGACTTGAGAACGTGCATCGACTATCGCGCACTGAACCAGATTACCGTAAAAAACGCTACCCCCTGCCACTGATCCCTGAAATGCTTGATCAAGTCAAAGATGCCCAAATCTACACAAAACTAGACCTGAGGGGGGCATATCACCTTGTTCGTGTAAAACAGGGGGACAAATGGAAAACCGATTTTTGCACAAAAAATACGGCTTGTACGAATATCAAGTAATGCCCTTTAGCCTTTTCAACGTGCCTGCAGCATTTCAATACTTCATAAACGATGTCCTACGTGAATTGATTGATGTCTGTGCTCTAGTGTACATCGACGATATTCTAGTATATTCCGCATCAAAGCAGGACCACGTTAAACACGTCCGATCCGTATTGGAGAAACTCTGTCAACACCAGCTCTACGCCAAGCTCGAAAAGTGATCATTCCACGTCTCCGAGGTGGAATTCCTGGGCTTTATTCTCAGCCCGAATGGAATCCGAATGGATGTACACAAGGTAGATGCTATCCTGAAATGGCCATCCCCAAATTCATTCAAGGAGGTTCAAAGTATGCTGGGTTTTGCAAACTTCTACCGCCGGTTCATCCGAGGATTTTTGCAAATCGTGCATCCCATAAAGTCATTGCTAAGGAAAAGCAACAAAAAGTTCCAATGGACAACAGAAGCCGAGGAAGCTTTCCAGGAACTCAAAGCAAGATTCACATCTGCCCCAATCTTACGCCACCCTCGCCCTGATCTCCCATACCTGGTGGAAACGGATGCCTGAAGAATGGCTATGGGAGCCGTCCTATCACAAAAGGACCCCAAAACGGGCCAGTTACACTCTGTTGCCTTTTGGTCGCATAAATTCACACCCCCTGAACTCAATTACGCTATCACAGACAAAAAACTCCTGGCCATTAAGTCAACCTTTAAGGCATGGCGGCACTACCTCTTGGGCGCCAGACACACAATCACCGTAATAACTGACCACCGGAACCTCCAGTACCTAAAAACGGCAAAGGCCCAATCCTCATGACATCTACATTGGGCTCTTTTTTTGCTGAATATGACTACGTGATTACATTTCGACCAGGGGTGAAAAACGGGAAGGCCTATGCCCTTTCCTGTATGGGGGTGGAAGAGCAAGGGTATCAGACCCCTGACCCAATAGCAATCATCCCGAGTGACAAGCTCCTAGGAATCACAGCAACCATAACTCAGAAAGAATTACATGAAGAAATCCAAAACCTGATGAGTCTGGAGCAATTACAAGCGTGGAGTGCACAAGAAGAACATTACATGATAAAAGATCAGTTGCCCTACTTCAGGAATCGTGTATTCTTACCAAACCAAGAACTACGAGAACAAGTCATGTCCGGTTATCATGATTCCTTGATCGAGGGCCACCCCGGAAACCCTAGCCAAGGTCAAACGAAATTATTGATGGCCCACGTGCTGTAAAGACATTATCCAATTCATCCTATCTTGTGGAGTGTGTGCTCAAAACAAGTCATCCAAGCAGAAACCGGCTGGGCTATTACAACCAATGGAAATCCCACCAGCACCCTGGCACACGTTGTTCCTCGATTGTATTACTGATTTACCACCCAGTCAAGGGTTTAACACTATTCTTGTGGTCGTGGACCTATTTTCAAAAATGGCACATTTCATTTCTCTTAAGGGGCTCCCAAATCCTTCCACTCTGGCGGAGGTAATTCTTGAAGGCATCATACGGCTCCATGGGTTTCCTTCAGTTTTGGTCTCAGACCGAGGTACTCAATTCGTATCTAACTTCCGGAGAAAATGCTGCTCTATGGCCCAGATCGACATCCGGCTATCCACCAGTCACCATCCCCAAACGGATGGTCAAACTGAGAGGACAATTCAGACGCTCGAGCAGTATCTGCGTTGCATGTTACACCAAGCTGAAGGGAGCTGATTCGACCTATTATGGATAGCTGAATATGCTTATAATAATTCCCTACAGACCAGCACTGGGCAGACACCCTTTTATACCATGTATGGCAGGCACCCACGTACTTCTGAGTTGGACATTCCTACAACCCTGGAAATGCCAGCAGTCAAAACCTTGCACACAACCATTTCTCAAACCTTTGAAAGGGCAGCTGAACACCTACTTCAAGCTAAGAATCGCCAAAAGAAGTTTGCTGATCAACACCGAGCAAAGGCCCCCAACTACCAAGTGGGAGACAAAGTCTGGCTGGCATCAAAACACGTGTCCATTAAAGGAACCCAAACTTTCCGTCCAAGATACCTGGGTCCATTCACCGTCACCTCTGTGATAAATCCTGTGGCGGTCAGACTAGCTTTGCCGTCAAACATGCAGATTCATCCTATGTTCCACGTGTCTCTCCTTAAACTTGTTCAACCTGGGACCCGGGTAGCAACGCCACCGCAGCCAGTAGTAGTCGCCAGGGAGCCAGAATTCGAAGTCAAGGACATCCTGGATTCAAAGTACGTCAGATCCAAATTATACTACCTAGTAGACTGGAAAGGGTATGGTCCACAAGACAGGACATGGGAGCCTTGTGAGTACATCCATGCACCTTGTTTGCTTAGACGATTTCATCAAAACCATCCAAACAAACCAGGACCAGACAGAAGAGCCACTTTGAGAGGGTCCTTGGGGGGGAGTGCTGTCATGATTCCTGCCCCTCATGTCCCCAGCCTTCCAAGATGTCAGGCTGGAGCCAGGCCACGATCACCTATATGGCCCTCAAGGGCCTCTCCATCGCTCCAAAGACCCACTTGGAGTCAGACTTGGCATTTGTGGCAGCAGACTCACTCACTCCCATAGAATAACATTGGGGATTGGATTTGTAGTGCATTGATGGGGACAAGATGGATGCCCCCACATATTTCGGGTCCCAGAACTGCATGTGCAGTCTAGTCTTTTGGGTGTGGTTCAGCCCAGAGACACCTGGGATACCCAGAGACTATTTAAGCCACGCCCTGGCTGAGAAACATACTTTGTGTTTTCTGCACCTGCAGCGTGACACTCACTGTGTTCGGATCGGTCTCCAGTAGGCCTGCATCTTTCTTCTGCGCTCAGCTCCTGCAAGAACAAGAACACCGTTTGGAACAGCCTTACCTTGCGTCGCTTCTGCCCATCATTCATCGCTCCTTCTGTTCTGCGGGCATCTTCGGCGGTGTCATTCCCATCCCGGCACGCTGCTTCCTAAGGAAAAGGGAAAAGAACAGAAAAAATGCATTAGTAAGCATTCAGCAAATCTTTGCTTATTTTTTAAAGACTGTACGAGCTTCAAACGCTTACCTGAATCCCAGCCCCTCTGAGGGAACTCTGTCTCCGGAACTTCTCATCCATCTGCAAGAGGGAAAAGACACTCCAGGTTAGCGTGGAAACATCTAGAGGCGCAGTGCTTACCGCATTTCTTCTGCATAACCGGCATCCACGTTGAAAACGTCACGGCACCTAAAAGACACAGAAAAAGAACTCAGTTCAATACAAATACAAAAGGGTCGCATCGCGCATCGCGCTCTCACTGACCTTCAGCGCTACTCATCTCAGCAGCACGTCGCCATCCCCGGACGCCGGCCATCATCTAAGGAAGGAAAGGAACGAAGTTAGAGAACTGTTCAAAAGACTCATTATACTTACCTGTCGGACTCTTGCCAGTGAAGTAACTAGGCAGCAACGAGCCTGCATCAATCAACGCGCCCCTGCGCTGAAAGCAGGACGCAGAGCACACTTTCCAAGAAAACAAGGTGAGCTGTGGATCAAAGGGAGGGGTTGGACCCCGGGGAAGAAGGGGTTCAAGCACACAGGGACAATAGGGAGTTAAACTCTACCAATCCTGTGTTTCAGGGCCAGTCTCCAGTCGAGTAGACTCCAGGGAAGGGTTTGAGGTCGTAAGAGGTCAGAACAGGCTGAGTGACGTCCCCGTGGATACCAGGTGAGCGTTACAGCAGTGTCATTGTGGCCGAGATGAAGGTGTCGTCTGCAACAAGTGATGAGTTTTTTCTCTGTCTATTTATAATTGATTATGTGTTTATTCTTCTTTCTGTATGTTATGAATGAATAAAGAGCCTATAACGCGCCATTATTATTATAACTATATCCAACATTTTATGTGTAATACTTTGCCTATCTGAGTCCAATAACTGATTTTGGAATAGTTAGGACAGCGTAAGCACGAGATCTCCCCAGGTGGCCAAGATAAAACAAAACATCTGGGTAAATTAATTTCCTCAGTCCGGTTTGCATCAGCCCAGAAAGAGGTGTCCTCTCTTGTGTCCAGTCCTGCTGGCTGAGTGCTTGGGAGTTTGGTAGGGATCCTCTGCCAGACTCAGCCCGAGTCTTCCCAAGAGCAACTGACTTCTCTTACCTGGCAGGCCCCTTTTAAATACCTGTGAAAGGTTAATGTGTTGCAGGTGTGTGGTTAGGGTTGGGCCTGCCTGACCTTGCCTGTCCTCTTTAACAGGACAGTCTGTTGTCCAGATGGAAGAGTTTGCCTTCCGTGTCTTAGTTTGTGTTTTGTCAGTACTCTTCATACTCTTAGTCCATCTCTTTCTCGTCTCAGTGTTTGTGTAGAAAAGTGGGGGGGAGTTGGGAAGTCATCGTATCCTACAAAATAGGATTGGATGGAAGTGTTGCCAACTGGTTCTTGAAAGCACGCATGACCATGGTGCAACCCTACAAATCTCTATTGGGCGTGATGTTATCATGTATATTACTGGTTTAAAATTGCAGGTTGAGAATGAGGCTGATCCAGGAAGAACCAGATTGATAGTGGATTCAAGCATCAGATTCTTGGGAGGATATCGTGCACCTGTCACGTCTTTTCCACCAAGCTCTACACTGGTGGCTGGCAGATCAAAATCTACAACAAGGCATGCCTTTTCAATCCCCCACTTCCACGCTTCTTCTCAGAACAGATGTGTCCTTGTCAGGATGGGGAGCCTATACCGGAGACCTGCAGGCAAGAGGCACATGGTCCACACAAGAGTCACATCTACACATCAATCTCCTCGAACTCTAAGCCATTCGTGCTGAAGTCCTTTTGACGAGTTTGCACGGAACAGGTGGTCACTGTACAAACAGACAACACAACATTGATGCACTACATCAACAAGCAAGGGGCACGAAACCGGCTCTGCTGCGCGCTGAGGTGCAGAAACTTTGGAAATGGGCACTCACCCAGAAGATCCAGGTCAGAGCAGAACACCATTCAGGGAAGGACAACATTCTTGCAGGTCAACTGAGAAGGGAATTCTCCACATGACATGAATGGGAGCACAATTGGGCTGAGGTCAAGCATGTCTTCCAAAGATGGGATCACCCCTGCATCAATCTCTTTGCAACCAGGCACAAGAAGAAATGCCCTCTCTTGACATCCAGGTACATGGAAGGGGCTTCACTGGGGGATGCATTCTCCCTGACATGGGCAGGCGAGTTCCTAAAAGCCTTTCCTCCAATACCCCTGTTATCCAAGGTACTCAGACAGGTGAGAGAACAACACTACAGGATGATACACATTTGTCTCAGAGCACATCAAGCACTGCTAACACAACGGAATGGACAGGTCCTTTACCAAGACCCAGCCTTGCTCTCTCTTGGTTGCTGAGCATCGAAAACACACCAACCTAACGTTGCCAGATGACTGTTCGGATATCATATGAGCCTCCAGAGCGCCTTCTAAATGCAAAATGTATCCTAAGAAATGGAAACGTTTCACAGTCTGCTGTACGACGCAACACCTTGACCTGCAGTCAGTCACAGTAGGCAACTTACTGCCTTACCTGTTCCACCCGGCTAAAGCGGGCCTGTCACAGGCTACTATCAAATCTAGAGCAGCTCCTCAGCACTCACAGCTGAAAAAATACAACCCATTAGGGAAAAAGGCCCAGCACACCTCTTGCATGGAGAGGTTTATTCTCATAAAACCAAGTATGCAATAGCAAAGAACTCTGCTGCCCCCGAACGCTCTGGTGAAATCAGCACAAACATTAGGTTTTAAAAGGTAAAAAGCATTGCAGCTGACGTACATTGCATAGGTTACAAATCCAGGTAGCTGGTTGGTGCGACCCTATACATAGGCTACCTGATCCATATGGGATACCAGGTAATTGGTCACAGCTTCTTCTGTCCATCTTCTTTCACGTGGGGTTCTTCGTGGCACATCATCGGATGCAGGGCTTTTAATTGCCAGTTAGAGGCACAAATCATAGCATGCCTATCTGTGGCCTAATGTGCACCTGGTACTGCAGATACGGGCGCAGAGGCTACTTTCGAGGTTACACTATCTTACAAACCGCAGCTCGATCCCAGATGCGTCAGCGCTGTTCCAGTTCTTCACACCTGGGCTTACATTTGTTACTTTCCCTCCCTGGCACCCCGCAGCACAAATCACAGGGGCCTAGGATATTCTGCTATGATCTTTTTGATAAATTGGCGATCGAACAGCTTTATGGTCGGTGGTCTGGGACGGACCCACACCCTGGAATGTTAGGGTTCTTAGGACCGAGCGATCTGGACACTATAACTTAGGTTTTGGGCTGAGTTAGGTCAGAGGCTTGTGGCCTCCTTCTCATGGGATAACTGCTCGCAGGAGCTCTCGGCCCCCTGGCATTGCAGGGCTCATTCCTTTTGTGTTACATGGGCAGTTAGTACAAAATATGGAAAGGTTTATGGATCCCCTTAGATGTGGCCTTCCCCACTACTGCCCAAGCTGCAACCAGCTCCTGCATTTGCACACACGTTTCTATTCTTCCCGCCTGGGCCTATTGCCCTGGCTGCAGCGCGGCACCAGGCCTCGATAACAAGATGGCTGCTGGTATCCTAAAATGACGTTTTATTGCCTAGTGCAATCTACTCCCAGATACATAATAATCTACTATGAGGCAGCTTCTATTAACACCCCATTCCCCCCTGCAATCTTCCCAAGCACCTACACCACATTTGTTAGGCCTCTGCCGCATTTGGAACCTCTTGAGGGCCATAGACAATCACCCCCGCTTCACAACATAAGGTTCATCTCTCAGCCATCACATCTTACTCAAGAGGTCCTTGAGCTACATCCTTGGTCTCGGACCCCACAGTAAAAACCTTCATGAAGGGTTTGCTAAGGTTTTCTAAGGACTTTCCCACCAGTGCCAGCTCCTTCCCCAAGCTGGAGTCTTAATACAGTATTAACAGCATTAATGGGTGCTCCATACAAGCCTATCCACAAGTGCGATCTAAACTTCCTCTCATGGAAAGTTGTCTTTCTAGGAGCGATCACCTCAGCAATGTGAATCAGCGAACTGCAAGCTTTGTCCACAGATCCTCTGTTTACAGTCTTTATAAAAGACTGTGAAGTTCCTCCCCAAGGTGGTGTCGGCCATGGCTCTGTCGGAATGCATCATAATGCCAACCTTCTTCAGCAATCTACTATGAGGCAGCTTCTATTAACACCCCATTCCCCCCTGCAATCTTCCCAAGCACCTACACCACATTGTTAGGCCTCTGCCGCATTTGGAACCTCTTGAGGGCCATAGACGATCACCCCCGCTTCACAACAACGATCACCCCCGCTTCCTCATCAGCGCCATGATGCCCCTGGGCGACCGTGCGCTCTACAAATTCAGGTAACATAACATAACATAACAACATAAGGTTCATCTCTCAGCCATCACATCTTACTCAAGAGGTCCTTGAGCTACATCCTTGGTCTCGGACCCCACAGTAAAAACCTTCATGAAGGGTTTGCTAAGGTTTTCTAAGGACTTTCCCACCAGTGCCAGCTCCTTCCCCAAGCTGGAGTCTTAATACAGTATTAACAGCATTAATGGGTGCTCCATACAAGCCTATCCACAAGTGCGATCTAAACTTCCTCTCATGGAAAGTTGTCTTTCTAGTAGCGATCACCTCAGCAATGTGAATCAGCGAACTGCAAGCTTTGTCCACAGATCCTCTGTTTACAGTCTTTATAAAAGACTGTGAAGTTCCTCCCCAAGGTGGTGTCGGCCATGGCTCTGTCGGAATGCATCATAATGCCAACCTTCTTCAGCAATCATACCTCCAGTGCTGAATGCGCCCTCCACTGCTAGACCCGTCACAAGTTCTTAAGTTCTACTTTCAGCATACTAGCGCTTTTAGAGCATCTCTCAGATTGTTTAATTTGCAGGGCCTCGTAAGGACCAAAGCATCTCCAAACAAGGCCTTGCCCGATGGGTTATAAATTGCATTACCCACTGCCACAAGATCAAGGGTAACCCACTTACCCGTCCAGCTACTGCCCATTCCACCAGAGGGAGGCTACAGGGGAGTTCCAGGTGGGCATGAAGGACATTTGCTGGGTGGCTACCTGGAGTACGCTCCATATATTCGGCAAGCACTATAGCCTGGAAGAATACGTTGGAAGGGAGTCAGCTGTTGGACAGGCAGTCCTGTGACTCCTGTTTGCACGAGGTAGGCGTTGTTCCTTCCCTCCTTCCCTTCATGTTTCAAGCATGCATAATGTGTTCAGGGTACACACTTTGGTGCTATTGTTGACCTATGTGTGCTTCAGGGAAGTAGGTGGCATGCGTCCACTGCTTGGTATTCTATTAAAGCATATGAATGTATGAAAGATACAATGCTTGAGAAGTCTTAGTTACTTACCTGTAACTGTTTTTCTCCAGCATTGGTATCTTTCATAGATTCACATGCGACCATTTGCTCCAGAGACAGGCGGTCATCACTCTGGCAGTCATTATTAGGGCTCAAAATCTGAAGATTGCTGCCTGTGGTGGAGCTTAAGCCCTGCCACCTGTGAGAAACCTGAAGGTGTTTCCCTAGCTAGTCCCGGGGGATATGTCATCCAGGTGGCCAGGACATGGCCATTGCTATTGGATCCAGTTCCTGGGGGTGGACCAGTGAGGGAGGATCACTTGGATGGGGTGTCCTCGGGGAGTGGGAGTGGGACACGACGGGTGAGATGCGGTATACCCCATACTTATACACCTTTTCCCCATCCTCTCACAGAGGATGTTCCAGACCACTTCCCCCCTTTCTAATTCTAACACTTTTGCACCACACAAAGGACAACGGATTAACACCAGAGCCATTTACCTGACATGTCGCAATACAAGGGTCAGGCAAAGTCAGGCAATTGATCAGAATCACACACACCTGACGGCCCTTTCCCTTCCCCACAGAGATAAAAAGGTGGAGCCAGAGAGCACAGTACGAACAAGGCGAGCAGAGCAGTCAGCAGGATGAGACGACTACCACACGACAGTTCAAGAGAAGAAGAGCGGCAGCAGGAATCGAGAGGGTGGCGAGGAGAGAAGTAACCTTGCCCTTTTCGTCCCAGACCTGCAGAACCTTTGTGGAAGAGAGCCGAAGACCGCGAACAATAGCACAAGTGTCCTGCACCAGATGTCAACGGTACACGTGGCAATCCTATGCCGATAGGCAGGAGCGGGGGAAGCTCCTGTGTCTGTGGTACTGGCCTTCACTCTAGAGAAGCCAACATCCAAGCGGTTCATCACAGCCGGTGAGTCGAGGGGAGAGCCGATAAGAACCGGGCTGTGTTGTGTGAAAATCACAAAGTGGCAAGTTTTGAACCGAATGAACTGTTAAAAGTGTGAAGGGGAGACCAGCTGCAGAGGGAAAGCGGCACCACATGGGTGCTAACTCGAGAGACTCTGGTCGAGCCCCATATGAGAGAAACTAGAAGTACCAGAAGGCCAAAGGAGGGACAGCGCAAAAGGCCAAAGTGGTCGTACAGAGGGCCAAGCTAAGTACCTGTACAATTGAAAGACTTTGATCTACCAACAGTGTGAGAGAACGGGAAGTGAATCCCACAGTGAGAGAAAAAAGAAAGCATTGAGAAACCAAGGGAAAAGAAATCCTGCAAAAGCCTAGCCCGACCGAGGGAGATCCAGGGGTGAAGTTGTCACCCAAAGTTGATTGATAAAGGAACTGTGATATATTTTGGAATACGATTGAGAAGGGTCAGCACCCAGAAGAGGGGGAGCCAGCGAACATTGGAAAATAACTTTCATTTGCTAAAGGAATTTTTGGTTTGGTTGTTTGAACACGTCAGGTCCTCGAAGGCAAGAGCCTTTCAAGTGAAACGAGACTTGCACATCGACGGCCCTGATAACTAAAAGCTTGAAGGTTAAAAGCTGAGCTATCATCTCATGCTACAAAAGCCCGAGAGAGTGTCCTGAGAGCTGCCATTGGAACTATCATCTCGTGCTGGAGAAGCCCGAGACATTACTGTGCTTCAAGCTCCCATTTTACCCCATGTCCAAAATGTGGGGAAGGGAGACCCAGGCTACTGCATCCTGATATATTATTTGAGAACACTTCTTTCTTTTCTTGAGAACTATCCCACACCCCTTTTTGTATTAGTTGTGGGTTTGGAAATAGGTTTCTTAGTATATGCCCTTTTATTTTTACACAACGCCAGTAGGACTGCCTTATATTCATTTGATGGTTGACGCTTGCTCGCATCTTAGATTCAGGTTTAGATTAGGCGTTTTTCCAACCTGCATACAGCATTTCATTGTTCAATAAACCCCTTTGAACTGTGATCACTTGTGTCTGTCTTACTTGTTGTCACCATGAGTTCACGGCACACCTCATTGGTTAGGGCCAAAAGGGACCAAAGTGAGGTGGAGGGACTACACAAGTGAATTCTTTTTCAGGCACCATTTGCACTGCACATTACTTTTTTCCTATAGAACATTTTCAAATCACTGAGGATTCCTAGTCTGCCGATTGTGAATATTCAAGCATGTGAATCTATGAAAGATACCAATGCTAGAGAAATACAGTTACAGGTAAGTAACTAAGACTTAACTGTATGACAAGACATTGGGACTAGTTCAGAGTCTGGCACTGGGGATAGGTGGTTTTCTGTCGGCTTTCTGCTGGTGAAATTCCAGTATAAAGCTAGTGCAGTGCAAAATTAAGTCATGTTTGCCAATGGTAAACTGTTGTCTTTTAAATTCGCCAGACTCTAAACATAGATGGTCTTAAAACTGTGCGATTACCTTTGCTGGGGATATAATAAGCAATTCCATCTAATTTAAAAAGGGGACATGAAAGGATATGTAAAAACCTTCATTTTAAGAGTTTGCTATTCATATATTGTGTGCAGGTATAATCCTAGTTTAAGATGATCTCTAATAGAAATAGCGGTATAAAAAAAAGCGAATTCATGCATACTAAAAACAGTGCGTCTCATTACGAGTTTAGTGGTATATCGGCAGTAAATCCACAGAGATACCACAAAATGGAATTACCGTTACCGCCACTTGGTCTGGCGGAAGTACCATCGGATTACAAGTGGTGGTAGGCGGTATTAGTCCCCATTAATTGCAGTCCATAGGACTCCATGGGGATTTCAGCAGAATTACTGCTGCCAGCAATTCCGCCAATTTTTCCATTTATTTGCTGGAATGGTGGCGGATTTTCCTCCAGCTCTTAGCTGGAGGTAGCTCATCCACCTCTCTGCTAAACTCATAGCATGGCGGTGCAGGAATGCAGCCATAACGGAATTACCGACATGTTACCACCAATGTTTTCCCACACTGCCATACTCGTAACGAGGCCCAATGTGCCAGTTTCACCTCAAAAGAGAAGATTATTGATTCACTTCAGAAAGGTGGGCAGAAGGAGATTCTGCCATGCCTTTTATTCTTGGACAAAGAATCGATCAGGGGATGTCTTCACCAATTATGCATTTTTGAAGAAAAGACAATGGGCCTCATTACACGGTAGGCGGTGGACCAAGGTGCTGTTAGCACCTTGGTCCATGCCGGTAAATTACCGGCACCTCCTTGGCGGAAAGGGGAATTACCGCCCTACTCCAAGGTTGGTGGGGCGGTAATTCCCCCTTCCACCATTGCCCTTCCCCATTCCCATTTTCGCCCCATAGGGCATAATGGGAATGGGGAAGGTGCTAATTACGGTACCGCAAATTTGCGGTGCCGTAATTAGCACCAAGGTCCCTTTGCGGGGTGGGTTTTAACGCCTGCAAAAAGCAGGCGGTAAATTCCCCAACCCGCAAAGGGACCTCGTAGTACGGCGGTAAGGGTTAACGGTCACCGTTACCATTAACGGTGACCGTTAACCCTTACCGCCGTCCGTGTAATGAGGCCCAATATAATGTCCACACACATTTTGATTTGTTTACAATCCACCAATCATACATAGCTTTAAATTGATAAAAACCATTACAGCTAAAGTGGGAAACAAATGTAGCCTGATACAGCAACTAGTTGGTTGTGTCTCCTTCTTATTTAATACCTATTAGGTAAAATTCCTGTGTCTCTGGTTAATCTAGTCGGACATTTCGTAAAAACAAAATTAAACCAATTTTAAATATTCCCATATGACGCTAGATGTGTAAGCGGCATTCCTCACGAGATCCATGTTGGAACTACTTGCTTGTAAGATGTCAGTTAAGGCATCCCTAAAAGAGATCACACAACAAGGGCTACAGCCTTCAAACGTGGCACCATTTTGAACCCCCTGTTTATTGTCCCGTCGTCACAGGTGCATGGAACGTTGCTCATACATGAGAACGTGAGTGCACTATATTGCTCATTGAGGGCTTCCATATTAGACCTATTGGAATGTAAGTCAGTCTGTCAGCAGCATAGAAGATGTGGGGCCCGGATGTAGAGAACACATAGCTTTATTCTTAATAATACAGGTTCCAGTTAGTCTTGACGTTTTTTAAGACAAGGGAGCACACCCACTGGCCATCCTCAGAGGGAGCTACTCCATTTCACCACACTGGAGTTTAACTGCATTTTACTGTAGCCATTCCGTGTGGGAGGAGAGGGTGCAGGCCCACACATCTCCTGTTTTTACCCCCCTTTGCCCTCTGCCCACATACGCCCTGTTTTGCCACTTCTGTCCTGCAGCCAGCCCTTCCCCTGCTTCAGTACCATAAAGTGAGCCAACCTGTAGTGAAACAGCATTGGTGGGATGTGGATTCTCCTCGTGCTCACCAGCTTAGGGCCCAACTGACACTCTCCGAATGTCCAAACATCATCATCCAACTCTCAGTAACCAATTTTCTGACATCATACGGGGATGACCAACAGGACACGTATAAAATGCAATCTATATAGTCATTAAGGTCCAGACCAGGATACAACACACGTCCTTTACCAAAGAGAAATTAGTCAAACCAACGCATCATTCATAACTAAACACAAACCAATCTATATGGTCACTACGCTCAAGACCAGGATACAACACACCTTTACCACAGAGAAATTAGTCAAACCAACACATCATTCATAACTAAACACAAACGAAGAGTCAAGGATATTGACAATACAAGATGTACCTCTGGAATGGAAAAAGAACAGCCATAGGTACAAAAGGGAGTAATGGCAGTTTCTAATATACACTTAACCAGAGCCGGAAATCTGCCATGGAGTACCAGTGACTTCCGATTTTAGAATCATCTTGAAGTAACGACAAATGCTAGATTACACCAGCAGGACAAACACACCTTGGAGTACTGGGGTTTGCTATGACAACATCAACAACAACCACAGCAATGGGGTGCTAAGCAAGAAGAAACCTAAGAGTCCCGTGCCCTCCAGTTCATCATAACAAAAATACACCCATAAATCTCAGGTCTGAATCTAGAGAACGTCTTGGAGTAATGGTGCAATCTGGCCCAAGCACAATGGTGCTACTATCTGGTCAGATACCCACAAGGGGAGATGCCTTGGAATTGTGGTATATCTCAGAAACGAGCACTATTAATACCAAAGAAGAACCAGATGAGTATGTCCCTTAGAGTAATGGTGACCCCACCTCAATCAAACAATACAGCGCATTCATGAATGAGCTACTTGCTGGAAGGGGACAGACACCTTGGAAAACCGGTGTTCTCTAAATTCACTGAATCAGAGTTCAAAGCATGCCTACACTCCAAAATGTATCGGTAGAAAGCAACAGTGAGCACACTCCTAAGGTAAGATCAATCTTTTGCACAGCAATTACACAGTCAGATTGAATTAATGTATAGTATACAGAACAGGTGTTCGGTTTATGCTTTCTAAATATTTGGTTTGACTAAAAAGCCTGTGAAAGAAAACTGTTGTCAGTTGCAAGCACTCATTCATCAAGTGGAAAATATTGCATGACAATAAAGTGTAACAAAGGACTACTACCTAGCCTCAGCCTAAAACAGTATCCAGGAAATGAGGCTGTGACAAAATGACCGGTGCTCTGTGGTATGAGTAGTTTTTAAAACTTCTACTTAGCCCCACAACATTACTAAATCAGCAGTAACCTCAAATCATAAAAGTGAAAGAGCTGTAGCCCCATAGGTATACCTCCTTAGCCTCTTGTGATAACGGGGGCTGAGGGCAGGCTATACTCTTCTGGGGGGCGTGCGAACCGGAGTAAACTGTCAGATACCTGGCCACTTCTGAGTTACCAGCCACCAGAAAATGATGAACCAAGTCAAGTAAGAACCTCCTGTACACAACCAAACTTCAGTTGACCCTCCCCCAGAATTCTTGGGCTTACTGTATAGGAGACGCTTCTATACAGTACAACGCTAGGGCCTCGACCTCAGCGTGCTTCACTGCCTGCTTTCACAGAGCCGTTAGATTGGAACACTCCCTTCGTTACTGGCAAGAGTCAATCTGATTTGGGCCTCTAGCTGTGGAAAACTCTCAGTTCGGGCACGCAGGTCCAAGGTTTCTGTGTGCGCCATCTCAGGTTCCTGTGTAGGCAACCCTTAGATCACTGAGTTGCTTTCTACAACAGTGGCACTTCAGTGACCTCTAGTCCTTCTCCTTTAGGAGCCAGCAGCACAATGTACTTATGATTTGGACTGATAGCCACCAATGGGGTCAGTCTTGTGCACTGTCCAGCAAGAAGAACCTCCGGGCCTAAGGCCTTGAGCACCTCTTCTGTGGTTGCTTGCAGAGCTCTTGCTTTAGATACTGCTGTGACCCTGTCAGCGTCCGGAAGATAACTGCGTAAAAGACGCCCTATGGGAATAGAGTCATTGTCTGCCACGTGGCGTGTAGAGGTTTCACCTCTCCCGCAAAACTCTACCATTGCCATGGGTCTTTGTCCGAGACTATCAAACCCACTGACATTTCAATCTGGGCCTGCGATATATTGCCCATCTTGCACCCGTTACCACCTGGCAGCTGTGACTCTGACCTCTGTCTCCTGTGCACCTTCTTCTGGAGAAGGTGTCGTTCAGGTCGATCTGACCTCCTTGAGTCTTGAGTGAGGGTGATCTGAGAAGAGGTGGGGATGATCCCTTGCGGTAGCCCATGCCCACCTGCTAGGAACATTTCAAGGCAATGGGGAAACCAGAGGTTCGGGCCAGAAACTAAGGAAAAAGCAGATAGGCTGAAAAAACCCTGGAGATGTCCAGCGCAGATGATGGTAATGCTGCCAGTAATTCAGGTTGGTTCCCTGGAGAAGATTGGAAGACAATGGGGAGAACAGTAAGACAAAAGAAGGAAGGAAGCGTAGTGCGGCAGAGAATGGAGGACACAAACAGGGAAAACAGGGGGGAAGAAGAAGAGAATTGTCCTACCCGCAGGAGAACTGGCCGGAACTGAGGGTTGAGACACGGAGCAGTCTGCTCTCTGAAGTAAAAATGAATCTGCGCTCCAATGGCACCCGTCATCATCCAAAAACACCAGTAAAACACTATTCTAGTGTAATGGGACTATGCAATGTCCCCTTCTCCAACGGTGCCAGAGCAACCAGTGGGTCGCACGGACAGTATGTCCCCTCCCTGTTCGTGGGGATCCTTGCTTCCAAAGATGTGTTGCATACAATCTTCTCTGGAGTTGCTGAGCTTGAATGTGGGCAGCGGGTTCCAAAGTCCTTTCCCACGGTACCTCTTACAGTGAATGAGACACTGTAGAGCTCTTTGAAAGTATGGACAGTCGAAGATCTTGGGGACTTCACATTCCTTTTGCCCACGGGTTGGGGAATAGATGCCAGGAGAACATTGTTACCTTCTGGAGAACCTGTTGTGGCCTGGTTTCAGTACGGATGAATGAAAGGCTGGATGAATACATTTGCAGGCCAGGGGTAATCGTAGTTTAAAGGCCACAGGGGTGGTTTTGTGACAACAGGAACCAGTCCTAGTTAGCAAGGTTTTTATAGACAATATTGATCGATACCAATTGTACAGAACAGAGCGCAACACCTCTAAACTAGTTTTTTTGCCACTTTCGAATTGAAACAAAGTAATTCCATTTATATTGGTTATTCGTTTATTCTTTTTCATACAAATTTATATTAATACTTGACAAATCAACTAAACTGCATTTAATACATATTAACACCTCGATTAATTCGACTCAATCCATGCATATCTCAACTTGGTACACATTTATTTCTTTAACCACACATGCCCACCTAGGTACACTGCCCTATCAAATCCAATAAACTACACAACACACTCACATTTCTCAGTACATTGTTCATGCTGTCCTCTCAGTGATTTACAAGCAATGGATATTTTTCTTTGGCTTAACGTTGACACGTGTTTCAAGCGGAACTCGTTAGCCATACATTCATACTAAATATTGCTCCAGCCATCATCAGGACAAGGGGCGGCATCCAAATACCATGGCCTCTTACTATACTTCAATATTTAAGGTGTCTTATGTTTTTTGCATTCACGTTTCTCTATTTTCACAGCTAGCCCTGACCTTGACTTGCTGTTGTTTTCTTCTTTTAATGTCCCTTACTTGGGACTTCCCAGTCTGTTGGAAGGTCTCGTAATTCCGACTGCTCCTATTATTGCATGATGTCTCATGGGCACTGACAAGACGGGGAGATATTCCTGATGTATTCTCTGAATTTCTTTCCAAATGTTTTTCTTTATCCAGTCTATCTCTTCATACACGGGTATGGGGCCATGAAGATTTTGTCCTCCTCTTTTTTCAAGTAATCAAAAATTATTTTCAAAGTCCATATGACTCTATTCATTCTGTAGCAGAACGCACACATGAGTAGAGTCATAAGTAGATTTCGAAAATAGGAGCAGTCTGTCAAAGTCACATGTTCCGACTTCAGGGTTGACTGCGACCACAAAGATGATCCCTTTGTCAGAGGGTCGGCAATCGTCGGGATTCGTTACCGTCGACTGGTTATACCCCGGCGACCAGTGAGACTCTGTCGACGATTCATAAGAATTCATCTTCCAAATCCTCGTTAACGACTGTGTCAGCAGCCAAACCATCATCGAATCCATCCACAAATATCCCATTGACGACATCATCCATGAAGACCCCATTGACATCGTCCACAAGACCGGTGGTGCCAGGTTTCATACCATCAACGGCCTTGTCTGTGACAACTTTTACCATCTCTACAGGGACTATGGCCTCTTCCAAGGTGCCCTGCCTCCTAGGCCTCCATCTGTGCAACTGGGGGTGAGCCTCCTACACTGGCATCACAAGGAGACCCAGTGATGTAATCCTTCCCTAGGAGGTCCAGCACAGGGAAAGAGTTGCCTCCAGCACTCGATTTTCTCCCTAAGCCAACCAGGCCTGTGACGCCCTGCAGCGTGTCACCCCCTGCTCCATCAGTTCAGACGTCCACTTTGTCGGATGATGACTCCCCAGAGGGTGTTTTGTCTGACCACTAGGGTGGTCATGGTGACCCAGATCTACAATCGACTCTGCAGGATATGCAGCCGCCTCGCCCTACGATCCCTTGGCCTCATGTCCCAATACTGGCGCCTACCGCTCCCAGGGATGTGTCATTGGACATTTTGACCACTCTCCATTCTTTGGTCTCTCAAATTCACATGTGTGCCCCAGTGTGCCAGTGGATCCCAGTCCAGCGCTGGCAAAAAGTCCTCCAAGGCCCCTCAGCCTCGCCAGACACCACCTCATCCAGCACCTGCTGTTCCTCAGCAGCCACCTGTTCCACCCTCCCACCCCCCATTCCTGGGGAGCCTGATCACACAGGCACTGATACAAATACTGACACCACACTCTCTTTCTCTCCTCACACATCTGACGTCTCTAAGAAGTCACACTACCAGTTACACCTCCTTAGAGGTATCCTTCATTTCCTCTCCTTCCCCCAGAAGCTCACTGTCTCTAAAGCCTTGGTTCTCTCGAAGCTGGACTACTGTAACAGCCTCTATCTAAATCTTCCTGCATCTACTCTCTGCCCTTTGCAACTCATCCAGAACAGGACTGCAAGACTTGTCCTTGGCCTCAAGCCCAGGGACCGTATCTCTCCAGGACTGAAATCACTACACTGGCTCCCAGTGGCTGCGAGGATTAAGTTCAAAACCCTCTGCATTGTCCACAAGGCCTTCTGGGGCCTTGGGCCAAAAGACCTTCAACTCTCTTTCCTAAATAGCTTCCTTCTCGAGCTCTTCGCTCATCCACCTCCAACTCCCTCAGGGTCAGCCGCTTCTCCAAGCAACGAGCTGGGGGTAGATCTCTGTCCGCAGCAGGGGCCTCCCTCTGGAACAGCCTTCCTGCCTCCCTGAAACTTGAGGAGAACCAAATCCGGTTCCGGAAGCACCTCAAAACCTACCTCTTTTCCTCCTCTTTCTCTCCATCTCTCCCCTTCTAAAATCACTGAACTTGCCACCAGCTGGCCCTATTATTTATCTTGTATTCTACTAACCATGTACTGCAATTTCCCCTCTCCCCTTCCCCTTGCACTTTTCCCTTCCCCTCTACCCTTGTACTTGCAGGATCTGAATGACACCTGGCCTAGTAGGATTGTTGTCCGTCTCCCCTTGTTCTCCCCCCTTGCCTCGTCGCGCCTTGAAACACTTGTGTATAGGCGCGTTACAAATGCCATATCATATCATATCATATCATATAACCCTGACACGCACAGTACTCGGGGAACCGATGAGTATGACAACTACATCTCCGCGGATTCCAGACGTCCGGACACAGACTTGCCTACCGGGTACTCTCCTCCAGATGAGATCGGATCCTTTCAAGTCAAGATCTCCAGGACGGCAATGCTCTTTAACCCAGTCCCTGAGGAGAAAAAGAAGGAAGGTTTTCTTATTCAATGTCGGGAGCCGAAGACAGTAGTCTCTGTTCCCCTACTGGGCAATGCCTGGGAAGATGGCCTGGTGGTCATGAGAAACCCCTACTCTGCTCCTCCCAAAAAGTAGCATTTAGAAAAGAAATACAGGGTGTGGCACCCAAATGCCTCAGGACCCATGCCACACAAGATTCAGTGATCTCAGCGGCAGCAAGTAAGAGGTCGGCGGACCCATCTTCATCTTGTACTGTCCTGCCGGATTAGGAGGGAAAACAGTTGGATGCTATTGGTAAATGCATCACAACTGTCCACTATCAAGGCCGCCAATGCCTTAGCCATTCTCTCGTGTTATGACAGTGAGCTTTGGTACAAGCTCCAAAAAGAGTTCTGCACCAATCTATTACTGCGCCACAAAAAGTGTTCAAGTGCTGAAAGAAACCAATTTTTGTTAGTTCATCATATATTTATTGGTGGCCCATAAAAGATGACAGGTGTTTCGGCACCCTAAGTGTGCCTTTTTCAAATCTGGGCAATATGGATTGTTTGATATACTATATACAAGAAAGGATATACATATTCAATAAAAAATAAATAAAAAATAAATAAAATAGAACACATTCCCAGGAGTTCCCAAAAACAGATATACATCCAGTCATATTAACCAACATATGATCCGATTGATTCATTGTTTAAAAAACAGTATGATCAGTCAAAATGTGTTTCCACACAATGAGATTGGCCATTTCAAAAAACAAATATAAATAAGTTATAAATAACAGAATTCCAAGTTGTAAGTTAGTTCATGTGATGAAAAATGAAAGGGGGTTGTAAACATACCATCATGGCGTCCAGTTGTGGTGGTGGGACATAGGAAAAAACCAGGGAAATGGGAAGGATGGAGGGAGACATTGTGGTAGAGCGAGCAAAAAATAACAAATATAAAAATAGAAATAGTGCAAGTTTAAATTGCACTAGTGTGATTTGATATTCATCCGCCTCCAGATAGGGCTTACCTATCATCGGAGTTTGAAAAAAGCTCTCTGATGTCGGGTTGTCAATTGGGAGTCCCATCAGACTCATTAGCGTTGCGAGCGCTTGAAAAAGAAAAAGGTGGAGGAATGTGTTATTTTCCCATGCATGATGCAATGTTTAGGTCATGATAAGATTGCATCAGGACTCGGGTATCCACGATTCTTTTTAAATTACCAATTAATTTTTAATACTCTGCAAAAGCGACCTGGCATTATCACAGCGAATGTTGGCAAGTTCCGTTTTAATTTTTATGCTTTATTTATTTATTTATTTATTAATTCGCATTTGTTGAGCGCAGAGGCAGCCCGGAATAATCATTAGCGAGGTGATTATGGTTCCTACACCGTCTTGGAGTTACTCCAAAAGTAAAGTATACATGCCGTAAATTAATTTGATACTGATTTGAATGTCAAACGCCACGTTTCGTCCAAAACCAGAGCGGCATGTGAAACCCGCCTGTTTAAAGTGAATCTAGTTATGATTGGAAAGTTAGGTGTGTGGGTTTCCATTGCCCTCTAGAGCTTACCTTCAAAATCTGGTTTCTTGCTTCACGCGTCGGGTTCTACTGAGAGCCCTCCCAGGCGGCCGTGAATTGCATATATAGTGTTACCACAGCAACTTTGTTGTCCTATTTCCATTTCGCTGTCAGTATGGCCGTTGGCCATGTTTTGGGATACCTGTCTCTCTAAAGATATAAGTTACGTCATAACACATTGAATCTTTTAACATATAGAAGTACAATACTATACCAATGGACCGTTCATGTTTCTTTTTATATATTCCTTGGAAAAAGTAGAGCCGCGGGTGCATGGGTGGGAAAAAGTGACTAAATATAATATTGCTGATGGTGCCACGTGTAATTGGGTGTTCTCGCTCCCAGGGCTACATGGGAAATGTAGTAGTAAACAGAAAAGGGGGGCGAGGTATCTACATACAAATAGTACCTCTGGCTCCAAATATTTGTCTCTAATTCCACTGTGGTTTGAGACATACATATCCACGTCTAAGGGGTTATCTATAAACACTTTTTTTACATTTGAAAACTTGTTAGTAAACAATAATAGTGAGCTACTAATTCAAGTGTTGTTACTCGATGCCTTATGGGAAATGTAGTGTCATATATGTATGTACAAGTAAAGCTGGTAACCCTAATTAACTGATTACACCATTTTTGATATGTTTTAGGGCACATGTATTTTCGTCTCGTGATTGCCTTGGAAACAATTTAATGCTTGAAGAATACATTCCATATATATCAGATTCCTGATTCCAAGTTTAGGTCATATATCATTTTTGTGTGAGCATGTGTATAAAATCAGTTTTCAATTCTTACACTTATTACCAAAAAGGTTTTTTTGGCCCTTGCATCCTTCCCATCCCAAGACAGGAGCAACATGGGGTGAAACTCCTCAAAGAAGTTTAAGCCATGTTGCGAAAAGGGGCAAAAGAGCCTGCCCCTCTATGACTCCGGGGCTCCAGAGTATGCTCCAGGTACTTCCTGGTTCAGAAAAAGACCAGAGGGTGGAGACCCATCCTGGACTTAAGACATCTCAAGAAGTTCCTAAAATCCTAGAAGTTCAGGATGATCATGTTGCAGCATATGCTCGAGCAGCTGGAAGAAGGGGACATCATAGCGTGCCCGGATTTGGAGAGCTCGTATTTTCACATCCCCATCCATCCAAAACGCAGAAAGATCCTCTGGTTCGTCGTTCAAGGAAGGCACTGCCAATTCAAGGCACTTTCCTTCGGCCTACAATCAGCCCCAAGGGTCTTCACCAAGTGCTTAGCTCTGGTGGCAGCTTTTCTTCATTGCAAGGGCATCTACGTCTATCAATACCTGGACAACTGACTCATCTGGTCCCGCTCTCACAGCCTGGCAGATCTGCATACAGCGGAAACTATCCATACCCCAACCTCTCTGGAATTCTCAGTACATTATTCCAAATCCTGCATAGAGCTGTCCCAGAAAGCACTATTTCTGGGTCCCGCCTCAACACTGTCACGTACCTGGAACCACCGTCAGAGGACAGGATAAAGGCCATCTTGGGGAAGGTTCAGCGGCTGGTGGTGGCCAAGATTGCGACAGTCCGATCCATCAAGTCCCTCTTGGGGATGATGTCCTCTTGTATCTTGTATTCATCTGGTTCTGCATTGCAGGCTGCAGAGACCACTTCAGGAATTCTTGGACGCCAGATGGAAAGAAATCATGGGCTCATGGACCTACAAGATCACCCTCAATCAGACATTCCGTCTGGCCCTGCACTGGTGGTCCACTCGTCCTCATCTCTCACAAGGTGCTCGTCCCCTTGGGAATGCATCTTTCTAATACCCTTTCCCGCCGATTCCTCTATTGCTATGAGTGATCAGCACACCCAAACTATGCCATTGCAAGATGATCCTCATTGCACCGGTATGGCCCAGACAGATCGGGTACTCTGACCTTGTCTATCTGTCGGTGGTTCCAGCCATCAGACTGCCTCTTCTTGCAGACATACTCTCCAGAGACGGAGGGTTGATCCTGCACTGCACCACAACTCAGCGTCTCTGAGCCTGGTGGCCTAGCTCCTGCAGCCCTAGAATTTGGACACTACTAGCTGCCTTCAGAATACAAGGATATTCTAGCCAAGGCCACGGCTCCATCTATGCTTGCCTGCTGCAGACACAAATGGAAGTGCATTACAGTGTGGTGTCAAAAAAGATTTCTCTGCTGCACATAACGGTGCTGCAGCTTTTCCCTTACTTGCTCTCACTGGCCAAGACGGGCCTTGCACATGCTTCTATCAAGGTACACCTGGTTGCCATACCCCGGTACACCTGTGCTCCGGGCAGACTCTCCCTGTGGACACAGAGGCTTGTTAAGGAGTTTCTCAAGGGCCTCTTCAGATGTTCCTTCTGGTAAATGTTCCTGCCCCAGCATGGCAGCCGAATGTGGTACTGTCGAAACTGATTGGGCCCCCCTTTCGAACCTATGCATCGTGCTCCCTTGAAGTTTCTATCTTGGAAGACGGCCTTCCTGGTGGCCATAACCTCTGCCATGCAGGTTGGAGAAATTCAGGCCCTCTCATGTAAATCTCTATATCCGTCCTGTAGTTGTGTAAGTGTACTGCTGTGTAATCGTATTCATGAGCATGTGAATCCATGTAAGACCATGTGCTGGAGAAGGAAAAAGTTACTTACCTGTAACTCTTGTTCTCCAGCATGGGTCTTAAATGAATTCACATGAAATGCTGCCCTCCTTTGCCTCGTGGCTCTTCTTCATTCCTACTGTCACTTTACGTGTGCAACCAAATATGAAGATGGCCACCAAAGGTAGACCTGAAGAGGACAGATGTCATTGGTTGGGGCAGTATGAACCAAAGTGACAGCAATAGGCTATACAAGCGACATGCAGTTTTTAGTTTAAAGCTAGGCTGCTTTTTATGTTACTTAGGATTCTCACCCTGATGACAGGGAATATTCATGAGCATGTGAATCCATGTAAGACCCATGCTGGAGAACAAGTGTTACATTAAAGTAACTTGTTCCTTATTTAACAGCCAGCCCTTCTTGACCTTCTGCAAGAATGTGGTTACACAGAACAGAAACGGTTTATCAGCAAGTATCTTCTCTGCTGTCTCTGGTATTTATACAGTGGCGTCAGAGCATCAGGAGAGAGCATCCGCCACTGTGTTATGACTGCCAGGAATGTATGTCAAAAAGAAGTCGTATTGGGGGAGATAATGAGCCCAAAGGGCCTGCTGACTGATCTGGAATTCTAGCTGTTGGAAAACTTTCAGATTCTTATGGTTCGTTCAAACCTCAGACCGATGCATGGCTCCCAGGAGCAGGTGTCTCCATTCAGCACAAGCTTATTTAATGGCAAATAACTCCTTCTCAGTCACAGAGTAGTAAAGTTCACTGGCCGTAAGGTTACATGAATAATAAGCTTTGTAGTGTTCCTTCTCATCGGTACTGTGAGGAACTCATGGTGACAACAAGTAAGACAGACACAAGTGATGACAGTTCAAGGGTGGTTATTGAACAATGAATGATGTGTGCTTGTTGGGAAAATGCCTAATCTAAACCTAAATCTAAGATGGGAGTAAGCGTCGACCAACAAATGAAAAATAAGGCAGTCCTAGTGGCGTTGTGTCAAAATAAAAGGGCCTCTACTAAGAAACCTATCGACAAACCTCACACCTAATACAAAAAGGGGTATGGGAAAGTTCTCAAGAAAAGAAAGAAGTGTTCTCAAATAATATGTCAGGATTCCTGGGTCTCCCTTTCCCACGTTTTGGACACGGGGTAAGATGGGAGCCTGAAGCACAATATAGTCTCGGCCTTCTCCAGCACGAGACAACAGTTCCAATGGCAGCTCTCAGGACACTCTCTCAGGCTTTTATAACACAAGATGATAGTTCAGCTTTTAACCTTCGAGCTTTCAGTTATCAGGGCCGTCGATAGCCAAGTCTCGTTTCACTTTAAAGTCTCTTGCCTTTGAGGACTTGATGTGTTCAAACAACAAAACAAAGTTTCCTTTGACAAATTAAACTTCTTTTCCAATGCTCGCTAGGTGATGGGTTTACCCCCTCTTCTGGGTGCTGACCATTCTCAATCGTATTCCAAAATATATCACAGCTCCTTTATCAATCAACTTTGGGTGACAGCTTCACCCTTGGATCTCCCTCGGTCAGGCCCGGTCCCCTCTGTCTTTCGCAGGATTTCTTTTTCTTGGTTTCTCAATGTTCACTTTTACTGTGGGAATCACTATCCATTCTTTTACAGTGCTTGTAGATCAAAGTCTTTCGATTGTAAGGGGATTTGCTTGACCGTCTGTATGACCACTTTGACCTATTTCACTGGCCTTCCTACGGCCTTCTGGTACTTGCAGTTTCTCTCATATGGGGTTCGACTAGAGTCTCTCGAGTTAGCACCTTTGTGGCACTGCTTTCCCTCTGTAGCTGGTCTCCCCTTCACGCTTTCAACAGTTCACTCAAAGTTCAGCTGCTTTAGTCCAAAACTTGCCACTTTGTGATTCTTACACAAAAAAGCCTGGTTATTATCGGTTCTCCCCTCGACTCACTGGCTGTGATGAACCGCTTGCTTTTGGCTTCTCTAGAATCAAGGCCGGTACCACTGGCGCAGGAGCTGCCCTCCATCCTGCTTATCGGCATAGGCTTGCCCCGTGTACCACTGACATCTGCTGCTGGACACTTGTGCTATTGTTCGCGGTCTTAGAGTCTCTGCCACAAAGGTTTGGCGGGCCTGGGACGAAAAGGGCAAGGTCACTTTTCTCTTCGCAACCCTCCCAATTCCTGCTGCCTTTCTCCTTCTTTTGAGCTGCCGCGTGGTAGCCATCTCGTCATGCAGTCTGCTGTACTCGCCTTGCTCGTACTGTGCTCTCTGGCTCCACCTTTAATTCCTGTGGGGAAGGGAAATGGCCGTCCGGTGTGTGTGATTCTGATCAATTGCCTGACTTTGCCTGACCCTTGTATTGGGACATGGCAGGTAAACGGCTCTGGTGTAAGTTCGTTGTCCTTTGTGTTGTGCGAAAGTGTTAGAGTTAAGAAAGGGGGGGCAGTGGTTTGGAACGTCCTTCGTGAGAATATGGGGAAAAGGTGTAAAAGGAAGGGGGATACCGCATCTCACCCATCGGTGTCCCACTCCTCGAGGACCCACAATCCGGGTGATATTCCCTCAATGGTCCATCTCCAGGAACTGGATCCATTAGCAATGGCCGTGTCCTGGACACCTGGATGACAGATCTCCGGGGACTAGCTAGGGAGACACCTTCAGGTTTCTCACAGTACTGGTCTGCTTAAGAACTGCTCCTAAAGCACCATTTGAGGCATACATCTTGTCGATAAAAGGTTTCTGTTGGTCGGGTTGGGCCAGAGTGGGAGACAAACAGAAGGCCTTCTTCAGATTCCAGAAGGCTATAACAGTAGAATCAGGCACCCTTCTTGAGGTGTCTGGTTATTGCTAATATTTGTTACAGGAATTGGTTAATGCACTTCCGATACAAGTTGGAAAGTCCTAAAACTGCTGTATTTCCTTCGCAGAGGCTGGTAGTGGTCATTGGACAATAACAGCTGTCTTCTGGGGATCTATTTCAATGCCCCTATCAAATAGGATGAACCCAAGATAGGAAATGGAACTAACATCAAAGGAACAAGTCTCATTGTTGTCCATGAGATGGTTCTTGCACAGTCGAAGCAGTACTTCCTTGAGATGTTTCTGGTGGAGATCCTTTGAGGTGGAATACACAACGATATTATCCAAAGAAACGATAACCAAGTGGAATAGTAAATCGGCCAACTGGAGACTGGGCCTGAAACACAGGATTGGTAGAGTTTAACTCCCTATTGTCTCTGTGTGCTTGAACCCCTTCTTCCCCGAGTTCCAACCCTCCCTTTGATCCACAGCTCACCTTGTTTTCTTGGAAAGTGTGCTCTCCGTCCTGCTTTCAGCGCAGGGGCGCGTTGATTGATGCAGGCTCGTTGCTGCCTAGTTACTTCACTGGCAAGAGTCCGACAGGTAAGTATAATGAGTCTTTTGAACAGTTCTCTTACTTCGTTCCTTTCCTTCCTTAGATGATGGCCGGCGTCCGGGGATGGCGATGTGCTGCTGAGATGAGTAACGCTGAAGGTGAGTGAGAGCGCGATGCGCAATGCGACCCTTTCGTATTTGTATTGAACTGAGTTCTTTTTCTGTGTCTTTTAGGTGCTGCGACGTTTTCAGCGTGGATGCCGGTTATGAAGAAGAAATGCAGTGAGTAAGCGCGGTATGCGGCACCTCTAGATGTTTCCACGCTAACCTGGAGTGTCTTTTCCCTCTTGCAGATGGATGAGAGGTTCCGGAGACAGAATTCCACCAGGGTGGCTGGGATACAGGTAAGCGTTTGAAGCTCGTACAGTCTTTAAAAAATAAGCGAAGATTTGCTGAATGCTTACTAATGCCTTTTTTCTGTTCTTTTCCCTTTTCCTTAGGAAGCGGCATGCCGGGATGGGAATGACACCGCCGAAAATGCCCGCAGAACAGAAGCAGCGATGAATGATGGGCAGAAGCGCCGCAAGGTAAGGCTGTTCCTAACAGTGTTCTTGTTCTTGCAGGAGCTGAGCGCAGAAGAAAGATGCAGGCTTACTGGAGACCGATCCGAACACGGTGAGTGTCACGCTGCAGATGCAGAAAACACAAAGCATGCTTCTCAGCCTGGGCGTGGCTTAAATAGTCTCTGGGTATCCCAGATGTCTCTGGGCTGAACCACACCCAAAAGACTAGACTGCACATGCAGTTCTGGAAACCGAAATATGTGGGGGCATCCATCTTGTCCCCCATCAATGCAC
The DNA here is from genome assembly GCF_040938575.1 of Ambystoma mexicanum. Classification (NCBI taxonomy): domain Eukaryota; kingdom Metazoa; phylum Chordata; class Amphibia; order Caudata; family Ambystomatidae; genus Ambystoma; species Ambystoma mexicanum. The sequence continues at coordinate 19,476,704 of NC_090926.1, forward strand.
TACAAGTCCAATCCCCAATGTTATCCTACGGGAGTAAGTGAGTCTGGTGCCACAAGCGCCAAGTCTGACTCCAAGTGGATCTTTGGAGGGATGGAGAGGCCCTTGAGGGCCATGTAGGTGATCGTGGCCTGGCTCCAGCCTGACATCTTGGAGGGCTGGGGAAATGAGGGGCAAGAATCATGACAGCCGGTCCAACTTGCTAAAGATCGAAGCACCCTGGACAGCCTCCAGGATGTCATTGATCAAAGTAATAAGATATCATTCTTTGACCGTGATTCTATTGAGTCCTCGTTAATCCCGGCAAGGACAGAGTTCTTCGCTGTCCTTCTTAGGAACAAAAAAAGAGAGTGGCACACGCTGGTGACTTATTCTCCCTAATGAGCCAATTTTGAAGATTGGTTGTGAGATAGTTCTTTGAGTGTCTTCTTTTCAGGGATACAGAGGGAGTTTATGCGTCCAAATTGTAGGGTAGCTCCAAGTACCAAATCGATCACACAGTCCTCAAGCTGATGCAGCAAAAGCTCTTTGGGAATCTTATCTTTGAATATATCAAGGAATTCATGGTAGGCCCGAGGAACGCACCTCATGCTGATGGCAGTTACTGTCGGTAGATCAGATGTACCAGCATGAGAAGCCTTGGGATTGGAAAGGTGTTAGATAGATACCAGGTTATAGGAGGATTGTGCCTCTGCAACTATGGTATCGCCAGGATAACACGAAAATGTGCGCCACGGATGAGGATCAATAATAATGACTCCTGATGCTGATTGACCCTCTTAGGGATAGAGTGAGTCTTTTCTGTTATGGATCCTGAGATAAGGTGATGCCCATTCACACCTTCAACTGGATGGTAGGCCTCCTTGGCCTCTCTCTGTATCTTATTGCCTTCAGCCCACTGATTGTCCACTAGCCAGAAGAGCAAGGGCCTCTAAGGTGGACCTGTTTGTAATGGGAAAAACTACAGGAAGGACCATCAAGTGGGAATCCAAAGGCGCGACAGAAAGGTTGGTAGAAAAGTGGGACTTTCCTCGTCTTGGTCCCTCCTTGGACAACTCCTAAGCAGATGACACTTGGATCCACAATAAAGTCACAGTCCTTGTCCCCTTCTCTGACATCTTTCCTTCAGAGTTATAGCACCATGCGCAGCAACTATACGCATTCGCTTGTCTTCAACCTATTGCTCTGTAGTAGTGAAAAAAGCTGGCTGTCTAGAACTGAAGGTGCTTCCTCAAGTTCTTCTCCTTTCGTGCCTTCGTTCTGTCTTTCGATATTCAATTTGTAGTAGCCAGCTCATCCCTCATATTGTCATTAAGACCTCTACTGAAGATGGCATACTGAGCTGACTCAGGCCAACATGCCTCGGCAGCTCGCTGTTTGAACATAGTCACATAGGCCAGTACGTCTGGGGAACCTTGTCAGAAATCCAGGAGAGTTTTGTAAACTGTATAAGTCTACTTAGGTTGGGAAAACATCTCCTTCATAGCCTTTATGAAGGCTGTGTTTTCTGTCAAAAGAGGACGAGCACAGGTAACCAATGAGGTGGCTCAGCACATGGCATTCCCAACCATGTTTGATATAATAAAGCCAATCTTAGCTTGGTCTGTAGCAAAGGCCACGGTGTGGAGGGTACAGTGCAGCATGCAGGCATCCAGGAATTTGTTGGGATTACTAATGGTAGGTCAGAAGGTGGCGAGCATGTGGTGGAGCGTGGCATTCTCGGGTTTCAGGTTCTGGACTTTTGTGGTGAGGCCCTGTACTGCATTCATAAGCTCTTGCAGCTGGCCCATTTCTCCAGGGCCAGTTTGGCGTCGCAAACTTTCACCTCTGACTTGTGATGGCTCCTTCCATGTGCCTTCTGCAGAAGTGCCGCTCCGAGTCAATCTGGCCTCCTTGAGTCTTAAGTGTACGGGATCTAAGAACAGGTAGGGACGATCCTGACCAGTAGCCACCGTGCCTGTCTGCTAGGAACAGGCCAAGGTACAGGGGAGCAATTAGAGTAAAAATCCGAAAGACAGAAAGAACACAACGGGAGCTGTCCAGTGAAGATGATGGTAATACTGGCGGTAATTCATGTATGTTCCTCAGAGAGAATTGAAGACAATGGGGAGAACTGCAAGGCAGCAGAAGGAAAGTAGCAAGGTTAGAGTGACAGAGAATGGAGTACACAAACAGGGAAAACAGAGGGGAAGAACAGGGGAAGCTTCTCACCCGCAGGAGAACTGGCAGGATCCAAGGGTTTGCAACGCAAAGTGCAGTCTTAGAAATCAGAGGTCCTATGGCGCCTGCCATCGTAAAAAAAACACTAAACTGGTAACAGTTGTTATCATTCTAGCATTATGGGACTATGCAATATCCCTATGCAATGTCTCCTTCTCCAATGCGTCACAGGGCCAAGCAGGCCGCGATAACAGTGACACTAACCGCTAGGTTGTGTAGTGCCAGAGCTTTGTTCTCATTTATGAAGACATGCTCCACAAATACTGTAGTATTCTCAGGAGTTGAGGTCTCCTTTGGGGACCTGATACCATTCTAACTCAGAGAACAGTTGTCTACTCCCTGGCCTAGTGGGAGTTCTTCCACTGGGACGCCCACACTGACTATTGCCTCTTCCAGAAGACCAACATTCACTATGCTCTGCTTGGATTTGCGTTTGAAGGCCAGATCTCTCTTCCTGTGTGTCAAGTCTGAACACAGAAACCATCCGCTGGGTGTTGTGGGTATTGGTGCCCCAGCATTAAAGGTACAATTCTTCTGCTTTTTTGTGGAAGCTAATGTGCCATGTGGCAGGGATTTCCCTTCACATGTTGGGGCATTTCCTGTGAGAGGAGTTAGAGCCTTTTTTCCTCACCCTTCTTGTGTTTACATTTGTCAGAAGCCTTCTCTTCTGTTTTAGGTGTGCTTGCCTGAGCTTTTTTCTGGATGTGAGTGCTTGTATACTGATCAGCAGCCTTTGCAAACTCCTTAGGGTTAGTATTTTTTAACAAAATTCTAGCATGCAACCACACTTAACATTACTTCAATATGTCCTCTTTGTTTCCAGTAACCCACTCAGATGCTTCAGAGACAAATGTGTAAACTCATGGGCATTTTTATTGCCTCTTTTGGTGACTTCTCTAAAACACATAATGTATTGTTTTGGGGTTTAACAAGACTTCTTGTGTGTGACTGCTTTCATTTCAGCACATATTAGCCTCTCCTTAGGAGCCGGCTGGATGATACCATCAGTGCCATGTGTCGGTAAGTGAATCATCATATCAGCACCTCACAACCCCCTTGTCCACTTCCTGGAGATCTATGGCTAACTCCATTCCCTCAAACCAGTCAGAAATCTCTTTCCCCACTTAAGATCTGAAGGACATAACACCTAGATTTTCCTTGGGTGGCATGGCTCGATTGAATTGCGGAGGGTGCTGCTTACCTGGACAGGCCCTGCCACTCAGCTGCTGTGACCAACACCAGGTTTCGCAACATCCAGGCAGCTACTAAAGGGTACAGGCCAGACTCAGGCAGATATCATTGAGGAGGCTGCTGGTCATTTGACCAGGAGTTCCCAGTCAGTTGCTTCGCCCACCACGAGTTTGTGCATCTTCCAGACAGCCACTGAAGGACTCCACGCCGGCATCAATCAGGCTACAGGTCACATGATCAGACCCTGCCACTCAGCTGCTCTGCCTGTCACCTATTTCACCAATCCTCCTTTGTCATCCTCATTGCCGGCGTCGTGAGCAAAGGATGGATGAAGACAAGGACCTCACTTGCTTATACCTGTTTGGGCATGATAGGGCCAGACACTATACTGTATTTCACCTACAAAGTAGTCGCTACTACTAGCACCGCCAAAAGACATTACCATGTGGCTCCTCCTTCCACAGCCTATGCCCTCCCTCAATAGGGTTAGCATGACCAAGTGCCCTGGGAAGCCCTGGCAAGCTACTCTAGTGAACTGCATCAATATCACAATTGCTCCCATGCAACACCCACGGACCACATGCACACACCCACTCATGCTGATCAATACTCGCTCAGCAGTTGCTCACACTGTAGAGATCGCCACCCTCCTCTCATACAACAGACTCCCACTTCAAGACCAAAACATGGTTTACCTCATCCTCCCTGCATGTTTTAGATGTCTTCCCATCCTCAAGGTACTGCATCCAATATGCTAAGTGGTCAAAAAGGTCAGGTGACGGAGTGCCAGTTATCCACAGTAGTGGTTGGTCATGCTCCATCATTCCCTCTCGCAGAACAGGCTTGTTCGAATCATCACCTTCCACCTCATCGACATACTACCTTACAGTGATTTTTTCCTTGCTGACATCTCCAACGTACTCTCCTCTGCCAAACTAGCACACCCTAATAATGTCTTTCTGTGAGATTTTAACTTCTCTTAGTTCTGCACCGACAACCACACTCGGAAAACACTTTACACACTGACCAGATCTATGGACATTAAGCAAATTGTGCTCTCCCCCATGCACAACAAAGGCAACACCTCGACCTATTCATTACATCAACCCCCCTCATCACCTGTGAAGACCCTATCCCACAGGACTGGTCCGCCCATGCTGCCATCCCACTGTCATATTCCACTTGACCATGGCCCACAGATCTCAGGTTAAATGCCCCCTCACTCAGCGCTGCTCATTCAAAACCTTGCTGGGAAATGAACTAGAAGCAAACTTTGCAGACTTCCCTGCCACAGAAAATGCCTCAGTCCTCCTAGAATTATTCAACAACTCTGCTATGAAACTGGTGGACATTCATGCCCTCCTAAAAACTACATGCAGTAAGACCAAACAATCTGACCTTTGGTACACCCCCGAGCTAGCCTCCAGCAAACGCTCAATCAGTGCCCTAGAGAAATGGGCATGCAAAAACTGTAACCCTGGAGATCTCACTGTTAGGCAAAGTTTGTATGCAGTACCCTTTGGGTGCACTACACACAACTCTGACTACAGGTATAGGAAACCCAACCTTTGGTAAAAGCTTGTACTACACAGTTTTGGCAGCGTGTTGAGCAGCCAGGCTTATCTCAAGAGGGGTCAATGTGAGCTGTAGGGGAGTTACACAGAGATTCACAGTGACACGTGTTCAAATAAACTCTTACATCCAAGGTTTCTTGAATAAACAATTATTAATTTACTTATCAGTCAGTTAGAATAAGCCGTCTTCAGAAGGGAGCAATATAATAGTAGCACACAAATACACTTCAATACGGCACACTCTCAGTTCTACATTTTATCAAGGTCAACAGAATTTTTGACCCGGAATTTTTTAATATACAAATATGTTATACAAATGAGAAAACAACACCCAGGGATACTTGGCTATTTACAGTTTTGTGTACAATACAGGTAAGTACAACCCAGTCAATAGGAATGGATATTGGTGGACAAACAACATGTTTTGTTTTTGTTGATCGACACACTTGGCTTTACAAATAACATGTAGAACACAGAATTCTCCCTAACACTCACCAACATCAGATGGAAGCCATGCCTAGTATAAGAGCACCCCTCCACTACCCAGCCTATCCCTTCCGTTGAAGCCATGCCTAGTATAAGAGTGCCCCTCTACTGCCCAGCCTTTTTCACTCTCCTTCCTGTGATCAAAACTTTCCCCTGGTATGGCCACCCCATTGCAACTCAAACATGCCTCTATGCATGAAAGTCTTTACTGTTATAAGATCTTTGACCTGAAGGTAAACACCTCATTAACACCTCCCTGGCAGGAACTAAGTGTGTCCCAGCCTTTGGATTCTGATTATTGAGTTCAAAGCTGATTACTTCTCCACCACCATTGTGTAAGCCTCTAGCATGAGCAAAGCCCTCTTTGAAGTAGCACAGCCAGTGCTGGTCATTGGGCCGGCTCTCGGTGGATCCGAGATCCGGCACCAGATATGGAGCCAGATCTCGGGATCCGGTCAGAGTCAGCCGCCCAAGACCATGAACCGTGCTGGAATACTTAAAAAGAAAAAAAAACGCCCGCAATGGCAGTATTGACTTTTACCGTGGCTTTGGCACTGGTGTGTAATGCACAATGCTCGCTACATGTACACCTGATTCCTTTCAGTTGTACATGTAGCGAGCATTGTGCATTACACACCAGTGCCAAAGCCGGTGGTAAAAGGCAATGCTGCCATCGCAGGCATTTTTTTAAAAAAAAGTATTCGAGCATTGCTGGATGTCCACTACGAGCCCCGCCCCCTCTAGACCATGCCCCTCGGGCACCGGTCCTCCCCCACCCCAGCCCTGGTGTTGTGGGATCCCCCACCACATTTTTTCCATTTCCACCACTGAGTACAGCATAGTACCAAATACTCACCCGATCCCGAGTTGTTAGCAAATCAGGAACATTTTGTTGGAATCAAAAACATTTATTGAAAAAAATAGACAAATTCCAGCACATCATCGACTTAACCTCCCACAGTATTAGCCTCCCCCGCCCCACCCTGCACTCCAGCATGCATACTGCCCCTATGGACTGAATCATCTCCGTCTCTGCACCAGGCTTCCTAAAAATAGTTGCCTCCCTGAAACCTACTTCCTACGCTGACAATATCATGCCAGCCTCCATTAATAAACAGTCGCTGAGCCTGGTGCTCAATGCAGTCCTCGGTATCATTAATGCCTCCCTCACAGAAGGCTCATTCCCAGACACACTCAAGAATTGTCTCATACAACCTCTTATGAAAACATGGACCTTAGACCTAGACGACCTACCCAACTATTGGACCATTAAGAACCTCCTGTTTATCACCAAAATCTTGCAAAAATTAGTTGCTACAAAACTGCTCACCAGAATCGAACAACTACACTTTCTAAACAATTATTAGTCAAGGTTCTGCCCCAAGTGTAGCATTGAGGCAGACACCATCCAGGAGATGAATGATGCCTCCAAATCATGGATACAGTTGCCTCATACCTCCTCATCTCTCATACCTTGACCTCTCAACTGCATTTTGACAAGGTCGACTACCGCATCATCCTCTCCCTCCTCAATGACAGGATGGGATTCTCTGTTAATGTCCTGAATTGGTTTGCCTCCTACCTCTCAGGCAGACACTAGGCTGTCCAGATGAACACATTGCATTCAACCGACTCCCAGTCTACTGTGGAGACCTACAAGGCTCTATACTCTCACTGCTCCTTTTTAACCTTTGAATGGAGCCGCTGGGCACAAGCCTCAAAGATCCTGATATAGCCATCCACCAATACGTGGATGATACTGAGTTGTACATGAGAGTAAAAAGCCTCACGGACATCAGTCATCTCGCAGATTACCTTGCCATTATCCAGTCCTGGATTTTAACTGCCTACCTCAAACTTAAACCCATCCAAGACTGAATTAGTTTTCATTGGTCCTCCAGCTAAACAATAACTTGTCCAACAATGGCTTAACAAGCCACTGTTGGCTCACAGAAGGATGTGATCTGCAAGAGTCAGCACAATGCTTAGGATTCACCATTGACAGCAGCCTGGCCTTCCAGAAACACATAGCCAAAAATGCCCAAATGCCCTGACTCCAAATCTGCACTGCGCTGCAGGATTTCCGGACCGTAGTGCAGAGCCTTGTGGTCTCGCACATTGATGGGGTAAGTCCCTCTGGGCGGGGCTCGTAGGTATTCACTTGGCTTCCCTAATAGCAGTTCACCACGCTGAAGCATGTCTTATTGTGGGTGCACAGAAAGTTGACCTAATCACCCCGTCCTACGCGAACTACATTGGCTTCCTCTCCAGGCCAGGATAATGTTCAAGACTGCATGTCTCATCTACAAAGAAGTCATGAGCAGCACACCATCGTACCTGGCATTTTAGCTCAACAAATCTGGTGGCACACACTGCTTACAAAGCAAATCAAAAAATTGCCTAGAATCACAACTCGTCCGCAAAGAGAAGACCCACAAGCAATTCTTCTCTTGTCACGCCATCACCTTCTGGAACTCAATCTCAGTATCAGCTTGGAATGCCCCAACCAGTATTCAATTTCGCAAATATCTCAAAAGTGATTTTTTCAACAACACCTGCTGAAGGACAAAACCCAATGGATGTGCAGACCAACGCACAAACCGAAACACACACTACTGCGCTGCTGTTAAAAGATGCCAGCCCAAACGCTGGCTACCCACACCCAGTACAGCACTCTGCTGCTCTCGAGCTAGGTCAGTGCTTTAAACAATCAAAATAAAAAAAATTATATAAAATATAATGGCTGGAACAGCTATCACTATTACTGTCCCCATCCACTACCATTACTGGGATGTGTACCTGGCTTTGGGGATCAAGGTCACTACCTGGCCCTATAGTCTCACCAGTCCTCTTTGCTTCCTCAAAGCTTGGACAGTATTAAGTATTTCAGTTTCACTAACCTTCCTTAATGCCATGGGGGAGTCGCCTTTCCTGACGCAAATTGCATGGAGTGCTAGATTTCAATCCATGTTAAATTCTAGGTCTATGCTCATTAAATAGCCTAACATTGTTAATATTAATAATTCCATTCTGCAAACATAAAAACAATCACGTGGCAGTATTTCTAATGTTGCTATACTGAAAAACACAGGAAGACCCTACGCTCTGGACCAGGGTATTACCATGACAATGTATACTGAAGAATTATCCAGAGGATTCTATTCAAGTGTTACGTATCAAAAATATTTTTTTTTTGCTTGATACAAAATTTGAAAAAATGACAATTAATCATGTATAAATCAATACTCTAATTCACATTTAAATAGCAGGTCAAGCAACCTTTAAAACACTTCAGATGGCTAACATCATTTCTGCAATGAACAATTCAATCATTAATCAACATACATTCTCATACACACATATACATACAAAAGTGCATTCACAAAGGTTTGTTATATGTAAATAAACATTCAAATGGCGACAAGAAGAACATTTCATAATATTTCAACAATTAAAGAACGTGTTGTCAAAAATTGGAGTGGATCTTGATGATGCATTTTGCAATTTGCTTGATCATATCTCCAACAGTCTTCGGTTTCTGACCAGTTTCGACGTGTTGGAATTATTTAATCCACGTCTTGATCAGGGAATCCAAATTGTATACTAATTGTCCAACCACTGGTTCCATGGACAAAAGGGGCTGTGCCTGCAGTTGAGTGTCTGTGAGGATAAATCTAGAATTTGAGCAAAACAGAAGTCACAGTTTTAAAATACCAGTGATTTCACTGCTTCATAAGTGGTGTTCCTCCAGGCTCAGCTCACCTCACAAATCGGAAAGGATCATGTCTCGCTCACATTTAATGGTGCTGTGGCAGATATTCTCATGAATAAACAACATGAGGTGGCTAGGGCAGCCTGAAGTGACGCTCATGGTGTGTGTTCCAATTTCACTGCATTGGAGAATATCTTGTGGAAACACAGCTTATAGACATATACATTCATCTACCATCAACAGCTATGTATCGATAGGGCTGGGCTCATCAAAGTCTAGAAAGTGATTGAGCACAACACAGCCAAAAGGGATCATTCAAGATAATGAAATAATGTATAACACCATCAGCCTGCAACACAATCCTTACCCCAGGCCAAGAACAATGCAACCAAATCACAATTCTCTTCATCAAAAAGATTTGACACTTCTAAGAATATCTGGATAATGAAGAAACACCACTTCCTTTACCTTGCCAGGAGACACCAGCCCTTCATTCAATCTCTCTGCTACAAACCACCGTCCACCCTTTCTCCATGCAGAATCTTCTCACTCCTATTGACTCCTGCAACCCAGCAGGACCCCAGAAGATTGTCTTCCCAATCTATTCAAAATCACCATGAAACATTCATACCTTATGCTTGCATTTCTGTTATTCCACAATAACGTCATCACCTCTGGATTCATCCCACTAGTATTAAAATTAGCCTACATCAGCCCACTGCTCAAAAAGCAGAAAGAGGGCCCAAATATCCCTGCAAATTATTGTTCAATCTCAAACAGTCTATCCAACAGAAAAATACTCGAAAAATCCATATATACAGTTAATTTCCAGATTTCATTGAATTTAATAACCTGCTTCATGAGGAACAGGCTGGCTTCAGCTCCATGAGGTGCACAGAATACATATTGGGCCTCATTACGACCCAGGCGATAACCATGGCGCTATTAGCGCCATGGTTGATGCCGGATTCGGCCATGGTGAATGGCGGAATTACCGCCCCATTCCAAGGTTGGCGGGGTGGTAATTCCCCATTCACCATTGGCTCTTCCCCATTCCCATTTTTGCCCCATAGGGCTCAATGGGAATGGGGAAGGCAGTAATTACGGCACCGCAAATTGCGGTACCGTAATTACCTCCAAGGTCCCTTTGCGGGTCCCTACCTTAACGGCTGGTAATACCCGCCGTTATGGTAGGGACCCGCAAAGGGACCTCGTAATTGGCCGGTAAGGGTTTACCGGCACCAGTGCCCTTACCAGTACCGGTAATCCCTTACTGCCCGGGTCGCAATGAGGCCCATTGTGTTCAATATTGAATATGCTAAAAAACAATGCAGACAACAACTCTGAGGGTTCTCCTATACTTCTCGACATCTCAGCAGTCTTTGACAACATTAGTCACAAGCCACTTCTAAAAACAGTGGAAGACATTGGAATCAAAGGATCAGCTCTTCGCTAGATACCTCCTTCCTCCCCAACAGTAATAAAACCACTTTTATGCCTCGAGTCAGATTCAAACCATGTAGAATGGGCCGTGTAGTACCCCAAGGTTCCGCACTGTCATCTCTTCTTTTCATCAACTACATAACTTACTACTAAACAGACCCTCCATCTTATCGTGTTTTCGAGGTCCCACAAAATGCTGCAAAAACTGACCTTTTTTTAAAAAAAAGTGAAAACTGACATTTTGGCAAAACCACCTGTGAAAATGTCAATTTTTGCAAACACTGAGTTTAAAAAAAGAAAGACACAAAGGGCCATCTTCCCAAATTATTTTTGCCACAAGTAATCAAATGCGCTAGAGCCAGAGTCTCCAACCAGTCGTTTGTGAGGCACTGGTAGCTTGCCTAAGGCTTCCCAGTAGCTCCTTTCTTCAGACACCAAAATGAGCACTGTGTTAATTTTGGTGTCTAAAGTCCCTGGGCCTCTTCGCCTGCCCCCTCGCTCTCCAGTCCTGACAAAGCAAACAGTCAAAAGCTGTGTTAACTATCAATAACAAAAGTAGATGGGAAATTTGTTTTGTGGCCATTGCCACTGGAGGTGCAAATGATGGTCGATTAGAAAGGGAAGGGTGCATAAATCTGCATACCATGTGAAACCAAGCTGTGATCGTTTCAGTCTTACTGTTTTGTTAGATTTAGTTCAGTTAGCATTACTTTCCATGTTGGTAAATATGCAGGCTTTCAATACTTTTTTCTCAGCGTGTGTTGTGTGTGTGTGGTGTGTGTGTGTGTGTTGACATAAGGCAATCCTTGTGAGTCCCAACTTGCAAGAAAAAAGGTACATCCGGCAGTACATGTTGCTGTTTATGGTAAAACTAAGTTCTTTGTTTTAAGGCAGTACCAAATTGAATTAAACGTTATGATGGAATTTGCTCTGCATCTATGCGTGTCCCAATACAGGAATTCAAGCACTAACAGCAAATCTACATTTAACTAAATGTGGAAAACTACTAGATGCACTGCATTCTGGTGCTTGTCCACTTACATTTATAACACTAAACAGGAATGTAAAATGGCATGTGCTATCAATGCCAGGACTTAAAAAACATTATTTGAGAGTTGTGTTTCAGCCTTTTTACGAAACAATAGTACAGATGAAGTAATTAGGTGAGAAAAGTGAGCAGTGGTTTATATGTATATATTTTGTATAGCATTAATATAGCTTAAATCCAGTTACTAAGTAATACTGTACAAAACAGGGTTGTGAATACAAGGAGAGAACATTGAGAAGAGCCATGAGATGTGAGAACAATTAATAGGGTTGATCCCGTTTGGTTATGAATACAAACCGGGAGATCTATCGAGATATTTGGGAAGCCTGCATGCATATATTCAGATTCTGACAGGGGATTTCCAGCCTTTCAATACTGGGTTCAAATGGTGTGATTTATGAGCACTGTTTTTTGCAAAAAATTGGGCAGGACAGAATACAATTTACAAGTCATTCTCTTACACATGGAACATTACTGCCACTGTAAATCACATGTTGATGCCATTGCAAACAATATGTCATAATTATCATTTTAAACCATTTTTGTGAGTCCCCAATATGTCTGGGAGAGTTGGATGTGCAAGACAGGCATGGCCCATTATTCATGCACCAAAATGTCCTGCATGATTCCTGCAGCTACAGGCAGCACTCCTGGGAGCTGTTGGGGTAATTCATGGAATCAAGCGCAGAAGTGTCGCACCCGGCTGGCGCACAGAGTGCGCGTGTGGCAGCTTGCGCCAGCCGCCTGCGCCAAAACCCATTTTGACGCACAGCGTATTCATGGATTTTTACGTCCATAACCAGCCGTGGCGCAGAGTGGCGCAGCGACCCTGCAGCAGTGCCAGTTACACCTCCAACCCTGTCCCATGCGCCAAAAACATTGCAGAAATCCCCTACATGGGGCAAACCTGTATATAGCCCCCGACCATAAAAACGCGCTAAAAACGCCACACAGTCCTCACGTGCCAGCGAAATCGCGTGTAAAACTCCTCCCGCGCCCCTCAGAATACGCGTACCCCATTTGAGCCAGCAAAATCGCGTGTAAAACTCCCCACGCACCCCTCAGAATATACGTGTACCCCGCTCGAGCCAGCGAAATCGCGTGTAAAACTCCCCGCGCGCCCCTCAGAATACGCGTAACCCGCTCACGCCAGCAACATCGCATGTAAAACGCCCCATGCACCCCTCGGAATACACGTACCCCGCTCGCACCGGCCAAATCGCGTGTAAACCTCCCCGTGCACCCATCGGAATACGCGTACCCCACTCACACCAGCGAAATCGCGTGTAAAACTCCCTGCGCACCCCTCCGAATATGTGTACCCCGCTTGCGTCCGACGAAATGCGTGGAAAAAGTCCCCTCTGTGGTGTGGGCTGCCTGTGGGGCCTGGAGAGGGTGGATGGGCTGCCTGCGGGGCATGGACCGGGGTGATGGGCTGCCTGCGGGGCATGGACTGGGGTCATGGGCTGCCTGCGGGTCGGCATGGTCTGGGGTGAGGGGCTGCCTGTGGGGAATGGTCATGGTGGATGGGCTGCCTGCAAATCATGGTCATTGTGGATGGGATGCCTGTGGATCATGGTCTGGGGTCATGGGCTGCCTACGGGTCAGCCTGATCTGAGGTAATGGGCTGCCTGCGGGGCATGGTCTGGGGAATGGGCTGCCTGCGGGCATGGTCTGGGGTGATGGGCTGCCTACGGGGCATGGTCTGGGGTGATGGGCTGCCTGCAGACCATGGTCATGGTGGATGGGCTGCCTGCGGACCATGGTCATGGTGGATGGGCTGCCTGCGGATCATGGTCTGGGGTGATGGGCTACTTGCGGGGCCCGGTCTGGGGTGAAGGGCTGCCTACTGGTCATGGTGGATGGGCTGCCTGTGGATCATGGTCTGGGGTTATGGGCTGCCTGCGGGTCAGCATGGTCTGGGGTGATGGGCTGCCTGCGGGGCATGGTCATGGTGGATGAGCTGCCTGCGGGGCATTGGGAGGGTGGATGGGCTGCCTGCGGGGCATGGGGAGGGTGGATGGGCTTCCTGCGGGCATGGGGAGGGTGGATGGGCTACCTGCGTGTATTCTGGGGGTACGCATGGACTTTTACACGCGATTGGCCTGGCGTGAGCGGGGTATGTATATTCCAGGGGTGCGCGTGGAGTTTCACATGCAATTTCGCTGGCGCGAGCCTGGCACGTGTATTCTGGGGGTGTGCATGGAGTTTCACACGTGATTTTGTTGGCGCGAGCAGGGTATGTGTATTCGGGGGTGTGCGTGGAGTTTCACATGCGATTTCGCTGGCGCGAGCGGTTTACGTGTATTCTGGGGGTGTGCATGGAGTTTCACACCCGATTTCGCTGGCAAGAGCAGGGTACGTGTATTCTGGGGGTGCGTGTGGAGTTTCACACGCGATAGGCCTGGCGCAAGCGGGGTATGTGTGTTCCGGGGGTGCGCATGGAGTTTCACACGCGATTTCGCTGGCAAGAGAGGGGTACGTGTATTCCGGGGGTGCGCGTGGAGTTTTACACGCGATTTCGCTGGTGCGAGTGGGATACGTGTATTCCCGGGGTGCGCATGGATTTTCACACGCGATAGGCCTGGCGCGAGCGGGGTACGTGTATTACGGGGGTGCGTGTGGAGGTTCACACGCGATAGGCCTGGGGTGAGCGTGGTACGTGTATTACGGGGGTGCCCAGGGACTTTTACATGTGATTTGTCAGTGTGGACCCTCCTGGGTGTACCCCCCCTCCCCATGCCCCGCAGGCAGCCCACACCACAGGGGACCATCCCACACCCCTGGCCATGCCCCGCAGGCAGCCCATCACTGCAGACCATGCCCTGCAGACAGCCCACACCACAGGGGACCACCCCACACCCCTGGCCATGCCCTGCAGGCAACCCATCACCCCAGTCCATGCCCCGCAGGCAGCCCACACCACAGGGGACCACCCCACACCCCTGGGCATGCCCCGCAGGCAGCCCTCCACCATGACCATGACCCGCAGGTAGCCCATCACCCCAGACCATGCCCTGCAGGCAGCCCACACCACAGGTGACCACCCCACACCCCTGGGCATGCCTCGCAGGCAGCCCATCCACCATGACTATGACCGGCAGGCAGCCCATCACCCCAGACCATGCCCCGCATGCAGTCCATCACACCATCCATGACCCACAGGCAGCCCATCACCCCATACCATGCCCCGCAGGCAGGCCACATGGCACCATGCACTTGGGAGCCCTGACACATGTCCCCCACCCCACCCCCAGTGATGGGCACCTGCCAGCAGGCCCCGACTCATGTCCCCCACCCCACCCCCAGTGACGGGCACCTGCCAGCAGGCCGTGACTAAAGTCCCCCACCCCCAGTGATGGGCACCTGCCAGCAGGCCCCGACTCATGTCCGCCACCCAACACGTCATCACAATCCAGACCCATGGCCCTTATGGCTACCCAAATCCCACCCCACGCCACCCCAGTCCAAACACCCAACCAAGCATTCCATCTACTCCACATTGAAATCCCCATGATAGATCCCACATGAATACATGTCCGTCAGACCCACACAATGGCGACACATGAATGAGAAAACCCACATTGTGACATGCACAAAACCAATGAGGGAAGACCACACAAATGAAGTAAAAAATAAAAATTTATTATATACAAAACAATGAATGAAACGAAATCACACAAGAAAATAAATAATAAATTAAAGTCTGGATGTCCGAAATAAAGGAAAAAAAATGAATGCTGAAATCAATAAAATCAAAAGTAAAATGTTTCCAAAGCGTCCGTCCATAAAACAAACTCCAAAGTAAAAAAAATAAGCAAACCATTCCCCCATAGTAAAAAAAATAAAAAAGTTAAATCCAGTACATAACTATATACAATTTAAAAATCAAGGGTCCATGAGCACAACAATCCAAAGGAAACCTAACAAAAAACCTACCTAATAAATAACTATTTAAAAAAAGTCGGGGCATAGTCCCTGCGCCCCAAAGGAACAAAAAATAGAAAGGAAACCTACACCTACATAACTATTTACAAAGGCGGCAGCCCAGTCCCACGGCTCATTTAGTGATGTTCCGGGCCAGGGCATCATCGAACTCCACGTCGATGTTCCGGAGGCGGGCCCGTTCCCTGGCCTCAAGGTCTTGCAGGGATGCAGCCATGGAATCCCTCAACTCCATGCGAGTTTGCTTGAGGCCCTCCGCCTGCCTCAAAGCCCGGTGCATGGAGTTCTCCGCCCTGACCCTCCTGAGCCGTGCCCTCTTCACCCGCCGCCTCTCCGCATCTATTTGCCGGCCCAACCGCTGCCACACGTAAGACACTCCCAGTCCGGGGTCCTCCTGCCCCTCGGGCGATGCCTGCCCCCGGGGTGTTGATGGCCCCGAGACATGATGCCTCCCACACCGAGGCTGCCTCTGCCACCACGATGGCCTCCGGGCTGATGGAATTCCCCGGCACCATCGTGCACATGCCCTGCCCGATGATTCCGGCACATCCTCCATCTGCTGGGATCCAGTTGGTGGGGTGGCCACCCCTGCTGGACCTCCAGCTCCCGACTGTGGCAGGGATGGGATCTCCCAGGCTGGCTGCGTTGGTTGGGGCAGGTCCACAGGGGGCCCTGGTGACATCTGGGCCAGAAGACGGCACGAAGAACGACTGGCGTATAGTGTGCACAGAGGAGGAGAGGGCCGCAAGACTGGCCGACACATGGAGGAAACCCCCGACCATGGGCCCTCCCAACTGGGCCACGCTGCCACACAGCTCTTCGCGATGACGTGCGTGGTCCCCCCAGGAAACACGCACGTCATCACGAATGTCACGTGTGTGCAATTCGACACCAATCAGGACGAACTAAATCCTGTCACGGGTTCCCACGTCCACAGGTAGAAGAGTGCCAGATGACATGGACCTCCCCCCTACCTGCGGATGGGCCTGGGACAGGGCATCCCTGCTGGTGCCCCTGGACTGCACCACTTGCACCAGTGGTACCACCCCCACCAGGCTCCATGTGCGGCTCCGTAGCGGCCTCCTCCTCCTCCGCACACACCACCAACCTGGATGGCTCTGCACCGTCTTCCGCCATCGCAAGCCCCTGTGGGTGCTCACCCGCCCCTTCCGCTGCAGCCGTAGTGTTAGACACGGCACCAGTCCCCTCACTCCCGGATGATGGAATTTCCAGGGAGGGTGACTGAGCGTTGCGTGGCCGGCCGGTGGAGGCATCCCTGTCGCTTTCCTCCACAGCACCGTCTCCGCCCTCTTCTTCACTCGCCGCTGTGTAAAGGGAGACATTGAACACAAGCATCTGGGTACTGTACAATAGTCCCCTAGACAGAAAGCAATAGCACATGAGTGGCACTGTAAAACATCACTTCCATCATGTCCCTCCACAACACATGGGTCAGTGCAGGCAACATACATGCACGAACAGGCATGGCACATGCAACAAACATTTGCATCCATGTCCAAGGCACCGTAGAAACATCCAATGGTGGGCTGAAACTCACATGGATCATGGGACATGCTGATCACATGGACACGCATCACCGGAGGGTTATTCATCTGGCCCTGTATACCCACATGCACAGTGACTAGAAGGATGACTAGGCTGTATCAGTGAATCAACACATCGTTACAGACATGTGTCATGCATCCATGGCGCACACACTACTCAGACACACGGACATGTACACCATGCATGTCCATGACAGCAGGACACACCCCAAACATGTCAAAGTACAGACACAGGCATGCATACATGTGTGCATTCCGCATGCTGCTCCGCATGATGCATTGTAACACATACACCATCCATGTGGGTCACGCCTGACTGGACTCACATGCAGCACCATCATGTCCCTGCACACACACATCCATACATGACCCATGTCACACATGCAGCCAAGTAGCTAACTACCACCACACTGCAACATGCACTGTTTTAAACGTGAATGCATGGGCACTTACCGCTCGACTCCAGACGGGCCTGCATCCTGAGGATCTGGTGGTGAAGCACTGGGCGAATGCGCTCCAGAACCCTCATCTGCTGGGTGGTAAGATGGACCTTGTGCCCCACTGCATCTGCTGCGTCCAAGAAGCGCCGAGCCTTCTTGAGGGTCCTGGACTTGTAGTCCTCCCAGCGCTTCTGGACGTGTTTGATGTCGCAGGGTGCCACCTCCTCCGCGTTGATGGCACCCACTATGTCCGTCCAGATCCTCTTCCATCCTTCCTTGTCGGCGCGCGATGGTGTGAAGGGGGCATCATAATGCCCCAGAACTTGCTCCACCAGGATACCAACTTCCTTTTCACTGTAGCTGGTAGCCCTCTGCCTCTCTGCCGGGGGGTTGCCACTGGTGCCGGATGGTGTTGTGTCAGACATGGCAACCCCAGAGGCAGGTGTGGGTGGGCAACTGGGTCCTGGGGCTGGACTGTGGAGTGATGGAACACCAGTCGGGAGTCCTCTGTTCCAGCAGGGGTGGTCACAGCAACTGGACCCCTGCAGATGGCAGATGTGCAGGCACCAAATTGCAGGGCACGGTGGCAGCAGGCAGGCAGGCAGCAGCAGATGGCTTGTGGGAGGCTGCTAGGGGATCTGGGGGGGGCAGTAATTCAGCCTTCTGGGCAGGAGCGTGGTCTTCCGTGTGTTGTCGCGTGGCCAGCTTGATACGGAGTGATTTGGCACATGAAAAACAGCACATTTGCGTGAATTTCCGAGGAAAGGCCCTTAGCGCGTAAGCACGTAGGTGACGTAACGTGTGCACGGGCGTTTCCCTCGGCACGGGTTAAAGGACCCACGTGGGTTTCCATCGCTCTGTACGTGCTTTTCGTGGAGAGCAGTGCGCGTGTTTTCCAGACATTGGGGTTCACATGCGATTACTTCACAGCGGCTACAATGCGTACTTCTTCTTTTGGTGGGGGTGTTGCCTACACGTTCTTCTTCTACACGCAAGGCAGACGGTGAGTAGCGCAGGCTATTTTTCCCACTGCGGGTGTCCCTGTTTGTTGCATACCCCTTTTTTTCGGTCATACTAGCCCGTGTGTTCATCACGTACGCATTTTTTGTGTTCCTACGCACGTGGGCTACAGGGGTCGCGTATCTCTTTTTCATGCTTTTTTGGGATGACTGAGCGTTGCGTGACCCGTCATTTTTCCTAAGGGGCCACAGGCAGCCTTGCAGAAGCACAGGGGTGCTGTTTGCATCACGTAGATTGCGCCCCTCACCCAAATTGCCCAGGGCAATTGTTGTGTGCACCTCCCATTGGTACTAGTACATCTGTGCCATGGTTGGGAGGCCACAAAAGTTGAGGGGTGCCTCAGTTGGTGGCCTCCACGTGCCCTTTCCCATCCCATGCGCAGCGCACCTGTGTGTGTGGTTGGGGATGTGGGGGCACCACCATGTCCACCGGTACGCCCCGCCATGTTGCAACATTGTGCAGGACACATGCTGCCACAATGATCCTGCACACTAATGGGGGTGCATAGAGTAGCTGCCCGCCAGAGCAGTCAAGGGAGCAGAAGTGTGACTTGAGCACTCCAAATGTGCGCTCCACTATGGCCCAGGTTGTAATATGGGCTGTGTTGTATCTTACGTGGGGTGGGGTGGTGGGGTTCTGTATTGGCATCATCATGTGGATGCTCAGGGGGTAGGCACTGTCCCCTGGGGAGGTGATAATGGTTGTCATTAGTTTGGTTTGTGTATTTGTCTGTTTGTGACATGCATGCATGTGCACAGGCATTTGTACTCACCAATGAGCCATGTGTTGCCATGCTTCACAGCTTCCAGGTCCCGGCTCAAGGCGTACATTCTGTATATGAAACTGTCATTGGTGGACCGAGGATAGTTAGCATCACATACTATCTGCATGTTGATGGTATGCCAGTGCTTGTGGTTGAGGTGGATATTCTCCGTGGCCCTAGGTGGACGTAGTGCCACATGGGTGCAATCTAGGGCACCGGGAACTTTGGGGAAAGTGCCACCCTGTAAAAGTCCTGGACCATGGCCTGCCTTTCTGAGGGTGTTCTGGGCATGTATATGTGCCTGCGGACTGGGGGTTGCACAGTCATGATTGCCAACACCTGGTGTAGGCAGCGTGACTGCGTGGGCTGTGAGACACCCCCACTATGAGAGTGGTCCGCTGAAATGACCCAGTGGCCAAGAAATGCAGTACATTGAGCACCCTTTCCAAGGGGTTCAGTGCTTGGGAGCACAAGGTGGGTGTTGTGAGGTCATCGTTCCACTCCTGGACCAGGTATAGGATGATATGAGGTGGAAACCTATACCTGTCATAGACCTGGTCATCAGGCATCCCAAAAAGGCTGGTCCTGTGCAAATAAATGCAGGGCCTGGCTATTCTCCTCCTCCTGCGGTGTCCCATAATCAGTGCTGCGGGAAATGGGACATTCAGCGTAGCTGTATGTACGTGTTTGTTGTTTGCGTGCATTTTTATACTGCGTGGGGACTCTTCCTCCTGCCTTTGTGTGGCGGACGTGTTTAGGCCTGTGCATGTCTTTTGGCCTGCACGGGTTTCCCCTATTCGATTCCATGAATACATGTAGTTTGCGTGCGTGTGGGCGTTCCGTGTACTTCCCAGCAGTACTTTGCCAGTTACGCCCTTACTTTCATGCGTTGTTCCCCATTCCGCGTGTTCCACCCCGTGTTCCGCCCCCTTTTTGGTGTGCGCTAACGTTGTGGGCTTTTGCTGTGTGCGTCACGCACATTGTTCGGGATGTTGCAGTGACATGTGCACCCATGTGCGCCACCCGCAGATTTGGCGCACATCCCGGGGAAAACACGCGCAGGGCCTTCCATGAATCACACTTGTGCACATGCGCTTGCTTTTTCACACTTGCGCCACAAATTTCGGCGCACATTTGTTCCATGAATCGGCCCTGTTATCTGTAATACTGCCTCCTTAATAAAGGGCAGATGGATGGCAGGTCGCTACACATTAGGAATATATCACCTCTTGCTACAACCACACTCTTCTCTCAAAATGTTGCTATAACGATTCATATGGTTTATAGTCATAATGTCGACAACAAAAATGTCGACAGTCAAAAAGTCGAAAAAAAAATGTCGAAAAAAAAATGTCGACTTTTTTTTTCAATGCATTTTTTTTTCGAAATGGGGGGGTTCCCTCCCAGCCCCCCTTTTTTTTATTTCTTTTTTATTTTTCCCTTTTTTTTTACTCCCGAACCCCTAAAATAAATATATAATTAAAAAAACGAAAGTCGACATTTTTTTTTTCGACATTATTTTGTCGACATTTTTGTCTGTCGACATTTATTTTTCGACATTATGACTCCCCACCGATTCATATATTGTCTGGTTGTGTTGTTTTATGATTCATACACGTTTCGAGTCATAGATATAAAACTGAATGTTATTTTAGCATATATCTTGATCACATGGTTTCTACATGTTAATTTTTTCCATTTTACCAATTATTTTGACATAAAGTCTTTTAAGGGTAGTCAACAAAGTAGGAATTAAATTGGCTTACTTTTGCATGGCTGAATTCTGTGACTTGACAGACATGTGAGCAATTTGCATGAATTGGGGTTATGCTAAACTAAACTGGAAGTGGATTGCATTTTTTGAGAAAGCAGAACATGGTATATGCTGAATTGTTTTAAAACAGTGTAACACATTGATTGAAATTCTCCTCAGATTGTTTTTGCACATGCAGCCCCAAAAGAAACAAATAAACTACCCTTATAGAAATCAAGGAGGCTGATGCAGACACACCATCCGACAAAAGCCAAAAGATGTACCATTTCCATCCACAGTGGGAAAACTATTTTCTTTCTTCCAGCGTAAAAATAAAATGTGCATCTTTAATCTACGGTGCCCCAGTTCCAATGGGGGAAAAAGAGTAATGTTGAGAGGCGTTTTGCAATAATATGCACGCATTATGATAATAATTTCCCCAAAGGAAGCTGTCCTGGATCCTAAAAATTAGGTAAACTAAATGTTTCAATGCAAATGCTGTTAAAGAGGCATCCTTTAAAATTGCTAATTATTTGATGAAAAACAAATGTACTTTTATAGACTGTGCAATTGTGAAGGGTGCAGTGACGCCCATAGCTGAGTCAGTTATACGAGATATTTTAAACTGTCCTGAACTGGCCTGCCATGTCAGGCGTGCAGTTAGGTGCAAACACTATGGCAAGGTGGGTATCTGCACTATCAGCCAATCTGATTGCCTATCTCTGCGGATCTGCCTTTTTCAGAACTTCCTGAAATTAAAACTTAGATCCCAGCTGACAGCATCTGAGTGCTGTTCCTTTTTCAAGCTACAAACCAGAATACTGCACACTGGTGGATAGCACACTGTGTCAGCCCTCACAGTGAATGTCTCGATTGGTTTGCTACATTCGGAAATACCTGACAATTCTTAAGAGACATCACTAATAAAAAATTATGAAATAAATATGTTATTGAAGTTGTTGATATCATGGTAAAGGTATATATTTTTTTTATGAAAAGAGCTAATAAACATCCGGAAAAAAATCTTGGTGTAAATATTCATACACATGGACATCACCACCTCAGTAGCTCTCGCCACTAGCTCCCGCCTATTGGCCATTAATTACAAGTAGATCTTGCTAACGTACAGGTTGGAGACCCCTGCGCTAGAGCATTTCATCACTTACGCCAAAACAAGGAGCCACCCAATCCACAAAGGACATCTGAATGGGTGCATCTCACACGAACATTGTCTTTTTCACCTCTTTGCGCATTTATGCAAATCAGGGGCGTTTCTGAGCATTTAAAAGCATATCCCGAACTCACAAGCAGGATGCGCTTTGAAATGTGCAGAAAACTAAGGCAACCCCAGCAGCCCCATCTGCCTGAATAGGCACAGGAGTGTCCCACCCTGCCATGCAATTTTTTTAAAGTGTGACAGCAGAGGAATAAACTGCTGCTGTCGCACTTGTATTTCGATTCCTCAAATGGATATTTTTTCAATTACACTTTACAGTGACATGCCCTTTAAGGGCCCATCATGGAGAAATGCGCTAGGAGCCTTATAGCATTAGTTTGGGGAGAGTGCTCCGTACACTAATGTATACAAGGTGGCAGGCCAGGGCATAATTTGCGCTACAGCTCAATACACTGGAAATATGAAGGTCATCTTTGAGAATAAGGTGACCTGCTCATTTCCCAAAATGGGGCTATCTAAAAACCGCAACTCCTCTGCTCTTTTTTAAGATGCCCCATTTTTTGAGGTTCTGGAGCAAAAATTAATATTTCATTTCTTTTTTTTAAAGTCACAATTTGAGGTGTACAGAGAGAGATGGGGAGCGATGAGCTAGAGGAGGAGTGATGGGCATGAAAGCAGAGGGAGAGCAGTGGGAGTTGGTGGGCAAGAGAGCAGAGAGGGAGCACTGTGCCAGAGGTAGGGCAGTAGGCTAGAAAGCTGAGGGGGAACGACATGCCAGAAAGCAGAGTGAGAATAGAGGGCCGTAAATTATATGGAGCGGGTGTGCTAATTGGGAAGCAGTGGGCCAGAAAGAGGGGGAGTGGTTGGCCGGAAAGAGGCAGCGAGCTGCATATCGTGAGAAAGGATGGAGGAAGAGTGCAATACAGTGGGAGAAAGGATGAAAGAAGCAGAAACAGCAAGAAAGAGTGAAAGACAGTAGACTGCTAGAGGAACTGGGGAGCATAAGGTGTGAGTTGGGAGCATGGGTGTGGCAGGGACTGGAGAGAGTGAGTTGAGACTTGGCGGTGTGACAAAGCATATATGCATGCGTTTGACTGACAGAGGGAGAGATTTGGAAATGTAAATTGTGATGGGGATTTGTTGAATTTGCACGGTTTTGGTGAGTGGGGCGTATGAGTGCTTGGTGAACAGAGAAGAGGAATGTTTTCACCATTACACCTGATAATGATAAATACATTTCAGATTACATAGGCACATACATTAAACCTCCAGAAAAGGCAAGCAAACAATGTTTTGTCAAGGCAGGGATATCTGAGACTCTTCCTTGTAAATAGATACAAAATGTGCCAATAATGATAACCTGGCTCTCTGGTAGCCACACACGGCCTCTTTCCTGAAACCTGCACCTTTCAACCAATGAAAGATTTACAGCACAAATGAAAAATACAATTTTGTGCCACAAAGATTATTTTTTATGATGAAAACATTTCAAATTCATCTCACAATAAGAGCTTACTGCCTCTCCTAAGTCCATACTATGCCAAAGAGAATCAATTTCCGACGTCGACTTAGGACTGGTCTTTTTTTCATCGCTTTGACCTTGGACCGGTCCTGATGGAACTATTTAGAATAACCATTTATTGGTTCCCTCCTAATAATGGCAACAAACTCCCAATTAGACATGCAATGCATGAACTTTGATCTAACTGTATCAGTTATTCATATATGCTTTAGGAGTTATTTACATTATGATTTACTTTAATATCTTGTTTCTTTGCATTGAAGTGTTCAACTCACATTTATTTGCAGCAGGATTTTATATGTGTATTTTCTGCTCCGCGTTGAATTCATCAATATATTTGTTTGTGATTTTTTTGTACATGCACTTGTATACTGTTTGCGTTGTAAAATATGACAAAGATTAATTCTGCAAAAAATGATCTAAAAATAAATATACAGTGGCTGCAGATTGAACTACAGAAAAAGAAAAGAACCCATATAGACTGAAGTACATGTGCAAAATAGTGGAGGGAAAATCAACAGTTGTGAATTGCCTCAACAATGACCTGGTTCCTCTAGGACCTACAAAGGGTTCTTTTTGAGACTAATTGATTGTGGCCTTGTGCGTTTTTTGAACTCAATACATACTGAATCAAGAGTATGTTGCAAATGAATTAGTGGAAAGACCACACCCCATTGTTTCCTAATCTTTGGTAGCCTCACACACTGCCTCTTTCCTGCAACCTGGCAATCTTACACCCTTCAACTAATGAAAAATGTACAGCACAAATGAAAAATACAATTTTGTGCCACAAAGATAATTTTTTTATGACACAAACATTTCAATTTCATGTCACAATATCCTAGGGTCTGGAACGCCTCCACCCCTCCTGACTCACATACTATAACTATGCATATGTCACCCAAATTATCTACAAACTGGAAAAGGACCCCTCCACTACTGTGCCAGACCTAAAAGGAAGTCTCACACAGGTGGATGTATGGATGATGACAAAATCGACTTAAGCTTAGCCCTTCCAAAACGGAACTCATGCTTTGCATTCATTGCAACCCCTGCAATACTGTGTATTGGTGTGTTGTATAAGGTACATGTCATTTAATACACATGTGAAGGGTTACTGGATGGTGTGAGCAATGGACTGTCAATACAAATATATATGTGACCTTGGTAAACCTCTCCTGTGCTGGCAATTGAGAGCAGCCGCCTACTGCAGGGGTTGTTGCATGCTCCCTTTACTGTGGCACAGTGACGGGTACATGTTTTTTCCTACCCCATCTCCCACCACAGCCCCTGCTGGGGGCGTCGTGGGCACTCCCATGCGGGTGGAGGGAAGGCTCTGGAGGTAGGGGTGATAAAAAATCACATCAGTTGAGTCTGCTGAAACAAAGCAAACATGCCATGAACACTCCTAAGAAATCACCATAAGTGGGCCCCATTCCTCTGGCCTCACTAATAACTCACCGCATGACACCACCGCTCGCGGATGCTCTGTAGACCTCCCGTGAGGTCTAGCAAACTATATGCAGATTCCTATCCTTCCTCTGCCTAGCAACGCCTCGCCCAACTCCAATTCATCGACTACTACAGCCAACACACCCCAGAGCATATCTATGTGCGATAACACAACAAAGTCCATACCCAGCACTCGGGCAACGGGTGCTCCCAATCTGTAAACACAACAACCTTTCCACACCTTGCCTTTCCCACTATTCCACTGAATAGTCCCACCCAACACTTTTTATTTCAAGGCCACAAGCAGCGATGCCAACATTCTTTGCAGACGGGCACTAAAACCACTTCCCATTCTCTTACTTAATCTCAGTCACCAACATTCCGACTTCATTCTCGATTGGCTAGCAGGACACTTAGACAAGTGAATCCACATACATGTGACACTCAAGTCCAGGATACAACTACAACTTAATGACAAAAAACAGATAAAGAGGAGCTACCCAGCATACCCACAAAACGTAATAATCATCAGTTTGTATTTGCCAAATTAGGTTAGGCATCCACTACGTATTATTGTTGAAATAGACTTGTTATTCTTAGTCAATAGTGAACATGTAAATATTGCAGAAGAAACAACAAGCTACATAGAAATCTATTCAACACCTTTGCTTGCCATTCTATTCATGTTTTTAAAACTTCTAGATATGATTTAAGGCAATAAATACATTTTTGCTCTTGCTTGGACAATTCTTGATGAATCAATAAATGTTCAAGATCACTCTCAGAAAGGTTATATTCGACAGAATGGGCAATATTCAGGGGCTTAAAGAGACTTACGGCCTAATTACAAGTTTGGCTGTAAGTGGTCAGGTTGGTGGTAACTCTGTTACCGCCAACGTTACCACTGTGCCAAATTACGAGTTTGTGCCTGTAGTGGAGGATTTGCCTCCAGGAACATCCTGGAGGTAAATCCTCCATCTCACTGCCAAAAAATCAGTAGAATCGGCAGAAAATTCTGCCACAGAAATGCAACCAAAAAAGCCCTATTGAGTCCAATGGACTAAAAATAAATGGAGAATTACACTGCCACCAAAACTTGTAATCCGGCAGAAATTATGCCAGACCAAGTGGCAGTAATGGTAATTCTATTTGGCAGTATTCTGGCAGATTTACCACTGGGATACCGCCCAGCTTGTAATGAGGCCCTTAGAAAAAAATTTGTATTATTATTATTATTATTAGAGCCAAGTTCTGTAGTAGTGGTAAAACAAGACGTCATTGGAAATACTTCCAGCAAGATATTTGTAAATTCTGCCTGTTTTACCTCTCCACCCAATGATGGGCTTTGGAACCGATAAACCAAACAAACGCCACCTTTCATGCGGTATCGCCTCTACTTTACAAAGGCAGTATTGACCCATTTGTTTTTACCACATGTTTTAATACTACATGTCCACAATACAGTCCAATGGGCTCCAAAATGGGGGTTAACTTGTACTTTAAATAGTGGGCCTCATCACTGATTACTGGTAATATCACTTGGTCCCATGGGTTTAACACAGGATTACAAGTGTCAGCATGGCTGTGTAAATCCCTATTTTCGGAGTCCATAGGACTCCATGGGGGTTTTGGCAGAACTACATCTGGCGGTAGTTCTGCTGCGGTAATTCCATTGAACATTGGTGGTAGGGGTTTGGATTTGGGAATGCAGCAGGAATGCAGCAGGAATGCAGCAGTAACATGATTTCTGCTGCATTCCCGCTGATCTCTCCCACACTGCCAAACTTGTGATAAGGCCCAAGTGCAGCAATTTACCATTACCTCATGCGGTAACAATAGCTGAGGGTGGTGATGATACTGCTTCTAATACTGCTAAGCTTGTAATGAGAGCGTTAGCGTGAATATGGGTCTGACGTTCCACAAACCGGAAATAGGCAGAGCATGGGTCATTCCAATATAGACTTCATTACTTGGGCATCTAGAACAATAGTTATATGTGTGGTCCAGCAATTGCTGTGAAAATGTAAATCCCAGGCAACAGTGTTAATGCTGAAATGTATTTTTTGGGGGGAAAAGGCATATGACCACAGGGGAAATGTTCCAATCTAGGAGAGTGAGCCCAAATGTCAATGAGTGACAATTCTCGCTAGTTTTTTGGCACGGATTGTGGATCAAATGGTTTCATGTACGAAGCAGGGATCCAGTCCAAAGAGCAAAATGGGGGGATACATTAACATATCAATTGAATGTTGCCTCACCAGAAATTAGCATATCAAGGAGTCCGCTGAAAAAAGTGTGGGGATTCCTGAAAAAAAGTGGCGGGACTCAGTCCACCCGTGTGTACCCTCGACTTGAGTCCTGGTAGAAGTAACTGTGTTAGTTGTTGCCTGCGATTTATTAATCGCTGGCAAAATAGACCAAATATCTAAGGTTGCTTAACCCCACGCCACACCACATACAAGTCTGCGCAGAGGTTGACTGGCCCATCCTACGAGTGGCCCGGAAGATGAAAGCCGTGAGATCAGGCTGCATGTAAGTGTGTGTGTGTGTGTCTGTGATGGCGAAGGGATGAGGCAGGGAGTGAAGGAGGTTTGGGGGTGAAACCGCCCACCCATCGATGCAAACAAATTCCCATCTGCGCGGAAGATGCTGAGTGTGGGGTGTGCGGGTTGGGTAGCAGCACCAAGGGGAGTTCAGGGGGTGCAACCCCCCAAACTCGGCATAAACTTGCCCGTTGACGGCCGCCCCAGATCAGCTTAACTTGCCAACATGACCCATTCCAATCCTTAGGTGCTTATCAAGTCCTGGTTTTTTCTTTGCATTCTGGGTCTTGTAGTTCGAGTTTTATAATGGGAAAAGTGGAACTTCAAATCCCAGAATGCAAAGTAAAAAAAAAAAACAGGACTGCATAAGCACCTACAGATTGGAATGGGTCATGTTGGCAGGTATATTGTGTGCGACCTTCAACGTGCGGCTTTTAGATATGGAACCGTCAGAGAAGCAATTTAAAGTGATTAGGTCACTTGTCCAGATTATAAGGCTATTGGCTGATGTACATGTTCAGAGATCTACATGGGTGCAGAAATAGGCGCTCTTTTATGTATACGTTTCTGAGACTGTACGTGCATTGGGCATGGACACACCCACAGCCATCCATACTCTTGAAACCCAGCCCCTCCTAACTTTTTCATGGGTCTCCTCATATGGGAGAGAACACATTATCTGTAGCTTTCTGGAAACAAGAGGCAGGACGCTCTTTGGCCCCAGACATTTTATTCCGTGTGATGAACATACAAATCCTGAGACTGTTCGGACCAGTATACATGGGTTAGGATGAATGTTTGATGCAAGAGGTGGGTCATCAGAAGGCTTTTTTAGGATCTAAATAATAGAAGCATGTTTAAAAGAAGAAGGAAAAGTAGCAAATCCATGACGGAGACACCACCACCTCAAAGTTGCCGATAAATCGACCCAGGTTGGGTAAATAAAGCTACGGGTGCACCCAATCCACACAGATTCACCCAATACACACAGGAACAGTTTAGCATTGGTTGGAGTTATTGGTGTCGGGACTCCCTCTCTCCTGCGCACCTCCTCTTTGCTTGTTCCTGAATCTACCAGCAGCCTAAATCCTGGTTTGTCTGGGAACCAACTCCGGGGTTCCCAATTACTTAGAAGATTTGTGGGGATGACAGATCCATGGATCATTTGGGCACTGCTTGGATATGGTAGTCCAATGATCGCTGTTGTGCAAATTGATTCAATATATGGTCCAGTCAAGTCTTTGTCATTAAATTAATTATTTATTTCTTGGTTAGTTAGCACCAGAGAAAGAATCATTGTAGAAATGAATGACAATTTTTGACATGGTAAATCGCTACACAGCCCGCTGCGGCTATATAATTGTGTGCTCTTAGTAGTCACCATGACACAGCAAGGCATGGCTTATATTTCAAGATGTACTTGCCACCAGACTGAATAAGGCATGCAATTATTGAGTTTGAATATAGAGGTGCGGAATATTCAAAAGCCACCTCTGCCTGCAGGAACTTTGTGTTCCAGCGTGCGTGACCATTGAGCCTGTCCTGTGCTACTGAAGGGCTAGGGCAGAGTATACTAGGAGGCTGTCACAGCAAGGGTACATGTGTGCACTATAATTTTGGCATGGAGCATTTATGAAAGGGGGTGTAATTAGCAGAAATCAATTTCAGAAATAGAAATTCCTGCATCATTTTATATTAATAAAATCAAAAAAAGTGAGGCTATTCTGCCCTCACCAGATGCCATTCTGCCACAGTAAGAGGACAGGTGGAAATGGGAGATGAAAGTGCATGTTGAACTCTCCCCAAAGTAGAAATGGCATGGAAGAGGAAACGTGGACAACATTATACTGCATAGATATCACTAGAGAATGATTGAAGTGGCCGCAGTGGACGACGCAGAATTGAGATAGTAACAGGAGAGGTTTTGGAAATGGTGAGTTAGTGAATCCCAGATGTTGAGCAAGAAGACAATTGCGTAGAAAAGGAGCCCCCAATGACCGGGTGTTTAGTGACAAGGAAGGATTAAGCTACAAGTGGGAAGAACAGTGGCGACAGCAGGATCGAGGGCAGTGATCCAGATTCCGGAATGCACAGGAATTGGAGGGAATACACCCATATTAGATGCAATCATGTTATATGAAGGCTGGGCTTTCCAAAGCCCTAATAAAAGAAAAGTGGGTAGAAAAAGTGCGATTGGATTTTACTAATATGGGCGGGAAATATTTGTATCAAGTCATAAGACT
This sequence comes from Ambystoma mexicanum, assembly GCF_040938575.1. Lineage (NCBI taxonomy): Eukaryota > Metazoa > Chordata > Amphibia > Caudata > Ambystomatidae > Ambystoma > Ambystoma mexicanum. The sequence continues at coordinate 19,506,798 of NC_090926.1, forward strand.
TGTGAACAAGCATATTTATTGGTGCTAAAGCAATGTACAGAGCATCGAACAAGATACCAAAAAACAGCAAAACATCATGAAAGTTTACTATCAGCTCTTAAGCATGCTACGAGAAAGTGAATTGCTGCACGTGGCGACTATCCTGACCCAGATGTACAAAGCGACGTGCTTCTTGTGAATTAGGATTTTACAATGTACCTTCTTCGCCGCTTTGCCAGATCCCAGCCCCTCTCAAGTGCACTTACCTCTCTACCTTGAGGGTCATTCTAGGCTGTTTTGTAATTAACTGTGTTTTAAATTAATGTCATATATTTTTGATGGTGAAATAAACAGATACTTGGGAAGCATGAGGACCTAACATATCCAAAAACCTCTGGTGGGTAAGTCGTTTCGCGTTATAATTGAAGTGGCAGATAAACGAGGCGTACTGGCTTAATGGCAGCAGCGCCCATGTTGCTACTGCCCAGTGTAACATGTATGTGGTTCCAGAGGAATGGAGGTGCTGGGAGGAGTCTTGCTCAGGTACGAGGGCTGCAGCTCCACTATCAGTGCCAAATGATGACTGATCGCAGGAAGGGTCATCCTGCTGGCCTCATCACTCGGGTGCATGTAGAGTTGGGTCCACGCAAGGCCACACAGGTGCAGCATAGCCCTGGGATAGATCTGCTGTCCCAGAGCATAACTTACACAGTCCCAGAGCATAGCGGACACGGTCCCAGAGCATAGCGGACACGGTCCCAGAGCATAGCGGACACGGTCCCAGAGCATACCTTACACAGTCCCAGAGCATAGCTTACACAGTCCCAGAGCATAGCGGACACGGTCCCAGAGCATACCTTACACAGTCCCAGAGCATAGCTTACACAGTCCCAGAGCATAGCGGACACGGTCCCAGAGCATACCTTACACAGTCCCAGAGCATAGCGGACACGGTCCCGGAGCATAGCTTACACAGTCCCAGAGCATAGCGGACACGGTCCCAGAGCATAGCTTACACAGTCCCAGAGCATAGCGGACACGGTCCCAGAGCATACCTTACACAGTCCCAGAGCATAGCGGACACGGTCCCAGAGCATACCTTACACAGTCCCAGAGCATACCTTACACAGTCCCAGAGCATAGCGGACACAGTCCCAGAGCATAGCGGACACGGTCCCAGAGCATACCTTACGCAGTCCCAGAGCATAGCGGACACGGTCCCAGAGCATACCTTACACAGTCCCAGAGCATAGCTTACACAGTCCCAGAGCATAGCGGACACGGTCCCAGAGCATACCTTACACGGTCCCAGAGCATAGCGGACACAGTCCCAGAGCATAGCTTACACAGTCCCAGAGCATAGCGGACACGGTCCCAGAGCATAGCTTACACAGTCCCAGAGCATAGCGGACATGGTCCCAGAGCATACCTTACACAGTCCCAGAGCATAGCGGACACAGTCCCAGAGCATAGCTTACACAGTCCCAGAGCATAGCGGACACGGTCCCAGAGCATAGCGGACACGGTCCCAGAGCATACCTTACACGGTCCCAGAGCATAGCGGACACGGTCCCAGAGCATACCTTACACAGTCCCAGAGCATAGCGGACACAGTCCCAGAGCATACCTTACACAGTCCCAGAGCATACCTTACACAGTCCCAGGGCCAACCTATCCCACTTAGGATTAGTCTTACTTCTGGCAAGTGTTGGCATGGTTTCTGAACTTTAGGCAGTACATCATAGGTACGACAGGATTGTCCTGCCATAGAAATGTTCGATCTTCATCAAGTAAGATACCTTCTTACACTAGTTCCTTATATTCTTTCAAAATGTCTTTGACCGATTCTTTTTCAGTTGAATGTAACACTGCGGTGTATTGAGATGTATGAGCCCCATTTTAACATGTTTAAAATGTCAATGGTGCCGCCCTTACCAGCCTCCTTGATTACAATGGACTCCTCATTGGATACATTGCTAAGCGCTGTGCGTTCCTTCGGGGATAGATCATCCCTTGCTCTCAATGGTTGTTTGGAAGCCTTCCTATCCATACAGCAATGCACATCCAATAGGGTTGCTTCATAATAAGGTTTCTATGACACCATCCGTTGCTGTTGCTGGAGTAAACCTAGGGGCCTCATTAAGAGTCCGGTGGTAACCTGCCGGTTTTTCCGGCTCGGTTACCGCCAGACTCGTATTACCATTCCGCCTCCGTGATTCCCGGAATTACCGGGGCATTACAACCCCAGTGACCTGGGAATTCCGGAGGCGGAATTCGGTAAATCCCCATTCCCATTGAGTCCCGTAGGAGTCAAAGGGAATGGGGACCATGGAAACACTGGCACCATCTCGTGATGATGCCTGTGTTTCCACGTCCGCCTGCAGGCGGGCGGTGTTAAACCCGCCAGGTCAGACCTGGCGAGAATGACATCTCCGCCTGCAGGACTCGAGAAACACCGGTGGCAGCGGGTTTACCGCCACCGTTATTTGCTTACCGGGTGACTCATAATGAGGCCCTAGATCTTGCTTTCAAAGTGGAGTCTGTGATGGTACCTGAATCTATCTCTATGTCCCGTATAATGTGTGTGCCTGTGAACTGTGTTTCTTCATCAATAGACAGAACTGACCTGGTGTCCTCAATGTCACTCACTGTAAATTGCTGGCTGCTATTTTCTCATGCTCTGACTTGTGTTTTCCATACTATGAAAATACGCTCTTATCAAAACCCAACATTTACTTGTGTACTGACTGATATGCAAAACTATTTGACTTATACCAGTCTAAATACTAACCGAGCTGATCATCTTATAAGTTTTCTATCCATAAAAGGAAGAAAGAGATAGAGGAAGGGTGAAGAGAGGGAGGAGGGAACAGAGAGACGGAGAGAAAGATAGATGGGTACATGATAATGACGCTGTCGCTAGTTGACGTGATTACGGGATCACTCTTTGGGACATCTTAATGGTTTCATGCCATATTGTTAGTTCCAGGTTGTGCAAGGCACACTGTCTAGACTTCACTTAGAGGTTACAATCTTTGGGCGAAGTTCATGGTTGCAGAGTAGTTACCAGTGGGTGGTCTTAGTGCTTGTAATACGTGGGCAGGCTAGCTGGTTGCCAATTGGCTGTTTTTGAAGAATGGTGAACGATCAGGGGTGGACGGCTCCAGATGAGACGTGGAAGGTCTGAGATCTGGGTAATCCATGTGATAAGTGGGCTGCCTGAAGCCTAGCCTTGCATTGCTGGAGACACAGGGAAGCTATATGAAGCCGAGAGTGCTGCTGCTTCGGCCTTTAGCATTTAGGATATGTACAACCTGATTGATAGCTTTGGGACCTGAGCCTGTGAGATCTGTGTAACATTAGGAACGCATTTACTGTCTGAGGTCTGAGCTTTTATGATCTATATAATGTAAGGAATAGTCCTGATGTTGTAACCTGTGGGTACCTCTAGGTTCAGTTGTGCTGGCTCTGGCTTGTGAGATTTGTGTACCATGTGTGACAGCTCTGCTCTTCGAGTGGTTGATGAGTTCTAGAGTGCCTGCTTCACTTCCTTTAATAACCTAGGTGTTCTGCACAAGAGGAGACCCCTCAGCCACTGCTGCGGGCCTCAGAGCCTCCCTCAACTTGGCCCAGAAGAGCCTGCGGGCCTCGGGCTCCATTGGCCACTTTCAGTAGGTGGTCTTTCTGACCATCCTCTGCATCCGGGCATAGGAGGAGAGAGCCTGGTCAGGAATGTCATTGAGGAACATAAGTAGTAGAACATCACGGCGCTCCTCGAAGAGTCGGTATAGTGCCACCTGCACCTCCATGGAACACCACTCACTGGTCAGGTAGTGACGGCTGACTATGCAAATTGTCTTGCGGCTGCTGTAGATTGCATCTACGATGTTGGTGACCACCGGTCGACCAGCCTCAAAGTCTCTCTGGTGTAGGCAGAGCTTGAAACGCGGCTCCCCTCTTCTTCCAGGTGCGGCTGGAGCGTCTTTATCACCCAGGCCTCATCCTTGCAGTTGTAGGACGCAAAGGCATCATACCTGGGGAGTAAGGAAAACAGTGTGTTAGACAAGGAAATGGAGACCAGGCCTAGTTGCCACCAACAGGCCCCCACCATGCTCTTTCAGAACCTATGAAAGAAGCTGCCTCCGATATGCAAGTGGGAGGGCAGTCCCTTTAGAGGCTGCAGAGCCAAGGGGAATACAGTCGCCACATTTGGACTCATTACCAGTTTGGCTGTATTGATAGGTGTAATACACCTAAACCATATTACTGTTACCATCGCTAATAACCAGGGCATCTTCGTTTTTCCTCATTGTGAATCAGCATTGGACTTTATTGGGAAATTGAGGTATTTGCAATGGTGGTAATATCGCTGGGCCATTCCGCCATTGTTTGGAGTTAATACTGGCATGCACGTACAGGTGGCTGTGCAGAATATGGGTTTCCAAACCCACAACAAAGCAGTCTCGAGAAACAGTTTTTCATATAGTGCCAAGCTCATATATTTAAATATTCCTTAAAAGAGTAAAATGCCATGATTTCTTCTATTATGATTCATCTGGGAGGCCAGGGCTTCTCTGAATGTGTCTTCAGTCTCTTGACTCTTTATCTACAGCCCTCGTGGGAGCTCCTCTATCCCTCTATCCTGCGCGGATGCGGCTCACTCTCTGATGGAGAGGAAGGGGGGCGGGACCAGGTGACTTGCTGCAGACGGGTCCTGACTTTTGCGCCCGCACAGAGGGGCTTTGTTCTAATTGGCTAGTAGGTGCTATTTTCTCTAGCGATAGTTCCTCCCCTTTACATTTAGCTCATCCACCCATCACCGAATCCCACCGTCACCAAGAGTTGGTAAAAGCCCAACCAAAAAAGACAAGGGCAGAATTCTTAAACAAGTGAAGACTTAGGGCCTCATTACACGGACGGCGGTAACCATGGCGCTGTTAGCGCCATGGTTGCCGCCAGTATTTTATATTTTACCGAGTCCGCCATGGTGAATGGCGGAATTACCGCCCTATTCCAAGGTGTGTGGGGGCGGTAATTCCCCATTCACCATGGCCCTTCCCCATTCCCATTTTGCCCCCATAGGGCTCAATGGGAATAAGGAAGGCGGTAATCATGGTACCGCAAATTGCAGTACCGTAATTACCTCCTAGGTCCCTGTTCAGGTCCCGTCCTTAACGGCTGGTAAAACCAGCCGTTAAGGTAGGATCCCACAAAGGGACCTCGTAGTAAGGCGGTAAGGGTTTACCGGCACTGGTACCCACTGGTACCCTTACCGGTACCGGTAAACCCTCACCGCCGTCCGTGTAATGAGGCCCTTAGTGTAATAAAGGTAACACCCTTAGTTTTGGATTTGTTTTTTTTGCTGTTTGATGTAACTAATCCAGGGAATTTGTCCCCTCTCCCCCAGGGAGAGCCACCCCCTTTGGGACTATGGAGGTGAGCCTGCTTAGCTTAACATACTCTAGGGGATAGGGTAAGCGGGATTCCCACTAGGGGTAACCGCCTCTTAGAGCACAGGAAATCCCTAGAAAGCAATATAAGTCATCCTCCCTTGTCTCAAGATCTCAATACCTTTGTTGGCTACATAGGACTTAAACTGTATGATAATTTGAAACTTCCTGTATGAATAGCTGGCACGGTTTCTGACCCTTTGCATGCACCGTCAACACCTGTGATGGAGAACAGTGGATAGTCCCACCCCCCCTAGTAGAGTGGGCGATAAAGAGCCAATGAGAACTGGAAAAAGAGGGAAGCTGGAGAAGCCCGGGAATCTCCTCCTGGGAGGTATGGCAGGACAGACTGGACGTATGCCAAGCATGGAAGTCCCAGCTGTGGCAGAGCCAGTGGAATACTTACAACCACTGCTGAGCCAGGAGCTAGAAGGAGCTAGACGTGCTGCGCCAAGAGTACCGAGGAGCAGATGCCAACCAAGAAGCGGACAACCGGCGTACCCATAAGACTCAACCAGGGGGAAGAGAGGGCTAGCCACTCCTGCTGCAAACGCTGTAATGAAGCAGGTCCACATTGGTCGCACTCACCGATTCTCCCAGGGATCACCATCTGGAAACCAGAGGTATGTGGTGGTTGTGGGAGAAATGGGAGGGGGCCAGCGAGGCACCAAAAGACCCCAGGTTGGAGTGAGAGGAACAAGACCCCAAGGCGGGGTGTGAGAAGTGAGATTCCAATGCGTGGTAAGAGAAACAAGAACCCAGGGTGGGGCAAGAGAAACAAAAACCCCAAGGAGGTGTGAGAAAATCGAGAGCACAAGATGGGCTCAGAGAAACCAGATCCCACATCAGGATTAGAGAAGCGAGACCCCAAGGTGGGGTGGGAGAAAAGAAACCCCAGGGCGGGGTGAAAGGAACAAGACCCCAAAGTGGGGAGAGAGAAACAAGACCCAACGGCAGAGTGAGAGAAGCGAGACCCCAAAGAAGGGTGAGAGAAGTGTGACCTCAAGGTGGGGTTAGAGGAACGCAACCTCAAGGCGGGGTTAAGACCAGGTGTTTAGTTGGAGAGAGTGTCAGGAGTGTCATTGCGGGGGAACAAAAGGAGAACACCTAGAGGGGGCATATAAGCAGGAGTCCCCAAGTAGTAAAGAAGACAAGAGACTATTATAAAACCCTGGTTGACCAGGGAGAAGAGGATAAAACATAGACTTGCACCCAACCCGCGGAGAGAGAGGTGGTTGCAGAGACATTCAGGTACTTGCTTAAACTGTTCATCTGGGCGAGTAGACACCACAGTTGGGGTCAGATACCAGCCACTGTTCTTTTGTTTGGGCAAGGGTTCTAATTGTACCTCTGTTGAATTTACGTTTCTCCTTTTTGATAGTGGTAGGGACAGAACTCGTGTTGGCATAGGATTCTGGACAGAGGACTTTTCTTATTTCGTAAGACATTCTGACAAACCCGCTTTTAGGGTTTTCCTTTATAGAATAGGACAGAGAATCTTCGGATTAGGGACAGTTTAAGACGTGAGTGTTCTAATAAAGAAACATTCAGTCAAAATGCCACCCTGGCCATCTCCTGATTCTGATCTACCACAGTTGATAGATCAGAAGTAAAGTGTTCGCCTCTCACATGGGGCCAGCCAGTACTTTGCACGTTCAAATGACTTATCAAGGCTGACTTAGCTTTTCATGCTTTCAAGGTTGATAAATTGATGACCATACAACAGAGTATTAGCAACTCCTGTTATAGACGTTCAGCCTTTCCAGGCTGATAGATTAAGTAACATAAAGTGGGGAAATAATAACACCTGTTTTCACAGCCATTAGAAGTGCGAGTAATATGGCATGAGGCGCTATATAAAAACACACATTATCATACCATTTATATGAGGCTTTAAATAGTATTGGATTTAATTACTGAGGCATTTGAGGTTGCCCTTGGCACATAATGGCAGAAACTAAACGGTATCAGGTGATATTATCCCCATAAATAATGTTGCCATACATATAGTCGCCGGGAAACGGCATAGGTGACATTATTTATGGGGATAATTTATGGGGTAAATGGGAAGCGGGGTTTGCGGGGTGTCCCCACTCCCTTTAAAAAAATGTGGGGGTTGCAGGGGTGTCCCCCGCAGGTTCCATGGGTTAATATTGCTGCAAAAAAAGGCTGCGTTCTAGTATGGAACCATCTAAACATGGGAGGGCTTAAATGTGTTCACTATTCCATAATTAAGGCACTATTCCATAATTAAGTTTACCAGTATCCCGCCGGTATTATTGACTGGATACCGGGCAACTGCACTATCGTTTCTGCCACTTGGTCTGCCAGTATTACCGGCAGATTCCAAGTCGCGGAAGCACCGGTAAATCCCCATTCCATGGAGTCCTGTAGGACTCTGTGGGGGGATTTACCTGTATTACCGGCATCGGTATAACCGTGCTGGTAATACGGGCAGATTTTTGCCAGTAGGGTGGCGAATATACCGCCAGCTCTTAGCTGAAGGTAAATCCTCCACCCTACCTGCAGACTTATAGTTGGCTGGTCCAGAAAAATGCCAGTACATGTTTTTACCAGCACTTTATTTCCAGACCGCCCAACTTATAATGAGACCCAATTACTGTGGCATTTGAGACTGTGCATTGCATATGACGGAAGCAAGCAAACAACGAGACACGAGAGGCTGCACTTTACATGCGAAGCATTAACTGGCATGGGGGTGCATTGCTGGCCTTTGAAGCTGTGCTTACATATGATGGCAGCACATGCAGATGCAATGCTGCACCTTCTAGGCGCTAACACACAAACACTCCATTCAAAAGCCACAGTCTTTGGTTTGCCAATGCTTATTTTTTCATTATGTGTCTTCTTCTCCCGCAGGATATCTATTTACATGTTTCAATCTTGTTAGCAGCCCCCACTGACCACCACTGACTGTGGCACATTGACCTTCTGCCTTGACCCTCCAGTCGAAGTTGACACACGAGTATGTCTGCATGGACGTGTTCCAGAAGCAGACCCTATCCATATAGTCAAAAGCTGACATTGGTGCATGACTGCAACATACAGGCTGCCCTCATGCCAGGAATGCACATAGAAATAACCAGGTGGCAGGTAGCAGCCTGCTCCATAGTGGCCAGTCCTAGGAAACGGGCAGGCTATTTATCACACAGTGATATACCGTTTTACTGAATAATTTCACTGAAGCATCAATAAGTGAGGTGAGATCATTGACTTGTGGGTCAGAGCTATCATGTTTCCTTATTGTGACATGCCATACCAACACTTGGGCATATTATGACATGATATAGCATGCCATTGCATGAGATGTCATATCCTGACAAGACATCATACCATGAGATCCTGGCAGATCATGACATTTCATTACATGGCATGATCTGTCCTGTTGTGATATGTCATGTGCAAACTGGGCGAATATCGGGGTTTGCATCGTGGACTACTTGTACGAGAGTCATGAATTTCCGGTTGTGGAGCTTGCATAAGCAGTAGATTTGGCTGACATTAGCTAGCACTGGAGCACAGAAAGGATTTGCACGAGTGCTGGGGCTTACGCAATGACCACATTGACCCTGTATGTGTTCCCCTGCTAAACCTGATCCAAATGTTCTCAATGCGCCAGTGCCAGGACCCACCAGAATCGCACATTTTGCTGGGATTAGGCTTGGCAAGGTGAGGGCAATGACCCAATTTGTGCTGACGTTGCTGTGATGCAAATTCGGGAATTTAGCTGGTACTTCCAAATGTACAACGGTATGACAGTCTGAAATCCAGCCATATTTCGCAGTTTCCCTGATTTTTGAACTATGCTTAAGCCCCTGCTGCAGCACTAAGAGCAGTACAGAGTGTGACAATCCACTGATGATAGGACAATGTGTGGGTGCCAAAAAGGGGGTGCATGTGAGAACTGAGGTTAAAGGCCCGCGCCCCACTCTGTGGTCTGTACTTGGCAGTTGAGCCAATTCCACACCAGCCAGGCGTCAGGTATAGCATACAGTGTGGGGGTGGAGCCTTTACTTCTATGTCCTGTGAGTCTATTCGACCACACATGTGAGTATTTTCTCCACCGGCTGGCATTGATGGGTTAACTAAACACAATGGCAACCTGCAATAACCTGGGGTCCTAACAGGAAGTGGAAATTGACTGCAAAGTCGACATACTGAAAAGAGCCATGGATGTGCGCTACCGCTCTTCACCGACCCCCACAGATGCACGTCACTCCCGTACGTGCATGCGTCATCACACCACAGCTATATCCTGTCATGTGGTGGTGCGTCCCTGCTAAGGTGCCAATCCTTCTGTACCCCGCTCGGGAGCTAGCGTGAAGCCAGCACTTTTACCATACCCAGAGTAGAATATGCTCTCTGCATGTGACCTCTGCATAATAGTGCGTAGCTGGCTAGTCTGCCCTGTTTCAGGACATGAAGATGTGTAAAGGAGAATGAAACGAGACACACTCGTATAGCTACCAACCAGTGCGCTGATCAGTTCTGAATACATGTCAATGCGTGAATGCAGATTCATCAACTTTCCAACTCTAAAGGTGGCAACGCAAACTAACAGAGGCGCAGCCAGGCACAAAATGATGGGGGCGGGGGTAGGATGGCAGTTTTGAAAGCTGGTAGTGTGTTGATAGATCTGAAAAAGATCTGGGGCTACGCTAATGTTGGAACTGTTGGGACTGGGGGCCTGCTAGCCTTTTGGTTGTAGCTCCTGAGATTCTATCCAGGGCTACAAACAAAAGACCAGGGGCTATAGCCCCCTTAGTCCCCCCCTAGCAACGCCTCTGAGTGGGACCATTAAACCTATTGCGCTGTTGATCTCCACCCTGAGCCAAGGAGGCTGAATAGTTATTATGCCTTCCTTTGGCCCATTAGATGCATCTTTCACCCCAACCCACCCTAACAAGAGGGGCCTGGAGCTAATGTAGTAGAGCTCGCTCCAAACAGCCCCCAAAGAGGGAACTGGGCTTGTTCTGCCCCCGGAGGAATCCGCAGGATCTACCGAGCGTAGCGAGAGAGATCGAACCAACTAAGGTGGGTTCGGAGGGGTTCTCCCCACGCGATAAATTTGTAAATAAGGGGTTATTTTGCTGAATTTTACAGTACACTTTCTCTGATACATTAGGTAAAAAGCCACACAGTTTACTTGACAAATCTGTGAGAAACGTCTAATTCCTGTGGATTCGGCAGCAACACAGAGGAAACACTCAGAGACATGATACTGGAGGAACATTTGATTGAAAGACAAATTGAAATAAAAGCTCGTACTGACCGAACACCCCACCATAAATGAAACTTTGGTGACAGCTGATAGCATATTACAATGGCAAAACACCAACACGGCAGGGAACCTCATAACCAGGAAACAGACACACGTGAAATAAATGCAGAACACTGTTGTATATGAGAGGGAAGGAATATTCATTTAAAAGGGAAAGGAACGTGCGAGAAAGAGGAAGGGGAGGAGCCAGAATGGAAAGAGGCAGACAAAGAAGAAGGGAATAAAGAGAAGGAAGACCCTTAAGAAGATGGGTCATTACGAGTATGGTGGTAGTCATGGCGCTATTTTCGCCATGACTGCCTCCCATACCGGTACCGACACCGGTGTGGTTCAATGGCGACTTACCGGTGTAGTCCGACCTTTGCGGGACCGGTAAGTCCCCATTGAAAAAGCCATTCCCCATTCCCATTTGAGCCCCCATAGGGCTATATGGGAATGGGGAGGGTGCAAATAACGGGCTGGCGTATGTCAAGCCCATTATTTGCGCCCTGGTCCCTTAAAGGGTCCCGTCCACAACGCCTGGTCAGACCAGGTGTTAAAGGAGGGACCCGCTAAGGGACCTCGTAGTAGGGCGGTAAGGGATTACCGGCACTGGTCTCCTTATCGGTGCCCGCTATCCCTTAACGCCCTACTCGAAATGAGGCCCATGGGGTACGATCCTCTGTTCCATCCTCTCACACCTGCCTAGAGAAACCAACAACTGGAGATGAAGGAAGAAACGTTCCTATGCCCCAGCCTGCTTGAGTGTGTATAGTTGCTAGAAGTGATCCTATGCTGTGGCACGTCCATCCATGACTGGCTTTCTGCCGACTCCTGCTGGGGCCATATACCTGCTCTGACCGGTGGTGCAGAGAGCCCGCCGGCCTCCTCCATGACCCACCTGTCGGCTCCTGTCACGGTCATCTGCCCAATCCAAGAAGCAGTCCCACCGGCTCCTGCTACGGGCATACCTCCGACAGGGAGAAGACCCATCCTACAAGGTAACCATCACTAATGCATGCTACGACCCCTCTCCCAGGTAGTGCAGTTCGTGACCCATCAGCCAGGCAGTGCAGCCCACATCACCACGCTTTTTAATAGGACAGCATGACAGCCACATAGGATACAGCACAACAGAATGCTGCAGAGTATGGGATGCCGTCCCAGAGGAAACAAATAGAATAAAACACCAAAGAATACACGTACAAGAAACCGGGGAGCAACCTTCCCCTATACACTGAGCACTAATGCCATCTACAACATGGTGAACTGCCTCCACTCACAGTCCACGCTGCCATTTTTGTTATACCATGTGAGATGATCAAGCTGGCCAGGTCCTTACCCAAACAACATCTGAATCTAGAGCATCGCTCCTGAGGAGGCCACAACCCTCCCAGCTACAGCCCCAACAGGACAGATGCCGAGATGGGAAGAATGGTTGGGGGAATTCTCAGTCTTTATCAAAGCGCTGGGAGGTGACAAATCACCTGCCCTGCTGGATATACTCACCAACTTAGCAGGAAAAGAAGTCCAGATGATCCACAAAACTATAGCGTAGCAAGCTAGAATGTCCTATGACATGACCACAGTGGCCCTCACCAGAAAACTAATAGTATAACAAACAACGACTATGAAAGGTACGCTTTCAACCAGTGTCATCAATTACCCCACAAAATGGTAGATGAATGTATCCGGCTACAAAAAAAATAATGTACTGCAGTTCGCAAATTTCTCTGATGAAGAGGCAATCCGCCTGAGGATAATAGAAGAATGTACGACATTAGGGTTCCAGAACACCCATTGGAAAAAAACACAATCCCTGGAAGAAATAATAGATCTGGCATGCATCTACGAAAGAGTAGATGTCCAAGTGGCCGGCATTGAAGCATCCAAGAAAGGAGAAACAGCTGCCTCAATCATACAACACCCGACCTCTGACACATCCTTAACCCACGACACACCCACCACTGTATCAGCCAGGGACCCACAGGAGCCAAATGACACGCCTTTGCTACAGGTGCAGACTAACGTTTCTACACAGAGGGCAAAGACTGACCATCAGGCAACAATGCTTCAACTGCAGGGAGATAGCCACTTTAAGTCATTATGCAGACAAGGGGTGCCATTTCCACAAGGGCCCTTTCCACCAACATGGACGAACACACCCGGAAAAGCATGAAGAACTCCACCTCCCAGACAGCAGTCCCAGACAGCCCACATGACGAGGATGATAAGGGCGCAAGAAGACATCCGAATTCAAGATCAGGAAACCCAGGACGCTACCACAGACTGACACTCATACTCCACGAAATATGTACACCTCATAAGTGAGGAACTAGAAGATGACAATGCACCAAGTGTAACGTTATAAATAGGAAGTCGGAGTCACAAGTGCATCGTCAACACAGGTTCTACTATCAATGTCATGAGTGAGAGTGAATACACACCCATAAAAGAAGCATACCCTTTCATAGAATCCACAGCAGAAATATACCCATTGGGCATGACCCATCGGCTACCCTGCCCAGGACAGTTCACATGACACCTTTGACACAGAGGTAGAGTGATCTCAGAAACCATACACGTCCTCCAATGCCCACTTTCCAGCAAATGTCTACTAAGCTACAAAATGGCTAGAAAGCCGGCCCTGATCGACATACACTATGACAGCTCGGAAGTAGTCCACTGCCGCCCGATGATGTCAGAAACCATCCAGAACATCGATTGTTGTAGGCCCAATATCGAAGAGTCATCTATGGGCCACATTCCCGCAATTGTTCTGTGAGCTAGGAAAATTAAAATATCAAGCTAAAAATCAACAAAATGATCAGACCAGTGCCACAGCACGCTAGATGTGGGAGGTTTCATCCTCAGAACAAAGCCTCAGAAGAGATATGTTGCCATCTCCAAGACAACATCATTGAAAGAGCGGAAATCCCGACCCCATGGGTGTCAACGCTTGGGGAGAAAGAATAGCTCTGGGGAAACGTGCTTGTCTTGGAAGCAAGACACTGCAGCCCAACAAAGGTTTGAGTCCCGATCCGGCGCTTAGAAAACACTCCCTGTTATTAAGCATGTTATAAATCCAGTGTACTGGAGGGCGGAGCGACCTCTGAACGGGCCCATGAGATTCAGAGCCCGCCCTCCGGCACCTTAAAACGAGATAGCTACATCTTGAGGAGGATGGGGTGCAGGATTCTCTTACTCCAACACCAATCAATAAGGACAAGTCAATGGTTTGGCAAAGGGAAGTCCGTTTAATGCAAGTACAAAAAACGGGGAAACAAATGGAAATCATCAGAGCTGCGATCGCCTGTCTTGCTTCAACTTCCAAATTCTTCATACAAACAGTAACTTTTATAGCAAATTCTCGTCATCATTGACGTGTAAAACTCCTAAGTTTGACATGCAATTCTATTGGCTGGGAAAGGTATTTTAAGTATAGGTACTATATCTGTATATGGTAACAGAGTTTGGGGATTGGATAACTCTTATCGGGTGGGCGTCTATGCCCATCCCTCTACATCACTCGTGATAGACGTCATTAAAAGTACAACGTCTTATTGGTTCTACTCGCTATAGGACTCTAAATTATTTGGTCCATCGTGATTGGGTCGGTTACATCCCTAGACATAAATCTCCACTTTAATTAGCAGCATGCAGAATGGACACCCAGATGCAGTGTGTCCCAAGATTCACCCTACCTCCCGTCCATCAATTAGCACTTTAGGGCTGTGTGTCAATTAGTTGGCTGAGAGTGGCCTCGAACTGTAGCTTCTTATCCGGAAACGTTATGGCATCCTCTGGGTTTGGATGACATTAGATGTGGGCACCACTCCACGCCAGGTTGGTCACCAGGCCAGGCTGGTCACGTGTCTGTTCACCGTGGATCGGCTTCATTTTCCCTCTATTTGTGAATTTGATTCTTTGTTCTACCACGCCACCTGCCTGGGCCTCCTTATCTCGACCTTCACAGGGTAGGCTTCAATGCTCTTAAATTTCAATTCTTCAGAGTTGCTGCTCTCCTCCCTTCCTTGGGTTGACCTTGAATTCCTAGCCATGAGCTGCTTCTTGCTGAGTTTCGATTCCGATCTTTCGTCTGACTTTGAGCTAGTTTATGAATCCTGGCCAGTCCGTCCTCAATCATCCTAGGCTTAATTCTGCTTTCGTAAAGATGGAGTCGCACTTGTATAATGTGCTCCTTGAGGTAGATTTATAGTTGGCGCTTGCCGCTCTATCCTTCTATTTAAGCATTGCAAGCAGTATCAGTTCCTTAGCTTCTTCCGTTCCAAGCCTATTTACAGGCATTTAGCCACTAAAATACTTCTGCTTTAATGGTTACATTTCTTTAAAGTTCAGCATCGTTTCTTCTTTTATGTTCATTACATCCTTATTTGCAACATTTCGTCTTTTTTATCACCTTTTTGGTTGTCCTTTCTGTCATCTGTGAGTCTGTCCGGACCATTGTGATGTCAGCATTCGCCTCCGATAAGAGCCTTTTGGGTCTCTTCCGGGGCAGTTTGTAAGTAATCTTCATTTCGCGTCAGCTGCTGGTATGGTTGTCTCAATGGGGATCGTGCGCCCCATGGTTGTCTGGTTATTGGTGCTTCAATAGGTATTTAAGTCCTTCTGATGGGCACTGGACAGAGCCCTACTGTGGCTCTCTGTTGGTTTATTTGCTCCTTATACGTCACATACCTTGGCGAGTATGCTTCTGGCATCTCAAAATGGGTGGCTGGAGTGCAGGCCGTATTTGGGACCTTCTCTACACAACAATAACATTAATTTTAAAAAATAGTACTTGTGTCAAAGGACAACTGCTGCACCCGCCTGTGCTTAGACATGCACATTTCCAACTGGGCCATCCAGAAAGAAAGATACCTGGGCCCGAATATAGCTGAAATTATGGTAAGACTCAACAAAGCAGTTAGATTCACGAAACTCAACTTGAATCAGGGAAACTACCAACTCGGCCTTGACCCTGCATCAAGGCCCATCACCACATTCTCCATCCACGAAGGCCTGTTCCAATGCAAGCTGTTAGAGTTCGGAATCTTGTCTGCCACCGAGGTATTCCAAACAACAATCAGGTCCATCCTCCTACCCTTCACCTCCGCGTTCAACTACAGCGATGACATTCTCGTATTTGGGGCATACCAGAATGAGCATGACCTGACACTAATGCAAGTCTATAAAACCCTACACAAGGCAGGACTAACTCTGAATGAAAGTAAATGCAAGATAAACAAGAAACACTTGGGTTTTTACAGACATATCTTTTCCGACCAAGGAATGATTCCAGATCCTGAAAAGATACTCGCGATCACCACATTGTCCCCCCCCCTGAAGCAAGTTGCTAAAGTCAGATCCTCCTTGGGCATGGCAGGTTACCGTGCGCGGTATCTACCAAACTACGCTACCATGACAGAGCCAATATTACGATTACTCAAAAAAGAAATATCCTTCCAGTGGAACGAGAAGTGGCAGACAGTGTTTGAGAACATACAAGCTGCTCTTTCAGCAGTGTGACGTCTAGCATATTTCAACCTGACCAGGCACACCGAGATCACGGTGGACGCAAGCCTCTTAGGCCTGGGAGCCATCCTGGCTCACAGTGAGATGGAAACGACAGATGCAAAACATGTTGCATATGCCAGCAGAGCTCTATCCAACACTGAAGCAGCATACTCCCAGGCTAAAAAGGAAAGCCTAGCAGCTGTCTGGGCCTGTGAGTACTTCCATCATTTTGTGATCGTACGCAAATGTACCCTTATCACAGACCACTAAGCACTGTTGTCTCTATTTGGAAACCCAAAGACAAAAATGCCTCCACGAATAGAGGGACAGTGCATCTGGCTACAGGAATATGATTACGAGATTAAACACAAACCGGGGGGGTGGCCTGAACCCAGCTAATTACATATCCAGGCACCCCAAGGAGCAGATGAACAACAACCTTGAAAGCGAAGTACAAGCCTACATACCATACATCTCCCAAAATGCCCTTCCCCCAGCTGATGATACCAGCATTTGCAACAGAGTCAAAGGAGGTCCCGACAATACGTCTATCGTCTGAAACAACAAATGGAAACCAATGGAAGAACTACAGAAAAATACAACAGCACAAAGACACTGACATCTAAGATCTAGAAAGAATGGCCAAAGTTCACATGGAACTAGTAGTCACTGAATAAAGTGTCCTCCTGAGAGGATGTAGGCTAGTGGTACCCAAAGGCTTCAGGAAAACAATTGTTACAATGGCACTCGAAAGCCACAGAGGAGTGGTGAACATCAAAAAGATACTTTGCAACCAGGTGTGGTTTCTATACATGGACTCTGTCGTAGATGATGTCGTACAACATTGCATAGCTTGGCAAAGTACCTCTGCACCAGCAACAGCACTCCCACTAACAATCCCACCCATGCCAGATGGACCATGGCAGCGCTTAGTGTTAGACTTCTATGGGCCACTTCTAGAAGGAGGGTACCTGCTGGTGGCGATAGATGAATATTCCCCAATTCCCTACAGTGAAGATCACACAGTCGACAGCATCCTCTAACGTGGTGGGGATAATATATTAAACGTTCAGTGAATGGGCATCCCCAACATAACAAAAACAAACATCGGATCACCATTCAATGGACATGAGTTTGCAAGATTTGCAACACACATGGGATTCAAACACCAAAGGATCACTCAATTATGGCCACAAGCTTACTGTATGGCAGAGAGATGCATGGCCTCGATCAAATTAACAAGATAAAGAGAAATCCTCGAGAAGACATCAATGCAGCAGGCGTTGTTCCAAATGCTGCACCACTATCAGAACACACCGCACGAGGCGACTGAGAAGGGGCCCATAGAAATCATAAATATGTACAAACCAAGGAGACGGCTGATACAACTAGAAAACTACACTAGCGAAGAAGATGAAGAGATACGTAGAAAAGATGCGGCTAGGAAGCACCAGGTGAAAGACTGGACAGACATGCAGAGAAGGACAAGGGACAAGGAATTTGTAGTTTTTGAAGAGGTGATAGTAAAAGAAAAGCAACAGAAGAAAACAGATTCAAGATATGCAACAGAGCCACGCATAATAACCAACACAAAAGGATCCATGGTGACGGCACAAGATGGAGCCGGAGAGACCACCCGCAATGCGTCGTTCTTCAAACGACTGAATAGACCAGAGGGAAAAGACAGCTACATAGAAGGAGAAAACCAAAGAATGGACTTGTGCCAATAGAGACAGAGTGAAGAAGAAACAGAATGATCACCTCGAACAGGCTGTGATGAAAACAAAGCCTCCAACAATGACGAGAGACCACCGCGAACCATCAAGAAACCACAGAGACTGGTAGAGTAAATATCAGGCAAAAACATAAGTGGGGGGAAGGTGTTGTATATGAGAGGGAAGGAATATACCTTTAAGAAGGAAATGAAGGAGAAAGGCATTGGCTTGAAAGAGGAAGGGGAGGAGCCTGGGTGGGAAGAGGCAGAAAAAGAAGAAGGGAATAAAGAAAAGGTTGACTCAGTTCCAGCCTCTCACACCAGCCTAGAGAAACCAACACAACAAACACCAGAAACCAGAAAATGAAAAACACAAGTGGTAGGAACCAGGAAGATGGCCAGATCGGCAAGCAAAGGGTGTGTTTGCACTATTGGAACAAAGACTGCATAGCAAGTTATGCCTATTGTCTCACCAAAGACCCAAAGTGCACCAAATGTTCACACAATGGACAATTCACAAAGGTGTTCAGTGCACGTAGTGTGAGGATGTTGACTAATCCAGAATGAGGCTCCAGCAGGTCAACATCACACTTAGAATAGAATGAAGCAGTAGTAGGGCGAGGCATCTAATCCCATTTGTGAGGTGCCTCTAAGAGGTGCGTATGTTGGCTGACACTAAAGCTGACCACGCCATCATATGAATAGACAAATGCAAAGACTTATGTGCAAGCTGTGCCTATGAAATCCATGAAACAATAAGTCAGCCCTTTAACCACGATGGGCGGACCACGGTGCTTATGGGATACGTAAAGTGCCAGATACGATTCAAGACCAGATCTACCCATGGCGTGGTACACATAGCGGAATGTGGGTGCCTAGTGCTAAAACGGTTCGAGCCTGCCAAATTGGATATCAAACTTGTCCCCAACGTAACTTTCCAACTCTGCAATATCGCCTTA
The DNA here is from genome assembly GCF_040938575.1 of Ambystoma mexicanum. NCBI lineage: Eukaryota > Metazoa > Chordata > Amphibia > Caudata > Ambystomatidae > Ambystoma > Ambystoma mexicanum. The sequence continues at coordinate 19,525,698 of NC_090926.1, forward strand.
TAGGAATCACCCCGTAACCAGAAGTTAAGCGGTGCCCAAAGCCACCATATGATGCAGGGTTTTAGGTCACCAGGCACAATGATCTGCCGCCTATTTTGCTTAATTCAACTTTCCCACCCAGGGACCCTTTTTCGAGGCACTACTGTGATGACATCACTAACAAATTCTGCGTTGCAATAGGCGGATTCACAAGTGAGCCAAGCTATTTAAAGCTCATCTTCCTCTACTATGAGTCCAGCTAGAAGCTGTGTTATATTCCGGGGGCTGGGATGGGCAAAGAGGAGTCCTTATAGCGAGGCCTCAGGAAGGATGCGACTATCCCTTGGGGAGAAAGTTAAAGGGCCCCAAGCAACAGGGAAGCTGATCTAATAATTGTCTGTGTAAAATAGTAAAAAATCCCATATTAGACAGACTAATGCAGAAGAAGAGGAGTGCCGTGGGAGCATAGACAACCGGAGGTTGTCCAACACCAGCTGACGGCTTGATTTGTGTGTCTTCCAGATCTAAACACGTGAATCAATGGTGGCAAACTGTTATCGTTGTGGGGAATGTAGCTGTGAACACTTTCGCCATCGTCACCCTATCTGTTTGTCTTTAATGGCCTGACTTTTATTACAGGGGGGTTGGGTGAAGGCAGGGGTCTATGGTATGGAATATTGTTAAAGCATGACTATTTCTGCAAGTCCGCGTGCTGATATCACAGCACATACGTCATCCGACTCTGCCCGCTCTGCTATTAAGAGCCCTGGAGAAAGCCTCCTGACACAGGATGCATGACACAGTGACACAGCTTAGCAGAGCTCGACAATCGCTGTGCACGCAGAGCCTTCCGCATTTGAGAGAGCAGGACTGAATCCTCTTCACACAGAGCTCTCAAGTTTCCCAAGCCATGCACGAGAAAGCCATCCATTCTTCTTGGAATTCTGTTTTTTTTTTTCATTTTAAATTGAGAGCTCTCACGAATGGAATGTGCACATTTGAGAGTTGTCCATTTGTGAGTTAACAATATGTACCAAGAAGGAAGAGGGGTTCACATGTATGCAACCGGAGAGCAAATCGCCGGGATAAACTGCAATAAGCACAGGAATCAAGTCGGGGGATAGATCAGGTCAAGGAAAGTAAAATTTCATCAATCTTTAATGGACACATATTCAATTATATCGTACATAGTGCTGAAATGACAATAAAAGCAGCATAAAAACATACCATCAATACTCCACATTTCCTATTAAAGTGCATATAAGCTTGATAGTATTCCTAACATATTGGAATAAATACACTGGGAAAATTATAATGGTAGTTTGAATTAACTAGAGAAAACAAAAAGGAAAAATTATATATTCAAAAAGAAAAAACCAAAAAGAAAAAGAAAAAACAGAAAAAACAGAAAAACAAGGGCACTCATCCAGGCAAGACTGAACATTCAGTATCTCCTGCGAGGTGAACAAGTTGTCCCCTATTCAATCCAATAAATTGTTATGGGAAACAGACAAGTGTAGTCGCGTCGTAGCTTAATAGAACAGAAGCAATTACTTGTCTCCAATCTGACCATGATAGTCAACAACCAGTACCTCGTACAGCGACCGACCATTTCATGGGCTGTACTGGTATCATACACGGGTGGTTTCGACGACTAATTAGCACAGTCTAGGCAGTCTATCTCCTGCCCTAGCAGGAGAGAGAAGGCCTGACAGTCGTCTTCCTCAGGACAGGACAGATTAGATAATTTAGTAATACAATTTGAACATTTCATTTCTTCACATATCTCAAGGCACAAAGCACTTGGTTACAGGCAATATGGAAATAATTTTGAAATTCTTCCATGCAGACATTTATCTTCATGTAGATCTTCCGTGATTCACAACGATGAGATACTTCTCCATCTTAGTGATACTCAAAACTGTTAGTGGTCCCTTCATCAAATGTCTTAGTTAACTTGGTGTCTTTTTCTTTTTTCAAAGTAAACAACAGAATCAGGTTAAATGCATATTGTAAAGAATAAGGCACTGTCGCTTCCGTGCTGCAATTCGGTTTTCAGTTCTGTAGCTGCTTCTCATTAGCCGCTTCAATGCGTGTCTGAGTGCTGTCTCCAGCACTGGAGACAGCACTCAGACACGCATTGAAGCGGCTGGAGCACTGGAGACAGCACTCAGACACGCATTGAAGCGGCTAATGAGAAGCAGCTACAGAACTGAAAACCGAATTGCAGCACGGAAGCGACAGTGCCTTATTCTTTACAATATGCATTTAACCTGATTCTGTTGTTTACTTTGAAAAAAGAAAAAGACACCAAGTTAACTAAGACATTTGATGAAGGGACCACTAACAGTTTTGAGTATCACTAAGATGGAGAAGTATCTCATCGTTGTGAATCACGGAAGATCTACATGAAGATAAATGTCTGCATGGAAGAATTTCAAAATTATTTCCATATTGCCTGTAACCAAGTGCTTTGTGCCTTGAGATATGTGAAGAAATGAAATGTTCAAATTGTATTACTAAATTATCTAATCTGTCCTGTCCTGAGGAAGACGACTGTCAGGCCTTCTCTCTCCTGCTAGGGCAGGAGATAGACTGCCTAGACTGTGCTAATTAGTCGTCGAAACCACCCGTGTATGATACCAGTACAGCCCATGAAATGGTCGGTCGCTGTACGAGGTACTGGTTGTTGACTATCATGGTCAGATTGGAGACAAGTAATTGCTTCTGTTCTATTAAGCTACGACGCGACTACACTTGTCTGTTTCCCATAACAATTTATTGGATTGAATAGGGGACAACTTGTTCACCTCGCAGGAGATACTGAATGTTCAGTCTTGCCTGGATGAGTGCCCTTGTTTTTCTGTTTTTTCTGTTTTTTCTTTTTCTTTTTGGTTTTTTCTTTTTGAATATATAATTTTTCCTTTTTGTTTTCTCTAGTTAATTCAAACTACCATTATAATTTTCCCAGTGTATTTATTCCAATATGTTAGGAATACTATCAAGCTTATATGCACTTTAATAGGAAATGTGGAGTATTGATGGTATGTTTTTATGCTGCTTTTATTGTCATTTCAGCACTATGTACAATATAATTGAATATGTGTCCATTAAAGATTGATGAAATTTTACTTTCCTTGACCTGATCTATCCCCCGACTTGATTCCTGTGCTTATTGCAGTTTATCCCGGCGATTTGCTCTCCGGTTGCATACATGTGAACCCCTCTTCCTTCTTGGTACATATTATTTTGGTTCTCCCCTGGGTTCATGTGGTCGGGGACGCCTATTCTTTGTTTTAACATTTGTGAGTTAACAGCTTCATGGTAAACGTTGCTTCCTGTCCCAAATAAACCGATTTCAAAAGAGAGCAGCTGTAAACCCTGCCTGTCCAGGATTTGTATTTACCCGAATTTCTGGAAAAAGTCCCCTGACTATCTTACTACAAAACGCTGTTTAACAAATGCAAAACTACTATCAAAGCAGGAGGCACCCCATTGCCTCACGTTTTACAGAGAGGGACCCTGTTGACAGCATTAAAATCAGCAAGGGTATATTTGATACCACTTACAATCTGTACCCGTCCCATGCCCCAAAAGCACCCGCTCTGCACTGAAAATACCCTCAGCAAACGTCCTTTAACTCGATTTAAGGGTTTCATGTGATAATTTCTTTTATGGCAATGTTTCTCAATTATTATTTATATATTTTTCACTTCTGGATAATTTAGTATTTGAAGTTTGTAGATTGCTTTTACATAATTTCTTTTGAATAATTACTCTTGGATTCTATTTATTTTTTCGCCCTTTTATTATCCGCCAATCTGAAAGTTGTTGTCACTGTATTTGATCATAGGTTGTAAGGCCGCGAGGGTCCCGTACATGTGACGCCACGAAGTGACTGTGTCTCACTGTTGGTACCTTATAAATACACAATTAAAAAAACATGGATATGCAGTGTTTTTTTTAGCTGTACAAGCAGAGGTTCTCTTGTGCGAACGTTTGCTCCATATTCGGGGTGCATTTGGAATTTTGGAGCACAGTGAACTGGAAAGTGAAAATTGGGACCCTCCCCTAGCTGCACACTTAGCAACAGCTATGAACGCGATGAGATCTGTGCAGAAGTAGCACAGAACTTCACTAGAGAAGCAAGGCAGTAAAAAGAGCTGCGATTTGGTTACTGAATGGAAGCATCCATGTCACTATAGTGCAAAGCCTCACAAAAGTGGAAGATTTAAACAGACAGGAAAAAGAAATGTGATAGATATAAGTGTCCAGTTTAATGTTAGCACTAAGAACACTTAGAAATTGGCAACAGCATTAGATGCAAGAAAAGGGACAACAATGAAGGGTCCCAAGAGCTGCAGAAAGATGGTTCTTTCCAATCCATTTATGGAGAATGGATTTGGGGGAACAAATGTTGCTGTGTCCTGATGAAGGTCTTAAGAAAACTCATAGGGGCACACTGTGAAGAGAGTAGACACTGAAACCACAGGCCGAAACACACCAGTGCTGACATTTTGTTTTTTTAAATGACATTGCATAACCAAGTTATTTTGGTCTGCGACGTAAACCACGGAGCCAATCATTGTATTTGGCTTTTGGAGCTTGCCAGCCAGGTTTGGCCAATTTAGATAATTTATGAGCCTGTGTCTAATTAAATGGCCATCCATGAAGAACATAGCACTTTAGACTAGACCTATGCTTTGCTTCATATTTAGTTTTCTCAGTGGAATTTTACCAGGAAATAACAAGTTTTATGAAAATCAAAACAATGGTGCACTTTACTGACCCCATAGCCAAGCTTCTGTGAAACAATGTATTTTTGTTTTGTTGTTTTCTTGTATGACGAGTGATACAACAATTGTGGAATATACATTCTTATGTTTTTTTATATTGTTATAAACAATTGAAATTTATTTTTGTACATTAGAGGTTGGGTTGCTGCTGAATGAATGGTATGTTTGCATATAGAATGGTGTGAATTGAATGTCAGAGGAATAGAAAAGCCAAAGTGAGCACATTGTGCTGTGTTTAGGTAAGTTTAATCCCGGTTGTGGGAGACACTTGTCTGGGCGCCACCTTTTGTAGGCTGCACAAAAACGGCCAGCATTCAATTGATTGACGGTGGGCTACACATCATAGTCAGCGGTGACCCCTACCTACGGTCTTGCTTGATCATTGTCTGTGGCTTTCAACATAGTAGTTCCCAAAGTATTGATCAACATCCTTTGAACATGCATGGGATTCAATCACACATCCTCCAATATGTGTACTACATCATCAACCAACACCAGCTCATCCATATTATCCCAATAGGTCAGAACAGTAGCTGGTGATGTGTGGATTGCCAAGCAAACATCTTCTCTTCAGTCTTTATCATAACATGGATACACTAGGAGAGCCACTTGCTCACCAGAGCGTCAAGCTTTACCAATCCACTGATGACATGCAACTGCACCAGAAGCTTACATCACTCAACATCATCGACAACCGACCAAACAACTCAAAACTGCCAATTCCGCCTCCAAACCTGGATGTCAATGGCTCACTTGAAATGGAACTCGACAAAGACAGAATTTGTCTTCCTCGGCAATGGTACAAGACATACTCAAACAAAGACCAGGCTCACTGACATGACGCTTTTCATATTCACGCCCTACGTCATTTCCAGATGATAGTCATTCAGATTTACCATTGACAGTGGCCTCCCATTCAGTACTCACATTACTAAGAGAACCCAGACAGCATGGTGCCAGCAATCGCTCATCTGCAAAATCAAGCCCTTCCTATCTCAATTGGACTTGAAAACCATTGTGCAATGAATGGTGGCAACTCTGTCCTGGCTCATGCCGGATGCCTCCTGACCCGCTGAACACCATCCTGCATGGATCTATGTCACGTTGATCAGCTTTTCCATTTGCGATTCAGAAACTTTCTCCTTCTGGCAAATACTATGGGAATCTGTGCATTCACCCTCATTATTGCCTGCTTTGGACCCCCGTCCTGCTCCCGTGCTCCCCTACTAGTGCCTGTCTCCCCTGACCCTATGGAACATTTTTCATTTCCCTCTTGACTGTCAGCACTCTGAATCGTGGGCTACAATTTCCAGGCGTCCCACCTTGTCCTTTCCACCCCCCTTTCCCTTTGCTACACCTACTTCCTATTCCTTTCCAGTATCACTTCCTGTTGGCATTCTCCGTCTGTGCCATATTGGTACAGTACATGCACCAAACTTTATTTCAGGAAACTGCACGTTTCGTCATGGAAGGCTTTTTTGTCGCGTAGGAGGATGATCTAGAAAAAGAATCATATATATGACTGAAGCCCGACTCAAGCCACAGCCCGACTCATGAAAGAACTAAAGAAGCACCATCTCGCCCACCATGACGGAGCTGCCTCTTCAGACCGGCATCATCTTCAAGACCGTCTGCATCACCCACAACGCAATGACATCTCGCACTTCTGCTTACCTGACTGAAAGACACTGAGTACTTCCGCTTACCTGACTGAAAGACATCGAGCACTTCTGCTTACATGACTGAAATATATCGAGCACTTCCGCTTACATGACTGAAAGACATCGAGCACTTCTGCTTACCTGCCCGAAAGACACAGAGTACTTCCGCTTACCTGGCTGAAAGACATCGAGCACTTCCGCTTACCTGACTGAAAGACACCGAGTACTTCCGCTTACCTGACTGAAAGACATCGAGCACTTCCGCTTACCTGACTGAAAGACATCGAGCACTTCCGCTTATTTGACTGAAAGACATCGAGCACTACTTCCGCTTACCTGACTGAAAGACACCGAGCACTTCCGCTTACCTGACTGAAAGACACCGAGTACTTCCGCTTACCTGACTGAAAGACACCGAGTACTTCCGCTTACCTGACTGAAAAACATCGAGCACTTCCGCTTACCTGACTGAAAGACATCGAGCACTTCCGCTTACCTGACTGAAAGACATCGAGTACTTCCGCTTACCTGACTGAAAGACATCGAGCACTTCCGCTTACATGACTGAAAGACACCGAGTACTTCCGCTTACCTGACTGAAAGACATTGAGCACTTCCGATTACATGACTGAAAGACATTGAGCACTTCCGCTTACCTGACTGAAAGACATCGAGCACTTCCGCTTACATGACTGAAATACATCGAGCACTTCCGCTTACCTGACTGAAAGACATTGAGCACTTCCGCTTAAATGACTGAAAGACATAGAGCACTTCCGCTTACCTGACTGAAAGACATCGAGCACTTCCGCTTACCTGACTGAAAGACATCGAGCACTTCCGCTTACATGACTTAAATACATCGAGCACTTCCGCTTACATGACTGAAAGACATCGAGCACTTCCGCTTACCTGACTGAAAGACATCGAGCACTTCTGCTTACATGACTGAAATATATCGAGCACTTCCGCTTACATGACTGAAAGACATCGAGCACTTCTGCTTACCTGCCCGAAAGACACAGAGTACTTCCGCTTACCTGGCTGAAAGACATCGAGCACTTCCGCTTACCTGACTGAAAGACACCGAGTACTTCCGCTTACCTGACTGAAAGACATCGAGCACTTCCGCTTACCTGACTGAAAGACATCGAGCACTTCCGCTTATTTGACTGAAAGACATCGAGCACTACTTCCGCTTACCTGACTGAAAGACACCGAGCACTTCCGCTTACCTGACTGAAAGACACCGAGTACTTCCGCTTACCTGACTGAAAGACACCGAGTACTTCCGCTTACCTGACTGAAAAACATCGAGCACTTCCGCTTACCTGACTGAAAGACATCGAGCACTTCCGCTTACCTGACTGAAAGACATCGAGTACTTCCGCTTACCTGACTGAAAGACATCGAGCACTTCCGCTTACATGACTGAAAGACACCGAGTACTTCCGCTTACCTGACTGAAAGACATTGAGCACTTCCGATTACATGACTGAAAGACATTGAGCACTTCCGCTTACCTGACTGAAAGACATCGAGCACTTCCGCTTACATGACTGAAATACATCGAGCACTTCCGCTTACCTGACTGAAAGACATTGAGCACTTCCGCTTAAATGACTGAAAGACATAGAGCACTTCCGCTTACCTGACTGAAAGACATCGAGCACTTCCGCTTACCTGACTGAAAGACATCGAGCACTTCCGCTTACATGACTTAAATACATCGAGCACTTCCGCTTACATGACTGAAAGACATCGAGCACTTCCGCTTACCTGACTGAAAGACATCGAGTACTTCCGCTTACATGACTGAAAGACATCGAGCACTTCCGCTTACATGACTGAAAGACATCGAGCACTTCCGCTTACCTGACTGAAAGACATCGAGTACTTCCGCTTACATGACTGAAAGACATCGAGCACTTCCGCTTACATGACTGAAAGACATCAAGCACTTCCGCTTACACATCTGAAAGACACCGAGTACTTCCGCTTATCTGACTGAAAGACACCGAGCACTTCCACTTACCTGACTGAAAGACACTGAGCACTTCCGCTTAAATGACTGAAAGACACCGAGCACTTCTGCTTAAATGACTGAAAGACACCGAGTACTTCCGTTTACCTGCCTGAAAAGGCAAGATCTCATGAGGCTAATGCATCAGGGAAGCCACAATGACACTGAATGTCAAGGCATGCAAGGGAGGCCCTAGGAAAGAAGTCTTCTCCAGCTTCGGTCAGAGACTTCAAAACAATACCCCGCCCTTATCAGGCTAGCGCCCACTCGCATGTCATTCCACATCCACTTAACTTCCCAGTCCCTCAACATCACCCTGCATCCCTGCACTAGTGTGTTTCCTTCTTCCCCAACCTCACACTTCTGTTACATGTTTCACGTACCTTCGTGTGCAAGGCGTCCTGGCTTTTGAGCTAGATTTATGGTATATGCAACCTGATATACATACATTCATTGGCCCTCATTACGAGTTTGGCAGTAGCCATGGAGCTATTAGCTCCATGGCTGCCACCAAACCGGGCTCCTTTACCGGGTCCCTGCAATGAGGAATAACCGGGTGATTCCGACAAAGGAGGACCCGCTAATTCCTCCCTGCAGGAACCATTCCCTATTCCCATTTGAGCCCCATAGGGCTCAATAGGAATGGGGATGGAGGTAACAACGGGCACATTATAAGTGTCCCGTTGTTACCTCCCTCTTCCCCTTGCGCGTCCCGGAAAAGACTTCTGGTTTTACCAGACGTCTTATCCGGGTCCCGCGAAAGGAACCTCGTAATCGGCCCTGACGTACCGCCCCCTTCATTCCGTCAGCGCCTGCCTCGTAATGAGGCCCATAGACTGAAGAGCCTACCCGGTGCATGCATAAGTAGCAGGTATTCGCGCTTTCCTAATAGTAAAGAGGCGGATGTAAACCCGAAGTTCAGAGAGAGGCTTAAAGTTCCAGAGTCAGTAAGGCTGGGGCTTTAGAGACCCCTTCCGCAGTCTCCCTCCTATGGGCTGCTCTTCCCTAGCCATCCTAGGATCTCCAGATGAAAGAGATATTCACCTTGGACTTCAGTGTTTGAGGTTGTAAGCAGGAGCATGGTGGAGCTAGGACGGAGGGGCAAGGGAAGCAGGGTTCCAAGAGCCGGGTGCCAGATCCTCCTTTCCCGAGAGTAGGCCCTGGACTAGAAGTGAAACAAGGCCATCCTCCCCTGTCTCTACACATTGGTAGCCCGCTCAGTCCCCTCCCCTCTTCTGTGGCATAGCCCTCTCCTTAATATGATGCTGAGCCGGCGCTAGAGATGGATATCGATTGTGGGAGCAGATTTGCTCTCGGGATAGATATCCCCTTGGTCATATTAACTCAAAGATCAGCCTAGAGCTTCACCCTGGCAGAGCCTTAGCCAGCCCGAAAGGGATAACATTGCCACTGCTCTCCCTAGTCTTTCTGTGCTTACTAAGGGAATAGAAGGATGAAGGCATGCATGGGAATACATTTCCCTATTAGGGCCGCTACATATATGGCTAATAAAGTCTTGCCCTATCATCTCCAGGTTGGCAATTCCCACCGATAATATACCATGGTCAGCCCTCAAGGCCTTTCAGCGTCCTTGGAGAAGCCCAGCATCTATTGAGGCCCAGGAAACCCAGTTGCATTGGCGTCTCACACTTTCCGATACGCCAGCAAGGCAATGTCTCCACCTTGGGCTTTACATTACCATGGTTGCTAGCAGTCCTTCGGGAGACCATGTTTCTGTGGACTGACTAGACCCAGGCAAGGCTTCATCCCCAAATGAATCTTTCCCTTTCATGTTGGGCAGAAGATTATTATTCCTTCTTTACTTGAAGAGGAGTGGGTCGGATTCCATCTTCTTTAGCTGTCCATAACACCCTAGGAATGTATTTGGAACCCCCCCTTCTGTAGGCACTGTGATTGGAAGATTGCACACACTGGCGTATCACATCAAAATGTGAGGTCTTCCATGGTGACTTTGAGTAAGTGCGCGAAGAAGGTCATTTCTGGGAGGGTGATATGGGCGCGGGGGCTGCCCCCAATAAAAAGCTGCAAAAATGTTATGTAGCAAAATGAGCCAGGTGATCAGCTGTCCCCGATTCTACACAGTCACCTTGGAATGCACTTTTCACTTGCCACACATGATTATTGGAGTGTCATGCATCCAAGCTTCCACAATCGATCCCCTCTTTATCTCACTCATGTGTCTTACCCCGTGTGTCCTTTATTTGATACCTTCTTTCTATTTCCCTCTACCACTTGCCCGTTTCTCCTCCTCCTTCGCCTACTCACGCTACATTCTGGAAACAACTGTAGGGGACAGGTATGCCTCTTTTCGAACACGTCTAGGTGCTCTGACAATACTACGGTGTTGCATGTGCACAGTATAATAACTTTAAACCATAACATAGACACATAGGACAAGCACGACCAGCTGCCTCTCCCTTCGTCTGCAGCTACAGTGGCCTGTGCTGAAGATGTACGCTTTTGTTTGGTTGTGGTATTTTAACACATTCATTAAAGTAGATCTGTTCACGAGCAGGAAGTTGTATATTGTGTATTTGTGGGTTTGGTCAGTAGAATTAAAACTATAAAAAGCATGCTACTCTTCTATATAACCATGAAAGTAAGAACCGGTAGCCGAGTCATTGTAGCGCCCATTTTACTTAGTTCTAACATTCATTACACTGATACCCCATCCTCGTACCCGCCTCTTCTCTCTATACTTCCACTGTTATTGAGCTCTGCTGGTCTGGGGAGTGAGACAGGGAGATTGATGGGAGTGTTGGATTGGTTCTTTATGGACCCTTCGGCAGGTGGAGAGGGGCTTGCAGGATGACATCAGACAGATGTTTTGTTCAGGGGGGTGGCAAGGTGCCTATCTCTTGGAGCTGGGCTCATTCTTTGAAAGGTAGATCAGTGACGAGGAAGGGGAATCAGTTTATTGAATGTGTCCGGTAAGTAATCAGTCTTAAATCTCTCTGTTCTGTGCTGCACCCATTTGTCATATGTCCTGTCCACCAACCACCACAAATTGTTCGGAATGGGCACCTCTTTGGTCAGTTTCAGCAGAGATGTCAAAAACAAAAGGTGCATAGAGCCTGAATCCTTTTTTCCCAAGTATGCGGGAAATTGTGTGATCCGTGTTCGTTTGTGAGGACGACAAGCAGTGGCGGCTGGTGAATTGTTTAATTGGAGGGGCGGAAAAATTTATCACAAATATGTAAGAGCGACTGAGCATAACAAGACAGCCTGAACCATCCAAGGGGGGTTCGTTGTTGTTCTCCCGAGGGAACATTTTTTGAATAGTGCCTCAAAATTGTGCATTATACAGCACACTTTCTGTGAAAAATTGGGTAAAAACCGGACCGTTTGCTATCGGTTTTGTAGGGTCATTTATAAAAAAAATCCCAAAAATGCAAGTCACCAACAGTGCACAGGAGTATTTCCCAATGCATTTTCATGATGCCGTTCCCCACAATATATGCCAGTATATCAAAAAGGGTCATGCTGGCTGAGCCCATACATTTACATGCTGGCTGTACCAATATATGGCAATTTTCCCATATAAGAACATACTCATGTTTGCTTTGCTCATAATGCCAGTAATGATACTATAAGAAAACATGTCCAAGCTGGCTCTGCCAATATATGCCAATATCGTCACATAAGAACATATTCTTACTGGCTTTGCCATTACAAATGCCATGCCACAATAAGAAATCATGTTCAGACCGGCTGCAGCAAAGTAGGCCAGTCTGGACACATAATAACACTTATCATGTTTGCTTTATCATAGATATCCAATAAAAATGGCATGCCACAGCAACAAATTGCTAGACTTGCTGCACCAAAATGCCAGGCTAGTTACGTAATAACACTTTTCATGCTTGCTTCATCATAGATGCCCAGTAAATAATGGCATGCCAAAGTAAGTAATGGCTAGACTGGCTGTACCAAAATGCCAGTCTAGCTACATAATGATACTTGTCATGCTTGCTTTAGCAAAGATGCCCAGTAATAAAATGTCAAGCCAGAGTAAGAAATGGCTAGATTGGTGGCACCAATATGTCAGTCTAGCCACATAGTACCTCGTATCATGCTTGCTTCATCATAGATGCAGAGTAAAAAATATCATGCCACAGTAAACAATGGCTAGATGGGCTTCACCAATATGCCAGTCTAGCCACGTAATAACACCTATCATGAATATTTTCACATAGATACCCAGTAACAGCATGCTGGACACTGTTCTGCTCACTCCCACCTAGTCCCACCAAAATCATTGTACCATCCCGGAAAACACAAGCATGCACACATTCACACAACATTCACACACAGCAGTCACTTGCTTATTCACACATGTATCAATACACAATGCACTTGCGAATTCACATGCACACCCATTCATCATACACTAACTAATTCCACGCGCATATATGCAAACATACACACATTAAACATTAAACTGAATGTTATTTCTGCATCAGTCCAGATACTCCCCACCAATGGTGCCTCTCTAAACGCTCTTCCACTCTCAAAGCACAAACAGGAACCAGGCAGCAAAGAACGCTTCCTGCACATGCACGCAGCAGCCAGAGCACCCTTGAAGTACCTCCGCAGGCCATATGAATGAGGGAGGTGCAGGAGTGCCTTCTCACACATTCAGACTTGAATTTTACTAGCCTGCATCCACAATGGGCCATGCAAGGCTGGGGAGGAAAAACACCCCCAGCCTCGCAGGGTCCATTGGACATGGACACTGGGGAACACAGAATCTGTCAAAGGGAAACCGCGTTTGCTTTATTATAGATGCCCAGTAATAAATGTCATGCCACAGTAAGAAATGGCTATACTGGCTGCACCAAAATGCCAGTTTAGCCACCTATTGACACTTAACATGCTGGTGAGTACACTACGGGTGGAAAGCAGCTGCAGGTGGCATTGAAGACGCTTCAGCAGGCAGTATGGGAGGGGAGAATAGGCCTGTCCAACTTCTGCAGGTACTACTGGGCCGCACAACTAGGGGTAGTAAATGACTGGTTAGATAGGGACCCGGCACTCCCTCACATCGCGATTGAGCGTAGGAGGATGAAGGGACGGACACCTAGCCAGGTATTGCATGTGAAGGCTAGGTACAGAGGGGCTTTCCCCGGGTTGATGCAGCACATTTGCCAAGTATGGGTCAAATCATACCAGGACATTGGATGGGGGGTAGACCGACCCATGACCAGCCCATTTGGCATAATGCACACCTGGCTGAATTGCTAAAAGTGGGAAATTTTAGGAGCTAGGAGGCAAAGGGGATAGCCTCCCTAGCAGATATGGTGCAGCAGGTCCGACTCTGCTCATTTGAGACTCTGCAAAGGAAATATGGTATGCCAAAGAGGGAACGGTTTCGGTATGTGCAAATTGCTCACGCTTTGAGGGTTCAATTTCCCTCTCTGGAAGAAATCCAGAGGAGCTCATCCCTGGAGGCTAATTTGTTCTCTGCACGTATCTCCTCCAAGGTAATGTCCACGTTATACTAGGTGATTACGGCTTTTGGGGCCAAGGAACTGACCTGGCTGAAAGAGAGGTGGGAAGGGGATGTGGGGCGGTTGGAACCAGAAGAGTGGGTGGAGGCCCTAATGTTTCTGAGAGAGGTCGGAATTGTGGCCAGACTGTGGCTAATACAACTCAAGATACTCCAGCGGGTATATTATTCCTGCACTGCTTTGGCTAAGTGGGGCGTTGTGGGGAGCGATGCTTGTCTTAAATGTGGACAGGGGGGTGGCACCTTCTATCACACACTGTGGGACTGTGCACAGGTCCAGGTTTTCTGGGGGAAGTGTTTGCGTAAATTGTCCGCTACAGTGGGTACTCGGGTGCCCCTGGAAAAAAAACTGGCTTTTCTGGGGATCTGGGAGGACACCGGATTCAGGAAACACAAAAAAGCTTTTTGGGGGTGACGATGGCACTGGTTAAAAGGTTGATAGCAGCATCCTGGGGCTCTGCAGAGCGCCCGAGGCTGAGCCAATGGATTGCAGAAGAGAACCGATGCTCCTCCCTTGAAAGAAGAGTGTACGGGGCGAGGGGATTTTGTCAAACATTATGGGGCAAATGGGTGGGGTAGGGCTGAGGGAGTATCGTAGTCTGTTTTGCTTCAATCCCGGACCTCTAACAAGGCGCACGATCACCTGTTGGCCTCTTCTGTTTTATCATGTTACGTATTCATATCACCCTGTGGAGACTGTTGCATCATGCTTCGACGTACCTATGTTTGTTGGTTTTCTTTTTCTGTTACAGTAAAATCAATAAAAAGATGTGATCATATTTTTTTAAAAATAAAAGATGCTGGTGAATATGAGAGTGAAGGAATGCACTTGCACTTTCCCCTTTCATACACTGACGCAATCAGCAGCATTCATTCACTCATTCAGTCGCACATTCAGTTTATTTTATTTATTTATTTATTTTTTCCAACTTTATTTAATAATTATACAGAAAATAATTCAACTGAGTAACAACAGAATGGGAACAAGTAAGAGATAACTCCATATACATCAGTGCAAAAAAATGCAAATTACTACTAAATTAACAGCTATTCAAAAGGAAATCCGAAAACATCCCCACCCATCAGTCGCACATTCAGCAATCACCTGCATCATTCTTTCACATGCACATGTAATGGCATTTCATCCCCACTCAATCATACACATAACCACTCACATACATGCAGGCAGACACGCATACATACAGAGTTGTAAAAATAAATGTAAGACAATGCTTACCTGTTTGTCAGCTCAGCTCCAGGCTCCCGCTCACTGCACTGCTGCTCCGGAAGCTCCACCCTGCAAACCCTCCAGACAGCAAGCAGGGCCAGGTGTCAATCAAACACCGCTCTCTGCTTTCTAGTGCCTGGAGGGCAGAGTGGGGCGGCGGGGATTGGCCACACAAGGCCCTCCTAATCTATGGCAGGAGCCCCCGCAAGGCCCTTTGAGGATGCAGTACCCCAGCCAGCATGGCCAGTGGGCCATACAAGGCTGGGGTACAAAACATACCTGGGTTACTGCACCCAAGGGCAAACCTTGTATCCCCATATCACAGGCAACCCAGAAGCACCGCCACTGCTGCATGCTGTAACCGAGGGAGTGCTCAGGTTTTCACTGGGCTCTGGCTTCACCTCCTCCATAATCGGGGACTACTGGCTACATCTTTCCTAATCGGGCATTAATAATATCCCCTTAAGTGCTAAGGGCGAGTACGTTTCTCCTGAACCCCCACAATGAATCATTGTAGGCTCTGTGATCTAGCAATCAGTCCACACCTGCTGAGGTGCTCCGCTGCTGTGGCTGCAGGGGAGGAATACCGACCCTGACACGAGATCGGAATACAACATACAACAAAAGGTGTCCAATCTATGGACACTCCCGTCCTCCTGAAGAAGGGGAAAGCATCCCCGAAACGCGTTGAGCACATGTTGGCCTCCTCTTGAACATTACAGAAATTACCATTACTTCAAAGGGTCGTTGGAGATAAACATGGCCATCTCGAATGTGTATGAATAATAATTGGGTGATTGCAGCAGGCGGGAGTGTCCATAGGTCGGACACCTTTTGTCATTGTAGGCTCTGCCCGCTCTCTCACTCAAGTTTAAAGGGGCACTGTCCTAAATAATATTATTTTAAAACATTGACGTATTCCGCGGTTGAAATGTAAACACCAACAGACTTGTAAAAATATGTTCAGTAGCTTCATAAGTGAATGCTCCAGTGGGCCTTGGGGGTCAGCCATCTTTCACATTGCCCCGGATAAGGCCGTGGCTAAGATAGACATGACTGATCACGGCAGGACACTTTCTCCAACTCTCAGAGGCAAAGGTTCCAGGTACAGTGTACAATTACGAACCTGGCTTCCTTCCTTCCTTCCCTTCCTTTCCTCCCTTCCTTCCTCCCTTCCTCCCTCCCTCCCTTCCTCTCTTCCTTTGCTCCCTTCCTCCCTTCCGTCCTTTGCTCCCTGCCTCCCTTCCTTCTTCCCTGCCTTTTCCTTCCTTCCTCCCTCCCTCCCTTCCTCCCTCCCTTTGCTCCCTTCCTTCCTTCATTCCCTACTTCCCTCCTTACTTCCTTCCTCCCCCCCTCCCTTCCTCCCCCCCTCCCTCCCTCCCTTCCTTCCTTCCTTCCTTCCTTCCTTCCTTCCTTCCTTCCTTCCTTCCTTCCTTCCTTCCTTCCTTCCTTCCTTCCTTCCTTCCTTCCATTCTTCCTCCCTTCCTCCCTTCCTCCTTCCATCCTTCCTCTCTTCCTTTGCTCCCTTCCCCTTCCTTCCTTTGTTCCCTGCCTCCCTTCCTTCTTCCCTTCCTTTTCCTTCCTGGCTTCCTTCCTCCCTCCCTTCCTCCCTCCCTCCCTCCCTCCCTCCCTCCCTCCCTCCCTCCCTCCCTTCCTTCCTTCCTTCCTTCCTTCCTTCCTTCCTTCCTTCCTTCCTTCCTTCCTTCCTTCCTTCCTTCCTTCCTTCCTTCCTTCCTTCCTTCCTCCCTCCCTCCCTCCCTCCCTCCTTTCCTTCCTTCCTTCCTTCCTTCCTTCCTTCCTTTCCTCCCTTCCTCCTTCCCTCCCTTCCTCTCTTCCTTTGCTCCCTTCCCCCTTCCTTCCTTTGTTCCCTGCCTCCCTTCCTTCTTCCCTTCCTTTTCCTTCCTTGCTTCCCTCCTCCCTCCCTCCCTTCCTCCCTCCCTCCCTTCCTCCCTTCCCTCCCTCCCTCCCTCCCTCCCTCCCTCCCTCCCTCCCTCCCTCCCTCCCTCCCTTCCTTCCTTCCTTCCTTCCTTCCTTCCTTCCTTCCTTCCTTCCTTCCTTCCTTCCTTCCTTCCTTCCTTCCTTCCTTCCTTCCTTCCTTCCTTCCTCCCCTCCCTCTCCCCCTTCCTCCCTCCCTCCTTCCCTCCCTCCCTCCCTCCCTTCCTTCCTTCCTTCCGTCCTTCCTTCCTTCCTCCTTCCCTCCCTTCCTCTCTTCCTTTGCTCCCTTCCTTCCTTTCCTTCCTTTCCTTCCTTCCTTCCTTCCTTCCTTCCTTCCTTCCTTCCTTCCTTCCTTCCTTCCTTCCTTCCTTCCTTCCTTCCTTCCTTCCTTCCTTCCTTCCTCCCCTCCCTCTCTCCCTTCCTCCCTCCCTCCCTCCCTCCCTCCCTCCCTCCCTCCCTTCCTTCCTTCCTTCCTTCCTTCCTTCCTTCCTTCCTTCCTTCCTTCCTTCCTTCCTTCCTTCCTTCCTTCCTTCCTTCCTTCCTTCCTTCCTTCCTTCCTTCCTTCCTTCCCCTAGAGAAATCTGACAAATTAAGCCTCATTAGTTGGCAATCTTGTTTCAGAAAAGTATGCGCAACCTTACTTCCAGTCCATAAGTATCATTATCAGAGTAATCACACCTCAGCCCATCCCACGACTGGTGGGAAAGTCTTCACGCGTTGCCAACCTGGAATAAGATTAGGCTAGACATACTATACCCAAAGGGAGCCTTCACCAGTGGAGTAACTTTGCTGAAAATGTTGGGGGAAGGAGTGGCATAGGACATGACATCTGAAGAAAAGGTGCCCCAGCCAAATGAATGGGGACAAAATGGTGTGCCATGAAAGTTGGGGGGACAAACACCCCTGTCCCCCCCTAAAATTACGCTCATGGCCTTCAGGCTATGCAACACCCTTTTCCAATAGTTATCACTCGTCTTTTCATCCACCCTCAGCTGGTGAACGCATGCTGTCTCTGTTTGTTTTGAGGTAAATAAGGTTAGTTTCTAAACCAGCACTTACTACTAGCCACTCGTTAGACACACAGGCGTCGCTGGGAGTCGTTTGCGTTAAAGAAACACCAAACGCATGTTGTGTGTTGGATAGACTACATTTACACGGCACCTAATAGACTAACTTAATACTAAAGCACTTCACTCAAAGCCCCCCCCCCCTCCGACCTCCCCCGCCCCCCACCACTGAAGGCTCTCCAAATGACTAATGGCAAACATCTCCACCAGGCTCACATGTTCATCTAACGGTGACCATGTACATAACACACACACTGGTTAAGAGGGAGTAAGACATGACTAATAGAGTGGGGATTAATAACTGATAGGAAATAATGTGGGTACCGTGTGAACTCTTGCACGGGGTAATAGGCTCCTTTCTGCGGTAATACTTCTGAACTATGTTGTATGCCAGGTGGGAGAAATGCAAAGAGTTTGCCACCAGTCACAGAAAAGGCTCCTACCCATGCGGTTGATCTGATCATATTTATTGGCGGGAAGTCAAGTGTGTTGTTCATTTTTTTTAAATGAGTTTTGACGTCGATTTTCCGTGTATTTGTCAGATCATCTTCTAAGGGCATCATGGACGGGATAATTGCACCGTTGGCAATGATTGGAGGCAAGCTGGTCATAGCAGAGCGTGTATTGTTTGTCAGCTGAAATAAACAAACAAAAAACTAGAATGAAGGAAAGATAGAAAGCAACATGGAATGGAGGAAGGAAAGAAACACGGAAAAAGAGAAAGAAAATGAAAGCCTGGAAGGCAAGGTGGAATAAAGAGAAGAAATGGGAAGCAACGACCGGAAGAAACACCTGGATCGAGTGTACAAATGTAATGTAACATAGCTTTGTGAATTATTCCATTTCAGTTTGAGAATTGTATAATTGCTTCTAAGAGTGCAAAGATGCCCATTACTGATGCTTTGCAATAGCAGCTGTTTCCTCATAGTCTTGTAGGGATGGTTCTGCAGCGATCTGCCAAGCCTGTTACTGGTGCTTGGATACAGGAGCGATGCCTACTTAACACAGAAACGTAGCTGCTACCCAGGCTGAAAATATCTAGACGCCAGCACACAGAATGCTCCTGGCATAGACAGAAAATGTCCCTACCTGCCTCATTAAAGTCACTCAGACCCTAATACTTATCACTGCTATAATGGCCTTTACTATCAAAACTACTCCTCCCCCCCCCAAAGGACAGAAACCTGAGACTCCGGTCTAGATTGCCTAGCATCTATGAACCTGTAGGAAACCACCCTAATAATGCCAACAGACGCACCAATACCCAGCCAAAAAACTTGTCTCGATTAGTCAAGCAATCCACCTATACCTGCGCTCAAACCTCTACTAAAACTGACGTAACTCTAGATACCTCACCACCTAAAACTCCCCAAACAACCAAACTTAATAGCTCTTTAACGCTAACAGGATCCCTCATTAACACTAGGTCAGTGGTATCCCACGCCTCAGAAATTGCAGACATCCTAAATAATGACAACCTGGTCCTATTGGCCATAACTGAGACTTGGCTTCACGAGGCTGCGGGACCAACTCTAATGCTAGCAGTGCCCGATAGATACTAAATCCTCAGAGCTGACAGGCCAAATGCCAGAGGTGGTGGACTAGCCATCATCTTCAAATCTACCAATCTCATTATACCTGCCACGTCAGTCTCCTACTCATCCTGTGAAATACTTACAGCCAAAATGTCCCTTTCCAATAATCGCACGCTCTCAATCCACTTGATATATAGGCCCCCTGGGCCACTAGGCACCTTTGAAGACGATCTAACTAGCATTATAGCCAACAACACCAAAGACCACTCCCAAACCTTACTGTTGGGAGACTTTAATCTCGGCTTCAATGAAGACTGGCAATAAACATGCAGAGTCAGTTGCAGCCTTGCTAAAGGACCACGGTCTTGATCAAAAAGTCCTCTCCCCTACCCACATCAAAGGAAGGACCCTCGACTGGGTATCTGAACTGAATTGCAACATCAGCATTACCAATATTGCTCCACTAACATGGACTGATCATTATTTAATAACCTTCTCCGCCACACTAGATCTCCTTAGCCCTAAAATTAACAACATGGTTCCCCCTCTCCCGACCAGAAGTAAGAAGGATATAACCGCTGAAAATATTATCTCTCTCCTCCTTCCAGCTATATCTGGACTGGAAAGTAACAACCCTGACTCCCTAGTAAATACTTCCAATGATGCTATCATTAAAGCACTAGACACAATTGCTCCAATCAAACTGTGCAAAGCTAAACAAGAAGCCCACTTAAATGCCTGGTTTACGCCCCACCTCAAATCTCTAAGATTACAAAAAAGAAAGCTCCAATGCACCTGGCGCCACTCACCCACTGAAAACAACAAAAACAACCTAACTGAATTTGCCAAATTTTACAAAAAAGAAATAATCAAAACCAAGAAGAATACCTTGAATAACAGGATTGCGAAAGCTAACTCTAATACTAAAGAGCTATTCGCCATCCTCCATGAACTGGAATCCCCAATTCAACCAATAGACAATGCCCCTGAAAACACAGTATGGTGCACCAACATACAAAACGCCCTTTCTAACAAAATCTCCTCTCATCAATGCAAAATTTCAAACAAAAAGGCCACACTGTCACCCTTAGACCAACAAACACCTCAACCTCAGGAGAATAGGACTACCACACCGTTCAGATTCAAGGCCATCTCCATAATCGACACAGAAAAAATAATACTCTCCCTCAAACCCTCAAACTGCAAGGGCGACTCCTGCCCAGCACAAAAATTAAAGGACGCAGCTAGGGACCTAGCTCCCTTTATCTCCAAGCTTATAAACTCCTCCTTTAAATCCAACACGGTACCCACCAACCTCAAAGAATCATGGGTCCTCCCACTACTTAAAAAGCAAACCTTGGACCCCACTATCCCTACCAACTATAGACCAATCACCACCGTGCCATTTTTACTTAAAATCCTAGACAGAGCTGCCTACATACAAATCTAGGACTACTTGGAAGCTAACCACCTGCTTGGCTCGCGGCAATCTGGCTTCCGCCCACTCCATGGTACGGAAACAGCTCTGCTAGACCTAAAGACACAAATTAAGGAACTAAAGGATAATGGAAAAACAGCCTTGCTCCTCTTACTGGATTTGACGGCAGCTTTCGACTTGGTGGACCATGCAGTCTTATGTAACCACCTCGGATCTGCCGCCAACTTCACCGGAGATGCCATAACCTGGGTCCAATCCTTCTTAGCTAATCGCACTATGCGAGTCTTCTCCACTTCCGACTCTGCTGACCCTATCAAAATAACCTGTGATGTCCCACAGGGATCTTGTGTCTCCCCCACCATGTACAACATCTTCACCAAGCCTTTGTTTGACAAGTTGGACAGACTGGGTGTCACCTACACAAACTATGCAGACGACACCCAGCTCCTCATACCTCTTTCGGGTGACTTTGAGGCACACTCAGCCTTGGTGAACAAGATATACACCCTCATTCAGGCAGGATGGCCTCACATAGCCTCTGCCTGAATGACGATAAAAAGGAGATACTAATCTTAGGATCTGAAGCTAACATCCAAAAATTAAGCCCAAACTAAACATCCTTCAGCATTGATAACAACCCTATTACGGTGATGTCTGTGGTTAAAACCCTGGGATTCTATCTGGACTCCTCCCTTACTCTCAAGAAGCAAGTCAACTCCCTTGCCTCTTCTACCGCTTACACCTGCAAACTCATCCGCGCATCCAGACCGTACCTCTCCAATGCTAGTTGTATCACTCTAGCCAATGCTCTTATCATGTCTAGGTTAGACTACTGCAATGCCCTGTACTCTGGAGCCAATAAATACATCACAGATAAAATTCAAAGACTGCAGCACAATGCCTTAAGAGCAGCATTAAACATCCCACACAGAGAGCGCATCACCAAATACAGGAAAGAGGTTAACTGGTTAAAGATAACGGACAGAACCATACTCAAAACAGCTTCCCTCACCTCTAAATGTCTGAACAACTTAGCCCCCCCCGTACCTAGTGGAAAAAATAACGAGGAAAACATCCACGCGCCCCATGAGATCTGCTAACACCTTTAAATTAGAGACTCCTGGGTTCAAACGCTCGACTGCGGGAGGAACTAGTTTTCCTGTCAAAGCTGCTCATTACTGGAACAAGTTACCACTCGACCTCAGAACCGAACAACTGTACCCTAAATTCAGACACAAGATACTTAAATGGCTGCATGCCACTGACACATAACCTGACTGACACCTAGCCTACTTCCACCTTGGCCCATACCAAACCTTTTGCTTCCATGTACTACTCCGTACTAGAGAGAGCCAAGCATGCATCCCTACCTACCTAGCCCACATATGATACCTAGATTTATGAGTTTGACTTATAAACTTGATTATATATCTGTCTGTTTAGATAAACTTGCTAGAGTGCCTCAGACATCCCAAGATATGCCCTGTACATATGTTTGCATATATTCTTGCATATATTTTTGCCTATGTGTTTTATATACTCATGCCAAATACTGTAATACGCTTAAGATTTCTTGTACACTGTTGCGCCCGGCTACCCAAGGGTTTGGCGCGCATTACCAAATAAATAAACAAACAAACAAACAAACAAACATCTTTACAAGCCTGTTGGTGTTCTACAAGTTGCCACTGGCGATTATGTCATTGTCTTCAAATAAAAATGATCCATGACAGAGCCCCAGTCCCCTAAACTCATCATACTCTGCGTGCCCTATATAAGAACACCCAATCACATTAGAGAGGGGACATGCCATTTTGATAGGAGAGAGGGAGGAGGAACATGAATTGGAGAAACAGGGGGAGGGATAAAGCCACTCAGGGGGCAGACAGTCGAGCTAGGAATAAGAGCAACCAGGTGAGGGTGAGTAGAGTCATAAACATAGACTGGAACTGGAAATAAAAGCAACAGAGAGAGGAATCATTCCAAGCGAGCAAGAAATAAGAGAAACAGAAAGTGGACTTGTGCAACTAAACAGCTAAGGAAACCGTCAATAAGAAAAAAAAAAGGGGGAATAGAGCTGGAAAAAGTCAGTAAAGCAACATCACCCTGATGCTTATGGGTTTGGTGCTCTTTATAAATGCTAAAATAAATCAAAATAAATAAACATGTAGAGCAGCAGACGGAGGAATAGCGCCTGGTAATTGGAAGCAAAGTGAGGAACAACAGCGAGGGGAATAGAGGCGAAGCAGGCAGGAGATCTGGAAGTATGATTAAAGGTGGTGAAATAGAGCCAGCAAGCGAAGGCGAGCGCGAAGAATAGCCCTGACAGATAGCTAGTGCCAGGGGCTAGCATTTGCTGCTGGAAAATGTTGGTCCCAGAAAGTGGGTAGAGGGTAGGCTCCTGGTACCTGTGGGTCTTGATTTTTCCATGGTGGAGTTGTGCTTCTATCAGCCAAGCATGCAGACGGTAGAAACCATACTTGAAGTACCATTTTCCTTTGGCATAGAGAGCAGCGACAAGCAGGCAGCAAAGCAGGGCCGGTGTGGTGCAGAGAAAGGCAAGAAACCCCCGGTCTGTGTTGCAGACCGTTGCCTTGAATCCTGCCAGGATTTCCACCATGCGGCTATTGCCTGAGCAGCGGTAGTGGTGGAACAAGACCACCTGCACGGGGCTGTCTTTTGCCCACTTCTGGAATGGTGCATTCCTACAGGTGCACATCAGGACGTTGTACCGGAGATCCAAATACTGCAGGCTCGGTAGGGCTTGCACGCTGCCAACTGGGACAATATGGATCATGTTGCTAGTCAACAGCAAGGTGCTCAATCTCTGCAGGCCCTGGAGCATCCTCAATTGCCTCTCACCCAGGCCAGCATTGTTCATCCTCAGCCATCGGAGGCTGACAAGCCCCTGGAAGGACTTGTTTTGCAGAATTTGGTCTCCATTGGAGATGTCCCGCATGTCCAGGTGGGTCAGGTTGCCCAGCTCTTGGAATGGGGTTGTGCCCAGGGTGGAAAATCTGTTGCTGGAGATTGTCAACTCTTTCAGGTTCTGCAGCTTTGTAAATATGTTGTAGGGCAGGAGATTCAGCCCATCAGGTTGTTGTCCCTGTAGCTTTAAAGACCGTAAGTTCCTCAAGTGCACAAATGGTGGATCTGGAAGGTTCCAAGAGGTGAACTCCAGAAAGTTGCCTGCTAAATCAAGGACCTCCAAGCCATCCAAGTCCTGGAAGAAAGTCAAACTGATGCTTTCCAGGTGGATTCCATCCAAGTAGAGGTCCTTCAGGGAGTGAAGCCCCACAAAGCTGTCCTTATTAATTCGTTTGATGTTGTTCCTACCTAGGTCTAGTATCCTGAGGTGTGCAAGGCTGACAAATGTGGAGTTATTCAAGACGGAGATGCGATTCTTCCATAACTTAAGATGCTCCATGTTGGGAATGCTTGCAAAAGTCTCCCAGAAGACTTCTCCGATGGCATTATAGCTAAGGGCGAGGAACCGCAGCTGGCTTAAACCCTGGAAGGCATCCTTGCCGATGAAGCTGATCTCGTTCATTGTCAGCGCGAGGTTGGTGAGATTAGAAAAGCCCTGGAAAGCGCCATTCTGCACAGTTGACAGATGGTTGTCCTGTAGCGAGAGGTACTGAAGGCTGGGCAAGCAGGTTCCTGTGACATCTGCTCCAATTCCCTTCCTGCAGAAGTGAAGTGTGTGGATCTTATTGTTGACAAGAAGGAGCCGCCTCAAGGATGCAGGTGGGGAGCCATAGGTGAAAAGATCCGGCACCTGGATCTCGTTTTCTGACATGTCCATTTCGGTCAATCTATGGCATCCCTCCATTGAGCCACTAACCTTCTCAAATTTGTTCCCCTCCAGCTTGAGGTAGCGCACAGATTCCTGGAGCTGCCCACACAGCTCAGTCAAGGTCTCCCGATGAGTCAGATTCAGGAAACCGAGGCTCATTGTCCTGACCACATGGAGATAACCCATGAGATTCTTCACCTCTTCAAATCCCATTGGGTTTCCTGCCACATCAAGCTGAAGAAGGCTAGAGAGGTTCAGCAATGTCAGATTCTGTAGTTTGCTGATGTTATTGTATGACAAATCCAGCTTCCATACTTTGACCAGAAAATCAGTTGAGAAACTCAGTGAGGTAATGACATTTTTGGACAGTGCAAAATTGTATAGTTGGGGAGGGAGAGCACCAGATGCCTCAAAAACCACAATTTTGTTTCTTTTGGCCACCAGCACTCTAAGGTCTGTTAAGTCCTTTATGGCTTTGACAACCAGAACGAAGTTGAAGAAATGATTCCAGGAAATATCAAGGTATTGAAGCCGGACAAGTGGTCGTAGAATCCTGAGTGCAAAGCTAGACAAGGAATTGTTGCTCAAAACTAAGCTAGTCAGGTTTCCTAAGTCATGGAAGGTGCCCAAGTTCAGGTTCTTGAGGCTGTTACTGGAAAGATTCAGTACTGAGAGATTGATCAATCCGCGGAAGGCACCAGAGTCCACCTGCATGATTTGGTTAGCTGCCATGCTCAGCAAGGCCAGTCTGTTTAAGTTGGCAAACCCATGGTGAGACACAGTCCTGAAGTTGTTCTGAGTGATCTCCAGGTGCAGGATGTCATTGTGAAGGTCCCCCACAATGTCCAGCAGCTGTTCCGCTGGCAGGTTCTGGCATGTGACGGTGGTTTTCTGCATGTCGTTCCTGTAGCAGTTCTTGTAGCTGTAGCCATGGGTTAGAGCCGCCAGAAGAAGCACAAGTGCAAGGGTTGTGATGCCAGGATCTGGAGACAGAGACCTTCGGTGGAAGAAACAGATAGCACAGAACGCCATGGTATAGTTACACTCGATTGCATATCATTAAGAACTTCCCCAGAATATACTCTGGGAGGAAATGGAGGAGACGGCCATGCCTTTGCCGAAAATGAAAACAGACCTACAACACTAGGTATAGCTGAAAGTAGAATCTGGAATTCCAATTCACACAAAATTCCTCTCAAAGTCCCTGCTGTTCCCCTTCAACGTAAGCCTGTAGGAGCCCACAGCCTCATAGTATTGCCTCAATCAATATCCCGGGCAACCAGAGGCTCCCTCGCCCGCTCCCGGCCAGCAAAGCAGATCAAATAAAGGGCATTCGTCCCTGCAGAACTGGTTATGTGGTGAGAGCGTGCACAGGGTGGCATTGGTGCGCGGTGGACTAATGGGCTGGAAGAGCAAGGGTCTCCAATCAGAAAGACCGAAACGTTTTAGCAGAAGTTTTGTGGAATAGTATAAAGGCTGCGAAACCTATTGGGGAAGTGTAAGTGGAGACACTGCACTACAAAGGGAAATGAGTTCACACTGTGGTGCTAAAGAAGAAGTTGAGCGAGAGAGCAACGTGGATAGGGGGTGGATGGAACTCATAGCTCTGCCACAGAAGCATAGGTATAGGAAGAGGTTTGGGAAGAACAGTCTTCTGCCCACTTCACTCAGAAAAAACAAGTTCAAATCAATTAGGCCAGCAGTAGCATGAACAGGGCCTCAAAAAACAGTACATTTAACAAACTGCATTCAGTTGCTCTGCCTTTGTTGTCTCTTGCACACTGGGCCAAATCCCAGCAGTTCTGTGAATGCTGACTTTGAATGTATTTTAGGGGATTTCGACCTTTGGCTTAGAGTAGACATTCAGCTGAAGTTTTTTTTTATAGTGCCACTAAGTTGGGGGGTGTAAGAGAGGGCCCAGGCACAAGGGATTTCGGCAAGCCAGTGGGTAGGGTATTTTTTCCCAGTTGGAGCAGATTTGATAGCCCAGGGATCCGCGCCTCTGACAAGTCTCACTCGTGATGTCAGCTCAGCGGAATATATGTTTGGTTGCAAATCTAGACTTTAAAATGTGGATGAAGGGGACATGAGGAGTGCCGCAGGACCCGCAGATGACTTTGGTGAAACCAGAGGCGGTGTTCGAGAAAGACATTGGCAAGTTGGAGGATACCAGTGTTGTGCAGTTGCTACTGGAAATAACGCTCATGTGCCTACAGGACCCCATGAGCTTGCCCAATGCCATGAACATGTTGAAGAGTGGCTGCAAGTGTGATCTTCTAAGCCACACTACAGCTCCCTTATTGGATTCATGGACTGTTGCCTCATTACAAGGTTGGAGGTAGCCTTCCTGGCTACCTCCAAACTTGCAAGAAAGTCCGGCACCCGCGAATGGGCAATTACCGGGGTATTCCGGCTCTGCCAGACCCAGTAATTGCCCTTTCGTGGGTGCCGGAATCGGGTGATCCCCATTCCCATTTGAGCCTCATAGGGCTCAATGGGAATGGGGATGCCTGTAGCACCGGTATGGTTCATTACCAGGGCCGGTCTTACAACAGATTACACCCCAGGAGGGAAGCATCGTTGGTGCCCCCCCCCACCCGACCTGCGATCTCATGCATGTGTCATGGGCTGAGCAGCAGGAGTGGGGACTATGAGTTAACAAACTTGTCAATGCTGGCATCTGCTGAATTTCATGAACCTCAGAAAACAGCAATAAGAGGGTCAACCTGAACAGGCCTGGTTATGTTAATCTGCTTTTGCTCTTCCTTTTTAGTAACAATGGCCAGTTTGCTGCTGTGACCCAGGTCAGAGAATCGATAATTTCAGATCTACACTAATGTCATTCGTATGAACTCAAACGTTTAGCCACTCTTAAAAGGTGATGAACTGGTCTTGAACAGTGTTACTCGAACCTCCAAGAACAAGCACCAGCAACATACCCACCGATAGCTGTACAAGCCCGTCTATCTCAGCATTAAAATACATGCATTTATGCAATATGTATTGCATCAAATGTTTCACGGGAAGTTGAATATATTTAGGCGGGACACACGTAAACAATAGCACTACTCCATGTGAGTGGTAAAGTGTACTTTAAACATATGCAGAGAGTTGACATGCATGTACAATTCAACATAGCTTCCAATGTTAATGTTGGAGAGGCGGCGTTCTAAAATGATGACATTGAAACACACTGCAGTGCATTACCGTGGCAGAGAAATGGCAGTTCGAGTGTTGTGGTTTGTTTCGCTCATGCTCGTGAATTCTCACAATTCTTAAATGTTTCCTTTGTGATCACTCATTTTAGAGCCCGACAGCACCATGAAACTGTAAAATCGCAAAGAAAAATGATGTCTACCATCCCAACATAAAAACAAAAACAAAAATAATCAAATTCTTAAAGGGTGGAAGGCAACCTTTTCTTGGGACTTGTTAAGTTTACTTTTTGCAAATTACTGGTCGCGTTCTGCTTGAATAAGAGCGGCCCTTGCACATTGTGCAGTGTATAGACGAATTTCATTTCAAGGGACTTGGAGTACTGTGGGTATCAGGGGAAGCATCTCCAGTGTACCCAAAGCGTAGTGCGCTTTGCCCTCCACCCTCACCCCCAGCCTTGCAGCCCTGTGCTTTTTCACATTCTCCATTATGGTAAAGAACATTGTCCCAAGCTTGGGAGAGAAATTGACTATGCAGAAGGAGATGCCTCCCCAGTGTGTGTTTAGCTGCTGGTGTATCAAATGCAGAAATGGGTGGCATCAAGAGCCCCACGCTCTGAAACACCTTTTGCGCACTGGTTGGTCACACGACAGAAAGTGTGAGCCCGTTGATTCCCCAACACTTGAACCATTATTTAGAGACCTGGCTTTGATTAATGCAGCGTTAGCTACTCATGGCCATTTCCTAGCGTTTGTGTTAAAGGAGATCAGAAGCTGCACCGTGCGGGGTATTTTAAAGGCCATGAATTGATGCTACAGCATGTCTCCCCCAATGGAACAAAGAAAGTGAAGCATGCATCCTGCAAGTTTAGGTATTTGCATTATACGGAAGACGGGCCAACCGTTCACGGAGACGGTTTCTACTATAGTTGCTGAGTCGCTTTCCCAAGCCAGCTGCTGTGCAGACTTCCCTCAGCTTTTGGTCCAGCGCCTGCATCCATCCTTCACACCATCATTCACAAGGCGCGTTTGTGTAGGTGTTTGTTTATCTCGTTAGACTAGCGTGATTGCTATTCCAATCAAAAGAAGCACAATGACAAAGAAGAGTATAAGATAAGTCTGAGCGAACAGTGAAATGTATGAAACTCTTGCACTAAAAGTCAGCAGTGCATCCCCAGGAAAAAGAGGGAATGACGAACAATATGCTCGGGAGTGGGAAATAGGGGGGCGTAGTAACTCCCAAACTGGCCCAGGCGTGGTACCGGCCCCCAGGGCCTCGCCCTCAAAGTGATTTTGGCCTGGCCACGGGCTGAATGGCCGAAGGACGGACCAATCCAACCCTGCTGGAACGTGCAACTGTCTAAGATCTGCTGACGGTGACACTCTGCCCAGGTCTTCCGAGAACCAGCCTTTTGATCACCTGAGGAGAGTCCACTACCAGTGCTTGCTTCCTTTTTCATGACTAATTGAGCCTTGACAAAGGTGTCTAGCTTTGTGGCTTCCAGAGGCTGTTCTTGGATGGCCCAGTCATCTCCGCAATACCATTTTAAAATAAATAAAACGCCTATGCAGCAATAGGCCTCACCTGGGAGGATGGGAGCAGGAGGAAAGAAGTGTGCTTGCCTCGGCAGGCTGTAATTACTGCCGGGTGTCCTGAAACAAGGCCAATCAGCGAGGGCAGGATGCAGCAACTGTTTGTATTTGCTGATTCTGCTGCTGCTTGGCAGTGTGTGATTGTGATGGGAACAACTTCAGGATTTAGTGACCCACTTGCTCCTCTTTTCCATAATGGCCGGGGCATGCCCAGGAAAAAGAGGGAACGATGAAAAATATGCTCGGGAGCGGGAACTATGGGGGGCATAGTAACCTCCAAACCGGCCCACGTATGGTACTGGCCCCCAGGCCCTCGCCCTCGAAGTGATTTTGGCCTGACCATGGGCCGAATGGCCGACGGACGGACCAATCCAACCCTGCTGGAACTTGCAACTGTCTAAGATCTGCTGACGGTGACACTCTGCCCAGGCATTCTGAGAACTGGCCTTTTGATCTCCTGAGGAGAGTCCACCACCAGTGCTCGCTTCCTTTTTCATGACTACTTGAGCCTTGACAAAAGTGTCTAGCTTTGTGGCCTCCAGAGGCCGTTCTTGGTTGGCACAGTCATCTCTGCAATACCATTTTAAAATAAATAAAACACCTATGCAGCAATAGGCCTCACCTGAGAGGAAGGAAGTGTGCTTGCCTCGGCAGGCTGTAGTTCTGCAGGATTTCATGAAACAAGGCCCAATCAGCGAGGGCAGGATGTGGCAACTGTTTGTATTTGCTGATTCTGCTGCTGCTTGGCAGTGTGTGCTACAACTTCAGGATTTAGTGACCCAATCGCTCCTCTTTTCTGTAATGGCCGGGGCCGACACCACCAGCCAGCCCCAATCGATCCACACTTCAGTTTCTTTGCGCGCCCACAGCCTAGAGGAGGGCACACCACACGTGCGCCCATGGACCTGGCGCCACCCAGGGCCGGGGGAAGGTAATAAAGCAACAAATGTTGCTAATTTATCTGGCAATTGCCCTGCCCTGCCTAAGGGCCGAGGCCACGCCCGTTTCTTGGCCCGTGCGAGGCGGGCAACTGCCCGGGGTGCAATAGCCCCGGTCCCTGGAACCTCTGGAGGGGATGGAATTCCCCAGTATGTGGGGCGGCGCATCGACGTGGGGAAAGTTCCGCAGGTCAGGTGCTGCTCTGCGCCTTCCGACTGTAATGTCACGTAGTACAAAAGTACTACTTTTGTACTACGTGACATTACAGAAGTCAGAAGCTCCCTCTGACCACTTTCGCACCACTTGCGGTGTGGGGCATAAGCACACCAATAAAAACACTTTAGGTCCCCCTGCAGCTAACACCAGCCCCTTCCATCACAATGTCGGCAGGAAACTGCTAATGGTGGCCCATTAGTCACTAAATGGTTTTGTGCTGGCATTGAGATGGGAGGGGAGGTGCTGTGGGCTGTGGTTAGTGGACATGCCTTGCAGGGACGCACCGTGGCCCCAGACACAGTACAAACGGAGACCCGTTTGGGCCCGTGGTGCATCCCTGCAAGCCCAGAAAATGGCCAAAATAATAGTTTAAAGCAGCACTATTTCTTTCATGCCGATTCTTTTCCAAACTATACATCAATTATACTTTAAACCACTTCCATGGCAATGGTGATGAGTTACTTCACTATGCAGATAATAGTTTTGACCAGTGTTTCTGAGTAAATATTCTTTAAGCCACGACCAGTTTATTTATTTATTCATGCAATGTTTGTCGGGTACATGGAGACGGACAATTTATTTATTTATGCAATGTTTGTCGGATACCTGTATCAGACACACATTGCATAAATAAATATGCAGGTACCCGACAAACCTTGCATGAATAAATAAATAATCCTGGTCCATGTATCCTTACAACAGTCAAGACTTTACTGTATCAAAGCATACACTTGATTCCCATTTAAAAAAATGTTAAAGTGATTGTTTATTGGGTTCAGGTGTCTCCTTGTCATTGCCCTTTTGGCTTAGGTTGCCTCCAAACCACCTTCGGCATCTTGTGTTCTTTGTTGGTTGTATATACTGCATCCTATGCCATATTCATGGTCTCTTGGTGTGCCCAGTCCTCATTATCTGCAGCCTACGTGGGACTGGGGCATAAAATTGGGCACCATTGAAAAAGTGGCCCACTGTTGCAAATGGCAATTCACTCTTTGTGTAACGGACTGTTTGACTTTGGGTAGGAGCTCCTTAACGGTGTAGTTTGGGAATGGTGCGCAGGGTGCAGTGGGAGTGGTGCGCGTGGTGCGGTGGGAGGGGTGAGCGGGGTGCGGCAGGAGTGGAGCGCGGGGTTCAGTGGCGCATGGGATGGAGTGTGGGGGGAGCGCATTCCTAGTGTTTCGGCCTGGGCACCAAATGGACTAGAAACTGCCCTGGCCGAGGCCACAGCCTGCAGCAGTGCCACTGGTAGAATACACATGTAACACGTTTGTTTCCTAACATTATAAAAATGAACAGGCACATTCATTTTTATAATGTTAGGAAACAAACGTGTTACACGTGTATTCTAGCACTGGTACTGTGGACTGCTGGTGCAGCGCCCTCTAGAGGCTGACTGACGTCAGACACCCGCCTGGGCTGCCTGATGCAAAGACTGGCCCTGTTCATTACCGTGCCGGTGCTACAGGCTTGCAGTGCTCGCGGGTGCCTTTCATTCCGCCAGGTCAGACCTGGCGGAATAAAGGGCATCTTTTTAAATCCAAATGCATATCTCCTTCAATGGTAACGGTGATCCCATCCCACGGTATTAGCTCCAAAAACCTACACTGATTGGTAATTCCCCCGCATCGTTAGCACTGAGTGGTGAGGAAATAGAGTTATCTCTGCAAATTGGAGGCTCAGGGGCGGCCATCTTTCAAAACACAGTCCATTCAAAATCACCCATTTCCTAGTGCCATCCGGGTCCACACATGTTTTTAAACATACCAGGGAGGAAAAGGCAATGGTAAGAGGCCTAAAATGTGATGTGGGAACTAAAACTCAGCCAGGCAGAGCTCCATGTTTTTGCTGATAAGGTGGTCAGCCGAGCAGGAAATATTTCAGGGCTGGGAGGATAGCTCAGGGGCAACACGCCCGCCTTGGAAGCAAGACGATGCGAAGCAACACAGGTTCCATCCCTGGGTCCGTGCTTAGAAACCTCTGGCATTAAGTGCATTATAAATAACCAATTATAATTAATTGGTCACAGAATTCCTCTATGACTTGCAATATAATTTGGAGCTCATCACAATAAAACAACTGTTCAGAGAAAGAGCAACATCTGAACAGAAATAAGAGTCAAGGTGTTTGCTGTGGGCACTTCACTATGGGACAATAAAGACTCCCACAATGTCCGAATAGTGTTCTCCCTGCGCGCCGACCCCCCTAACTCCTCTTTGCAACTGGCCATTGATCAGCATGCCCAAGAGTCATGCACACCTGCATACCAGTCACCATGATGTCTAACTGATGACTAACCACTTGCTATTCATCCCCAAACAGATTGACAGGCTGCCCAAGAATGAAGGAACCAGTGAGTGGTCCATCATGAAGGGAACAGCCAGAGTAGAGTGAGCAGTGACTTGCTATTACGTCTTAAAAAGAAACCATTTTGCACTGAGATGCACCGCCATCAATACTTGAAAGGGAACACAATACCAATGTCTCCAAGTCAAGAAGGAGCCTTGCTTAGTCCTGGATAATACAGAATACAAGGTGGCGTTTATTCAAATTGCAACTACGTGAAGTCGTGATTCTTTTTTGATTTTACAACTACTACTGCTCAAAAAGAAAGCCTAAAGGTCATATAAGAAAGTCAAGAAGCTGAACAAGTATTTGAGAATGATACATTGATCACAGATGTCAAAGCAAAGTTAGATACGATCAGCAAACAAATTCATGAATTCAAGTCCATTACGACAACTAAAAAAATGGAAAAGCTAAAACAAGATTTAAGCAATTTTAAATAGGAAGTCATACACCCTTATTTAATCGATGACTTTGTTCCAATACCACAATGGAATTTCATGAATACCAGTTCAGGTAGAGCACTTCAATCAAAAAAGAAATGGGTCGGCGTGGCCTGGAGCGCCATCTATGATGCTGCTCCATTAATGGCCTCCGTGCGCTGCCCGCTTTTACTGCAATTATAACTGTGTTCCTGGGTACCCAGATGACGGAATAGAGAACCTCTGGTTACCAGAATGCCTGGGGGCATGGATGGCTGCAGTCTGTGCCCTTAACGCGCCTGTGTTCGCCTGACCGAAGCCGAAATCCAAGGCGTCCAGCCACAAAGCGCTTCAAGATGGCAGGCAGGCTCCATGACATGTGAAGGAGGAGGGGTCCGGACCCGAGCCTGGCTGCCTAGACATGGTGGGGACCCAAGGGAACAGCGACTCACAGCGACCGCACTGCCCCACCGGTCGACTGCTGCGGTCGGTGCAAAGTCAAAACCTCGTCAGCCATCAGGTTCTCCGGTGAGGCTGCTGTGTTGCCCCTGTCCCCAAGCGGAGACCGTGGCTGCATTGGGCAGAGACCGCTGGATCATTTCAGAGCCTCGGCCTGCCGGTGGGGCTCCACACGCGCCCTTGTGGCGAGAACCCCGGCCGACCTTTAAACCCCTCTGGCAATGCCCCGGTGTTGGCCGTAATACGGCAAAGAGCATCTGACGGCCAGGGCATGGGGGTTGCTCTCCCCCCCCCGCATCCTGAGTCATGTGTGGTGGTGCGCCCCGGTCCCTGGAGGGGCCGGGTGCTTCAAGCTTCCTGACCTCAGCCGCCACTGGATCTCCCATCCATTCGACGGGTGGCTAGCCCGCGCTGAGGGCTCCTTCTGCCCCTTCCATCTGGGTGGATATCATCGTATGCTAGCTCCCAAGGCCACCCTGCAGCGATGACTCAGCACATTGACATCTGACCAGGAAGAGGTCGCTGTACAAGCTTCCATATGAAGGTATGGACCCTGAGCTCGGCACACTCTAATGGCTAAGAACTGTCACCCGTGAATCTTCCCTGGCCCATCCAGTTCATCTGGGCAGACGGGGGGAGCCCAACTCATTTACATTTACCCCTACTTGTGGCTATACCCGGCAGCCGGCCCCCACCTACCGAGGACACAGGGCTTCTTTGTCACTGAGGTGGCATCAGCTATCAATAACTACAGGACTGATTCAACGACCTACATAAGTTGTGGCCCTGGGCTCCGAGGTAGGGAGCTACCAGGTGTCAAAGCATTCTAATCCCACAAAGCACCATTGGGCACAACAAACCTTTAAAATGAATTGGCAAAAGAGGCCTCCTCCCTGCCCCAGGTAGCCTTAAGGTGATGAAGATGGCATAATACCTCTTGAGCGGAGGTGTACTGGGGCTAGAAAACTGGTGCTTACTCCAGCTCTGCTCGGTGTCCACTCTTAAGGACTCACATCATAGGGGCCAAGGGAACTATCCAGACTCTCCCTCGAAGGCGTCCTCTGCTGCTCCAGCTTACAACACTTGAAAGAACCACTGTGGCACTCTCCAAAATCCAGCAAAGATGGCTAAACATCTTAAAACCTTGAAGAATGCAGACATCTCCACCATGCTGTTCCCGGCTGACAAGGGGAAAAAGCTGAAAACGCCAAAATCCCCACCTGAAGCTGCCCCAGAGGGTGCTAGTCAACTGGCAACCAAGGGGGACATACAAGCATTTATGTTGGACATTAAAGCTGAATTTCGGTCCTGCATGGTGGAACTCACCACTAAGCTGGAACAGACGGAACAGAGGGTCATGGAGGTGGAACGGAGGGTAGGAGCGGTGGAGGACTTAACTCAACAACATTCGGCAACACTGTTGGAGGTACAACGCTCGATTCAGACCCTACTCAACAGAAATGAAATTCTGGAGCACAAGCAAGAAGATCTGGTAAATAGGGCTCGGTGTAACAACCTGCAGATTCGAGGAGTCCCCTCCTCGATCCCGGACCAGAACCTGGCGGAATATGTAGGGGACCTTTTCTATCCCTCTTGCCACATCTGGATAAACCTCAACTCATACTGGACCACACTCATAGACTCCGGCCCCGACGGGGAGTAGACTCTGACTCCCCTACAGATGTCATTACGTGAGTCAATTTCTACACCACCAAAGAGGCTATAATGGTGATAAATCACTCCCAAGATGACCTAACCTTCCAAGGGTCCCCCCTTCAGGTCTTCCAAGATCTAGCAATGGCAACTATTCAGAAGCGAAGAGCCCTGCGACCCCTGACGCAGTTCCTTCGGGGCCAACAGGTTAGATATCGTTGGCTGTTCCCTACTGCCCTCCAATTCTTGTATAAAGGGGTATCCCGGACGATGGCTCACTTGGAGGACGCTGAGTCAATTCTGCATCCCCACTCACCTGAAAAGAACCGTGGCGCCTCACCAGACTCGCCGGGGGACAGCTCTGAGGAACTCCCCCCAAACTGAAGTGCACAACCTGGACAAAGGTCCAGAAGGGACGAAATGTAAAGTGACCTGTCCCCTCTGGGGGCCAACGACTTGAAGAGGGACCGCTTCTAAAGCCTTGATGACATCACTTCTAAATGAAAGATCTCAATTTGTCGGTCCAGAGGATGTTGACATGCAAAGGAACGCAGTACTACTAGTTGTCTGAGGCAGGCCCCGCACGGCCCATGCCTGACTCCAAGGTGGATGTAATCTAAAAACCCTTGGAGTGATTCACGGATAGTTTTAGCCCAGTTAGCTAAGGGAAGTGCCGACGAAGAAGGGTCGGCTTCCCATAAGTTTACTGTTATGGCTTCATGTTGGAAGCCTAAGTTAAAACCCCACTTGCACTATGAAAGCAGGAGGACAAATGACCTAGATGGTGACTTAGTCACACCCAGCCCAGGCTCCGCTACTGCAGAATATCGACACGCAAGAGACACCCCCACCACATCAGAAATTGAAGTTCATCTCGCTGAACACCAGAGGCCTAAACTCTCCCTTCAAACTGAAAGCGACACTGAAACGGCTCCAAGATATGGAGGGCTCAGTAGTCTTCCTACAGAAGACACACTTGCAGCCCTCTGACTTTACACGCATTTGCAAGAGAAACATCCCTCTCCCGTACCTAGCTTCAAATGGGACCAAAAAAGGGGGTACAGCTATCCTCTTTGCCAGAAATGTGCGACCCAGAATATTAGAGATCCTACTGTGCCCGGAGGGATGCTACACAGCAGACAAAGGCCTTGTATATGGACAGCTGTACTCTTTCATTTCCTATTATGCCCCTAATGAAGGACAAAAAACATTCTATGATGCTCTAGGTGAGACCCTCCTTCCCTTCATTCAAGACCAAATCATCATAGGAGGAGACTTCAATGGAGTCCCAGACCCCTCATGGGATAGGTCCCATCCTCTGGCCCACAGAGACTTTAA
This sequence comes from Ambystoma mexicanum, assembly GCF_040938575.1. Lineage (NCBI taxonomy): Eukaryota > Metazoa > Chordata > Amphibia > Caudata > Ambystomatidae > Ambystoma > Ambystoma mexicanum. The sequence continues at coordinate 19,562,804 of NC_090926.1, forward strand.
GCTTCCACAAGCCTCCTTCATCTCTTTCGAACTCTGGGGGTTGTGGACACATGGAGGGTGCTTCACTCCGCTGAGAAAGACTTCTCCTTTTTCTCACATAGGACTTCTTCCCGAATAGATTTTCTTTTGTCCTCCACGCAAGTCCTCGCTTTTGTTGACAAAGCTATAGGAACTTGGATACTCTCAGACCATTCCCCAGTTTTACTCAACCTTCGAGCTCACGACCCTGACCCGCCCCCCCAACACCTCTGGAATATCTGTGATCCCATTCTGAATGAAATGCTGTTAAGGGACTCCATTGCCACAGTGACCAAGAACTTCTTTCGGGAAAATCCATTCGAAGATACCTCCCCAGCTAACATGTGGATGCCATGAAGGCAGTAGTTCGAGGGGAACTGATGGCACACGGAGCGGCGTTCCATAAATGCAAACAACTTGAAGGGGAGGTTCAGAAAGCCAAGACCCACCATAAGCAGAAGGGTTGGTCCCCGAGGACTCAACGCGCCCTACAGTTGGCCCGGAGGAAATTGGAGGCCCATTTTGTGGAGGAAACAGCTCACCTACTGGCCAAATCCAAACAGGGCTATTATGCTAGGAACAATAAAGCAAACAAGCTCCTGGTGGAGAAGCTGGCTAGAGCAAAGAGGAAGAACACCACAGTGGGCCTCCGTGACCCAGAGGGAAAGGTCCAGTACGCTGACCAAGATAAGCTACGATTGACAGTGAACCATCTCTCCGAGACAATGTCCGCATCTCCCCGAGATGAGGCAGAACAGCTATGGTACCTACAAGGTGCCACACTCCCACGTCTTGAAGATTCTGACAGAGAGGGATTGAATACTCCGATTACAGGTGAAGAGGTGAAGGCAGCCATCAAATCTCTAAAGCCCAGAGCCCCACGCCCAGATGGGTTCACAACACGATTTTATAAAGTCTTTCATCCTCAGTTCATAGCCAGACTAACAGCCCTCTTTAACTCATTTGGGGTCTCGGGCTCGATCACATCTTCAATTCAAGAATCCATAACTGTACTATTGCTTAAACCTGGCAAAGACCTCAAGGAAAACAGCTCATACAGGCCCATCTCTCTACTGAACATTGATGCTAACATTTATTCCAAGGTCTTAGCGAATTGCCTAGCGGTGGTCCTGCCCAAATTGATAAACCTAGACCAAACCGGCTTTATAAAGCACAGATCGACTGGTGACAACATCTGTAGGGCCCTGAACTTAGTGGACATTGCAAACCAAGACCCGCACAAATTGGCCCTCCTGGCTTTGGACGCCTCTAAGGCCTTTGATAAAGTGGACTGGACCTTTCTATGACTCACTCTGGAAGCCTTTCACCTTGGCCAGAACTTCTGAAAATTGGTCCCGGCAAACTATCAGTCCCCTAAAACTTTCTCCAGGTTAATTGCAACCTCTCAGACCCGATCCCCCTAACCTATGGAACTAGGCAGGGATGCCCTCTGTCCCCACTGCTTTCTGCCATGGTAATTGCACAGCGGGTTCGGCTGGAACCAGGCATCAAAGGCCTTACCTTTGGGGCCTCCCAACACAAGATCTCAGTTTATGCTGACGACGTGCTGTTATCTATAACAGACTTTTGGCCTTCCCTAACGCTGGCCCTTAAAGTCCGTAGATTTGGGCGGGTAGCAGGTTTTGCCATTCATTTTGGGAAATCGACAGCCTTGGGTGTGGGCCTGGCACCAGGGAACGGGAGGTCTTAGAACTCCTATGCCCGATCCAATGGATCGAGAAATCGATCCCCTACGTGGGGGTCCGGATCCCGACCCGTCATAATGATGTATATCGACTGAACTTTCCTCCACTTTTTGAAGAGCTCGAGAGGGACCTCGAGAGATGGAGCTCATCGGGTGGATTACTGCCTGCAAAATTAATCTCCTTCCAAGATTCCTTTATGCCTGCTCCTCCCTCCCCACGATGATCCCACTTCCCCCACCTCTTGTGTATGCAGAGGAAAATGCTCTGGTTCACCTGCAAGGGTAGAAAGGTGAGGATATCCCATAAAGCCATGATGGGCAATCCTTGATTGGGAGGCCTTGGAGTTCCCGATCTGCGCAAATACCACGTAGCATCACAATTAGTGCATGTCTGGGCATGGGTAGAGCTACCGAAATGGGTAGAGCTAGAACAGCCTGCCTCGCAGTTCCCCTCCGCTTTCTCCTCACACTCTGCCCTTACTACGGAGGACTGGGACCCTGGCCTCCACCAAATATACCCTTAAAATTTGGGACTGGGCATTAAAACATAAAGGCATCCCGCATGGCTTGGGTCCGTCCTCACCATCTTCCACAACCTGGCCTTCTCTCGTGGGTCCCAGCCGAATAATTTTAATACTGGTCTATTGGGGGGCTTGAATCCCTGGGACAACATTTCGAGGCTGGACAACCCCTGCTCATTCAAACAATGCAAGTTAGCCATCCAAATAGCTGAAACTGACAGGTTCTCGTATGTGCAACTTCGTCACTGGTGCTCTCACCAGCAGATCCGACAAGCAGCTACACGTACCCCCACCCCACTTGAACTTACGCTGAAGGAAGTTCCATCCAAGGGGAAAACCTCTACTCTTTATAAGCTGTTGCAGGAGGATGCCCTTACCACCAGCGCCCCCCTAAATAGCACTATGGGAGGCAGACCCGGGTCACCCTCTGGAAGACCAAACATGGGTGGACATATGGTCTAGGACCGACACCTCCTCCTGCTGCATCACTAACCGGGAACGTGCTCACAAACTGCTATTGCGGTGGTACTATCCTCCAGTCCGCCTACACCACTTTAAGCAATCCCTCCACCCCCACTGCTGGTGCAAATGTGGGCAGCTCTGACCATTCTTCCATATGTGGTGGTCTTGCCCCATTGTGCAATCTTTCTGGACCCAATGCATCTCTTTGATAGAGGACATCACTCAGGTGGCGATCCCCAGAGAGCCAGAAACCATTCTGCTAGGCGCCCCGGTGGGGGCTTACCCAAAATCGGGGAGAACAGCTAACCTCCTCCCCCAACTTTTTTTGGCCGGGAAACTCACAATCACCCGCACTTGGAAGGCTATCCAGGGACCCTCACTGACTCTCTGGTGGATCAAACTTTGGGACATCTTGGTTGCGGAAAAAGTTACAGCAGGCAAGGCAGGCCTCTTACACCGATTTGCAGACACATGGGCCCCTCTCTAAGACTTTGACCTGAACTTTCCGGTGATGACTCATAAGCTATGATTAGCTGGATGGGCCGTACGCTGGTGCGCTGAACCAACCATGGATGCTTCTGCTCAGCTGGGTCAAGAGGAGGTGTGAACTGGGGGTGGGGGTGTGGGGAGTGAGACGTGGGGGGACCTGTAATTTCTTCACTTGTGCAACTGGTTCTAAAATAAACATGTTAAAAAAGAAGAAAAAAAAGAAATGGATCACTTTTTCTGATACATCTTCATCCAATTTTGACTCGGAACAAAATCATACCTCCACCACGAATTCATTTCACTTACAATGATAACAGCAGCACCAGACCTTTGATAGAGAGTGGAAGATATCAAGGGGGAAGAAGAGGCCGGTCACAAGGACCTCCAGCCCAGATGTACATCAACGAGTACCAGGGGCAACACGTAGAGTTCAGGACCAGAAGGCAGATGAACAGCCCTGCACACATCTATCTTTAACCTCTCCAAAATAGAGTTATCTACATCAGACATTACCTTACTAAAGAAAGCTGGGTCCCTTGTTCCGAGTCAAGTTCCTTCAGACTTGAAAACGAGATGCCAATTTGGCAATTTCTTAGAAAGATTCAATTAAAACTGTTTTTTGATGATTTGGAGCAAGGCAATCATGATCCTTCTGATGATGCCTTTCAAGTAAAATATTTGTTTTTACCACCAACCAAAGATATGCCAAAAGACGTCAGTGGTAACTAAAGAACTTGAAAAAATCCTATAAATGAAAAAAACACATTAAGTACAATCTGGCAAAATCTGAACATTTGTCTTTAAAAAGGCTGAAATAAGAGACTTCCATCATGATTAAACCTGTCGACAAGGGGGGTGGTGAAATCGTTCTTGATACCGACAAATATAATGGTGAGGCCGTGAAGCAATTAGGCCCTATTGAGCACTATATTCTGTAGGGGAGGCATGGTATCACAAGTATGACACTGACAAAAAAGGTACAATTTGAAAAACCTTTATTAATGTTTCTGGGTTTGGAAAAACTCCTACTTTGCCCTATAATTAGGAGGGGAGTAGTTTCGACCATCAAAGAATAAATAAAACAGTCCTAGTTGAGTCCGTCAAATCAAAATGGCCTATACTAACAAAAACCTAATGCTTGCCCTATCACTTGTACACAAATGTGTAAAGGAGATTATGTATGTAAAGGAAAACAGTGTTAAACATATAAAGAATAAATGTGGCTGAGTCAGCTCTCCTCCTCACGTTAGGTAGCACAGAGTAAGGCGGTCCCCATAGGCAAGATGACACACTCTGGCTCAGGTTCTTAACACAAAGGCAGTTCAAAAACGTGGATCGAGGCCCGGATGGCCTTCCACGTTAAAGACTCTCTTTCCAGTTTTCAATTCACAATTCAAGCAAAAAATTCACACCGGTCCCCTTCTGTCGAGCTCAGACTTCTCAAAGCAAAGCTTCATCAAAATTTTCATGTCGGTCCCCCTCCGTCGGGCTCAGACCTTTCAAAGCAAAAGTTCACCAAAAAGTTCACATTGGTCCACCTCAGTCAGGCTTAGACCATTCAAAACAAAGGTTCAACAACACTTGCAGGGGCTCCCGGTTTCCCTCAGTCGGGCTCGGACCGTTTCCTGATGTCGAAGACTTTCGAATGTGCGTTTCTTTTTCTACAGACCTCCCCAGTAGCACTTCGTCTCAACATTCAATGTTGACCTTTTTACTCTCTCCTTTTCTCGTGGATAATTTTGATCACTTCACTTTTACAGTTCATTCACTTTATCTCTACAAACAATTCACCTTTCACAGAGACTTTCGAGTGGGCTACTTCCTTTTGCAGGACTACTGTGTTACACTGTAGCGCTGGATATACAGCTATCCTTACTTCAAAGCTCATTCACAGGTCTGCCTTTCTTCGCATCTCATCCACATGTGTGCAGCCTTCAATTGTGCGATATAATGTTGCAACTTCAATCTTTCTTTAGCACACACCGGTCTCTCACGTCGCATACCATTTCACTGGCTGTGTGCGTTTCTTTCTTGTCTTTTACTATTTTTCAATTCACGAGTCAAGGTTAGTACCACAGGCTTGGCATCGCCTCCCCAACTCTGCCGTTCACCCGGGACGGTCACTGGAGTACTTGAAATACAATGCAGCCTTCTCGATTGGGATTTGGCCTTCTCCACATGTTTTTTGTGGCCTTTTGGAGGCAACTACTTCCTGCAGGGAACTCCTGGGGTCCTCCACCGGTGGCTCTCATCCCTCGGTCTGTTGCTCTGCTCCAGTAGGTTTGCCTTCACCCCGGAAGTTGTGCTCTTACTCGTGTTCCACCTTGCTCAGAGTGTGTCTCTATGTTCCGCCTTTTATCTGTGTGAGGAGAGCTAATTGGTATCAGATGTATGCACTTAAAGACAAGTGCCTGACTTTGTATGACCTGATTAGCAGGACATGTCCAATGAGATGTGTAAGAGTTAATCTTGTTATTCTTGGTCACCCTCTTCCTCGGCCCAGTGTTTGTGTGAAAAGGGGGGGATTTGGGACATCGGAGAATCCTAAAAATTAGGATGGGTTAGGCATATGAGAAAAGGGGGAATACTGCGTCCCACCATTGGTTGCCACACACCCAGTCCCCAAAGACCTCTCCCCCAGGTGATCCTCCCGCACTGGACCACCCCCAGGAACTGATCCAAAAGCGTTGGGTCTTGTCCTGGCCACCTGGATGACAAGCCCCTGAGGACTAGCGGGTGAGACACCCTTTGGTTTCTCACAATTCCCTCTCAAAAAGACCCTACAACTGATATACAAAGGATGATTTACAGGATTACAGAAGCAGCGTATCATGATGGTAGGTTAAGTTTGCAGGAATGTGCCTATTTGAAGCCTAAATATATGCATATTCCAGATTTCTACAGTTTACCTAAAGTGCACAATTCTCTTGTACAACCACCCAGGAGACCAGTAGTCTGTGCATGTGTTTCCGTTTAAGAACAAGTTGCTAAATATATTGACAGCGTTATCAAACCGTTTTCATGTTTGGGAACATCTTACCTGAAAGACTCTACAGATGTGATTAATCTAGTGGAAGGATGGAATTTTGACACGCAATTTGACTCGGACTTGTCACCTTGAATATAGAGTCATTGTATGCCAAAATACCACAAGTAGATGCATTAGAAGTAATTCAGAGCAGTCTTGATTCTAGACATGGTCCACACTGAGTGCCAACTAGATTTGTAACTGAATTGGCACTGCAACAAACTTATTTTGTGTTTAAAGGTAACAGTTTAAAAAAATCAAAGTAACCTCTATGAGGGCAGCTTTTTCCCCCGAACCCCTAACCCCTCCGCCCCCGCCCCACTCCAGCAAATGTATTTGTGGAAAATTTTGAATCTCAACAATTGTGGAACAGTCATAATCTATTTTTACCCTCAATTCAACTGTACTGTTGATACACAATATCTTTATTAGTTGGGGTAATGAATGTCCACAACTGAAACTCTAATTGTTTTCGTTGAACACATTAGATTCTAACATTCACTTCACTGCTACATACAATAAAACAAGAAATTTTGTTCTAGATCTTATAAGTAAAGAATCATAGGGTCAGCTTGTGGTTACCCCTTTCTGCAAGCCAACTGATAGAAATGCCATCTTACACTATGACTTTCAACACCCAGTTAGTTTACATAAAAGTATTATCTTCAACCAATTCTTACGGGCAAGAAGAAATTGCAGCACACTGTCCCATTTCTATATCCTGGCCGATACTATAATGGAAAGATTATCACTACAGGATAATCCACGCCTTTTGCTTAAAAGATCCCTCAAACAGGCACACTTCTATCAAAGAGAAAGACTTTTTGGAACCAACAACCAAAGTGAAACAAAATCGTTTAGGGTGTGCCATTACCTTTTGCTACTACAGCAATAAGGTAAGGAATTTAATTCTGCATAACTGGAATATCCTTCAAGCATATGATACTGACTTTCCAAACTGCTGTTCGCCTTTAAAAAGGTGTAAACTTGAGACAATCATTGGCATATTCTTTTTATGGCAAGAACAGAGAACAAATACTGATTTACACTTACACTTGGGTCTAGAACCTTTGAAAGGACATTTTCTGTGTGGTAATTGCTCCATTTGTCCTTTTAGGATGGGAATTACTGAGTTCAATGTTGGTACTAAAGTATGGCAGTTGAATAACCATACAAACTGTAATTGAAAAAATGTAATTATGTGATTATCTCTCTTTGTAATAAACATTATGTTGGTAAAACAGAATGACAAGTATATTCTAGAATAACTGAACATTGGTCTTGCATTAATAACTCCCCCCCCTTATTATCTCAAAGTGACCAAACAATCAGGATGCAATGAAATGGTGGGTCATACCTGATGTTAGAGGTTGATTGATAGATCAAAAACTCACTGAACATGACCCATTTTGGATCTTCAACTTAAAGGCGCATATAGAGGGTCTAAATGACCAACTATAATGGCAGTCATTAATAAAGTACTCTATTTTGTATAGTTCCTTAGTGGTGAGGAAAATTAAATGGCCCCAATTTAAGTTTCCATTAGGATTCTTTTAGAATGGAAGCTAGTCATAAATTAACATTGATTCGCCCCATTTGCTGCATTTGTAGGTTCAGCATTGAGTTGATTTGAAGTAAAAAGTTATTATAGTACTTGAAAGTTAGTGCGTAGTCTTGCTATCTAGCCGCTACACTTTGTGACAAGCTACGCGCCCCAGCGATAGAGTTTATTACTTGTGGGCTTGAACATTTAAAGCCTCTTATCACAGATAAAATAGGAGTGTGCGGTCTAGTTTCTTTTACTAGCAGATTATGGAACACACATTTTATACGCAACGATTAAGTACTTCCTAAATATGGGAACCGGAAATGATCAAGTACTATGCTCAGCACTGAAGTTCTGTTTCAAAAATTCAATGAATTGCTGTTAACCACTGCAAGAAATGAATCATTATTTCAGGTGTTTCTGCCATGTACCTATAACGACTATATTATTATTGTCAGTGTCTTATTCACAGATGACCGACAACCATCACCAGGTAGCATATTCGGGTGGATTTAATAGAATCCTGGTATGCTCTTAGCAATGTTAGGACCTTGTCCCCACACTTACTACTTGAAAGAAGAAAAAAAGAAAGGTATTTGTATTATAATTTTCTGTATGAACCAAGATTTTATTATCCAAACTGAAGAAACAGTGCAACTCACGCGATTAATTCGGTATTTGTGCAGATATCTGAAGATTAAATAAGATACATAATTTCTGATGAAATAGGTAACAAAAAATTATTTTCATTACGTTAATTGCAAACAGTATGTGGTATGAACAGATAGTTAAAGGACCCACTGTAAGGATTTATGTTTGTTTTTCTTTTTAGGATGACTGCATGTACATGTTGCTTTTCTTCCTAGAATGACTACATATACTGCATATACATGTTGCCCTGAGAAAGACGAGGCTGGCAAACATATTCAGACCATTAGTTCATTAAATGTAGTAAACTGTATTCTGACATACGGCAGCAACATACTGATGCTGCACTTCTTAAAACCAGAAGCCATACAGAAATACGAAAAAAATGATCCATTGTTAGTTTGGCTGTCTTAAATTCCACTAAATAATATATCAATTCAAACTCAAAAGCTTTAAGTGATGCTCTTTGTGACCAGAGTTGGATTCACTTCACCTGGATGAATTCAGGAATACCTTGAGCAAGGTTCAGGTTCAAGAAAGTTCTGTTCAATAACAAAGTTCCATTCAGCGTGGCATACAAAGTCCTTTCCATTCTAAATATCCTTTCTATTGGCAAAGTGAATATCTTTCTTCCAAATGCTTGTTCATAGATCAAAGCAACTGTCAATGTTCCACAATCTCCTGCTTGGCAAAACAAAAGGCTCATAAATCAGGGCAGATGTTCTTTTCTCAATGGCCAAGCAATTGTTAATACATCATACTTCTTCCTCAAAAGAAAGACTTGAGCCAGGATGGTTCAATAATCACTTTCTGAAATGCAACAGTTCATCAAGACACTATGATGGAATGAATACTTTTTTTTCTTTTTTATTAAAATGTTTTGTTTGATTTGTCAAACTTTTCATTTTTCCATTTTTGAGTCTTCATAACAAAAGGTTTTTAAACTGAATTTCGTTTCGGCTTTTCTTTTACAGTTCTTTATCGATCTCAATCCAGAAATTGATCACTGTAATGATCAGCCACTGATAGTTTCCTTGGAGCAGTGTTGCCCATCTCTCCTCTGTTGTCATTTGTTGCTCTGAGATTCTAAAGAAATCTCTGAATAGATCTTGTTTATTTTTTAGCTCTGGGCACGCCATGATTAGATGGAATAAAGTTTCTTTCCCCGTTAAATCTTTACAGTATCGACAAACAGGAGAAATACTTTTGGCTCGGTCTGTTAATGCCAAATATTCGAGCGTGGGTAATATGTTCAGCGGAAAGCGCAAAAATAAATCACGAATTTTCACACTTGGTAATTGGACGAGATAGGAAGGCAACTGATTGAGTGCTCATACTTCCATGTAGCTGATTAGATGGCGTTTATAAGTTGTTTGTTCTTCGATCGTTATTATCCAATCGTTCTTCTGAATTTTTCGTTTTGGATATTGTGGTCTATTTCTTATTTCCTCTGTGATTTCTTCTTCTTGCATCTTTTGCTTAATCTCACTTGTCCACTTTGTTAGAGCTGCAACTTGGAATGCTTGTTTTTATTCTTTAAGAATTTCCAATGATGGTATATTTTCCTCTGAAATGATTTTTCTGTGGAGGTCCATTTGTTTCCATAGCACTATGGACTGAATAGATTGCAGGGCAAGTTCTATCTGATTCTGGCTATCGGAAATGATTTTGGCAAGGCAAGGGTTTTTCTCCAGAAAATAGCCTCATATTTGGACCATTTCAATAGACGTTGATTTATCAGGGATTCACTCGCATAAGTCAAGATTGGTATGACCTTTTGTTTGTATAGTAGAGTTGTAGCTTTTGCAGAATAAGTGCCATATTTGCGATGAAAAAACCGGCCTTGCCTTGGTAACGATGTTGCTTTTTCTTCAATATTTGCTTGCCATTCTTTTTCGTTCACCGATGGATTGATTAATGCACCTAAGTATTTTATTGTTTTGGTTATCTTAATCTCTTTGTCTTCCAGATAGAATTTTGGAGTCCATTGCTTCTTAGATTTTTCAGTTATAAGTTTCGTTATCTTAGTTTTTTTGGTGTTGATTTGTAGATCATTTTCCTTCATGAAATTTTGAGTTTTGTTCAATGTTATCTGCACACCTTTCACAGTTTTGTCCAAGATGATAATATCATCAGCATAGATTAGGGTTTGAACATTTTCACTGTTGATCTTCGGAGGATTCGCCATCGTATGATGAACTTTTTCTTCAAAATTGTGGGTGAAGAGATTATAAAGGCAAGCAGCCAAGGGGCATCCCTGTTTAAGCCCATTCCAAGTGAGAATTATTCTGTTGCCTTTCCGTTGTTTGTAATTCGAACTCGGATAGATGTATTCGAATAAAGCTGTTGTATTGGGTTCAGAATAGTAGATGGACAGCCCCAAGCAGCCAATTTGGACCAGAGAAGTTGTCTATTAACTGAATCAAAAGCCATTTTTAGATCTATAAAAATTGCATACACCTGATGTGCTTTCGTCAACCCTTTGTATTTTATCATATTCAAAAGTAAAAGATTGACGTTGGTACTTATTTTTGTGACAAAGCCAGTTTGCCTTTTTGCTTTTCTTCTGTGCTGTATGGCCCAACAGTTTAATTTTTTTTTGCAGATATCCGGCAAATAGCTTTCCCAACGGATCCAAAAGGGCAATCGGTCTGTAATTAGCCGGATTTTTCCGATGACCTGCTTTGTAGATTGGTATCAAGACAGCTACAGACCATGTGCGTGGAATCTCTTTAGACTTTTCTATCAGATGTAAGAGATGGAAAAAGAATTTGGCCCAGTGTTCTGGATCAGCTTTAAGGTTGCTGTTGGCTAGCCCATCGGGTCCAGGTGCTCTAGATGAGTTCAGGCACCTGATAGTGTTGGTAATGTCCTCTAAGTCCCATTTCAAGCTCCAGGCGTCAGCATCTTCTTGTGGGTCTGTTATTAGATGCTGTTTAGGTTTCTTGTATAGATTTTCTAAGTGCTTGACCCATGTATGAGATTCAACTTCTTGAATCATGGATTGTTTTTTTGATGAATCATTCATCAGGGACCACAGGTGCCGTGTGGTTTTCTGATTTTGCGCTTTCAAAAGTTCTTCTGCGTTGTGTTGCTTTATTGCAATTTTATAAGATTTCAGTAAGTTGGAGTATTTTTGTTTTTCCTTTTTTATTTTGGCTTCGTAGTCTCTTGTTTTTCTTTATTTGTCACAGACGTTTGTAGTGTTTCTTTTTTTCGAGATGAATTTCTTAGATTAAAATAGTGAGTATGCGATTGCGTGCATCTTTTTTGATTTCTTGATGTTGTTTGTTGGTATTTCTCTAAGATCCATCCATAATTTAGTTTCACTTGATCCTTAAATGGAATTAATACTTATTCCCCTCCCCACACCTTTTTACCACAACTACAGTACTTTAAATCATCTTCTCATGCCAGGTGTAACTACAATTTGTCCCTCTCCTGGTTTAGTCACCTGCCAGAATAAGACTCTTCCTACTACAATTGTACTCTGTGGTAATTCTTCCTCCTAAACTCTCCACACCAGGAACGTAAATGAGTAGGTTTGAATCAACAACTGCTTCTCTATATATTCTCTTGACTCTTAACTAAGTGAGTTACATCTCTTCCCAAATTGATATTCCATAAAAGAATGCTTGTTCCCTTGCTCGCCTTGGCTGTAGTCCTTGCAGGTTATAATTCTCACTCCGTTGGTCTCTCATACAAGGAGGGCTTTGCTCCTGCTGCCTTTGTCTTCTGGTTATGCAACCTATTGGCTGCTGGCAATGGGAGTTACAATTATCTCCATATCGATATCCCTTACTAGGAGAGTTGCACCCTGTTCGCCCTTGTATCAATCTTCTATGGATCGGACAATGCGGGTTACAATTGTCCACTAATTGGTATCGCTTGTTTGGAGAGTTGCGCCCAGTTTGCCTTGATATTCCTCTTCTCTGTAGAGTTACAATGGTCCCCTAATTGGTATCCCTTATTAGGAGAGTTATGCCCAGTTTGCCTTAGTTCATGTTTCGGTATTCAAATTTAGTACTTTCACCTAGCGGTTTCCTTTGGAGCGCCCTGGGGACACCCACTTCAGACCTACTCACTGGTATGCCTTGGCATCTCCTTCTGACTCGCTGGTGTTGCTGCAGATCTCTTTGGGGCCATCAGCTTTTTGCTGCTCTTGCACCTGAAGTCCCTTTATATATTTAAAGGTCCTGCTCAGGTGCTTTCTGCTATAATAATACTTCATCAACTCAGAGTCCTTCTTCCTCGTCCCAGTACTACAAGCATTATGGGACTTGAAGTCCATAATTTTTTATTTGTTTTATGATCAGTTAACTTAAGCTGATTTGTTAACTGAGAGTGTTCAGATTTATAGGAGGTTGTTAAAGGAGTTGGTGGTGTACCCCTGGGTTTTAGACCTCGATAAAAGGCAGAATCACAACAATGAGAAGTTGTGAGATTAAATTCCTGAACCCCCAATGTACCACTTTCATGCTGGTTAAAAGAGTGTTCATGTTCTGTACTTTGGGTAGTTCTGGGAGAGGAAACCTTACATTGACAACATGCCATTAGATATTTAGGTATTAGGAAAATCTCATCCTCAGAAGAGGATGAACACTGCCTCTCTCCTAACATAGTCACCACTTCCCACTGACAGCCGTCTCCTCCCATGTGATCCTCCCTCATGTTACCACCCCCAGGGTTAGGATCAGGTATCGGCTGCCTTCCCCTGGTCACATGGGAGGAGACTTTAGGCTGGGGTTTAGAGATGACTCTGCAGGATTCATCACAACTGGCACGGTTAGAGGCACTTTTTGGCAGGGGCAATTGTGACATTACAAATGGCATTGCCACACACAATCTCTGCACACTTTTTGCACTGCAAAATCACTTTAACATTGGCAATCTCTGAAATAATATTGATGTAAGCATTGTATCCACATTGGTAAAAGTATTCTTTGTTCATCTTGTACATAATTATATTTTAATTATATGTGTTTTGAGATAATAAGCTTGTTGCTTTGTTTAAATATGTTTATGTTTAATGACTACACTGCAATGATTCCCCTTCCTTCTGTATATGTGTTATGAGATGCATCTGCACTTTGTTTAAATTAATTTCTATTAAATGTGATTAGAGACTGATATGGTTAATTCCCATTTGAAGAGATAGTTTTTGTTTGTAGATTTAGATGGTGTTATTAACGATTGAGAAATTAAATGATAAACTAATGGTTACAAAGAGGTTTGTGTAGTTGTATGAATGCCCAGGAGGAAAACGCAGGGCATAGTATGATTGGGTAAACATAACTTGCATTTGTTACCAGGGAGATGGTAACACCAGCCACCAGCACGTTATCCACTGCACCTGTTACACAAAGTCACTGTACCTTCCGTAAGACCCCAGGCAATAGAACACCTGCTGCCAGGCAGCTGCACCCACCTACTTGACTGACACCAGCCCAGCAGTTGAGGCTACTGACACCAACAACACTGCTCCTGATGAAGCCACTCCACCTGCCACCACCACCATCCTGCAGGCCCCTGTGGAGACCAGTCGGCTCTCTGAGAAACCACCAGCCACCGATCGGTTTACACTGCCAACCACCAGCCTAGCTGAAGATGTGACCAGTCTGAAGGCCCCTCCTGCTTCCTCCTCACCTGATCCACCAATGCAGCGGCACCAGCATACCAACGCTGACACAGGGACTGATAATGACGCCATTGTATCTGTGGATGCCGTTGGGTGAGGAGAACTGATATCTTCACAACACTCATAGCCCTTCTGCAGCCCTCTCTGTGTTCCCCATTCCACCCTTGAAGGGATCTGTAGCAGGCTGAACAACACCAAGTAGCATCAGGAGAGCATTGAAAATATAATGCAGCAGCAGCTGCAACCCCTTCAGGCCCTTAGGGATGCTGTGACGGGTTCATCCTGATGAATGTCTATAGCAATGAGCATCCAGTGCCACCACCTCACAGATGCAACAGTATCAAATACTTTGGTAGGCAAGAGGGTATGAGAGCTGGTAGAGGCAATATAAGCAGGCACAGAGACAATGCAGAGGACCATGCTCTTGACAATGCATCATATCCAGGGGCTGGATTTGGAGAGTTCCACTGCTGTGACCCCCACCTCCCCAGAAGGCTATATATCCAAACATGTGAAGGAGGTGTAATCCAACGTCCTCAGAACATTTTCTCTATCAGTTCTTGACACAGGAGATATCCGTACCCTTCCATGTGGGCACTGCATGGCAGCATGTGGTAAACAGCGTGGATGTTGTTATCCCCCCTCACCCCCCTCCCCGGGAGTGCCCTGTCAACATTCGGGGGGGCATAGGAACATATTTGCTGATGCACATGTTTTGCAGCATGGCACACACTGCAAATATTCTCCCAACTTTGTTTGTAATGTACAATAGGGCACCTCTAGTCTGATGACGGTCCGAGAACCTTCAGCAGGCCAAAGGCATGCTCAACACATAGCCTGGCCCTGATGCGTGTCTCATGATATGCCACTTCTTGTGCTGTCTGAGGGTTTCAGGCAGGTGTCATCAGCCACGGGAGGTGGGATAACCGGAATCATCTGCAACATCATTGTAGATGCCTATTGGATGTGATACAATTGGTGTGAGTAATCAGTAGTTATGGCTTGATGGCCCAATTATGCGCCAATGTACATAAGGAGACATTGCAAATTCCACATTTGGGATCTGTATCCCTGTTATGTTGTGCTTCAAGAGATAGGAGGCAACATGCTGTATGCCATTAGGGAAATCCCCATTTCCGACATCACAGAACCCAACAGACCTAACAATGATACACTCTTAGTGGATTGCTGATGGGCAGGTTCTTAGTGGATCTTCGGTCCTTGGCACGCGTGCATGTGTTCTGTTACAGTTTCTAGTATATGCCATTCATGGGGCACTGCCTTCGTAACATTGCTATGTATGAGCTGCACTATCATCTTCCACAGAGGATCTGTACCATGACCTGTCTCTGCATAGTTTCCCTATGCATTTTGGTACCTGTAGTCCCACATTTGTACTTGTGGGATTATGCATTTCTATCATGGCCTCATATTGTCATGAAGGGGCATGCCTGTTGGTGTAGGACTTCTTATGCGGTCTGTCATGCCTTATATTTACTTTGTAAGGATCAACACCCCTCATAGTCATTCCTACCCTTCTCACTAGTGACCCCCTTTATGAGTTGTTTCATGGTGATTCTACTAACCCAGGATCTAGGTTCATTTTCTTCTATAGGTCTCCATGTATACAGGTAGTCTTCTCCTCCACAGGACCATGGCACCAACGGTGGAACCAGGGAAATGGGCACAAAAGTGGCTAACAGGCAAGTTGCCACGCAGGCCACCTAAACATTCAGGGACGTATTTTAATGTCTGTTCTATTAAATCTCCTCTGGCAACTGGGGGGCTACCAATGTGACATGCTTGAAGTCCAGTGCTGTAATTACTTTTGGAAAGTGGAGAGCTGCATAGAATCTTGACCTTGTTGCATTTATCTCTGCTGGGGTCGTTGGCATAAAGATGTGCGGGGGTGCATGCTGTATGAACGCATCAAGCACCTGACCAAGCACTCTGGAAAACGTGAGCTGGAAAGTGCCGATGGTAAAATAAAAGTGCAGCACTGACACAACTTCAGCAGTGGTGGGGTGGGTGTTCCTACGATGATCCTGCTCTCTAGAGCTGCCTGTATCAAGGTGAATAGTTCAGCTCTAGGCTCCGTGTTCAGGCAGTGCAGGGTAAGGAACTGTCCATCAGTGAGTGACCAGGGTGCTGGCCTTATTTCTCGTTGAATGCGGTGGAATTTGCACTCTATTTTTCCGTGCCAATTCCGGTGTTGGAATTAGCAACAGGGAACTACTGCCGGTTCTTGTTGGTAACTCCCCCAGAAGTGGCTCCTCTGATGGAATTAACACCGAGGGAATCATTGCCCATTTTCCGTTACCTGTAATTCAGCGCAGCAGTAAAAGGGGCAGTCATTAGATTTTGCCGCTTTGTGTCACTACTGCAGTACTCGCAATGATGCCCACTGAGCTTTCCTCGGCTCGTTCAGCTCTTTTCAAGCCACACATATGTCCTAGGTGGAGGGTTAAGGAAACAAGCTCCATGTAAGAATAACGAGCTCTTAAATCCAGCTGCTTAAATACATTTATCCATAAGAAAATCCCATGGAAGGAAAATTTCTAGGCGATGCGCATGGTTGGGAATGAACATCCTCCTACCTCTTTGATTTATGAAAATTGAAAGTGAAGAATTCCTGGGAAGTGTAGTTCTCAGAATGTAATATAGTGTGTTGCATTCTTCATCCGACATGTTTGTTGTGGGACCCAAAGACACTGCAATCTTATACTGAATTTCCAAACCTTTCCAAAAGGATATCATAGTGGCTATTGGACAGTTCAAGATACATTCACGCCAGTGATACCGTTCCAGTCCCAGCTAGTCTACAGGAGGATTTGCCTACTGAAAGAGTTGTGACACATTTATTTATTTATTTATTGCTGATTTTTAAGTTGACATAAACTAAGTTGCTGGCCGTTAGGAGTGCTGCAGTGGGCTCCCCAGCCTGGTTTGACCTCAGGTGCTGGGGTGACGGAGTTCAGAGAAGAGGATAATAATCGGTCTCCACTATGACTATATTTATCTAGTGGGGTAGACATGCTGTCATCGGCCGCACACACTGCTATGATTGTTGCATCACATCTCTTCAGGTCTCCTTAGTCTAGTGTGCACATGTTGAATGGAGAGATTGTTCTCTCCCATTTGAAAACAATACAGAAATTGCCACTGGAGGGTTCTGGTTTATTCATGGTGTGCTTCACTGTTTGGTCGACTGCTATCTCCTTTCCAGGACTAAATAACTCAATGCAAACAAAATCTGCTCTCAAATTTGGCTGAATAATGTTTACCTTGTACTTTGGATTATTGCCTTACAAATGAAATTCTGCTTTGTTTAGGCAAAGCTCTGTTGATCAGCCGGGAATCTGCAACCCTTGGCTCGCCAAGGGTTTTGGAGTACAACTCCCCTCAGCCCTAGCCAGTCTAGGCAATGATGAGGGAGAGGGATCATGAAATTCGACGTCGAGAATATCCGGAGAGCCGCGGCCCACTCAGGCACAGATAGGATGAGGAAATAATCCATCACCTTTGGCCAAGCGTCTTCTCTGCAATGTCTATTATACATCCCCCCACTGGGGTGTCTAGGAGTGATGCTAGTTGTCTAGTTTCCTGAACTAGGTACTGATTCTCTCCAAACTTTACCCATTCGGACCTTTTGGGTGATTTGCTACACGTAGATACCCACGAGCCCGAGGACCAGTTGACAAGACAATTCATGGTGCTGAAGTCACTATGATTTGTTAGATGGTACAATGGCCAACGCGGAGGGGTGGTCGTTTCTGGTCATGTACTTTAAATTGGTATGCAAGATATACTCACATATTACAACCTGGTTTCTACTTCTCTATTACATCTTTTGCTTTCAAGGGCACCCCATATCTCTCGAAGGTTCCATGTCGTATGTTCTGCATTCAGTTTTGTGCATGGGCTGCTGTTCAGAGCAGGGTTCTCAGCTGGCTAGAAAAGACTTCTCTAAAGCCTCAGCTGCAGGGGTGGGATATGCAGTAAGTCGTTTTCCAGGGGGCAGACCCCCTACTGCTTTATCAAACGACGATTTACCAGTATGCTTTGTCAGCATTATCATCATTAGTCTTGACCCCAGTGTCTCTGGCAGTCACCCATATTCGTGCATCCCAAGTAGCCCTACAACAAGGTTCATCCCAAAACTACCATAGAAGAATCACACTGTTGTTGACAAAATAATTGGCCCGTTGAGTTCAGCGTCTGGTTATAGGGATTCTAATCAGTGCAGCCTAGTGGCATCACAGTAGACCTGTCAATTTCAGCAGCAGCATTCCCCACCTTCTCCCCCCTCTTTCTTGGGCACTGCTGCTCCGAGCCAGGCGAAGTATGAGGTAAGGGTCTGGAAGGGCTACAAGGGTGCAGTCCCAGCCAGGATAGAAGGTGGGGAGAGACCCGGAAGGGCAAGTGCAGGGGTGAGGGCACAGGGGAAACAAGCACCGGAGTAGACTGGACTAGGGGGGGGGCTGGTGCCCTGTACATTTCAGTAGGAACCAGGAAGTCAGTCAAGGGCAGATGGGGAAATTAGCAGGGGAGGGGAGGATGGAAGGAAGAAGAAAAAAGGAAGGTCTTCCGATACTTAAGGAGATTCGGATCAAGTCTCAGAGGGGCAGGGAGGCGATTCCAGAGGGAGGTACTTGCAGAGGAGAAAGATCGACCCACACTCTGCTTGGAGAAACATCTGATCAGCAGAGAGTTAGAGCTAGATGAGGGAGAGAGAGTTGGATGTAAAGTGGTCCCGGGACTCAGAAAGCCTTGTGGATGATGCAGAGGGTCTTGAACTTGATCCTCACAGCAACCAGAAGTCAGTGGAGAGATTTTAGGGGTGAAGAGATGTGGTCCCTGGGCTTGAAGTCACGGGTAAGACTTGCAGTTCAGTTCTGGATTAGGTGAAGGGGGTGAAGGAAGGAGTTAGGCAGATTGAGGAAGAGGCTGTTGCAGTAGTCCAGTCTGGAGAGAACCAGAGCTCTGGAGACAGTGAGTTTCTGGGGGAAGGTGAGGAAAGGGAGAATGCCTCTGAGGAGGTGCAGCTGAAAGTGTGCCTTCTTGGCTAGCAACGTTAAGTGAGGATAGAAGGAGAAAGAGGAGTTGAAGATGACACAAACGTTTTTTGCCTCACGGGAGGGTGAGGGGAGGAGGCCCTTGGAGGGTGGCCAGAGTGTGGGAGGGAAAGTGGCTGCAGGGGTCCCAATGAGGAGGATCTCTGTCTTACTGTCATTAAGGCAGAGATCGTCAGCAGTGCACCATGCCTGAATAGCAGATAGGCAGTCAGGAATGAGAGAGGAAGAGGAGGAAGCAGAGGAAGGAAGCTTTAAGGAGAGATGTGTGTTATCTGCAAAACACTGGAAGTTAGGAGAGAAGGTGGAGATAAAATGAGCTAGAAGGGCAAGGTAGACATTGAATAGCCAGGGTGAGAGGATGGAGAACTGTGGGATGCCACAGAAGGAGAGTGAGATGGGTGAGAGAAAAGGGCCCAGCTGAACCTGGGAAGGTCGGTCGGAGAGGAAGGAGGTAAACCAGCCAGAGCCAGGCCAGTGATGCCAAGGGTATTACAGAGCCGATTTATCAGGGCGGCATGGTTGACCCTATCAAAGATAGAGGAAAAGTCAAGAAGGATGAGAATGAAAGGAGATCTGGAATCGAGGTTAGAGAGGAAGTATTCAGATGTGTTCAGAGTGCAGTTTCCATGGTAGCTCCGAAGCCAGACTGGTGGTCATGGAGACAACCAACAGATTCAGTGTGGTGGATAAGCTCAGAGATGGCCAGCTTCTCCAAGGGCTTGCCCAGGAAGGGGGTAATGGAGATGGGGTGGTAGTTAGCCAGACAGGAAGGATCGGCAGATGGCTTTTTGGGGAGAAGGAGCACAAGGGAGTGCTTGAGGAGTGAGGGGAAGGATCCAGTGGCAAAGGAGTAATTGCAGAAATCGGCCAAGGGTGGAGCAAGAGAGGCAATTTTGTCCTTGAAAGTCCTGGAGAGCAGGTGAGGCAGTGGGTTGGGAAGTAGAGTAAAGTGAGTACAGGATGTCCTGTGTTTTAGAAATTAAGTGAAAGGCCAGAGAAGTGCAGAGGGCCACGGAGGGCAGAGGAGAGGTGGAGACTGCAGTAGGGTTGGAGAGTTCCTTGCAGATTTTGAAAAGCTCAGGCATGTTGTTAGAGGCTGCAGAGATGCAGACTTCGACATAGGCCCTGTTCTTTGAGCAGATGGAGAGTCTGTATTGCTTTTGGAGCAGGCGGCAGGCCAGTCTGTCAGAGGATGTGCTCGAAGCTTGCCATTTCCGCTCAGCTGCTCTGCACTCGTGTTTCAGAGCGGCCAGGTCAGAGTCATGCCAGGAGTTGCATTTGGAGGCAGGTTTCATGCGGATCCTCATGACAGGGGCAAGGGTGTCCAAAGTGTTGGAGATGGAGAGTTGAAGGTTAGTAAGGGCTGTGTCAGAGTGAGAGTCGGTTGTAGGAGGGAGAGTGAAGGTGGTGGCAAAAGTGCCAACTGACACTTGCTTCATAGGTCGAATGACGTAGAAGGAGGCTGGCAGTGCAGGCAGTGGTTTTGCCTGGGGACCCAGGAGGTCTAGGTAAGAGGCCAGTAGAGCACAACCAGAGCAGGAGAGAGGGGTGATAAGAAGGTTGGAGATGGGGATGTCTGAAGAGAGATGAGAGCATCCAAGGTGGTTTGGCTGAGTGTGTCGGACCGGAGGGAAGAATGGAGAGGGAGAGATAGTCACAGAGGGTGCGGAAGAGCCCAGAGACCGTATCAGGGGAGTCGAGGTGAATATTGAAGTCTCTGAGGAGGAGAAGCATGGAGAAGGAGTAGGCCGGCAGAGAAGATGTGAGGTCAGACCATTCTTAGAAGTGGCGGGAGACCTGGCCAGTGGACCTGTAGATGGTGGCCAGAGTCAGAGAGATGCCAGGAGAGACACCAAGCCTGCAGACAAGGCATTCACCAGAGGAGTAGGCCTGAGTGGGTATGATAGTAGCAGGGACCCACTCAGGGAAGATCAGGGCCACTCTACCCCTGGGCAGGTTAGGCCTGGGTTTAGAGAGTATCTTGTAACCCTCAGTGAGGAGAGTGTCAAAACTCCTGACAGAGCTGGAAGTTAACCACGTCTTGGTGAGAGCGAAGGCATCTAGGTCAAGGTGTTCAAGGAGGTGGCAGATGTCAGAGGAGTGTATGACGGCAGAGCGGGAGTTGAGAGTAGCTAGGTGGAGCAGGTTGTCACTTTTGAAGGTCTTCCCAGAAGGGGTACATGAGTTTGGTAGACACGTCAGAGGTGGCAGAGGGACCAGATGGAGGACAGCAGGAGGAGTGGCTGGAGAGGGGAGGAAGTTGATGAGAGACGGAAGTGGCCTATCGAGAAGGAGGAGGTTGGGCTGAGAGCCCGGACCATGACAGAGCCATTGAGGTAGACATTAATGATGACCATAGAGGACAGGAAGGATGCCAAGAGAATATACGAGCGGATAACATGATTAATGGGAGAGGAAATAAAGGGGAGAATGCTTAGACCATATGGGGAATCCATAGGTCTGGAGAAGCAATGACAAAGAGGATGTCAGTGAATGTCTGCCTGGAAGAAGCATTGACATAGGTGTCAGCGATGTGCAGGCCAGGGTTGCAGACGAGGAGATCCTTCTTGAACTTTTTCCTTCCAGACTTTGACAGAGGGATATGATAGGTGATAGAATAGCAATTAGAGAAGATCGACGAGATTGAGAGCACCATTGAGTGAGAATGCAGAGAGAAGAAAGGGGGAGAGAGGGAGAGAGGGCGGAAACTGCAGTGCATGACCGCAACTACACCACAAAACAATGAAACAGACAAGCCAAGTGATTAGGGAAAGGGCCTACATTACAACATACAGCAGAATGCACAAACTAGAAGCGAGTTATAGGGACAGATAGAAAGAAACGAGATAGAGGGCAACAAGGGAAAAGCCTAATTTCTAAGGACAGCAAGCAATTGTAAAAGCACACAGTTTTGACGTTCCTAGAAAAGCGGGAAACACCGAATTTCTCAATACAGCAGCAGTTGTAAAAGCACACATATTTGACTTTCCTAGAAAAAGAGGGAAAGGCCTAATTTCTGAGTACAGCCGCAGTTGCAAAAACACACAGATTTTACTTTCCAGGAAAACGGGGAAAAGCCTAATTTCAAGATACAGCAGCAGTTGCTAAAACGCCCAGATTTGACTGTCTTAGAAAATGGGGAAAAGCATAACTTTTAACCACATCAGCAATTGCAAAAAACCACACAGGTTCTAAATGTGCAGGCCTCAGTAACAGTTTATAGATTAAGAAAGGCAGGTGAAAGGCGAATGCAGAGTTAAGGCAGAAGATTCCAGGATACAACTAGGGTATACATTCTGGTAACACAGTGTGGGAGGAAGTCAATAATTCTTTGTGCAGGCCAGTATGCATGAGCATAGAAGATGATGCAGAGGGAGTGGTGTAGTTCCAGTCGAGCAAAGTGGGAGCACAGAAGCTCGAGGGGGAGGGACAAGGAAACAGGAGGAGACGAAGAGAAAAACAAAGACAGGGAGAGGTGAGGCCAATGCCAGGAACTAAACAGCAAAGCGGATGATATGAGAGGCTGCTTCAAAGGGGGGTCAGGACGAATGTTGGGGGGGTCATGTAAGAACACTCACTGGTGATGTGGAGTGGGCGAGGACGAAGGGGGAGGTGGGCTGAGGAGAGTCTTATCAGTTCAGTGCAGCATGCAGATTGGAGACGAGTACAAAGTTGTCATTGAGATCACCTAGCAGAAGGGAGGGGCCACTCCAGGCCCAAACAGAGACAGCACAGGTCTTTATAGGTGGCCCTTTGGGGCGTGGCCTGGAGCTCATGGCGAGTAGAGGCTGAGGCGCCGCGCTCCGGCCGAAACGCCGCATCTTGATCCTTTTTGCCTGACCAAAATCACACCTGCGACGAAGAAAAGCGGGCCGAGTGAAGTGGAACCGGCTCCCGACACGACCCACAACTTTCGTTGGGATCGAAGCCTCTGAACCAGTAGGATCGCCATCATAACGATCCCCCCCCCTACCTTCGGCGGGATCCAAGATGGCGGCCACCCACTGAAAACGGCGCCGACAGAAACAGCGGCCGCCCCCACAGTGGCCCCAATCCACAACTGGTGAATGCTTCTGAGGCGGATCGCGATTAAAGATGGCCCCGCCCCCCCGCCCGGGCTCATTCCAGCACGATTCCACGGTCGTCACCGGCGGACCGCAACACGCCGCTGTAGCCCTGCCTTGCGGGGGGACACAAACAACCAGCCGGGGGAGACAAGAAGTAGAAGCTCCCGCACGGGGAAGCTGGATCCAGATCCCCGACTCCGACCCCTGAAATAACCGGGGTAGCCTCCTCGCCTGTGGCTTGCAGGAGAGCGATGCCGACGACAACGGGGCTCCGGCCCTGCCGCACCGAGAACTACAACCAGCCGAGGGGACAAGAAGTAGCTGGCCCACGGCCTACAGGAGAGCAGCACAGCCGGAATGCCAGGGAGCGACGCTGCGAGGAGACGCACGGACCCCATCCCTTACACAACCCCGGCGCCCGCCCACCTCCACGGCAGAGAGCCCAAAGAACTCAAGGTGAGGAGAACCGCCGGAGGGGGCTCATACTTAACAAGGCCGCCGAACTCTTCCACTATAGGGGACCATAGATACGCACCACTGGCATAATTACGAACGTTCCCCCAAGAACAGACTGGGAAACTAATTTCACCAGGCCGAACCCTAGAAACAACCCGCGCAAAGCACAGTGTATAGGACCAAGCCAAGTCCACCCACCCAACCATACGGCTGCCCCTCCAGGTCGTTGCAGTGTGCGGGCGCTCCTACCTCTGGAACAGACGGGGCAGAGTAATTGCACACCCCTCATCATGTCCGCCAGAAACAAGGGGAAAATAGCCACCATGGACACATACATATCCACCAAAACGAAGTCCCCCCCCCCGCAACCACGTCCCTCCACCCCCGAACAGAACAGGTACAAGCAAAAGTAGCTGAATCCTTCGAAAACCAAACCCAGGTGTTGGAAGCCATTGCATCCTTACGGACATTCATAGACTCCATAATTGGTGAGTTCAAATCCGAACTATAACTCATGCGACAGGATGCCCGCAACCTAACCGCGAGAGTGACGAACTTGAGGCCAAAGCTGAGGAGGCCGTGGGCCGGGCTAGGCGTAGTAACGTCAGAATACTTGGGGTCCCAGAAGGAAGCCAAGGCTCGAACCCGACGGCCTACATAGAGTCCCTGATACAACAAGAGATAGGCGCTGAAAAACTAACACAAGGTTTCTCGGTCGAAAGGGCGCATACAAAAAAGTCCTCCACCGGGCTCACATCCTCGCCCCATAATCGCCAAAATACTCAATTTTCAAGACAGAGAAATCATCCTACAGCACTCCAGAGAAGAGGGACACTTTGAACGAAGAGACTCTAAAATATCCATCTACCCCGACTACACCCGGAAAGTCCAGAGGGAGAGAAACTCATTCGTCCCAATCAAAGCGCGGCTCAGACACCTGAATTTGAAATACATACTGTTATACCCCTCAAGACTGAAGGTGATTCACAAGGGCCAAGCGATTTTTCTAGAGACCCCCGCAGCCGCCAACATGTGGCTGGAAGACAACAACCTGGCAGAGGGGAAAGACACAGCCTTCGGAAGAGTAACGAGCCCCCGTCGCAATCGACCGAAGCTTGGAATGGCTCATGGCTCACAAGGCCAACACATGAACAAGGCAAACTAAAACCAAGGCGGTAAAACCACACAACAGTCAGCTATATAGATGTGGCCCTCGCTCGGCCCCAAGCCAGACACAGGGCCCAACCCCCACGAACAGTTCAAGGCAGGCCAGTTGCCTGACCGACCTTACTCGTGCCCGACACCCGGATGGGTCCAGACGGCACTGGGGCGCCTGAGCACTGAAAGGAACTTGTAGTTGCTGGGCGCACCAGTTCAAGTTATGTTAATTGTTTTGTTAGTTATGCAGTCTTCAAAACACCAAGCAGGGAAAGGCGTGTGGCCAGTCGACCTCGGAGACCAGAGACGAGGGAACACCGAAACCTGGGCAAGGAACCTCAAAGCCAGGGGCAACAGCTCCCCCGGGAAATCTGGGGTGAACGGATTGTAGAGACCAAATTATCATCGCAATGGCATCTCAACTCAGGGTGATGACGTGGAATGTTAGGGGAATGGGCACATATTTGAGAAGGAACCGGATCCATTCCTACCTGCGAAGGAAAAAGATCTCGATTGCAATGCTTCAAGAGACCCATTTTATGGATGAAGCCACATCCAAACTGTCCGAACGATGGGGAGGGACCGGTAGAGGGGCACCATATTCCAAGTTCGCCAGAGGAGTATTCACGTGGATAAACCCAACAGTGCCATTCCAACTACTGGACTACAAAGCCGATAAAGAGGGTAGATACCTAATAATGTGGGGAACTATCGAATGCACGACCGTATGCCTGGTAAACTCATACCTACCACAACACGGAATACCCTCACACCTCAAAATGTTAAGCTCTAAAAGAATACTCTGTAGAGAGGGAGCTTTCATATGGGGAGGCGATTTCAATTGCATCAGGAACGGAACTATGGACAGATCAGACCCCCCACGCCACCTAAAGAACACCGCAGCCAACGCACTAAACAGTATAATAGAACAACTCGACCTAGTGGACATCTGGAGAGAACAACACTGCACTGAGAGGAGCTACTCCTACTACTCGGCCACACACAAGATCCACACAAGAATAGATTATCTGCTAATAGACCGAGAGCTGGCACAACAGGTGGAATCCACAACGTACCTAGGCAGATCCATCTCGGATCACTCCCGCTGGTCATGCAATGGACACTTAGAGGACCCAGATCACCAATCCCACTATGGCGAATGCCAGCGGCAGCACTCACAGATCAGTCATTCAAGGAGGAACTTGGAACCAAACTGGAAGACTACCTAGACATTAATAAAGGCTCAGTGACAAGTTGGGGCACACTATGGGAAGCCATGAAAGTAGTAACAAGGGGAGAGGTGATATCTGGAGCGGGAGGCATCCGCAAACACTTGAAAATGGAACGAGAAGACCTGGAAACTAAGATCACACATCTGGAATCCGAAATCGATGTCTCACCGGACACTGAGACAAAACTAAGAGAAACTCGGGAGGAATGCTTTTCCGCCTGGAACAGATTGTCTAAATTCGACTACGCAACTTACACAGCGAAGGCACACAAAGAAGCGGACAAGCCTGGCAGAATGTTGGCCTGGCTTTGCAAACGCGAGTTCCCACGACACCTCCCAACAGAGATTACAGATGAAAAGGGGGTAAACCCATATGACCCAGCAAGATATCAATCGTGCATTTGCCGATTTCTACTCTAAACTGTACGCACAAGACACAATAATACCAGTGGAGGACATAAGAGCCACCCTAGAGGAAATAGAGCTCCCAAGATTGTCGGAAGACCAAAGAGAACTATTAGACGTCGAGATCACCGTGGAGGACGTGACAGATGTGATAAGATCGCTAGCTACATGCAAGGCCCCAGGGAGTGACGGACTTCCGTCAGAATTCTACAAAGCGTATGAAGCTACCCTCACCCCGGTCCTGCACGAGAGGAATATGGAGGCATACGAAAATGGAATCTTACCCAACTCCATGAAAGAAACAATAATCATTCCCATACTTAAGCCCAACAAACCTACCAACAAGTGCGATTCATACCGCCCAATTGCAATGCTAAACTATGATAGTAAGATCCTGACTACAATCCTGGCCAAGAGGCTGGCGAGGGTGGTGGGAACCCTGATCCATGAAGACCAGAACGGCTTTGTTCCAGGACGCAACACCACAGCAAACCTGAGGAGACTTCAACACATTGTGGCGGAGACCTACGACAGAGACGAAGACTTAGCGGTGCTATCGCTCGATGCCATAAAAGCCTTCGATTCCATCTACTGGGAATTGCTGATTGAGGTGTTAAGAGAGTTTGGCTTTGGCGAAGGCTTTGTGCGATGGGTCGAGGTGCTATACAACTCACCGGTATCGAGAGTAAAGACTGGAGGAGCGGTCTCTGAATCCTGGGCGATACAGCGGGGCACTAGACAAGGATGCCTGCTATCTCCGATGTTATACATCCTAGGCCTGGAACCAGTGGCCATTTACTTCAGAAAACAGCACTTTGATGCGGGTATCAGGCTGGGCAATGATCACTCCATAATATCCTTGTACGCGGATGACGTTCTCCTATACTTGAGGGACCCACAGCTCAATGCACGAGTCGCGCTAGACATCCTAGACAATTATGCCCGATACTCCGGGATTGAATTTAGCAGGCCGAAATCCTGTGCGTTCCCACTAGCAAGGCTCAGGAGCTTGGACAACTCCGAATTACCAGATGTCGGGGTGAAATGGCAACCGGAGGTATTTAGGTACCTAGGTGTTGACCTGAGCCACACCCCCGAGCTCACACACGAACATAACACGGAAAAAGCGATAAAAGGCCTCCGCCGAAGTCTTGGTCGAAGCTTCCGTTCGCAATGATGGGCAGAGCAGCAATTGTCAAAATGATAATCCCCCCCGACTCTTATACTACTTCGTGAATGTTTGCCACTACTTCAGACCTCCTTTCTTCAAAAAACTGGAATCTTTAATCAAGGACTTCATATGGGGGCCACCCAGACATAAACTCTCCTTAGCCATACTCACGCTCCTGTACAAAGAGGGAGGGATACAACTACCAGACCTCCAAAGATACTATCTAGCTGCACAACTCAGTCATGTGACTAAATGGCTCTCCGATGATCCGTCTGCTGAATCGGGGCTGCTGCGGCAATCATCCTCCAAGCTATTCCCCATGGAGATACTTTGGAACCCGATGAAACAACCATCTGACATCCCCATGATAGTAACCCTGGGCAGGCAGGTATGGGCTAGAACCTGCTTCCTCCGACAACTGAAACACCCCTACACTCCCAACAACCCCATCCTGGCCGATGCCTGCAAAACACAGACGGATCTCGCGACGGCCAGAAACTAGGAAAGAGCCGGAATCTACACATGGGGCGATATGTACGAAGAGGGCACATTCATAGAACTAGAATCGCTACAAGCAAACAAAGGAATCACGAGTGGCCAATTTCTGTGGTACCATCGCCTTAAGACAACTGCCAAAAAAAATGGACAATGTGGCCAGAGAAACCCGCCCCAGATCCCCTCCTCCAGGAAAAGTATGACCTAGCTGACGGCTGGAAACCGGTGTCCCGCCTATACAACAAACTGATCGACAGACCCAACCCGAAAAGCAAGCCACTGAGACAAAAATGGGAAACCGAGCTGGAAATCACACTATCAGATAACGCATGGGAGCAAATATTACTATAGCCCAAAGAAGTGTCAAGAAACACCAGATTCAAACAGATCCAGCTGAATGTCTTATATAGAACGTACATGACCCCATCGAGAGTGGCTACCTTCAACAAACAGGTATCCCCACAATGCCCCTGGTGCGGAAACAACAAAGCTGACATGATCCATATGTTCTGGACTTGCACCAAAACGGCAAAATTCTGGTCCATGGTGAAAAACACCTGCACGAATGCTGGCCTAACCAGATACGAGTGGAACCCAAAAGAATGCTTATTAGGGGCCCATCCCAGACTGAGAAAGTACAAACACCTATTCAAACTAATGGACTTAGCCTGCATTCTCGCAAAGAGATCCATAGCAATGGCCTGGAAGTCACCGGGTGGTCCGAGGCATGAACGATGGCTTAAAGACCTAGAAAGATGGACGGAAGCTGAGACCAGAGCCTGGCAGGAGGGAATCAACACAGGAGGCGACAATGCCAATGACACCCTAGAATCATGGAAAGCTCTGCTGCGCGACATACAGTACGCCGCGGACCATAAACCCCTCTGAAAATGCACCCCTAACAGCAAGTTGACGAAGAACCACCCGTGAGATGGAAACCCTTTGAAACCAACCCCTTCTGGCGTCGGATTCGCTGGACACCTGCCCCCTCCTCACTCAAATCGACAAGAACTTCACACTGCAACAGGAAGACTGCATTGGTTATCTGTTTGTTTGTTACGTTGATATCTGTTAATTATTAAAGCATATGTATTTGCACAAATGCTAATAAAATACTTTACAAAAAAAAAAATAGGTGGCCCTTTGATGGGGCCGGAGTCACCTTCAGGCGCCCACGCCAGGAAGTCATTTTCAGCATGACCACAGCCAATCAGGCGGACCGCAAGGAAGCAGATAGTGTGGATCAGCTGGCTGATGAAACCACGGCGGCCATGATGGAAAAAGGCCCTGCTGACAAATCGGGATGCAGCTTCATGCGGGTACAGGAGCTCAGGACAGGATGTAGAAGCCCAATGGTAGAATAGATAAGAGGCCCATACAGGGACAACACAGGCCCTTAAATGTGGCTCTTTGAGGGCCAGGAAGTAGTTTTCAGCATGACCACAGCCAATCAGCATAGTGTGGATCTGCTTGCTGGTAAAACCATGGTGGCCATGATGGAAAAGTCGACACGCAGCTCCACGCGGGCACAGGAGCTCATGGCAGGATGTAGAAGCCCAAAGGTAGAATAGATAAGAGGAAGACCAAGAATCAGGCGGAAATATAACTTTGGGCGTGTCTCATTGGCTGGCTGTGTCCCAGCCTGGCGCACTTATAAATGGGTGGCGGACAATTGAAACAAAATTACGAACCAGCTACGGTGCAGACGTACACCCTGCATTTGTGTGGGATTGTGTGTGATATTTCTATCCTTTTTCTGCTGTTGTCGTATATAATTTTATTTTTTTTTGATCTGTGTGTGTGGCTTTTTTCCTGCTGTTCTGGTTATGTCAAATGTTATTTTTGTTTCCTATGTATGTTTGGTGGTTTTTGTCTGGCGAAGACCCTTTTCGTTGCGTTAGAGGAGGACAGTATAGCAGCGTTGACTCTTTCTCCCGGAATAGGGATAAAAAAGGAAAATGATGTCAAACATTGAAATAAAAAGGCAGCACCAGGCTTGAGCAGCAGTGACTTCTGGCGCCAGCCTTATGTTGTCTATGTTAGCCAAGGAGAAGGACACAATGAGCCAAAAGACTCTATAGAGGATAACTCAAGAGTGTCCCTAGAGGCAACAGAAAACACAGCACACACATTAACAATAGGAGTTATTTCCAGTTCATACACCGTCCCCAAACACATGATTTATAATTGGAGTACACTGTCTATTCACTAGGGGCCAACAGATAAGGACACCTGTGATACTTCCTAAAACCACGCATGGGCACAAGCTGCCAAACAAGGCCAAATACAAAGAGATCGCCTGGGCCCAGGGCCTAGTAATGAGGGATGGTAACTTCTTTAATGAATAGAAGACAGTCCATGGACCTCTCTCCCCCTGCTTGCAGTCTGGCGCATACCTTGAGACCTGTCAAATGTCCAAGGTTGGCTAGCAAGAAGCTAACCAATCAAATTCCTTAGTGCCATGCTGCCCACCACGTAGTAGGACAGCCAATTGTTTTTCTTAGAAATTATGTACTTTTATCAATATTGGGGTGGTCTCAGGAGGAGCCATCAGATTTAGTTAAACCAATCAAAAGTGTAACCCACATATGATCTACATGTACTGAATATCAGTAACCTATCCCCATTCCCTGTAGGTTTTGTAAAATTGTGACGATGTATTACACCATATATGACATGCCCAACATACTTAAAGTGTTGTTTTGCATGTTTCAGACGAGAGCCCTGAGAAGTATATGCTTGTATTCTGTCCCTGCTTTATTTGAATGATAATAAAGCTGACCTTTGCATTGCACTTTGTCTACTTCATCACTGAGATTGGTTTGGAGTAATTCCAGTACCTTTGGCATACCTGGAACTGCTGTGCCCGTTTAACATATGGCAGCAGAGGATCGAGTTGGCTCAGTGTCGTTGGATTGTCGAGAAGTCCCCACCGCGTCCCCTGGGGGCTACCTATGGAGAGCGGGAACACGTGCAACAGATAAGAGTCAACAGCGGCCCCCTTCCAGAAAATCGTGTCTGTTTCTCGCAGGCCACCCGTAGGGCATGGGGGGTCACAGGCTGATAGGGGAGACTCGACGCCGAAGACCATCAACAGATCCGTGGATGTATGACATTGGCAAGGCAAAACGGGGAGGGAATCTTTGTATATTGGGGATATTGTGATGAAATAAGATAAACGAGATAGCTTTTTGCAAGGGCCAGGAAAGACTACATAGTAAACCTCATTCCGCGGTAGAAATAAAAAAGAGATGGGTAACCTCACCAGGAGTTGAGAAGACAGCTGTATTGTACTGCATTTTATTGTGTAGTGACTGCTGGTGCCAGCCTCATGTTGTAAAATAGCTAAGCCCTGGAAGAAGGGTTTTTTTGTGTATTTGTGGAGGACGTAAAGTGGTGGTGTGTACAGAAAGTGGTGTCCAGTGTTGAAGCAGCGAAGTTGGGCTGCTCGGACCATGAGTGGCATTTGTGGAGCTACTTAGAAGATTTGAAGGCCAGCGAGGTGGGGCTGCTCGAAGGTAGGGTGGCATTTTGTGGTGCTGTTTGGAAGAACTGGGTGACGCAGGAGGCATGGTCTCTGAGAGAGACACAGAAAGTATTACATTGTTGGAAAAATATTGTGGGGAGGAGGTTTGAAAGGGAGAAAAAGGGTTAACGAGAATTAAAGTAAGGTTTGTTGAGTATCGATAAGTGTCATGCCGCCCATCAGGTAGTAGGCCAGTCAATTGTTTTTCTTAGATATTATGTACTTTTGCCTTTATCAATATTGGGGTGGTCTCAGGAGGAGCCATCAGATTTAGTTAACCCAATCAACTGTTTAACCTATATACAATCTATGAGCCTCATTACGACCCAGGCGGTAAGTTACCGCCTGGGTCGTACCCTTACCACCATGGCGTAAACTACATTTATGCCATGGTGGTTGGCGGATTTACCGCCCCATTCCAAGGTGAGTGGGGCGGTAAATCCCCATTTCCCATTTTACCCTTCCCCATTCCCATTTTCGCCCCATAGGGCATAATGGGAATGGGGAAAGGCGATAATTACGGCACCGTAAATTACGGTGCCGTAATTATCGCCAAGGTCCCTTTGCGGCATGGATTCTAACGGCTGCAAAAAGCAGCCGTTAAAAGCCATCCCGCAAAGGGAACCTTGTAATCAGGGTTAAGGGTCGGCGCCGTTTACGGCGCCGTAAACCCCTTAACGCCTGAGTCAGAATGAGGGCCTATATGTAGTCAATCCCAGTAACCTACCCCATTCCCCGTAGGTTTTGTAAAATTGTGACGATGTATGATGCCATAAATGATGCATCGAAGGGACTTAAAGTGTTGTTTCACATGTATTAGACTAGAGCCTCAAGACTTACATGCTTGTATGCTGTCACTGCTTTATTTGGATGATAATAAAGCTGAACTTTGCCTTGCAATTTGTGTACTTTGTCATTGAGATTGGTTTGGAGTAATTCCAGTACCTCTGCAATACCTGGGACTGGGACTGCTGGGCCCGTTTAACATACAAATAACCAGTGATCACCCAAAGCCCACTAACTACTTCTTCTCTCTCTCACGTAACCCACACTCCTCACCTACATCACATGCCCAGTGGGCTAGTGAATGAACCCACCAAAAGACGCAAACCACACATCACTCTAGACAAGTTACAAACCCAACCACCTCAGACAGCACACAATTCAAACACTGGATGCCGCCCTTCCGGTTCCAACAAGCCCAGTTTACAAAACAAAGCACACCCAGAAAGCTCAAACGTACAGATGTACAGATGCCAGTTACTCCTGGTTCTGAATGCATCAACAGATGAGCACAACGTCTATCATATCCCTCTCTCCTTCACTAACCAGCCGTACCCACTTTTCCTTGCAGAGCCCCGTGAATGTCTGGAGACCATGAAAATGGCAGTGGTGCATGGTATAAGTCAACATAACACAACATAACATAACATGATACTGTACGAAAACATGCCCATACTGGTTGCACCAATCTACACCCTTTTAAGGACACTCATCAATTTTACTTTGCCATAAAGTCTGTAAAATTTCTATGCCCCTGTAAAACAATATGCCTTCTGGCTGCAACAATGTAGGCCAGTAAGAACACTCATCATGTTGACTTTACCTAAAATGGAAGTAGTTCATGTCAATCTAAGAAAACATGTCCATAGTGGCTGTTTCAATGTAGGCCAGCATGCCATTGTAAGAGCACTCATCAAGTTGGCTTAATCCATAATGCCAGTAAAAATATCATGCCACTGTGAAAACCCATAATGACTGCTGCCATGTAACCCCATGTAAGAACACTCTTCATGTTCACTTTAATCATAATGCCAGTAAAATTCCATGGCACTGTAAACATTATCTGAGCCTCATACGCCAGAGTAGGAAACCTCCCCAAATGATAAGACATTCAGGTCAATCAATATGTCTCTTAACATGCATCTATATGGATTAGAATATATTCATGCTTATAATATGATTAAAAATAGGTATTATAATAATGTATCACAAAATACATAAAACAGAAAATATACAGTACAAATGCATAAACATGCTCACAACTTCAAATCTAAACTACATTACATGTGCTCTAGGAATAAACACAGTCTCATGTACGGTTGTAGTGTCAAATATCCTATTTCACATCCGAGCTCTAGAAGCTGTCAACATTTCCCACAGCTCTCAGTACTGTTAAAGTGTCCAGTTTCTTATTTCTCATCACAGCTTTTACGTGCTGTTGATATGTCCCAACATACGTATGTTTCTGTCCACTTAGCGCTCATCTGCTGGACATTCTTCAGGGGATGAGATTTCTAGTGGTTTTCGTCAAAACTCTCAAGCAACCTTTTTTTCTTTTCTTTTTAATGTTAAAAGAACGTCCTTGGAGATTCCAAGATGGCTGCAGACGCTAGATAGACGTGTAGACGGCGGGTCCCAAGTCCGTGGCAAACACAAGGCGGGTCCACCACCCTCAGAGCATTGGCAATAAGAGCAGAACAGGAAGGAAGCAAATGGAGCCCTCAGAGCGGATCGAGAAGGCAGGGGAAGATTGAAAATCGAGGTGCCAGGCAAGGCCACGAAGAGAGAGGCGACGGTGCCGGGCCACAAGGTGCAGTGCGGCAAGGAAGTGGAGGACACGATCGGGCTGCAGGAGGAAGACCGAAGGTGAAGGAGTGAGGAGCGCCCTGGCTGAAAGTCACGCACCGGAGGACAGTTTACAGGCCCACCGAGAAAAGAGCCGCAGAGGAGGGGGTGCACCCAAGCCGACAACCCAACAAGCAGAGACAACCACAGAGGTGAAGAGGAGCTGACCTGGAGGAGCGCTGACAAGTTGCACGCCAGGACTTATTTATGAGGGGTTTCCTACAGGAACTGGAGGAATTCATAAAGGGCCACATAATTCTGATGGGGGACCTCAACATGGCGTGGCATAAGGACCGTGACAGGTCAACGGAGGGAGGACCGGGAAGTGGAGCAGTAGCATTGGCCCTTCTGCAAGATAGGTTTGAGAGTATTGGACTAAGCTGCAAATGGAGGATATGGAAAATAGGTCCCGGAATTTCTTATTAAAAAAACGTTTATTTTATGTGATGCCTTATGCATGCTCATTGTAAACCCACTCCAGTTTATCTAAGTTTGGAATTAAAATACTTAACTTATGAAGACATCCTTGTCATTTAACCACATTTAATTGATTAAGTTTGTCTATGTACTTTACTCACAATTAAAGTAACTTTTGCCCTCCAGAAGGAAGGACATGTGTCATGCAGAGAGTGCAAACAGCTACTGGTAGTACAGATTGCCCTGCATAAGGAATGCCATGGGTCATGCAGTAGGTGCACACAGCGACCGGTTGTAGAGATTGCACTGCGTAAGGAAGGACATTCGTCATGCAGAGGGTGCACACACTCTGCCGATAGTACAGATTGCCCTATATCAGGAAGAAAATGTGTCATGCAGAGGGTGCACAAAGCTGCCAGTAGCAGAGATTGCCCTGCATAAGAAAGGACATGCAACATGCAGAGGGTGCACACACTCTGCCCATAGTACAGATTGCCCTGCATAAGAACGGAAATGCATCATGCAGAGGGTGCTCACAGCTGTCAGCAGTAGAGATTGCCTTGCATAAGAAAGG
Organism: Ambystoma mexicanum; assembly: GCF_040938575.1. Classification (NCBI taxonomy): domain Eukaryota; kingdom Metazoa; phylum Chordata; class Amphibia; order Caudata; family Ambystomatidae; genus Ambystoma; species Ambystoma mexicanum. Next base: position 19,598,062 of record NC_090926.1, read on the forward strand.
AAATCAAGTAAAACAAGATACTGGTCAATATTGAATGCAAAATAGATTCCTTGCCCTTGAACAACGCTGGGTAAATAGATTATGAACCCATGAACCAGGTCCCAATGAAGAAATAAAATGGCCTATATTGTTACAGTAACACATATATTACAACTAAATATCAGTTTACACTTTTTGGCTAGAGGTGCCTTGGAGTAAAACTGTAGTTATGCATGTAACTATATTTTCAGTAGGTACAGATGAGCCTAACATTGGCTTTCCTGAAATCATGGCCAGTATCGTGCATTGTAGTTTAATCACAAACCATGTGTACTTCTTTTTGGACCTTCTTAGGGCACGGGTACTAATATGTGGTTACCAGGGATTGAAATTTCTTCTATTTTACTATCAGCTAGTCACGGTTGTCCACCGATAGAGATATAATCTCTTTTTTTTAAAACATTTTTTATTGAGTTTTGAAACAACATCAATCAAACTGGTTATCATCATTGATACAGTACTCAACATTTTCTCATAAATCCCCTTCCTTTCCCTCCCTCCCTACCAAGACCACAATCTGCCCTGTGAGTCTGCCACTGCCAGGCGCCGGTTGCGGGCTACTTGCTTCATCCGTGGTAGTATCGTCTTTCCTTGGAAAGAATAGCAGCACCGTGAGAACCACCCACTGTTGTAAGTCTTCGCTGATGTCTATTTTCTGTTCACAAAGTGCATTCTCCCATGCCCCTGATTCCGCTGTCACCCACTTGTGGAGGTATTCCCACCACAGTGCCACACTTGGCTTCTTTGTATCTTTCCACCCCATGGCGATGCACCTCTTTGCCAGTATGTACATCAACTCCTTTACCTTGTTCAGTGGTTTGCTCTTCCGGATTTTTTTATATCTACCCAGGATGCACGCTGCCGGGGTTTGTACGTCTAGGTCAATGTTTGCTTTTGCCACCTTTGCAGCTATCTGTGCCCAGAAGGATTGTATTACCCGGCACCTCCAAAACATGTGAGTCATTCCTACTCCTGATTCTCTGCATTTAGGGCATTCTTTAGCTCCTGCCCCCTTGAACCTAGAAATCACTTCCGGTGTAAGGTACGCTCTGCTGGTGATGTAGAACTGTATGAGCTGCAATCTGGCGTTCCTGATACCTTTTTGTGATAGTGAGTTATGGTGTCCCATGCCGTGCCCTCAAATTCCAAGCCCAGTTGTTTTCCTATTTAGTCTTGCATCTGAGCTCATTGTTGGACGTACTGTCCAATAATGTTTCGTAAAGCCTCGAGATTTCATGGGCCCCTTCAGCGACATTTAGTATATTCTCAATATTTTCATGCTCTGTTTTTTGATTCTTGATGTCGGGGCATCTTACCATGAGCCCTTCCACCACTGCCCTGTGAAGCAGGAACTGTCCAGCAGGCAATCCCAAAGTTTCGTACAGTTCAGGAAAGGTCAGGATCCCCTGGTCATTAACTAGATCTCCCAATGTGGCTACTCCGCAGGGTTCCCACCCAGTTTTTACTTCAATTTGTCCCCAGGGTCTGCCCACCATGGTAGCTGCTAGGGGGGCCTGGGGGGAGATAGGGTCTGTTACCTTCTCCGTCCTACAGACCCGTTTCCAAATCTGGACCCCAAGTTTCACCAAATAGTGGCAGTTTTGTGTTGCGCTAGCCGGGGCCCAGAGCAGATCCCTAAGGAGCATTTGCGGGATGGCTGGTTGTAAAAGTCGAGTGTCCGTCGTGATCTCATCCGCCTTCCATTTCACTACGTGTCGCAGTTGTCCTGCCAAGTAATAAAGTTTGAAATTGGGTATTTACAGGCCTCCCTTTTCATAGGGTCTCTGCAGTACTTGTAGTGCGGCTCTGTGCCTGCCTCCTTGCCAGAGGAATCATCTGCAGAGCTTATCTAGGTCCTTAAATAACCGTGGAGGAATGTTGAATGGAACGTTACTAAAGCAGTGAAGCAGTCGGGGCAGTGCCACCATTTTGAGAAGTCCAGCCCTTCCTGCCACTGACAATGGCAATTTACTCCAGAAGTCCACTGATTTCTATAGGCCCTCTCTGGCTCTCACCGTGTTCAGAGTGTGTTCAGTCTTGGGGTTACGGTGGATGGTGATACCCAAGTATTTGAAGGAGGTGGTCTTCCATTGGACGGCCACTGGCAGGAGACTCTCCATTCCCTCCTCTCCCAGGGCAGGTAGGGGAAAGAGTGACTTTTCTTTATCAATTTGGATCCCTGTGTATCTGTAGAACCCATCTAGTGTCTCCAATATATATGGTAATATGTGTTTGGGATTGTTCAGATATAGTAGGGTGTCATCTGCGTACATTGACACCAATGAGTTAGCCCGTCTATTACAATGCCCCCATCTTCATATTCCTGTCGTATATAAGAGGTATCGGTTCAATGGCTATGATATATAACATGGGGGAAAGTGGGCATCCCTGTCGTGTGCCCCTGTGTAGCTGCCATTTATCGGAGTATGTTTTATCAGTGTGCACCCTAATTTTCTGGGTCTGCCATTAGTACTGTATATGACATGGTGTAGTTTACGCAGGTTTTCGGAACTGGTCCGCCCTGGCACATAACCCGTCTGATCTTGGTGGATCAATAGGGGGATCACTTTACGCAGTCTCCTTGCCAGAAGTGCTGTCAGAATCTTGTCTTGATTTAACATGGACAAGGGCCTGTACAAGCTGCACTCCTCCCCATCGCTCCCAGGTTTTAGTAGTGGGACAATTACAGCCTCCCTCATGGATTCAGGGAGGGTACCTACTTCGTACGTTGCATTAAAGACTTTGGCTAGGAGTGGTGCTAAGATGTCTACATATGCTTTGTAGAACTCTCCTGGGAGCCTGTCGATTCCGGGTGCTTTCCCAGTCGGCAGGGATCTGATGGTGGCAAGAACCTCATCTGGAGTAATGGGCTCATCCAGGGCATCAGCCATTTGTGCATCTAATTTGGGTAGTTTGATGATGTCAAGGACATCATCTATTTCGGTATCTGTGGGCCAAGGGGTGCTGGCATAGAGATCCTGGTAGAACCCAGAGAAGACCAAGTTAATTTCGGTTTGTCCGTGTACTACGCCACCCTCCGGGTCACGGCCACTGCATATGGGTGCCCTAGGGGCTTCTCGCTTATATAGCCAAGCCAATAATTTCCCTGGTTTGCCACCAAGTGCATGGCTCCTTTCAATATGCTTCGTGTAGCTGAGTTTTCCCAGTTTTTCCCAGTATGTCAAGCAAGCTTGCCTAAGCTCCACTTCTTTTTTCCAGTGTTCAGGGTTTGTTCTAGCCCCCACTTCAAGTTCTCTCAATTCCTTTTCGCTCTGTGCTAAAGAGGATTCAATTGACTTTTGGGCTCCCCCCCCGGCAGCAATCATTTCTCCCCTTATAACGACCTTGTATGCCTCCCAAACTGTGCCAACGTGTCGCACATTATCCTCATTTATCAGCCAGAATTCCTGCATGCTTTATCTGATCTGTTCACAAAAGGCTGTATCTCTCCAGCTCTGAAATCGCTCCTCTGGCTCCCAGTGGATGCAAGGATTAAATTCAAAACCCTCTGCATTGTCCACAAGGCTTTCTGGGGACTGGGTCCAAAATACCTTCAGCTATCCCTCCGCAAATACCTCCCCTCTTGAGCTCTTCGCTCCTCTACCTCCAACTCCCTCAGGGTCAGTCGTTTTTCAAAGAAACGAGCTGGGGGTAGATCTCTGTCTTCGGCTGGGGCCTCAATCTGGAACAGCCTCCCTGACACTCTAAAACTTGAGGAAAACCATCTCCGGTTCCAGAAGCACCTCAAGACCTTCCTCTGCCTTCGCTCCCCCTCTCCCCTGCTGATCGGTTCTCTCTTGGCACTGTGTACCTGGCCACCCTCTGTCCTTCGGGCCCAGGTACCTGCTCACCCTGCCACCCTCCTGCACTGCCTCCGGGCCACCCCTTGCACTGGGGTCTGTATCTGTACCCATACAGCACCCCCTTTTTCTTCCTGCACTTATCAGACCGACCCTGTCTGCTGCCTTAAACCTAGCACTTGCAAATTGCTGGCTGCATTACCACTGTTTGTTGGCTTTATTATTTATTTATTGTTATTTATCTGTTTCTCCTCTGCTTCGCACTTTCCACTTCTCCCTCCTTCCATGCACTTTTCCCCTACCCCTCTCCCATACACTTGCGCGTTCTCAATGTCACTGGGCCTAGTAAGATCGCTGTTTTGTTCTCCCCTGTTACCCTCCCTTGCCTTGTCGTGCTCTGAAACACTTGTGTACGAGCGCGATAGAAATAAAATATCAATCAATCAATCAAACAAGGCCTCACTTCTAAGCCTCCATACTGGTATGGGGGGTCTGGGTGCAAACACGATCCAAGTGGCCAGGAGTGGGGCGTGATCTGATAGAACCCTGGCTAAGTAGTGTGCGTCTCCAAACATAGCTTGTTGTTCTTCGCTCACAAATATATAGTCAAGCCTAATATAGACGGCATGCGGGGGAGAATAAAATGAGTACTCTCTGTTTTCAGGATGCTGCTCCCTCCATAGGTCTTTTAGTTTAAACTGTTGTGTCAGTGCAGCTAATATTTTAGCGGGTGGGGATGGGCGGGTATGTTTATTATCTGATCTGTCTTTACAGGGATCCATGGTGCAATTGTGATCTCCACCCCATATCATGGTACTGTCTCTGAAAGGGCTCAGCCGTTTGTAAAGCGAGTGGAAAAAATCTGTGGCGTCGTGATTGGGGGCATAAGTGTTAATTAAACAGGCCTCCTTCCCTTCAAAGGTTCCATGTAACAAGGCCATCCTTCCTTCGTTATCAGTTTTCGAGGTGATGGCTTTAAGGGTTTATAGTGATAATACCGAAATACAAAAATCTCGAAACCAAAAATCTCGAAAAAAAAGGCCGAAAAAAAAAATATCGATTTTTTTTATGACGGTTTTTTTTCAAAATGGGGGGGTTCCCCCCCAACCCCCCTTTTTATTTTTTTATTTTAACCCTTTTTTTTACTTACCTGACCCCAAAAACACATAAATAAATAAATAAATAATTCAATTTTTTTTTTCGAGATTTTTGTCATTCGGTATTATGTTTTCGGCCTTTTGACTGACCACCGGCTTTAAGAGGGATGTTTGGATCAACCCAGATCAGGAATCCCCTGGCGTAAGTGGAGTATGTGGAGCCTATCAATGTACCTCTCCAGGTCCTGGCCAATGCGGCTTGTTTGCGTGTGTCTAGGAGGGTCTCCTGTAGCAGGGCGATTCCGACCTTATTCCATTTTATGTGTGCATGGATTCAGCTTTGCTTGACAAAACTGTTCATTCCTCTGACATTCCATGTCATAATTCTGATTTTTTCAGCCATAGTGTATGGAAACCCAAGTGTTTTTGTGGGTGGAGAATCTGGTGGCGTCTCGTCCGGTTTTGACAGTCATTGAAGCTCTAGGTGGTCTAGTCTTTTTCTTTTTTGTTCCCCCAACCGTTGTACCAACTCCCAGTTGCCCTCCCTCCCCCAACTTCAAACTGCCCTGTAACAAAAAGTGTCCAGCGGGGTTTCCCCCATTACGACTGTCCCATTTCTGCTCCATTTGACCCTGTACAAGTCTCCTGGTGCCCTACGGGCAGATTAACTATACCAAAGTAGCTTGTGGGGGCTGAAAAGGTCCGTTATTGTCTGCTCTCAATGGGGAGCAGGCCATCTCCAGCATGGCTCCAGTAAAGTATCAATCCTGCTGTGCGTGGACATGGATTCTGTCCATTATTTATGTGAACTTGATCTGGTCCTTAAGGTTATAGAACTTGCCTTGCATGTGACCTCACCAGGCGGTCTTAGCGTGCGCTGCATCCTTTTGCCTCAAGATCCTGGATCTGTTCTCCGTCCATCCATTCTCTGGCTTCAGCTGGTGTCTCGAAGAGAAGCGCCCGATTGTTGTGCAGCACTTTCAATCCCGCAGGGTATAGGAGCATGTATCGTAGACCTGCCTTTTTCAATCTTGCTTTCGTGTAGATGAATTGTGCCCTCTTCATTTGGACTTGAAAGGTGTAATCAGGATATATGACAATCTTCGCCGAGTCTGTTTGGATCTGGCCTCCCGTTCTTGAAAAGGCCAAAATTGTTTCCCTATCTTTATAATTGAGCACTTTAGCAATCACCGGCCTGGGCGGAGCCCCTGGCGTAGGCCGTTTAGTGAGGGATCTGTGGGCTCTTTCAGTAGTAAATCCCTGTGAAAGTTTAAGCGCTCCGATCTCTTGTATCAGAAGTTTCTCCACATAGTTAGTGGGATCAGTTCCCTCAATTCCCTCGGGCAGGCCCAAGATCCTAATGTTATTGTGGCATGCCCGCCCCTCAGCTTCTTCGGTCCTATCTTCTAAGTGCTTTAACTTTTGTGACAATTCATCAATATCCTTCAAAAGCCGTGTTTGAGTCTCTATGTTTTCTCGAACCTGGGTTTCAAGCACCTCTGTCCATCCAGCGATATTGTAGACATCCAGTCGCAACAGATCCAAGTCTATTGCCACTGCATCAATTTTGTTCTCTAATGTTGTCTGAAGCTTCCTGATGGCCTCTAGGATCTATGAGTTGCCCGGTTCAGCCGTAGTTTCAGAAGTAATGGGCAGCGCCTCCACAACACCTCTAGTGATGGCTTCAGGTCTTGTTGGCCCTCCGGCCGCAAAGGTTTCCATAGTGGTCTGCTTTTGTTTGTCTTTTGCCCCCTTTGAGGACATTAGACCGAAGGCAACGGGCATGATAGGTTCCGAGTGGTGCGGTGCGTCCCTTGCAAGTGCAGCGCAGCTGGAAGGCAGCGTCGTCTCCCCTCACTCGTTGTGGGTGCTACCGTAGTAATGGTGCCATGCAGTGATGCCCTTATAGCTCTGGGGTGCTGGGTGTCATCCAGTATGACTCCCCTAGACTGAGCTGTGCTTGTGGTGTGGATCTACGTTGCGGTTTTGAATCTCACCGTTGTGTTGATGTAGGTTCTGCCCTTCCAGCAAGGCGTCCATGCGCCAGTGCCATGTGCATCAAGAAAGTCAGCCGCGCTCTGTGTGCGGGCCTGTCTCGTGGTGGACTGGCCTCTAATTCACGTGCACCAGCACCTAGCACAGGGCTAATGTATCATGCAGGTATTCAAATGCTTTATTCAATTTCAGTTTAGGTGGGTAGTCAATTTAGGCGTACAGGCAACCCGCGCAGCCGGGCCGCATTGGTCCACGTATGCCCCAGTGCCCGCTATGCCTGCTTTGAATGTCTGGGAAAAGCCCTGTTCCCACAAAGGCAAAGACTCGGCTTCGGCTGACCACTTTGCCTGTTCGGTGCTGTGGGGCAGGAAGCGCCGGCTCTAGCACCAGTTCCCCCCCGCCTTCACACACTCCACCACTCAAAGTCCACAGCGCCGATCCTGCCCAGCCGGTGTGTGCGCCCAGTCATTCCGCTATAGGGCTACCCCAAATGGGGATCGCCAGCCCCACTGTGGCACAGGCACCAACGCCACTACCTCGTCAGTATTGTGAAGAGAGCAGCGGGGGGGCCCACTGTGCCCTCAGGGTATAGGGGTGTAGTTATCCAGCTGGGCCTCTCCTCCCCACTAGCTCCTCCCCTTGCGCCAGTGGCTTGGCCAGGTCTCCTCCACCCACGATGCTCTGGTTCTGCGGTCACGGCGCCGCTGCAGCTTCTCCTTCGGGTCCGGCCGCCACCCACTGCATCCCAGGCACCGCTCCTCCGAGGCTCGCCTGCTCCGCCCCTGGTTTTACGCCCAGTGGTCAGACCGCAACACGTCCTCTCCAAATTCCGCCCCCGAGGTCTCTTCAATCGGCGGTCCTCCTACGTGGCTCCATGGTCGCCGGTGCAGGGCAGCACGGCCAGGTGTCCCCTTTCCTGTTCCTACGTCTCGGCTAAAGGCTTAATTGCCCCTCAGCTTGTCAGGGCCCGCCGGCACTGAGCGCAGCGGTCAGGGTCAATTGACACAGCACTGCCTTGGTCTCTCACACCTCGGCCGCATTTTCCGATCGTCTTCCCAGCACAGCTTCTCTCTGTGTTGTACACCGGGTAGGGCACTCCGGGCTGCGAAACTTATGACGGAGCCGCACAATGACCTCTGGAATGGTTTGGGCAAATATTCAGGTGTTTTTGTCTTCAATATAGCTTATTTCAACAGCATATCCTGGTCACATCGAGCAGCTCGCAGAGAGTGCGTCCTTTCTACATGGCGGTTGGCCAAGCCCCCAGAGAGATATAATCTCTCTCAGTTTTTAGTTGAATGACAGGGTTTTCATTAACCTTCATTGCCGGCTGTTAACGTTAAAAGCCTTTTGTGATTGATTTCCCTAACCAACGCAGAAGGCAGTTCTATTCAGACCCCTTCTAACATGGCGGCCACGTTTGTTCAATGCATAAACTCTCTCATGAGGGTTTCACCCAACGTGACTGCTAACGCCCATAGTAGACCAATAGGGCCGGCCAGTAAGCTAACTGTTGCTTGCGGTCGCTGTTACTTCTGGAGGAAATTATTGTACGCTACATCACGACATCGGGACTAATCGCCTGGACACAATTAACCGGGTAAGCAATGCGCGTCGACCCAGGTCCAGAGGGTTTTCAGGGTATGTTGCACGCAGGGAGGTTAGGCCTCCGAGATTGCAGAATACTGCCACGCATCAATAGCCGTCGTTTCTCGCCTGAGTTCTTACATTGGGTTGGTGAGGTCCCCTCCCGCTGGTAACTGCACACTGCATGATTTCAAGCTCTTCACAAATCGGTTCCAGTGAGTGACAATGTGGCTTGCCACCGTTCCCCTTTCTAATTCCCTGACAAGCGCCTAGTTTTGGGCGGCAGACCTGGGGGTCCGGATGGACATTTGGGAGATAACAACCGGTTTTTGTTGTCTTCGTTAAATACCGTCCGGACCCTTCTATCGCTTACATTCATGTATTTGTCCTCACAACCATAGGCCCACATCACTCAATTGATGTTGAAGTGTTTCCTTCTTTAGATGTTAACGATTCACCACGACACAAACAGGGAGAGGTGCTGCAGCGAATTGTCCAGGCAGCACGATATCAAATTAGGAGGTAATTTCATCCATGTATTTGTTCCCCCATTTGGTGTGGGTCCATCAAGCATGTATTTTATCAATGTGTCAGTGAATGCTCTTGGCACAGGACAGCATGTGATTAATTAATCAAGCCACTTTTACTATGGTAGACTGAAGAGCTGATGTCGGGGTTCCAATCCAGACTCAGACTGTCAGTCTGGGTGAGACAATAACCGAGTGACTTTTGCCCTCTTCTCATTGGTGAGGCATTCAGCATTTTTGTATGTTCCTCATTTGAATTGCACACCCCATCTATGTGTGTTGGTTTGTAGATTACATTGTGCAGAAGTACATACGGCCAGGATCTCAGGTTTGTCACTGGGGAGACTGCCACATCGGGACCGCACCATTTGGGTTGCAGACACTACAAAACAGAGACGGATGGGACATTTCCACCGACTGCTGCAACTCCACGGATTAGGCACGCTGGCAGGATTTGGGAGTAATGTTGTCCTTAGGAGCTGAGGAATTGATACCAGCACTACTAGGCTTTCGATGCAGTTCTATACACAATGTGCCTTTTAGGCTTACCCACCACGATGCATAGACTGGTGTTGATAACTGGGAGCATAGGCTTTTGGGCTCTCCATACACTGGCAACTGCTTAGTGACTATGGGTTAACCATGGGCATCTATAGCAGGTCAATAGCTCAGCTGTGTGCATGGTCTATCGATCATTAGGATCCTTAGGACAGACCCACCATATACGGGGGAGCAGCAATAGTTGCTGCGGTGAAGTTGGGAATGATGCATGTATGTTGAGTCACCTTTCATAGTGTTAACCATTCCTATATTAGGAAGTGTCCTTCTTTTGAATTGTCAACTGTGTGCCAGTCATTTGTTTGTGAATGTGAGAGATATAATGGGGCCGGTGTGGGGCTACCACAACCCTTTTCTTTGTTCTTGAATTTAACCACGTTCTTAAACACAACATGAGTTGAAACGTTTTGTGACCTTTTGACATTACTTTTTAAATAGATAAGTAATGCATAAATTGTAATGATGTCTGTAATTAGACACTAATGAAAAACTTCTCTCTTCTTTCATCCCCCTCCCATCCCTTCCCCCTCCGTTTGTCTCCCTCTCTTTCCTTTCTGATGTTGTTAATTCAGATACTCTACTTTCAAATTGGCAACACACACCAATATGATTACAAATGGGTTCTCTTTATGTCCTGAAGATGGCTTTGCTATGAAAACCACACGGATTACTGAGCCGAAACTTGAGTCGACACTTTTTTGTCACAACCTCCAATGGACAACAAATTGGAAAGTTTATATGACGTTTGTGGAGAATCATTGTATCAGAATTAGATATTGATACATGCCAGTATTGTAAAGAATTGGTGTATTTAACGTCAAAATAGCACTTCGCACCTGGGGTCAAATATTAAGACCTACTGTTTTTCTATACATTAATTACCTTGCTCCGTTTGCACAGTATGAATGGACTATGTATGGGAATGAATGTGGTTGGTTTGTATGAGTTATAGCGTTGATCACAGCTGGTTGTGTGTTTTGTATGATTAAAATGTATTGTTGAATCATAGACTTAGCTATGTATTTTGTTTCTCCAAATGTCTTTATTGGCATTTATCACAACAATTTAAACCCCCACCCCCACCCCCCCGAATCCTAGCCCCCCCACTCCGCCCCCTACACCTCTCCCTTGGGACCAGCCTAATCAGTCTGAACAAAATCGGGACCATAAAGACATTTTCTGTCTGTGGTGCCCTTCTGCAGCCTTTCCAGTCTATATCCAAAACCTGGATATTTTGTGGGCATCATTCCTGTACAAAGTCACTTTTCAAAAACGCTTAAGTTTCTCCCCATTCTTTCTGAAATGTTTCCGCCTCTCCTTGAATCTTATAAGTAATCCACATCATAGCTACTATGTCACAGAGTTTACGAAGCCAGCTTACCATCGTAGGTGGTGTTTTTCCTTCCATTCTTTTGCTATTACCATCCAGGCCGCTACGAGCAGGGTTACTAATGTTCTTTTCTGTGCCTTCGATATTGTATATCGTTCTGGTTCTACTAGTCCACACAGGCTCTCTGCTATGGAGAGGGCAGTATCTCTGGTACTATTTCCTGCCGTGCTCCCATAATTGCGGCCCAGAACCCTTTAATCTTGGGACACCCCCACCAGATATGTTTCCAGTCCCCCTGCACCTTTGCACCCCCTCCAACACTCTGCAGAGGCCGAGCTAAACATCCTGCATAATTTACTGGGGTGTGTAATGCCACTGCAGCAACATTTTATACCAGTCCTCCTGTAATTGTAGGGACCTGGTAAATTTACGGATGTTCCTCCATTGCTCTTCCCAGTGTCCAACCGGATCTTTTCCCCCAGAGACTTCTCCCACGCTATTTGTTATGGCCACGTTTTCTGGGCCATGCATTCTTGCAGCTGCCTGTATATGTCTGCCACTAAGAGTTTGTCCCCCGTGTGCGAGGTAATGTGTATCGCAAATTTCATCATTGGCCTTATTACGGCTTGGCGTATTTCCTTCTGTCGTAACCAATGCCTCAGTTGTATCTATTCGAATCTGTCTCCCTCCCCCAACCCCACATGAGACTTGCAATCCTCGAATGACGTTTTACCTCTCCCAAACCATGTCTCTAATCTTTATACACCCCCTTTCTTTCCATCGTGTAAATGCACCCTTCGCCAAGCCCAGGGTAAAATCATGGTTGTCAAACATAGGGGTAAAGGGTGACGGAATCAATGACAATTGTCCCCTTTTGACCCACCTATCCCATATATCACATGTTGTTCTAAGCACCCTGCTGTGCCTGGCACTCTCAGGCCTGTCCTTCCCCTGGATCCAGAGGATTCCCGCTAGGGACCTCCCGCTATCCTCTATCCATCAGAGCCCATATTTTATCCTTGCTATCAGAGAACCATTCACACACCACCCTCAACTGGCTGCATCGTAATATCGATGTAGGTCTGGTACCCCAATGTGATGCTGGAAACGCATTGGAGGGACAGGGCCTCCCTGTCCTTGTCCTGTAGTCCTTTTTCATTTGTGTTCTGTATTGTTTTCTGGCCAGGAGTCCATGTGGGACTCCTGGCAGTGCAGCTCTTCCTGTTTTTGGTTTGGTGTACAGAGCCACGGGAAACCCTTATGGCACCCATGGGTGGGAGTGCAACCCTGTGCCCCCAGTATATGTTTTTGGGCCAGTGTGTGGCCCATAGAGCAGGGTATGGGCTGGTGGTAACTCCATGCTGAATTTGACAGGTGCTCTGAGTATCCTCCATTTTGGGATACCCAGGCCCTGTCATTGGAATCAATTGATTCCTGATAGGAAACAAGATGGCCCCTGTGGCCTCTTGCTTTTCTATTGCCTGTTATGTTGTTTTCCCAAAGTCCTGGGAAGCCCTGGCTCTGTCCCTTCCCCCTGACTAGCTGTTGGGTGGAAGTTCCATATATGGTGTTGTTGGGAAGTCCAGGCCAGACTGGCTGGAGCCTTCCCAGTGACTGCATGTTGTGGGTACACCCTGTGGGTGGGACCAGGGTGAATCGAGTGTGTGACCAATATGCACTTCTTGTCGTGGGTGTCTGGTTTCTGGTATGAGAGACAAAGACTAAGACAGCCCTGCCCAAAACTTGTATGAATGCAGTGTGTAGTGTTGAATGGCTGGGTACTTGTCCCAATCCACATTCCTTGTTGTGAGTGTCTGAGAGGGAGGAATATGGCCTGAATGCATTGTATGCCGGATTGGCTGACTGACTGCATGAATTCCTTCTGTATGAAGCTGAGTCAACACTTGAAGAGTAAATGGAACTGCTTATCCTCGACCCCCAGCTGGAAGAAGGAGAACTGCTGCTGCATTTGCTTCGACCTGATCCGAAAGCTGTTGAGTTCGTCGAGGACTAATCCGAGAGAGGACCTGGCATGACACCCTCTTCCCATGCTACGAGGGATCATCGAGCACGGCCAAACTTTGCTGAAGCTCCCTGGAAGTCAGACCCTCGAAAGGCTGCCGACCGGAGACAGGTACCGCCGAGGAGAACGAAGTGAAGCACCCAGAAATCGATGCCATTGAAGTCCATTGCATTCGACCAGGGCTCGGAGTATCGCCGTAACCGCTGGAGGCCCGTTGAAGCCGTGTTGCCCAGAAGAGGGGAACACTTGACGCTGTGCCGCCGACGACTGGAGCCGTCCGCTCCTTTGCCTAAGACTGTTGAATCGAAGGACTCCCATGTCCGCACCATCGACAGCTTTACCCCGCCGGAGAAAGTCGAGGATGCCGACACGCCGAGGAGAATCTGCCCGTGAGTTTCCCGCCACCCAAAGACCACAAAGACATTGATGACTCGACGCCCTTGTCGGGCCACAGTTCTTCAGAAACTCTTTGCGGTCCTGAACTATCCAACGCTGAGGTGCACTGCACACCTCATCCTTGCAGGACGTCATCGACGAGCACCGGCTGGATCGATGACGGGGTCTCGGCACCCTCAAACTTTTCATTGACGCCAAGTTCACCTTCTTCGACGCCTCTCGACAATCCGTGGCTCCTGATTTAAAGGGAATCACTCAAGAAGGATCCCTTGATGCCTCTTCGAAGATTTCTGCTCTACCAGGTACATTGGGGGGAAGAAACATTATAGAAGGAAATAAGACTTCTAGAACATATATGGACTGGGCTTGTTATATCTCTTTAATTTAAAGGTTGCCCAGGTGGGGGGATCACCACACAGAACTGTGTTTAGTGGTAGGGGCCAGTATTCTGCCAATTGTTCTAACCAACTGCTTTCCTCCTATGTCTAATGTTGGTTGCCTTTATTAAGTGATCTGTGTGATATTTGACCAAGAGTATAGTTGATGCACTTTAATGAGATCTGATAATAGTTGTGGTACCACTTTAGAACTGTATATATTTACCATTGTTGATTTTCTGAGCATAAAGTGAGTTATTGTGATAGTGTACATAACCTTGAATATTAATTATATAAAGACTGTGTTTTCAGTAATACAGTGTGTGGACAATTCTTTGTGGGGGCTTGGGAACTACACTGTACTTAAGAAACAGCCTGCATCACCTCCTGAGAAGCTAGGCCTTGATTGCTCATCCATTGCTACATTATAGAGAATCTGGGCTAGGGTCCTCTGTCCCTCTCCTCTACCATATAGAGAGCAGGAGTACAGAAACCCCCTCCAGTCTTTACACACAACACCACTTCTTTGCCTTAATGTCATCAGGAGTTCCAGAGCCACCCTGTGGCGTTTACCCTGCCATACGAATTTGGAGATGAGTGTGTTCATAGCTTTGAAGAAGGTATTTGCGACTGCGATAGGTAGTGCTTATAATATATACAATACACGTGGGAGGGTTACCATTTTCACTTTGTTTATCCGCCCCTGCCAGGATATCCACATTAGGGACCACGTCGCATAGTCTGCTTGCGTCTTTTTAATTAAGTCTGGAAAGTTGGCTTTATACAACATTGATTTTGTACTGGTCAGTTTTTACCCATAAGTATGTTATGCTTCCCCTGGCCTTTTTAAAGGGGGACCAACTTTGTTGCTGGGTGGCCATCAACATCCCCGCCTGCTCCTTTAGGATACCCACTAGAGCCGGGATGGATTTGATAGGGTCCACTAACGTTAGCAGCATGGCATCAGCGTATGCCACCTTCTTATGCATTTCCCCACCGAACGGGACCCCCCCCTGATTTCCTGATTCTGCCTAATTGCCACCAATAAGGGTTCTAGGTATATGGCGTACAGGTGTGGAGATAGCGGGCACTTCTCCCGAGTCCCTCGATCAATAGCTATAGTCTCCGAGAGGTGAGCGTTAACAGCTAATCTAATTGAGAGGTTATTGTAGTTTGCCCCCTCCATTTGGATGTATTTGGGCCCAAATCCCATTGATTGCATTGTCTGGAACAAGTACGGCCATTCCAACCTATCAAAAGCTTTCCCAGCGTCCAATGATATCGGGTGGTCGACTTATTTCCAGCTTTTCCAGGAGGTGGATCACCGTTCTGATGTTATCCCAAGTTTGCCTGCCCGCAATAAAGCCAGATTGGTCTGGCCCGATAACCCCTGGAAGAACTCGCTTTGCCCTTTCCACCAGTATCCCAGTGTATATTGTGGCGTCCATATTCAGTAGCGCTATGGGCCTATATGACCGGCAACTTGTGGGGTCTTTATTTGGTTTCTCAAACAATACCAACTTTGCCTCTGTCATTGACGGCATCACCCCCCCCCCCGTCAGAACTCATTATATAGTTTAGTCAAGAAAGTTTTTAACTTGTTACTAAACAATTTATAAAAGATTCCAGTGAATCTGTCTGCTCCCAGTGATTTGTTAATCGCAAGACCTTTTATTGATTTTTCTCCCTCTTCAACCGTAATTTCTCACTCTAGCATATCCCTCTCTTCTTCCGTTATCCTAGATAGTTTTATCTCTTTCAAAAAAGCTTGTATCTTATGGCTTTCCGGGTGCATGGAAGAGTATAACTGCTTGTAGTAAATTGTGAAGGACTGTACTATCCTCTCACAGTCCGTGGAGTCATCCAGCTGCTTTATACCCCCTATGTGGCGTTGGTCTTTCTGTTGCTTTAATAACATCGCTAGCATTTTGTCTGCCTTGTTAGCCCCTACATAATAGCGCTGCTTTAGCCCTAGAAGGGCGTTCTCAGGTTTTGCGGTTCTGAATGTGCTTCCTTCACGTTGCTTTAATTCTCCCTGCTTTTCTGCCCAGCCAGTTCTGTTTGGGTAACTCTCAGTACAGTCTCCAGCTCTTTTTCTAGTCTGTCATTCCCGTTTCACCTCTGCGCTTTCAAAGCTATAAACTGCCACCTTATCACTGCCTTGAAGGCATCCCAAACTATGCCCTGTGGGACCCCATGTGTGTCATTTACTGCAAAATACTCTATAATTTTAGGGCGGCATATGACAGGCAGAATTCCCAGCAGGCAACAGATCACAGCACCTGAGCATGGTGAGACATCTCTCAGCATGCTAAGCAAGGCAAAATGGGTGACTGCAGTCCCAAATTCCAAGTAGCCCCCTCCCTGAGCCAAAGGGTCCTGCCTCCCATAACCCTCAGCTGTCACTTATGGTAACTGTCTGGAATGTACAAACTGCCTAACCCTTCCTCCTCATCTGCCAATTCACAGATGCTTGTGTTGCTGCACATGTGATACCAGTGTGACCTAGTGAAATAGGGCTTATAGGCAAGAGGCCAGTGGTGAGAGTGCAGGGTTGCAGGTTGTTTGGCCTCGATTGCATGTTATTTAGTGTGAATGTGTTCTGCATGTAAAGTATAGCAGAGCTCTCAACTGCAGACAGTTGCCCTAGGGGCTGATAGACTATTTATAATACACATTCCCCCGCTTGCACTGCAACCCATAGAATACAGCTGTCACACAGTGACTGACCTAGCAGTCATCTCTGAATCTGAACACAATGCCGTGCATGATCTGCATAATGTTTTTTTTAACTCTTTATTTATTAATTTAAAGAAATACAATAAAAACATATTCATAACATTCATAAAATGTTTCCCACCATTGACGTTTTGCTACATCAGCTCATCTTAATAACATACTAACCATAACTACATTTTATTATATTATCTATAATAATCAGTTCATTACATTAGCAAAACACAACAGCAGGGATATCAAAGCCAGACAAAACAAACATACCAACACTAACAGACAAAGACAATACTCCTTATTATCCCCTACCCTTCACGTCATATCAGCTGTCCTCTATTAAATGCTTCCCTCAATTATACAATTTGTTAAATGGTCCCCAAATCTCGAGATACTTTCCCTCCTGTTCCTGTTTTCCAAACATAACTTTCTCATAACTAGCCAGGACTCGCAGAACCGACAACCAACCTTCCACATCAGGCTTTTTCCGCAATTTCCAAACCCTCAGGATTTGCTTAGCAGCTACCACCGACACTCTGTTAATCCACCCACTATGTTCTCTGGCCATCATGCATCTCCAAGAGTTTGAAAGCAAAAGTATTGAGTATGATGACCTAGGTAACTCTACTACCAATATCCTATCTAATCTTTTCAGAACCTCGCTCCAAACTCCCACCAAGCTCGGACAGTCCCATAACATATGTAATAAGGCACCCCCTTTTTGACCGCAGCCCCAACACAGATCATCATTAATCAAGCCTAAACTGGCCATCCTCCCTGGTGACCAATACAAACGGCACAAAACCCTTTGACGTATGTATCTGAAACTCAGAGATCTATTTTAGAATTAGTGCCAATTCTCATTAAATTGTCCCAATCCTTTCTAGTTATATCCCTGTGCAGTTCCCTCACCCATGCCTGTCTCAGATTCTCCCACAAATTCACGCATGAACACTCCATTGGCATCAACTTCAGATAGGTCGAGACCATCCATGGCGAAGAGTAAAAAATATTGCAAGCTCTGGACCTCTCCTTCAAAGGTTTATTAAAAATTCCCTGTGTCTGAGTGAGCAGAGATTCTAGTTCTACAAAACGATCATGTTCTCTTATCCGTAAACCAAATTTCGTTCTAAGCACACCAAATGGGATCATGTGTCCATCTTTCCACACATCACTCACCCTCAGAATACCTCTCTTTAACCAACTTCGTCAACATAGAGTCTTATTTCTAATATGCAAACCTACGTTGTGCCATAATGATGCGTCAAAATGAATCCATGTACTCTCTCCTCCATTGGTCATAAAGGATCGAGTTACTTCTGTAGTTGGTAATTTAGCAGCCAAACTCTGCAATATCCCCATTGTATACACATCTCGCAATCTGTATGGCCGAAATGTCTCCTTCTCTGTAAACATCCACAACAGTATATCATTATTTTCTTCATTAAAGTATAATGCAGCTTTCTTCAAAACAAACCCTTTGCAGTAATCCTCCAGAATTGGATATCCAAAGGGCCCCTCACGCACTGGCCGAGTCAGAACATACTGTGGGATTTTAGGTTTCTTGCCTTCACCCCATAAAAAGACTTGAATGTTTTAAACTAGTCATCTCTGCTAGTAATTGCATAGTCACCTAATTCTAAATACTATTCGCACGCAATGTAATGCTTTTTCATTTCCATATTTGCACATACTACGGTCTTCTGGAGGTGCTTCCACGCCACAGCACTTTGAAGCCATAACAAAGGTAGTAGGCGCTATACAAACATCAAATAACATTACATAACATATGTATATTAACCTGGGTAGACAACTGCCACAAATGAACGGAGGTTTGGAGTAAATTGGGAGTAAATCTTCCGATTTACCACCAAAATCAGTGACTGTTTCTGCCACTCGGTCTCGTGGCATTACCATGGGGTTGCGAATGCTAGTTTGCTGGTGTAAAGCCACATTTCTGGAGTCCACAGGACTCCAGGGGAAGTTTTGGTGGATTTACAGTGGGCAGTAATTTTGCACAGTAGGTCCTCTAATATTTGCTCTTACATTGGAGAATTTACGCCAGAAATCATACAGGGGGTAAATCCTCCAGCTTTGGTATTTCGTGGTGCAGTAAAAGTGGCAGCAGTGCCATTAACACCCTAAAAAAGTGGCAGTAAGGATTTAGAGACACTTTTTTACCACATCAGAGAACTCGTAATGAGGCCCACATGAGTGAGAAGAGAATGGTTGAGCAGTCTAAGGAACCTTCGGTTCATAGCGCTTAGAAACCTCTGGGTATTTAAGCGTATTATAAATACGCAACTAAGACAACAAAAAAAATTCCTGTAACAGCGCCTCGATGTCCGTGAGCTGTGTGAGCGCTTTAAAATGCAAATAAATGAAATATAAATAAAATAAATAGTAGAAAATGCAAAATACTGCAATGGTGGAGGGCATTAGAACCCTTATAGGGGATCATTTTCATGTAAGTCCCATATTACACGCATAGGATCCGTTTACACTTCCGTGTGAAAGGTCACCTCCATGCAATGTTAAGCCTTTCCACCACAGTGTGGAAATGTGAAGTGTACATGAACATAGGAAAAGTTGCCTTTACACTGGCACTGTGTGAAGCAGTTGCCATGGATTCCAATGGAATGTGCCAGCTTTTACCAGCTGCAAAAACGCAGGCGCATTCCATAGAAATTCACTGGTTTCAGGCCAGCATGCAACTGCATACTGGCGGTAAAACCATGCATTGGTTTGAAGTGTGGAGTCATGCACTCGCCTCACAATCTACCGCTGAGCAATTGAGCCATGGCACAAGAGTGCAGCTCCAGCTCGCAGCAGCAGCATGACCCCGCCTTACACCCGGAAGTCATCACCTAGTAGCAATCAACATCCGAGGCCCCGTCCATACAGACTGAAGTCTCTGTTCTGCCACACACCTGAGTTGCTTCGGCTAATGCCCCTTTGGACAAGGGACCAGCACTGAAAAGTCCAACCAATGGAAGCTGTGAAAGATACAAATACGCCATTCACAATGAGTGAGACCGCGCTCCCAGCTGTGCGTGTAGCGCCCAATAATTGTGAGTGTGCTCTGAGATGTTAGGCTTATACTAATTGCATCATGTTTTCCTCCTAGACCCATGCCCATTCTGTGAACTTACGCTCCGGCTTCTGAGACACACACACTATGAAGTGAGACTGAGCATTGAGGCGGGGGAATCCCAAAACATGATTCAGAAAGTTCTCCCAGTAGTAGGACTTGTACCTGGTGAGTGGGGCTGCCGTCCCTGCAGCAGTGCTCACACCAAGTGAGTGGGACTAGGCTTCCAGGTGTTAGAGCCACACCCATTGAGTGGGGCTTTGCTAAGGCTTGAAGCTCACATTCAAAGAGTGAGACTGTATTCCACAGTGGCAAGCTCGCAGCCATGGAGTGTGACTACAGTGCAGAATAGGAGACACTCACTCACCAAGTGAGGCTGTCTGTACAGTGTGCGACTCCCATGAGTAAGTGGGGCCTGGTGAGATGAGGTGTCCTCGGAGGTGGCAGTTCAAACCCAATGATTAAGACCGCCCTCTGCCTCCCCCTCCACCCCCCACGTAGAGAGATTCACAGCCTGTGACTCGCTCTTAGGAGTGAGGCTCACATCCACTGAGTGAGACTGTGCTCTGGGGTGCGAGACTTCAGCCCAGCGAGGGGGACTGTGTTGAGACGGGTGAGACACACCCAATGAGTCTGACTGCTCTAATGTGGTTTCCTCACTTCGAGTGAGGGAGACTGGGGTCACACTCATTGTGTGATACTATGCTCTATTATTGAGACTTGCATCCGATTGAACTGTCCCCCAGGAGTCAGACAGGGCTCGCAGTTGTGAGGCCCCACCCAATCCTCAACTCTGGTTATGGACCCTTGATCAATGTGAAGAGGAAATGGGGTGAAAGAGGGAACTGGAGTTGGAGACAGCCTAAGGAGGCCCTTGATGTCAATGAAACATGTGGGTGCAGCTGCTAGAAGGGGGGCAGGATTGATGGTTGGGCACCCTGTCACTAGTTTCATGAAGGGGCGAATCCACTGGGATTGAAAAGCCCTAAAAGTCCTAAATGCTTTGTACTTTTTCCTCAATTAACTGAAACATATGCCTGTTGTGCAGCGCCTGCAGCTGCGGTTAGCTGCCCTGGAATAGCTAGATGAAATATCAGCTACCTACGCACACACTGTTCTTAAGCGAAATGCCCCTCAGCAGACTCACTGAGTCATGGTCATATGCAGTGACAGATGTGGAAGGGATTAAATAATATACCAAAATAAGTTTTAAATAATGGGTCAGAATGGTGCATTTCAAAGCATAAATTACACTAAAAGGTGTGAAAAGCCATAACATTTGCAATCGTTTTTTTAGGGGAACATTGAAATAGATGTAGGTCACTAATAGCACATCTTGCAACACATGTTCATGCTGGTTGTGCCCAATGAAACGTATGAGGCCCGGTCTCAACAATATATGCCAGCCTTGCATCTATAAAACACATTTTCATGATTGTTCCCAAAGAGAATCATGCAGCCTACCTCAATATATGCCAGTGCTGACTCCCTTTAAAGCTGCTTGTGTCAAAATAAAACTATGAGTATAGTCTTAACAATATATGCCAGAAGGGGGGCATGGCTTGATGGCTACGTGAGAGGACGTTCCTTGGAGGAGCTCCCGATGATCCGATCCAGATCCTGGGAAAAAAGTGATGGTTTTTGGTGGACTTTCGAGCCCACGGTGCATCTAAAGGCATATGAAAGTGGGGGGCATACGGAGCGTGCCCTCCCCAACGGCGAGACTGCACATGCATGGAACTAGACCCCGAAGAAGTTGGCGGTCGCGCAAAGGAAGGGGAGCACCCAAGATGGCCGCCTGTGGACAAAGGGCCATAAAAGGCACGACGAGCTGAGGAAGACAAGGTTGGTCGGAACGTGGGCGAGCCCAACCAGATAGACGGATCGCATAAGCCTCGGGCTGAAAGCAAGAACATAAGGGCGAGCCCCTACTGCAGGGGCCATGAGTTGTGGCGGACTAGCAGAGTGAAACCGCGAGGATACAGTTGTGCGCGTGGGCCCAATCGACGCAACAGGATGTCTTCCAAGGTGGTGCGACCCCGGATCAAGCAGCCTACGATGGAGACCTATGCTAGGTCGCCCTCGGGCACGGAAGGGGGCAAGAGCAAAGAAACCCCTGCGGCGGCGACGGACCCACCGGGTACAATCCAGGAAGTGCTGGCAGCAATTGCTGACCTGAAGGTGGCCTGGGAGACGAAGCTGGGCCTGGCCATGAAAGAGTTGCAAGAGGGCCTAAACCTCAAGATAGGAGCGGTCCGAGAAGAAGTGAACCTGTTGCGCCAGGATGTGCGAACGATCGCGGAACGCACTGGAGAACTGGAGCAGGAGTTGGCCCCGACTGTGGAGGCGTGCAATACACACGCCAAGGAACTTCATGCCCTCGTGCAGCGAGTGGGCAATTTGGAGGACAGAGCAGAGCAGGCGGAGGGGCGCGCCAGGTGCAACAACATTCGCATAGTGGGGGTACCGGAGGGAATGGAAGGATCGAACCCCACGGATTTCATTGAAACCATGCTTTTACAGGAGATTACAGGCGGAGAGCTTACCCAGGGGTTCGCGGTCGAAAGGGTGCACAGGGCCCTGACCAGGAGACCGGCCCCAGGAGCCCCCCCGTGGCCGTTGATTGCAAAGATCATGAACTATCGTGATCGCGAGAAGATTCTCGAATTTTTCCGTAAAGGGGGCACGATAGAAAGAGGGTCAGCGAATATAACAGCGTATCCGGATTACACGCTGCTTGTACAACGGAGTCGAATGAACTTTGGGACGGTGAAGAGGAGGCTCAGAGAGGTAGGCCACGGCTACATGTTGCTTTACCCCGCTAGGTTAAAGGTGATCCATAAGAACAGATCCCTCTTCTTTGAGACGCCGAGTGACGCGATGGAATGGCTGGATATGCAAGGTCGACCACAGGAATCGGATGCCCAGACAGAAGCGGATGGAGATAAGTAGCACGCTGCATAGACACCCGTGAGGCCATAGCTATGACATTGGGACTAGAATATATTTTGATATTGTGCTTGTGTGGGGGAAGTCATGGCATCTGCCGGCGGGTCCCGTTGAATTCACTTCTCCTAAATAGATGACTGGGAGCTCCTGGGGAGCAACCTCTGCACCCGATAGTAGTATACTTAGTTAGGTCACTGTTAGATTGGTGACACCCCGCGGGGTCCTTGTTCTTGGTCACAAGACGGGTCCAGACGTGGGTAGGCCTGAGATCCAGGGATGGAGCTGGGCTATTGTTGGGGGTTGGTGGGGAGGGGGGGGCAGTGGTGTGCAGTGGTGTGAGGTTGGAGAAGGGGGAGGTGGGCATGGTTCGTTAATAGAAGGGAAGGAGCCAGGAAACGACCCTACATGGGGAACATTATGGGGAGGGATGGGACGGAGATAGACCGACTAGATGGCATCGGGTAATCTCAGAATTGTGACCTGGAATGTACGGGACCTCAACAGCTACCTTAAACGCAACAAAGTGATGATATATTTAAAGAGGATGCACGTAGACATAGCCCTGCTGCAAGAGACCAACCTCACTAGGGAAATACTGAAGGTGGTCGGGAGGAAATGGAAGGGCACCGTTGTGGGGGCGGCGTACTCAGCGTATGCCAGAGGGGTCGTCACTTGGGTGGCGCCCCACGTGCCGTTTCGAGTGCTTGATTCTACAGTGGACCCGGAGGGTAGAATGGTGGTGGTGACGGGTCTCTTGGAAAACAGAGAAATACACATCATAAATTTGTACGCCCCCAATAACGATACAGCGGCTTACTTTAGGACCCTCTACGGTAAACTTGGCCCCCTGGCGGGGGGTACGGTAGTGTGGGGGGGACTTTAACTGTACCGTAGACCCTAGTATGGATAGGTCCAAGGATAGGGCAGGAAAAATGGCACCGGCGGCTAAAGCGCTGAGTACCCTATTGAAAGACCTAGGCCTAGAGGATGTGTGGAGGAGGCTGCATCCCACGGATAGACAGTACTCACACTACACAGCGCCACATGATTTGTACACAAGGTTAGACTACATGTTTGTAACTGCCGGGATAGTGAGAGAAATAGAAGGAGCAGAATACAAGGCCCGAGTGCTGTCGGACCACTCTTGGTGGTAGACTGGAGACACCAGCCCCCACGCCCGCAGATCCATACATGGAGACTTAGGACCGAGGCTCTGCAGGATGAGGGGTTTCGGGAGGGCCTGAGGGACGCCATTGAAGAATATTTTGATAAAAACACGGGAAGCGTAAGCTCTGTGGGCACACTGTGGGAAGCGTTTAAGGTGGTGGTGCGTGGGGTAGCTATTTCCCAAGTTAAAGGGCTACAGGGCGGGGTTAAAAGGGAGCTCCGGGAGGCGGAAAGAGAGCTAGAGGAGCTCACACGTTGCGTGAGCACCGCTCATGATAACAGAACCAAAGTAGAGGAGCTACAGTTGTCCTGTAGTGCACTCTGGGATAGACTGTGCCGACTCAGCTACAAGAAATATATGGAGCGGATACACGCAGGGGGCAATAAGCCGGGCAGATTGCTGGCTTGGCTGTACAAGAGTGAGACCCCCCGCTCGGTGATTAGTGAGATTCAGGGCGAAGGAGGTAGCATATGCAACACCCAGAAAGAGGTAAATGAGGAATTCCTTAAGTTTTACAGACACTTGTATGAGGACACGGGGGAGGATATGGGTCAAGACATACTAGACACATTGGGGGACATTGAGCTGCCCACCTTAGATGATCTAGAACGCTGAGTTGGACGCACCCGTCACCTCTGATGAGCTGGAGGTAGTGATTCGGAACTTGCCCACTTGCAAGGCGCCGGGTTCGGATGGGCTGCCCAGCGAGTTCTAGAAAACATACCAGCAAGAGTAGCTCCAGCCACTGCTTGCCACTTTCAACGAGGCCTATGAGAAGGGAGAACTCCCGTTGTCTCTCCGTGAGGCCGTAATCATCCCACTCTTGAAACCAGGCAAGCCGGCCGTGGAGTGCGGGTCTTACAGACCGTTGTCCATGCTCAACCAGGACAGCAAAATACTCACGGCGGTGCTGGCTAATGGACTGAAAAGGGTGATTAAGAAACTGATACACCCAGATCAAACGGGATATGTTCCGGGCAGGAACATCACCGACAACCACCGGAGGCTACACCATGTCATGGACCAAACTGAGGAGGACACGGGCGAGCTGGCCATAGTGTCGTTAGACGAGGTCAAGGCCTTCGACTCGGTACGATGGCCCTGGCTGAAAGCGGTCCTGAAGGGGTATGGAGTGGGACCCGGATACCTCAGATGGGTACAGTTGTTTTACAGCACCCCGATGGCGAGGGTCAAGACACGGTCTCAGATTCTTGGCAACTGGGCAGGGGGACCAGACAGGGATGTCCCTGGTCACTGATGCTATATATACTGGTATTGGAGCCGCTGGCAATATGCCTGCATCAACAATATGGGGAGGTGGGCATAAACACGGCCAGTGGTGAGCATTTGATATCATTATATGCGGATGATATGCTCCTTTATTTACGCTATCCAGAAGAAAATCTACAGTAGGTCCTAGAGGTGATACAACGGTACGCCATCCTCTCCGGTATATCGGTGAACCCTGGAAAGTCCAGCCTGTTCCCTTTGGGTAGATATAGGAATGTCCCGGTGCAGAGGCTGCCTGTTCTGCCAATACCATGGCAGCCCGTAACATTTAGGTATCTGGGAATAAACTTTTACCACAAGATCGAGACAGAACACAAGCACAACACGGAAAAGGCGATAGAGGGGATTAGGAACAGTATGGTATTTTGGTCCAGACTGCCCCTGACCATGATGGGGAGGGCGGCCTTGCTCAAGATGGTGGTCCTGCCTAGACTCTTGCACTTTTTTACAAACGTCCCGTTTCTGATACCCAGAAGCCTATTCGCGAAACTTCACAGCGTGTGTAGGGGTTTTGTGTGGGGCAGCTCTAGGAATAGGGTGGCTCTGTGGAAGCTCCAGAACCCGTGCGACAGGGGGGGATAGGCCTGCCTAACTTCGAAATCTATTACCTGGCGGGGCAGCTGCAGTACGTGGCCAGGTGGCTCTCGACTGAAGATTCGGCGGAAGCCAGGCTCCTGCACGAAGATACAGCCCCATACTTTCTGATGGAAGTGGTGTGGTTGGGCAGAGATAAACTGGTGGGCAAGGGGCGGTTACTGAGGTTGGGCTGGGAGATCTGGCACAGGACATGGAAGATTGGGGGGGACTCGGAACCATACTCCCAGCAGGCCCCTTTGGCAGCTCTGTGCGGGAACGACTCCCAACTACTTGGATCGGTCCGCAGATACTGGGAACAGGTAGGCCTAGCCACCCTCGGGGACATATGGCAGGAAGGGGAGGCGGTGGACTTTCAGCGGCTGCAGGAAGAGACGGGAGTACATGGTGGCCAATATATAACCTACACTAGGCTGGTGAAAAAGACTAGAGAAAGATGGCCGGAGACAGTGCTCGCGGAGGATCCAGATGCCTCCCTGGAAACCATGTACGATGTATCGGAGGGCGGGCACGAAATATCGAGGATATATGAGCTCCTGCGGGCAAGGGCAGGGAAGGAGTTGCTCCAATTGAGACAAGATTGGGAGGAGGAGGTGGGAGGACCCATGACGGATGGGCAATGGGAACGGGCCCAGAGGTACCATAAAAAGGTGTCCCGTAACGCGAGATTCCAACAGCTTCAGTTGTATGTTACCCACAGGGCTTGTTTAACCCCCGGGAAGATTGCAAAGTTTGGGGGATCAGCTGTACAGCAATGCCCCAGGTGTGGGGAGGTGAACGCGGGACTGCTACACATGTTTTGGGCTTGCCCGGAGGTGCCTAGATTTTGGAATGAGGTCAAGACGAAACTGGCTGGCGGGGGGGTAGTGCTGGATGTGGGATCGGCGTGGTCATGCTTGCTTGGACTATTCCCTAGACCCTGGCATTTGAAACACATAAGCAAGATGAAGGACCTGGCTTATGTCTTGGCCAAACGTAGGATCGCCATGGGCTGGAAGGCGGCCCATAGACCCAGGGTGGAGTTGTGGTGGACAGACCTCTTGAGATGGGTGGAAGCTGAATCCGTAGTCTGGTTTGAAGCGGTCACCAGGGGGGGCGAAGAAGAAGTAGGGCCCTTGTTGGCCTGACGGCAATTGGTGGCCTCGTTGGCAAACCCTCACCAGGGGGACAACGAAACAGAGGACCCGGTTGATGGCAGCCTAGGTAGTGTGCCACCCAGTGATGTTCCCGTAAATGATATGTGAGAACTGGCTCTAGTTTAAAGGGGGAGGGGGGAGTTGGGGAGTTTGAAAATGTGTTGAAATATTATGCTTTCTATGTTTTGAAACGGTTGTAGTGTGTTTGTTTGACCTTAAAAATAAAATAAAAATAAATTCAAACAACAATATATGCCAGAATAATAATTCAGCATTCATATAGCGCTTCGAACCCTCAGGTATATGAGCGCTGCTTATTATTACCCACGGTGTGTGGTACTCATTTATCAACCTTGGAAGGATGAAAGGAGTTTGGCCCTGCCGGGATTCAAACCTGCGTCAGGAGGCTCTGCACAGATGTCAAAGCTAGCGCTCTACTGCTCTACTCGCTGTGCTATCGGACCCTTAAACTAAAATATGTTCATGCTAAGTGTGCCCAAAGAAAATCATGCCCCTCTCAACAATATATTTACGTGCTGTGCCGCCCTACTCATGCATCCCCACTTTCATGCTGGTTGTCCCCAAAAATAATCATGAGGCTTGTCTCTAGAATATATGCCAGCATTGCCACTGTACATGCATGCTGTTTATGCCAAAAGACTGTCATTACCTTTGTCTCTCTGCACTTCTGTGCCACAGTTGTCTATTGTCTCAGTTCCCAGACCTCTGCTGCCTCCACTTTTTCCTTGGCACCACAGTCCTGTGGGAGCAGTACAGTTGCACTTTGGTGGAATATGCCAGGCACTGCCACTTCTGCCTGTGCGATGCTTAACAGTTCATAGCCATATGGGACCTCAACCTGAAGTGTGAAATACAAATTGCAGGAAAGATGCAATATTGTTAAGCACTTGAAGCAAACTTTAAACAGTGATCCTAGGCCTGGCAGGTGGGGCTAACTGTATTATGCTTTACTCTGGGCATTCTTTGTTGTTCCTACAAACACTGGAGATCATGATTCCCTACAAGGTCATAAACTGGACTCAGTCTTTATTTAAGTACATAATAAATAGGTTGATAAAGGCACTATTCTGCCTCTACTTATTCTTGCATTTTCTTAGGGATAGGCCTCCCCCACACCTCTATAGATAGTGGCACTTTCTGTCTACGCTTGCTCGACTTCTTACACCGCAACAGTGACTACACTTTCTAGAGCTGCTTTTGGGTCCGAGTCCAGTCTGGGGTCTCAGGTTCATTGACCAGTGGCTTGGCATGGTCCTGGAAAGCAAGAAGTGGATGAAGAGATTTCCTGGCTCATGGCACTTGACTAGGCTAAGACTTCCTGTTAAACCTTGCCTCCAGACCAACCTGTCCATTTTCAGGAAAGGTCTCAAAAGACCCCACTGCTCTCACATGTGGCTTGCCCGAGATATTTTCTGTTCAGTCTAATAGTTCGTCTGGTATCTCACAATGGTTTGCTCCCAAGGAGCTGAGGTTAATAAGTGTTTTCAGTGGAGGCTGGTGAATTTTTTAATTGGAGGGGTATTTCCCTTTGACAGTTTAAGCCAGCCCAGGAGCGCTGGGCAACGCTTGTCATTGGGCTGGACTTTCCCGGGTCCGGGATCCACCCAAAAATATCTCCTCAGATATCTATTTAAGCCCTTTCCTTTAATTGATCTGCTTTTATTGTCCAGCCAAACTCGTGAGACTTACCCACTACATCACTGGAACGTCTGATTCAAACACTTGTGAATATGCCTGTTAAGATTGTACTATGCAGAAAATATTTAAGTCGCTTAAAGGGTGCACTTTTTACAATTTGCTGGGCAACATGATAGGAAACGCTCCTCCTTTCTTGGGTTAGCTTCCTGTTGTTAATGTATTAATTAGTGTTCTAAAATGGAAAGGTTTATTTATGGGGGGGGGAATCTCCTGCATCAACTCTCCCAACCCCCTGCCCCTACCTACTCCACCCGCCCTTCCCTCTGCCGCTGGTGGGATCCCACAGTTTTCAGCCCTGAGCTTTGGGGGCGCTTATTGCTTGCACTGGGTTGGCTCGCCTCTTCCATAATGGGTGAGGGCACTGGCGAGTCGGCGCCCCCTGCCCATTATGGACGAGTTGCCACTGATTTCTTTTACTGAGTCACTCATCTGCCTGTAACCTGCAGGCCACAGGTTCTCATCTCGGAAAGATTTCATGTGGTTGTGGAGCTGCTGCAGGGATCTGCATACAGCCTCTAGGTCACAGGATGGAATCCTGGTGGGCCCAATTCAATCTTTCCTCTTTCCCCAGTTGATCAGATTAGTGTTATTCCAATGGGTAATGGCAGCACCTTTAGTAAAAAAAAAACTGTGCAGAGGAATATCAAAAGGTGACGCAGAGGCTTAGATACAGGGTGACCAGACATCCCGGTGTTCCCGGGACAGTCCGAGGAAATCGCCCTCAGTCCTGGGGCCCTGGGATTTTTTAATTTTTAAACCCCGTCCGGGGTTTGCAAGGTGGGTGGCTACAGTCCCGGTTTTTGCTGTGACCTGATTTCGAAATCCTGAAATCGGGTCCCGCCACAACTCTTCCTGTTCATTTCCTTCCCCTTCCCCTCCCCAGTGCTCTCCTGCAATGAGAGGAGTGTGCCTGTAAACAGACCCCCTCTTTGCCCCCCGAAAAAGGCCCGCGACATAGAAGTAGCACGATGGTTTTATTTGTATTTACGGTAGTCCCACTTCTATGTCTATGGCCTGTCCGTGTTTTTTGTTTTTTAATCTGGTCACCCTACTTAGATACAAAAAAAAAATACAGAGTATTCCTTTTCTGTGTCTGGGTGGACTTGATACCAGTTTAGCGCCAGTGCCAGCCCACTTTCTACACAGTAAATGCCCCATCCTCTCACAAAATCTGGTTATACAGAATGTGGCAATCAGGGGTGTTTCTAGGTCTAGAAAAGATCCAGGCCTAGGCTGATATCGGGACTCAGGGCCAACTCGCCTTTTGGTTGTAGCCCCTGAGCTTCTATTCGGGGGTACAACCAAAAGACCCGGGTCTATAACCCCAACCCTCCCCACCCCCGCCTCTGCTAGCAACACCTCTGGTGGCAATGATTTCTGAAACGAAAGTGCTCGCTAGGGTACAGCGCAGCTGACTGTTTATATAGGGAGGGCGAGGCTCTCACTTCCCCCTGACACAGGTGACACTTCCCAGATTAGAAGCTTGGTTCCCTTTCTTGGAATCTCCCCTAAACTAGGCTAAAAGGAAACCTTACAACTCCGTTTTTTTCACCGTGTGTCAATCACGGGAGTGTGTTTCGTATTACTACCAGTCAGGGGTCCAAGTGTACAAAAACAGTAGTGG
The DNA here is from genome assembly GCF_040938575.1 of Ambystoma mexicanum. NCBI lineage: Eukaryota > Metazoa > Chordata > Amphibia > Caudata > Ambystomatidae > Ambystoma > Ambystoma mexicanum. Next base: position 19,628,092 of record NC_090926.1, read on the forward strand.
AACTATTTTCCCCTTAGCCCTGCTCCTGCTCCCCACTGACCTAATACCCACACTCTCTATACAAACCCCATTCCTAAGGCACAGGCCTTTCCTCCAACTCCCCCCCCCGCCCCCCCCCCCCCAACACTGTGTTTTACAACTGTACTGTCAAGACGGAAAGGAGCCCAGGGGGTTCCATGTGTTAATATCCCCGCAAAAATATTGCGATACAAAAATATCGCCATATTTTTGCGGCGATATTGACCCATGACCCTGCGGGGGACACCCCCGCAACCCCTGCATTATTTTAAAATGTGCGGGGGACACCCCCGCTCCCACAAAATATCCTCCCCAAAAATATCTTCTATGGCGAGACAAACGGCCATATCCACGGCGATATTTTTGGTGGGGATATTTCGTAGGGATACCGCCCAGGGAAGGAAAATGCACGTTAAACTACTTCCTGTCATTGTCCCCAAATAGCATGCAGAGGTATGTACCCTCCCCTTTCTAATCACTCACCATTCCCACCGCTTAAGGGACATGCAAAAGACCACCCACCCACCTATTACCTGTACACACGGCCATGCCGTCAGCAATTTCACGTTAATCTAATCATGCTTAAATACAGAAGACACATGCTGACCACTGAGGTGCATGGCTGTGCGGCTGTTGGGAATGGGTATGATGTCCCAAGCAGGCTATTAAAATAAACACATTCAGATCCGTACCTGCAAGATAGCTCAGCAAGATGTGATACTGGCGCATGCCCAGATCTGTACCTGCAAGATAGCTCAGCAAGATGTGATACTGGCGCACGCCCAGATCTGCACCTGCACGATTTGCACCTGCAAGATAGCTCAGCAAGATGTGATACTGGCGCATGCCCAGATCTGCACCTGCACGATAGCTCAGCAAGATGTGATACTGGCGCATGCCCAGATCTGCACCTGCAAGATAGCTCAGCAAGATGTGATACTGGCGCATGCCCAGATCTGCACCTGCACGATAGCTCAGCAAGATGTGATACTGGCGCATGCCCAGATCTGCACCTGCACGATAGCTCAGCAAGATGTGATACTGGCGCATGCCCAGATCTGCACCTGCACGATAGCTCAGCAAGATGTGATACTGGCGCATGTCCAGATCTGCACCTGCAAGATAGCTCAGCAAGATGTGATACTGGCGCACGCCCAGATCTGCACCTGCAAGATAGCTCAGCAAGATGTGATACTGGCGCACGTCCAGATCTGCACCTGCACGATAGCTCAGCAAGATGTGATACTGGCGCACGTCCAGATCTGCACCTGCACGATAGCTCAGCAAGATGTGATACTGGCGCACGTCCAGATTTGCACCTGCACTATAGCTCAGCAAGATGTGATACTGGCGCATGCCCAGATCTGCACCTGCACGATAGCTCAGCAAGATGTGATACTGGCGCACGTCCAGATCTGCACCTGCACGATAGCTCAGCAAGATGTGATACTGGCGCACGCCCAGATCTGCACCTGCACGATAGCTCAGCAAGATGTGATACTGGCGCATGCCCAGATCTGCACCTGCACGATAGCTCAGCAAGATGTGATACTGGCGCACGCCCAGATCTGCACCAGATCTGCACCTGCAAGATAGTTCAGCAAGATGTGATACTGGCGCACGCCCATATCTGCACCTGCAAGATAGCTCAGCAAGATGTGATACTGGCGCATGCTCAGATCTGCACCTGCAACATTGCTCAGCAAGATGTGATACTGGCGCATGTCCAGAACTGCACCTGCAAGATAGCTCAGCAAGATGTGATACTGGCGCATGTCCAGATTTGCACCTGCAAGGTAGCTCAGCAAGATGTGATACTGGCGCATGCCCAGATCCGCACCTGCAAGATAGCTCAGCAAGATGTGATACTAGCACATGCCCAGATCTGCACAAACCGTTTTTATTTAAGTACATAATATGTTGATAAATGCACTATTGTGCCTCTATTTTTCAAGCATTTTCTTAGGGATAGGCCTCCCCCAGAACTCTATAGATAGTGGCACTTTCTGTCTACGCTTGCTCGACTTCTTACAGTGCAACAGTGACTACACTTTCTAGAGCTGCTTTTGGGTCCGAGTCCAGTCTGGGGTCTCAGGTTCATTGACCAGGGGCTTGGCATGGTCCTGCAAAGCAAGAAGTGGATGAAGAGATTTCCCGGCTCGATGCACTTGACTAGGCTAAGACTTCATCTTAAACCTTGTCTCCAGACCTACCTGTCCATTTTCAGGAAAGGTCTCAAAACACCCCAGTGCTCCCACGTTTGGGGAGATATTTTCTGTTCAGTCGAATATTTAGTCTGGTATCTCAAAATGGTTTGCTCCCAAGAAGCGAAGGTTAATAAGTGTTTTCCGGGCGGCTCCAAGCAGGAGGGATGTGAGTATGTGAGCTCTGCTGTAAACTGCCGAAATCCTGGATAAAATCCTGTAAACACAGCCAAAGGAGACAGAGGTTTAGCGACAGCAAGTGCCCCACAGAAACAGAACTGGGAGAACGGCTGGTGTCGACCGAAAGTCAAAGGCCTAGTGAGACGAACACTGCGTCCGCCATCTTGAGAGTGGACCTCCAAAGGCACATCAAGAAGGTATGGCAAGGTGGTGAGGTGGGGTATGAGGAAAAAGGTCGGATCATCATGAAGGGAAGGGGGCAGCAGAGGATAAGGAGAGGCCCGGCTGGACCGGGGAGGAGATATCGGCAGCCAGAGATGCATACCTCTCAACTCATCCGCTTTTGCCAGGTGTCAGCCGCCAGAGAAAGTATTCACACACCCGCCAAACTCTTTATCTGTCCATTCTCTTCAATGGACGCTCACCCACCTATAACGGAATTGTGTGTTTTCACCCTCCTTTCTGACTCGAAAGGTTGAGACTATGGAGACGGACGGTGGGAGGGAGGCACATCGGCCGCACTGGCGTAGCCGCGAAGGCCGCTGCGAGCGTGGGGCTGCAGGAGGGGGCAGCCTAGAGTTTGCTGGGCTGTGGGATGCAGAGCAGCCCTGCAGCAGGAGGCATGGTGGCCAAGGCCCTATCAGCACTCTGCCTGGAGCAGCAGCGGTGAGGCAAAGGGAGCTGCTGTGGTGGGTCAAGCAGGCCGGTGCAAGGGACAGAGACGGAGAGGAGGACGGTCCCAGCTCATCTGTTGAAGGCCGAGTGGCCTTCAACAGAGAAGGAAGAGCAGAGAAGTAAGGAGTACACAGGGGAGGCGGCTTAGCATGGCTGGATGAAGGGAGAACCGCCCCGTAAAATATACTGTGAAAAGGGCATGAGGGGCCTTCCCAGGAGAGAGCATGAGAAGGAGGACCTCGGGGCTGCCCGGAAGAAGCTAGGCCAGAATAATCCCATCACTTATGAGGGCAGACAAGAAAAGTTAGAGAGGCCCGGGGCAGTGTGGTTGATCGGACCAAAGATCAAAAGTGGAGACAACGGTACAACCTATCGGAGCGCACTGCAGTGGAAGAACTTAGAAGGGACCCCCCCTCCCCACCAAGGGTTCCGGGGGCAAGGCAGGAGGCCTGCTTAGGAAGGCAAGGGCCAGTGGTTACAAGCAATAACCAGGGAATAAGCACTTGGGAGGCAAAGAGGCTCTCGGATAGGAGCATGAAAAGGAGTGGGAAGGTGCCAGCGTCAGCAATATAGAGGCAGCAAGATTGGTAAGGGATCTCCAGGGGCACCTTATAATCCAAGCTGCACGGGCCGAGGGTCTGGGGCAATAGGGAGTGGAAGATGGTGAAAGGACAGCAAGAACAAAGGCTAGATCACTATGTGGGAAGGCAGCACATTCTCATTGTCACTCGACAGCCCAGTGCCAGGGCTGCTAATCTCTCCTCTGCATCCTCTTAAATTCACAAGACCTTTTCTAATTGCTTTCTTTAAAATACTGGAGTGCACCTATATACCGATTCTGTCCATAGTGTGATAGAAACAGCAGGAAAGAGGGAAGTAGTGACTTGAGGGTAGACAAGATTGTTGGATTCCTAGAGGAGGGGATTCCTAGAGGAGAGGGTTGGAGAAGAGATAAGAGGACAGACAGTTGAAAAGTTGGAAGTAATTTCCAGCCTCCACTTCAATCAATTATTTTTGTTCAAGCAGCGTCTTTCCTTGGGTGTCCTTTGTAAACTCAAGTTCTTATAAACATTAATTGTTTGTGTGATGCCACTTCCATTGTATCTCTGTTATTCGCACTCGGGGGGGGGGGGGGGGCGGGGGGGCTGGCGCTCAGCCAATTAGGTGGCTGGAACAGCAGGCGAGAATACACTATGTCCTGCCCGCTGTTTCCATCTTCCCGAGGCCCTTTCCTGGGTTGCGGCATCTTGATTGTGGGGAGGCAACAGGGATGCTCTCCCTGTTGCCTCCCCATGTCCCATCCTCATCCCCAGCCCCAAAACAAATCTTACCTTTTCCACACCCGCGCCCTTGCCCCCCGCCCCCACTTACCTGCTGGACCACAGCTTTGTGCTCTGATCCCAGCGCTTCTACCGCCCACGGCCACCACAGAAATCGAAAAAGAACAAAGTTCCTTTTTCCTATGGCAGTGAACATCATTTTATTTTTATTTTCCAGAAGCATTGATTTGCGCAATACGTGTGAAGTCCATCTCCCCCCACACAAATGAAACCATTTGCACCCCGGATGAACCCTGGGGTGTAAAAGGCTATCACCCCCTTGATGGGAGGGGAGGACATGTTTGGTAACGGCCCACAGCCTTTGTCTAGGCTTGCTCTGGCAGGCCATTACCAGCCATGCCGCACCCCGAAGCGCGGGTGGTTGCCATATTGGGGACCTATGCTAATTACATTGCTTGGCTGAATGTAGAAAGTGGAGTGTGCGATGCATGAATGGAATGTGGGAATGACTGAGGGTTCCAGGAATGGCAATTGATGAGGTGATCTGATTTTAAGAGGATGCCAGTGGTGGGCTGTCTTCTTTCTGGAACATACTGACGGAATTTACCTTTCTATAACCTGGAAGAATAAAAATAAAGAAGCATTTACCACTGACAGGAGCAGTCTTTTTTAATTAAATCTTTTTTGGTTAACACATCACCACATACTTCATCAATCTGGGGTATGTTCCTTGCCTGAGGCTTGTTCTTGTGTACTTTAATAAAGATTCAATACTGTCTTTTATTACAGAGCTCAGTCTAGATTCAATTTTGGAAGAACCCTCAGTGTTGTGGTTCTAGCCTTCCTTTCATGACACATCCTCCAGTTGGCTGCTTTAGCCAGGCCTGCATTCTCCATGGAAGCGCATTGTCTTTGCTGTGTTGCATTCGATCTCCATTTCCCAATAACTACAGTATTTTAATGGCAGCACTGCCTATAACATATATATGTATTTTTATTGTTTTATGGTTTAATAAAGAAAACCTTACACTTATTTACTTAAAAAAACACATAGATCAATTCATAAATTACCATAAACACACAATACACAAATATATCATAATAAAAATAAAAAGAAGACAGCAGGGTATGCTAGAACTCCTATGAAAACATGACCAATTCATAATCCCTATCATAATACCATCATAGCTAAAATCGCTTCAATGCATCTAATCAACGCCAATGTCAATGCAATCTAACTCCCACTCATAATCTGCATCCAAAAGACATCCTGTTCTAAAAATCTATTGAAGAGGAAGTGCCAAGCACGATTTGCACTCCTACCGCCCATTTTGAAGTACCAGGGACATTCCCGCCGAAATATGTGAAGTATGATGAGCAAATAAACCAGCAGAGAGCCGCAGTGGGGCTCTGTCCAGTGCCTATCAGAATAACAGCACCTATTGAAGTACCAACACCTAAGAAAACCTGGACAGTAAGGTACCCATTGAGAAAACCATATGAACAAGTGAGTTAGAATGACGACCGTCAGAATGTAATATCCGAAGAAGCTAAGAAGATACTGAAGGAAGACGAATGATGACATCATAAGAACCCTGACTCACATATAGATGATATAACGACCTAAGACGTAACACCATGGACAAGTGACATCCTAAAGCTTAAAGTGAAACAATTGATGTCAAGATGTCAGAAACTTGTGCCATAAACATGATGAAGATATTCAGTTAGTTTAAACGTGTACATATGCAAAGTAACCGCAAGAAGCACAGAAATCGCGATGCTTGCTTATGCTTAGTATTAAGATAGATTGCAGCAAGCGCCACCTACATATATAGCTACCTCAAGAAAGCACTTTATATAAGTATACTTCCACCACGCACAAAAGCAGAATCAACCAAAGGTTACTAAAAGGTCTCAAGACGGAGAGAAACTCAGACGAAGGTAACCATGCCAAGAAGCAAGGTTGTGTCGTCTGAAATAAGCTCACAGTGGATACAATTAAAGAGAAAAGAACAGAGTATCCTGTTCAGAAAGGTCAAGATAAGCAACAGATGGTAGAAGACTGGCAGAATTAAAATCAAATACACGAAATTGCATGAAGGAAAGGCCAATTTCACGGTGTCGAAATCACGTGACAAGGCAGGCAGGAAGGGATGAGACTTTCACACCTACGCATGGATCCCTGCCATACCCATAATCCTTAACTTTCTCAGACCAAGAAGCAGACTTGAGGCCAAAATAGAAAGAAGTAATTGACATATGGCCACTGAGGTGATGATTGATTGTAACAATAATTGGAGGGAAGCTGGGGGTTCAGACGAACTCCCTGCACCTGGCCGGCTATTCTGAACGCTGCTGAGCGCAAGTGGAAAAGTATGAGTGGGGTTGATGCCAACCCAATCATAGTGGACCGTGTAATGTATGGTCCTATAGTTAGCAGAACCAATGAGACATCATACTTTTAGTGACGTTTACAGTAGCCATTTTGAAGGAAGGGTTTAGTTGCCCCACCTGACATTGTTCATCCAATTCCCTCTCCCTGTTACCATATACAGATATAGTACCTATATTAAAGTTACCTTCCTAGAACCAATCAAGTTGTATGAATTTATTTTAGAGTTACACGTAAGTGATAAGGAGATTTTCGTATAAATGTTATGTTTTTTTTTAGTTGAAACAAGATGGAAGATTGAGCAATTGCTGATATTCATTGAACTTTCTGTTTTGTGTACTTGTCATTAAATGGACTCCCTTTGCCAAACTTTTGAGTTGTCACTATTCATTTGGTGCAAGAGTATGAATCTGCATCTCCATCCATCTCAGGGGTGCTGTTACTCATCTTAAAGGGCTCTCTGAAACCCCCAGTCCTATGGGTCGACTGGGGTCCATCGTGCACACTATAGTGTCTCACAAAAGGGTAAAAGTATTTACAACTGATCAACAGAGTTTGAGAGAAATATAACAAAAGATGTCCCATTGTTCCAATCACACCAGGGGCTTTACATAGCCTAACCTACTAAGCCTAAAAGATCAATCAAGATCATTTATTGCCTCCACAATTTCGTAGAGTTGGTAAAAAGTTCTTTTGAAATCGCATGAACTTCCTTCTCCATCCCAGACTTGGGACTCTTTCAATATAGGCTTCAGGGCAGGGCTGGACTGCCCCACCGGGACCCCGGGATATCCCCCAGTAGGCCTCTGGCATGTAGGGCCTTTTTTTTAGCGGAAGGATACACATGCACATTAACAGAAACGCAACGCATGATTTCGCCTCGGCTCCGCCTAGGTGGTTTGCCTTAAATTGGCTGACACCACCGACCGAGGGGGGTGCTGTACATTATTTTTTCTTGCCAGCAGCCAGTCTGGGCCCGTGTTTGTGCACGAAGGCCTCCTGGAACCACACGTGCCCAGCTACAGCCCAGGCTGCACACACAGTGCACACATTAGCAGGCAGCGCAGGTCAGCAGGGCAGGCTGGGGCTGCAGACAGGCGGCTGGCCTGGGCTGCATGAGGTAAGATGCAAGACGCTGCACGTTTAAATAACTCCCTCCTGCCCATTTTCACTTTCACTGTCTCCTCTTCCATGGCCTTTAGCAATTCACCTGCGGAGGTCGAGGCATCCCCCCCCTTCCCCATGATCCAGCTTTCTTCCCGCCGTCGCTCAATTACTGCCTTTTCCGTCACGCATTAATCTTCTCCCCCCCGCACCCCTCTGTCTTCCTCACCGAGCTGACCCCTTGTCGCGCCGCCTTCCCCGCCCATGGCTGCGCAACGGCCTCTAGGGCAGGTAGCACTATAGCGTATACACAAATTATATTATACGATCATAATAACATTGTGGCCCAATAACGCAAAATGACATCAAACAGCGTACATGACATACATAAAACCTGCACACAATGACACATACTTACTTACAAGATACAATGACTTAACACATTTGCTCTCTATCAAACACCCTTCTAATGCTGCTGCCTTTTTTCAAATTCCACAGGTACACCTATCCACCCGGTTGGTTTCAGACCCTTGTGTCCTGCCGCTGATTTAATTAACTCCCTTTATAGAGCCTAGTGGAAGGCCCCGGGCACTCTCATGAGTGCCTCTGTAATCGATGGCAGTAGTGGGTTGGCGGCAGGGAGTCTACCCCATCTTCATCCTGTCAAGGGTAGCTAAACCCGGCTAATATGAAATCGCTAAAACCCTGCGTCTCTTCCTCGAATTGCAAGTTGGTTTTTAAAAGGTCCCCCAGGATAGAATTGGCCACAGGCCACTTTGAACACATGGAGGGATGGCTTAAAAAAACAAAAACAAATGCACGACGAGTCTTGTGGCACACACACCATACAGTGCTATGGATGGGAGGGGGCAAGCTCGATCCATTCCATAAGAGAAACATGCATGGAAAGCACCGGCTCTGTAATTGGGATGTAAACAGTGGAGTCCCTCAAATTATCCTGAAGGCTACTTATGTAGGGCCGATGCTTACAGGGTCTAATCTAGGACGTGTGGCCTGTGTAAATAAGCTGCGTGCCACAATAGATGTACATTGAGCACATGTTGCAGAGGTCTTTGTGTAATTTGTAGGCCAGATGTGCTCATCAGCTGTTCCAGTGTGATTCCACATGTGGTACATGCAGCTGACGGGCAGCGTCCCAAGAAGAACGTTCAGGGGTCTTGCATTCTGCACGTTTCTCTGGGCAGTGCTATATTAGACATGTATGTTTTCATTGGAAGATCCGTCATGTATGTGTCCGAAAAGGCACATCCTTCCCTAGCAGAGCACCGCTGGGATGTGGAGGAGTGGCTTCAGAATAGCTCGTTGTCTATAGGATTGGTAGCATTGTGTTGCTGGTCTAGAATGCTTTCCCCACACTCTTGCATGCCCTGCAACTAAAAGCAATATGTTGCAGTTTGGCTGTTGTGGAGGTTTTATAGAAGGTGCTTAAGATAATGGCTTTATAATGCATAAGATTGTCATCAGCAATGCCTTTTATTGCTCAACGTATAAAAGCGATGTTGACCGTTTTTATTGTATGCACCGTAGACTGACTAGCCACTACGCACATTACTGACAAACTGCTCGTCCCTTTTGTAATGGTGTCATTGGCAACAGTTCAAAGTTCAATCAATTTTCAACTGATAAATCGGTGGTGTAGTGCATCTACTGTAGTGCCCCTATACATTTCTGCTGGTTTAAGTTTCTAATGCCTGTAGGATAGCTCGGGGAGTAAATGCACCTGCAGACGTGACCTTGGCGTAGCTTACATGTCATGGACCCAGTCCCAGTAAAATGGTGCAGCACATTAAGGTACCAGTGGAAGAGACCTTTGTTTAATCACAGGTCCCTTATGTGGCTAAGGAGCATAATTGTTTAGTGACTGCTACAGAAATGTATACAGTTTAAGTTATTAAAGATACAGCGTTAAATAGCTTCCAGCTCCTCTCCATTTCGAACCCTAGGGAGGAGGATTGCATATATAGCTATCGCGACACCTAAGGTTGTAGCGTGCGCAGCATTTTGATGAATATGTATGAGGTGGGCTGGTTGGCGAGTTTACTCGTGCACGTTTATTAAAACCATTATACATCACATTATAGTTGGTTCTTATTACAAGGAACCTCTACACTTCGGTCAGGACCTGAAGACCCTACTCTTCCAAGAACATCTTGCCAACCGTTCATAGCCCCACTTCAGCTTCTCCGAACTCCCACATTACCACCACCTCTGAAACTCTCCCACTTTAAGGGCCTCATCACGAGTTTGGCTGTAGCCCTTAAATGCGGTGGTAACGGTATTACAGCCGCATTTAAGGGCTGGCCCTATCACGAGTTGGGCGCTAAATCGACTGTTTTACCTCCAGCTTTTTTCTGGAGGTGAAAATCCCTGTTTTCGGCTGTATTACAGCCGGCTGTATTAGCCCGCATAATTAGCGCCGAAAATTTCCCATTGGATCCAATGGACCCAATCAGGAATGGGGATTTACCGTTAAGGCCCAACTCGTGATCCGGTGGTAATACCACCGGACTGGTCGGTGTTAGGGCTATTACAGTCGGCTGTATTACAGCCGGGAATACAGCCCAACTCGTGATGAGGCCCTAAGTGTAATTCCTGTGTGTGTCCTCCTAGGTGCATCTATTCCTTGGTTCCCAGGGATGGACTGGCCCCTAGGGAACTCTGGAGATTTCCCCCAGTGGGCCTTTGCACCCGGGCCTCTTTTGTGTGATATTTTCAAATGTTCCCATAAGAAAAGGGTTGGCCTTGCTGAAAATGTATAGCATGGGGCCACTTTGAAAAATATTTCCAGGGCCTCTTTTGCTTCCCAGTCCACCCCTGCTTCAGGAGCTGAGTGCAGCTTTGTGATTTCCACCACATTGCTGAACAAGATGTACTTTCCTGCTGCCTCACTCATTCTAATCCAGTCCCCTTCTATCACAGTATTTTTTAACCTTTTGTCGGTCCTGCTCCAATAATAGCAGCGATCTATCCCGATCCAGTGAAACAGATCCAGTGAAACAGCCTCAATACTTTTCCCATTCCCTTAAAATAAACGGAAGATTCATTTAGCAAGAGAATGTGTAACTCAGAGTATCGGGAATTGTCTTGGGGCAGTCTAATTTTCCTAAGAAAGGAGAGGCGTTTCCATTCAAAGCAGGATTCCATGGATTGTAAACCAATTTCATAACATGTGCAATGCAGCCCTTCTCTCTGGTGTCTGGTGTCCATAGATCAACACTGTTTGTGCATTGATAGTTCTTATGACATCAGTCAGTTGATTGTCTTTTCCTGGCTCCATTTTTCAAGAACCAATTACGTCTGGTCGATCCCATCTTTCCAAGTCTATTGTCTGAACCTTAACCCAGTGATGCGACTTCCTGTGGCATGATACATGAACCAAAAATGGTCTTTGGCCGTGTCCCAACTCCCTACATCGACAGTATGGATGACCACCTCAAAATGATTCTTTAATTCTCATCTGGACCCTGCATGTCTGGTATCTTCATCACCACCTGTGTCATGTGTATCAAAGGCTTCGGTCATTGATAAGTAAAGTTTTGTCGAGAAGATAAACACCCCATCACCATTGGGGTGGACTGGGGGAGGGGCGACTCTGAGCATATGCCTCCAGTGCGAGAATCGGGGTGTATATTTACTGAGGAACCCTGACACCCCAGAAAAACAATCTACTGTTGTCTCCCATAAACCCACCGCATGTAGAGATTTCAGCCAATTGCATCATAGACAGAACTCTGTTATGGCTAAATGGGTTCCATCCCCCACTGCCACGTTCCACCATAAACATCCCCAAGAGGCAGGGCCTTAGGTGGGGTCATAGGAGTTCTGTTGATTTGTGAAAACACACAGAGCATTGGCAGTCATTTCTAGCGCTGTTGTGAAATCCAAAGGTCTCTCAGGTCAGTTTCGGGGAGGGGAAACTGACTTGAAAGCATGAATTCTGCTGCAAGTCAAAATGGATGCTATTGTGAGGGAGGTATTGTTCAATACCTGATCTGGCCATTTTAGGAGTCCTCTGGAGTAGCAGATGATATGGATTTAATGGTGATCAGCAGGGAGTGTCTAATACTTGTTTGAGGCCTATAAAGAGGGGCTATGAGTCATCTACTGATATTCTGGGCAATAGCACAAGAAGGTAGTGGCACGGGGTGGGTGAGGTGGTCGGTGACTATGTGAAGTGATCACAGAGTGATGCAGGGGTCTACATACGTGTTGAAGGGAGAATACAATGGAGAAACACGACACAGTGTGGGTGAAGGACGCACAGATACCAGATCTTGGGAAAACAAAAGCTCATGCTCGATACCCATAAAACACCTGCCACTCAGCAAGCGGCTGTTTCTAGCACTTCGTGATTAACTCCCAACCCAGAAGAGCCCTCTTCTGGGTTATTTTTGCACTCCAGCCCTTAACTTAATTGGTATCCCTGGAGATTGCAGGAATCCCTTGGTCTATCCTGTGGTGTTGAACTGATGATTCCTGAAACCGATGTAGCGGTCTGAGGAAAGTAGAGGTCGCGGTGGGATCACGTAAGAACCAACTTGGGAAACATAAATAAGAAAAAAGGGCGGGGAGTCAGACAGTACACAGAGGAATTGCCTTCAGGCAAAATTTTACATAAAGCAGTAGACACAATGACTTCCAAGCATCTCCATGCATATCAAATAAGATTCATCATTGCCGGCATAAAGATTGTCACACACAATCATTATGAGAAATGTTACTCATATGGAATAGACCTTCAAACAAATCTCGAATTATTTACTTCCGCCAATTAACAATGCATTTCTGGACAGCTTTCATTAGTCGACAGATTAAGAGTATTATTTGATGTACTATTAATCAAATTGCAATGTCCACTTTGCCCTGAAGAAGCTTGCCGGGAGTGAAACAAGTGTACTCCAGAGCTATTAGTATCGTGCATATCATTTTGTATTATTATTTATTATTTTAAAGGTGATTTATCCTAATTACATTTATATACATGATCAAACATTCATTCTTCCTAATTGAACAAATGAGTCGTGTTTTTAAATGAACGTCAGTACCAATTAATAAATATATATGAAGTGTTAGATGCATTAACCCCTACATCTACAAATCAAGCTTTCTCACATATAGACACCAGGGCTAAGGTGTCCAGCTGTCAATACTGCTGAAAACACACGTTCCACCCTCATTCAGTCATCTCTATAAAGAAGAGTGTTATTTTAGATCTTTAACTTTTAGACTTGTATGAGCCTATCACTTGCCTGTCATGATTCCTTGCCTGGCCCTGCATCCATCACTCCAGCTGCCCTTACATAGCCCTGCCCCAATCACTCCAGTGCCCCACCCCACCCCCCCCCCCCCCATTCCTGCCTGAAGTGGTTCCCAGAGTAAATTATTTCCAATTCCGGCACTGGCAAGCAGGTACAGAGAGGGTAAAAAGTGCCAGTGCTTTAAATCAGATGTGAAACCAAGGGAGCCCGCTGGGGGACCTGCCCTTTATAAGTGCTGATTGTGGCCTACAGATAGCTGGGTGTGGTCTAAGTGGAACACAGGAGGCTTGTGCAGGGGCCTCCTACCCCAAACAATACACAGCCTTCTTTTTAGAGGGTGCATTTCACACACCTGGAAACATCAAATATTTCTTTGTATGGGGAAGACGTTGCAGCAAAGAGAACATTTTTAATATCGAAAAGCCATCAGCTTTGTCAGTGCTGCACTATAGTCTAGTAAACGATAAGTGAGTTTTTTTAATAACATGCAATGCGAACCGAATCACTTCGAGGGTTGCCCAATTTTGGCAGCAAAGGTACAGTGAGATTGCATGATTTGCCCAGGATCACAAACCTTAAGGAAGTGGTGAAACTTTGATTTGAGCCCAGTCCGCAATTTAGAGACTTGACCAGATATCTTCCTAGCTCTAGTTGGCACAGCAATGTGATAACAGTTAATGTTTGGCTTCCCAGAGCGCCAATAATATTCTACTTTATAGAGATATCTTGCAAAGTACATATCATGTAATAATTTAATGAGATAACATATACATCAGTATACAAATATGTTAAGCAAAAAACAGCGTGATGAAAGTTTCAATCTCTCCATCCTGAAAAGGCTTAAAGGCACATAGCAGAAAATGCATGATAGGGTCAGGTGTTTGAAGTCATTGTTTCACATAGCACGAGGTTTGTTATGCCCACCTCCCATTTCTAGTAACACAGCATGTTCACTTGTTAAGGAACATCGCACTAACAATCATCGGTCTGAATTATTTTGCATTTATTTGCAGAGCAAGGAATGTAAATTTCGATCAAAAATGACGTACAATAACACATTTACAGATGGCGGAAGCATCCCAATGAAGGTTCTCGCATAATAGCATTAAGAAGAGAAAAAGTAGTGAGCCAGTTTCTGAGGGTATGAAAGATTAGTACATATACCAAGGACAAAACAAAACAACCAAACAAACACATGTATACAAGAAAACAGGTGCCCTACAAAGGTAACATTAACCTAAGGGGGCAAGTGCTTCAAACCTAGGAGGAGTACTAATTAAATATGCAAAATTACATTATGAAGCATCACTGGAGGCAGTGGTGGGGTCCGGTAGAGTTTATGGGGCAGAGGGCAGGGGTAGCTCCATTTTTACCAAGTAAGTGAAGTTGAAGCCGAACTTTGAAGGGATCCACAGTCGGGTTGACTTTGATTGTTATGGGTAGCGGGTTCAAGTGGGGCGGAAGCAAGAGGAGGCACAGGGAGTGTATGGAACGTTGAGGTTGAGTGCAGAGGAAGATCAGAGGGAACAAGATGGTGAGTAAACTGAGATACAATCAGACTGGCACTGAGGAGCAAGACCATTGACAGCGTTGTGTACTAGGAGACGGAACTTGAAAAGAGGGCGGTTGTGCCTGGAGAGCCAACCCGCATGTGGGAGGTAGGTAGAAGTGGGGGAGTATCTGTGTAGGTTGTTGAGAAAGTGGGTAATACACAGTGCTTTAAGTGGGGTAAGAAATTGAGGGGGGGCCCTCGTTTGGGGGCGTGGCTTCCATTGTGGACGTGGCCTAAAACATGCACAAATCATTGTAAGGTGCGCAAACAAATATATAAATGTATGTGAGCATTTATATATTTGTATGCGCACTACTATGGTTTGTGTACCTTTCAAGCCTTATAAACATACCAATGTTACGTATTTCTAGGTTTATAAAAAGGTGGCTTGAAAAGTGCACAAACCATAGTAATTAACGCACACTTGTGTGCTTACCTTACTATGGTTTGTGCACTTTTCAAGCCACCTTTTATAAGCATAGACATTTATAACATATTTCTATGTTTATAAAAGACGTCTTGAAACGTAAACAATTCAAGGCATCTTTTATAAAGCGTTGAGGACGGACAAAACCCGAGGTGGCTTTGTCCATCGACAAAGCTTTATAAAAGATGCCTTGAATTGTGCACGTTTCAAGCGGTCTTTTATAAACATAGAAATATTTCTACGTTTATAAAAGATGGCTTAAAACGTATACAATTCAAGGCATCTTTTATAAAGATTTGCTAACGGAGATAGGCGCCTCGGGCTCAGTGATCTCTGCTCTGAGCAGATAGATCACTGAGCCCGAGGCGCCTTTCACCCTCTGCGAACCCACGGGCTCTGTGATCTAATCTGCATATTAGATCATGGAGCCCGCAGGTTCGCTGAGGGTCAGTGACCTGGCGAGGGCAAACAAAGGAACTGTAACTTCCCTGATGACCCCTCAGATGAGGGGTCATCAGGGAAGTTACAGTGACTGACAGAAGTGCCAGCCAGCCTCAGCGACGCTGTGCCTGGCTGGCACTTCTGTCAGCTCGCCTGAAATTAAACTGGCGGGCGCATCTCCCGTCGCGGCTGCGGCCGTGGCGGGATAATGCATCCGCCAATGTTGTGTGGGATGGGGGGCCCCAGCAGAGCCCCGGCTCAGTCCCACTTTTTGGAGACTGCCGGGGCCCGGCCCCGGCAGGCCCCAGCCCACTTAAAGCACAGGTAATACAGTTGATGCCTTTGTCTAGAGGAAGCAAGGAGTAGAGAGGAAGGAGAAGGGGTAGGCATGAGCACTAGTCCAGTTTGCTGAGCACAAGAGTGAAGATTAGAGTTTTTGTAGAGCGGTTAGTAAGAAAAGGTCAGAATTTCCAGACTTTGAGGATGTTAACACAAGAAGCAGTGGTAGTGATGAATTGTTGCAGTTGTATGTCGCTATCAAAGAGGACCCCAAGATCGCGAGCCTTGGGTGATAGAGCAAAAAGGTGAGAGAGGAAAGAGATGGGAGAGGGGATGGTAGGGATGGCATTGGAAACTGGTATAAAGATGACTTCCATTTTTGAAGAGTTCAGCATGCTGCAGTGGCGAGCCATCCGGTGACAAATAGCAGTGAAACCGTTTGTAATCTCTTCCAAGATCGCTGTGGTGAAGGAGGGAAAGAAGAACAATATTTCAGTGTCATCAGCATAAAGGTTCAGCAAAAAAGTCAGCAATTACCCACTAAATGCTGTGTCTGCAGCCATCTAACACTGATCACTCTTTTTGAAGTGCTCCGTTGATAATTAAGAAATGCCCTGTGTCTTTCGTTGTACTTTAAATGCAAAGCCCACAAGACAGAACATCAGGAAGAGAGCTCTCTTAGCACTGGCTAGTAACCTCTGACTGGCCTATAGGGCAATGCCCGAACCAAAAACACAAAATGCTAGTGTGGGACACTTTCTGGTCAAAGTGGGCCCCTTTTATGGCCAATGTGGGCCAGTTTGAAGAGTTACTTCACTATGAGGCTAATAGTTTTGACCAGTGTTGCTGAATAAATATTCTTTCAGTTGCACAATTTGCATTATATTTGATCAAAACACTCCACCTTGGGCAGTACTCAGTCTTTCACAAAAGCAATGAATCACCATTTGCCAGCACTGTGGGCCTCTTTTTCATTGGTGCCGAGACAATGTTATGCCCCAGTCTGACGCTCCTGGCTACAAACAGTTGATGGTGCGTCCCAGGCACCCTTCTACCCCAGGAAACAGCCCTGGCATGGAAGATTGAAGGGGTGAAACGCCAGATGATGTGAACGCATTGGTCACTGGCAGCGATTGGTATGCAGCCCCAACACTGAGGGGGCCATTGAGGTAGAGTCTCTGAATCGGTGCCCGCCTCTGTATTGACAGACATAGAAAGTGGTTTGCGATGGCACGTGCAAGCTATGCACGTTCTGTATTTGACGGTTATTAGAGGAGTGAGGGGAGCAAAGTCAGAGTTCGGGCTTAAGAGCAGTGCAGGAGACTGATAGGGCTCAGCACAGGTAACCTTGGTCCAAAACTCTGAAGAGTGTCGAAACATTTCTTGAGGGAGACCATGGAAGGGGTACTCAGACGCCTCACAAGTAGTTTTGACTTAAAGCCCACCCTCTGTCATTTGAAGGGTTAGGCCCCTGCCTCCCAAACTCTGTCTCTATTTGAACCCTTGGATGCAATATCTATCACCTGGCCATGACTGAGCCAGAGGGGCTAGAGGGGTTGAGCACCCCACTTAAAGCCCTCCTCTGTCTTGTGGCACCCCACTGCCACCAGTTAGGCTGGTATGCTGGTGTTTCCACTTACTTATAAAACTATGCACAGGAGTGAACTGTACTGCGCTGCTGACTATAGCCCTTAGGCTGTCGTTGCACCAGTGTTGCACACCCTGCATGCTCTTGCTTCCACTACCTGGAGAGTAGGCGTCCAGCTGCACTAGTCCCTCAGCGTACCAGAGAGAACTTGAAGACTGAAGTAGTGTAAAGCTAAGTGTGAAGGTCTCTGTTGTTGTGTGCATGTGTGTTTCAAATGGCATGCAATGTATGTGTTTCTATGAGTTTGAATAAGTGAGTGTGTGTGTGTTCATGCAAGTCTGTGTGCCCACGTGCATGTTTCTGCTACTGCATGTGTGAATTAACTGAGGGACTGTATGTGCACGTGCGTTGGTTGCATTGTTTTCTTTCACGAGGGATGTACCAGTATCATGAAAGTAAAATGCAGCGACTATGCAGACATATATTTTGAGCGTATCACTTTAAAAATGATTTAGAGTAGGCATGCTGGCATATAGTATGAGCACATCTTCATGAAAACTATTTACAGGGACAATGCTAGCATGTATTTTGGGCACAAATTCATGTAAGTGATTTAACCTTGCAATGCTGGCATACATCGTAGACACAGCTTCGTGAAAGTGTTTTACAGTGTCCAAGCCAGCATATATTGTGGATGCAGCATCATCAAAGTGATTTACAATGGCAATGTTGGTATATGGTGTGTATGCAGCTTCATGAAAGTGATTTGAAGTGACACATCCAGCATGTATTATTGGCACAGCATCCTCAAAGTGATTTCCAATGGCAATGCTGGCATATGTTGTGGGCACAGCTTTGTGAAAGTGATTTACAGTGGCAATGCAGGCATTATTTTGGGCATAACATTATCAACGTGATAGACCGTGGCAATGGTGGCATATATTATATTGTGGGTGCAGCTTCATTGATGTGATTTACCCTGTCAATGCTGGTGGACGCAGCATCATGTAAGTAATGTACAATGGCAATGCTGGCATATGTTGTGGGAACATTTTCTTGAAAGTGATTCACGATTGCAACCTGGCATATCTTGTGGACACAAAAATCATGCAAAATGTTGCACAATACTTCTGTGTATTGTTTGTGAAATAGTATCTGTTGCATTTGTTCATGTTATACCCTAGAAAACTGATTGTACATTTTGCTTTTTGCTGCCATTTTTCTATTAAAAAAACGAGTGCTGTAAAATGCACCTTTCCAACCCATTATTTCTAAAATATTCCCAGGGTGTGGCTCCCCCTGAACCACCATATGTTAATTTGGGCTCACTTGCTATGTTTGTTCTCTAGCACTATTTAAGGGGGTTATTTAAGCCCACGCTATGCATATATTCACTAGCTGCAAATGCATCATTGAAAATGTCTGTACCTCCTTAAGAGTCTACCCGCCCCAAACACCAAAAGCTGCCTCCACCATTGCAGAAAGGGTTTTATTGAGTACTCAAAGAGGTGTGAGTTCCTCCATAGCTGCAACCCTGCTTTTTACCATCAGCAGGCAACGTATCATTGCTTCAACTGCAGAAGGCGGCAGCTTTGATTCTGACTGCCACAAGAGGGGTACACATGAATCCGGATATAATTGCTGATTGACTCAGAGACCTCCTGTGCTCTCTCCTTGGATGGGGCCCCCGGAGGGTTTCCATGATTCAAAGCAGGAAGTGCCAATGTGTTCCAGAGCATAAACATCACATATTATATTTGACAGAATGTGGCTGAGGCTATGAGTGTGCTGCCTAACTGTTGTGGAAAGTACATTTGGATTACACCTGTAATGTGTTTATGTTGACTGTAGGCCATACATTTTGTGCGTTCACCACATTATAACTTAAATAACTGTTTACCCTTTCGGTTGGGAATCTATTGCTCATCGGAAATAAACATGTCCCTACATTTGAATGCCACAATGCTTCAGAAGTCAGTGTATTACGCACACGTTGCAGAGATGTGTTCACATGCTAGATCACAGTACCACATTCTGAAAATGCCAACTTAGACTTTCCGCTCTCTCTGTGGTTGATACCCTTGAGTGCACATATACCATAGTGATAGTAACATGGCATAGTGTCTCGGGAAGATAGCTCAGGAGCAACACGCTCACCTTAGCGATCCCCGGGCTTGCGCTTAGAAACCTCTGGGTATTAAGCGCCTTATAAATAAACAATTATAAATTATAACACCTGATGTTCTATAAAACTAATTACTTGCACTAGATACCACTAGCTGTACAAATTAATATAGCACCAGTATGGGTTTGTTTTTTCCTATTGTGGGTTGTGAAATCTGGGCATTCACCCCAATGGAGGGCATAAAGTGTTATTCGGGAGACGTGTCACCAAAACGGAGACTTTGGAGTCTTGAGGGTCACATCCCAGATTTTCCACCAGATGATACAATGATCCTGGACAAATCAATTAATCTCACTGTACACAGCACTGGGCTGTGTTCTATGAAAAGTGTTGCCTTCTCTCATTCTGGTGACATTGTTTACATAGCCCATCGCCTGCTCTTTATTTTCATGTATGCCATCTGAATGGAAAGGATTCCAGACAGAAGAGAGTTGACCAAATGTCACAGGGCTCTGATGAACTTATGACCACGCCTGCTTATTTGGCACAAACAAATATTTTAGTTCAATTTGAAACGCTCTTCTACACATAATGAAAAAAAATCAGAATTCTGTGAGCTGGGTATATTTAAAGGTTTGCAAGACACTAGTGAAACCCAATGAAATGTTTTAGGCTGGCGTCAATTAGTATTCTGCAACTTGCATCCCTCACTGGACGGTGGGGATAACAAAGCTAGAATCATTCTCCTTTGCATAATATGTTGCTATGATATATTTTTTTAATTAAAAAATGTCCCTTTGGGGTATCTGATTTGTGTTCTTTCCAAGTCAGGGCTACGAAACAGAGCATTCTAATAGTTCATGAACGTCAGATATTCTCACACATACTGCTCTGCTAAAAGAACTGGGAAACAATGTGGTCAAGTGCAAAATGTGCAGACTGGCCTCCAAACCGAGTTTTCAATCTTAACCGAAGTGTGTGACCCTGGGCAACTCTTTTCATTTCATAGAGCCTAAGCTGTCAAAAATGCTAGTCCCTAAATATTTCACATTTGTCAGCACCTAAGAGTGATTTAGTTTTCAGTGAAGATGCTTCAAACAAGCCTCACACACAGTGTTTGAAGGGTTGCAGTGTTGCTTCTTATATAATAATGGTGACCATTGATATGTTGCAAACCACAAAGTCATTTATTTGCTCACTAATAAACATACGACTTGAAAACCAAGGCCCTCGTCTAATTTCAGTCAGTGTGCGCCTTCCTGGTAGTTTTAATTCGTATTCTAAACGTTTCACACATTACAATGAAAAAAACATATTACACAAGCAATGCTGACAAAAACATAAAACATTGCAAAAATTCATCTCATAACAACCATTTCTAGTCCTTAAAAGTAGACATGATACGGTTAATATAATTTGTAGCTTCAATTTGAGTACAATTTTTTTACTTCCCAAAATACGTAACCAAAGGTTCTTTGGATAAACGTCTAAAGAAAGAATTTCTAAGCAAATGCAATTCCTGATGCTCACTGAATAAGTGTGATGTGTCCATGAGCCTGCTAACCTGAGTGCTCTGTCTATGAGCCTGCTAACCTGAGTGCTCTGTCTATGAGCCTGCTATGCTAACCCGAGGGCTGTGTCCATGAGCCTGCTAACCTGAGTGCTGTGTCCATGAGCCTGCTAACCTGAGTGCTGTGTCTATGAGCCTGCTAACCTGAGTGCTGTGTCCATGAACCTGCTAACCTGAGTGATGTGTCTATGAGCCTGCTAACCTGAGTGCTTTGTCTATGAGCCTGCTAACCTGAGTGCTGTGTCCCTCAGCCTGCTAACCTGAGGGCTGTGTCCATGAGCCTGCTAACCTGAGTGCTGTGTCCATGAGCCTGCTAACCCGAGTGCTGTGTCCATGAGCCTGCTAACCCGAGTAATGTGTCCATGAGTCTGCTAACCTGAGTGCTGTGTCCGTGAGCCTGCTAACCTGAGTGGTGTCCATGAGCCTGCTAACCCGAGTGCTCTGTCCATGAGCCTGCTAACCCGAGTGCTGTGTCATGAGCCTGCTAACCCGAGTGATGTGTCCATGAGTCTGCTAACCTGAGTGCTGTGTCCATGAGCCTGCTAACCTGAGTGGTGCCCATGAGCCTATGAGCCTGCTATGCTAACCTGAGTGCTGTGTCCATGAGCCTGCTAACCTGAGTGCCGTGTCTATGAGCCTGCTAACCTGAGTGCTGTGTCCATGAGCCTGCTAACCTGAGTGATGTGTCTATGAGCCTGCTAACCTGAGTGCTTTGTCTATGAGATTGCTAACCTGAGTGCTGTGTCCATCAGCCTGTTAACCTGAGTGCTGTGTACATGAGCCTGCTAACCTGAGTGCTGTGTCAATGAACCTGCTAACCTGAGTGCTGTGTCAATGAACCTGCTAACCTGAGAGCTGTGTCTATGAGCCTGCTAACCGGAGGGCTGTGTCCATGAGTCTGCTAACCCGAGTGATGTGTCCATGAGCCTGCTAACCTGAGTGCTGTGTCCATGAGCCTGCTAACCTGAGTGGTGTCCATGAGCCTGCTAACCCGAGTGCTGTGTCCATGAGCCTGCTAACCCGAGTGCTGTGTCATGAGCCTGCTAACCCGAGTGATGTGTCCATGAGCCTGCTAATCTGAGTGCTGTGCCTATGAGCCTGTTAACCTGAATGCTGTGTTTGTGGTGGGACACGTGTACCTTTTTCATATGGCTACTGATCCGGGCCTTTTATCAACAGTTCAGCCTGCAAGCCTTAATTTTGGCTGCTACTGAATAAGAAAAAACCTCTACCTATGCTTGCACATGCCACTTGCCTATGATTATGATTCCAGTAAGAATGAAGCGGGTAGAGAGACTTGGACAGAGTACCATGCTAATGTTGATCGCTGCATTGTCAGCAGATAATGCTTTGGGTCATGAGTGGCACAAGGAGCTGGAACTAGAGATTCTGAATCCATTCATGTCTTTGGTTGGGGGCAAACATGCCTGTGCCCCAGACCACGAAATTCCTAACGATGGCCCTTGATCAACTGCCCACCATAGAGAGACTGACAGTTCCCCCACGGCAGACGTTCTGAAGACTGCCAATATCGATGGATCAATATCTAACCAATAGAAGGCAGCATGATATTTCTACCTAGAGGTGGGCGAGCCTGGTGTGGTCCGGACTGATGCGGACTCAAAGGGGGGCTACAGCCCGAATCGCATTTCGGGCCGGTACCCCTGAACACCACGGGGACCCCCATGGCTGCCTAGCATAAGGGCGACTCAGCCTGCCCACACACCACCCTCGAGCCATGATTTCCTGTCCCGCCCCCAGAAAACATGATTGGCTGGGGGCAGAACAGGAAGTCACTCAGTGTTAATGTTAAAGGTATTTGTATTGTGTACCGTCACCAACGGAATTGGTCCCCAGGCGCTCAGGCGGATCTGTGAACGAGAAGGCGGGGTGGGTTAGTAAGGTGAAGAGGGAGTTAGGATAGAGAGAGAAGTGGTGTCCTGTTGGCGGCTTCAGTTTGGTGTACACTGTGTGCTGACCTTTGGTACGAGTATCGGATTGATGTCAGGCCTTGTGTGCTGTTGGTACAGCTTATGTGTTGTTTGTTTGTTGTTGCAGTTTGGTGAAGTGCGTGCGGCTTGCTGTGCGAGAGGTGGTTGTGTAGGTTATTGTATGAGTTAGGTATGCAGAATTTTTTAGCTTTTTGGTTAGTGGGTTATATGTCTCGCAGCTGACCTTCGCAGTTTGGCTAAATGCCTAGGGTTAAGAATCCTGTATGGTGGGACAGAGGCCCAGGTCTCACAATACACTACGTAGCACCATACAATAGACAAATATGGAGGCTATGCCTAGAATTGGGAGTCCTGTACAGTGGGAAAAGTCACCGGTTCCACAGTAAGTGGGTTTCCGCATATGATAGACAGAGATGGAGGCTACACCTGGATTTGAGGATTCTGTAGAGAGGAGGAGGGGCCTATGTTTCACAGTAAGTTACACCATACAGTAGACATCGATGGGCGCTATACCTGGATTGAGTGTCCTGTGTAGCGGGAGAAAGGCCTAGGTTTCCGCAGTGAGCGTGTTTCCGCATATAATAGACAGATATGGAGGCTACACCTGGATTTGAGGTTTATGTAGAGAGGAGGAGGGGCCTAGGTTTCACAGTAAGTTACACCATACAGTAGACATCGATGGGCGCTATACCTGGATTGAGTGTCCTGTGTAGCGGGAGAAAGGCCTAGGTTTCCGCAGTGAGCGTGTTTCCGCATATAATAGACAGAGATGGAGGCTACACCTTGATTTGAGGTTTATGTAGAGAGGAGGAGGGGCCTAGGTTTCACAGTAAGTTACACCATACAGTAGAAATCGATGGGCGCTATACCTGGATTGAGTGTCCTGTGTAGCGGGAGAAAGGCCTAGGTTTCCGCAGTGAGCGGGTTTCCGCATATAATAGACAGAGATGGAGGCTACACCTGGAATTGAGAATCCTGCAGAGTCGATGCGACGCAGGCTAATGTTCACAATTCTAAGTGCGGCACTTGCCAACATTCACAATCTATATAGATGTGACGCAGGCCAATGTTCACAATTCTAAGTGTGGCACTTGCCAACATTCACAATCTATATAGATGTGACGCAGGCTAATGTTCACAATTCTAAGTGTGGCACTTGCCAACATTCACAATCTATATAGATGTGACGCAGGCTAATGTTCACAATTCTAAGTGTGGCACTTGCCAACATTCACAATCTATATAGATGTGACGCAGGCCAATGTTCACATTAGTATGATATTAGACATTAGAGGCCAATGTTCACAATTCTATCTAAATGCGCCACATGCTAATATTCACAGTTCTAAGCGTGGCACTTGCTAACACTCACAGTCCTATCTAGATGCGACGCAGGCCAATGTCCACAGGACGAGACAGGTGTGCAGCGTTGGGCAGGAGCTACAACAGATTTAATTAAGGTAGGCCCGACTCCCCGCCCTATCTTCCCTTTTGGGGCATTTCTTTCCATTTTGCCGGCGTTGCGCAGGTAAAATGGAAAGAAATGCCCAAATACGAAACAAAAATGAAGTTTGTTTTTGTTTTGGGGGGTGGGGGGACAGGGACGGCCCTACCCATGAAATCGCTGACTCCCCCACTTCTATATCTACCACTGCTACAGGAGCGGTGACAGAAAAAGGGGCCTATGAAACCTAGCGCCGCAGTTTCACAGCACCCCATGAGATCCCTTACAGCGTCAGTTCCACTTCTCGCCACCAGAGGGCAATGTCACGTCTCTTGCACGGTTCCTATCTTTTGGGCGAGTTTCAGAAAGTACTTTTGGTGGTGAATATTAAAACGACATGCCCTCCCTTCCCACCTCCCGAGCAAGACTCCGGTTTCCGGCTTGATTTCCCTTCCGAGTGATTGGCTCTGACAAGTCTGTCTTCTCACTTCATCCCCCGCACCTCCTGTGCTGCTGCACCTCCTCCAAGCTCTTCTCTCCAGAAAGTGTCGTGTTCCGCACCCTCCCACGTACCTCCTGTGCCCCCCAATCTGCTTCTCGCGGTATCCGGCGCCGAGCTGCTGTCCTCTCTCTACCCATCATCACTCGTTCTAACTGTCTTCATTGCTGTAAAGCTCTCCACCTCTCATCAGCCCGAGTCTGACCATCCCTATCACTGGGCGATGCGTGTGCTTCAGGGAACTGATTTTAATCTGTAGGTCAAAGGTTCCAATTCAAGAAAGTTATCTCAGTGGGATAATGTACATCTTGCAGCGACCTGTGTTTCGACTGCACTCCATCAGAGCACATTGCCTGTCCCAGAGAGCAGGGTGCAATCTACAGTCCACAGGTCACATTTATTGGCTTATTTTTGGTGTGGGGGGGGGGGGGAGTGGGGCATGGCAGGCAGTTGTCTCCCTCCGTCCACTCTTGTGGGACTTCAGAACTTCACCCACCCCAGAATTCAAAATGTAATCCTGAAGCTGTCTTCTCTTCCACTGTTCTGCCGCCAGGCGGCAGATGGTCTCAGAGGAACACCTGCACAGTATTTATGTATTCTGCATTTTTAAAGTGCTCACATAGCCCGCAGGCATCGAGACGCTGTTACAGGATTTTTTTTTTTTTGGTTGCATAATTGTTTTTTTGTCTTAGTTGCATATTTATAATGTGCTTAAATGCCCAGAGGTTTCTAAGCACGGACCCAGGGATTGAACCTGTGTTGCTTCGTGCTGTCTTGCTGCCAAGGCAAGCACGTTGCTGCTGAGCTATCCTCCCAGGAGTCATTTAGTCATTTATGGGTGTCATTTAGTGGGAATTGCGAACAGGGTAGCGCCAACGTTAGCACCTACTTGTTGTTGGGTCCCCCTGCATGCCATTTTCAACTTTTGCAGGGAGAGTGCAAAGGCAAAGAGTAAAACAAGGCAAACACATCTTTACTCTTTTCTTTTAAGGCCAGTCTTATAAAAATCTATATGCCGCCTGCAAATGACGCCTTGCAGAAGGCATTTACAGAAGATTCCTATGGAACAGGCCTACTTTTAGCAGGGAGGGGGATTCCAAAGGAACCCAGTTGTGTTGTGCCTGCATGAAAATCTCATTTAAATTCTCAGGTATCCCTTTAACTAAGAGATGCCGTGATCACCTCCATTACCTGGGGCTGCCAGGGGACTTTCTCGGTCTCACTGCCCTGTCGCAGGAACTTTTTTCGTTGATTGCCGGGACCCAGCTCCGGCTAGACTCGGCCCACTTAAAGCCCTGCAAACGAACCCTTAAAGTAACGCTTCCAAACCCTTCCCACTTTGAAACCCCGAAATATCATGATGGATTTCGGTTTTCATGATTGTAGGTCAGGCTAACGATGCCCTTCCCGGCGTGTTACGTGGGATGGGGGTTCCCCCTATAAACACCCTGTTCTTCCCCACCCCCTGCTGCAACATCCATTTTACCCTTACCCTCGAAGCCTCATACTCAAAAATGCAATGTGTTGACATTTCGCCCTGAATAGTAATTGAGAAATAGGAGAGGCTGCACCTGTGCTCTCGAGCTTCGTTCACAGCGCGCAGCACACTCCTAGCCATTCATCTCTCCCTGTATATGCGATTATTAAAAATGATTCCTATTGTCCTGCTTTCCTACCTTAGATGTTTAATGCCAATATGTGAAATTCAAACAAACCAATGAAGCGATAATAAATAATCAAAACATTTCACCCTGAAAAATACATTAACCCGTAACACCTCCCAAAGACCAGCAGTGATTTCCAGCAGTAACGACTGCTCAGGAGAACATTCATTATTGCGACTGACAGACAGCTGTCACTTCCAGGATTTGTGGACACGATATTTTACTAACTCTTGTAAATGACACTACACTCAGCACATCTTACCTTCCCAGTTAAAAGGCACCACTGACACAAAAGTTGCCAATTAATACCCTTATTAAGCAATAAGCCTCGAGCCGCGGGGGCATTACAGAGTCAGGTAATGCCCTGAGGCCCATAGTTCGGGCCAGAAAAAAGAAAATGTCAAAAAAATGGCAGCCGGGGAAGGGAAAACGGACTGGTTGCCATCGGAAGCGGAAGATCACAACGGGATACCCTGAGTATGGATTTCCTATTTTGTGTCTGGGATGTTTGAGCCTGTCTGGTGATGGGAGAGGCATGCAATGGATCCTAGTTGGATGCTTGTCCCGGCAGGTTCCTTTCATCTAAGACCTAGGCATAATATTGGTAACACAGAAACAAATCCTGCTGCTGAGGGCGAGTACCTAACATCCAGCAAAACACTGCCCTCAACGTTGGAAACCACTCGGACACTTCTGCCTTCCAAGAGGATTTGTTGAGCCAACCGGCACCTGCCCATTTGAGCGAACCACAGAGGAGAGGAAGGCAATGAGCAAGCCACTGTTACACGATGGGAGTGGCCGCTGAGCCCCACTGCAAATGCTCTCTACCCACTGATGAGTGCTGGGCAAGCCGGGCTACATTGGCTCTTCTAGATTGCTGTCAAAGGTACCGCGCACAAATGTTTGTTGCGCCTCTTAAAGCTATGATGTGATATTTTATTTATATCGCTCTCATACCCAAGTGTTTCAGAGCGCGACCAGGCCAAGGGAGGGGAACAGGAGAGAACAAAAACAATCATCTTACTAGGCCCAGTGACATTGAGAATGTGCAAGTGCATGGGAAATGGCAGTGCTAAACTGACCCAGTATAGTGGCAAGGGCTCTTGAAATGATAGTGGATGTGTGGCACCTGATATGCCCTGTAAAACAATGGTTCCCCATGGATGCCTCTCTATTTGTTCTGCCACTCTAGCAGCCCCACCAGAGCCTGCGCCACGCAGCATTTATTCAAAGGGCCACCCTTTTAGCTTGTACTGATGCTGGAGTTCGCTGCCAAATCATTTACATATAACTCTCTAAGGAACTTTATCCCCTGAATCTGGTAGTAGGACAGCGTTGGACCTCAGGAACTGACATATTTCTTTCCCATTCACACCAAATCTATGATCAGATCCTCCCTTCTTGTGTGCTCGATACACCTGCAAGTGCTCTTCGACTCATGCATGTGGTCCTAACTCGTGTGGTCTATACACATGTTCACTACACATGCACACGTCACCTGCTGGCCCAGAGTGCATCTCTCTTGACCACCACGACTCTTGACAATGTTTGCCCCTATAATCTCCTCCATTTGCATGCTCCTAGGGGCGATGCCATGGGAGTTTTATCCCACACCTAGTGTTCTTGCGCTTGCTTGCCTGGCTCAGAATTCCATATGGGCTATTTGTGTCCTGCATCCCACAATGTCCCGCAGTTTTCTCACTTGTGCTTGCATCGGCCTCACCACATGTGCCTTACACATGTTTCTCCCAGGGAGGTACTCTCATAGGTTCCTTCCACATAGTCCCCTTAGTTACACAGGTTTCACTGTTCCTGCACAGGTATGGTGTCAGTCAGTTCCAGCCAGTGCTAAGTGCTTTGGCTTGAACACTCTTCCCCCCAGTGACCATTTGGCAGATCCTGGTTCGACTGTGCTTTCTGCTGAGCCTGCCAGCTCCATCAAGCTCCTGTTGGTACTAGGAGCTTTGAACTCACTCCATCACCTCTTGTGTAGCCCGCATGGACAACAGGGATTACCTGCTACTTTGTGTTTCTCTTGAAACCTTTCTGGCGTGTCCTGGCATTCCTTAACCTCTCTGAACTAGCTGTTCCTAGCACAGTCCAGCCTTAGGGAAAGCGTCCATGCAGCCATTCTCTGCAGGCTTCCAATGTGCTCCTGAGTCATGTTTTCAACATACTCTACAGAAATGTTCATCCCCAGCTGTGCCTTGCCATGTGCCTGTGGCACACGCCCTGTTATGAAGTCAGGCATCCATGCTCCCAACATGTCTGAGGTTTCAGCCTTAAAATTCAGGGGTGAAGACCACAATTGACTAAAAGCAGATGCATTATGCTCTTATGAAAACTGATACTACACTTGATCCTAGCTAAAAGGAAGAGAAGTCACAGGCTTCTTTTTATCTGGGTTCAACGTTCAGTAAGATATGGTAGATTGTCACTTTCTGAATCCCCCACTTCATTCATCATTCTCAAGAATCATCAAGACAACCAGTTTACAAACTGTTATTTTACCCTTTGCCTGTGGAAGCAAAAGGTCAGATTAGACAAAGTTTACATTACTTACTCCTCATCGTCGAAGCTGTCGTTGCATGGACCATCAATGACCTCCTGCTTTCTCGGGGGTGGATCATTCTGCAACAGGATTCGGTTGACTTGACTTGGAAAAGAGAAGAGCATCTTTAAAGCAGCACAAGATTCTCCAGCAGGCCTGGATATCTCGCTCTGCATGGAGTCCAGGAACAAACCATGCAATTCTGACTCAGCAGTGATGTTTGTTATAGGAATCAGACTCCCCAGCTCTGTGGACAGGATCCTGAGTCCATCTCTATTGTAGGTCCAGTCCCAGACGAGGTGGTACTTCATCTCATCTGCTGTGCATCCCTAAGGTCATTTCCAGAAGTGGTTGAGTCATTTGGAGTGCATGACGGTTCTTCCCGGCAGTCCCCCTTGGACGGCCATCCAGGCAATGTACGTGTGCTGGTTTTTCAGTCTGTCTGATGCAATGTTCTCCCACAGGGGCTCTACTTTTGTTGAGGGAGGGTGCTGATCTGCACGCAGACGTCCTTCTCCTTGATACGTGACAAGATGGCTCCCACCGTACACTGGTCTGGTGTGACTGCCACTAGCTGGAATTCCCTCACAAATCCTTCGGCTTCTGCATATTCACATGGCACTGCCCAATTGTTGGGGATTCTGAGTGTAACAAGGGGGCCCAAAACAATGACGGAGTGATTTTGGGGGGCTCCCCAGGAATGTTTTTAAAATAATGTGGTGAAATGATGCGTTTTGCAGCACAATTTTTGAGAAAAATCCATATAGTTTATAAATGTTTCTCTAGGAAAATATCCAGTGAATTTCATGATTCAAGGGCAGTCATGCCAGGTGACTATTTTGAGTGGAGGGGTCTAAATATAGCCTAAAATTAGCACGAGCGACCAATCGTAGAACGGGAGCCCAGAATAATTAAGTGGGGAACATATTTTTTAAATAATGTGCAGAACTGGTGCCTTTTATAGCACACATTTGGACAAAATGTTTTTAAAAAGAAATACAATGTACAGTTGGTTTCCTAGGGTAATGCATGAAAGAATCAGGTGATGCCAAGTAACTAAGAGAACACTGCATAGGAGCACTTTATACCATTTTCATGAGGTGGCAGCCACAAACTATGTATGCCAGTAATAGTCAGTGTGTATCTTTTGCATGAGGCTTCTGCCCCAACCTATCTATGCCAGTAATGGCCAGTGTAAATCACTTACAAGAGGCTGCTGCCACAACCTATCTATGCCAGTAACGCTCATTTTAAATTACATGCATAAAATGCTTCATGAATATGATTTAAAGTTACCATTACTGGCATTGATAGGACAAAATATCTATGCAAGTAGTGGTCATTTCAAATCACATGCATGAAGCTGCTGCCACAACCTATCTATGCCAGTAATGGTCACTGTAAATCACTTACAAGAATCTGCTGACACACAACCTATCTATGCCAGGAGTCTCTGCAGGGGATTTACAGTGATCCACATGCATTGTATGGTTGGTCCCTGTATATCCCCAGCAGAGATGATACAAACACTTGCACACACACTCTCATGCCCAGACACACGCACAAACTCTGATGCTAACATGCACATACATACATACATACAGGTACAGCTACGGACTCACTCAACTAGTCATACACACACACACTGCATTACATTTAAACACACACACGCATACATGCATACACGTTATACTTAAATCCCGGGGAGCGCCTGCGCTGCTCATGCAGCAATGGCAATGTGGTTGCCACAGCAATGCTGTGCGTGGGGCGCTGCACTAAACTAATCGGCGCGCCACTCACAGGTTTTTCTTTTTTTAAAAAATATCATCAGGGCTGGTACTCTTCAGAGCTGAGCACCAGTCCTAATGACATTTAACAAAAAACGTTGAGTGGTGCGCTGTACATGCCGGTGCATCAGTCATAGGTTTCCTTTAATGTCATCAGGGCTGGCACTTAGTGACTACACGCCAACGCTTAAGATATAAAAAAAAGACTGAGTGCAGCGCTTCACTGCATTGCACATGTCAGCACACCACTGTTTTCTTTAACTATCACTGAGCACCAGCCCTGCTGGAGGTATTGGTGTAAGTACCGGGCACCAGGGAGGAGCTAGTAGGGGCAACCGACTCCCTGAAACCAATGGCTCTGTCCCCGCCGGTAGCACATTGTTCCCCAGGGCCAGCATCTTGTCCTCAATGGTCAGCTTCCAGAGGCT
The DNA here is from genome assembly GCF_040938575.1 of Ambystoma mexicanum. NCBI lineage: Eukaryota > Metazoa > Chordata > Amphibia > Caudata > Ambystomatidae > Ambystoma > Ambystoma mexicanum. The sequence goes on from NC_090926.1 coordinate 19,659,534, forward strand.
CTAGAGTCCCCCCTTCTGCTTGTCCTTCACCACTCGTTCATCCCCTGTCCACTCAGTGGCTCTGTCACGTGTGGTCAGCGCTGATCTGAAAGGACAGCGGCTTCTGTACAGTGTTCCCATCATCAGAAACCATGGTCTCCCACTTTGTGCAGTTGATCTTGCCTCCTGATCCTTTGCTGAAGTCCTTGCAGGTCTTTACTAGGGGCCCCGCAGAGCTTCCACCTGCTCAGAAAACCAAGACGTCATCCGTGTGGAGGAAGCACTTCACCCATCTTTGCTGTCACTTCATGGCACCTTTATCCCTCTCATGTCATTGTTCTGACTGATGTGTTCCAGCAGGAGCTCAATGGCACAAACAAACAGAAGAGGTGAGAGTGGACAGCCTTTTCTGACCCCTGACCGCACTGGGATTGAGGTGGTCTTCCAACCGCTAACCATAGCAGTACAAAAACATCTCCATTCAGCAC